>NC_039365.1:44065214-45302800 GCF_003573695.1 Papaver somniferum
AGAGAATCAACTAGTCAGTCAAACCCAATAAAAGAAATTATATCCAAGAGTTATATCTCTGTTTCTCAATGTAACCAGCAAATCAAACAGATATAAATCCGCGATCCTGATTATTATGAGAAACAACTTGAACTACCAAAGACCAATGTTCAAGTGTCAATCAATTTCGATCAACAACCAAAGGTTGGATTTACCAATTGATTTAACTACGCACAACCTGTGATATTTCAATTATATAGAAAATATAATGCGGAAAAGAAATAATACATACACCAGAAGTTTTGTTAACGAGGAAACCGCAAATGCAGAAAAACCCCGGGACCTAGTCCATATTTGAACACCACACTGTATTAAGCCCATACAGACTCTACCTACTACAAGTTAAGTTCGGACTGGAATGTGGTTGAGCCCTAACCAATTTCACACTGATTAAGGTACAGTCGCGTTCCTTACACCTCTGAATCCCAACATGACTCTACGCACTTGATTCCCTTACCTGATCTCACTCACAACTAAGAGTTGCTACGACCCAAAATCTAAGACTTGATAAACAAATTTGTCTCCCAAAAAAAAGTTTATTCTGATAGATATATCTGTCTCCCACAGAAATACCTACGAAGTTTGTTCCGTCTTTTGATAAATCAAGGTGAACATGAACCAATTGATAATCCGGTCTTATATTCCCGAAGAACATCCTAGAAATATCAATCACCTCACAATAACTTAACTATATGGTAGTAGAACAGTTATTGTGGAATCACAAAGAATGAGACGAAGAGATTTGTGATTACTTTTTATATCTTATCTATTGGAGATAAATCTCGAGCAAATCTTATAGAAGATAGTACCCAATACGATAGAACAAGTAAGATCAGAACACGCAACTACATAGAAAATAGTTGGGTCTGGCTTCAGAATCCCAATGAAGTCTTTAAGTTGTTAACCTATAATGGCTTTAGGAAAAACCTAGGTTAAAGGAAAATCGACTCTGGTCGCAACTAGTATCACACATGAGGTGTGGGCATCAGGTTTCCCAGTTGCTAGAGTTCTCCCTCATATAGTCTTCAAATCAGGGTTTGATAACTTTGGAAAAAAGCAATCAATATTCACCATTAGATGAAACCGGATTCAAGATTCAAGCTAATATATTTCCACTGTTAGATAGTCTTAGCTTTTTACATACAAACCAAATATACCTTACATCTGACAAGACGTCACTACGGCCAGTAGCACATTTTATTGAATCATTCAACATTCCTACGTAAGAATTACCAGGGTACCTTTTTTTATATACATGTGTCATGTTCCACGACAGAACCCTTAGTATTGACCGACATCATCTTCATACCAAACTCTAATTCTCACACCACACGTGCCAATGGAAAACCATGACAGCCACGTCTCCACGCCAAGTGATGAGTGCTAAAAAGTGCATTTTTCTATATATTTTTCTTGGCATTTAACTCATCTTTTGTGCATTAATTCTACATTTTATCCCATATTCTGTATTTTCATTGTTTTCAAGAATAAATATTTTTATTAATTAATTTTGCATTTTTAGGTTGTAAATAAAGTTTGGATGAATTACGGAGCAAAAAGAGCAGAAAAGTGGTGGAAGCCAAGAGGAATCACACAAGGAAGCCGCGAAGAATGTTGTGCGCAAGACCAAAAGGCTAGAACTGGGCTTGAAGAGGAAGAATTGTTCTTAAAGAAGATATGGGCTTGGCATACCCAAGGCCCAAAACCCTCACCCAAACCCATTTCCAATATCCATACCCGCCTTCATATTCAGCCGTCAGATTGGATCATCTCAGCATTGTACGGTCGCTTCATCATAGTGCATCAAAATCTGAAGCTCCTGAAAAACACTATAGCGCCTAACTCCATCTTGAGCCGTCAGTTTCGTTGTACTTTCGCATCCAACGGTCGCTCCTCGCTTCCTTCCATCTCGTCGTTAGATCGATCCATCATCTCCACATCCCACGACTCATCCTCGCTGTTCATCCAATTTGCTACAACCGCCCAACACCCGAGTACTAAATATCTATACCCAAAACAAACAACCCCCTTCTCTCTTCGTTCTTCTCTCCCTCACCTCCTATGCAACCACCATTCCCACCACCTTCTCCTGCTGCCTCCACCAACTCGAGCAGAGCTCGAGAAATCAAATCATCACCACCCTATACCACCAACCCATCACTACCCTATCTCTCTCTAACGTCTACCAATTCCTTTCACTGATTTCCCCTACTGCTAGGGTTTTGAAAATTGGGAACGATAATTGATGGACGTGGCAGAGAAAAATAGCTGAGGACGGAGAAAAGACAGCAAGCAGAGGAACAACGACGACATGGGTGTGATTTAATTAATCGAATTAGGTGAGTGGAACCCTAATTTTGTCACTGTTGAATTTGGGAATTTGGGGGAAAACATTGTAAACCCTAATTTTGAATTCTGGGTATAAATAGAAGGTGTGGGTATGTGTTGTGGTTATGCCCGGAGTAGCCGGTGCACCAATCCTTAGTAATTAATTTAAGTTTAATTTCACTTTTCTTCATGTTTTAGTTTTCTAACTAGGGTTGAGATGAAACCCCTAAATAATTAGAATTGCTTGATTTTGTTCTACTTGTTCTCCATGAATTTATATTGAGAAGCATGATTTAATCTCTGAATTCATAACAATTTACTTTCACCTTGTATGTCATGCATCCTTGGTAGTTTGATCAATTCTTTGTTATGTATTCAAGCTTTGTAAACTGATTTAGTTCAATTGTGATTGCCCATGCCTTAAACAGATAGGTAATGTTAGGAATTGACACTTATAGTTCAGTCTTTGATTGGTTGTGCTGTAACAAGACAACCAATGCTTGGGTTTGACAGATTTTTGGCTTGAGGTTAAATCATCAATTTGTGCAAGTGATCTATCACATCTTCAAGGTAGTTTGAGTCTAGAACCTCTATAACTCCTTGATTAAAAGAGAACTAGTATATCAAATTAAGGAGTTCTAAACATTTAGGTGGCGGATTCGAAACCGTAGTTATCTTTGTATTTGTTTTACATTTGATTCTTTAGTATAATCATCAATCCTAGCCGTATCGGCAAACAAAATCCCCTTTGTTCACTCTTTCGTCTTTAATTAGTAATCGTAGAACTTAGAAGTTTACCTTCGCATCGTTACAACTCCCTGTGAGATCGACCTGTATTTGCCGTTATCTATGTTATAGACACTGTGCGCTTGCAGTTTATTGTAGGCTTGTTTAAAGTCCTACCACCAAGGCATGCCAGCCGCGCCTCCGTGCCAATGCCAAACCATGCCAGCCACGTCTCCGCGCCAAGGCATGACAACCATGCCAGCCGCGCTACCGTACCAATGGAAAACCATGCCAGCCACGTCTCCGCTCCAAGGCATGCCAACCATGCCAGCCGCACCACCGTGCCAATGGCAAACCATGACAGCCACGTCTCCACGCCAAGGAATGAAAACCATGCCAGTCGTGCCTCCGTGCCAATGGAAAACCATGCCAGCCAAGTCTCCGCGCCAAGGCATGCCAACCATGCCAGCTGCGCCTCCGTGCCAATGGCAAACCATGCCAGCCACGTCTCCGCGCCAAGGCATGCAAACCATGCCAGCCACGCCTCCGTGCCAATGGAAAACCATGCCAGCCACGTCTCCGCGCCAAGGCATGCCAACCATGCCAGCCACGTCTCCGCGCCAAGGAATGCCAACCATGCCAGCCGCGCTACCGTGCCAATGGAAACCATGCCAACCACGTCTCCACGCCAAGGCATGCCAACCATGCCAGCCGCTCCTCCGTGCCAAAGGTAAACCATGCCAGCCACGTCTCCGCGCCAAGGCATGCCAACCATGCCAGCCGCGCTACTGTGCCAATGGAAAACCATGCCAGCCACGTCTCCGCGCCAAGGCATGCCAACCATGCCAGCCGCGCCTCCATGCCAATGGCAAACCATGCCATCCACGTCTCCGCGCCAAGCCATGCCAACCATGCCAGCCGCGCCACCGTGCCAATGGAAAACCATGCCAGCCACGTCTCCGCGCCAAGGCATGCCAACCATGCCAGCCGCATCACCGTGCCAATGGAAAACCATGCCATCCACGTCTCCATGCCAAGGCATGCCAACCATGCCATTCGCGCCTCCATGCCAATGTCAAACCATGCCAGCCACGTCTCCGCGCCAAGGCATGCCAACCATGCCAGCCGCGCCACCGTGCCAATGGCAAACCATGCCATCCGTGCCTCCGTGCTAAAGGTAAACCATGCCAGCCACGTTTCCGCGCCAAGGCATGCCAACCATGCCAGCCACGTCTCCGCGCCAAGGAATGCCAACCATGCCAGCCGCGTCTCCATGCCAATGGCAAACCATGCCAGCCACGTCTCCGCGCCAAGGCATGCCAACCATGCCATCCACGTCTCCACGCCAAGGCATGCCAACCATGCCAGCCACGTCTCCGCGCCACCGTGCCAATTGCAAAACGAAGGGTTGCAACAATCAACGACCACCCTTTCATCTAAGATGCAAATCTTAGCCGTTCAAGGTCGCCAGCTGACGCGTGGTAACCTTTGGCCCAACGTGGCCGCACCCAAACTATGCCAAAACCCTAGTTTTTGGATGCCCCTAAACTATGCCAAAATCCTAGCTTGGCCACGCTTAAATCATGCCATGAACGGCCTTTCCTTCACGACTTCCAAAACGAAGGGTTGCAATATTCAACGACCACCCTTCCATCTAAGATGCAAATCTTAGCCGTCCAAGGTCGCCAGCTAACGCGTGGTAACCTTTGGCCCAACGCCAAGCCACAATTTTGGTCGCGCCCAAACTATGCCAAAACCCTAGTTTTTGGCTGAGCCTAAGCTATGCGAAAATCCTAGCTTGGCCACGCCTAAACCATGCCAGTCGCACCACATGTGACAATGGCATGTCGTGCAACCTTTCCGCGCTAAGTCATGCCAACCGTGCCACATATGCCAATGGCATGCCGTGTCAGCCGCATCTCCACGCCAAGGCATGCCAGCCACACCACATGTGCCAATGGCATGCCGTGTCAGCCGCATCTCCACGCCAAGGCATGCCAACCATGCCATATGTGCCAATGGCATGTCGTGCAACCTTTCCGCACCAAGGCATGCCAACCATGCTGCATGTGCCAACGGCATGCCATGCCACATCTGCGCACCCAAAGAATACCAACCATGCCGGCGCTTCACATGTGCCAATGGCATGCCAACCACATTTTCGCGCCAAGGCATGCCAACCATGCCAGTCGCACCGCTGTGCCAAAGCCATGCTAGCCTTTCTCCATGTCGTTGGCTGCCAAAACGAAGGGTTGCGACAATCAACGGCCACCCTTCCATTTAAGATGCAGCTCTTAGCCATACAAGGTCACCATCTAACGTGTGTCGACCTTTGGCCCAACCCCAAGCCCTAATTTTGGCAGCGCCTAAACTATGCCAAAATCCAAGCTTGGCCACACCTAACCATGTCAAAGCCATGCCGGACATGCTTTCATGTCGTTGGATACCAAATGAAGGGTTGTAATAATCAACGGCTACCTTTCCTCTCAAGATGCAAATCTCGACAGTCGAGGGTCACCACCGAGCCGGCAAGTCTCACAAGCTCAACTTGCCAAACAGCAACAACATGCTACATGTTTTCCATGAAAACACTCGAGACATCAACACATGTCACAAACTGGGGGATGCTCATGAGGGTATTGGTTTGGCGGTTTACAGAGTGCGGTATACACTACGCCCGTTACAAGACAGTGTCATAAGAATGAGGCGGTTAGTAAATACAGGGAGTAATGGTGAAACGCTTTCCTTCATTATGGAACATCAATTCCAGGCGTTACCAGTTACCACCTCCTCCCATTTACTCATCCATTTCCATTTCTTACGAGATCAGAGTACGTTTCACTTTGACTTGTATAAATAGGTCTTACCTATTACCACCGAACAACAAGTTTCGGACAGGAGCATACAACACTCAGAAATCACTTGTTAGCTTTACCATCTATTAGCTTTCACTTTCTGATACAAGTCAAACAACTACTCTTCCAGAATCAACTACTCTGGTATCAACACTATCTTCGCTTCCCTCCCCAAAACCAACCTTTCTCCTTCACTTTGTGACCGAAGCAAGTCTGGAACGACCATTTCTTGGTTTAGGCCAGATTTGTACAGATTGATCTCTCGAATATAAAGTGCTTCCTTGCAGTACATTGTTTAGGGTTAAGACTCGTTTCTCACCCACAACACACGAAATTACCGAAACCAGCAGAAACTGTTTTCACCCTCAAAGAATTGGCGACCACAGTGGGAGATTAATCTCTCGGTTACAATATCGATTTCCAACTCTCAATCTCATACTTCAACCCAGACATCAAGGTGGTAGAAGCAAACGATCCGCTCAGGGATCGACGACTCAGTTACCATTCATGACACGAGAAGAGGTGATTGGGGATTTCCAAGATAGTAGAAGCAAACGATTCTCCCAGGGATCGACGACTCGGTTATCAGGTGACTCAGGGACGACTGGGGACTTTCTACAATCACGGTGGTGCTTCAGACAAAACTTGGACTTACACCCGGAAGATTCATTTTTCGTCAAGAGATCCGAAAAACCCGAGTAAGTCTTGCCTAGAAAAAATACATGGTTTACTACTTCAAGTTTTCACGGGAACGATAAAACCGATAGCCATGTTATATCTCATCTCATGCTCTCTACCGAGATGCAGCGCTCACGATTCTATGGTTTTCCTGGGATGTTTGCGTCACTTGCAATCATAACCAAGACAACATTATTCTAAAACAATTCATTCAAAAAGAGTAATCCAAAACCCTCATAGATAACAGTTATCTATCAATTCAAACCAAAACCATAAACCGGGCATTTAATCTGCCTTTCAAAAAAAAAAAACTAAATAAAGAAGTTCAGAAGACAGGAGTGCATTTAAGTAAAACTATCCAGTAATGGCTTGCTCTTCTTGGAGAAGTCCTCCCTCGCGCTTTCGAGATCTGCCCTTTTCAGATTCAGCTTCCTGGACAACCTTTCGATTTCCGCTTCCTGCCGTGTGATTTCATCCACAGAAGAGCCTTCGACTGCTATGGCTTTCAACTTTTCAATCTTATCAAAGCCTTCGACAAACCAGGAGACGTTGAACTCATGGTCTACACACATATCACGATGAAACTTCCAACTTGTAATCACGTCCTCAGAAGCGGTGCGGCCAGTCACTTTGCACATATCATAAATCGCAAATAAAGCTTCCTCCACACGTTTGTCTAGCGCAAACTGACTAGTGACCTTTTTGGTTGTGGCAATGTGTCAGTACCTTTCCCATATCTTGGCATATAGCGTTTCATATTTGGCTGGCACGCTGAAGCCCCCGATAAACACATGATCCGGATAAGGAACCAAGTATGGAGGAGCAAAAGTGACGCCATCAACTGAACCAGTGACCAGCAAGGGATTCCCAACTACAATTGTGCATGCATACACGGAAATTCTCTCTGTTATTTGAGTCGCAATAACACTTTCAGCTTGATCAACCTCCGTTTCCAGATTGCCATATGTAGCTTCCGCGGTTAGAGGTAGAACTGTATCTCCACGAGCCTCCACTTCAGGGCCATCTCCAGAAGTGGATCCTTCCTGTAATGTCACGAGTTAGACACTTTCAAAAAAAAAAAGGGGAAGAGGAAGAAAGAAAGATGCGCACAAGACTCACTGATCCTCTTTCAGAAGAAGATTCAACACTGCTGTCGGAAGAGCTATTCTCGTCATCACGAGATTCAGATTCAGAGATTTCCTCCTTTTCGGACTTCTCTTCACCGTGGGAAGGTTCAACATTGCCACCCCCTGCCTCAAGAAGTGACGCCTTCTGACGACGTGCAAGTTCAGCATTGCCACCCTCCGCCTCAAGAGGTGTCGCTTTATGACGACGCGCAAGTTCGGTAAAGGCGTTTACACTGCTGAGACCCTGAACAAAGCGCCAAGACGGAAATTCAGAAATGAAATGAATATTTAAACAATCCAGCTAAGCCGGCGAGAAGATGACGCATACTCGGATATTGGAAGAGCTGAAAGTCACGATAGCCGCCGGATCTGCCGGACCTGACCGAAATCCACCTGCACGATTCTTTGACCTTCGTTCCTTCCCTTGGGGAATGTCCACATTCCGACTAGGGGACTTTCGCTTAGTTGAAGAAGGATCCCTCAATAGCGGGTGCTTTTCCAAAACCTCAGGGGAGGGTTTACCGCGGGTATTCTCCACTGTATTATTCACGAAATCTTGGATAACAAGGAACTCATCCTGCCAGAATGCATTATACTTGGAAGTCGTCGACGGGTTTCTTTCCAAGGGCAATAAGGGGAGACTCTTACCCCGCGCAAGGGCACTGACGTCGAGAACGGCGGGTAACGGATTCTCTGAAAAAACCGGCTGACGAGCAAGAGGGACTCTTTGGTCAAAGCCTACATGTCAAGCTGCCCGATTAATATTGTAGGAGACTACCTGGAACGATCCTCGAAAGAAAGACGGTATACAACCAGGAAAGCAACTTCGCATGAATACAACCTCTCCAACACTCATATTCTTTTCGTCAGAGAGCAAAGACATGTTCGGAGTAGAAGCAAAAGTGTTAACCTGAACTATGGATGCGCACACCAGGGCCCAAGGGGGAAAGTTGACCGCGTACGAATTGTCGAGAAAATCAACCAGGTTTGAACCGGCTCTTGGGCGCCTATTCGACCAGCGAAGTATTCTCGAACCGCTGCAAGCCTCGGGAAGTGAAGCCAGCGGTTTAGGAGCGTATCTCTCGAAATGCTCCCATAACCATGCCTGGAGGAAAGCGGCATGGACATACGAGTCCACTTTCATGTAGCCATTTGAAGGGCGCATGTCTGCAACCAGATGATCCAAGTGTGTGTACAGAGAACCAAGAAACAAGCATCCACGGGGGAGAACGATGCCTTTCGCTAATTTTATGGCAAGCTTGATAAGTTCCGGTCTTATCTCCTTCCTACCAGAGCCATCATCGAAAATATCTATGGATAACCAAAGAGCCAAGAATGCCGCGACATGAAGTGTATTATTCTTTTGATCCGGCTCCAACTCATCGGGAAACCATTGAGACACCACCAACTGTAGAAACAGCTCGTCTCATTTTCTTTCCGAACGAACTCTTTCGACTTCGCAACCAGAGCGGTGCGTGTCTCTTATTCGTCTTCTGATAACTTGATATCGAGGTTTCCTGTTATGGGAAGATTCAACAAAATGGCCACACTTTCTAAGGAGATAGTCATTCCGCCTCACCTACATACGGCCGTGTGAGTACCTGGACACCACCTGGAGATGAAAGCAACCAGACCCGGGATATCTTTCCTAACTTGAAGCATTGCAGAGGCCGCGACAGCATCAATGATTTGCTCCCCGGTCAAGCTAGCTCTTACGCAGTCTTGGCTTATCATGAATCACATCCATTTGTCGAAAGAACGCAATGGACTCACACTGATTTTAAAGCCAATAGGGAAAGCAGAGTACTCTCCTCTGTCGAGACAGAACCGTATTACACCTTCTGGTAGAACCGATTGGATCCTGCTTTCATCTTCTGAACCGGTCAGAAGAATCGACACATACTTGGTATGATTTTTCCTAGCTGTGACAGAAGACATCGTGAAGAATCCATCATCCATGTTTGGTTTGGATTTGCCAACGTATTTTGGTACATCAAGACTTTTCTCAGGTGACATCCTAACGAAAGTTTCTTACGCTTTCGCTATCGAGGTAACTACACTAGAAACAAAACAAAGGGAAGTTACTACAAGGTGCATGAAAGTTATTTTGTCAGCAATGGAGAATCCATTTTAGACGCGAACCAACTTGTTTTGGTTGCAAAGTCATAACATGCATAACCGAATAAATGGAGACTATCAAATCCTACGAAACCACGGAAAGCACACTCCTTGCGAATCCGTACCTTGCAACGGAAAGTACGCACCCGACCAAGAAAGCATGCTTCACGGCGGAAACTATACGCACGGCTACACCAAGGAAAAGGAGGAAACCCTAGAAACTAGGTTTTCTTGGGGAAGGAATGGGTGGCAGTTACCTGCCCATGCATGCCTACTTTGCGTAATAATTAAGGTGGCCAACATTACCACGGTATTCATGGAAAGTATATCTACGGCTAGGGTTCACACCAATACAGAAGAACAATATTTCTACAAGTTCATGAAAGGTACACCTATGGCTATGGTTTTCACCAACACAAGAAAACAAGAAAAACAAATTGAAGAGTAAATAATGGAAGACATACCTGGGATATACTTGCTCACTTTATTGCTACCGCGCGGCCAGGACGTAAGAACAAAGGTGTGAAATAAAAAGGAGAGGCCGACCCCTTTTATAGGCGTGACACTTTGGAGTTTGAATAAGGAAAGGACTTCCTATTTGAGTTAAATAAGGAAAAGAGGCAATCAGGCCCGCGAAGAAAAGCCACCACCGTGCAAACATTCTGCGCCATGCGTTGCCTCACCGTGCCAACAACCCGCGCCATGCCAAGCCAACACCATGCCGAGCAATCCGCACCATGCTAAGTCCACGCCGACGCCGACGCCCACGCCACACCGATCCAACGCCAAGCCCGAGCCCAAGCCAACTCCCACACCAAGTCTACGCTAACGCCCCCATTACAAGCCAATAATACGCTGGTGGCCCCATTCCAAGCCAATACTACGTTGGCGGCTCCATTCCAAGCCAATATTACGCTGGCGGCTCCATTCCAAGCCAATATTACGTTGATGGCTCATATTCCGAGCCGAGCAACGCCAACAACTCTCTAAGCCAGTACCTCCGCGTTCCCTATCCCAGCACTGATGATGTGGGACCAAGTCAAGTCGACAGTCTACATCTCACCATTTCACGGTCTAGCCAAAAAAACCACGAGTAGAATTTACACAAGGCCGTCAACACAAGAATCACGAATTCTCCTTACCTCTTGAAAAAAGTTAGTCGGGTCTTCCTGACCATCTTTTCATGACTTGCCATTTCGATTATTTTCCTTGCATGTCACCATCTTATGCTTAACTCGAAACAATTCCCCTGTTCCAACCATGCCAGCCGCGCCTCCGTGCCAATGGCAAACCATGCCAGCCACATCTCCGCGCCAAGGCATGCCAACCATGCCAGCCGCGCCACCGTTCCAATGGCAAACCGTGCCAGCCACGTCTCCGCGCCAAGGCATGCAACCCATGCCAGCCGCGCCTCCGTGCCAATGGAAAACCATACCAGCCACGTCTCCGCGCCATGCCAACCATGCCAGTCGCACCACCGTGCCAATGGCAAACCAAGCCAACCACGTGTCTGCGCCAAGGCATGCCAACCATGCCAGCCGCGTCACCGTGCCAATGGCAAACCATTCCATCCACGTCTCCGCGCCAAGGCATGCCAACCATGCCAGTCGCACCACCGTGCCAATGACAAACCATGCCAGATACATCTCCATGCCAAAGCCATGTCGGCCCTACTACATGTCGTTGGCTGTCAAAACGAAGGGTTCCAACAATCAACAGCCACCCTTCGATCTAAGATGCAAATCTTAGCCGTTCAAGGTCGCCAGCTAACGCGTGGTAACCTTTGGCCCAACGTCAAGCCCTAATTTTGGCCGCGCCCAAACTATGCCAAAACCCTAGTATTTGGCCGCGCCTAAACTAAGCCAAAATCCTAGCTTGGCCATGCCTAAATCATGCCATGACCGACCTTTCCTTCACGGCTGCCAAAATGAAGGGTTGTAACTATCAACGACCACCCTTCCATCTAATATGCAAATCTTAACCGTCCAAGGTCGCCAGCTAACATGTGGTAACCTTTGGCCCAACGCCAATCCCCAATTTTGCACGCGCCCAAACTATGCCAAAACCCTAGTTTTTGGCCGCGCCTAAACTATGACAAAATCCTAGCCTGGCCACTCCTAAGGCATGCCAACCGTTCCACATGTGCCAATGGCATGCCGTGTCAGCCGCATTTCCACGCCAAGGCATGCCAGCCGCACCACATGTGCCAATGGCATGCCGTACAACCTTTCCGTGCCACATGTGCCAATGGCATGCCGTGTCAGCCGCATCTCCCACGCCAAGGCATGCCAACCATGCCACATGTGCCAATGACATGTCGTGCAACCTTTCCGCGCCAAGGAATACCAACCATGCCGCATGTGCCAACGCCATGTCGCGCCACATCTCCGCGCCCAAAGCATACCAACCATGTCGGCGCTCCACATGTGCCAATGGCATGCCAACCATGCCAGCCGCACCGTTGTGCCAAAGTCATGCCAGCCTTTCTCCATGTTGTTGGCTTCCAAAACGAATGGTTGCGACAATCAACAGCCACCCTTCCATTTAAGATGCAGATCTTAGTCGTCCAAGGTCACCAGCTAACGCGTGGCGACCTTTGGCCCAACGCCAAGCCCTAATTTTCGCAGCGCCTAAACTATGCCAAAATCCAAGCTTGGCCACGCCTAACCATTTCAAAGCCATGCCGGCCATGCTTTCATGTCGCTGGCTACCAAACGAAGGGTTGCAATAATCAATGTCTACATTTCCTCTCAAGATGCAAATCTCGACCGTCGAGGGTCACCACCGAGCCGGCAAGTCTCCCAAGCTCAACTTGCCAAACAGCAACAACATGCTACATGTTTTCCACGAAAATACTTGAGACATCAACACATGTCAGAAACTGGGGGATGCTCATTAGGGTATTGGTTTGGCGGTTTACAGCATGTGGCTTACACTACGCCCGTTACAAGACAGTGTCATAAGAATGAGGCGGTTAGTAAATACAAGAAGTAATGGTGAAACGTTTTCCTTCATTATGGAACATCAATTCCAGACGTTACCAGTTACCACCTCCACCCATTTACTCATCCGTTTCCATTTCTTACGAGATCATAGTACGTTTCACTTCGACTTGTATAAATAGGTCTTACCTATTACCACCGAACAACAAGTTTTGGTCAGGAGCATACAACACTCATAAATCACTTGTTAGCTTTCCCATCTGTTAGCTTTCACTTTCTGATACAAGTCAAACAACTACTCTTCCAGAATCAACTACTCTGGTCTCAACACTCTCTTCGCTTCCCTCCCCAAAACCAACCCTTCTCCTTCACTTTATGACGGAAGCAAGTCTGGAACGGCCATTTCTTGGTTTAGGCCGGATTTGTACAGATTGATCTCTCGAATCTAAAGTACTCCCTTACAGTACATTGTTTAGGGTTAAGACTCGTTTATCACCCACAACACACGAAATTACCGAAACCAGCAGAAACTGTTTTCACCCTCAAACACCTTCATTTAGATATGGGTAACCGTACCTAAACGTGTTACTCATAAAGTTGTTCAATTGTTTATATTCTCATAGAAGTATACAAGACACAATTATAGCAAAATCTGATTGATTCAAAAGAATCAGTTCATGAACATTTTAGCCACGGTTTGTAAATATTGCATTCCTTAATATATTAATGTATTTTTTCATGAGTATGAAATAATACTTAACCGATTTTAGAACTTGAACCATTTTAACCACGGTTTGCAAACGGGTATGCAAACTTAAGTTCCGGACATTGATCACAAGCCGAAAATTTGCAAACGGGTACGCAAACTTTAGTTCCGGACCGAGCTCAGTTGAAAGTTGAAACCGTTTGCGAACGAGTACGCAAACTTGGTTCCCGGACTTCAATAGTTAAATCATTTTGCGAACGGGTATGCAAACTTCAGTTCCGGTCCTGAATTCCATCAAAAAAGCACACTTAGTACACAAACCGTAATGTATCCAGACATGGATTTTAGCTCTTAACTCTCATTTCAATAATTGAAACACTCTTAGAAGACGACAGTAATTGTCTCACACAAACTACCAGCTTATAAGCAATTTTCAGGTGATCGAATGATCAATACGAAACATTCTGAGTTTACATCAAATGACTGTCTCACACAAATCATGTAAGATGTTACCAGGTAATTTTCACATGATCATCTTTTGACTTTCGTCAAGAATAATGGTGAACATGGTTAAAGCAAAAAGCTTTCTAACACATATTTCGAGAAAGATATAAACGGGTTAAACTCAGCTCGAAATATCAAATGTGTATTATGTAAAGTATATATAGCTATACAACTTTGTTTCAATATGAGATAGAATGGACTATACTTCTGAGTGATATATGAGTTCAAGTCTCCACATACCTTTTGTTAATGAAATTCCTCAAGCTCCCCTTAGTAGTTCTTCGTCTTCAATCAATGAACGCCATGAAGTCTAAAGCTCAACTACACATTCTATCATAGTCCGAGCATAACTATAAATAGACTATAAATCAAGACTTATAGTTTGGAAAACTAAACTTGACAAACAAGCTTGAGATAGCAACGCTTGCGAGTTCGACCGAGCAGTGCTCTAACAATATCCAAATTCCACATTAAACTAATGGCTCAGTCAAAAGATATCGATTTTATATGATTATTATGAAAAGTGGGAAAATCACATCACGTTAACATAATATTTACAGTAAATTCATATTAACTTGAAATTAAGCAAACCTAAAACAAAATGAAAGATAAGACAAATATTTATAACTTTTTTCAAGATCCAAAATTATTCCAACATCATCGAGATAGCCTAAACACGGTCAACAACAAACAAAACGAAACTACTAGAATTTCAAAAATTATCATCCATAATACATGAAACTTTCAACAATATACCTAGGTTTATTATCTATAATAGTAGAAATCTGATTATGAATTGGATACATAAATTTATTGGGTCGACCGACCGGAAGGCCCGAAGGGAGGGAGTCCTTTTTATTACAAATTTTTAGTCAGATGGATCCTAACTAATTTGATAAAAAGATTTCAAATATTTCTGTGTGCAATTTCTATATAGTCCGTTGTTAAAAACACGGAATTGATGGGAGCCGTTCATCGGACAAGGGATTTCCGTGTGTATATTTGATATGGTTCGTTGGATAAGATGAATTTTGAAATACCGGATTTGATGGAAGCCATTGATCCATAAAGGATTTCGGTATGGTATCTTCACTGCATCACCAATCCAAAAGATAAATCCAGCCCCAGCAACCACCATGTCTACAATTCAGTACCATCTCCACAACCACTAGCAGTGATGCTATGGTGGATACGACTTTCGACATCCCCTTCAAACCTATGTTATCCCTCCATGTCTTCACCACCACCTCAACTGCATCCACCACCGCCACTGCTACAGCACCGCCACTACTTCGAACACCGCCGCCACCTCCGCCACCCCAAAATCGAAGTACTCTGTTAACCCAAAAAAAAAAACCCGCCAGCAACACTAAATCACCACCATCAGATGCCGTCACAACCACCACCAGAACCACCTCCTCATTTCTTCACCTACACAAGCAGTAGCAGCAGCAGCAGCGCCGCCACCATTACCACACCATCAGAACCAGAACCACGACCAACACCATAACCCCAATCATTACTATCACCGGTAACACCATTATTACTACATAATCTTCGAGCGGAATCGATCGATTTACAATCTTCAAATTTGATTGATCCTAAAAACGGCAAATGCTATAGGCCTCATCTTCAGGTACAAACAAACTGTGATCTTCTTCTCTAATTGTTTATCAAATAAAAAATCAAAATCACAAACCCATTTTTCCAAATCGAAAATCAAATAAACCAATATATCTAATAAAAAATTGAATTAACAAACAATCATACTTAAGTGTTTCCTGAAGAAAATTGGTTTTCAAGAAAAGAAGACATAAAAGGGAAAATTAGTTTTTAAGACAAGAGTTAGGCGGGAAAGTTTAGGAAAACGAAGAAGATGAGGTCTGACCGTCTGAGAACCCCAAAGTTTATACTTTGGATGATTTTTATTTTTATGTCAATGGGTTTGTTGACTTGACAGTTTACAGTGCATGTGGAATACTTGGACTTGGTAACACGTGACTGCAAATGTAGGATTAGTTCGAGTGTTTGCCATTTCAAAATTCTCTTTGAACCGTGATATTAGACAGCGTAAAAACAATACACTCAGAATGAAACACAAGTTCTAAATACCAACGCTTCTAAATGTACCGCGCTTCTAACGTAAGAACTTTTGTACCAGCGCTTTTAATGAACTTTTGGGAATACCAGCGCTTCTAAATGTACCGCCCAAAAAACAGAAGCAAAACCGCTCTCTCACATTGCAGCTGGGCCATGCCCAATGGAGATTAGCAGGGGCCATTTATGTGCCCCACCGTTAAAAAAAAGTGAGAGCACGGTTTCTATTTTGTTTTTTTGACGGCACGTTTAAGAACTTTTGTTTCAAAAATTCTCTTTGAACCGTGATGTTAGACAACGTAAAAACAATAAACTCAGAGTCAAACACAAAAATGGGACCCCCAATTTTTCTCCCAGGGACGGGTCCCACTCATTGTGTCTCTACACGGTTTCTGTTTAGTTTAAAACAGCGCTCCATATAAAACTACTGTTGTCAGTTTCAGAGTTTTCGGCAGTGCATCCATGTCTATCTTGCCCTATGGATATACTATGCTCTAACAATCTCACGTGAAATGACCAAATTATTTGATCTACAAGTATTCAAGGGTGAAATATTTTCCCATGTACTACTTCCGTCGTGGGTTTTACATTTTCATAATGTTCATTAAAATGAATCTTTTAGCATGAGTTATAAACGGTCAGGATATGTTAAAATTAAGGGTCAGGATGCCGATTATTAGCGAAGTGATACCAATTCAGCAATCTAAGGATCATGATAGCTTAATATTTATTTGTACTATATAAAATGGTATCACTTTCAACTGATACTGTATCCCTTTATAAATTGGTTGCATCGGTTTTTGGAATCACATTATTTCTTTTTTACAGTCCTATAATAGAGATGTTTCGTTTTTCTCAATCGGCCCTCCCCACCGTGACAACGATGTTCTAGTATATGTAAATTAGTGAATTCAAACAACAAAAAATCATGTGAAATTAAAATCAAGCAAACCACCTAAAGAGAAAAGGATCTAACATTCTACCTTTTATTAATTACAATCTCCTCTATAACCATCAAAAAAGGATCTAGAAAAGAATCTAGCATTCTACTCGGTTTCTCTGATATGTTAGTTTGCTTGCCAATTGCCAATTATACTCCTGAAAAAAATAGGGCGTCACAGAATTTGCTTGCACACACTTTAATAAGAAGGTAGAAAATCCAAAATTTATTTGTTACACAAGTACAAATATTTATTTATTTTTTGAAGAAAGAATGTTATATTAAAGGAAAAAATATTTACAAAACCAGAACAAAGTTAATCACATACGTTACATGTGAACAACAGTGTCCCAATGAAATAGTATTTGACTCACACTAAATCCTCTAAACACCTCATCCTCAAAACACCGCAAAATGATAGTGTTCATGAGCAAAATTGACTCATAAACCAATTCGTGTCTACCACCAAATACTCTTGAGTTTCTTTCCTTCCACAGATGCCATAAAATAGCATAGTTCACCATTCAACAAAGCTTCCTACATTTACCTTGTAAGTTATTTATACTCCAAGACTCAAGATGATCCAATACAGTTGCAGGGAATGTCCAAGACACCTTAAAAGCCTTCACAAAGAAATTCCAGACCTCTGCAGCATAAGGACAGTGCAGAAAGATATGGTCTGCAGTTTTGTAACGGACCAGTGAATTTTTCCTTTTAACGAGTTGGATTCCAACCCGTCCAGCAAGGCTAAACCCCGGTCGCGCCACTCGGAAATAAAAATAAAAACAGTAGAAATATACTCTTAATTCATATCCAGGCAACAGTGTATACAACGCCAAAGGTACGAATGAAAACGAAAAAATTTACATGTAAATAATCATTTGTCGTAAGAAAAGGAAGACACATTCATTTAGTACACGAAGTGAAATTTAAGTACCAAGTTGTTTTTTAAAAATTAGGCAACAGTACTCCTCAAAAATTTCAAACTTAATATGGACTTGATAAAATTCCAAACTTAGTCCAACCCCAGTATTATAAGAACCCAGCATAAAAACTAACTTTCTCAGCCAAAGAAGAGTTAAAAAAAAAAGAAACTCACCAAATTTTAGGATGCCACCAGCACATTCTCTCAACTACTTGGGGGTTTTAGCTTAAAGAGAAAATGAGCCATTAAAACAAAATAAGGAAAAGAATATAGAATATTACGTACAGTACACTTAAGTACTAGTTGAAAACAAGATTAAACAAACAGTCCTAAAACTAGATCAATTGACATCCATTTTAATAATCCTATAGCTAGCAAATGCAACTTGGTATTAGATTTACAAAGTAAAAATTCCACATATAGTGATACAAGATTTTAAGACCTGCCAGTAAAAGATAGCTATGTATGCAGTCAAAGTAAACATCCAAAGTCAGACCTTGTACCGTACTATATCATAAATACACATAGACGCCGAAATGCGACAAAAAGGTAAGTTACTGTCGACAAACAACTACCCCAGATAGTCCCATGATATACACATCAAAATATAACAAAATACTAACTTTCCAAGCGATAAAGCCTGTCGTAAGCTCTGTCCGGTTTACTATTGCTACTTCTCTCCGTACTCTGTTGGGGGGGAAAACAAAACAAAACGGGGTGAGCGAATGCCCAATAGGGGTTACGAAATAATTTGTTGATAGTAAAGCAATAAAAATGCAAATCAAACTAAATAAGTTGATCATCAAATATAAATGCGTAAGCAAGGAGCACCAACAATAATTAAGTAGAGAAAGAAATACTCATGCAAATACCGTTTAAACAAGATTCAGAGCTGTAAATAAATTTACTCTACTATTCATGGTCAGTGCCACCGTCAGGGTAGTTCTGGATACCAGCCATCGTTGCCACAACGATCTTCCGGGTAGCCACCGAGGTGGTGGGGTGCCACTTAGGCCTGAAGTTCCTAAAGTAGAGTCTAGCTCCTCGTGACAGCAAATCACAAATGAATTATCATGTAAAGAATACTTTCTGAAACCGGATCCAATTCTCAACAATCAAGAGCAACGACGCCGCAACTTACCAAAAACCCGCGCCAAGCAAAAATAGCAAACTTGAAGTATAGTTTACACATCATGGAAATTTCAGCAAAACCAGATCCATAAAAACAAAGTACAAGATACACGTAATTCATTCCAAATGAGTCTTGCCCAAGGAATATGCATTTGATATCAAGCAGGTGATCAATTGGCCTTAAAAGAAAATAAAACAAAGGATTTCATGTATATGGTAGAACAGCTAAAAATGGATGATATAGATTCAAGGTAAAACAAAGTTTAGGTTGGAAATTAAGTTTGGGTTACGAGATAGCCAAAAGAGTGAAAGCAAGGAAACCCCATAAAATGATTTTGAAGAATTTCAACCGCTAGATATGAGTGGAGTTCTAAATACAAAACTCATTTGAGCATTTTGCAAAAAAAATCAATTAAAGGTTAGTTTGTGAAAAAAATAGTACCACTCATGATTTAAGATGAAAACTAGTATTTGAAATGCCCCAAATTCATTCTTATTCTTCATAAATCATTTACATTTCAATAAAGAGAACGAACACACAAAAGATAGGATTTCAGACCAAGTTTTCGATGTTGCAAAAATCAACAGAGAGCATGGATGGTTTACACCAAAAAGATCATAAATAAAATTGGTTAGGTTGTAAGCCTCATAAATACCCACTTGGTGAAACTAAAATTTTCAGAGATTACCCATGGAAAGAAATCAAGCAACAGTCCATTTAAAATTTAATATACATAGATCATGAAAGGAATTCCATTTAAACACTTTATCAAACAAGTTTTAGGCCATATTGAACACCATTTTCTGCTTCATATCGCATTAAAAACTCAGGAAGAAAAGAACTCAATCAAGTTTGATGCAATAGAAACCAAATCAAATTATTCAATGCTTCAAATTCGTACCCAAGAAAAGCATGCATCATAATCATGAAATAATTGCAGAGATTAAACATAAGACATACACAGTATTTTAACCCATTTGCAAAATTTTGAAACAAAAATTAAAGAGAAAGGACCCCTACCTCAACTGTCGTTTAAGAACCGGCAAAGTACAATCCAGGGAACGATCAGTAGTATCTTCAAAGGAGAATGGAATTTGTTTTTCTCTTGGTTTTGGTCAAGTTTCAACAGCAAAGATAACAACATGAAAAAAATGAACGAGAAACGGAAAGCCAAGTTGCTGCTTGGTTTAGGTTAATTTGAAAAAGGTTTTCTCCCTTAGCCACGTGTCTCTCATGCTTAATGTAATAATGTTTCTAGAGCTCTCTATAGTTTCTACTAATCAAACACCAATTGCTGCTAAGAGGTGACTACTTAGCTAAACAAAGTATTCATATGGTTTGGGCTATGGCTCAAAGTCCAAGGAAAAAATTCGTGTCGTTACAAGTTTCATCCACTTGCTGACTCTATAAACATAACTTGTTCTACACATTCACACCTCTATGACTCAACATTGTTAATGTTGGAAGAGAATAGTGAAAGTTAGTTCATAGCATGAAGCTCACTTTAGAAGGAATTGTTCTTATTCAAAAGAAATCACCTTCCATTAACAACTCATCTGCTTTTTCTGAGAAATCTGGAACAGGTCCTAGCTCATTGCATAGGCTATCCCACTGCAGCTGCTCTTGGGCACTCAGTTTTCTTCTAGAGAAACGCTGTAATCTCCCATTAATCACCATTTCAGCAATAGTAACATTCTTGTTACAAACAACCTTATAAATGACTGGAAATATGTCTTTTAATGGACCATTTGAAGTCCATTTGTACATCAAAAATCTAATAGACCTTCCATTTCCCTGTTTGAAAGATAAAGCATCATTTAGAAAAACAGTAGATTTCAAGATATTCTTCATAACCCCCTACCTTGAAGTTTTGCATCATCACTTGGCATCAAACTTTCACAATTATTCTTAAGCTTTTGATGCACTATCCTTCTCCAAAGAGCTTTTTTCTCCTTAGCATATCTCCACACCCATTTTTCCTTCAAATCCTTACTAGTTAATTTTAAACTTTTAACACCCAAGCCTTCCAACTTTCTTGACTTACAAATCTTTGGCCAGCCAACATTTTCCTCTTGTCCTCTTTTGCATCCCAAAGAAAATTTCTCATTAATTGAGTAAGCTTCAGTTCTATACTTGCTGGCATATGTATAAGAGATAAAAAGTAAATGGGCAGACTAGCAGCAAGACAACTCCTTATCAACACCAGCTTCCCTGCTTTGTTTAAATATTTCTACTTCCAAGTTGCCAATTTCTCCTGCATTCTCTGAACCACCTCCTCCCAAACTGAGACATTTTTAGAAGTAACTCCTAATGGTAATCCCAAATATTTTATAGGAAGTTGTTCCACTTTACATCCTAACTCCATTGCCAGCTATTGAATCATCTCATCAGCACCAACACTAATCAAAGAACTCTTCTCCAAATTCAACTTCAACCCTGTAAGCATTTCAAAAGTATTAAGGATAATAAGCAGCTTCCTCATCTCCTCCACATCTGCATTAATGAATATCAGAGTATCATCTGTAAACTGTAAGTGAGAAATCACCAAACCTTCCTCCATTACTTGAAACCCATGTATCTGTCCTCTATTAACAACATCATTCACTAACTTGGATAAAACTTCCACCACTAATAAAAATAAGAAAGGTGATAAAGAATCATCTTGTCTCAATCCTTTTGAGGGTTTAAATTTCTCAGTTGAAATCCATCTCCTGCCAAACCCATGCTTTTCCAGAATGCAAATTAAAGTTTTCCACTTATTGTGATCAAAAGCCTTCTCCATATCAACTTTGCACAAGACTCCAGATGCTTCAATCTGCTATCTATACACTCACTTGCAATCAACACCCCATCCAATATTTGTCTGTTCTTAATGAAAGCTCCTTGAAAGTCAGAAACCAATTTAGGCATTACAGTTTTAAGCCTATTAGCAAGTACTTTAGAAAGGATCTTATAAGCACTTCCTAACAAACTTAAAGGTCTAAAATCCTTTGGAGCACAACAAGTACAAATATTAAAAGTACTTGCGTCTTGTTACTCTTTTTTCATAATTTTAAATAATCATGGGTCTGGTAAAAACTGAAAAAAAATTGGGCCTGTAAATAAGAAAGCAAAACAAAATTGGGCCTTAGCCTGATTTCCCCACACCTAGGGCTGAGCAAAAAAACCGTAACCGCGGATTTCATCCGTATCCGTCCGCAAAATTGCGGGTGAAAACCAATCCGCAAGAGTTATGGACCGGACACGGGTGCATTCTCAAATCCGCACGCGGTGCGGTTACGGTTGGGATTTGATAACCGCGGATTACCCGCACCGTAGGACATTTAGGAAATTTAGTAAATGTATTAAGGATAATATGGGAAGTTGGAGTTTTATACATAAACATCTTTATCTTTCGGTGAAACCTAATAGCATCAGTTTTTTTCGAGAGGAAGAGACCTTCGATTCTTCTTCTTCTCTGAGCAAATTAGTTGTTCTCTCA
This sequence comes from Papaver somniferum, assembly GCF_003573695.1. Lineage (NCBI taxonomy): Eukaryota > Viridiplantae > Streptophyta > Magnoliopsida > Ranunculales > Papaveraceae > Papaver > Papaver somniferum. The sequence goes on from NC_039365.1 coordinate 44,087,813, forward strand.
TTCATCTTCTTCTCATCACAGTAAATATCCTTCTGATCTAAAGTCTCTCTTGCTACCAAATTAGTTGTTCTATCATTCTTCTTCTTTGAGCAGCATCAGCATCAGTAACTGTAAGTAGTTCTCTCATTTTCATTTCTTTTGACTTTCAATGATTATTATATGTTCTAGTGATGTTGATTTCGTTTTAATTGGTTTGGAATTTTCTTAGATGTCAAAATAATTTTGAGTATGTTTGATTTAGGGTTTTCTTAAATTAGTTTTTTTCTTCCAGTTTAGAGATTTTGGGTGATTTGGTCGGTAAAGACCATCATCTCTGGTTGAAGTTTGTATTATCAGTGCTGAAAATTAAACTAGTATGTTTGATTATTAAACCAGTTGTGGGTGTGGATTGTCTAATTCATGTATGTTATTTATGAAACAAGGCAGATCCACAGATTGGAGAGAAGAATCTTCAGGAGAACAATATTTAAAATCCTTGGGTAGGTGGTGAAGCTTGTATTATCAGTGCTACAATTGTTTGGGTATGATGTTGCTATCTCTGCATTCTGTAACATATCTTCATATTTGCATTTTGTAACCATTCATCTGGTTGCATCTAATCATTTTGTAATCTGTAATTGTAGCTTATCTCTGTAACATCTTGGTTGTAGGTTTTGTTTCCAGTTCATCTATATAACTGCATCTTATTCCAGTGGGTTAGCTGAATCACTTTCTTGTATTCATATCGAGTTTGGGATTCTGTTCACCTGTAGCTAGTTGTGCTCTGCAATTTAGATTGTACAGATTGTTCTTATAGTGTATCGTATTCTTTAGTTGTTTATCAAGTTGCATCTAGTTATAATATCGTTACAAATCTGTAGCTCTTGTTGTAGCTTTTTGTGTATCTTCTGTCTATTGTTGCTTTTGAATTACTGAATTAGTACTCTTTTGTGTTAAGAATCGTCTGTACTCTGGATTTGAAATTCTAGTTTCTAACTTTCTATACTTAGTTTTTTTTTAAGATTTTTGTGATTAAATCCGCGGTTAATCCGCAACCGGCCCGAAAAATCCGCAGAGGGCAAATCCGCGGGTGATTGGGCCGGTCACGGTTCAATTTTCCAAATCCGCAACTTTGACGGTTTGATTGCGGGTGACCCCTAATCCGCATCCGTCTGTCCGTTGCTCACCCCTACCCACACCACATGACATCCGCGTGAAGACTACATTGGATTCTTCAGCGGCCTATCAAAAAAATTTTTTGTTGTTTTGATCAGATCGGCCTATCAACTTACTGACAGCTAACTCTTACTTGAAAGAGTAGAAATTTTATACTTTTGGAAGCTCAAATTAAAGATGCTTCTACTCTGCTAATGTCTATTCAAACTTCAAATGCCAATGTTCTGACCCTCTGAGTTCTTGAACTAAAAAAACAATTACAGCATTTATAAAGAACTGGCAAAAGACAATCTTAATAAGAAAAACAACCCCAAAAAAGCATTCACTTCAAAATACTCTAATTACAATAGCTTTCTATTACCTATAGAGTACTGCATAACCAATCCCTAAATCCTAGAAAATGAACCGCTGACTAATTAATCTTAAAACATCTGTTACACAATCCATAAACCAAAATACATAAACATCTGGACTCTGTGTTGGAGCCCAACATGCCAGGCTCCAGTAACTGACCTCACCATGTGTTATTGAGAAACCGAGCCGAGTATTAAGCAGCGTCAATTCTCTTATCGTCTTCGACTTCCTCAAGCACATCTTCGATTATGTCATCTTCACCAACATTTATATCTTCAACATCTTCATCATCACCTGCACCTTCTTCAGGGAATTTTCTAGTTGTCTTGGGGCCATACTCGAGTTGGCGGGTTTCTAGCTCCTTGTCCATTGTCTCCTGCAAGTTCATAAGGTTATTGTTCCCCTTCCTTGCATTCCTTCCGTTTTGCCATCTATCTAATTCTGTTTCGACATTGGCGAGGCATTGTTCTCCAATTTGCTTCTGATACTCGGACAGCTCTTCTCTTCTAGCATTCTTCCAATTTAGAAAAGCCTGAAACGTAGATGTATAACTATAGTTAGTTCCATCAGTTGCAATTTGTGAACATGATTGCTCTTTCATTAATCTAGGTGTCATTTGACTATCTATGTTTTGCAGTTGATAGTCATCAACTACAAATGATTTACCATCGACGCTTTACAATTGGGAAATCAAATTGTCGTAAACTAATACTTCCTCTGTCCCACAAAAAGTGGGTCTTTCACTTTTCAAATTTTGCCTTTTTTTTTCAAAAATAAAAAAAGTGAAAATCGCTTTTTGTGGGACAGAGGAAGTATTAGTTTAAACTTATATGCTATAGACTCTTATGAGTTAGCATGGTACTACTATGTATAGAAAATATTTGGAGGGAATTGCATAGGGCCTTCAAGAAGATGTTTTGTTCTTTTTCTTCGTATTTAGCAACCCCAAGACTAAAAGAGCAGAAAGCAGGGTCTAGAACTTAGATGACTTAGAAGTGGTTGACATGATCTCATCTAATAGCAAAACCTAGTTGACAGCCAATTTATGAGCTTGAAAGCTTTGATGGTTCATTCCAAACTCTCAAGCAGATTTGGCTTTCACCAGTTTCTCTGTGAAAATCCTATCTTGTGTGGCAGTCTTGAAAAAAAGTACAGAACTAATGGGATCAAACCTGTTCTTTTTGCTCCGCAGCCAATGTCTCATCCTCAACCAATGGTTTGGTAGGCAAGTAAAATATTGGAGGCTCTGCTTTTGTCCTGATAAGACACATCAATCAATCAAATCAAATAAATGTCAGTCTTTTTCCTGAATAAATTTATATCTGTGCTGCGAAAATCTTGAGAAGAAGGAGCCTTTAGTTGCTTCAAACCCAATACTATTCAAACGAACAGAAACTTATCTTTGTCTCAATAAAATTCTGAATATGGATACTTGGGACCAAAATTAAAAATAACCTGCAATTATAGAAATAGATTCTTTAGAAATACGACCATGTATAGTATTTCAAGAAAGCGACAACTGACAAGAACTCCAAAGAAAGACCCCATACCTAAGTTGACAAACAGCTTTGTCAACAACTCTGATTTGACTGCATTTACCTTAAGAAATTGTTAAGCTTTTTATGGTGCTCGGTCCAATGAAGAAACAGAAGCTCCAATTTCTTTTCTTCTGCCTTGGCAGCTACACGTGCTCGGAGGGTCTGACAAACACGGTTAAGTAAATAAGGAACCAAATAAAAGAATCGGATGCAATATGGATTGACAATTGTTTTCATTGTTGACACTCCTCAATAGTACTAGAAACCCACCAGATCACGCCTCCTTTTTTCGGCAATTTGTTCTCGCTCTTGCACCCTCAGCTTTTCACTTTCTTCGCGCGCCCTTTGCTCAGCCTACACACACTATTAATCAATCACCGCATACAGATAACAAAAAGACAAAATTATTCTTCGTAAAGCACAGTCTAAGGACTTTATCAGGCCAAAGGTTAAATCCCATTTTGTGAAACCGTAACCTATTTAATATTATCCTTCTTCCATGATACTTATCAATTAAAGGGAGGTCTCAAATAACAGAAGATCAAGTCAAAACTAGAAGTGACAGTGTATTAAAGTTTCAAAATTTGAAGCTCTAATATGGCATGAAGTTTTTTGAGGTATCAATGTGTTTTCCCTATAAGATCTCAATACATCAGCTGGCACCTAACTTTTTACTACCTCAGGGGAAACTGAAGAGTAACACATTACACAATATCATTATTGTATAGTATGGTAGGTTCCTTATCCCCACATATTCCAAATGCTTACAAAATCCTTATTCTAATAGCCTTACATTTCAGTGCCGGTCTGTTGCATTTGCAGCAGATGTCTTATATGGCTCATGTCATTTCACGCAAAAGGTTCTGTGATAATAGATTTTCTTGTTCAAAGCGACAGCATAAATTCCCTATTTCTTGCTCATAACAGAGGTACATACATTTGCATTTTGTTTAAGGCTTGCATATGCAACAAACCGACACTGAAATTTTATCTCTATTTTGCCTGGTTGCTGTTTTTAAGGATATCTTCTGTAGATGAGTTTCAAAATAAGTATTTCATTCTTACTTGTAGTTGAGATAAGATAAGATAACGGCAAAGCCTAGTCACTTATATTTCATCGAACAACAACTGGAGATCAAACACATATGTTATCCCTCGAGGAACATACACAGAAGACAAAAGTCTAAATACTCACTCTTTGTAAGGAACTTGACCTGCGCATGAATGCATCCGTCGTCGATAGCTGCTTATCTTCCTTCCGGAATTTCTGAAACAAAGAGCAGTAAGAATCAGTTTGCAAGAGAGTTCCAAAGCTTATCAGGAATAGTATACTGCCTCTTGAGGCTAAAAAAAGAAAAATACAATACTCTGAACCAAGTAAGAGATTATGTCACATAGACATTTGGTACGCAGGCCAGTGCCTAACAATAATAAGCATTCCTCTGTAAACCGCGAATAATAATCTTTCCATTTAGTATACAATATATAATTAGTGCCACTATGCCAGAAATAGAAATAATTTCAATGATAGCGGGGATAAGTAATGTGCGACCATAAGAATTCCTGAATATCAGATAGCAAAAAGAAATAGTAATGCAACGCAATCGCGCATAGCTTCCAAAAAAGTAAGAGTAGCGCACTCAAGCAGCAGTTTCTCTCATTAAGACCCTCACAGCTAGCAGAACAAAGATAAACATGTCCATAGTATATGAAACTCTCATCTTACCTCCAGCGTTCCTAAAAGGTTTCCAAGCATCCTCTTGTTCCTATTAACCAAGCTTGGGTCCTCATTCTTCGGCAAAACCCTCGGAACATGCTCTTCTGATATGCCATTGAAATCCTAACAGTAAATAAACAAAGACATTATAACGCAAACTTTCCTACAATAAACACACAGAAATCAAGAAAATAATTAGTCGCAAACATACCTTCCTAACCTCTCTATGAGTATCTCTCCTAGTATTTTCACCACCATGTTGTTGCTCACGCAATTCATTCACCGCCGCCGCCGTTCCATCACTTTCCTTCACATTCGTATCCATCGCATCACTATCAGCAGCCACTTCCTTCCCTTTAACTTCTTCTCCATCATCTACCTTCACTCACCCAAAAACAAACAAATCAAAATTGGGTCTTTTCACAAATCTGAAGCTCCAATCTTATAATTTCATTACAGATTCTTCGAATTCATATTGACATTGATTACCTTAACAACAGCTGATAAAAGACGTCTTTTCGGTGCTGATTGATCTTCAGGATCAATAGGACCACCAGGTCTAACAAATCCCCTTTGTTGGTGACGATTTCCGGCACCATTAGAGTTGAAATTTCGGGGGCCGTTTGATGCTAACCCACCTCGACGAATACCTCTAGGATCTCGAAGACGTTCAGTAATCTGAGATCGACGATTCAAAATTAAAAACCGAATAATAATTGTAAACGGAAAAGGGGATTAGGAACTAGGGCTTAGAGAAGCATACCTCCCATTGTTGACGTTGAAGTTCTTCAATTTCTTTACGAAGATTTTCCTCAGTTTTCTCGATTTCGGTGCTTCCCATTTTTATCGAGTTGAGAACTGAAAGAGATGAAGATTTTTCTGTTGGAGTGAAGTTTTGAGCTCTTTATATCTCTTAAAAGTTAAAATAACACAAGAAGCTAAAACCCTCGTTTCAAACTACTAAAGGCGACTTTGATATTGTGCATGGCAATTTTTGCTAAGCTGGTACATCCTCCAATTCTGGTCCCATGACATGCTACAAATCTAAACCCTTCGTCTCGATATGATGAACTTCAGTGGGCGGCAATGGGTCCCAACTGAATATTTATGGATTGGTACTTTTACGATATGTCATAGAAAAATTGTAGGGTATGAAGTACTTTTGCAATTTTTGACAGTTGGGCCAGCTCCGTTGAACAGATCCGACCAGACTATTATTGTTAAATAGTCACAAAAAGATAATAAACCGTTAAGATTTATTCATTACTAGGATATAACCCGTGTCGTAACGATACGGGGCTATGAGTTGTTCTGGTGTTGATTATTTTATTTTTTCTTGCGAGACTACCATGAAATGAGCGTGGGAAATTTGGGGGAGTGGTAATCTTTCTTAAACTGAGCTCGAAGCTTTGATCGATATTATTAACATTTGCGGGATCGATTTCTTGTTATATGGTGATTAGGATGTCCATATATGAATATACACTGATATTTATACATCATGGAGTATTTTTTTCAGTGATTAAGATATCCATGTAAGGGTGTACACTGGAACTCCACACAGATTCATTTATGATAATTGAGATAACTATCCATTCACAATTGTTGCAAATAATATCAACAAAATTGAAAACCTAAAGTCCCAAGCAGGAAATCGTAGAAATTCATAGTTTGATAAAATTAAATTGTCGATTACATTCCAAATTACAAATGCAGTTCAGTCAAGTGTAATTTTTTTTCTAGATTCAAAAAGTTAAATCTGAGCTGCGAACCCTTCTTGCATATCCATGAAAACTGTTATATCTACATTAATTTTTAGAACCGCTGACTATTCTCAATGTATAATTGGCATGGTTATACATTAGTAATACTCAAACCCATGGTAAAAAAATGGTTAATCGGTTGGGTTAATATAATTGACGGCCAGTCATTTGATGGCCATCAAACATGTCATTTGCATAAATATGGTAATTAACATTCGTCATTCCCTACAACTTTCTAGGTTTGAGAGACGTTACATTGTACTATGAAGCCTCTTGTTAAAGAATGATGACTATACATTTATGGTTTAAACTAACATATGAAAAACGCCCAGCTTACAGAATAGAAAAGAAGATAAAAATGAAAAACATTGAATCCTACAACATTCCTTTGGATATTAGTAGTATGAAGCGTCCTTGAATCTTTCGTAGCGGTGAAAAATGATGCACCTGATGAAGTTGCATACAACATATGCCAACTATGCTTTTCTTTGTAAATTAATAATACAATCTTGTAGTCTTATTAAAATAGTAAAAGACTCGCATTAAATAAAATTCCAGATCCAAACAAAAGAAATTTACCCCTCTAATATATGAATCGATAAATGATACATGTATAGGAGAGTTGCTCTTTGTCGGCATATGCATTTGAGACTTAAAAGTAAACAAGAGACCCTGTCTAAATACCAATGGTATGAAAACTTGCAAATGGAACTGATATTACACCTTGACCTAAGAGTACATGAGAGACCTAAATTTCAGGCTTAGCAAGATGGTTAACTATGTATAAATAATTTAATATGATCTTCTAAAATAATAACCATTATTGGTATCAACTGCATATAATCATTATTTGACTATCCATGAAGAATCTATGATAAACAAATACTCAATTGTAAACCATAAAAAGGTTATAAGTACGAAAAGATGTAATTTCAAGGTTTATATGATACAAAGAATTAGAAGAATAACAAATATAATCAAGATACTTCAATCTATTTTTTTTTTGAATGAAGAAAGCGGTAACCCTCTTAATTTTCATTAATATAATAGATTTGCATACATCAGATTCAAGTACATCAAAAGTGAAATCCATGAGAAAATGCAAAGATTTTGTATCATAAAAACAACAATTGACTCATAATACATCTTTAGCATCAAAAACTTGAATTTCAATCTATTTTATACCAACATGTACACGACTCTAATCCGATTAAGAGTATGAACTCTCCAACGGCAATAACAATACAGTTAAGAAATGCCATTTACCGACCCAAATTAAGGGCATAATCAATGGAATCGTCATTTTCTTCGTCATTTATTTTTACTCCATGTAAATCCTATAACCTTTGCTTGAAGAAGTCAAAGTCTTATTGGACAATTCCTTGTCCAGAGAAAACTAAAAAAACATTGTCTAAGAAAATATAAATTAAAAGATATGGTATGGTAATAAAAATAAACCTAACAAAAGATTAAAAATGAATACCTAGCAATCATACATCGGATCAGTATCATTAGACTGCAAATGAAAAAACAAAATCGAGATAAAAAAATAAAAAATTAACGAAAAAAATAAAAGAGAAATTAAACTGCATAAATGAGATAAAAATTAGGCGTATGACACCATGAATCCATGGATGTAAAAAAAATAAATAAAGAAAAAAGCTAACAACAATTATCTCAATCAACCAAATGATGAACCTTGGGGAAAAAATTGATTACAAAAGGGATTAAGTTAATGGGCGTTTTATTTTGAATAAAAGTAACGTTTGACATTATATGGGAGGAAAAACTCCCAAATAAATGCACATTAAAAATCTGTTGTGCATGAAGAATCTAAGATAAATAAATACTCACTTTGTAAACCATCAAAAGGTTATAAGTGTGAAGAGATATAATTTCAAGGTTATATGATACAAAGAATTAAGGGAGTAACAAATATAATCAAGAAACTTCAATCTATTTGACACCAACATGTACACGACTCTAATCCGATTAAAAGTATGAGCTCTCCAACGACAATAACAATACAGTTAAGAAATGCCATTCACCGACCCAAATTAAGGGCATAATCAATGGAATCGTCATTTTCTTCGTCATTTATTTTCACTCTATGTAAATCCTATAATTTTTGGTTGAAGAAGTCAAAGTCTTATTGGACAATTCCCTGTCCAGAGAAAAATAAAAAATATTGTGTAAGAAAATATAAATTAAAAGGTATGGTATGGTATTAAAAATAAACCTAACAAAAGCATAAAAATGAATACCTAGCAATCATATATTTGATCAGTATCATTTGACTGCAAATGAAAAAAAAATCGACATAAAAAATAAAAAATAAACGAAAAATATGAAAGAGAAATTAAACTACATAAATGAGACAAAAATTAGGCGTAAGGCACCATGAATCCATGGATATTAAAAAAATTAAAGAGAAAAGCTAACAACAATTATCTCAATCAACCAAAACAAAAGTGAGATCATAAATTGAGAATAAAGTCGTGCAAGTGATGAACCTTGGGAAAAAAATGATTATTGAATAAAAGTAACGTTTGACATTAAGTGGGAGGAATAACTCCCAAATAAATGCACATTAAAAATCTGTTGCGCATAAAGAATCTAAGATAAACAAATACTCACTTTGTAAACCATCAAAAGGTTATAAGTGTGAAGAGATATAATTTCAAGGTTTATATGATACAAAGAATTAGAAGAATAACAAATATAATCAAGAAACTTCAATCTATTTGACCCCAACATGTACACGACCATAATCCGATTAGAGTATGAACTCTCTAACGACAATAACAATACAGTTAAGAAATGCCATTTACCGGCACAAATTAAGGGCATAACAATGGAACCATCATTTTCTTCGTCATTTATTTTCACTACATGTAAATCTTATAATTTTTGCTTGAAGAAGTTAAAGTCTTATTGGACAATTCCCTTTCCAGAGAAAAATAAAAAATATTGTGTAAGAAAATAAAAATTAAATGGTATCGTATGGTATTAAAAAAAGACCTAACATAAGAATAAAAATGAATAGCAATCATATATCTCATCAGTATCATTTGACTACAAATGAAAAAACGAAATTAAACTGCATAAATGAGACAAAAATTAGGCATGAGGTACCATGAATCTATGGATGTTAAACAAAAAATCAAAGAGAAAAACTAACAACAATTATCTCAATCAACCAAAACAAAAGTGAATCATACCTTGAGAATAGAGTTGTGCAAATGATGAACCTTGGGAAAGGAATTTGATTAAACTGCATAAATGAGACAAAAATTAGGCATGAGGCACCATGAATCCATGGATGTTAAACAAAAAATTAAAGAGAAAAACTAACAACAATTATCTCAATCAACCAAAACAAAAGTGAATCATACCTTGAAAATAGAGTTGTGCAAATGATGAACCTTGGGGAAGGAATTTGATTATAAAAGAGATTAAGTTTATGGGTATTTAATTTTGAATAAAAGTAACATTTGACATTAAATGGGAGGAATAACTCCGAAATAAATGCACATTAAATATGCCTAAAATGTTGATTAAAAATATTAAATATGTAGCTCAATTTGGACCGTTCTTTATATGCCATAAATGTAATTGAATAACTTAAATATGTGCCTCAATCTGGGTCGTCCTTTATATGTCCAAACTGTAGATGACCGTCCATTGGTGAAAACACCATTTTCCCTTATAATATAGATTATCAATCTTCATCCACTTCGGTTAAAGATTCTTAAGTTCAATCATCTTCAACTCATGAGTTTTTGTTGGGCTTTATCCAATTTCACTTATGCATGCTATCGGTTATCATTATTATCAGTTTTCATACCGCAACTACTAATAGTCTCGTTAAATTATCTCGCCTTAATCTCACTCGTCTAGGATGTATCTCAAAGCGCCGAGACTGAGAAAATCATTTCACTCCCAGGCCGAGACTGGGAACTTTGGCGAAATTTTGACCGAGATTGACTGAATTGCCTCTACCTTTTATCCTCATTATGGTGGAAGTACGATTTCCTCTTTTGTTAATAACTTGTGTTGAGAAATATGTTTGGCACATAAGCAAGGGAACTTCCCCTCGTGGAAAAACGATATTTAACAAAAATAAAATAAAAATGGAGAGATTGAGACAAATAAAAATAAACACTAAGAGAATGAGCGTCCAACGCCAATGACTGGTATCTTGAAATCCGCACGAAAAAATCCACACATATATATAGGGAGGTTTATTTATCATGTTAAACATCATTAATGGGAGGTATACTTATCAAGATTAGAAAATATACCTTACATTTTTGATATTCAAGCTCATCAATTTATTTCCAGAGATTTTCTTCCATTTTTTTTCGATTTTATCGGGTCCCATTTATATCGAGATAAGAATTGAGAAAGATGACGATTTTGTTAGTTATCTCAAACTACTAATGAGAGCCTTCTGATGGGTAGTTGACTTTTTATTTTCTTTTCCGAAAATAAGGTAATAATGAAGTAAATCTCAATTCTGCATATCCATATATTTAACTTATTTGGCCAAAATGATATGGTTGTTTTGGTCCTACCTATTAAAGATAGTGGACATTAGTAGCTAGTTAGGTTTTAGAGATTATATAAAGATTATGGAGAGAATGTTAGGTAAGAAAGTTCTAAAATTTTAAAACTTTAGGTAAAAAAAGAAAAGTGGCTTTTAGAGAGATAATAATGAACGATTCTAGTAACAAACAAGATCATCTACAACGAGTGATTCTAAGATATACAATCAGAATTCAAAACCATTTTATTTCTCAGTTAATCATGTACGTCGGTTGTTACGTGAAATGAAGAAACCCTAATTCAGACTATTTGCAATACTTGTATCACTTTTTCTTTTTTACTCAAGTACAAAGTGGAACTAAAGAAAATGTTAGAGTACTGCTCGGTCGAACTCGCAAGCGTTGCTATCTCAAGCTTGTTGTCAAGTTTACTTTCCAAAACTATAAGTCTTTATTTCCAGTCTACTTATAGCTAAGTCTCGGATTAGGATAGAAAGTGTAGTTGAGCATTAGAATTCATGACGTTCATCGATTAAAGACGAAGAAATACTAAGGGGATCTTGTGGAACTTCATCAACAAAAGGTATGTGGAGACTTGAACTCATCTATCATTCAAAAGTCTATCTACTTTATCTCCTATTTGAGACAAAATTCATATAGCTATACAGACTTCAATAATACACATTTGATATTTCGAGCTGAGTTTAACTCGCTTACATATTTCTCGAAATATGTGTTGGTAAGAGCTTTAACCAAGTTCATCTTATATTCTTGACGAAAGTCAAAAGATGATCATGTGAAAATCGTCTTGTACCATCTTACATGATTTGTGTGAGACAGTCATTTGATGTAGACTCGGAATGTTTCGTATTGATCATTCGATCACTTGAAAATTGCTTTGACGCTAATAGTTTGTGTGAGACAGTTATTATCGTCTTCTAAGAATGTTTCAATGAATGAAATTGAAGTTTAGAACACTTAACCATAATTGGATTTTGAGCACAGTATGCGTACTTGCATATGTGTTGATCCAAGACCGAAATGTAGTATGCATACCCGTATGCGTACTGGCGAGGTCAGATAAAGTACGAGAGATAGAGTATGCATACCTGTATGCGTATTGGAAAAGTCAGTTGAAGCCCGGGTACTATAGTATGCGTACTGGATTTAACTGAAAGTTGGAAGTGTACGATAATATGCGTACCCGTTTGCATATTGGCGACACAGTCCAGGTCCGGCTATTTAGGTATGCGTACCCATTTGCATACTTGAGTGGCTTATGTTCTAGAATCGGTTTGTTCATGAACTAATACATTTATATAATATGGAATGCAATCTTTTGCAAACTGTGGCTATAATGTTCATTAATTGATTCGAGTGAATCAAAATCTATTTTGCTTCAATTTTTTCTTATATACTTCTATGAGAATATAAACAATTGAACAACTTTAGAACTAGTTTCATTTGAGTCATTTGAACTAGGTATGGTTAAGATGAACAAGGTTGATATGAAAGTGTTCATATGGCTAACTTCGGTTAACTATTTTTTGAGCCAAAAAATGTGTACACGTTTAGGTACGGTTACTCATATCTAATTGAAGTCACTTTTCATTTGTGTATAACAAGCTAAGTTCGATCTAACGGTTGAAAGATATTAGCTCGAGTCTAATCAGGTTTTTCATCTGACGATGAATGTTGAATGCTTTGTTACCAAGGTAACATTCATTGCAAACCTTGATTTGAAGACTATATAAGGGATAAATCTGGCAACTGGGAAACATAATCCCACACCTCCTGTGTGATACTAGTTGCGGATAGAGTCGATTCTCCTGTAACCTTAGGTTTTTCTAAAACCCAGTAGGTTAACGACTTGAAGACTTCATTGTGATTGTGAAGCCAAACCCAACTATTTTCTCTATAGTTGTGTGTTCTGATCTTGCTGTTTTTTATCGTGATTGAGTACTATCTTGTATAAGATTTGCTCGAGATTTAATCTCTGATATGCAAGATAAAAAGTAGTCACAAACATCTTCGTCTCATCGTTTGTGATTCCATATTATTTTGTTTCGCTACCATACAATTAAGATTATTGTGAGGTGATTGATATTTCTAGGATGTTCTTCGGGAATATAAGTCTGGTATATTAATTGGTTAATGTTCACCTTGACTTATCAAAAGATGGAATAGAACTCATAGGTATATTCTTGGGAGACAAAATTATCTATTCAATATACTTTTCTGTATGAGACAGATTGGTTTATCAAGTCTTCGACTTTGGGTTGTAAGAACTCTTAGTTGTCAATGACATCCGCTAAGGGAATCAAGTGCGCATAATCCGGTGTGGTTCTAGAGGCGTAAGGAACGCGACTGTACCTTGATCAGTGTGAGATTGGTTAGGGCTCAACTACAGTCAAGTCCGAAGTTAACTTGGAGTAGGCTAGTGTCTATAGCGGCTTAATACAATATGGTGTTCAAATATGGACTAGGTCTCGGGGTTTTTCTTCATTTGTGGTTTCCTCGTTAAAACTTCTTGTGTCTGTATTATTTCTTTTCCGCATTATGTTTGTTTATATAATTGAAGTATCACAGGTTATGCGTAAGTTCAGTCAATAGTGAATCTAACCTTTATTTGTTGATTAAATTGATTGACACCTGGATATTGGTTTTTGATACCGTCCAAGTTATTTCTTATATTCAATCGGGTTCGCAAATTCCTATTTGTTTGATTGTAGATTGAATTGAAAAATTGAGATATAACTCTTTGATATACTTTCATAAGATTGAGTCTGACTGTCTAGTTGATTCTCTTGAAAGTATATTGGAGTTAGTCCATACATATTGCTAAAGGAAATATTGGGTGTGGTTGTTAGACCCCCGCTTTTTCAATTGGTATCAGAGCAGTCAAACACGTTTAAAGACCAAGTAAGTCTGTGTTTGTAGCAATCTGACTCTATGGACAGAAGTGCTATCTCTATAAATGTACCGCCAGTCTTCGGTCTTCGATGGCGTGATTTTCAATCATGGGTTTATGTTGTTAATGGGTAATTTGCTCTGGTTGTTACAGTATGCGATGTAACTGTTCCAAAGGATATCGGTGATTATGATATTGTCGAGATTCTTGCTGCAAAGCAAAACTCTGAAGGATTGAATTCAATCATCCATGCCATTACCCTAGATCTTCAGCACCATGTGACTACGTGCACTCTATCTAAAGATGCGTGGGATACCTTAGAAACCGTATTTGAAGGGAATACCTGTGAAAAAAGCTAGGCTTCAAAACCTAAATTCTGATTGGGAAAACCTTCTATGGCAGATGGAGATTCATTTGATGAGTTTAATCACAAATGTCTGAAATTGTTAATGCATCTTTTGTGTTGGGTAAGAATATTCCTAAAAAGGACATTGTGATGAAAATTCTCAGATCATTGCCATCTAGATACGATTATAAGAAACATGCCATCGTTGAAGGAAATAACCTTGATGCGCTTTCCACAAATACTCTTGTTGGGAAGTTAAAGATCTTTGATCATTAGCATGTATCAAAATTTGGAAAGGATATTGATTTCAAAGCACAAAAGAACACTAAACTACTTGATAAAAGTAAAAGTGTTGGCATCTCTGAAGATGATCCTTCTGAGACTGATTCATCGGGTGAAGAGCTTGACAAGTCAGTCTCTTTGATCACAAGACAGTTTAGATATCTTCTTTTGAAGAGAAGTAAACGGTTCACTAGAGATAAACCTAAGTCATCTATCAAACCTCATAATCGTGTTCCTCCTAAAAACAGGGATACTGATGACGAGGATATGCCATGGTGCTTCAAGTGTAAAGGTTTTGGTCATTTTGTAAATGAGTGTCCAAATCATAGAAAATACACTGGAAACAAAGGTCTTGCTGTAACTCTTGATAAAATATCTGATCACTATGATTCTAATGAAGACGAAAAATCAAGTGTTGAACTCCTCTGTGAAAATCTTGATTTTGATAATTGTAGAAATACGTACATTGACCTCGATATTCTTCCGGGAGAAACTTCAACCACTTTAGAGGATATAATGGATTTCTCTTTGTCTACTCAGGTTCAACCGTTTTTCTAGCAGCCTGTACATCTATGACTTCTGAACCATCCTCCATATGTTTCAAGTACAAACATAAGATGAGATATGTCAACAAAATTCAACGAAAAGAAAATCGATTAGCAAACAAGCTCAAACTTGTTCAGAAGTCGTCTGAGGTATGTAATCTCATCTCTTCTGCGAAGAAATTAATTTCCAAAGAAAAAATGAGACCACTAGAGAAAAGAGTACGGTCTAAACAGTCTGTGAATGAGGGTTCTAAGAATTCTGTTCAAGAAGGTTATGGTGGACATATTGTTGTTGACCCAGTTACAACTTAAATATGTTGGTTGTGTATCTTGTCTCATGTGCCTGGTTCAAAAGAGACAAGGGTTTGCACACCTCAGGCTTTAGGAAAAGAGAAAAGTGTTTTTTTTCTTTCTTTTTGTTTCATTTTTCGCCAGTTTGCTTCCATCTTTTCATATCTAATTTATATTGAAAGGGCTTTTATAAGTTTCATCAATAAAAGAGGGTTAAAATCGACAATTATGCCTTTTTAGGGTTGTGAGTTGTGCGTACGTGAATCCTTTTTGTGTTTAAAGGTTCCGTAACCCTACATTTTTTCCTTCTTTGAAAACTCTTTTTATCATAAGAATAGTTGTTGAGTCTTATTTGTGAATTCCTCTCACAATCTCATACTAGTATGGAGAATCCAAGCATTATATCTACTGATGGAAAGATGTTAATAATTTTGATCTAACTGTTGAAAGATATTATCTCGAGTCTAATCAGGTTTTTCATCTAACGGAGAATATTGGATTCTTTGTGTTAGAGCACTGCTCGGTCGAACTCGCATGCGTTGCTATCTCAAGCATGTTTGTCAATGCTAATGATCAAAACTATAAGTCTTGATTTCTAGCCTATTTATAGATGACTCGGACTAGGACATAAATAGTGTAGTTGATCTTAGATTTCATAGAGTTCATCCTTTGAAGACGAAGAACTACTAAGGGGAGCTTGTGGAATTTCTTCTACAAAAGGTATGTGGAGACTTGAACTCATCTATCACTTGGAAAGTCTATTTCTACTATCTCCTATATTGATACATAAGTCGTGTTATGATATAGTTTTCTCTATACACATTTGAGATTTCGAGCTAAGTATATCTCGCTTACATATTTCTCAAAATATGTGTTGGTAAGCTTTCGCTTCGACCAAGTTCATCTTATACCATGAGAAAATTTCAGAGTAACATCTTACATGGTTTGTGTGATACAATCATTTGATGTAGACTTGGAATGTTTCGATAATGATTATTTCAATATCTTGAAAATTTCTTTGATGCTAATTGTTAGAGAACTGCTCGGTTGAACCCACTAGCATTGGTATGTCAAGTTAGTTGTCAATTTTAGTTGCCAAAATGCATTCTTGATTTAGCATACTAAAGATAGTTTCGGACTAGATTAGGTCTAAGAAGTTGAATCGAAGTTATTCTTAAAGGATGAAGATTGAAGACTACAAAAAGACACCAACAAGTACTTCATCAAAAAGGTATGTGATTGATTTCATTTGGATTCTTTTTCAATTCTACCTTTCTAATCTATCAAGATAAATGTTCACTCTATGGAACAATTTCAATGACGGTAAATGTACATTTATGTATATATACTTGAGGTTATTTGATTCATGACCTTGGATACAATAACCTTTATCCTTATAAAGAATCTCATTTCATAGTGAATGATCTTATGAAACCAACGAGCCAAGAATCATTCAATTCCGAGTTATAAAGATGAAGTTATGAGTGATTTATTTAAGTTCGTTAGTAGGAAACAATTCATCGGCTGTTTGTAACAGTTCATGGATTTGGGCCCAATTCGTGACTAAAAGCTATTTTTGGTCTAGTTGGTGATGTTTCCTTGTCTAAGCAAGATGGCTATTAATCCAAACATATTTGATTACCATATTAAAGTGTTTGTGATAACTTTTAATTCCTACCTAAGTTAGAATGTGATTTATTCACATAAATAAATATTTGCTAATTAATTATTTATTCATAATATTTATAAATTAGGAAAGATTCCCATATTTAGGAGAGTCTTGAAAAAGGAAAATAGCTTTGCTTAGCTTCCATGCTATTGTTCATTATAAATAAAGGGTTCGTAAGTTTACACGTTTTCCATCCCTTTTGGAAAATAGGCGTAAGCTTTGCAGGTTATTTCCATGTCTTCTGTTCTTCGTGAACAAGAGTGAGATAAAGTCTTTGTATTGGGGATCACAAAGCCAGGTTGAATTAAATCTTCGTGATTGATTATACAACTTGTAATATAGGTTTTTCACCTCTTGTCGATTCTAAGGTTTTCTCTTCTGATATAAAACCATACAAGAGTTGTTGATCATAAACCATAGGTTTTGATAGATTTCAGTTTCCGATCGTATACCAACACTTGTTAGTCGAAATCAGAAACTAGAAAGAAAAACTTCTGCTGAGTCATCTCGTAAAATCCTTGAGAAGTTTTAAACAAGATATCTCTAGATTTATTCTAGTTGTTCTTGTTGTAGAGTTATTAGGTTTCTCTTCCTATTTTTGAAGAGTATAATAATCCCTAATCTACAAGTTTGTTTTGATATTACTTTTACCTAGTAATTGTTTTTATCAAAATAAACACAAGATTTCCAAAACCTTGATTCATATCTAAAGGGAAATCAAACCGGTGTTTTGTGCAAACAAAATATCAAATCGTATCAATCGTGTTGTGGTATCTTCTAAAGAGAGCCTCGGCTTCTGCTAGAAAATTTGTGTGAAGAATTTCTAAAGAGAATCGGTATTCTGCTAGGAGTTCTAAAAGTGCTGAAGAAGGTATTAATCTAGTCCGAATAGGTAGTAGGAAATTGGTGTAACAACTTACAATCAGTGTGTGTTTATTTTGGACTAGGTCCCGGGGTTTTTCTGCATTTGCGGTTTCCTCGTTAACATAATTCTGGTGTCTGTGTTATTTCTTTTCCGCATTATATTTTATTTATATAATAGAAATATCACAGGTTGTATGTTAAGATCAATCAGTTCTTGTATCTGACCTTAGGGTTGTTGAGTGAATTAATTGACACTTGAACATTGGTCTTTGGTAGCGTTTAAGTTAATCCTCTTATATTCAATCGGGCTCGCAAATCCCTATTTGCTGATTGCGGATTGAATCAAGAGATAGAGATATAAAACTCTTTGATATACTTTTTATAGATTGAGTCTAACTGTCTAGTTGATTCTCTTGAAAGTATATTGGAGTTTGTCTATTCAGATTTCCAAACGAAATATTGAGTGTGGTTGTTAGACCCCCGTTTTTTCTATTGGTATCAGAGCAGGCAAACACGTTAAGACCTCATAAGTATGTGTTTGTAGCAATCTGATTATATAGACAGAAGTGCTATCTATGTACACGTACCGCCAGTCTTCGATGGCACGAACTATTTATGGTGGAAAATTGTAATGTGTTCTTTTATTCAAGCCCGAGATTTTCGATCATGGATTACTATTGTTAATGGCTATAATCCTCCATTAGTTACAGTAGACGGTGTAACTGTTGCAAAGAATATTGGTGATTACGATGATATTGAGATTCATATTGCAAAGCAAAATTCTGATGGATTAAATGCTATCATCCATGCCATTACCCCAGATCTTCAGCACCACGTTACTACGTGTAATAAGTCTAAAGAGGCTTGGGATATCTTAGAAACCGTATTCGAAGGGAATGCTGCAGAGAAATAAGTAAGGCTTCAAAATCTAGCTTCTGACTAGGAAAACCTTCGCATGTCTGATGATGAAACCTTTGATGAGTTTAACCAAAGACTTTCTCAAATAGTTAACTCCTCATTTGTGCTAGGAAGAACTATTTCGAAGAAAGATACTGTGTGCAAAATTCTCAGGTCTCTACCATCAAGATACGAGTCTAAGAAACATGCCATTGAAGAAGGAAACGATCTTTCTACACTCTCCAGAAATACTCTTGCTGGAAAGCTAAATATCTTTGATAATTAACACGCAAGAAAAGAGGCGATTTCTCTTACAGCTGCAAACAATTCTGAATCCTCTAAGGGTAAATCTGGTTCGCCAGATACTAAAGATGTTACTCCACGATAATTTAGAAAACTCTTGAGAAACAGGAAAAAGAGTTTTTCTGAAGGTGCAACATCTCCTAGTGATGATGTACAATGCTATAACCGTCGTGGTTTCGGGCACTTGTCTTCAGTATGTCCTAGCTGGAGCCGTAGACAATTGACATATGCAGCAAATTTGCCTACTCTTGATGATGGATTTGAATTTTATAATCCCAAAGAGTTGGCTTGCGAGGTTGCATTAGCTTCTGAAAAATTCTTGCGGATACTGATTCTGATTCTGACGAAGAAGTGTTCCATGTGGATCCAGTTGCTAATAACCTTCTTAAAGAAAGTCATAAAAAACTCTCGGAAGCTGAAAACACCATTTTCAGTGAGAAAATTAAATATGAAAGACTTCGTAGTCGAAATAAAGATTTGCAAGACCAACTTGATTCTAGTGGTGCAAGAGATTATCTCAACGAAATACGAAAGCTTATAGAAGAAATTGCTGAAGGTCGTGATCGGGAAATTATTCTTCAAGCAAAGCTAGATAACTTGGAAAACATTGAGATGAACTTGTTATTTGATTCAGAACGAGAAGATCTCAAAGTTCAATGTGAATCATCCAAGAATGATCTAGTTATTGCGCTTGAGAAGGTCAAAAGTTTGGAAAAAGAAAACTCGAGCTTAAAAGAGAGTTTGTCTAGAAATAGCAGCTCAGATAAATTAATCTCGATATTGGGAGCATGTAGAATTCATCGTGATACATGAGGATTGGTCTGTGAAGGAATAGACGCTCCTAGTATTTGCAAAGAGGTAAAATTTGTCAAAGCTAAAGTTTCTTCTCAACCAAAACCTTCCACGGTTGACAAAAGTAAAGTATATCTACCAACTACGGATGACGAAAAGAGGAAATCCTGGAAAGCTCCAAAGAAAGCACACACACATTCAGGTAATACTAAACATAACTTTTTCCATTCTACTAAACATTTTTTTATTGTGGAAAACCAGGTCACTTGCAAAGGAATTGCAGATTTCTTAAACGAGATAACACCAGATCTGATTCTGTAAGGATGACAAGATCTAATGTTCCAAATCGGAGAAAAACTTAGTCTCATAATATCAGTTCTTTCAGTATTCCCCCCAAGAATTTTCATAATTATATTGGGGAGAAAAGGAAATACGTTGCTCCAAAAGCTACTCAGTAATGGGTACCAAAGAAGATCAATAAAGCAACAAAGACTATCAAGAAGGATCTCCCAGACAAGAGTTCGACAAGGGATATCATCTTAAAAAGGTATGGAGCAGTTATTGAAAGTTTCAAGGAAGTTGTTAAATTCCTAGATTCCATGTTTGATCTTGTTTTAAATACCTGTGGTGAGCAAGATTTTGTTCACCTCAAAACAACCTAATTATGTTGGAAGTGCATCCTCACCAAGAAGCCCTAGTAAATGCGACAAGGATTGCAAAAGAATTGGGGCGCACATATTATGTTGGGAAATTTCTGAATATGTGGAACAATTTATTGTTTCGAGCTGATTTTATCTCGCTTACATATTCCTCAAAATATGTGTTTATAAGTATTCACTTTAACCAAGTTCATCTTTACCAAGTGACGAAAGTCATGTTATGTTTCAATCACTTTGAAAATGGCTTTGGTGACAAATGGTTTGTGAATAACAACTATATAACGTCCTCTAAGAATGTTTCAATGATTGGAATGAGAGTTTAGATTATATACCCAATGGTGGACATAAACATGGTTGTGGAACCACATTTATGTACAAGTCCTATTCCTTGAACCAAAGTTTGGGAACTTTGTTGATCAAGAGAACCGGAAGAATGGCGTGAGCCAAGTCCTCGAACTCAGTCCGCGAACTGCCGAAGTTCTCAAACCCGAGAATTTCTGCTGGAGCTGACAAACTATTTGCGTGAAACTAAGTCCGCGAACCGGCAAAGTTCTCATACCCGAGAATTTCTGCTGGAGTTTGTAAACTCTGCTCGGTAAATTAAGTCCGCGAACCTAGTCTGCGAACTTGAGTGAGGTTATATCTAAAGATGATTGTTTTGAACTTATTCATAAATACTAAGGAATGCAGTTTGCAAACCGTGGCTATAAAGTTCATGAACCGATTCAAGTGAATCAAATCATATTTGCTTCAATTGTGTCTTGTGTAGTTACATAAGAAATACTTGCAATTGAACAACTCTCTAACTAGTTCATGTGAAGTCATTTGAACTATAGTTATGGTTAAGATGAATATGGTTAGATACCGCATGTATGAGTCTTAATTACCTAACTTGATTTGTGATTGGAATTCTTAATTATAACAGGTTAGAAGCAATTATCAAATCCATGGATGTTGGTTTTTATTGTCAAAGAATCTTTTTTCATACTCTTATGGTAACCATTCTTGGCATAAATCCTTATGAAAAAATTATTCTTCCTTCTAAGCATATCAATTCTTGTTCATACAAGTTTGTATCTTAGAAAAGATGATCACAATATTTGATCTTCATGGTTACATATTGTGTACTATTACCATGAGATAGTTCTATTGTTCAGTAACTTGATCTCATGAGAGAATTTCAATGATTGGTTCTTACTTCGCATCTCCTTGTGGGTTTTCTAGAATCCAATATATAAATCCTTATCTCTGGCGTAAGGTCACTCTTGTTTTTCATTCGGGAATGACATCTTATGGTGGATAAATCTTAAATGAACTTGTGCTTAATTGTCATATCTTTGTAGGGAGAAGCGGGTTTGGAACATGTAGGGTTTACTTGCATCGTAATAAACTCCTTGATGAAGTCACTAAGTTTCGACTCTGTGATATCGTCTAAACAAAGTTGATATGTTTCTTTCTTTTGGTCATGAAGTGTCTCCGTGAAAATTTCATGAGGATCCCACTAGTTTTCGTACCTTTGCCAATTTATATTGACAAAAAGGGGGAGAATTAATGTGTAGTTCACACTACAAATACATATGGTTTACGGATCATTATGTAAGGGGGAGTGGTTTTCATGTTGAGACGGAGTATTGACTAAGAAGGAGTGATACATATCACCGTAGTATTATTGTCAAAGTTGTGATACAATGAAACTTTGATGCTATGTAATAATACTATGATGGATCTTCAACAAGTACAAGATGAACACACGAAGAGTTGAAGAACCAAGAAAATCAAGCTTGTTGTCGTTTTTGCTTTTAACAAGTACAAGCCATATGTAAAATGGTTTTGTCACTAAAATTGACAAGGGTGAGATTGTTAGAGCAGTGCTCGGTTAAACCCACTAGCGTTGGTATGTCAAGTTAGTTGTCAATTTTAGTTTCCAAAATGCATTCTTGATTTAGTATACTAAAGATAGTTTCGGACTAGATTAGGTCTAAGAAGTTGAATCGAAGCTATTCTTAAATGATGAAGATTGAAGATTACAAGAAGACACCAACAAGTACTTCATCAACAAAGGTATGTGATTCATTTCATTTGGATTATTTTTCAATTCTACCTTTCTAATCTATAAAGATAAATGGTCACTGTATGGAACAATTCCAATGTATATGTACTTGAGGTTATTTGATTCATGACCTTGGAGACAATAACCTTTATCCTTATAAAGAATCTCGTGTTATAGTGAATGATCTTATGAAACCAACGTGCCAAGAATCACTCAATTCCAAGTTATAACGATGAAGTTATGAGTGATTTATTTAAGTTCGTTTGTAGGAAACAATTCATGGGCTGTTTGTAACAGTTCATGGACTTGGGCCCAATTCGTGACTAAAAGCTATTTTGGGTCAAGTTGGTGATGTTTCCTTGTCTAAGCAAGATGGCTATTAATCCAAACATATTTGATTACCATATTAGAGTGTTTGTGATAACTTTTAATTCCTGCCTAAGTTAGAATGTGATTTATTCACATAAATAAATATTTGCTAATTAATTATTTATGCATAATATTTGTAACTTAGGAAAGACTCCCATATTTAGGAGAGTCTTGTAAAAGGAAAATATCTTTGCTTAGCTTCCAAGCCATTGTTCACTATAAATAAAGGGTTCGTGAGTTTACACGTTTTTCATCCCTTTTGAAAAATAGGCGTAAGATTTGCAGGTTGTTTCCGTGTCTTCTGTTCTTCGTGAACAAGAGTGAGATAAAGTCTTTGTATTGGGGATCACAAAGAAAAGTTGAATTAAATCTTCGTGATTGATTATACAACTTGTAATCTAGGTTTTTCACCTATTGTTTATTCTAAGGTTTTCTCTTCTGGTATAAAACCATTCAACAGTTGTTGATCATAAACTCTAGGTTTTGATAGATTTCAGTTTCTGATCGTATACCAACACTTGTTAGTCGAAATCGAAAACTAGAAAGAAAAACTTATGTTGAGGGATCTCGTAAAATCCTTGAGAATTTTTAAACAAGATATCTCTAGATTTATTCTAGTTGTTCTTGTTGTAGAGGTATTAGGTTTCTCTTCCTATTTTTGAAGAGTATAATAATCCCTAATCTACAAGTTTGTTTTGATATTACTTTTACCTAGTAATTGTTTTTATCAAAATAAACACAAGATTTCCAAAACCTTGATTCATATCTAAAGGGAAATCAAACCGGTGTTTTTTGCAAACAAAAT
This sequence comes from Papaver somniferum, assembly GCF_003573695.1. Taxonomy (NCBI): domain Eukaryota; kingdom Viridiplantae; phylum Streptophyta; class Magnoliopsida; order Ranunculales; family Papaveraceae; genus Papaver; species Papaver somniferum. The sequence continues at coordinate 44,111,670 of NC_039365.1, forward strand.
ATCGAATCGTATCAATCGTGTTGTGGTATCTTCTAAAAAGAGCCTCGGCTTATGCTAGAAGATTTGTGTGAAGAATTTATAAAGAGAATCGGTATTCTGCTAGGAGTTCTACAAGTGCTGAAGAAGGTATTACATCTAGTCCGAATAGGTAGTAGGAAATTGGTGTAACATCTTATAATCAGTGTGTGTTTATTCTGGACTAGGTCCCGGGGTTTTTCTGCATTTGCGGTTTCCTCGTTAACAAAATTCTAGTGTCTGTGTTATTTCTTTTCCGCATTATATTTTATTTCTATAATAGAAATATCATAGGTTGTACGTTAAGATCAATCAGTTCTTGTATCCGGCCTTAGGGTTGTTGAGTGAATTGATTGACACTTGAACATTGGTCTTTAGTATCGTTCAAGTTAATCCTCTTATATACAATCGGGCTCGCAAATCCCTATTTGCTGATTGCGGATTGAATTAAGAGATAGAGATATAAAACTCTTTGATATACTTTTTATAGATTGAGTCTAACTATCTAGTTGATTATCTTGAAAGTATATTGGAGTTTGTCTATTCAGATTTCCAAATGAAATATTGGGTGTGGTTGTTAGACCCCCGCTTTTTCACTAATAGTGTGTGAAAACGGATATTGTCATTATAGAAGAATGTTTCAATGATTGAAATAAAGAGTTGAAAATGTAACCATGTTTGGATATAATCATATATAGTGTGTTCGCACATTAGTGTATAAATCCACAAACCAGGAACCAAGTGTATGCATATGTGTGTATACCAAATTGGTGAAGGAGACAAGATAAGTATGCGTACCGTATGCATACTGGCGGAAGTTTTCGAACCGAAAATATCTGCTGAGTTTGGGAATTACAAACTTCTAAACTAGTCACCTTAAGTATGCGTACCCGTACGCATACTGGCGGAAGTTTCGAACCGAAAATTTCTGCTGAGTTTGGAAACTTAACAAACTCAAATCCGGTTGCTTAAGTACGCATACCCCTATGCATACTTAAGCTGGTGTTTGAGGGTAAAAACGGTTTCTGCTGATTTTGGTAATTTCGGGTGTGTGGGTGAGAAACGAATTTAAACCCTAAACAATGTACTGCAAGGGAGTACTTTAGATTTGAGATCAATCTATATAAATCCGTCCTAAACCAAGAAATGGCCGTTCCATACTTGCTTCGGTCACAAAGTGAAGGAGAAGGGCTGGTTTTGGGGAGGGAAGTGAAGAAAGTAGTAAGACCAGAATAGTTGATTCTGGAAGAGAAGTTGTTTCACGACTTATATCAGAAAGTGGGAAGCTAATAGATGGAAATCTAGCAAATGTTTTCTGAGTGTTGTATCCTCCTGACCTGAACTTGTTGTTCGGTGGAAACAGGTAATGCCTATTTATACAAGTCGAAGTGAAACGTACTCTGGTCTCATTAAGAAATGGAAAACGGGTGAGTAAATGGGAGGAGGTGGTAACCGGTAACACTTGGAATTGATGTTTCATAAAAGAAAGTGTTTCACCATTATTCCATGTATTTACTAACCTCCTTATCCTTATGACACTTTTTTATAACGAGCGTAGTGTACGCCTCACGCTGTAAACCGCCAAACCAATACCCAATGAGCATCCCCCAGTTTGTGACATGTGTTTATGTCTCGAGTGTTTTCGTTGAAAACATGTAGCATGTTGTTGTTTTCTGGAAAGTTGAGCTTGGGAGACTTGTCGGCTCGGTGGTGACCTTCAACGGTCGAGATTTTGCATCTTAAGAGGAAGGTAGCTGTTGATTATTGCAACCTTTCGTTTGGTATCCAGTGGCATGAAAGTATGATCAGTATGGCTTTTGGCCCAGTTTAGGCGCGTCCAAAAGTTAGGGTTTTGGCTTTGTTTAGAACAAACTAGGGACAAAGGTTTCCATGTGTTAGCTGGTAACCTTGGACGGCTAAGATCTGCATCTTAGATGAAAAAGTGGTTGTTGATTGTCGCATGCCTTCGTTTTGGTATCCGCATAGGGAAGGCCGGCATGGTATGACGCGACAAGATGGTTGGCATGCCATTGGAACATGTGGCATGGCATGCCTTGGCGCTGTTTGGTGTGGCCAAAACTAAGGTTTTGGGACAAAGATTACCATGCGTTGTTTGGCGACCTTGGACGGCTAGGATTTGAATCTAGGATGGAAGGGTGGCCGTTGATCGTCGCACGCCTTCGTTTTGGTAGTCGCATGGGGAAAGACGGCATGGTATGGCGCGACAAGGTGGTTGGCATGCCATTGGAACATGTGGCATGGCATGCCTTGGCGCGGTTTGGCGTGGCCAAAACTAGGGTTTTGGGCCAAAGGTTACCATGCTTTGTTTGGCGACCTTGGACGGTAGGATCTGCATCCAGGATGGAAGGGTGGCCGTTGATCGTCGCACGCCTTCGTTTTGGTACTCGCATGGGGAAGGCCGACATGGTATGGCGCGGAAAGGTGGTTGGCATGCCATTGGCACATGTGGCATGGCATGCCTTGGCGCGGTTTTGCGTGGCCAAAACTAGGGTTTTGGTCCAAAGGTTACCATGCGTTGTTTGGCGACCTTGGACGGCTAGGATTTCCATCTAGGATGGAAAGGTGGCCGTTGATCGTCACACGCCTTCGTTTTGGTAGCCGCATTGGGAAGGCCGGCATGGTTTGGCGCGACAAGGTGGTTGGCATGCCATTGGCACATGTGGCATGGCATGCCTTGGCGTGGCCAAAACTAGGGTTTTGGGCCAAAAGTTACCATGCGTTGTTTGGCGACCTTGGACGACTAGTATTTGCATCTAGGATGGAAGGGTGACCGTTGATCATCGCACGCCTTCGTTTTGGTAGCCGCATAGGGAAGGCCGCGATGATGGGGCCAAAGCCAATGGCGCGGATGGCTTGGCATAGTGGGGCCTAGGGTTTGGTATGGACGACTTGGCATGGTGGGGCCTAGGCAAGGTGCGGTTGGCTTGGTATGATGGGGCCAAGGGTTTGGCATGCCATTGGTGCATGGTGCGGCTAGCATGGTTGGGGCCAAGATAAGGTGCGGTTGGGTTGTCATGGTGGGGCCAAGGGTTTGGCATGCCATTGGCGCATGGTGCGGCTAGCATGGTTGTCATGCCTTGGCGCGGTAGACGTGGCTGGCATGGTTTGCCATTGTCATAATGGTGCGGCTGGCATGGTTGGCATGCCTTGGCTTGGAGATGTGGCTGGCATGGTTGGCATGCCTTGTCGCGGAGATGTGGATGGCATGGTTTTCCATTGGCATAGTGGTGCGGCTGGCATGGTTGGCATACCTTGGCGCGGAGATGTGGCTGGCATGGTTTGCCATTGGCACAGTGTTGCGGCTGGCATGGTTTTCCATTGGCACAGTGTTGCGGCTGGCATGGTTGGCATGCCTTGGCGCGGTAGCATGACAATTAGGGTTTGGCATAGATGATGTCGGTCGATGTTAAGGGTTCTGCCGTGGAACATGACACATAAAAAAAAGGTACCCTGGTAATTCTTACATAAGCATGCTGATCGATTCAATAAATGTGTTAATGGTCATGGTGACGTCATGTCAGTTGTACGGTTTTACGATTTTAACCTAAGCTAAAAACCACCATCAACATTAAGTCCCCTCACTACACCAAATTCCTGGATTTGTAACAGGAATTCGTAACGGTTCAAATGGCCGTTACAAAAATTGGTAACTGGCCATAGCCGTTACTAAGTTTTTTTAAAATTCGGAGCACAGGTGAGCCGTTACGAATGTTTTTTCCAGGCGTGCCATTCACACGCTTGGTCACACTTGGGTCGTAACAGATGTTTGTGCGTGTGCCATTCACACGTCGGTCATACTAGGGTGGTCATATGACATACCCCTTCAGCTCTTCTCGACTATTCTCTCTTTTCCTTCATTTGTTTTCTCCTCCGCATCACTACAACCATGTTTTTATCTTCAATGAAGTTTCAACTCTGGTTTTAGTTTCGACCATCCGTATTATCAGCAGATTTCAGTTTCTATTTCATCATCTCTAGCTAGATTTCAGTTTCGATTTACTAGTGTAAGTCTTTTATAAATCGATTTTAGGATTTTAGGGTTTCAAAAATCGATTTAGGATTTCAGTTTGTTAACCGATTTTAGGGTTTCTTGTTCTAATATGATTTTTTTTTTCGATTTCAGTTTGTAAACCTGAAGATGGGTTAATTTCCAAGGTGTATGTGTGCATCTATGGATCTGGATTAGTTCATTTTGATTATTCGTTTCGTTGTTTGATTCATCTAAAGATGGGTTTATTTCAATTATCTTCTTCTAGACTCGGTATTTCCCTAACGTCTTCTTAATTTATTTGATTTCTCAGATTTGGGTCTTTGGGTTTTTATTTGCTTATTCTGATTCTCTGTTTGTTTACAGAAGGTGTAATCATCATGTTCTCGAGGATGTTTGGTAATCCTAAAGAAGAAAGTAATTCCTTAACAACGTTGGATAAATTGAATTGAATTAGGTAATAATACTTACTTTCCTTTGATTGATTTGTTTTTTTAGTTATTCATTAGATTTTGTGGTGTGGCTGTGGTTTCCACTTAATCCCTATGTGGGTTTTTAAGGAATCATGTCTTTCGTAGTCGTGTGATGGTTTTCTGAGACTAGTAAGTTACTCCAATCCTATTGAAAATCTCCTGTTGAGTTACAAGGTTATTGCAAAGAAGTTTAAATTTCATTAGGAAGTATTAGTACCTGATGGCCACTCAGGGTCCAATAAAAACACTAGTTACAATTGACATTGGTCTGTGTGCTTGAATTGGTTAAGTTTTCAGTATTGGTAACATGTTAACAACTGCTTAACTGTTCAGATGCACATGTGACAATAACATAAATTAGGGATCTACCAGTCTGCCAAATATAAGCACCAAGGCATGTAATCTGCTCGTCTGGTTATTCTTTTTAATCCGGAGATATTCATTTAGGACATGGCACTTGGGTCTATCTTATACATTTCTATGACACTTATGTTACTTAGGCCTAAACTGATTCTCAAAAAAAAAATCCCAGAAGATCTTTTCACATGTATGAGACCCTTACTTCATACACTCTTGTTTATACGTTTATGTTTAAGCAATATCGAGACCTTTTATAGAGAGGATCAGAACCACAATAACCTGATTCCAGATAACCTCAACAATTTGCAGCACTTAACTCAAAGCTAAGAATGAGCCAAACCTTTATGTTTATAAGTGCATCAGAAGTAATTCAAACCCTTATGTTTTCCTTTAGGTTTTATCTGGCCAGTGATACATATCTTTTTATTGTTTACATATGATTGTAGGTATATGGAGCTCTGCGAATGTCTGTTAAAGTTTTTTTGATGTTGAAATCCAAGATGCTAATAGATGGTGGTGCTGATTCTCTTGTTGCAACATCTCTGCTGGAGGCTATTAATGTGGTTGTTCTTAAGGTATTTTGACAGCGGCCGTAAATCATTTTTTACCTCAGGATTCATCCGTTATTCACTCTAACGCAAATCTGGGAGTTCACGGACAAGGTTTACTGAATTTATCTATATTTGGAAATCAGATAGAAGCACAACGTCTCATTCTGTCACTATCCTACAATATCCATGTAATGTGAAGCCTCTATGTGGACTTTCGTTTTCTTTTCTTTTTATTTATAACATTTGATTGTCACTATTATTGCTTTTTTTTATTAGATATAGGATTTCCAGCGCTCTAATTTGTTTTCTCTGAAATTAAAAAGCTAACTTCACTAGTAATTTTACCATAGAATGTTTTCTGTTAGATGACTAATTCCAAAGCTAAGTTCACAAGTACTGTTTCTTGTTCGGCTTAATCTGCACTAGTATGAGTTCCCCCTTGATGCATCTTTACCTGCATGGTAGTTGAAGGAATCTCTTTTGTTTGTGTGAAGGTTGTTCCAAGATCTGTTTTGCAGGGTCCATTACAAAACGCCGCTACTAGCGATATGTAAGATCGCTTGCTGTCTTTGTGGTTTTCTGGTTTCTCCACTTTTGCAACTTTCCTGTCTTTATTCTGTCATTAACTGAAGTTGCTATTGTCTATTTATGTTAGGACCCCAAGGCTCTATTGTGGGCTTGAGGAATGCCCCAGGGAAATGCTATAACCGCCTGAAGATTGCAATGTTAACTCCTCATTGTCCTTCACTCTTCAGGTTTGTCTTTTTTTTAATCAACCGCAGAAGATTTGAGGAGAAATAGTACGCGAGAGAAGGCGAAGACTATTATGTGATTTCTGCATCTTTTAGTTTTATCTTATATGCTCTTATTAAGTTCTAAATAGATACCGCATGAGCTTTAAGACACATATAACTTAGAATTTCTCTTTAAGTTTCCACTTGACCTTATTCAATATATGAGTTCCATCCTTGCGCAGGATTTGAAGAGCCAGAAAATGAAGATGGAGGCATAAGAGAGACTTAAATATTGTAAATATTTGTTACAACCTCTTTTACCAGTCTTAAATCAAATCCACGAAGAGCAAGCAATAGAAAAGGAGCTCGAGGCAAAGATTCAAGGTGCCTGGCTTAAGCTTGTTCGTCGTTCACCCTTTCTCTATTGTCCGTTTTTGAGTTAAGAAATATGTTTCTTTACTTAGAATAAATATTCTCCAAGAAAAGTGCTGGTTGTGCGTCCATATGAAGGGTTCGTATGGGATATGCATTTCCTTATCAATTATTTTGTTTTCTTCCAATTAACTAGTATATTTGAGCAGGAATATCACTTTCTAAGTAACTAGTTTGTTTACAGAAACACTGATGATGTAGACAAGACGACGGATGGGATTAATGAGCAGACTGAGAACATGAAGCAGGTTCAGGAAGCTTTGCCAAACCCCATTAAAGCAGCTCCCGACTTTGATGAGGTAATCTTTTGCATTTTATTTGTATTTGTGTTTGTTAAAATTAAAATTAACCTTGACCGGAGAGTGATAGTTATCTTTGTTGGTTGTAGGACGAATTGGAATCTGAACTCGAGGAGTTGGAAGGAGCTGCGTTGGAGGAATAACTTCTACAACCTGCAACCCAAACTCAGGTTCAAATCAAGGTAAACTTTTCAGCGGTTTCACGAAGTTTAGCATTTCTTCAAACTATTTCTGCAGATTAATGTTTATAGATGTGGTCTTTCTCATTAACGTTTGTCATGTCTCGGTCTCCAACTATTTCTGCAGGTTAATGGTGAATTTGTCAGATGCTCAAAACAGAGAAAAAATTCTCAAAGTTATATTGGAAAAAGAAGATATGGCAGTTGATGTGAATTTGGATGTTCTTGCAAAAATGACAAATGGATATTCAGGAAGCGACTTAAAGGTTTGTTCTATAAACATTGTTGTCTTAGTTCCTCATGTACTCTTCTCTCGTGCCAAGTCTTCAATGTTGTAAGTTTTGCAAGTTACAATGTAGGAAGTTTCTGTGAACTCAGCAAGTTTTTTAACTTAGAATTTGATACTTACAAGAATTTGGTACTTAGAAGAATTTATGTTCTTCTTTGATTGAAAGTTATATGAATTGAATGAAGGTGATGGAATGAAAAGGGTAGGCTGGTTATTGTAATTCCGGCTGAAAATGAACTGCCGTTAATATTGACCTGGTCAAAATTGGTCGTATTTACTGATTTTGACCAGCTCAATGTTGACTGAAAATGAACTGCCGTTAATATTGACCTGGTCAAAATTGGTCGTATTTACTGATTTTGACCAGCTCAATGTTGACTAGCAGTAATTTTTTTGCTGTTACCAAGAAGTTCGTAACGGCTCATAGATGTTCGACTGTCAAGTTACAAAAATTTCGTAACGGATCTCGTCTGTTACGACTCGCCACGTAGTAACGGCTTTGGTCTGTTACTAACGCCGTTACAACCCAAATTCGTAACGGCCCAATTGCCATTACAAAAAAATGTAACACCCCTTTTTGGAACAGGCAACAGCCGTTACAACCCGTTTTAGAACGGCTTAGCCCTGTTACTAATCCCAGAATTTGGTGTAGTGCCTGCTTAGCTCGGAACAAGAGCATTGTTGCGAGGTAAGCATAAGATGGTGACGGGCAAGGACAAAAATCGAAACGACAAGTCGTGGAAAGATGGTCAGGAAGGTCCGACTAACCTTTTTCGAGAGGTAAGGAGAGTCCATGATCCTCGTGTTTGGCGGCCTTGCGTAGATTCTATTCGTGGTGTAGACCGTGAAGTGGTGAGATGAACATCATCGGCTTAGTTTGGCTTTGCATCACCTTGGCTGGGTTAGGGAACATCATGACGCTGTCTTGGCAAGTTGTCGGTGATGGTGCGGCAAGTCATGGCGCGGACGACTTGGCATGGTTGGGCCAAGGCAATGACGCAATTTGGTGAGGCAAAGCATGCGTGGACGGCTTGGCATGTGGCGCCAAGGCATGGCGCGGTCCTGGTGAGGTAAGCATGGCGGACGTCTTGGCGTGGTGGGGACAAGGCAATGGCGCGGACGGTCTTGGCATGGTGATTGGTCTTCGCGGGCCCGGTTGCCTCTTTTTCTTACTTGACTCAAATAGGAAGTCCTTTCCTTATTTAAACTCCCAAGTATCACGCCTATAAAAGGAGGGACGGCCTCTCATTTTACTTCACACCTATATTTTTTTTTTATTCTGGCCGTGTGGTAACAGTAAAGCAGACGAGCGAATCCCAAGTATGTCTTCCAACACTTTCTCCTTAACTTGTTTTTTTTTTTTTTTTTGTGTTAGTGCAAACCCTAGCTGTAGGCGTACCTTTTCATGAACTTGTAGAAATGTTGTCCTTCTGCGTTGGTATGAATCCTAGCCATAGGTATGCTTTGCACGAACTTGTAATAACATTTAGGCGTGAATACCGTAGTGATGTTGGCCGCCTCAATTACCGTGCAAAGTAGGCATGCATGAGCTGGTAATTGTCATTGCCTTCCCGCGAAAACCTAGCTTCTAGGGTTTAATCCTTTATCCTGGTGTGACCGTGTGTATGGTTCCCGTGGTGGGGCGCGCCTCCTCGGCCGGGCGTAAATTTCCCGCTGCGGGGTACGGTCTTGGCATGAGGTGGTGATGCATGGTCTGTCAGTCCCCATTTCTTTGCCTATGCGCATTATGACTTTGAAACAAATTGGCTTGCGTCCAGGATGGATCTCCTGTGTCTGATAAAATAATTTCCATGCACTTTCCGTAATAATTTATTTTCGTATTGTTCCATTGTAGTTATTTCGAAGGTGGAAGTAGCGTGAATTTTCGTTAGGATGTCATTTGAGAAAAGTTCTGCCGTACCGAAAGATGTTGGCAATTCCAAGCCAAACATATATGATGAGTTCTTTACAACATCCGCCATGATTAGGAGAAATTATCCCAAGTATGTGTCGATTCTTCTGACTGGTCCGGAAAGTGAAGGAGAGGTCCGGTCGGTTCGGCCAGGAGGTGTAATAAGGTTTTTTCTTCGGAGGAAAGAGTATCATGCTTCTCCTATTGACTTTAAAATCTCTGTGAGTCCGTTGTGTCCCTTTGAGAAATGGATGCAATTCATGATGAGCCAGGAATGTGTAAAAGCCAGTTTGACCATGGTGCAGATCATTGATGCCGTCGCGGCTTCCACAGTTCTTCAAATTTAGAAAGATATTCCAGGCTTGGTTGATTTTATTTCCAGATGGTGTCCAGACACTCACACGACCATATGCAGGTGGGGTGAAATGACTATCTCCTTAGAGAGCGTGGACGTGTTGCTGAACCTTCATGTAATAGGAAACCTCGATGTCAAATTGTATGCAGATGAAGAAGAAATGCGCGCCGCTCTGGTTGCGAAATTAAAAGGATTCGTTCGGAAAGAAAATGAGACGAGGTGCTTCTATGGCTGGTGGATGTCTCAGTGGTTTTCCGACGAGTTGGAGCCGAATCAAAAGAATAGTACGCTTCATGTAGCGGCGTTCTTGGCTCTTTGGTTATCCAGAGATATTTTCGATGGCGGCTCGGGTAAGAAGGAGATAAGACAGGAACTTATCAAGTTTGCCATAAAATTGGCAAAAGGTGTCGTTCTCCCTATTGGCGGCTTGTTTCTTGGTTCTCTATACACACACTTGGATCAGCTGGTCGCGGACGTGTGCGCTTCAAATGGTTACATGAAAGTGGATTCGTATATTCATGCTGCCTTTCTCCAAGCGTGGATGTGGGATCACTTCGAAAGGTATGCTCCAAAACCATTGGCCGTACTTCCCGAGTCCTGGGGTGGCTCTAGGATGCTGCGCTGGTCGAATAGGCGCCCAAAGATTGGTTCGAACCTGGTTGGATTCCTTGACAACTCGCACACGGTAAATTTTCGTCCATGGGCTCCGGTGCATGCGTCCATAACTCAGATCAATATCTTTTCTCCTACTCCGTGCATGTCTTTGTCTTCTGATAAAGAGGATATGAGCGTTGGAGATATGGTGTTCATGCGAAGCTGTACGCCCGGTTATGTGCCGTCTTTATTTCGAGGATCTTGCAAAGCAGTCTCTTACAATATCGATAGGGCGGATCGGCATATGGGTTTTGACCAAGGAGTCCCACTTGTTCGTCAGCCGGTTGTTCCAGAAATCTCGTTGCCAACTGTTCTCGATGCTACTGTTCTTGTGTCGGGTAAAAGTCTCCCTTTCCTGCTTGCGGAACGAAATCCATCAACAACCTCCAAATATAACATATTTTGGCAGGATGAGTTTCTCGTTTTCCATGGATTTGTAAATGATGTGGTAGAAAACCGTCGCGGTAAGCCTTCTCCTGTGGTTTTAGCGGAGCATCCACTGCTGAGGGATCCTTCTTCGCCCAAGTGAAAATCCGTTAGCCCGAATGCAGATAGTCTCCAAGTGAAGGAGCGAAGATCTAAAATCCGTGCAGATGGTTCCTAGTCAGTTTCGACAGCCCTACCGACTTTAAGTTCTTCTAATATGCGGGTACGTGTGATTTTCCTCTTGACTTTAGTTGGATCGTGTATATCCTTGTTTCTTTCCTGAGTATCCGTCTTTGTATCTTGCCTAGGGTCTCAGCAGCATGAACGCCTTTATGATGTACTTTTTAAAGTGATAAGTAGAAGTTCGTTCAAAGACTTGTAAAGATTTGATTTCAGACTTAATTTTGGTTTCACTTAATGTTACGAGAGACTGGGACTCAGGATCCCACCAATAAATCCATTCATGCGATTCATATAGTTATTCTAGACAATTATAGCCCAAATAGAATATCGACTCTGTTTCTTTGCCAAGGTAGATTTTTGAAAAGCAACGACTATAAATCTAAAGCATGGGATATCAAAAGACTTAACATAAGTATAACCCATCAATTGAAATCACAACCGTTCAATAAAAACCATAAAACAATTAATAATCCATGCAAAAAGTCATGAAAGAATTAAATATAATTACCACACGTATGAAATATGGCTTCCTCCGTCATCCCAGTGTTGGGGTTTAGCTCATGATGTCGTACAAACTCTCAAAAGATAGAAACATGGCTCAAAGAGTGTTTAAAGATGGAAGTACAAGGAAAATCACCAAAACAGATCAATTGCAACATTTATATGCGTGGCAGATCGACTGTTACTAACGATACAGAAGATGTAAGACTGCTGGGAACGATACTATGTGTGTCGTGGATAAACCACACTTTTCTTCGACCGACTTGGGTCGTCCAATGTTCTTCAGCTTCGTCTTCTTCCTCCTGCTGCTGCAACTTTCTCTGCAACGTGATTTCTTCGTACCAGAGCCTCCTCTAAACTACGTAAAGTCCCCCAAAACCCCCCCGACTCTCCTACTCGACCTCCCTATTTATACAAACAGGGCCAACAATATCTTCGTGAAATCTCTGGTTTCTCTTCTTATTTTCTTACTCAGAAAGCTACGGTATTTTCCTTGTTTGTCTCTTCTATTACGTGGATTCTGTAGTAGTCAAACACTTTCCAAATCTTGCAAAATAAATCTAACGACAATCTCTCCTTTATCTTGCACGTTACTTCCTTTTAAACCACTGATAGGCACATTTTTGTGTCTTATATAATCTCAATTGTATATATTATTAGCGCTCGATTTTATATTTATTATGGCTTTTTATGTCCCTGTAGGTATTTTTGGAGAAATAAGCTTTTGCGGCGAAATTGAATAAAAAAGTGGTTTTTGCGCCCGTGGGAGAAAATTACTATACGGACTCTCACTTTGGATAAGGGGTAACCTAATTACTAAGGGGTGACCCATTTCCAGGCATCTGCCAAAGGGAGACCGGGACTGGATAGGGGAAGGTCACATTTCTTCACGTTTTCAAACATTCGTTTTGGCGGGAAACTATGGGCAGCGAAGAACAATTTTTAGGGTTCGAATTTTGGAGCAGATTTGAAGAGATTCAATCGCTGGAAACAGTTGGGATGAACGTGATTAAGCTAAACATGGATAGTGTAAGTGATTTCACGAAGCAAATTGGGCTGGATAAGTTGTGAAAAGAAAACAAAGTTCAACAGGGAATGCTGTTTTCACGGGATTCTGTTGGGTCCAGTTTTGGCAATTGCGTGGAGGATTAGGGAGGATATCTTCTCTTATTCGATTTCCTTATATCTTGGGAAAGTTTGGTAACAACAGAATACGCGTACGAAGAGTTTGAACAAGGATCAGCAGCCGTGTAGAAAAGAAAAGCCGTGACTTGGAAGAAAGGAAGAAGAAGAGATTTTCTCGGGATTTTTGGAGCTGATTGGGTATATAAAGGCTGGTGCGAAGTGAGAGAAGATTATCAAGAGTTTTGGGGTCGATCAGAGACCAGAGGGAGGTTGCAGAGGTGAAGAACAGGAGTTGCGGAAAAGCTTCCTGCTGCTGCTCGAGGAGGAAGAAGAAGACGAAGAACAGACCCTCCAGGGCCGTCGTTCTTCAATAGTGGAAGCAGCAGAGAGGAAGTGTCGTAGTTTAGCTGCAGTTACCATCTATGGTTTCTTTCTGGACGCTTACTGAGGGTCGTAGATCCTCTGTGTTATCCCTTTTTCAATCTTTTAAACATCTTGTGAGTCTTAGAATCATTGTTTCATAACTTTTGACTCTTTTAATCATATTTTGAGCATCAAATATATATTTTTAGAACATGATTATTATGAATAGCTAAACCCCATTACTGGGATGATGGAGGAAACCATTCTTTATGCATGAGTAATTCTATTTAATTTTTTTATGACTATTTGCACTATTATGAGTTGATTTATGATTTTTCTTGATTATTTGTGATTTTATCTGATGATGTATGCTTAGTCTAGGAACTCTTGATACATCATGCTTATGATTTACATCTAATACTTTACAAAATCTATTTTTTGGCAAAGAAAAGAGTCGATATTTGTTATCATTATAAGCTATAATTGTCTAGAATTAATAGTTGATTCGCATGAGTATAAGAATTGGTGGAATCCTGAGTCCTAGTATCTCTTGATCCTGTGACAAATTTTGTATATATTTTTGTTTTAAAAATCTTTTCAAGTCCGAGCAACGAATCCTTATTTACCGCAATCGAATTATTACAACAAAATGGCGCCGCCGACGCGGACTTGTATATAGATTTATTTTTATTTTTTTAGGTTTATTTTATTTTTATTATTTGTTCCTTTTTACTTTGTCTTTTTTTTTCTTTGATTTACAGGTTCGAAGTGGAGCACTAAGGATTTGGAGAGGAAAAATCTTAAAGCGAAAAGAGAAGAAAAGAGGACAATTTTAGGATTCAATTTTTAATTTTTAATTTTTAATTTTTTTAGAGTGTGTGAGGAAAACTGTAATTTTTTATTTATTTATTTTGGACTTTGGACTTTAAACAATTGGAATTTTTTTTTTAACCCTACGGAAGGGTATTATTAAAAAAAAATAAAAAATTATATAAACTGTGTGCAGGGAAGGACGACGATTACTATATCGTCTCGGCCCCTCTGCTTCGTATATGACATAGGAGTCGTGGCCCGAGTCGACTTCAACGGTTCATCCCCCGTCTGGTACGGGAGGTAAGTCCATCGAAACACTCGCGAATCTCCTGTCAGCGGGTTTACTGTATTCCTTAAGGTGATTCATTGATTGAGGACGAATTTGGACTGTTTTTAAATTCCTAGTAAAGGGAAAGGCCTGGCCAATACACGATAAGGGTTCGGATTTCATCACCGCTCCCTTCTTGCCCGCCTTAGGAAAACGAAACCTAACGCGAACCCAAGCTTTAAAATTTGGAATAGAACGAGACCGATAGGTGATAGACGCATTTATGTGTCTAATTTATCTCAATTGTGTATATTGTTAGTGCCCATTGTTGTACTTATTTTGGTTTTTAATCTCTTTGTAGGTGTTTTTGGATAAATAAGGCTTTGCGGCAAAAATTGGCTAAAAATGTGGCCCTTGGATTGCCGTTGATAGTGTACCGGAAATGCCCCAGAAGTGTACCGGAAATACCCCGGAGGAACCCTGAAAAAGTGCGGAAAACATTCCAGAAGAATTGCTAAAGGCACCCCTAATTTGGATAAGGGGCACCCCATTTCAGGGCATGTAGTAAAGGGACACCGGAACTGGATAGTGGGAGGTCATCTTCAAAATTCAAAACAGAAATTGGCGGGAAAAAAGGCAGCATCGACAACAGTTTTTGAGCAGAGATTTGAGCGACTTAGGAGGAGATTCAATGGGCATATTTGGTACCTACGGACTCTAGAAGACATAACAGGCCTAATGCAATCGTCTAGACCCATCCAATTGGGCTGGATAAGTCGGAATAATTGATCAAAGTCCCAACAGGATACGACTTCTCTGTTTAGGGTTTGGGATTGGTCAGAGAGATTTATGGGATTTTCTTGCGTGGGATATACTTCAAATAAGTTGAGTCCAAGTCCTAGAAGATATTTGAGACGAGAGAATAGCTAAAAACAGGGTGGAACGCAACAAGAAGAGGATTATTCTTCAAACTTCCGGTAGAGAATAATGGAGATTTTCAACGAGTTTGATCGAGTTTCAAGGTGATTCAAAGCCTATAAATAGTTGGGTTTAAGTCATATAAGGGTTAGAAACCTTTAGGAGAGAGCTTAGAGTCCAGGAGAGCCGAGGAGAAGCGATTACAGAGAGTTACAGTGCTGCTGCTGCTGTTCGAGGAGGAAGAAGAAGAGGAAGAACAGACCTGCTAAGGCAGTCGTTCTTCAACAGTCTTAAAACCAGAAACGTGTGTCGTTGTTTTATAGCAACAGAAAAGTATCGTTTAATTTTCAGCTCTTTCCCTTTTGTAACAGTGACACTGTAACACTATTACAGCGTTACAAACTTCAATTCTACACTATTTACATCAATAAAAACACCTATTAATCCATGGATACATCTTGTGAGTGTGTTTTTGGGATGAGGAGCTAAACCCATTAGCCAAGGCGACGGAGGAAGCCATTGTTCCACATTAATTGGTATAATTCTAATTTTACTATTTATTTGCAATATTATTATTTGATTATTTGCATGGAATTGAAATTGAAATATTAGTTTTTATTGAATAGTTGTGAATTAATTTGATGAAGCATGCTGGGTTTTAATAACTATTGATGTTTTATACTTTTTGATTACAATTATTACTTCAAAAACATATTTGAGGTAAATATTAGAATTGATTTTAAAGATAGAATTGCATAAAAACTATTTAGAGTTTACTATTTATTTGGTCAATGGTGGAATCCTAGTCTTGGTAATTTTCTCTATAATTGAATTATTTTATTTATTTTCCTTTTTAAATTGAATCTAAAAAAAATTGTTTTCTTCACAAGTCTGAAAAGACCCCTTTTTACCACTATCTCTACAGCCATTTGAAAATACATCAAATTTTTGGCGCCGCCGACGCGGATTTGTGTTTAGGTAGCATTTTTTTAGATTTATTTTATTTTTATTTTTATTATTATTTTTGTTCTTCTTTACGTTTTTGGTTTTTTTTTGTTTCCTTGCAGATTTTTGAAGATTGGAGCGAAAGACAGTTTTGCCAAAGCTTGTGGTGATTTACTTAAAGTTTGGGAGCGAAAAGCAAAGCTAAAGGAGCGAAAGAAGAAGATTTTCTTTATTTTGTAAAAGAGAGAAAAAAAAGAGAGATTTTGTTTTATTTTATTTTTTTTAGGCTTTCATTTTTGTTTTTGCACTTTATTTTTGGACTCTGGACTGCGAACTTTGGGACTTTATTTTTATTTTATTTTTATACCCTACGGAAGGGTACCCTTAAATACAAACTATGTGCAGGGAAGGACGACGATTACGATATCGTCTCGGCCCCTCGGGTTCGCACATGACATAGGAGTCGTGGCCCGAGTCGACTTCAACGGTTCATCGCCCGTCTGGTACGGGAGGTAAGTCCAATCGAAACACTCGCGAATCCCCTGCAAGCGAGTTACTGTATTCCTTAAGGTGATAATTGTTTGAGGACGAACCGGACTGTCTTTATTTTCCTAGTAAAGGGAAAGGCCTGGCCTAAACAAGATAAGGGTTCGGATTTCATCACCGCTCCCTTCTTGCCCGCCTTAGGAAAACGAAACCTAAAGCGAACCTAAGCCTAAAATTTGGACTAGAAAGAGACCTATAGGGTATCGATCTTAACAGGACAATCATTCGAAAAATATTGGTTACTCTTTTAAGCACACCTCGAAGTTCTTGACGGTTTCTGCGAGTTGAATGCGTGACTGCGCCGCATTGGATCGGTGAGGTTTTGGGTATCAAAGCTCCACTGAGCTTCCCTCGCCTCGATTCAACTTGCTTTAACTCGGATTGATTCCAGAGGGGTTTGCTTAAATTTTAACGAATTCCCTTTTGAAGGATTAGAAGCTGGTCTAGAAACAATCTAAGTGGAGCCATCATGCTTGTTGTTTGCTAGAAATCTTTAGGTTTGCTGTGGTAAAGTCGAGTCAGCCTGCTGTGTGTTTGTTAGAACAACCTTCCTGTTAGGATTTTTATTTCTTTTTGAATTCTTTTTAGTGTATGCCCGATTTTGTTAATAGGGCTTGGAAAAGAGATACTCTAGGTCGATTGATTAGCGAAAAACCTAGTAGTTCTTCTGATTTAAGCAGGGAGCTCGAAGATTCTTATTTTGAGAGCCCTATTTTTGGAAACTTCAGTTTTGAGAATTTATCTCTGAGTGATAAAAGTACCCCTAGTACTCCAGTTGTGCCAACGATGGCAACTTTGAAAGATTACATGTTCCCAACTAGGACCAACCGAGCTTCGTGCATTAAATTGCCAGCCACTACGGCTAATTTCGAGATAAAACCTAGTATTCTTCAGAAGATTCCTATATTCTTAGGAAAATATGATGAGAACCCTTATTTCCATATTAGGGACTTTGAGGAAATCTGTGGAACAATTATGATAAAGGACCTTACCGATGAAGTCTTGAAACTTAAGATGTTTCCCTTTTCTTTGAGAGACAAAGCCAAGACCTGGCTGAACAACCTACCGTCTGAATCCATAGAAACATGGCAGGAACTTATCGCTGCCTTCTATATGAAGTTCTAACCTAAGCATAAAACTGCAGCTGTTAGGCAGAACATTAGTACTAGTGTGCAACAAGAGGGAGAGTCTCTTTATAGATTTTTAGAGAGATTCAATGATCTTCTATCCCAGTGTCCTCACCATGGATTTGATAAGATGAAATTTGTAGAGATTATTTATAATGGTTTGGACTATTCGACCAAAGCTATGGTCGAATCTATGTGCGCTGGTGAGTTCACTAGTAAAAATGCTGAAGATGCTTTTACCTTCTTAGGAGCTATCGCTGAAAAATACCAACAGTGGGAGTCTTGTGTTGAACCCCCTAAAAGACTCTTGGTCAATAGAAGTAGCACCAATATGGTAGATACGAGTTTTGCGTCAGATGCTAAGTTTGCTGCTTTGTCCAGAAGGTTAGAAGCTTTAGAAATGGGTCAGTCTAAAAATAGGTCCCTTGTTGAACCTAATAGAGCCTCTCAAGTCTCTAATTGTGGAATAGAGCCCGATAATTCATTTTGGGAAGGTCAGGTTAGTGAAGAACAAGCCCATGATGTCTATAACAACGCTAGGTTTGAGAACCGTCAGAAGTTTGACCCCTACTCAGAGACCTACAACCCTGGTTGAAGAAACCATTCTAATTACTCTTGTTCTAAGGGCCAGAATCAAGGCCAGTCTAGTAATTCTCAGCCTCCCCCAGGTTTTGGTTATACTAAGAACTCTTCAGGTCATACCCAGAACCCATCTGAGAATAGAATAGCTAGCTTAGAGGAAACCCTTAGTATATTAAGGAAGAGCCAGGAGATGCTATCACAAAGCCAGGAAATGTTAGTAAAAAGCCAGGGTAATTTTCAAGAGGAAACCAAACAGAATTTTAAGAATAGTGCCCAGTCTTTTGCTAAATTAGAGCTTCAAGTCGGCCAAATAGCTAAGTTTATCAATGAGAGAGAAGAAGGAAGGTTCCCTAGTCATACTGATCCTAACCCTAGAGGAGAGAAATCGTACAATCATGTGAACTCTGTTACAACCCTTAGGAGTGGAAAGAAAGTTGATAATAAGGTCGACATACCTGAAAGTGAACATGCTGTGGTTCACCCTTATGAGCCAGAAAATGAGGAGACTGATAGAGTCTCCAAAGAGACCAATGAGGGTCATGTTGAGTCTGATTTTGTTCCCAGAGCCCCATTCCCACAACTGCTAGTTCCGACTAAGAGGGAGTCCAACTTTAATGATATATTGGAGGTTTTTAAGCAGGTTAATATCAACCTTCCATTATTAGATGCAATTAGGCAGATTCCCTCTTATGCCAAGTTCCTTAAGGAATTGTGTGCGCGAAAGCGTAAGCTCAGTATCCAGAAGAAAGCCTTCATAGCTAGTCATGTGAGTTCTATTATTCAGAATACCACTACTCCTAAGTATAAAGACCCAGGGTCCTCGACCATTTCTTGCACAATAGGTAAATACCGTGTTGAGAAAGCGTTGCTTGACTTAGGAGCCAGTGTGAACTTAATGCCATACCATGTGTACCTTAATCTAGGACTTGGTGAGATGAAACCTACCCAGATGACACTTCAGTTAGCTGATAGGTCCGTTAAAATTCCTCGTGGTGTGATCGAGGATGTTCTCATAGAGGTCGACAAGTTTATATATCCGGTGGATTTTGTTATCCTAGATACCCAACCTGTCCCTGACCCAGAGAACCAAATACCAGTGATTTTAGGTCGCCCGTTTTTAGCTACATCCAATGCGATCATTAATTGTCGAAATGGTATAATGAATTTGTCTTTTGGTAATATGACTATTGAGCTGAACATTTTTAATATTAGTAAGCTACCCTCCGAGCTAGATGAATCGAGCGTAGAAGAGGTAAACATGATAGGAACCTTAGTTCAGGAGTCATTACCAAACATCGTATCGAAAGATCCGTTAGAGAGTTGTCTATCCCATTTTAGCCTGGATTTCGACGATGGTAGTAACATTGAACAAGTAAATGCTTTGTTAGATTCCATTCCTGTGTTAGATATTGATATATGGAATTATAGGTTTGAACCATTACTAGCTTCTGAGTCTACCTTAATACCTTGTTTAAAAGAGCCTCTTGAGTTGGAGCCTAATTATACATTTTTAGGCCAACCCAAGTCTTTTCCTGTGATTGTAGCATCCGATTTAGATAGTGATCAGGAGAATAGCCAAGAGACCGTGCTTCAAGAAAATAAGGAAGTTTTAGAGTGGACCATAGTAGCTGTGAAGCAAGTAGAGGATGAACAACCTGATTATAACTTAGAGAAAGCAATTGACCTTTTTCAAGAACCCGATGGTCTAGAAATTAGGAACATTGTGACTAGTCTATGTAGAGGCACCCACAATTCTAAGTTTGGGGGTAGAGAACTAGAAGAATATCTTGAGCATTTTAAGGACTGGGAAGATCCGGAAATCCAAGCAATAATTAAAGGTTCGTCTGAGAGTAGTGAAAACCCTAAGTTTGGGGGTAGTAATGATTCTTGTGATCGTCAATTATCCCCATTGGAAGTCCCTAACTTGGGACTCAAGCCTAGTGAGGTATTCCCTGAGTCTATTCAGACTCCACAACCCGATCCTCCTGATACTGTCCAGGAGAAAATCCATATGTTAGAGACCCATTTTTCGGATGAATCTGTTTGCCGAGACACTCATATGAAGCCCAAGTGGGCACCTCAGATAAATCCAGTTGTTTTGCGAGAAACTTTAGATCAGGTTGTGCTCTATCTGCTCATTTTTCTGATCTTGAGCATTTGTCTCCTACTCGTGGCAGTTCTATTTGGTCTTATGGACCCACAATTGTTTCGACTATTGGTATACGACTTTGGAAGGTGACAATTATTTTAGAGGTATTTGATGTCTACCTAATTACCGGAAATTTAGCATTTACTGGGAGGCTCCCGCGTTCATGTGATACGGTAATATCCTTCCTTATTTCTTTTCCCTCCAGTGGTAATAGTTTCTCTTTGTTCATGCTTTTAATTTCATCTTTAGAACATTGAGGACAATGTTAGATTTAAGTTTGGGGGTGGGGAAGAAACTTTTTGTTAGTTTTAAGTTGTAATAAATAAACTCCAGAGCCTAGAAATTTATCGTTATTAAGGAGGGCACTATCCAATCTAAGTGGATGGAAGCATTTTGGTTTTAGGAGTTGAGGAACCAATCTGAATGGATGGCAACATCTAAAGAGTCTATTCATAAAAGCACAGAGCTCAGTTGTTAGGAATAACATGATAGTTTCACCATATCTCGTTGAGTCATTTTCACTTCTATTTTTATTTTATTTTGTTTTTAAACTATGTTACTCTAAGTGATTAGGTGGGGCTCACGATTCAAGTTATTACCAATGCTAGGGTGAATTAGAGTGATTGAGATACCACCAAAAAAAAAAAAGTTGAAAAAAAAAGAAAAAAGAAGAAGAAAGAAAGAAATTGAGACCAGACCATTTGACCAAAAGGAATAAATTCAATAAAGTCGACCACTGGTACCCTTGTATATGCCAGTTGTGTTGACCTAGAGTTAGGTTATCCACCACTGGTACCCTTCTATATGCCAGTGTGTTGATATTAGTCAGACTAATATCTCAATCCATTAGGATAGGTTCATTTTGGCGGAGGCCTTCAGACAGATATGGGAAACGCCGTTCACTTAGTAAACATGAAAACCATATATGTTTTTCTATATCCATCTTCTTGATCTATCCATGTGATTAGTTTTGACTCCGAATATGATGTCCATAGTGCAACTATCTGGGTAGAGCTTTGTCACTTTATATGAATTTTAGCATGCTTGAGTGCAAACTCGTGTAAACAAATTGGAATTTCGCATCAGGGTACTTCTTCCTGTAGTCAATAAGTATGCCAACCAAGGAGATTCTTTAGTGCCTTCAAAGGTTCTGCGTAGATAGCTAAGGTCTGGAGTACAGGTTTTGTGGGTATATCTCTTGTAAGCCCTCCCGAGACTATAACTCGGCCACTAGGTCCACCTATGGGTTTAAAGGCTTATTGCATACGCTAAATGCAATCGACGATGCCTGCGACAGTGAGTTAGGATTTTATTTTTTAGTTTTGATTTGCTCGGGACTAGCAAATAATAAAGTTTGGGGGTATTTGATAGACGCATTTATGTGTCTAATTTATCTCAATTGTGTATATTGTTAGTGCCCATTGTTGTACTTATTTTGGTTTTTAATCTCTTTGTAGGTGTTTTTGGATAAATAAGGCTTTGCGGCAAAAATTGGCTAAAAATGTGGCCCTTGGATTGCCGTTGATAGTGTACCGGAAATGCCCCAGAAGTGTACCGGAAATACCCCGGAGGAACCCTGAAAAAGTGCGGAAAACATTCCAGAAGAATTGCTAAAGGCACCCCTAATTTGGATAAGGGGCACCCCATTTCAGAGCATGTACTAAAGGGACACCGGAACTGGATAGGGGGAGGTCATCTTCAAAATTCAAAACAGAAATTGGCGGGAAAAAAAGGCAGCAGCGACAACAGTTTTTCAGCAGAGATTTGAGCGACTTAGGAGGAGATTCAATGGGCATATTTGGTACCTACGGACTCTAGAAGACATAACAGGCCTAATGCAATCGTCTAGACCCATCCAATTGGGCTGGATAAGTCGGAATAATTGATCAAAGTCCCAACAGGATACGGCTTCTCTGTTTAGGGTTTGGGATTGGTCAGAGAGATTTATGGGATTTTCTTGCGTGGGATATACTTCAAATAAGTTGAGTCCAAGTCCTAGAAGATATTTGAGACGAGAGAATAGCTAAAAACAGGGTGGAACGCAACAAGAAGAGGATTATTCTTCAAACTGCCCGTAGAGAATAATGGAGATTTTCAACGAGTTTGATCGAGTTTCAAGGTGATTCAAAGCCTATAAATAGTTGGGTTTAAGTAATATAAGGGTTAGAAACCTTTAGGAGAGAGCTTAGAGTCCAGGAGAGCCGAGGAGAAGCGATTACAGAGAGTTACAGTGCTGCTGCTGCTGTTCGAGGAGGAAGAAGAAGAGGAAGAACAGACCTGCTAAGGCAGTCGTTCTTCAACAGTCTTAAAACCAGAAACGAGTGTCGTTGTTTTACAGCAACAGAAAAGTATCGTTTAATTTTCATCTCTTTCCCTTTTGTAACAGTGACACTGTAACACTATTACAGCGTTACAAACTTCAATTCTACACTATTTACATCAATAAAAACACCTATTAATCCATGGATACATCTTGTGAGTGTGTTTTTGGGATGAGGAGATAAACCCATTAGCCAAGGCGACGGAGGAAGCCATTGTTCCACATTAATTGGTATAATTCTAATTTTACTATTTATTTGCAATATTATTATTTGATTATTTGCATGGAATTGAAATTGAAATATTAGTTTTTATTGAATAGTTGTGAATTAAAAATTAAAATTGAAATTGAATATTATTATGGAATAGTTGTGAATTAAAAATTAAAATTAAAATTGAAATTGAAATTGAAATTAAAATTGAAATGTTGAAACAGTTGAAAAAAAAAATTGAGACCAGACCATTTGACCAAAAGGAATAAATTCAATAAAGTCGACCACTGGTACCCTTCTATATGCCAGCTGTGTTGACCTAGAGTTAGGATTATCAATCACTGGTTCGCTTGTATATGCCAGTTGTGTTGATATTAGTCAGACTAGTATCTCAATCCATTAGGATAGGTTCATTTTGGCGGAGGCCTTCAGACAGATATGGGAAACACCGTTCACTTAGTAAACATCAAAACCATCTATGTTTTTCTATATCCATCTTCTTGATCTATCCATGTGATTAGTTTTGACTCCGGATATTGATGTCCATAGTGCAACTATTTGAGTAGAGCTCTGTCACTTTATATGAATTTTAGTATGCTTGAGTGCAAACTCGTGTACATCAATTGGAATTTCGCATCAGGGTACTTCCTCTTGTAGTCAATAAGTATGCCAACCAAGGAGATTCTTTAGTGCCTTCCAAGGTTCGTTGTAGATAGTTAGGGTCTGAAGTATTAAGGTTTTGTGGGTATATCTCTAGTAAGCCCTCCCGAGACTATAACTCAGCCACTAGGGACACCTAGGGGTTTAAAGGCTTATTGCATACGCTAAATGCAATCGACGATGCCTGCGACAGTGAGTTAGGATTTTATTTTCTATTTGATTTTCTCGAGGACTAGCAAATAATAAGTTTGGGGGTAATTGATAGGCACATTTTTGTGTCTTATATAATCTCAATTGTATATATTATTAGTGCTCGATTTTATATTTATTATGGCTTTTTATGTCCCTGTAGGTATTTTTTGGAGAAATAAGCTTTTGCGGCGAAATTGGCTAAAAAAGTGGTTTCTGCGCCCGTGGGAGAAAATTATTATACGGACTCTCACTTTGGATAAGGGGTAACCTAATTACTAAATGGTGACCCATTTCCAGGCATCTGCTAAAGGGAGACCGGGACTGGATAGGGGAAGGTCACATTTCTTCACGTTTTCAAACATTCGTTTTGGCGGGAAACTATGGGCAGCGAAGAACAATTTTTAGGGTTCGAATTTTGGAGCAGATTTGAAGAGATTCAATCGCTGGAAACAGTTGGGATGAACGTGATTAAGCTAAACATGGATAGTGTAAGTGATTTCACGAAGCAAATTGGGCTGGATAAGTTGTGAAAAGAGAACAAAGTTCAACAGGGAATGCTGTTTTCACGGGATTCTGTTGGGTCCAGTTTTGGCAATTGCGTGGAGGATTAGGGAGGATATCTTCTCTTATTCGATTCCCTTATATCTTGGGAAAGTTTGGTAACAACAGAAGACACGTACGAAGAGTTTGAACAAGGATCAGCAGTCGTGTAGAAAAGAAAAGCCGTTACTTGGAAGAAAGGAAGAAGAAGAGATTTTCTCGGGATTTTTGGAGCTGATTGGGTATATAAAGGCTGGTGCGAAGTGAGAGAAGATTATCAAGAGTTTTGGGGTCGATCAGAGACCATAGGGAGGTTGCAGAGGCGAAGAACAGGAGTTGCAGGAAAGCTTCCTGCTGCTGCTCGAGGAGGAAGAAGAAGACGAAGAACAGACCCTCCAGGGTCGTCGTTCTTCAACAGCGCAAGCAGTAGAGAGGAAGTGTCGTAGTTTAGCTGCAGTTACCATCTATCGTTTCTTTCTGGACGCTTACTGAGGGTCGTAGATCCTCTGTGTTATCCCTTTTTCAATCTTTTAAACATCTTGTGAGTCTTAAAATCATTGTTTCATAACTTTTGACTCTTTTAATCATATTTTGAGCATCAAATATATATTTTTAGAACATGATTATTATGAATAGCTAAACCCCATTACTGGGATGATGGAGGAAACCATTCTTTATGCATGAGTAATTTTATTTAATTCTTTTATGACTATTTGCACTATTATGAGTTGATTTATGATTTTTCTTGATTATTTGTGATTTTATCTGATGATGTATGCTTAGTCTAGGAACTCTTGATGCATCATGCTTATGATTTACATCTAATACTTTACAAAATCTATTTTTTGGCAAAGAAAAGAGTCGATATTTGTTATCATTATAAGCTATAATTGTCTAGAATTAATAGTTGATTCGCATGAGTATAAGAATTGGTGGAATCCTGAGTCCTAGTATCTCTTGATCCTGTGACAAATTTTGTATATATTTTTGTTTTAAAAATCTTTTCAAGTCCGAGCAACAAATCCTTATTTACCGCAATCGAATTATTACAACAACCACCAGAAAATCCGAGACTATCCCTCGTTCTCTGTTTAACTGAAATCGCCAAATATAACGAGATTTCTTTCTTCTGTTTATGTGAACTAATACTTTACCAACCTTGATTTGGTGTGGTAAGTCCATATAGTCAAGCCCAATGAGAATCTGCGACGAAAAATAGCCCAAATCCGATTCAGGAGTGTACGCAGATGAACATATCTTTTGAACGTGACATTTCCCGCCAAATTTCATTTCTCACGTAAAGAAGGTGGAGTCCCCCTAACAGAAATGGGGTGCAAATATCATATGGATACCCCTTAGCAAATGAGGTGCCCCTTAGCCAAACTGAGAGTCCGAATAGTAATTTTCTCCCACGAGCGCAAATACCGCTTTTTGAGCCAATTTTCCCAGAAAAACTTATTTCTCCAAAAACACCTACAAAAAAATAAAATAATCAAATAAGTATAAAATGGAGCACTAACAATACACATAATTGAGATCAAAATAGACACATAAACGCGTCTATCAAATACCCCCAAACTTATTATTTACTAGTCCTCGAGCAAAACTGAAATAAATAAAATCCTAACTCACTGTCGCAGGCATCGTCGCTTGCATTTAGCGTATGCAATAAGCCTTTAAACCCCTAGGTGTCCCTAGTGGCGGAGTGTTGTCTCCGGAGGGCTTACCAGAGGTATACCCACAAAACCTTTATACTCCAGACCCTAGCTATCTACACAGAACCTTGGAAGGAACTAAAGAATCTCATTGGTTGGCATACTTATTGACTACATGAGGAAGTACCCTGATGCGAAATTTCAATTGATGTACACGAGTTCGCACTCAAGCATACTAAAATTCATATGAAGTGACAGAGCTCTACTCAGATAGTCTCACATGGACATCAACATCCGGAGTCAAAACTAATCACATGGATAGATCAAGAAGATGAATATAGAAAAACATAGATGGTTTTGATGTTTACTAGGTGAACGGTGTTTCTCATATCTGTCTGAAGGCCTCCGCTAAAATGAACCTATCCTAATGTACTGAGATACTAGTATGACTAATATCAACACACTGGCATATATAAGGGTACCAGTGGTCGATAATCCTAACTCTAGGTCTACACAACTGGCATATACAAGGGTTCCAGTGGTCGACTTTATTGAATTTATTCCAGTTGGTCTGATGGTCTGGTCTCAATTTTTTTTTTTTTTTTTGTATCTCAATCTCTCTAATTCACCCTAGCATTGGTAACAACTTGAATCGTGAGCCCCACCTAATCACTTAGAGAAACATAGTTTAAAAACAAAACAAAATAAAAACAGAAGTGAAAAGGACTCAACGAGATATGGTGAAACTATCATGTTATTTATAACACCTGAGCTCTGTGCTTTTATGAATAGACTCTTTAGATGTCGCCATCTAGTCAGATTGGTTCCTCAACTCCTACAACCAAAATGCTTCCATCCACTTAGATTGGTTAGTGTCATCCTTAATAGGGATAAATTTCTAGGCTCTGGAGTTTAATTGTGCAACTAAAAAGTTTCTCCTATACCCCCAAACTTAAATCTAACATTGTCCTCAATGTTCTAAAGATCAAATTAAAAACATGAACAAGGAGAAACTGTTACCATTTGAAGCAAAAGAGATAAGGAAAGACATTAACGTGTTGCATGAGAATGGGTTACCTCCAAATAAGTGCTAAGTTTAACGTCTTCAGCCAGACTAAGAAAGGATTAGTCACCTCATAGAATCATAAAGTAATAGCCAAAATATCTGTGGGTCATCAAAACCAAATAGAGCTATGACAAGTAAAAGGAATCTGCAACATGCCAAGAAAATGAACAAATAAAGCACACCCTTGTCTAGTTTCCTGTTTAAGACAACTACATCTAGCTGCGGTTCAGGTTTAGGTTCTATAACTGGATCCAAATAAAATATTTTCATGGGTTGCGTTTCCTCATAGGTTAGATCCAAATGTTCAGGTTCTAGAGTCTGGAAAAACTCAAATAAAAACTTAGAAGCACATAATAATAACCTGAATAATTGAGGATCCTCTAAATCAATCAGATTTGACTTACACAGCTGACCATAATGAGAGTGGTGATCTTCCTCAAATAAGTATGTCGACCCTAATCTCCTAAAGTAATTAGGTTTAGTCTCAAAACTTAATATTCAACACATTTGAAAATCAAACATTCCCACATTTGGAAGAAAAATATTTGGTGGGAAAACAAAGTCAATCTGGGTAATATAGCCTGGGTAAACCACATCAACCATAGGATGGGTTTCTAATAACTGGAATTTCTTGTGGACATCACTAGGTTCAGGAAAACGTGTATGAAGATAATCTTGTAAAATGGTTGAGGCACATATGTCAAGTCCCAAGTGAGGGACCTTTCTAAGAGTTAAATCACATGGAGAATGATAATCACCCCCAAACTTAGAGTTTTCAGTGTCTCTAGAAAGACTAGTCACAACTTCCCTAATTTCAAGGTCATCTAATTCATGAAAATGGTCAATTGATTCTTCTAAGTCGGGTACATCCTCACTCATCTCGACGAGTTCATTTTCTTTTTCTAAGTCTATTGTTTCTAAATAGCTAGACTCAAAATATACTCGTTCCTCTAAACCATTATTAGCTTCGTAATCAAAAGGAAAAACTACATCGTCTAAAAAGGGGGTATCTCTAGTCAAATCCTCGTCCTTTTGAATAGGTGAATAATTATTAAAATTATTTGGATTTGAACTAGAAATAATATTATTATTAAGCTCAGTTGGAGTAGCAAATTCCTGATCACTATGCCTATTTATTTCAAAATCTTCATCAACACTATCCTCATCATAATCATTATAATAACATGAAAATGGTTGAGCCTCATCTAAACAACAAGTAGTGTTACCAATTATATCCTCGTCATCTTGATTATGCAAATAACTATCCTCATTTTCAAGGGTATTATTGGAGACACTGTATTGAAAATTAAGATTATTTCGAGCAATTCTTTCGTTCGTCTCAGCTATCAGCTTGAGGGATTCCTCTATAGAAAGTTTTCTTTCTTCATAAACTAAGTTATTCATCTCAACTATCCTACGTGTCGACTCTTCTAATTTCCTAAGAGACTCTTCTAAAGGAGAAATATAAGAATTTTGCTCATATGACCGGTGCGGATGTGGATAGTAATTGGGCTCACCATGGTATGGACCATAATCTTCAAAAGGCTGATGTTCCCAACCACTATTCACACTATGGTCAAAGTAGTAACGTATATTTTTAAACTCAGTCGGATATTCGTTGTATTGTCTATTGTAATACCAGTTCGACATTCTACTGCAAGGGTGTGAGTTGTCACACAAAATAAAACCCACTGACAGGGGATTCGTGGGTGGATAGAGTCTTACCTCCCGTACCAGACGGGCGATGAACCGTTGAAGTTGACTCAGGCCACCGACTCCAATGTCAGTGTACGAACCCGAGGGGCCGAGACAGTATCGTAACTGTCGTTCTTCCCTGCAAACAGTTTATATTTAATTTTTAACCCTTCCTTAGGGTTTCAAAATAATAATAATGTCCAGTCCAAAAATAAAGTCCAAAAATAAAAATGTCCAAAAAGGAAAAGAAAAATTACAAAAATAAAATCCTATTTACAGTTTCTAAAAATAAACAAAATAACTATATACAAAATCTTTTTCTTCACTCCTTTCAGATTCCTCTTTTCTTTCCTTCTTTGGCGATGCTTTCCTTTTATAGCACTTTTTCTTTCCTTGTAGCTTCGCTCCAAATCTGAAAAGAATCGAAAATACCAAAACGCGTAAAAAAAGAACAAAAAATAATAAAAATAAACCTAAAACAAATCTAAATACAAATCCGCGTCGGCGGCGCCAAAAATTGATGTAGTTTTTAAAGTGATAAGTAGAAGTTCGTTC
This sequence comes from Papaver somniferum, assembly GCF_003573695.1. Lineage (NCBI taxonomy): Eukaryota > Viridiplantae > Streptophyta > Magnoliopsida > Ranunculales > Papaveraceae > Papaver > Papaver somniferum. The sequence goes on from NC_039365.1 coordinate 44,140,772, forward strand.
AAAGACTTGTAAAGATTTGATTTCAGACTTAATTTTGGTTTCACTTAATGTTACGAGAGACTGGGATTCGGGATTCCACAAATAAATCCATTCATGCGATTCATATAGTTATTCTAGACAATTATAGATCAAATAGAATATCGACTCTGTTTCTTTTCCAAGGTAGATTTTTGAAAAGCAACGACTATAAATCTAAAGCATGGGATATCAAAAGACTTAACCTAAGTATAACCCATCAATTGAAATCACAACCGTTCAATAAAAACCATAAAAAAATCAATAATCCATGCAAAAAGTCATGAAAGAATTAAATATAATTACCACACGTATGAAATATGGCTTCCTCCGTCATCCCAGTGTTGGGGTTTAGCTCATGATGTCGTACAAACTCTCAAAAGATGGAAACATGGCTCAAAGAGTGTTTAAAGATGGAAGTACAAGGAAAATCACCAAAACAGATCAATTGCAACGTTTATATGCATGGCAGATCGACTGTTACTAACGATACAGAAGATGTAAGACTTCTGGGAACGATACTATGTGTGTCGTGGATAAACCACACTTTTCTGCGACTGACTTGGGTCGTCCAATGTTCTTCAGCTTCGTCTTCTTCCTCCTGCTGCTGCAACTTTCTCTGCAGCGTGATTTCTTCGTACCAGAGCCTCCTCTAAACTACGTAAAGGCCCCCAAAAACCCCTCGACTCTCCTGCTCGACCTCCATATTTATACAAACAGGGCCAACAATATCTTCGTGAAATCTCTGGTTTCTCTTTTTATTTTCTTACTCAGAAAGCTACGGTATTTTCCTTATTTATGTCTTCTATTACGTGGATTCTGTAGTAGTCAAACACTTTCCAAATCTTGCAGAATAAATCTAACGACAATCTCTCCTTTATCTTGCAAGTTACTTCCTTCTAAACCACCAGAAAATCCGAGACTATCCCTCGTTCCCTGTTTAACTGAAATCGCCAAATATAACGAGATTTCTTTCTTCTGTTTATGTGAACTAATACTTTACCAACCTTGATTCGGTATGGTAAGTCCATATAGTCAAGCCCAATGAGAATCTGCGACGAAAAATATCCCAAATCCGATTCAGGAGTGTACGCAGATGAACATATCTTTTGAACGTGACATTTCCCGCCAAATTTCATTTCTCACGTAAAGAAGGTGGAGTCCCCCTAACAGAAATGGGGTGAAAATAGCAAATGGATACCCCTTAGCAAATGAGGTTCCCCTTAGCCAAACTGAGAGTCCGAATAGTAATTTTCTCCCACGAGCAGAAATACCGCTTTTTGAGCCAATTTTCCCAGAAAAACTTATTTCTCCAAAAACACCTACAAAAACATAAAATAATCAAATAAGTATAAAATAGAGCACTAACAACACACATAATTGAGATCAAAATAGACACATAAATGCGTCTATCACTTTACCAAACTTGCAAGTAGTCAGAAAACATCGCTTCTCGAGACGGAGGGTGACGGTGCTGATCCTATCCGTGACGATGGGGAACCCGAGAAGGATGAAAGCTCAGCGTTCAGTTTTGGTGACAGTATTTCTTCCAACAACAGTGCTGAATCTTCCTCTAGCCAGTATGAAAGCGAATCAGTGAGTCTCCCGCATGTTTTTTTTTCTTTGGAAAATATCTAATCCATGATGTCATAGAGGGAAACCGTTTCTGAAGATGGTACTGAGACGGAGACTAGTGGTGATACATCTTTGTCTCCAACTATGGCAGCCGCACCGGGCAACCTTGGAATGGATGTTGATCGAGATCAAAATGTCGTTGTGACTCATGTAGACGCGGGCGCCACTTTCAACCCTCCATACCTGGTTCCTTATCCGGATCATGTGTTGATCGGGGGATTTAGCGTGCCAGCCAAACATGCGCCGCTATATTGGGTGTGGTTGTTATACCCCCATTTTTTTCAATTGGTATCAGAGCAGGCAACACACTCTAAGACCTCATAAGTCTGTGTTTGTAGCAATCTGATTCTATGGACAAAAGTGTTATCTTTGTACACGTACCGCCAGTCTTTGATTGCACGAACTATTTATGGTGGAAAATTGCAATGCGTTCTTTTATTCAAGCGCGAGATTTTCTATCATGGGTTCGTATTGTTAATAGTTATAATCCTCCATTAGTTACAGTAGACGGCGTAACTGTTGCAAAGGATATTGGTGATTACGATGATCTTGAGATTCTTACTGCAAAGCAAAATTCTGATGGATTAAATGCTATCATCCATGCCATTACCCTAGATCTTTAGCACCATATTACTACGTGTAATAAGTCTAAAGAGGCTTGGGATATCTAAGAAACCGTATTCGAAGGGAATGCTGCAGAGAAAGAAGCAAGGATTCAAAATCTAGCTTCTGACTGGGAAAACCTTCGCATGTCTGATGATGAAACCTTTGATGAGTTTAACCAAAGACTTTCTTAAATAGTTAACTCCCCATTTACGTTAGGAAGAACTATTTCAGAGAAATATATTATGTACAAAATTCTCAGGTCTCTACCATCAAGATACGAGTATAAGAAACATGTCATTGAAGAAGGAAACGATTTTTCTACACTCTCCAGAAATACTCTTGCTGGAAAGCTAAAGATCTTTGATAATGAACACGCAAGAAAAGAGGCGATTTCTCTTAAAGCTGCAAACAATTCTGAATCCTCTAAGGGTAAATCTGGTTCGCCGGATACTAAAGATGTTACTCCACGAAAATTTAGAAAACTCTTGAGAGACGGGAAAAAGAGTTTTTCTAAAGGTGCAACATATCCTAAAGATGATGTACAATGCTATAACCGTCGTGGTTTCGGGCACTTGTCTTCAGTATGTCCTAGCTGGAGCCGTATACAATCGACATATGCATCAGATTTGCCTACTCTTGATGATGGACCTGAATTTTATAATCCCAAAGAGTTGGCTAGCGAGGTTGCATTATCTTATGAAAAAATTCTTGTGGATACTGATTCTGATTCTGACGAAGAAGTGTTCCATGTGGATCCAGTTGCTAATAACCTTCTTAAAGAAAGTCATAAAAAACTCTCGGAAGCTGTGAAAACACCATTTTCAGTGAGAAAGTTAAATATGACAGACTTCATAGTCAAAATAAAGACTTGCAAGACCAACTTGATTCTAGTGGTGCAAGAGATTATCTCAACGAAATATGAAAGCTTAAAGAAGAAATTGCTGAAGGCCGTGATCGGGAAATTATTATTCAAGCAAAGCTAGATAACTTGGAAAAAATTGAGATGAACTTGTTATTTGATTCAGAACGAGAAGATCTCAAAGTTCAATGTGAATCATCCAAGAATGATCTAGTTATTGCGCTTGAGAAGGTCAAAAATTTGGAAGAAGAAAACTCGAGCTTAAAAGAGAATTTGTCTAGAAATAGAAGCTCAGATAAATTAACCTCGATATTGGGAGCATGTAGAATTCATCGTGATACACGAGGATTGGGCTATGAAGGAATATACGCTCCTAGTATTTGCAAAGAGGTAAAATTTGTCAAAGCTAAAGTTTCTTCTCAACCAAAACCTTCCACGGTTGACAAAAGTAAAGTATCTCTACCAACTACAGATGGCGAAAAGAGGAAATCCTGGCAAGCTCCAACGAAAGCACATACACATTCAGGTAATACTAAACATAACTTTTTCCATTCTACTAAACATTGTTTTTATTGTGGAAAACCAGGTCACTTGCAAAGGAATTTGCAGATTTCTTAAACGAGTAATACCAGATCTGATTCTGTAAGGATGACAAGATCTGATGTTCCAAACTGAAGAAAAACTTAGTCTCATAATATCAGTTCTTTCAGTATTCCCCCCAAGAAGTTTCATAATTATATTGGGGAGAAAAGGAAATACGTTGCTCCAAAAGCTACTCAGTAATGGGTACCAAAGAAGATCAATAAAGCAACAAGTACTATTAAGAAGGATCTCCCAGACAAGAGTTTGACAAGGGATAACATCTTAAAAAGGTATGGAGCAGTTATTGAAAGTTTCAAAGAAGTTGTTAAATTCCTAGATTCCGTGTTTGATCTTGTTTTAAATACCTGCGGTGAGAAAGATTTTGTTCACCTCAACACAACCTAATTGTGTTGGAAGTGCATCCTCACCAAGAAGCCTTAGTAAATGCGGTGAGGATTGCAAAAGAATTGGGGCGCACATATTATGTTGGGAAATTTCTGAGTATGTGGAACAATTTATTGTCTCGAGCTGAGTTTATCTCGCTTACATATTCCTCAAAATATGTGTTGGTAAGCATTCGCTTTAACCAAGTTCATCTTTACCAAGTGACGAGAGTCATGTTATGTTTCAATTACTTTGAAAATGGCTTTGACGAGAAATGGTTTGTGAATAAATACTATATAACGTCCTCTAAGAATGTTTCTATGATTGGAATGAGAGTTTAGATTATATAACCAACGGTGAACATAAACATGGTTGTGGAAACACATTTATGTACAAGTCCTATTCCTTGAACCAAAGTTTGGGAACTTTGTTGATCAAGAGAACCGGAAGAATGGCGTGAGCCAAGTCAGTGAACTGCCGAAGTTCTCAAATCCGAGAATTTATGCTGGAGCTGACAAACTATTTGCGTGAAACTAAGTCCGCAACTCAGTTCGCGAACCCAGTCCGCGAACCGGCGAAGTTCTCATACCCGAGAATTTCTGCTGGAGTTTGTAAACTCTTCCCGGTAACTTAAGTCTGCGAACCTAGTCTGCGAACTTGAGTGAGGTTATATCTAAAGATGATTGTTTTAAACTTATTTATAAATACTAAGGAATGCATTTTGCAAACCGTGGCTATAAAGTTCATGAACCGATTCAAGTGAATCAAATCATTTTTGCTTCAATTGTGTCTTGTGTAATTACATAAGATTTCCTTGCAATTGAACAACTCTCTAACTAGTTCATGTGAAGTCATTTGAACTAGTTATGGTTAAGATGAATATGGTTAGATACCACATGTATGAGTCTTAATTACCTAACTTGATTTGTGATTGGAATTCTTAAATATAACAGGTTAGAAGCAATTATCAAAGCTATGGATGTTGGTTTTTATTGTCAAATAATTTTTTTTCACACTCTTATGGTAACCATTCTTGGCGTAAATCCTTATGAAAAAATTATTCTTCCTTCTAAGCATATCAATTCTTGTTCATACTAGTTTGTATCTTAGAAAAGATGATCACAATATTTGATCTTCATGGTTACATATTGTGTATTATTACCATGAGATAGTTCTATTGTTCAGTAACTTGATCTCATGAGAGACTTTCAATGATTGGTTCTTAGTTCGCATGTCCTTGTGGGTTTTCTAAAATCCAATATATAAATCCTTATCTCTGGAGTAAGGTCACTCTTGTTGTTCTTTCGGGAATGACATCTTATGGGGGATAAATCTTAAATGAACTTGTGCTTAATTGTCATATCTTTGTAGGGAGAAGCGGGTTCAGAACATGTAGGGGTTACTTGCATCGTAATAAACTCCTTGATACAGTCACTAAGTTTCGACTCTGTGATATCGTCTAAACAAAGTTGATATTTTTCTTTCTTTTGGTCATGAAGTGTCTCCGTGAAAATTTCATGAGGATCCCACTAGTTTTCGTACCTTTGTCAATTTATATTGACAAAAGGGGGAGATTTAATGTGTAGTTCACACTAAAAATACATATGGTTTACGGATCATTATGTAAGGGGGAGTGGTTTTCATGTTGAGACGGAGTATTGACTAAGAAGGAGTGATACATATCACCGTAGTATTATTGTCAAAGTTGTGATATAATGAAACTTTGATGCTATGTAATAATACTATGATGGATCTTCAACAAGTACAAGATGAACACACGAAGAGTTGAAGAACCAAGAAAATCAAGCTTGTTGTCGTTTTTGCTTTTAACAAGTATAAGCCATATGTAAAATGGTTTTGTCACTAAAATTGACAAGGGGGAGATTGTTAGAGCACTGCTCGGTTGAACCCACTAGTGTTGGTATTTCAAGTTAGTTGTCAATTTTAGTTTCCAAAATGCATTCTTGATTTAGCATTCTAAAGATAGTTTCGGACTAGATTAGGTCCAAGAAGTTGAGTCGAAGCTATTCTTAAAGGATGAAGATTGAAGACTACAAGAAGACACCAACAAGTACTTCATCAACAAAGGTATGTGATTGATTTCATTTGGATTCTTGTTCAATTCTACCTTTCTAATGACGGTAAATATACATTTATGTATATATACTTGAGGTTATTTGATTCATTACCTCGGAGATAATAACCTTTATCCTTATAGAGAATCTCATGTTATAGTGAATGATCTTATGAAACCAACGAGACAATAATCACTCAATTCCGAGTTATAACGATGAATTTATGAGTGATTTATTTAAGTTCGTTTGTAGGAAACAATTCATGGGATGTTTGTAACAGTTCATGGACTTGGGCCCAATTCGTGACTAAAAGCTATTTTTGGTCAAGTTGGTGATGTTTCCTTGTCTAAGCAAGATGGCTATTAATCCAAACATATTTGATTACCATATTAGAGTGTTTGTGATAACTTTTAATTCCTGCCTAAGTTAGAATGTGATTTATTCACATAAATAAATATTTGCTAATTAATTATTTATGCATAATATTTGTAACTTAGGAAACACTCCCATATTTAGGAGAGTCTTGGAAAAGGAAAATATCTTTGCTTATCTTCCAAGCTATTGTTCATTATAAATAAAGGGTTCGTGAGTTTACACGTTTTTCATCCCTTTTGGAAAATATGCGTAAGCTTTGCAGGTTGTTTCCATGTCTTCTGTTCTTCGTGAACAAGAGTGAGGTAAAGTCTTTGTATTGGGGATCACAAAGACAAGTTGAATTAAATCTTCGTGATTGATTATAAAACTTGTAATCTAGGTTTTTCACCTCTTGTTTATTCTAAGGTTTTCTCTTCTGGTATAAAACCATTCAACAGTTGTTGATCATAAACCCTAGGTTTTGATAGATTTCAGTTTCTGATCGTATACCAACACTTGTTAGTCGAAATCGGAAACTAGAAAGAAAAACTTTTGTTGAGGCATCTCGTAAAATCATTGAGAAGTTTTAAACAAGATATCTCTATATTTATTCTAGTTGTTCTTGTTGTAGAGTTATTAGGTTTCTCTTCCTATTTTTGAAGAGTACAATAATCCCTAATCTACAAGATTTTTTTGATATTACTTTTACCTAGTAATTGTCTTTATCAAAATAAACACAAGATTTCCAAAACCTTGATTCATATCTAAAGGGAAATCAAACCGGTTTTTTGTGCAAACAAAATATCGAATCGTATCAATCGTGTTGTGGTATCTTCTAAAGAGAGCCTCGGGTTCTGCTAGAAGATTTGTCTGAAGAATTTATAAAGAGAATCGGTATTCTGCTAGGAGTTCTACGAGTGCCGAAGAAGGTATTACATCTAGTCCGAATAGGTAGTAGTAAATTGGTGTAACAACTTATAATCAGTGTGTGTTTATTCTGGACTAGGTCCCGGGGTTTTTCTGCATTTGCGGTTTCCTCGTTAACAAAATTCTAGTGTCTGTGTTATTTCTTTTCCGCATTATATTTTATTTATATAATAGAAATATCATAGGTTGTACGTTAAGATCAATCAGTTCTTGTATCCGGCTTTAGGGTTGTTGAGTGAATTGATTGACACTTGAATATTGATCTTTGCTACCGTTCAAGTTAATCCTGTTATATACAATCGGGCTTGCAAATCCCTATTTGCTGATTGCGGATTGAATTAAGAGATAGAGATATAAAACTCTTTGATATACTTTTTATAGATTGAGTCTAACTGTCTAGTTGATTATCTTGAAAGTATATTGGAGTTTGTCTATTCAGATTGCCAAATGAAATATTCGGTGTGGTTGTTAGACCTTCGCTTTTTCACTAATAGTGTGCGAAAATGGCTATTGTAATTATAAAAGAATGTTTCAATGATTTAAATAAAGAGTTGAGAATGTAACCATGTTTTGATATAAGCATATATCGTGTGTTCGCACATTAGTGTATAAATCCACAAACCAGGAACCAAGTGTATGCATATGCGTGTATACCAAATTGGTGAAGGAGACAAGATAAGTATGCGTACCCGTATGCATACTGGCGGAAGTTTTCGAACCGAAAATATCTGCTGAGTTTGGGAATTACAAACTTCTAAACTAGTCACCTTAAGTATGCGTACCCGTACGCATACTAACGGAAATTTTCGAACCGAAAATTTCTGCCGAGTTTGGAAACTTAACAAACTCAAATCCGGTTGCTTAAGTACGCATACCCCTATGCATACTTAAGCTGGTGTTTGAGGGTGAAAACGGTTTCTGCTGATTTTGGTAATTTCGGGTGTGTGGGTGAGAAACGAATTTAAACCCTAAATAATGTACTGCAAGGGAGTAATTTAGATTCGAGAGATCAATCTGTACTAATCCGGCCTAAACCAAGAAATGGCCGTTCCAGACTTGCTTCGGTCACAAAGTGAAGGAGAAGGGTTGGTTTTGGGGAGGGAAGCGAAGAAAGTGTTGAGACCAGAATAGTTGATTCTGGAAGAGTAGTTGTTTCATGACTTGTATCAGAAAGTGGGAAGCTAACAAATGGAAAGCTAGCAAATGTTTTCTGAGTGTTGTATCCTCCTGACCTGAACTTGTTGTTCAGTGGAAATAGGTAATGCCTATTTATACAAGTCCAAGTGAAACGTACTCTGGTCTCATTAAGAAATGGAAAACAGGTGAGTAAATGAGAGGAGGTGGTAATTGGTAACGCTTGGAATTGATGTTCCATAAAAGAAAGCGTATCACCATTACTCCCTGTATTTACTAACCGCCTCATCCTTATGTCACTTTCTTATAACGAGCGTAGTATATGCCGCACGCTGTAAACCGCCAAACCAATACCCAATGAGCATCCCCCAGTTTGTGACATGTGTTGATGTCTCGATGTTTTCGTGGAAAACATGTAGCATGTTGTTTTTTTCTGGCAAGTTGAGCTTGGTTGACTTGCCGGCTCGGTGGTGACCTTCAACGGTCGAGATTTTACATCTTAATAGGAAGGTAGCCGTTGATTATTGCAACCTTTCGTTTGGTAGCCAGTGGCATGAAAGTATGATCAGTATGGTTTAATATGGCCTAGTTTAGGCGCGACCAAAAGTTAGGGTTTTGGCTTTGTTTAGGCGCGACCAAACTAGGGCCAAAGGTTGCCATGTGTTAGATGGTAACCTTGGACGGCTAATATCTGCATCTTAGATGAAAAAGTGGTCGTTGATTGTTGCAGGCCTTCGTTTTGGTAGTCGCATAGAGAAGGCAGGCATGGTATGGCGCGACAAGGTGGTTGGAATGCCATTGGCACATGTGGCATGGCATGCCTTGGCGTGGTTTGGTGTGGCCAAAACTAGGGTTTTAGTCCAAAGGTTACCATGCGCTGTTTGACGACCTTGGACGGCTAGGATTTGCATCTAAGATGGAAGGGTGGTCGTTGATCGTCGCACGCCTTCGTTTTGGTAGCCGCATGGGGAAGGCCGGGATGGTATGGCGCGTCAAGGTGGTTGGCATGCTATTGACACATGTGGCATGGCATGCCTTGGCGCGGTTTGGCGTGGCCAAAACTAGGGTTTTGGGCCAAAGGTTACCATGCTTTGTTGGCGACCTTGGACGGCTAGGATTTGCATCTAGGATGGAAGGGTGGTCGTTGATCGTCGCATGCCTTCGTTTTGGTAGCCGCATGGGGAAGGCCATCATGGCATGGCGCCACAAGGTTGTTGGCATGCCATTGGCACATGTGGCATGGAATGCCTTGGCGCGGTTTGGCGTGGCCAAAACTAAGGTTTTGGGACAAAAGTTACCATGCGTTGTTTAGTGACCTTGGACGGCTAGGTATGCTTGTAGAAATGTTGTCCTTCTGCGTTGGTATGAATCCTAGCCGTAGGTATGCTTTGCACGAACTTGTAGTAACATTTAGGCGTGAATACCGTAGTGATGTTGGCCGCCTCAATTACCGTGCAAAGTAGGCATGCATGAGCTGGTAATTGTCATTCCTTTCCCGCGAAAGTATAGATTCTAGGGTTTACTCCTTTTTCCTGGTGTAACCGTGTGTATGGTTCCCGTGGTGGGGGCGCACCTCCTCGGCCGGGCGCAAATTTCCCGCTGCGGGGTACGATCTTGGCATGAGGTGGTGAGTTTTATTAGTGAAACCGATATTAAGTAATCACCTGAGATGGTATGGTCGAGTTTGTGATTTGTTGAACCGAATATGGGTAAAAGGGAAACGATCCTATGAAGAGGTGCAACACATCATAAAGGGGAATCGATCCTTGTATGAGGTGCAACAAGTTTGTAGAAGAAAGGGGAACCGATCCTATGGACATGTGCAACACGTTTTTAGGTAAAGGGGAACCGATCCTATGGACACGTGCAACACATATAAGTTAGATACCATATATATGTGGGGAACCTATCCTAGTACCTAGTCAACCGAATTTTGGAAAGATAGTGTGACTATGCACAGTACTCACATGGAGGTAGAACCGAAACTTGTTTTGGTAGAACCGTTAAACCTATAATTTGTGATTGAGTGTTCTTGATCAATCACATAGTTCTTGAAAGTTAGATGAACCAATTCTAAACTTGTTTGGAAGTGTGGAAAATCGGTTTCAAGGTTGTAAGTATGAAAGAGGACTTACAAAATAAGGATGTCGACATACTTTGAACACGTACAATAATGTTTATCTTTTATTGTTTAAAGTTATTCCTTAATAGCTAATGGAAGAAAATCCCAGGATCGAAATATAAATAAGTTAAGAATCTTTTAATTAAGGTTGTTAATTTTATTTTAGGAAAATGGGAATTAGTAATGTGCATTTACTAGTTGAGATTTTCCAAAGAGATTTTCGGTCATTATTTCGGACAGAGCATTTCCAGGAATTATGGAAACCGAATTTGGAATATATTGAATATCTTTGAGAATATTTTTCTGTTTTGGAATTTCCTTGGTGTCCAAACTTCCTTGTCTATAAATACTTGAAATTTGCATTTCTAGCAAAATAATCCTTCGTGACATCAAACTTTCTCGGTTGTGTTGTTACTGGTGTAGCCGCCTATTCGTAGAGGAGAGTAACCTAATTAGGCGAAATCTCTTACGGCCGCTCAGTTTAAAGTCCTCTTTGGGATTGAGAAGCTCTACGAGTACCGTTGGTGGGAAACTAGATAATTACGGTTCTTGTGTTTTCGATTGAGTTGATTGACTAACGGTAGTTGACCTTTGATTGCACCTAGTTTGTTTATGCTTGAGAATCTTCTCTTCTGATATAATATTCACTCAAACTAGATCGAAGTTTCGACAGGGATATTTAGACTGTTGTTAGTGCTAAAGACGATCTTGTGATAATCCATTGTTAACAGACTCCGTTCTGTGCGTGATTGATCACAAGAGATTCAAGTTTTCGTGTGCAGGTGTTTATTGAAGATCTAAGAAAATATTGAAGATTTCTGATTTGGGGTTCATAATCTTTGGTGTGCACAATACTTGTTTCAGTATAAGAAGATCCAACTATAATCGGTTTATCCTAGTGGTAGATTGGATTGATTAGTTGTGTAGATCGTCATCAATATAATTCTTTGTGATTAAAAGTATTGATTGCAAAATCTTAAAAATTACTTCGGTAGTTGAACATAAGATAGATCTAAGAACCTGACGAATGAGTTTATTTGAGATAAACAGAAGAGCCTTTGTCGAACTCACATCACTTGGTTGAAGAGATTTGATACCAAACAGATTTTTTGTTCCTTTAATGTTTGGAATACGAATCAAAGGAATTGTTCTAAGTACGTGACTTATTCATAAGTTGGAGGCGTGGGAATACAGACAGAACTAGGTGAACTATAGGTTTAGTTGCTTGGTCTCAACTATACGAAGTTGGTTTAATTTTGTGTAGCGGCTTAATCCTGAGAGCATGCAATTCTGGACAAGGTCCCGAGGTTTTTCTGCATTTTTGGTTTCCTCATTAACAAAATCTTGCTGTGTCATTTACTTTATATTTCCGCATTATAATTGTTTTATTATAATTAAAGTAAATTACACAAACGTTAATTCATATTTACTTGATAAGCAATCCTACTGTGTTTGGTTAAGTTCGAACCTTTTTATCAAGTAAACATACTTCGTTGTTGTATTGTCTCGATCTCATATCCATAGACGATTACACAGTATGAAACGATTAGTTGCATTGTCTCGACTCAGTTCATAGAAAATCACTTTCGGAGAAAGGACTTATAGGTAGGAATTTTTTTAGCTTGAGGTATATTTGGGTACCCTCGCCTTTTCAATAACAATTGAACAACTCTTTAACTAGTTTCATTTTAGTCATTTGAACTATTTATGGTTGAGATGAATAAGGTTGATATGAGAGTAATCATATGGCTAACCTTGGTTAACTATTTGTGAACCAACATGGTGTACACGTTTAGGTACGGTTACATAAACCTAAATTAGGGTACATTTCATTTGTGTGTAACAAGATAAGTTCGATCTAATGGTTGAAAGATATTAGCTTGTTTGAATCAGGTTTTTCATCTAACGGTGATTATTGAATGCTTTGTTACCAAGGTAACTTGGATTGCTAACCCTGATTTGAAAACTATATGAAGGAGAACTCTAGCAACTGGGAAACCTAATCCCCACACCTTTTATGTGTTACTAGTTGCATAACTAGAGTCGATTCTCCTTTAACCTTAGGTTTCTTCTCGAGACCCTGTAGGTTAATGACTTGAAGACTTCATTGGGATTGTGAAGCCAGACCCAACTATTATCTTTGTAGTTGCGTGATCTGATCTTACTGTTTCTATCGTGTTGAGTACAATTGAAATAATTGGCTCGAGACTTTATATCTCCGATAGGCAAGATAGAAAAGTAATCACAAAAACCTTCGTCTCATCGTTTGTGATTCCACAATAACTTTTTTCGCTTGTCGATTAAGTTTATTATGAGGTGATTGATAATACTAGGCTGTTCTTCGGGAATATAAGTCCGGTTTATCAATTGGTTCCTGTTCACCTTGATTTATCAAAAGACGGAACAAAAGCTCCTGGGTATTTTTTGGGAGACAGATTTATTCAATCTTATAGACTAATCCGTGTGAGACAGATTTGTCTATCAAGTCTTCGACTTTGGGTCGTATCAACTCTTGGTTGTGGGTGAGATCAACTAAGGGAATCAAGTGCGTAGTACCTGCTGGGATCAGAGACGTACGGAGCGCAACTGTACCTTGAATCAGTGTGGGATTGATTAGGGTTCAACTACAGTCCGGTCCGAAGTTAATTGGTAGTAGGATAGTGTCTGTAGCGGCTTAATACAATGTGTTCAATCTCGACTAGGTCCCGGGGTTTTTATGCATTTGCGGTTTCCTCGTTAACAAAAATCGGGTGTCTGTGTTATTTCCTTTCCGCATTATATTTTGTTATATAATTGAAATATCACGGGTTGTGCATTAAGATCAATCAATTAGAATATCCAACCTTGGGTTGTTGATTTACATTGATTGACACTTGAATATTGGTCTTTGGTACCATTCAAGTACTTCCTCTTATATCCAATCGGGCTCGCAGATTTCTATTTGCTGATTGCGGATTGAATTAAGAGTTAGAGATATTAAACTCTTTGATATACTTTATTCTAGATTGAGTCTGACTGTCTAGTTGATTCTCTAGAAAGTGTATTGGAGTAAGTCCCCTCAGTTTTCCAAACGAATTGTCGTGTGTGGTTGTTAGACCCCCGCATTTTCAATTGGTATCAGAGCAGGCAAACACATTAAATACCTTACAAGTTTTTGTTTGTAGCGATCTGATATGGACAGATGTGCTATCTCTATAAACGTACCACCAGTCTTCGATGACTCAAATTACTTATGGTGGAAAATTATTATGCGTTCCTTTCTTCAAGAGCGTGATTTTCAATCATGGGTTTATGTAGTTAATGGCTATGAGGCTCCCGTTGTGGCAATAGGTAATACAATCGTTCCAAAGAACATTGGTGCATACGATGTTGCAGAGATACTTGCTGCAAAGCAAAACTCTGACAGTTTGAATGCCATCATACATGCCATTACCCTAGATTTTCAGCACCATGTGACTACCTGTACTCGGTCTAAAGATGCTTGGGATATCTTAAAAACCGTATTTGAAGGAAATACCAGTGAAAAGGAAGCTAGGGATTCAAAACCTTAATTACGATTGGGAAAACCTTCGCATGGAAAATGAAGATTCATTTGATGATTTTAATCACAAAGTGTCTGAAATTGTTAATGCATCTTTAGCATTGGGTAAGACTATTCCTGAAAAGGACATTGTGATGAAAATTCTCAGATCGCTGCCATCTAGATACTATTCTAAGAAGCATTCCATCGTTGAAGGAAATTATCTTGATGCTGTCTCCATAAATACGCTGGTTGGAAAGCTAAAGATCTTTGATCATGAGCATACATCCAAAGTTGGAAAGGATGTTGCCTTCAAAGCACAAAGGAACACTAAATTACTTGACAAAAGTAAAGTGTTTATGTCTCTGAGGATGATCTTTCTGAGACTGATTCATCAGATGAAGATATTAACAAATCAGTCTTTATGATCACGAGACAGTTTAGAGATCTTCTATTGAAGAGAAGTAAACGGTTCTCCAGAGACAAACCTAGGTCTTCAGTTAAACCTCACAATCTCATTCCTCTAAAAACAGGGATGCTGACGAGGCTGATGATGAGGATATGCCACAGTGCTTTAAGTGTAAAGGTTTGGTCATTTTGAGAATGAGTGTCCTAACCGTAGAAAATACACTGGAAACAAAGGTCTTGCTGCAACCCTTGATCAAATGTCTGATCAATATGATTCCAACGAAGACGAAAATCAAGTGTTGCACTACTCTGTGAAGATATTGATTTTGATAATTGTAGAAATACATACATCAATCTTGAAATCGTCCCAGAAGAAAACTCAACCAATATGGAAGAAGAAATTAACCTTTCTGTTGGAAACTCTATGTGCCTAGCAGCTTGTACATCTCGTGTGTCTGAATCATCTTATCCAGAGACATGTTCTTATTGTTCACTCAAGGGTCATGAACTTTTGAAATGTTACAAGTATGAACACAAGATGAGACATGTCAAGAGACTTCAACGAAGAGAAAATCGCGTAGCAAACAATCTCAAACTTCTTCAAAAAACCGCTGAGGTATGTAAGATTTTGTCCTCTTCAAAGAAGGTTTCCAAAGATAGGTCAAGACCACTAGAGAAAAGAGTATGATCTAAACAATTTGATAGACAGAGTTCTATGAATTCCTTTCAAAGAGGAAATAGTGGACAAATTTTTGTTCACCACCGCACAACTTGATTGTGTTCTTTTAGTGCATCTTGTCTCATGTGCCTGATCAAAAAGAGACAAGATTGTGCACACCTTCAGGCTTAAAAAGATTTTTTTTTTCTTAGTTTTGTTGTATGTTTTGGAATTCTTTTATATCTAATTGATATTGGAAGGGACTTCCCTGTGTATTCAATAAAAAGAGGGTTATTCTCGTCAATTCCATTCTATTTAGGGTCGTGAATTGAGTGTGCGTGAAACTATGTGGTTAAAAGGTTCTGTAACCCTACATTCCTTTTTCCTCTCTGAAACTCTTTTCATCTTAAGACTGCATGTTGAGTTCAAATTGTGATTTCCTCTCACAAACCCATACACGTATGGAGAATCCAAGCATCATGCGTTCTGATGGAAAAGATGTTAATATGATTGTTAAGCCATCAATCATGAAGGAAAAGGAGAAATCTCCGTTACCTCCAACTTTGAAAAGAAAAAGAAGGAATGTGAGGAAGCCAAGAGCTTTTCCTTCAAATTATCAGAAGTTTTCTGATGTTCTTGAAGAGTTGAAGGAAGCAAGGAAGGAGATTCAGTATAACAACCCTCATAAATTTCTCAAGCCTGGCTTACATTTGTACTTTTTCGAATTAATAAAAGACAAAGATAATTTATTATGAAATGGCAACGTAACCCCCTTTTTATCCGCTAGAACAAATCAATCCAAATATATCAAATACAAATGCACGATATCCTGACCCGACCGCTAAGTCTCACTCCCTCACTACTACATGCTTGGAACATCAAATAGCTGAGATCTTGGCATGGCAGAAGTAACGTCCAATATATGCTAGAACAGCATGAAAAACCGCCGAAAGTTGAAGGTTCGTTTAGCACTTTCAATTCTTAACACCTCAAAAGTTTACCCACGCGAGTAAAACTCCAAGCAAGTTCACTAGGTCGCTGAGTGAAGGAAGAGTATAAAAATTTAGCCTATAGTTCATAAGAATTACATGACTACAAAGCACGGTTGCATTTACAACGACATTATACTTTGAAATGTTATAACAACGACTACGAACTCAGTTTTAGCGGTAAAAGCAAACAAAACGGGAATTTGGAAGTTTCACAAGAACCAACATCAAAACATCATCGACAACAGTATCCTAGTGCATACATTATAATTAACAAAACTTCAAACCAGAACTCTGGCACCCTCCAGTACCCTTACCATCTGAATTCTGAACACCATCACAAAAAATAAGATTTTGACAACTAATCTTTGGGAGCAGGTCAACTACAACTACAGTTCATTACTGTTAGAGCATCAGTGTTTTCAATTACTGTCATGCGAACGCATCTCAGTCTCCCATTAGAACAAATCCATTATCATTTCACTCAAAGGAAATGTGGCATTAACAAGTATAAGACCTACACACTTAACACCAGGTCCACGACTTCATACTACAGCAAATAAAAGAAGTAGCAAACTTGAACACGTTAACATACTCATCAAAGCTTAACGAGTAGCACAAATTATCCCTAGCTTCAGCAGTTATGCCCATCTAGATTTGTGCCGAAATTTCCATAGCTACAAGACCACAATAAATTGTTTAGCACAACATTTTAATTCAAGCAGCGACGCCTAATATCAGTGTGCAATATTCTATTAAGTTTTGATGTATGGTATTTCCACTCTCACCAGGATACATAACTAGGTTCATGACATCGTGCCATCAAGGGAAGATAAATTGACACTATAAATAAGATAACACAGGAAATTTAATAGTTTAGCATAACAAGATGTTAACCCCTGACTAGGTGCATACAGAAATAAGAAAAAATCATTAGTGCATACAGGTTTCACTACTAGATCTGTTTGCCATAGTCTACCACAACACGTACACATCAACCACATACAAACAAACCCGTCATTCCATCTTAAGGAAGTTTAACAAACACTACCACATAACGTGATCAAACATAGGCTTAAAAGGTAAGCCCTAGAACAATATAATTTCTTAACATTTAGATCTAATTGAACACCATTCAAGGAAAAAACGAACACGGTAAGATTAACCAAGCATCACTAACATCAGAAAAACAAGTAACTAATACACAATTCAAACCTAAGTTACCTTTCTGGACTGTATGAACTACTGATTTTAAATCCTTATAACCAACATTGACAAAGAGATCAAGTAAACTTGCCTTAGCCCTGCAGAAGATGCTACCACAAGAATTTACCATCGAAGCGGAGGTCTCGCAAACGCTCCATCCAGGCGAATCTTATCCCCATCGCCGACCATCACCTTCACATATGGTCGCCCCTTGTTTTTGACGGTAACCTTCTTCTTCCATCATGTTACCCCACTCATCTTCCTTATCTCTCTTAATAAACCCTATTTTATAAAAGGACACGGTATATTTTCTAATAGGCACCTCAGAAGTGACTAAATGCTAATTACTTAACTTGGTATGGGCACCTCCCCATCACGTACATAGAGATATTTACTTCAAATCGGTAAAATGTGTACATATTATAAATTGAAAAGCTGGGATATTACAGTCTACCCACCTTGAAGAACGAATTCGTCCTCGGAGTCAGGCTTACTTCTCTCCCAAGTTGTATGCGACAACACCCTTTTTTTTTTTTCATGTTCTAAAATATCAAGTGCATCTTGTAAATGACCCTGCGCCATACCCCAAGTATATTTCTGCAACTAGTAGCCCCTTCGGATGTGAAATTAAGTTACTTCTGCACCAAAGATGTCCTTTGCTTGCACTATCAACTCATTCATTAAAGTCTGCATATGATAAGAATAGAGAATACATTTTACGGTACTCTCATCTGCAGTGGTAACTACATCTCAAAGTAAAACAAATCTCGGAACCAAATTTCAATTCTTTAAAACTACAATGCACCCATAAATAGAAATACATCAGTTCCGCATTCTCTCCAACTTCCAACAATAATAGTTTTTATTTACTATATATGCATAGATTTCTTGCCTATTCTTTGCCGAGAGAGAATGGACTTAACGATAAGGCATTAGGGAATAACTAGTCTTTCAAATGAGCCAAGGAAAATACTCACCTCAATTACCTTAGAGATATTGCACTCAAAGCATGGTTTCTGACATCTGATTCACTCTCCAATTGACCATATGCTTGTCAAAGGTAACATATACAAAGGTTCAACTCTGAACCGTAATGGCATGCTGATTCAGATCAAAGTAATTCATGTACCTCTAAAAGCCGAGAATGTCGAACTTACAGAGATTCTCTTACTGTAAATAGCTTAATTACACAAGTAAAACGTGCAACGGCTACACAACATGCAAGACATGAACATATCATAACGCACCCGATATCATGCCATACGCGCATAAGGGAAGGCATCCGCCACTACGATTTGTTCTCGTAAGCGTAAAAATGTTATCTAGTAGGACATAGGCGTACACAACACCCCCAAAATCAATAACCGCGAAGGAGCTGAAACATATATAAACATTTATCTACACAATAACAAAAAATTATTTACCTAGAAATATCACAGTGACATAATGACATCTTTTTCCGCTTCTAAGTCCATTTCATAAAGTTAGCAAGATTGTTCATTCCCTATACACTAACATAAACCAAGTAGTGTCATCTGAGATCATAAGTAGCGTTGACATCATAACAACGAAACCACTATTCCACATGCCAGTTTCAACCCCTACTAGGCTACTACCATCTCCCTGAAAAATGACGATCCAAAAATCGTTTCTCCTCCTTCGTCATTGTACCACTTAGTATATTTTCTAGGGAAGATCATCACTATTTCGTGTCACTTAATTAGATGGTCTTAACCAACAGCAACACCCTCTACAGAAAGATAAAATCATACAAATTTATTATATGCTAGTATGTAGTACATAGGTTAATGACTAAATGTTCTTCTTAGCCATTTATGCTTACTATTTATGCATACCACTCATAATCATAACAAATTAATCATTTATGCCTCTACTAAATTTTTGCGATTGGTCCAACTTTGCCGACCAAATTCATGTAAAGTGAATTCATAGATCGGGTCATACAACATATCTATTGATCAACTACGATGTCACCTAATCACCGTTTAAGCTACACTGTCCAGCATCTTGGAGTGCACTCATCCTAGGATTATAAATGGAAGGCATGTTCCAATCAACTGATTAAAAATTAATTATATCAATTCCTGATGCTTTAGCACACAAACAAGTCCAACTTTTAAAAAAGATTGAAGGAAAATGTTGCCCCAATTCACAAATCCTAAACTTCAATTCATAGCTGGTGGATTAGTAATTTTCCTAACTATGAATCTAAATAATCTTGCCTTTAGTTGTCATAGATGCCATTGCCAATACTGAAACGTCTCAAATCCCAATTATAAGAGTCCCCGACTCTAAAATTATTAAAACAAGTAGAGAGGAAAACAACAGTACGTAATAACTAATGTAAATCCTAAAAGGATAAAATTAAACTACAGACCCAATCCAAACAAAGCCACCAGACAGATGTTAAAAACATTCTGCACAAACTAAATTCCTATACACCAACCAAGTGCCCACTTATCTAAATAAAAACAACATGCATGCCAATTCTATGATCCAAAATTTGGCAATAAGGTACTAATGCTCTCTCAAGTCCACTACCCTAACCTTGGGCGTTCCTTTTACTAAGAACAATTAGTCCCTATTCGTAAACGTAGCATTTCATTAAATCTCATCAAGGTTACTAATTTATTCCTCTTTTATTTTATTTTTCTCGAATGAAAAAGTTTATATTAAAGAGGAAAAAGAGCCTAGTCAAGGCCATGATTACAAAAGAAACAAACTGTAGACACCAAGACTACAACACAAAACTGAAAAGAGTCTGCAGTACCTATCCAAAATTTTCATAGCCTAATCAATGTCTGCAGTACCTAATCTAAGTATGCAGAACCTAAACCAAGTTTGCTTTACAAACTGAATTAATGTCTGCATGAGCTATCCTAAGACAACAACAAAACTGGAAATACAAACAAGCTGACAAAGAAGTCCAATTGCGCACCTGTAGCACAGTTAGACCACCAGATACAAACACTGCATACAGCAACAAAGACTGCAGAGCAATTATTAAAAAAAAAAAAATCTGTAGATATCTGAAATTCCAAAAGAAGACTCCAAAAAGGGAAGCCTGTACCCAGATTTCAAAGCCAGCGAAAACTGTCCAGAAATGTACTAGGAGATTGTCAATGTCTCTGGTATTCGTCTTATTTTTCAACTTGTAATCACATATACAAAATCAATTCCCAGATGTGAAGTATTTGATTGCATTCAAAGGACTTGAACATATCTACATCACAGATCCATAAAACTAAAGTTTGTTTGATCAGCAATACTTTCATAAACTGACCTCGCTCTCTCCCCAAATAACTAAATAATTTCGTAAACTAAAGTCTGTTGTATTCCTTATTTCTACCTGACTTAACTAGGATACTCAGTATGCTACTTAATGATTAATTTTTCACAAATGAAATTATTGCTCAACGGGAAACCAAACTGAATTATTCTCTAGTTAAATGAATGCTAACAATAATAAAAGAAAACACAGGCAGGCACGACAACAGAAAAAAATTTGCATTGGGTCACAACCTACACATTTCAAAGAGTTACCAAATAGGGAATCATCCTAGTACTCCAACCCCAACACACAGAACGCAGGGAACAAATCCTACATATAACTCGTAAAGTTAAGGAACATTTTCATAAGACCACATCCAAATACAGAAACGTCAATGTACTCAAACGTTCTGATTCGTAAACGTATCCACACTCGTTTCAACCCTTTATTAAGGAATTGAATATCCGGTGTACACAACACCACGCGGAACATATCCACACTCGTTTCAACCCGTTATTAAGGAATTGAATATCCAGCGTACACAACACCACGCGGAACATATCCACACTCGTTTCAACCCGTTACTAAGGAATTGAATATCCGGCGTACACAACACCGCGCGGAACATATCCACACTCGTTTCAATCCGTTATTAAGGAATTGAATATCCGGCGTACACAACACCGGGCGGAACATATCCACATTCGTTTCAATCCGTTATTAAGGAATTGAATATCCGGCGTACACAACACCGCGCGTGAGGCCAATGGACACACCAAGAGGCCTGTGGCCGCACCACTTCAACACAACACCATATGTGAGCCAATGGACACACCAAGATGCCATTGGGCACAACACTTTAACTACATGAAAAAGGCCTGACTCACTCCCTTGGTACAACCATGTAATTAGTGTGCATCCTACATATCAGTATGGTCTCTACCTAGGGAACATATTCGTAAAGATGACTTACCCAAAATTCGTAACCCACAATTCGTAACGTCAATTGTCCAACTCAACCGCAAAGTGTCTCACAAATGTATATGTTAGAAATCGTTAGAACCCATTACTACCACATTTAACAAAATTAACTTTCATTTCCTAACACAATTGATAGCTTTCATACCCACAACTCATGCCACAAGACACTAATAACGGCCAACGAAAACCTAACATAGTAAGGACGCATAGTATATAAACAGAAAAGTCATCAAATTTGATAACTGTCAATAATTAATTTGTAAACATCAGATCAATACCAACATTAGTTCATCTTCATAATCAAATGCATGTTCATAAAGACCAACCATATATCAACCAAGTGCAGCTATACATATATGTATACAGTAACAGACTTTTAAATAGGGTATCCAACTTATGTGTTACTCATGGAAACGTTGTAGGCTCACTCCCCAAGTCCTACAGGTTTTAGAACCTAAGCTCTCATACCAACTATAACAACCCTCATAAATTTCTCAAGCCTGGCTTACATTTGTACTTTTCGAATTAATAAAAGACAGATAATTTATTATGAAATGGCAACGTAACCCCCTTTTTATCCGCTAGAACAAATCAATACAAATGCACAATATCCTGACCCGACCGCTAAGTCTCACTCCCTCACTACTACATGCTTGGACCATCAAATAGATGAGATCTTGGCATGGCAGAAGTAACGTCCAATATATGCTAGACCAGCATGAAAAACCGCCGAAAGTTGAAGGTTCGTTTAGCACTTTCAATTCTTAACACCTGAAAAGTTTATCCACGGGAATTAAACTCCAAGAAAGTTCACTAGGTCGTTGAGTCAAGGAAGAGTATAAAAATTTAGCCTATAGTTCATAGGAATTACATGACTACAAAGCACGGTTGCATTTACAACGACATTATACTTTGAAATGTTATAACAACGACTACGAACTCAGTTTTAGCGGTAAAAGCTAACAAAACGGGAATTTGGAAGTTTCACAAGAACTAACATCAAAACATTATCGACAACAGTATCCTAGTGCATATGTTATAATTAACAAAACTTCAAACCCTCGTGGTATACGGAAACCTATCCAAATACAATAAAATTTTAAAAACCAGAACTCTGGCCCCCTCCAGTACCCTTACCATCTGAATTCTGAACACCATCACAAAAAATAAGATTTTGACAACTAATTTTTGGGAGCAGGTCAACTACAACTACAGTTCATTACTGTTAGAGCATCAGTGTTTTCAATTACTGTCATGCGAACACATCTCAGTCTCCCATTAGAACAAATCCATTATCATTTCACTCAAAGGAAATGTGGCATTAACAAGTATAAGACCTACACACTTAACACCAGGTCCGCGACTTCATACTACAGCAAATAAAAGAAGTAGCAACCTTGAACACGTTAACATACTCATCAAAGCTTAACGAGTAGCACAAATTATCCCTAGCTTCAGCAGTTATGCCCATCTAGATTTGTGCCGAAATTTCCATAGCTACAAGACCACAATAAATTGTTTAGCACAACACTTTAATTCAAGCAGCGACACCTAATATCAGTGTGCAATATTCTATTAAGTTTTGATGTATGGTATTTCCACTCTCACCAGGATACATAACTAGGTTCATGACATCGTGCCATCAAGGGAAGATAAATTGACACTATAAATAAGATAACACAGGAAATTTAATAGTTTAGCATAACAAGATGTTAACCCCTGACTAGGTGCATACAGAAATAAGAAAAAATCATTAGTGCATACAGGTTTCACTACTAGATCTGTTTGCCATAGTCTACCACAACACATACACATCAACCACATACAAACAAACCCGTCATTCCATCTTAAGGAAGTTTAACAAACACTAACACATAACGTGATCAAACATAGGCTTAAAAGGTAAGCCCTAGAACAATATAATTTCTTAACATTTAGATCTAATTGAACACCATTCAAGGAAGAAACGAACACGGTAAGATTAACCAAGCATCACTAACATCAGAAAAACAAGTAACTAATACACAATTCAAACCTAAGTTACCTTTCTGGACTGTATGAACTACTGATTTTAAATCCTTATAACCAACATTGACAAAGAGATCAAGTAAACTTGCCTTAGTCCTGCAGAAGATGCTAGCACAAGAATTTACCATCGAAGCGGAGGTCTCGCAAACGCTCCATCCAGGCGAATCTTATCCCCATCGCCGACCATCACCTTCACATATGGTCGCCCCTTGTTTTCGACGGTAACCTTCTTCTTCCATCATGTTACCCCCACTCATCTTCCTTATCTCTCTTAATAAACCCTATTTTATAAAAGGACACGGTATATTTTCTAATAGGCACCTCAGAAGTGACTAAATGCTAATTACTTAACTTGGTATGGGCACCTCCCCATCACGTACATAGAGATATTTACTTAAAGTTGGTATATTACATTCAACAAATAAAGGATTTTGTTATAAGAACTCTCGAAATTCAGAAGGCCCTGATTCGACATCATCAGCCTAGAAAGTTTGTTGGAATTGACTCCTTTCTCCATGAACCTTATGTTCCCATGGCTATTGACGACAAGGAGTTCGGGGACGATAAAAAATTCTTCAGAGTTTTTCTTTTTGTGTTTTTAGAAGAATAACTAGGGTTTGGAATAGCCATTATTGTGAGTACACATAGCTATGTCCAACGATTCTCATCTTCTATGTTTTTAGATTTATTTATTTAAATTCTAAGTTTTTGGAAGATGATTTTTGCAATTTTAATCTTTATGATTTTATATATTGCAAACTGTTATGGGATATGTTGTTTACGTCTGTGAACCTGTGATTGTCCCATACTTATTCAAAAGTTATCCCTATTATGTCAGTATGAATGTATTGATAGAATATAGAAATAACTTTTGACATTACAAAAGTTAAAGCCTTTTATGTCATTGTTTGATGAAAGAAAGGATGAAACTTTTGTTTACAAGGATTAAGTCTATTATATGTCATTGTGCAAATAGTGATGGAAAATAGAATGAATCCTTGTCTATTCCGCAGTATTGGTCGATCTCCGATCCACATCTTTGTGTATATACTGTGTTGCTCCCTAAGGTTCCTTATGTTTGAGCATGACCAATTAAATTGATCATTCTCTTGTAGTCAGTTTAGTTGTTGCTCTGTAAGTTCTCTTATCCCGAGCATGACTAATTGAATTGATCATTTTTTGTGGTTAATTTAGTTGTGTAATTACGATTAAATTAATTATGAGTTTTCTTGTGATATCTAATTGTGCAATTCGATTGGATTAATCATGAATTCTTTTATGGATAATCCAGTTGAATACTTTGGATTCAAATTCATGTTTTCATGTGATTTGATTTTGTCCAAAGAAATCCTTCTTTTCTTGTGAAACTAAGGTCGCCTTTGTTGTTCTTTCGGGAATGACATTTAATGGGGGAGAGTTCATTTTGAACTTGTGCTTAATTGCCAAATATTTGTGGGGAGTGCGGCTGTGGAATATTAGGGGTTATCTTGTATCTTTATAAACTCCTTGATGAATGCATTTATCTTCGGCTTTATGATGGCATCTAAATAAGTTGATATGGTATTCTGTTTTGGTCATGAACTATGCCTGTGAAAATTTCATGAGGATCCCACTAGTTTTCGTACCTTTGCCAATTTATATTGACAAAAAGAAGGAAAATTAATGTATAGTGTGATACTACAAATACATATGGTTTACGGATCATTATGTAAGGGGAAATGGTTTTCATGTTGAGATGAAATATTGACTAAGGGGAAGTGATACATATCACCATTGTATTGTTGTCAAAGTTGTGATACAATTGAACTTTGATGTTGTGTAATAATACTATGACATCATATAACAATGATTAAGAGCATTTTGTTTTCTCATTGTTATCACTACGGATCTTCAACAACTGTGATGCTGAACTTACAACCTTTAGGATCATGGAGTACTTGGAAGTGACGAAGATTTCGAGTCGGGTTGAAGATGCCAAGGAGATCAATCATTTGGATGAGAAGCTACAATTTCTATATATTTTGTAATCCATATGTATTGATAGTTTTGTCACTAAAATTGACAAAGTGGGAGATTGTTAGAGCAATGCTCGGTCGAACTCGCATGCATTGTTATCTCAAGCATGTTTGTCAATGTTAGTGATCAAAACTATAAGTCTTGATTTCTAGCATATTTATAGATGTCTCGGACTAGGACATAGATAGCGTAGTTGAGCTTAGATTTCACAGAGTTCATCATTTGAAGACGAAGAACTACTAAGGGGAGCTTGTGGAACTTCTTCGACAAAAGGTATGTGGAGACTTGAACTCATCTATCACTTGGAAAGTCTATTTCTACTATCTCCTATATTGAGACATAAGTCGTGTTACGATATAATTTTCTCTATGCACATTTGAGATTTCGAGTTGAGTATATCTCGCTTACATATTTCTCGAAATATGTGTTGGTAAGCTTTCACTTCGACCAAGTTCATCTTATATCATGTGAAAATTTCCGAGTAACATCTTACATGGTTTGTATGATGCAATCATTTGATGTAAACTTGGAATGTTTCGATAATGATTATTTCAATATCTTGAAAATTGTTTTGATGCTAATAGCGTGTGAAAACGGCTATTTTCATTATAGAAGAATGTTTCAATGATTGAAATAAAGAGTTGAGAATGTAACCATGTTTGGATATACGCATATATAGTGTGTTCGCACATTAGTGTATGAATCCACAAATCGGGAACCAAGTGTATGCATATGTGTGTATACCAAATTGGTGAAGGAGACAAGATAAGTAATGTGTACCCCTACACATACTGGCAGAAACCGAAAATATCTGCTAAGTTTGGGAATTACAAACTCCTAAACTAGTCACCTCATGTATGCGTACCTGTACTCATACTGGCAAAATTTTCGAACCAAAAATTTCTGCTGAGTTTGGAAACTTAACAAACTCAAATATGGTTGCTTAAGTATGCATACTTAAGCTGGTTACTTTGTCAAATCGATCAGTTCATGGACTTAAACATTTAAAACATAAGGAATGCAATCTTTGCAAACCGTGGTTATAATGTTCATGATTGATTCAAGTGAATCAAACCTTTTTGGTTTCAATTGTGTTTTCTATAACAATTGAACAACTCTTTAACTAGTTTCATTTGAACTAGTTATGGTTGAGATGAATAAGGTTTATATGAGAGTAATCATATGGCTAACTTTGGTTAACTATTTGTGAACCAACATGGTGTACAAGTTTAGGTATAGTTTCATAAACCTAAATGAGGGTACATTTCATTTGTATGTAAAAATCTAAGTTCGATCTAATGGTTGAAAGATACTAGCTTGGTTGAATCAGGTTTTTCATCTAACGATGATTATTGAATGCTTTGTTACCAAGGTAACTTGGATTGCAAACCCGGATTTGAAAACTATATAAAGGAGAACTATAGCAACTGGGAAACCTAATCCCCATACCTCATGTGTTTTACTAGTTGTATAACTAGGGTTGATTCTCCTTTAACCTTGGTTTCTTCTCGAGACCTTGTAGGTCAACGACTTGAAGACTTCATTGGAATTGTGAAGCCAGACGTAACTATTATCTTTGTAGTTGCGTGATCTAATCTTGTTGTTTCTATCGTGTTGAGTACAATTGAAATAATTGGCTCGAGACTTTATATCTCCGATAGGCAAGATAGAAAAGTAATCACAAACACCTTCGTGTCATCGTTTGTGATTCCATAATAACTTGTTTCGCTAGTCGATGAAGTTTATTGTGAGGTGATTGATAATACTAGGTTGTTCTTCGGGAATATAAGTCTGATTTATCAATTGGTTCATGTTCACCTTGATTTATCAAAAGACGGAACAAAAACTCTTGGGTATTTCTATGGGAGACAAATTTATTCAATCCTATAGATTTTTCTGTGTGAGATAGATTTGTCTATCAAGTCTTCGACTTTGGGTCGTAGTAACTCTTGGTTGTGGGTGAGATCAACTAAGAGAATCAATTGCGTAGTATCCTGCTGGGATCAGAGACGTTAGGAGCGCAACTGTACCTTGAATCAGTGTGAGATTGATTAGGGTTCAACTACAGTCCAGTCCGAAGTTAATTGGTAGTAGTCTAGTGTCTGTAGTGGCTTAATACAGTTTGGTGTTCAATATGGACTAGGTCCCGGGGTTTTTCTGCATTTGTGGTTTCCTCGTTAACAAAAATCTGGTGTCTGTGTTATTTCTTTTCCGCATTATATTTCGTTATACAATTGAAATATCACAGGTTGTGCGTTAAGATCTTAAAAGGCGAGGGTACCCAAGTATACCTCAAGCTAAAACTTTTCCTACTTATAATTCCTTTATCCGAAAGTGATTGTCTATGGACTGAGTCGAGACTATACAACCAATCTGTTCACACTTCATGTGATCATTTACGGATACGAGATCAGGACAATACAACAACGAAGTATGTTTACTTGATACAAAGGTTCGGACTTAACCAAACACAATAGGATTGCTTATAAAGTAAATAGAAATTAACGTTTGCGTAATTCACTTTAATTATAATAATTCAATTATAATGCGGAAATATAAAGTAAATGACAAGATTTTATTAACGAGGAAACCACAAATGCAGAAAAACTCTGGGACCTTGTCCAGAATTGAATACTCTCAGGATTAAGCCACTATACAAAAGTACACCCTAACTTCGTATAGTTGAGACCAAGCAACTAAACCTATAGTTCACCTAGTTCCGTTTGTATTCCCACACCTCCAACTTATAAATAAGTCACGTACTTGGAACAATTCCTTTGGTTTGTATTCCAAACAGTAAAGGAACAACAAATCTGTTTGGTATCAACTCTCTTCAACCAAGTGATATGAGTCGGACAAAGACTCTTCCGTTTATCTTAACATAAACTCCTTCGTCAGGTCCTTAGATCTATCTTATGTTCAATTACCGAAGTAATCGTTTAAGATTACGCCAACAACACTCTTAATCCAAAGAATTGTGTTGATGCCGATCTACTCAATTAATCAATCCAATTTACCACAGGGATAAACCGATTATTAATTGGATCCTATTTTATCAAAATAAGTATTGTGCACACCAAAGATTATAAACCCAAGTCAGATCTTCAATATCTTCTTTCTCTTCAAATATTTTTAAATCTTCAATAAAACCCTGCACACAATCACTTGAATCTCTTGTGATCAATCGCGCACAGAACGGAGTCTGTTAACAATGAATTATCACAAGATCGTCTTTAGAACTAACAACATTCTAAAGATCCCTGTCGAAACTATGAACTAGTTTGAGTGAATCTTATATCAGAAGAGAAGATCCTCAAGCATAAAAAAAATAGGTGCAATCAGATTTCAACCACCATTAGTCAATCAAATCAATCAAAAACAAAAGATAAACCGCAATTATCTAGTTTCCCACCAACGGTACACGCTAGAGCTTCTCAATCCCAAAGAAGACTTTAAACTGCGCGGCCGTAAGAGATTTCGCCTAATTAAGTTGCTCTCCTCTCTGAATAGGCGGCTACACCAGTAACAACAACAAAAGAGGAAATCTGTTGTTACGAAGGATTAGTTTGCTAGAAAGTCAAACTTCAAGTATTTATAGACAAGGAAGTCTGGACACCAAGGAATTTCCAAAACCGAAAATTTTCTCAAGATATTCATTAAAGCAGAAATTCGGTTTCCATAATTCCTGGAAATGCTCTGTCCAAAAATAATGATCGAAATCTCTCGGAAAATCTAATTAGTAAATGCACATGACTAATTCTGGAATTTCCCTACAAAATGAAATTAATAACCTTAATTAAAAGATTCTTAACTTACTTATGTTTCGATCCTGGGATTCTCTTCCCTTAGATGTTAAGGAATATCTTTGAACAATTAATGATAAACATTCACAGCACGTGTTCAAAGTAGGTCGACATCCTATCTTTGTAAGTTCTATTTCACACTTACAACCTTGAAACCGATTTGACACATTTCCAAACAAGTTTAGAATTGGTTCATCTGACTTTCAAGAGCTATGTGATTGATCAAACAAACATTCAATCACAATCATCGGTTTAACGGTTCTACCAAAACAAGTTTTGGTTCTACCTCCATGTGAGTACTGTGCATAGTCATACTAGCTTTCCAAAATTCGGTTGACTAGGTACTAGGATCGGTTCCCCACATATATATGGTATCTAACTTATATGTGTTGCACATGTCCATAGGATCGGTTCCCCTTTGCCTAAAAACGTGTTGCACCTGTCCATAGGATCGGTTACCCTTTCTGCTATAACCCTTGTTGCACCCCATACAAGGATCGGTTCCCCTTTGTGATGTACTGCACCTCTTACTAGGATCGGTTCCCCTTTCCAAAATTTGGTTAGACAAAACAAAAACCCGATCATACCATCCCAGGTGATTATTAAAGATCGATTCACTAATAAAAGTCATACCAATACATAAGTCAGGCCTTTGTGAATAGTTCTACCAAGAACACAAACAAGTTGTGAGCGGTTATACTCAATCACACATATTGGTTGTTCATAAGATATGCAATGAATAACAAAACTAATAACACCTGGAAATTTCCTTTTCGGTTCACAAACAAGTTTATGAATTTACTTCCTTAGAACACATGTAAAACATTGTTCCCTAGGATGAAATCCTCACCTCATACCCATACATAATCACAATAACATTCAAATGATTATGGCGATGTCTTATCTACAAAGTTTAATGGTTAAGAAATAAACCTCGTATTGTATTCCTTAATACTATGTCTATCTAGAGTTCAAATATGCTTCCCAGTTTTGTTTTTCAATATGCACGACTTGAAAGATACGTTAGGGAATGAAACAGTTCAAGTCAAATATCACTAACCTCAAGTGGAAGGATGATTGTTGTCGTTGTAGCTCCTTGCTTCTTCACATCTTCAAGTCTTCGTAATACTTGTAATGTCTCATATCCTAATACTTTCAAGCTAACCTATATGAAGTTGACTCTAGTACATAATCAAGCGACTCTTAACATGAGTTTTGATTCACTAAAATATGACAACCAAACTTGACATACCAACGCTTGGTGGGTTCAACCGAGCTATGCTCTAACAATCTCCCCCTTTGTCAATTTTAGTGACAAAACTCTTACATCATATGGATAAACAAATTACAAGAATTCATTACACATACGCTTGATTCCCGAATTCAACAACACAGTAAAGTGCTTACATTCAATCCTTGAAAATGCCGATGTTGACATTATAATAACAAAGCTAATACTCCCCCTAAGGAAGATAGGTAGATATTAAATCCGCACGTCTTTGTTATACCAATTCATATGACATGTTACTCCCCCTTAGTCTGTGCTTTCACTCTTTCGTTTAGATAAAACGTTCAAGCACCAATGTTCTTTTCCTCAGCGATACCAATCAATATAAAATCAATGCCAGTATCACTTGTTTACTCCCTTTTTGTCACAAAATGACAAAGAAATGAAAAAAATAAAGGACAACACGAAAAGAATCTTTCAAATCTCAATAGACTAGCAACCTGTAGAGTTAGGCACGAGGGTTCCACACATCATGTTCTGATAACTAATATCAAAAGCGAAACTACAAGTAGTTTTATTTTGATATGTTACCAAGGAAACAATTGTCCGAAACAATTTTTCCACTTTAGTTTAGCAAAATACAAATCAACTAAGCACCTTAGTCCCTTTGCTAAACCGATTGTTCAACAACAACCGCTTAATTCGATAAGACCAAAATAAAGATAACTCTATTTTTCACATTAGGTTCTAATTATCCATAAACTTAGACCTTTCAATTTTAAACAAGACAAGTACTAGGTTAGTTAACTAGCATTTCTTGTTAAGGCATTCGATTAGACTTGAATAACCGAAACCTCACTTCGATAAGTTCAACTAAGATCAGAATTAACTTAGTTTCTCTTATCCGGAATTGAATTGGACTAAACAACTCATCCCGTACACCTTTTATTTCTTTAAGCCATAAATAATTCATACAAACTAACATAAATTAACTTACATAATTATTCACCTCAACCGGAAGCAATTGAAACAACATAGACATTAAAAGCACCACAATTGTACCGAAATTTTGTAAGCCTAAACAATTGATACCACACAATAAAGCAAGATAACAATAGTTTTTATTAAGCGGAACCAATTGAATCACACGCATCCACACACACATCATGGAATAAACATCAATTGTACCGATTTTTTTAAGCAAAAGCAATAAATATATATGATATAAACTCAGGCTTTTCTTAAACAGGAAAACAATTAACTAACAAGATTGTTACCTCAAATTTCGCATCCACTTCTCCAATATGTTTGCATTTTCGTCCATGGAGAATTGATAACGAAATATCATCATGTTGTCATCCTTATGCATAAACAAAAGAATAACAACAACCAACCTTTACCAGAGAAAGGTTGAATATCGGTTTTAACAATTGCAAGCAAAAGTTGAAAACCGTTGAAACACATATGCTTTTATGCTAAACCAAAACCGATTCAACATATTGTGACTTTTTCACATGTTGTTTCTACCAGAACCCCTCATGATTCTTTGATAAAGCCTAGCAACATGGGCTCGAATATTAAGGTAGTAAAACCGAAATCAAACATCCCATAAACATACATAGCAATAAGATAAAAGCATTCAAGCACAGGCTATAATGAAAACAATCACAAGAAAATTATAAATCAAATAATTTTATTCATAATAAGATAGTTTTATTCAGAATAAACTTTATTGAAGTAAATCAAAAACTACTGTCTATTTTTCCTTCCTTTTTCTTGAAGTCGAGTTACGCTTCATTTGTTTGTACCTCTGAATCCTCAGAGTCTCCTTCTTGTTCTTCTTTAAGAAACTCATTATTAATTGATACGATTCCTTCAAGAGTTTTCTGATCATGTTTGTAAGCAAACATCAACTGTCTCTGAATACAGTCCAATTATCTCCAAAGACGTAAAATATGAAACATGAGATCTCCATTACTGCAAGTTTGATCATATGAGATACTTGATCCCTTTTGAGTTCCACTCATCCAGTTAATAATTCCTTGAGAGACAGTCTTAATACCTTCCTTATCTCCACGGCAGTTCCCTATTGCTTTTTCACACACTTGGTGATGACACAGAGATATCCAAGGTTTCTATGGAGTCATGTAACATTGAGAGATTCAATGATTTTAAATATTTGATTGATAATTATTCCACAAATATCAATCCGCTTCTTGCCTTCAAGAAGGTAATAAACCATTTCAACAAATTCTTTATTCCATAGAGAGGAATATCTTGAGCAAGCGAAGAGTGTTGATACTGCGAGTTTAGCGAAAATCCTCAAGTGTAGGGGTACTTCTTTGGTTATCATCCTTCCCCTTTTCCATTCAACAGTTTTTCCAGTGATCAGTTTCGAAATGTTATCGTGCTCAAAACCAGTAATCATATGACCGTTCTCTTTGAAGTTGATGATTTCTGATATCATCTTTCTGTTGACATGATGAGAAGTACTTCCAACCAAAGTGTTAAAAGTTAACTTTTTATGATTAATATTGTGAATATTACTATAAAAAATTCTTACTATGTCAGGTGAATATTTTTCAAACCGAACATATTTCCCCAGATTCGGTCTTGAACAAACTTCACATAATTGATTTCTCAAACATCTGAATCAAATCTCTTCTCTTCAGTGAAGCTTACTTCCTTCAAAGCTTGATATCTTTCATAACATGTGTTATCTATGAAGTTTGTAAGGGCATGCTTCCCTCTGATCAAGTGAGGATACATTATTTTCTCAACTTCCTCGGGAGGGATAAAAGGATTCAAAACAAACTTGTCTAATCCAGATATTTCTTCTCTTGTTTTCCTCTTTCCCATACTTGCTAAAATATGAAAAATCCTAGTTACGGTTTTGAGCAATCTTCCTAAATATGTTTGAATACATAGCAAGAGATTATATTTTATAGGAAGACTTGACATCAAAAATCGGAAATAACTAGTTTTAGGAAATACTCTCAAAATCGGAAACCGTGGCTTGTGGGGAAACAATTCCGATTTTGTGTCTAGGTCTTTTTTTTGGAAAACCAGTTTTCTATGGACTGGATCTTTATTTAGGGTTGATTCCATGTTTTTGTCCAATAATTTGTGTACTCTTTTATTACCAGAATGTGATAATATCACTTGAAATTTATTCAAGAATTTACTAGAGTATACAGATATAAAATTGAACAACATATGATATTTGTAAAAAATATCATCAGAATCATAAACCATGTAATATTTCAAAATATCACTTGATTCATTAAAACAGTTGTGAGGTTCATGAAGCAATCCATTGTTAATGAAATTATTACCTGAAAACTTATTCCTTGTAGGAATATATATTTTCCAAAATCACATGCTAGATGGCGAAGCATTGACAGAATTGCATCTGAAAATGTACATGTATATACTTTGGTAGGCCATACAACCTGTTACATAGGCCTTAGTATCATTGTTACTCAACATAATGATATACGATCCTATGTCTACCAAAGGATTATGTAAGTCACTCAAGACATACATAAGCATGATTCCTAACATATTTAGGAATAGGAGTATTACATACTTCATACATGATTTCCGCCACGATCTTGTAAAGTAGTCAAATCCTGAATTGATCATTAGATTCAATTTCTTATAGGTTGGATCACACCAAACACAGATTGTTAGATCTTTTCGTGTTTGCCTGCTCTGATACCAATTGAAAGGCGAGGGTACCCAAATACACCTCAAGCTAAAACTTTTCCTACCTATAAGTCCTTTCTCCGAAAGTGATTGTCTATGGACTGAGTTGAGACAATACAACTAATTGGTTCACACTTCGTGTGATCATCTATGGATACGAGATCGAGACAATACAACAACGAAGTATGTTTACTTGATACAAAGGTTCGGACTTAACCAAACACAATAGGATTGCTTATCAAGTAAATAGGAATTAACGTTTGTGTAATTTACTTTAATTATAATAAAACAATTATAATGCGGAAATATAAAGTAAATGACACGACAAGATTATGTAACGAGGAAACCGCAAATGCAGAAAAATCCTGGGACCTTGTACAGAATTGAATACTCTCAGGATTAATCCGCTACACAAAATTACACCTAATTTCGTATAGTTGAGACCAAGAAACTAAACCTATAGTTCACCTAGTTCCGTTTGTATTCTCACGCCTCCAATTTATAAATAAGTCACGTACTTGGAACAATTCCTTTGGTTCGTATTCCAAACAATAAAGGAACAACAAATCTGTTTGGTATCAACTCTATTCAACCA
This sequence comes from Papaver somniferum, assembly GCF_003573695.1. Taxonomy (NCBI): domain Eukaryota; kingdom Viridiplantae; phylum Streptophyta; class Magnoliopsida; order Ranunculales; family Papaveraceae; genus Papaver; species Papaver somniferum. Next base: position 44,175,897 of record NC_039365.1, read on the forward strand.
AGTGATATGAGTCGCAAAGGCTCTTCCGTTTATTTTAACATAAACTCATTCGCAGGTCCTTAGATATATCTTATGTTCAATTACCGAAGTAATCGTTTAAGATTAAGCCAACAACACTCTTAATCCAAAGAATTGTGTTGACGCCGATCTACTCAATTAATCAATCCAATCTACCACAAGGATAAACCGATTATTAATTGGATCCTCTTTTACCAAATCAAGTATTGTGCACACCAAAGATTATAAACCCAAGTCAGATCTTCAATATCTTCTTTGTCTTCAAATATTCTTAAATCTTCAATAAAAACCTGCACACAATCACTTGAATCTCTTGTGATCAATCACGAACAGAACGGAGTCTGTTAACAATAGATTATCACAAGATCGTCTTTAGAACTATCAGTCCAAAGATCCCTGTCGAAACTCTGAACTAGTTTGAGTGAATCTTATATCAGAAGAGAAGATCCTCAAGCATAAACAAATTAGGTGCAATCAGATCTCAACCACCATTAGTCAATCAAATCAATCGAAAACAAAAAATAAATCGCAATTATATAGTTTCCCACCAACGGTACACGCTAGAGGTTCTAAATCCCAAAGAAGACTTTAAACTGAGCGGCCGTAAGAGATTTCACGTAATTAGGTTACTCTCCTCTACGAATAGGCGGCTACACCAGTAACAACAACAAAAGAGGAAGTATGTTGTTACGAAGGATTAGTTTGCTAGAAAGGCAAACTTCAAGTATTTATAGACAAGTAATTTTGGACACCAAGGAATTTTCAAAACCGAAAATATTCTCAAGATATTCATTAAAGCACAGATTCGGTTTTCATAATTCCTGGAAATGCTCTGTCCAAAAATAATGATCGAAATCTCTCGGAAAATCTAATTAGTAAATGCACATTACTAAATATCATATTTCCCTACAAAATGAAATTAATAACCTTAATTAAAAGATTCTTAACTTACTTATGTTTCGATCCTGGGATTCTCTTCCCTTAGCCGTTAAGTAATATATTTGAACAATTAAATAAATAAACATTCACAACACGTATTCAAAGTATGTCGACATCCTTACTTTGTAAGTTCTCTTTCACACTTACAACCTTGAAACCGATTTTCCACGCTTCCAAACAAGTTTAAAATTGGTTCATCTGAATTTCAAGAACTATGTGATTGATCAAACAAACATTCAATCACAATCATGGGTTTAACGGTTCTACCAAAACAAGTTTCGGTTCTACCTCCATGTGAGTACTGTGCATAGTCACACTAGATTTCCAAAAATTCGGTTGACTAGGTACCAGGATTGGTTCCCCATATATATAATGTATCTAACTTATATGTGTTGCACATGTCCATAACATCGGTTCATTTTTGCCTAAAAATGTGTTGCATACGTCCATAGGATCGGTTCCCCTTTCTTCTATAAACCTTGCTGCACCCCATACAAGGATCGGTTCCCCTTTGTGATGTACTGCACCTCTTACTAGGATCGGTTCCCCTTTCCCATATTAGGTCATACAAAACACAAACCCGATCATACCATCTCAAGTGATTACTTAAGATCGGTCATACCAATACATAAGTCAGGCCTTTGTGAATAGTTCTACCAAGAACACAACAAGTTGTGAGCGGTTATACTCAATCACACATATTGGTTGTTCATAAGATATGCAGTGAATAACAAAACCAATAACACCTGGCAATTTCCTTTTCGGTTCACAAACAAGTTCATGAACTTACTTCATTGTTCCCTAGGATGAAATCCTCACCTCATACCCATACATAATCACAATAGCATTCAAATGATTATGGCTATGTCTTATCTACAAAGTTTAATGGTTAAGCAATAAACTTCGTATTGTATTCCTTAATACTATGTCTATCTAGAGTTCAAATATGCTTCGCAGTTATGTTTTCAATATGCACGACTTGAAATATACGTTAGGGAATGAAACAGTTCAAGTCAAATCTCACTAACCTCAAGAGGAAGGATGATTGTTGTCGTTTTAACTCCTTGCTTCTTCACATCTTCAAGACTTCGCAATACTTGTAATGTCTCATATCCTAATACTTTCAAGCTAACCTATATGAAGTTGACTCTAGTACATAATCAAGCGACTCTTAACATGAGTTTTGATTCACCAAAATATGACAACCAAACTTGACATACCAACGCTTGGTGGGTTCAACCGAGCAATGCTCTAACAGAATTGGTTCATCTAACTTTCAAGAACTATGTGATTGATAAAACAAAAATTTAATCACAATAATGGGTTTAACGGTTATACCAAAACAAGTTTCGGTTCTACCTCCATGTGAGTACTGTGCATAGTCACACTAGCTTTCCTAAATTCGGTTGACTAGGTACTAGGATTGGTTCCTCACATATATATGGTATCTAACTTATATGTATTGCACATGTCCATAGGATTGGTTCCCCTTTGCCTAAAACCGTGTTGCACATATAAGATTGGTTCCCCTTTCTGCTATAAGCCTTGCTGCACCTCATACAAGGATCGATTCCCCTTTGTGATGTACTGCACCTCTTACTAGGATCGGTCCCCCTTTCCCAAATTTGGTCAGACAAAACAAAAACCCGATCGTACCATCTCAGGTGATTACTTAAGATCGGTTTCACTAATAAAAGTCATACCAATACATAAGTCAGGCCTTTGTGAATAGTTCTATCAAGAACACAAACAAGTTGTGAGCGGTTATACTCAATCACACATATTGGTTATTCATAAGATATGCAATGAATAACAAAACCAATAACACCTGGAAATTTCCTTTTCGGTTCACAAACAAGTTTATGAACTTATTTCCTTAGAACACATGTAAAACATTGTTCCCTAGGATGAAATCCTCACCTCATACCCATACATAATCACAATAGAATTCAAATGATTATGGCGATGTCTTATCTACAAAGTTTAATGGTTAAGCAATAAACCTCGTATTGTTTTCCTTAATACTATGTCTATCTAGAGTTAAAATATGCTTCGCAGTTATGTTTTCAATATGCACGAGTTGAAAGATACTTTGGGAATGAAACATTTCAAATCAAGTATCACTAACCTCAAGCAGAAGGATGATTGTTGTCGTTATAGCTCCTTGCTTCTTCACATCTTCAAGTCTTCGCAATACTTGTAATGTCTCATATCCTAATACTTTAAATCTAACCTATACGAAGTTGACTCTAGTACATAATAACGACTCTTAACATGAGTTTTGATTCACTAAAATATAACAACCAAACTTGACATACCAACGCTTAGTGGGTTCAACCGAGCTATGCTCTAACAAGATCAATCAATTAGAATATCCAACCCTGGGTTGTTGATTTACATTGATTGACACTTGAACATTGGTCTATGGTAACGTTCAAAAACTTCCTCTTATATTCATTCGGGCTCGCATATTTCTATTTGCTGATTGCGGATTCAATTAAGAGTTAGAGATATTAAACTCTTTGATATACGTTATTCTAGATTGAGTCTGTCTGTCTAGTTGATTCTCTTGAAAGTGTATTGGAGTAAGTCCTCTCAGATTTCCAAACTAATTGTTGAGTGTGGTTGTTAGACCCCCCGCATTTTCACTTTGTTACCAAGGTAACATTGATTGCAAACCCTGATTTGAAGAATATATAAAGGAGAACTTTAGCAACTGGGAAACCTAATCCCCACACCTCTTGTGTGATGCTAGTTGCGACTAGAGTCGATTCTCCTTTAACCTTAGGTTTTTCTAAACCCAGTAGGTTAACGACTTGAAGACTTCATTGGGATTGTGAAGCCAAACCCAAGTATTTTCTCTATAATTGTGTGTTCTGATCTTGCTATTTCTATCGTGATTGATTACTATCTTCTCTAAGATTTGCTCGAGATTTAATCTCCGATAGGAAAGATAAAAAGTATTCACAAACATCTTTGTCTCATTGTTTGTGATTCCACAATATCTTGATTCGCTACCATACGATTAAGATTATTGTGAGGTGATTGATATTTCTAGGTTTTTCTTCGTGAATATAATTACGGTATATCAATTGGTTTATGTTCACCTTGATTTATCAAAGACGGAATAACACTCATAGGTATATCTATGGGAGACATATTTATATATTCAATAGACTTTTCTGTGTGAGACAGATTGGTTTATCAAGTCTTCGACTTTGGGTCGTAACAACTCTTAGTTGTGGGTGAGATCAGCCAAGGAATCAAGTACGCAGAATCCGGTGTGGTTCTAGAGGCCTAAGGAACGCGATTGTACCTTGATTAGTGGGAGATTGGTTATGGATCAACTACATTCCAGTCCTAAGTTAACTTGGAGTAAGCTAGTGTCTATAGCGGCTTAATACAGTGTGGTGTTCAAATCTGGACTAGGTCCCGGGGTTTTGGTTTCCTCGTTAACAAAACTTATGGTGTATGTGTTATTTCTTTTCCGTATTATATTTTCTATATAATTGAAATATCACAGGTTGTGCGTAAGTTCAATCAATAGTGAATCCAACCTTTGATTGTTGATTAAATTGATTGACACTTGGATATTGGTTTTTGATACCATCCTAGTTATTTCTTATATTCAATTGGGCTCGCAAATTCCTATTTGTTTGATTGCAGATTAAATTGAGAAATTTAGATATAACTCTTTGATATACTTTTCTTAAGATTGATTCTAACTGTCTAGTTGATTCTCTTGAAAGTATATTGGATTTAGTCCATACAGATTGCTAATAGAAATATTGGGTGTGGTTGTTAGACCCCCGCTTTTTAAGAAAACCATGTTGCATTCTAGATCGATCCATTGGACAAATTTACCCAAATTCTTGAAAATAGCCAAAAATTGTCCAAGCCCCCAAAGTGGGAACTGAACAAATATCCTTTACTTTAGTAGGCTTTCGACATTACCCTCCAAGGGTTGGTCTTAGGGAGGGAAGCAAATGAAGAGAGATCATATAATTTTAGGGTTTGAAGAAGATATGAGAAAGTTGTGTTAGCTTGGAGAAATAAATGACCTATTTATAATTGAATTCTCTAATCACGAGTCGGTGAAGATAGGGATTGCTTGCCGTGCGGAGCACTTTTGCTGTCGCTGTAGGAATAGATAGAGATAAACTAGGTTGAGTTTATATTTTTTGTTCCACCACCTATACCCTCTTATGCAGTGAGAAATAGGTCGGATACTTCTCATACGTGTCGTAGACCGCCATAAGAAAACCCTAATTGATATCCCCCAATTTTTGTAAAGATGAGCCATCCTTTGCAATGATGTGTTGAAAGAGAGAGTCGAGTTGTCCAACATGGATATATTTTATGATTTGTGAGAATAAATAGGATGAGTCACGTGTAAAGGCATAAAATGCCTCATAAATCGTGTGTAAAGTGTGAGAGAAGCTGAGATTGGGCTCCCTCTTTCCATGGACGGTCACATATGTCACGTGGAGACCGTATTATTGCTTGTGGGTCTCTTTGTTGAGCATGTGAAGATCAAGCGACCTTATTCACGTTTTTGGATAGACATGTACAGTTTATGCCCAATTTACTAGCCGTGAGTGTGTTTAGACCCTGAGAAAGAGGCTTGAGCCCTAGGTGGGGCTTGTGCTAGAGTCTTATGCTTGTATAAGACTCTTCTGACAAGCTGGTTCAACTCAGATGAGGCCATGACTGATGCGACTGAGGATGTCTGAGATTTGGCCGACAAAACGGAGCCCTTCTGAGATTTGGTCGGCGCGTCTGAGACCGTCTAATATTTGGCCCATACAATTGATTCTCGCCGAAGTCAACTGGGACATGTTCCAGAGAGAAAGGAAGGCTTGCACGCCTAATATTTTCTCTTTGAGACTTTGGTTCACTTAATCAGCGTATCTTGCAGAGATGTGTTATGATTCAATTGTATCCGTATAATGGGGCCGACATGACCAGTGTATCTCGAAAGGATGTTATAGGAGTCTTTCAAAAGGTCCCAGAGGAAGAATAACCAGCGTATCTAGCGGGGATGTCCTAGGTATTATTCGAAAGCCTCAGTAAGTTGATGCATATACTAGAGTAGACATGACTAGTGTATCTCACGATGATGTACTAAGAATCGGTCATTGATCTCAAATAGGGTGAGTCATGCTTACAGGAGACATGTATGTCTCCGCTCTAGGCCATAATTCCGTCGAGGATATTTTTACGCGTCTACAGAGACTACATGACCAACAGTATCACGTCGAGGATGTATACTCGAAACCACGACATCATGACCAGTTGCATCTCGCAAATACATGCTGAAATTATGGTTCTTATGGTTCACAAGTATGTCGAGGATGTTTTGCGCTCTAAAATACCTACATGACCAGTTGTATCTCGTCGTGGATGTGCATTACGAATCACGGTATCACGACTACCAGTATCTCGCGGGGACTAATACTAGAAATCATGGTTGTGGGTGCCTTGAGGACCGAGGGTTTAGTTTTTGAGCTTGTCTTTTGACGACGAGGACCAAAATTTTCTTCAGATCTTTATTTTTACATCTAATCCTCTCATTTTAGTCTTGATGAATTTTTGAAGATGTTTTGTTAGCTCAGAATGATGACTCAATTTTATGGAAGTACCATTTTGCTTATGATCTTGAAATGACACTTTTGCCCCTTATAGAAATTTCACCATCTACAAGGAGATAAAAAAAATATTTCTTTGATACCATCCTTATTTGGTTTCTCTTCATCTTTAACCTCCCGAAATTTTTAAGAAAGACATTCCTTGATTTTCTCAGTTTATCTTCATCTCATACAACAACTTAAAAAAGTTCAAATCAAACTAATATTATAGGCAGAAATTGAAACTTTGTGATTCAAATTTCTGCAAATTGATACCAAAAAAAAAAGATTTATCAAGAAATTTTGCTTGAGATTTCAGTGATTTAAAATTGTTATACACCTTAATTGTTTTGTGATTTATTTTTTTGGTTTCATTCGAAATTAGATTTTAGAGATTAGATTTTTGGATTTGAAAATGTATATGTTAGATTGATATAAGTTAAAAACTTAATTCACCAATTGATTCAGATTCAAGTTGAGGTTTATCATATACAAAGTTGAAAATTAATAAATCAGTTAATGAAGCTCATTATAAAAAAAATAAAATTGAGACAACTTATTGCTACTTAACTCCAATATTCTCGTCAACTTGAGAAAGTTGACTCCATTTTTAAAGCCAATTTAAGCAAGTTGATTTTACCTCTGTAGCTAACTTAAGCAAGTAGACACCATCCCATCCATTGTTCATTTTTGGCATTAACAATACTAACAAAAGAAAGAGACGACATAGAGGAAGAATTAGAATAATCAATTACAACAATACTCAGTTAAACCCACAAGCATTGGTATGTCAAGTCTGTTGTCATATTTTGGATACTAAAAATATTTATTGATTTGAAGTCTACTAAATTCAGCTTCAAACTATATTAGGTTTAAGTATTTGACTTTAATTCACCCAAGTTACTTTTGAAGATTGAGGATTCAAAAACACACGAAACATCATTTAAGAACTTCGTCAAAGGTAAATACAAAGACAAATGTTCCTTTTAGAATCTTTTCCCTTTTATCCATCCATCGTATTAAATTCAAAAGGATTTAATACTGAACAAAATACAAACAAGGTTCTTTCCACAGACTAGCAAATGACTAAGTGAGGTTTTGAAGTAAAATCTCTCGCTTGTCAAGATTCGGAATCATAACCAAAAAATAAAATCCAGGTTTACAAACCTACTATTTGACTTTCCGAACCTAATTCAAGTAGAATTTTACCGAACATTTTTTCTCTCTAGCTAGGCTCACAAACCTACTCACTTGATAATATCACGAACCTAAAGTCTAGTAATTCTTACGGTAAGTTTTTTCTTTAACTTGAGTTCACGAACCTAAGCTAAGAAAAATCTGGATGAAGATATTTTGTAACTTGAGTTCGTGACCCTAAGCTAAGGAAATTTCTATTAGAAACTCTTCTCAGTTTGAGTTCGCGAATCTGCTTTATTGAGTTACAAACCTAAGTTAAGTGATCTTACATGAATGATTTTTTCCGTATAGGTTCGGAACCTAACCTTTAGAGTTAGCAAACTAAACTGCAATTCAACCAAGAGTTATTTTTGGCAATTGTTGCATTCTCCATCTTTGTTTTAAAGCAAACTTTTTACACGTTTTTGGTTGGTATCTTTGGCGTAATTCCAAGGGGTAAAAACTTAATCTTTCCTACTATGAGTAAATCAAACTTGAAAGACAATTTTGTATATTAATTTATTTATTCGCAATTTATTGCATGAACCTAACTATAGCAAGCTAGAAGCTATCTAAGGAAGTAGTTACTTATAGTGATTACTAGGCACACCTATCAATACAAGTTATATATGTTCTAACAAAGAAAAAAAACTAGTTTTGTATTTAAAGAAAGCCCGACGTCATTAGGGGCTAACCTAAAAGAATTTGGGACGACAAAAAAGACAAAAAAAAAGGTCACCCAAGCGTAAATCTAAGCTACCCCTTATCTCCGATATTTTTAAATGCAAATATACCCTCCACAAGATAAAACTACAATCGGAAGTTTATTTACGTAATCGGTAGCTGCAGGATAATCAGAGGTTATTGTGTGCATATGTAGTACGAAAGTTTTGTTATTTTGAAAAAAAAACCTAGAATCAGAAGGTATTCATTTACCATGTCCCCAAAATTGATATTTTGAAAAAATTTCAAGTTTTTCGAATTTGGGAACTACCATAATCGGTAGACATGTAGTTAACATGTCTTCCGATTATGGAGTTGCCCCAAAATTGATTTTTAAAAAAATCTCTAGTTTTTCGAATTTGGGAACTACCTTAATTAATCGGTAGCTTATAAAGTTCACCTAATCTACCGATGTTAAACCCAACGTTAATCGGTAGACAATGATATAATGTTGTGTCCGATTATAAGGCTATTTAGGTTCAGAAGAACAATAAAAATGAAGCCACTATAATCGGTAGCAATGGTTAATATTTATACTTCCGGTTACGGACCTGTCTGATTTTTTTTTGAAAAGTCACCAGACTCGGTAGTTGAGGTTGATAACATTACTACCGATTATGCACATATCTCACAATTTTTTGAAAATTTACCAGAATCGGTAGGTAAGGTTGATATATATCCTCCGATTCTGGTAAAAAATCTGCAGTTTTAGACAATCAAGTAAAAAACATAACTCAAAATACATTCATAACCCATAAACTTAAAAACATATAATCCAAAACAAGTATTTAAAACACCATAATCCGAAAGAAACTGTTAAAACAACATAATCCATAGCATCGAACAACACATTATCACCTAATTCCTAGTTTTCTTCTTAGTATTGTCAACTAAAGTTTTAGAATTAGGACGACCCAGATGAACCACATTATCACCAGCATCACCTTCATCTTCAATATTTCCTTTAACACGAGAGCTTGAAGAAGCCTGAGATCTTTTGTTCGCCTTTGATGCTTTTTTCTTAGACGGGTTCTTCGTCACTTTCTTCTCCCCAAACTCAGATGCACACTCTTCATTATCAACATTATTAATCATCTCCCTATGCTTTTTTATCTTCTCAATTGGCAGAGGCTGTCCATCCGTTATGCAATCGGCGCACCATTTGGACAAAACCTTGAACCTATTCTCCTGTTTTTTTAATTGACAAAACATCAAATGGAGTTCACCTAAGAAATTGAATCATAATATTAGAGGTAAAAGTCATAAACATACGCACTAGTTTATCATAATCAGGGGGTTTTTCTTTGATGATACATCTGTAAATGGAAGCCGCCGAGGTCGTTTTTGCTTTAAGATCACGGATTACAGGAAGATGTGAATGCTCCCGGTACCACTCCATATATCCTGGAGCATTTTTATCACCTCGATTGATATCTCTCCCAGTGTTCACCAAGTGGTGCATCCTCTTATCCCAGTGATCAACAACAGATGGTGTACCAGAGTAAACTACCTTGATGTTGTTCTGGTTAGACTCCCTATGATCCATGTCCAACTTGAACTTGCCATTAATGTGATGCCATGATACTTTTTTGCAAGCACCATGTTGTCGCATCACCCTGGAGCCATTGTACATCACATAACCTGTGGGGTGTCACAACGGTACAAAATAATGGGACAACTTGGAACGACCCGCTATGTGTCTACTAGCTCGGTCTTCCTTGTATGGATCAAAGCATACCTTAGAGGCCTTAAGTGAGTCTAATTTCTACCTCGACCTAACCAAATGCTGCTCCTTTGTCCTTGAACGGTTGTCATTGAACTTGTACTTTGTTTCTCTCAGTGTACCTATCTCCCATGCTGGGTTCACATCTGCCAATTTCAGACTGGGGTAGTGGTCATAGATCCATGTCCATATAGATATCAAACCAAGTATTAGAAATTAATTCTTAAATTAGAAAAAAAATATAACGACCAATGGATTAATATAAGTTGAGAAAATACCTGGAATAGACTCACGTTCCCGGCAATTTGGCTAATTCTTAGCCCCGACGCCTTTCTCAACTCTGCCATCAAGAATGCAATAGTTGTCGTGCCCCAAGAGTAGTCCGCGACCTTATTGAGAGGATGCAATAGTTGTAGAAGATTGGAATCTACTCGGTTGCCACTGGTATTGGGGACTATGACACATCCCAATACAACCAAGAGATAGGTGGTGGCCGCCGCATCCACTTCGGCATCACTTAACGGTCCTTGCATTTCTTTACTGGCAGTGCCTTTGAACATCTTGATCAACTGTCTCATGTTAAACTGTCTAAATTTGTAAGAGAAGCACTTGTTGAACTAATGTCTGATGTCTCTTTATCCCAACAAAAACACTTGTTACACAAATCATAAAGTTTTTTCCCAACTTAACTGCTTTGTGTACTCATACTTGACAGATACACCATGGTCATTGATATTAAGAATCTGCCTCGCATCCTCTGGAGTAATGGTCATCTCCCCAAACGACATATGAAAAGTGTTAGTCTCGGGATACAATCTCTCCACAAAAGCCGATATCGCGACCCGATCATGTTCCAACATTGAGTTCTCGGCAGCAATAGATAATCCCGAGTTGGCTATAATTGTCTTGAACCTTTCACATTCACCATCTAAAGGCCAATCTTTCAATACTTTTGATGGTTCGGCAGTGGGTTTGAGTAGAAGAATTGCATCGGAATGATATTATTAAATACACAACATATTACAAAATTAATATAGTATTATTACGAATAAAACGCCAATACGTTAGTAAAAAAAATACGATTATTACCTCGGTTTCGTAGATTTCTCTGGCCCAGGAGTCTTTGTATCCAAATAACAATGCTCCTCCATCTCTAGGCAGCCCCGAGTTTTCTTCTTCAAAATCCGTCTTTTTTAACTCAATGGGGACAAGGTGTGATGCTTTCTTCGCGATTGCCTTCCTTGTAACTCCTCCTTCTCCTTGAGTACCACTTGGTTGTCCTTCTTCTTGAGATTAATAGAACACTTTGTCCAACTTCATGTTGAGTGATTTCTGGAGCGCTTGCTTGTACTTCTTATTGAGTTCCTTTTTGAGCGCTTGGTTCCAATCCTTTTTGGCTTCTTTCCCTTTCTTTCCGCGCACTATCGCTTAGCTTCTTACCCCCTTTTTGACGAGGCCCTGTAACAGTTGTATCTTGGACTTTCTTACCTCTCCTGTCCCTAAACAATAAAATTGGTTCGTAAGAATTACATTAAAAACTTCACAATCGGAAGTTATGATTAAAATATGACTTTCGATTATGCACAATCTCAAGAATGGGTAAAATCTTTTGTTTCGATTATACACAATCGAAAATCATATTCTAGTTGTTTCTCCCGATTATGCATCAAATTGGGTTCAGAAACTAATAAAGTCATGTGTTAGAGCATAGCTCGGTTGAACCCACCAAGCGTTGGTATGTCAAGTTGGTTGTCATATTTTAGTGAGCCAAAACTCATTTAAGAGTCGCTTGATTATGTACTAGAGTCAACTTCGTATAGGTTAGCTTGAAAGTATTAGGATGTGAGACATTACAAGTATTGCGAAGACTTGAAGAAGTGAAGAAGTAAGGAGCTACAACAGCAACATCATCATTTCACTTGAGGTTAGTGATATTTGAAATGAACTGTTTCATTCCCTAACATATCTTTCAAGTCGTGCATATTGAAAACAAAACTGCGAAGCATGAATGATTATACTCTAGTTAGACATAGTATTAACGAATACAATACGAGGTTTATTGCTTAACCATTAAACTTTATTGATAAGACATCGACATAATCGTTGGAATGCAATTGTTATTATGTATGTGTATAAGGTGAAGATTTCAACCTAGGAAACAATGTTTTACATTTGTTTTAAGGAAGTAAATTCATGAACTTATTTTATGAATCGAAAGAGAAATCGCCACGCATTATGGGTATTGTTATTCATTGCATATCTTTTGAACTACCAATATGCGTGATTAGTATAACTGCTCATGACTTGTTTATGTTCTTGGTAAAACTATTCACAAAGGCCTGACTTATGTATTAGTATGACTTTTATTAGTGAAACCGATCTTAAGTAATCACCTGAGATGGTATGATCGATTTTGTGTTATTGGTATGATCGAATCTGGATAAAGGGGAACCAATCCTAGTAAGAGGTGCAACCTATCACAAAGGGGAATCGATCCTTGTATGAGGTGCAACAATTTTTTAGCAGAAAGGGGAACCGATCCTATGGACATGTGCAACACGTTTTTAGGCAAAGGGGAACCGATCTTATGGACATGTGCATCAAGTACAAGTTAGATACCATATATATGTGGGGAACCGATCCTAGTACCTAGTAAATCGAATTAGGTAACTAGCGTGACTATGCACAATACTCACATGGAGGTAGAACCGAAACTTGTTCTGGTAGAACCGTGAAACCCATGTTTGGTATTGAGTGTTCTTGATCAATCACGTAGTTCTTGAAAGTCAGATGAATGAATTATAAACTTGTTTGGAAGTGTGGAAAATCGGTTTCAAGATTGTAAGTATGAAATAGGACTTACAAATTAAGGATGTCGACATAGTTTGAACATGTGCAGTAACGCTTATCTTTAATTGTTCAAAAAAAAATCCCCGATCGAATAAAATAAATCGAGAATCTTTTATTTAAGGTTTTTAATTTTATTTTAGGAAAATGAAAATTAGTAATGTGCATTTACTAGTTGGATATTTTCCAAGATATTTTCGTCATTATTCTGGACAAAGCATTTCCAGGAATTATGGAAACCGAATCTGGAATATATTGCATATCTTGAGAATATTTTCGGTTTTTGAAATTCCTTGGTGTCCAAACTTCCTTGTTTTATAAATATGAAAGTTTGCATTTCGAGCAAACTAGTCCTAGTATCTCAATTGTACTGCTACTGGTGAAGCCGCCTATTCAGAGAGGAGAGTAACCTAATTAGGAAAAATATCTTACGACCGCTCAGTTTAAAGACTTATTTGGGATTGAGAACCTCTATTAGTACCGTTGGTGGGAAACTAGATAATTGTGGTTTATCTATTGTTTTTCGATTGATTTGATTGACTAACAGTGGTTGAACTTTGATTGCACCTAGTTTGTTTATGATTGAGAATCTTCTCTTCTGATATAAGATTCACTCAAACTAGATCGAAGTTTCGACAGGGATCTTTAGACTTTTTGTAGATCTAAAGACATCTTGTGATTAGTTGTGTAGATCGGCATCAATACAATTCTTTGTGATTAAAAATATTGATTGCAAAATATTAACAAGTACTTCGGTAGTTGATAATAAGATAGATCTAAGAACCTGACATAGGAGTTTATTGAGATAAACAGAAGAGACTTTGTTGAACTCTTATCACTTGGTTGAAAAGAGTTGATACCAAACAGATTTGTTGTTCCTTTACTGTTTGGAATACGAACCAAAGGAATTTTTCCAAGTACGTGACTTATTACAGGTCGGAGGCGTGGGAATACAGACGACACTAGGTGACCTATATGTTTAGTTGCTTGGTCTCAACTATACGAAGTTGGTTTTATTTTGTATAACGGCTTAATCCTGAGAGTATTCAATTCTGAACAAGGTCCCGGGGTTTTTCTGCATTTGCGGTTTCCTCGTTAACAAAATCTTGCTGTGTCCTTTACTTTTATTTTCCGCAATTATAATTGTTGTTATTATAATTTAAATTAAATTACACAAACGTTAATTCCTATTTACTTGATAAGTAATCATATTGTGTTTGGTTAAGTCCGAACCTTTTATCAAGTAAACATACTTCGTTTTTGTATTGTCTTGATCTCGTATCCATAGACGATCACACAAAGTGTGAACCGATTTGTTGTATTGTCTCGACTCAGTCCATAGACAATCACTTTCGTAGAAAGGACTTATAGGTGGAAAAGTTTTATATTGAGGTATATTTGGGTACCCTCGTCTTTTCAATTGGTATCAGAGCAGGCAAACATGAAAAAGATCTAACAATCTGTGTTTGGTGCAATCCAACCTATAAGAAATTGAATCTAATGGTAGATTTAGTTAATGTAATGGCAGGATTTGACTACTTCAAAAATTCGTGGTGGAAGACACGGATGAAGCTTGTAATACTCTTATTCCTAAATGTTATAGGAATTGGAATTATGTCTATGTATGTATTGAGTGACTTACATAATCCTTTGGATCCGATTGGGTTGTATATCATTGTGTTTGTTACTAATGATATGATTCCATATGAGACAGATTGTATCTCGAAAATGCATAAGATTCCTCTCAGAATTTTTCATTTTATGAACCATGACTATTAAGTTCTAGAAAAATATGGAATCTTAAATATATTTTGGATAAACTACCAAAGTATATATATGTACATTTTCAGAGCAAAGACTGTCAATGTATTGCCTTGTAGGAAGCAATTTTGGAAGTGTTGATGGTGGTTTTTAGCTTAGGGTTAAAATCGTAAAACCTTAGTCTGACGTGACGTCACTCTGTAAGGAAACGGAGCCATGAGTACCAATATCTGCACTAGCACATTTATTGAGCCTTTCAATACGTCTACGAGAAATTTACCAGGGTACCTTTTTTTTATATGTATATGTTATGTTCCACGGCAAAACCCTCAGTATTGACAGGCATAGTCTCCACACATGCCAGCCGTGCATGCTAGCCAAGCGTGCCAATCACACATACCGTATATTTTAATTAGGGTTCCGACACGCTAAACCCTAATTTCCACACCTCCGCGCCAAAGGCATGCCAACCATGCCAGCCGCACCACCGTGCCAACGGCATGCCATGCCAGCCACATCTCCGCGCCAAAGGCATGCCAACCATGCCAGTCGCATCACCGTGCCAACGTCATGCCATGTGTAGATGGTGGATTTTCAACAAAGGTCAAAACCGTAAAATCATGATACATGTTTCTGACACGGCTTTCAGGCATGTGACGATTCATATTTTACGAAGCCATGATGATTATGCATTTCGTAAGGCCTCCACTAGATGAGCGTTCGATACCTCGTATTTCATCATGCCCTCTATGTAGAATAACATAATTGGGAGGTTCTCCATAAGATTGAGAGCAATAACGCCTTCAAGACGTCGGTGACACTCACTGTTCCCTGACTACATGAGAGAGACCCCCCTCTACATAAAAGAACGATTTGGGTGGTTCTCCATAAGATTGAGAGCAATAACGCCTTCAGGACATCAGTGACACTTGACGAGGTGTCGAACTCGCAAAAATAAATTCCTTACTTCTCTTACACTAACTAGTAGTATACGGACAAGCAGGTTCGTTCCTAAGGGAGAGTTGAGTCTAAAGTTGTCAATTCAATTTCTGAATATTAATTCAATGCAAACGATGAGGATGAATATGATCAAGGACTCTTTCTCGGTCACAAAACAAGAATCTTATCAATATAGTTACGTTTCTGCAAAGTACCCATTACTAATAACCCTAGAATATTTAGTACGCTCAAATATCTCGCAATCTCAAATTCACCGGACACAAAAGCGCTCGACTACCGGATTCTACTTGCCAAGTTTCCTAGAAGTACGCTCTCTAGGTGTGACTTAAACAAATGCACTAAGTTCCGTGAGATAGTTTATTTCTAGTGACAAATACATAAACTCGATTCATCTACTAGTGTCATTCAATACACATGGATTTTTAACAAAATCCCATCATCAATATTCATGTAGTGCTACTTGTACTCAGAACATCTAGAAAATTACGGGTCGAAGAGTTCTCGAATTAGCAATAGAATCATCCATAAACCAATTTAATTTGCAACTTAAACGATTCACATGTAACTCATAAGCATTATTAGTACCATAGAGAATAAGTAATAACAAATAAATTGCAAGATAACAAAGCAGTTTAAATATCAATTGGAGTTCATGTTTCGGACATCAAAATCGTCCCTAATCAAAGATGCTTAGCTACTGGAGTTCATGGTATACACAACAAAATATAATACTAAACAAGCAACCCAATCTAGCAAACCAACGCAGCAGCAGGTGGAGTGAATGATGTATGGCCTGGTGGTGACTGTGGAGTTGTTATTGCTGCTGGTATTGGTCGCGAACTCAGGTCTGTGCAGTGCTCCGATGGTGGCTGTATTGCTTCTCAAAGCCTGGTACTGGATGAACTTGCTGGTATGGTATTAGTGGACTCCAGGTGATGTAGTGGTGGTGGTATTCAGATGGAGACTTGCTGGCAATATGCAGATGGTGGTGATGAATGCAGGTGGACGCAGATGGTGATGCAGGGGTGGTATGCTATGCAGATGTCGATATGCAGGTGGATATGTAAACTAGGGACGATGGTGGTGGTAGTGATGATTGGAGAGGAGTAGAGAGCTCCTCTCTGTTGAAGATGCAAAACAGGCGTGAAGGAGGGGGTATGCGATGATTGCAATGGAGATGATACTGTAATGGAGGTTGTTCAGCGAGCAAAAGCTCGCTGAAACTAGGGTTGCGAGCAGCAGTTGTAGAGGGGTATGAGATATTTCCTGTAGCTGTAGGTTAACCCTTTTTATAGCTCTACCTTGTCCTGCAATCTCGAATCTGAAGCACCCAAATTCCTTAATCAAACAGACTTCTAAAATCACTTCTTAATCTCCTCCGTTCAGCACTAAATCGCACGACAGAAACTTCTTTTATGTCGGCAAGACTCCATCTTCTATACTAAGTTTCCGGACTCAAACTATGTCCATATCTCTACTGTTTACTTCTTGACTCGAACTCCTGTCTTCTAAATTTTCACACTGAACCAACGTGCCTTACTTCCCTGCCATCAAACCATGGTTAGCTAGCACAATCAATTTAGTTTTCCCACTGTTCAGCGGAGCTTGAAATTGGGAGAACTACTCGCTCAGGACTTTTCTCAAACACCTAATATGTGTTCTGCTGGTGCTTCAGAGATATGAGAATGCAGTTGATTTCTAATCCATTCCACAACTCCTTCCCTGCGACAATTCAAATACAAATATACAGAAAACCCATCCTTCATACTCAATTCAAAGATCAAATGTCTTCCTTAATCTTTCCATTCATTAAGAACAACGACAGCAGCTTCACTTCCCAGGCTGGTTTCTCGGCTCAAAATTCTATATTCAAAATCATACACATTCGAACCACTTTGCTTCCATGTAAATCCATTTCGAACCCCATGTTCCTGGTCCTTCTTGTACTTGAATTCCAGCCAAAACCCATCAAACATACTCACGAAATCTATAGCAGAAACATCAACCTCTTCCCTGTATTTCTCGTACCAAAGTCTTCTTAGAAGTTGAACTCGAGTATAAACCCAAAACTGGCACCACTTGATCTGTATTATTCTCACCCTTGAACCCATGGTGCCAGCGTGCAAGACTTGGCAAGGTAGTGGTCGTGACCTCCTTGTCTGTCTCCAGGCATACTCAATGTGCTAGCAAGTGGCTGCCCTGAGTAAACAGCACTGATGCTCCAATAATTTCTGATTTTTGACTCCTTAAAAGCCATGGTGTTTCTGGTCTTGAACTCCGCCGACGCCTAATGTCTCCAAGCAATGTATTAAGCTCGTATTTGCCTTCTTTCTTGTCACATAACTCCAAAACACCTACAAAATGGAAACAAAGCGTAATATACAAAAATACAAGAGAAATAGCCAAGAATAGCGTAAGAAATTGACATTCAAAATATGTATTTTAGGTCCTTATCAAATTCCCCCACACTTAGTCTTTGCTAGTCCTCGAGCAAACAAAATAAAACTAAAATACAAAAAATCCGTGTCGTCGAGGCAACGGTTACTCTTAGCATGAATAACAAGCCTTTAAACCCCTATGTGTCCCTAGTGGACGAGTTATAGTCTCGTGAAGGTTTACAAGAGGTGTGCCTACAAAACCTTTTACTCCAAATTCCAACTACCTATGAAGAGTCTATGAACGGATCCAAAATGACTACAGGAGGAGGTACCTTGATGCAATCCAATTCATATATAAGTAAACAAAGCTCTACTCAGAAAGTTGAACAAACCACAATACTCAGAATCTAACTAACCACAATCACACATGAATAGATTAAGAAGATGGATATAGATGTAGATGTTTGCGAATGTTAACTAAAGTGAACGGTGTTTCCCATATCTGTCTGAAGGTCACTGCCAAGATGAACCTATGAATCCTAATGGATTGATATACTGGTCTAGATTCTAGTATCAACTCAACTGGCATATACAAGGGAACCAGTAGTCGATAATCCTAATTCTAGATCAACTCAGCTGGCATATACAAGGGAACCAGTGGTCGACTTATTAATAACCCAATAATAATAACAACTTTTTTTTATTTTTCTTTTGAATCGACAACATGATTAGATCTTTTGGATCCAAGCGCATGCTTCTTGTCAGCATATTACATGGTAATTCCCGTGGATCTTGCGTTCCACGCTTTCTTAGGCGACAGAGACAGGAGAACACACACATATTGCTATCCAAGTATCATTTTTTTATATATATATATATTTTTGTATACACCGGTTGGTCTAATTGGTCTGGTCTTTTTTTTTAGTAACTCAATCACTCTATTTCATCCTAGCAGTAATAATAATTCAATGTTAGTGACCCACCAAATCACTTAAAGAAACAAAAAGTATGCAAAAATAAAAACAGAAGGTGATATGGTGATACTCCGAGATATGGTAACAACTATCATGTTATTTCTAAAACCTGAGCTCCGTCCTTTTAGTTAATGGGTTCCTCAACTCCTGCAACCAAGATGGTTCCATCCACTTATATTGTTTAGTGTCATACTGAAGGCACAAGTTTCTATATTTCCGAGTTTATAATTTATTTATTTTATTTTAACTAAAGGCATCAAAATCTTACAAATTATATACAAATTACATAACTACAAAAATGACACTCCAACTCGTAGCTACTTCTGAACAATAGAGGATGAACACTAAACTAGCTATTTAGTTGGCATCTAATCCCGACTCAGCTAAAATATACCTCATTGTGAAGAAAAAATGCCATCTACTTAGAAAAGCTAGTGTTCATTCTAAATTGTTCAAAAATCTATAAAAGTTAAAGTATTCTAATAAGTCGACCACTGGTTCCCTTGTATATGCTAGCTGAGTTGATCTAGAACTAGGATTATCGGCTACTGGTTCCCTTGTATTTTTTTTTTTGGTTGTCACTAGGAATAACCTATCTCACGGAACTTAATGCATTTGATTGAGTCGCACCTAGAGAGCGTACTTCTAGGAAACTTGACAAGTAGAATCCGGTAGTCGAGCGCTTCCGTGTCCGGTGAATTAAGAGATTGCGGAGTATTTGAGCGTACTAAATATTCTAGGGTTATTAGTAATGGGTACTTTGCAGAAACATAGATATATTGATAAGATTCACGTTTCGTAACCGAGAAAGAATCCTTGATCATTCTCATACTCATATTTGCATTAATATTCAGAAATTGAATTGACAACTTTAGACTCAACTCTCCCTTAGGAACGAACCTGCTTGTCATTGTACTACTAGTTGGTGTAAGAGAATCAAGGAATTTTTTTTTGCGAGTTCTACACCTCGTCAAAATTGGCGCCGTTGCCGGGGAGCAGTCGGTAGTTTGAGTTGTTATTTAATTTTCTGTTTTCGTATATAATTTTTATATTTTTAGCTTGTACTAATTTATCTTTTGAGAATCTTATTTTTCAGGTACAATAAATCACTTGTTTTGCGTGTGCACAATTGTGAATAAGAGGTAAGTCTCTAAACGAGTTGTGTGCATAAAATTTTTTCGTGATGAATCCTTTTGGGAACAACATATATGGTTCACAATACCAAGCATACTATGGTAATAATTCTGATTTTCAATCTCACTCTTACAATAGCTTCCAGCCATATGTGGGATACAATCAAAACCAACCTTTTGGTTATGATGACTATTCTACAAGACCTTGTGATTTTTCTCATACATCGCAGCAACCTTACGGTGGTTATGTAAGTGGAAAATCACAAGGATGGGGGGATAGTTATACTTCTCATACGATCCAATCTAGTTTCATGCAGAATAATTTGCGACGTACATGGAACCAGATTAACTCAACTCCCAACATGTCGAGTTTCATACCAAGTGAAACATATGATAGTATATTTAGACCTGTTCCGGATCGTACTTATGATCCTTCACCCATTCAACGGGAAGAGACGTGGTCTAGAGAACCTATTGTGAATAGTAGCGGAAACGTGTGAACATAAAGAAACTCTTTAAACAATATGTGCAGTTGGAAGAAGAGGGAGCAACGGAAGATACTCCTCAAGAAATTTCTAGGGCCATACATATGGAGGTTAACCGCCGTGTTGATAATGGAGAAGATCCCCAAGAACAAGATTCTGAGGATGATGAACCTTTGGAAAATATTGGTAATGACGGTGCTACTAGATAAACTCGTGATCGTAATGATCATTGATAGGTGTCTAAAACACCTAATTTTATATCTAGTATTTATGCATTCTTTGCTATTTTTCTTGTAAATTATGTATCTTATTTTGAATTTGAGTTATTAGGTACTTTGGAGTCGTTTGGAGCAAAAGAAGGAGAAAACGTCCGTTTGGAGCGTAAAGGAAACAAAGTCAATTCACTGGCGAGTTATACTTGGAGCGGACTAAGGTTGCGCAAAGTAGGCGAAGAATGAACGGTCAGTTGCCCGCAACTGACAGCTGAGCAAGGAAGAGTGTAGGCACTCAGTTCTGCGAAACTGACAGGCCATAAATGAACTGGGTGTCCCTTATCCTAATGTACCGGGTGTCAATATCAATTCCACCTCCTACACAAATTTAGAATTCAGAGAAGTTGTAATTCTTCTCATTATTCAGTCTGAAACCGAGAGATACGCTGTTGTTGGTGGTGATAATAGACTCAGGGAGATTGAGAAGAAGCTGTTACTTCTGAGAGAATCAGATCCAAGATATGATCGATTGAGAGCTATCGTGGTGGTTTTCTGCTAAGTGATTTAGTCGGAAGAGAAGAACATGGAGAAACACAGAGTTAGGGTTTAATCATTGGAAGAAAGATGGGTTTGAAACTTTGAAACAGATTTCGAATTTGTGAATGTCTAGGTGTGAAATTTAAGATCTCAGAGAGGGGTTTTCTGTTGATTTACGAATTAGGGTTTGAAATGATTCAGATGGTTGATATTTTTGGTCCTGGTGGTGAGTTAGGTCAGGGGAAGAAAGAGATGAAAAACAAGGCTACAATGAAGTAGAATCTGGTGGTGACAAGACTAATAGTGGTGCTCAGCTGGTGGTGTTTAAGTAGCTTGAATAAGAGAAACTGGTGGTGGTGCTGGTTTCAGTGGAGTTGCAGGCATGAACTGCAGCTGTTGATAATGAACTGTAGGGGTGTAATTGGTTGTTGTTGGTGGTCATGAATATGAGGTAGTGAACAAATGGAAGAAATGTTAGTTTTAACAGTTGTTGCAGTTGGTGATAATTATCTGAGATGGAGTGGGGTTTGTGCTGAAATGAGAACAATGTTGATTGTCATGGGAATGGATGCTCTGTACTGGTGGTTGATGAAACTGGTTCATGGGAATTACAGAATGCAGTGATGATGGTTGAGGCAATTGCAGGCCAGATAGGTTGCTTAAGTCGCAAGTGGTGCTGAAATGGAAGTGAGCTTAATAGAAGTTGGTTGCAGTTGAGTACCAAGGGTGAAGATGAACAATTGAGATGAATTTGGAGATATTATGGGATGGATTTGCTGGTGCTGATGGATTAAGGCAATAATATTTTGCATAATTGAGATGAGAAGATTATGGTGATAAGCTGTGAAGAATGGGACCGCTACATATGATTTAGATATATGTTAGGTTCACAGGGAGTTAAAACTCAAGAAGTAGCTGCAACAGATGGTGACAATAGTGTAAGTAAGTGGTTTGTGCTCAAGATGGATTGATGCAGTTGGTGATGTGACTGATGGAGATAATGGGTATTGGTGGTGATGCAAGGGATGAAATATGCAGAAAGGTGCTATGTAATTCGAGTTATTGGTGGCCTGAGATGGGAGAATGTATGATGGAGTTGCAGGTGGAATGTGGCTCGGATGTTGTTACAGGTTATGATGTTTTGCTGGTGGATTTGGTCATGTTGAGCTGTAATGAAGTAGATGGAGTCGAAGTTGCCGTGTGCAAATGAGGCAATGAACTGGTACTGTTGGTTGCCAAAGCTATGACTGAGCTGCAGTTGCAGGAGAGAACAAAATGAAGCGGCAGAGGCTGAAACTGGTGGTGCCATGGATACGAACAAGAGCTGCAAGAAGAATGCACAACCAACATGGATGGAGTGAACTGGTTAAGTACCATTGTGCAACACAGCTCTGGCCTGTGCAAGTTGTAATGGCTTTGGCTTTGGCTTGGCCACTCAGCCCATCCAGCTGAGTAAGATGCTGACTCATTGACTCGAGTTGACTCGTCTGACCGGCGACCGGGTGGAATTTTCCGGTCACCTGAGTACTATTTCCGGCCACCTATCCGGCCGATTTCTGGCGACTCTCCGTCCAACTTCCGACCATTTTTCGGCAACAAATTGGCATAGTTTCTATATGGGTTTCACTTTTGGTCCATGCGGATTTTCACCTAATGGATTTTGAAGATTATACCTAATTTTGGAAAGCAAAGGGATATAAATGAAAGACTCCTACAACTTTTGAGATCACGTTTTTTATTATTCTTCTTGGAGCTTTGGAGAAAACTACTTCTAGGGTTTGCTTTGCTTTCATCTTCTTTATTATTTTATTGATCATGATGATGATGAACTCCATTATTATAAGTAACTAAATACACTTGTTGGTTATGGGATAAAAGTTGATTTCTCAATGCATGTTATTTGATTTTATGGATTAGTTTTGTCTCAAGTTTATTGTTTATGATTCATGGTTTATAGTGTTTTAGGATTTGATTGTTTGATTGGTTGAGTCCGGAATCAATCCGATTTGCTTTCATCTCTAGAGCTAAATTAGGGTTTTCAATACGTAAAAGTTGTTTGTCCCTGATTTAAAGTAGCATAATTGTGGTTAGTGCTTGTAGTGATATATCCTATTAGTCACATATGAATCAAAACCTTGGTTAAAACAAATTAGTGCTCTTACACGTTTGTTTGCTTTGATTAGTCTTATTCCATAAATTTTAAAGCTTTTAGGGAGTTAAACTTAATTGTGATTTTACACTTTGAGTTGCTTTCTAGGAAGAATTCACATATGCATCTTTTAATGTGGTTGTGATGAAATTAGGGAATTAGTGGAATACTCTTGCGATCAAGGTATTCTAGGACTTTTAATAAATAAGAGATTAAATTATCAATTCTATTCAATGATGAAAAATACATGCTTGTGAATGATACTATCCCATGACCAATTCTTCTTTATTGATTATTCCAATTATTTACTTTGCTTTACTTTATTTTTACTAAAAAAAAACCCTTGGTTATCTTAGAAACCAAAAATTGCATAACAACAAAGGCCTCCTGTGGATACGAACTCTTTCCTACCACTTTCTACATTATTGTAGTTGAGTAAGGAAGTGAAATTATATTTGTCGATTGACAACCGATCAAATTTTGGCGCCGCTGCCGGGGAGGCATCGCTTGTTATTAAGTTTTTAGTTTCTTTTCAGTATTTTTGCTTCCATATTTGCTTTTTTTCTTGTCTTGTTTCTTACTTGTTTGTGAGAATTGTTTTCAGGTACCTAATCCCTGGCTTCTAAAGATTGGAACTATCCAAGGTGCGGAATAGCCACTCGAAGAGGCACAATACTCCAACCAAGTCAAGGTACAACGGAAGAACAAGAGCTAGTGGAAGAAGAGTTACAACAAGAGGTACCGGTTGAACAAGAACCACCTTTTGAAAAAAGAAGAAGCAATGGGTGATGCAAATCGTACACTCAAGGACTTGGCTTCTCACAAGTTGGATACACAACAAGGGTGTATTCAATCAAATTCTACTTTTGAGATCAAGCCGGGGTTGCTTAGAGAATTACCAAAGTTCCATGGCATGGTGAATGAAGACCCAAACAAGCATCTTATGGACTTCCACACCATTGTCACGGCCATGCTTCCAGCGGATGTTGAAGCGGATGGTGCAATGTTGAAAGTTTTTCGATTCTCTTTGATGGATAATGCTAAGGATTGGTTGTGTTATTTACCTCCCGGAAGTATCACAACATGGAATGGGTTGAAGAAACTCTTTCTAGAGAGGTATTTTCCAGCATCCAAGGCTACTCAAATTCGCAAGAGATTTGCGGGATGAAGCAAAATGTGGGAGAATCCTTATATGAATGTTGGGAACGATACAAGAGATTGGTGGCAAGCTGTCCTCACCATCAATTCAGCGATGCAATGATCATCCAATACTTCTATGAAGGACTCAATTCAAGTGATAGGAATCTTCTTGACGCTGCGGGTGGTGGTGCACTAGTGAACAAAACGGTGGCACAAGCTAGAGAGTTGATTGAGAACATGGCAGCAAACTCCCAACAATTCTTGAGTCGTGGTTCGGACGTGCTCTTAAGGAGAGTAAATGAAGTGAGCGAGGTAGAGGAACTTCGTCAACAAATGGGTAACGTGACAGCAATGTTGCAACAAGTTGCAGCCGCGGTGATACCAAGTTCTTCTCAAGGGTATGAAGACTCCAATGAACAAGCTAATGTGATCTTCCCAAATCAGCAAAGACGGTATGATCCCTACTCCAACACTTACAATCCGGGATGGAGAGACCACCCCAATTTTAGCTATGCCAACAAGCAAGGAGCGGTTCAACAACCTACTTTCAACCGTCCAAGTGGATTTCAACCACAACAACAACAATTTCAGCAACCACAACAATCAATGCAAGGTCAAGGTTCGGATATTGATGCAAAACTTCAAAAGATGATGCAAGGCATTGGTACCATGTTTCAAGAGAGCCAACAAGAGACTAAGAGCGCTATTAAGGAGTTGCAGACACAAATGGGATCCATGGCGATTGAGATAAACAAATTGAAAGCACAAAATAGTGGGAAACTCCCTTCTCAACCTATTAACCCAACAGAGGGTGTCAATGCAATTACGTTGAGAAGCGGTACACAACTTGTGCAACCCGAAGTTACTGATTCGGGCAAGGTGGAAACACCCAAGGAGCCGGTGTTGGAGGAAAAAGGGATGAAATTCCCCAAACAACCGAGGTACCGATTCCTAACTCTAAAACTCCTATTCCTACTTATGTTCCTCCTTTACCTTTCCCTCGCAGATTTGCAAAGTCCAAAATGGAGGAACTAGAAAAGGAGATTTTGGACGTGTTAAGGAAGATTCATGTGAACATACCCCTCATAGATGCTATAAAGCAAATGCCAAAGTATGCAAAGGTGTTAAAGGACTTGTGTACCAATAAGAAAAAGCTCCAAGGTAATGAAGTGCTAAGTGTGGGAGAGAATGCTTCGGCAATCTTACAACATAAACTCCCACTGAAATGCAAGGATCCGGGTAGCTTTGACATTCCCGTCACTATTGGTAACACTACATTTAACAAAGCAATGTTAGATTTAGGTGCATCCGTTAATGTTATGCCTGCGTCCATATATAATTCACTTGATCTTGGTCCTCTTAAAAAGTCTGGAATTGTTTTGCAATTAGCCGATCGCTCTAATGTTTACCCAATGGGTATTGTTGAGGATGTTCTTGTGCAGGTTAATCAACTTGTATTTCCAGCTGACTTTTGTGTGTTAGAGATGAATGAAGGTTCACCGGACTCATCTCTTCCATTGCTACTTGGGCGTCCCTTCATGAAAACGGCGAAAACCATTATTGATGTGGATAAGGGAACGCTAACTATGGAGTTTGATGGAGAAATAATACGTTTCAACATTTTTGAGACGATGAGATATCCTAGTGACGTCCACTCTTGTTTCTCTATTGATGTTATGGATACATTAGCACAACAAGTGTTTGAATTGAATGGTGGCGATGCTTTGGAAACCGTTTTAACTACATCCATGGATAATGGTGTAGAGTGTGGTAATGAAGTCAAGGAAGCCCTTGGTGATCTTAGTTCACTACAAGGATGCCCGGAAACTCATAATATCTCTTTTATTTCTTTACCATGCAGTGATGAAAAACTTTTACCATCTATTGTTAAATCTCCAAAATTAGAATTGAAACCTCTTCCAAGTCACTTAAAGTACTTGTACTTGGGTGACAAGGAAGAGTTACCTGTGATTGTTTCTAACGAGCTTAGTGAATTACAGGAGCAACAACTTCTAAGGGTGCTAAGGAAGTACAAGACCATTGGATGGACAATCGCTGATATCAAGGGTATAAGCCCTGCCGTTTGTATGCATAAGATTCGTTTGGAGGATGATGCAAAGCCTACAAGGGAAGCGCAACGTCGTTTGAACCCTCCCATGATGGAAGTTGTGAAAAAGGAGATACTCAAGCTTTTGGAAGTGGGTGTTATATACCCCATATGACAGCAATGGGTAAGCCCGGTACAAGTAGTACCAAAGAAATCAGGTGTGACGGTAGTGGAGAATGATAAGAATGAACTTGTCCCAACTCGTGTGCAAACCGGTTGGAGGGTTTGTATTGATTATAGGAAATTGAATGCCACTACTAGAAAAGATCACTTTCCTTTACCTTTTATTGATCAAATGCTTGAACGTTTAGCTGGACACTCTTACTATTGCTTCCTTGATGGCTATTCAGGTTATAATCAGATTGTGATAGCACCGGAGGACCAAGAGAAAACCACTTTCACTTGTCCTTTCGGTACTTTTGCTTATAGAAGGATGCCTTTTGGCTTGTGCAATGCTCCAGCTACTTTCCAAAGGTGTATGGTGAGTATCTTTTCAGAATATGTTGAAAACATAATCGAAGTGTTCATGGACGATTTTAGTGTCTTTGGTGATTCATTTGACCTTTGCTTGGAAACTTGTCTTTAATCCTTGAACGATGTGTTGAAAAAACCTTGTGCTAAATTGGGAGAAGTGCCATTTTATGGTAACTCATGGCATAGTTTTAGGCCATGTAATATCTTCTAAAGGCTTGGAAGTTGATAAATCTAAGATTGACCTTATTCGTGCTCTAACCCCTCCCACTACGGTGAGGGAGATACGTTCTTTTCTTGGACACGCAGGTTTTTATCGTAGGTTCATCAAGGACTTTTCCAAGATAGCATCACCACTTTGTAACTTATTGCAAAAGGATGTGGTTTTTAACTTTGATGAAAAGTGTATGGAGGCATTCAATCGCTTGAAAGAGCTTTTGATTTCAGCCCCTATCATTAAACCACCGGATTGGAGCAAGCCTTTTGAGCTCATGTGTGATGCAAGTGACTATGGTTGGTGCGGTGCTTGGGCAGCTGTGGGGAAGTTTCCTCATGCCATTTATTATGCTTCTAGAACGTTAAATGAGGCCCAACAAAACTACACAACCACTGAAAAAGAGTTATTAGCCATTGTTTTTGCTTTAGAAAAGTTTCGCTCTTATCTAATTGGTACAAAAGTTGTTGTCTTTTCTGATCATGCAGCACTTAGATACTTGCTTACAAAGAAAGAGGCGAAACCGAGGCTCATACGATGGATTTTGCTCTTGCAAGAGTTTGATCTTGAAATCAAAGACAAGAAAGGAATTGAGAACACCGTTGCGGATCATTTGAGCCGACTTGCTGTGGACAAGGAAGTTATCCCATTGCGTGAAAGCTTCCCGGATGAGCAACTATTCTCAATTGCCCTTGGAGAACCATGGTATGCGGATATTGTTAATTACTTAGTTTCTAAACAAATCCCAAAGGACTTGTCTCGTGCTGAGAGGGACAAACTTAAAAGGTTAGGTAACCAATACATATGGGATGACCCTTATTTGTGGAAACAAGGTAGTGACCAAGTATTACGTAGGTGCATTCCCGAATCTGAATTTAACTCTATATTGTATTTTTGTCACTCTTATGCTTGCGGAGGACATTTTGGGAGTAAGATAACCGCTCACAAGGTGCTTGAAAGCGGTTTATGTTGGCCAACCTTGTTTAAGGATGCACATTAATTTTTCACAACTTGTGATAGGTGCCAAAGAACAGGAAATATAGGTGCTCGAAATCAAATGCCACAAACTTTTATTCAATTTATTGAAGTTTTTGATGTATGGGGTATTGATTTTATGGGTCCTTTTGTCAACTCTCATGGGAATTTTTACATCTTACTTGTTGTTGATTATGTGTCGAAATGGGTGGAAGCTAAGGCCACCCCAGCTAATGATTCTAAAGTGGTTTCAGATTTTTTGCAAGCAAATATTTTTGCAAGGTTTGGAATTCCAAGGGCCATAATTAGCGATGGAGGTTCTCACTTCAAAAACAGGTTCTTGCAAAGCTTGTTAAGGAAGTACAATGTGTCGCATAAGATTGCAACACCTTATCATCCACAAACGAATGGACAAGCCAAAGTTTCCAACCAAGAAGTGAAGTCCATACTTGAAAAAGACGGTGAATCCAACAAGGAAGGATTGGAGCATGCGACTTAATGATGCTTTGTGGGCTTATAGAACCGCATACAAGACACCTATTGGGATGTCTCCTTTTAGGCTTGTGTATGGTAAACCTTGTCACTTACCCGTGGAGATTGAGCATAAAGCGTTTTGGGCTATCAAGCAATGCAATATGGAGATGGATGGGGCTGGAAAGCAAAGGAAGTTACAACTCCAAGATCTAGAGGAGCTTCGCAATGATGCATTTGAAAGCTCACGCATTTACAAGGAGAAAACTAAGGCATTTCATGATAATATGATTTATAGAAAACAATTTTGTGTTGGGCAAAAAGTGCTTTTGTTTAATTATCGCTTGCAATTATTTCCGGGTAAATTAAGGTTACGATGGATTTGACCTTTTGTTGTTACTAATGTGTTTTATCATGGTGCAATCGAAATTCGTAGTATTGCTACAGGCAAGGAGTTTAAATTTATGGGCACCGGTTGAAACCATACTATGAGAACTTCTCTTCCGAAGTGGTGGAAGGAGTTAATTTTGTGGATGCACTCCCTATGGAGGAGTCATAGAAAGCAAGGAGATAGTCGGGCTGACGAATTTAAACCAAGCGCTAAGTGGGAGGCAACCCACCGGTTTTGTATCTTTACCTTTATCTTTTTATTTGTTTTTAAGTATTCTTGTCTTGTTTTTAGCTTTTTATTGTATTGAATTTCCCACCTTGACTTACCTTGGATAATTCAATTTACATTGAGGACAATGTAAAGTTAAAGTGTAGGGGAGTGGTTAAGCTTTTGCTTTGTACCTTTTTCATGCATTTTTTTCAACTTTTTTGTAAATTAGTGAATAACAAACTCCAACTTGTAGTTAGTTTAGAGTCACATAGTATACATGTCGCTAAGATTACATCGAGAATCTCATAATAGTGACTGAACTTAGAGATGACAAAGAACATGATCGGGTTTCTTACTTGTATAAGAGTTAAAGTTGGATTTAACCATCCCAATGGCAAATGAGGTGCAGATTGAATTCGGTACTAGATTTGTGATCCCCTATAGTGGAGACTACCCATATTACATTATGAGAGGCACCGACCTTCAATTCTTTGTACCTGTCTAAATATGTGCTTTTAGAGTGTGTGTCACCGTACATAAACTCCGGGTAGAATGGTGAGCTACCCAACCTCCCACCATAGAAGCACTATTTTGATCTCTTGAGTGCTATTTTTATCAATCATGAATGGTGACATCGAATTGCTAACTTATATACCACTTGTAATCTTGTTCGCAGTTAGCACCTTCCACTTTATCTCTCTCTACACAAACGGGTCCATAGAAACACCATCATCATCAACAACAAGAGCATCACAAATTCGAAGGAAAGTTGAAGACGTTCAAGGTTTATGAGCAACAGTACAGAAATGAGAATATTGTACAAGCAAATATTTCAGATTCAAGTAAAGCAACAAGACAAGGAGCAAAATTTTTACAAGTCGAAGAATATTGTACAAGAGTGAAGATTATCAAGATGAGAATTCAAGAAGTATGATATCAAGACATACAAGTTGTGAAGAATTGAGTGGAAAATTACTCATACCATGGCCTTTGCATTTTCAGTTGTTAGTTTGTATTTTATTTTCTTAAAAAAAAAAAATCCATTGTATTATATTTTGGTTTTGTATTCATTCAATAAAGCCAATGGAAGAAGAAATATCCATAATGAAGTTTCAAACAACAAGGAATTATAGGAAAGAATCACATTGTCAAGATTCTATGAAGTTTAAGAGTTATCATCAAGTGTTGAAGACCGAAGAAGAAGATGAAGAAAAGGATTGAAGACCGAAGACGTTTCTATGGATGCTGTGAGAGTGGTGCTAGCTGCACGCCGAACAGATAACGAGGTAAGTAATCATATTCCCACCTTCGTTAAGTGGTTGATTTCCTTTCTAAGAGATCGTCAGAAAAAAAAAATGGTTTTCAAAATGATAAAAGATGTGGGTTTTCAAAATACTTCGGAGGGTTTTTACCTTCCTACCAATCAAGGTGTCGCAGGATTTTCTCTTCATTCCTACCTGGACACACGTGTGACCCATAAAGAGCTATTTATTATTGAGAGAAATATCATAAAACCCTTTCTTGTGAAGAAGAGTCGAGACTTTTGACCAGTCCGAACCCGATTTTCTTTCGAGAAAGGATGGTTATTTCTCTCTCAACTTTTAAGGATGAGATTGTGTTCATTTATGTGTCTAACTTCTTATTGCTAGTGTGCAGAATCTCCATGTCTTCTTAGCGCGTTGGATGCTATCATTTCGAAGTACTATTAAGTTGGAAAAGTAGGTTTTGTAGGCATACCTCTTGTAAAACTTCACGAGACTATAACTCGTCCACTATGGACACCTAGGGGTTCAAAAGGCTTGTTATTTATTCTAAAAGTGACCGTAGCCTCTACGACACGGAGTAGTATGTATTTTAGAATTATTTTGTTTGGTTTGCTCGAGGACTAGCAAAGTCTAAGTGTGGGGGAATTTGATAGGTGTCTAAAACACCTAATTTTATATCTAGTATTTATGCTTTATTTGCTATTTTTCTTGTAAATTATGTATCTTATTTTGAATTTGAGTTATTAGGTACTTTGCAGTCGTTTGGAGCAAAAGAAGGAGAAAACGTCCATTTGGAGCGTAAAGGAAACAAAGTCAATTCACTGGAGAGTTATACTCGGAGCGCACTAAGGTTGCGCAAAGTAGGTGAAGAATGAACGATCAGTTCCCCACAACTGACAGCTGAGCAAGGAAGAGTGTAGGCAGTCAGTTCTGCGAAACTGACAGGCCATAGATGAACTGGGTGTCCCTTATCCTAATGTACCGGGTGTCAATATCAATTCCACCTCCTACACAAATTTAGAATTCAGAGAAGTTGTAATTCTTCTCATTATTCAGTCTGAAACCGAGAGATACGCTGTTGTTGGTGGTGATAATAGACTCAGGGAGATTGAGAAGAAGCTGTTACTTCTGAGAGAATCAGATCCAAGATATGATCGATTGAGAGCTATCGTGGTGGTTTTCTGCTAAGTGATTTCGTCGGAAGAGAAGAACATGGAGAAACACAGAGTTAGGGTTTAATCATTGGAAGAAAGATGGGTTTGAAACTTTGAAACAGATTTCGAATTTGTGAATGTCTAGGTGTGAAATTTAAGATCTCAGAGAGGGGTTTTCTGTTGATTTACGAATTAGGGTTTGAAATGATTCAGATGGTTGATATTTTTGGTCCTGGTGGTGAGTTAGGTCAGGGGAAGAAAGAGATGAAAAACAAGGCTACAATGAAGTAGAATCTGGTGGTGACAAGACTAATAGTGGTGCTCAGCTGGTGGTGTTTGAGTAGCTTGAATAAGAGAAACTGGTGGTGGTGCTGGTTTCAGTGGAGTTGCAGGCATGAACTGCAGCTGTTGATAATGAACTGTAGGGGTGTAATTGGTTGTTGTTGGTGGTTATGAATATGAGTTAGTGAACAAATGGAAGAAATGTTAGTTTTAACAGTTGTTGCAGTTGGTGATAATTATCTGAGATGGAGTGGGGTTTGTGCTGAAATGAGAACAATGTTGATTGTCATGGGAATGGATGCTCTGTACTGGTGGTTGATGAAACTGGTTCATGGGAATTGCAGAATGCAGTGATGATGGCTTGAGGCAATTGCAGGTCAGATGGGTTGCTTAAGTCGCAAGTGGTGCTGAAATGGAAGTGAGCTTAATAGAAGTTGGTTGCAGTTGAGTACCAAGGGTGAAGATGAACAATTGAGATGAATTTGGAGATCTTATGGGATGGATTTGCTGGTGCTGATGGATTGAGGTAATAATATTTGCGTAATTGAGCTGAGAAGATTATTGTGATGAGCTGTGAAGAATGGGACCGCTACATATGATTTAGATGTATGTTAGGTTTACAGGGAGTTTAAAATTAAGAAGTAGCTGCAACAGATGGTGGCAATAGTGTAAGTAAGTGGTTTGTGCTCAAGATGGATTGATGCAGTTGGTGATGTGACTGGTGGAGCTAATGGGTACTGGTGGTGATGCCAGGGATGAAATCTGCAGAAAGGTGCTATGCAATTCGAGTTATTGGTGGCCTGAGATGGGAGAATGTATGACGGAGTTTCAGGTGGAATGTGGCTCGGATGTTGTTACAGGTTATGATGTTTTGCTGGTGGATTTGGTCATGTTGAGCTGTAATGAAGTAGATGGAGTCGAAGTTTCCGTGTGCAAATGAGGCAATGAACTGGTACTATTGGTTGCCAAAGCTATGACTGAGCTGCAGTTGCAGGAGAGAACAAAATGAAGCGGCAGAGGCTGAAACTGGTGGTTCCATGGATACGAACAAGAGCTGCAAGAAGAATGCACATCCAACATGGCTGGAGTGAACTGGTGAAGTACCATTGTGCAACATAGCTCTGGCCTGTGCAAGTTGCAATGGCTTTGGCTTTGGATTGGCCACTCAGCCCATCCAGCTGAGTAAGATGCTTACTCATTGACTCGAGTTGACTCGTATGACCGGTGACCGGGTGGACTTTGCTGGTCACCTGAGTACTATTTCCGGCCACCTATCCGGCTGATTTCCGGCGACTCTCCGTCCAACTTCCGAACATTTTTCGGCGACAAATTGGCATAGTTTCTATATGGGTTTTTATCACTTTTGGGCCACGCGGATTTTCACCTAATGGATTTTGAAGATTAGACCTATTTTTGGAAAGCAAAGGGATATAAATGAAAGACTCCTACAACATTTGAGATCACGTTTTTTATTATTCTTCTTGGAGCTTTGGAGAAAACTACTTCTAGGGTTTGCTTTGCTTTCATCTTCTTTATTATTTTATTGATCATGATGATGATGAACTCCATTATTATGAGTAACTAAATACACTTGTTGGTTATGGGATAAAAGTTGATTTCTCAATGCATGTTATTTGATTCTATGGGTTAGTTTTGTCTCAACTTTATTGTTTATGATTCATGGTTTATAGTGTTTTAGGATTTGGTTGTTTGATTGGTTGAGTCCGGAATCAATCCGATTTGCTTTCATCTCTAGAGCTAAATTAGGGTTTTCTATACGTAAAAGTTGTTTGTCCCTGATTTAAAGTAGCATAATTGTGTTTAGTGCTTGTAGTGATATATCCTATTAGTCACATATGAATCAAAACCTTGGTTAAAACAAATTAGTGCTCTTACACGTTTGTTTGCTTTGATTAGTCTTATTCCATAAATCTTAAATCTTCTAGGGAGTTAAACTTAATTGTGCTTTTACACTTTGGGTTGCTTTCTAGGAATAATTCACATATGCATCTTTTAATGTGGTTGTGATGAAATTAGGGAATTAGCGGAATACTCTTGCGATCAAGGTATTCTAGGACTTTTAATAAATAAGAGATTAAATTATCAATTCTATTCAATGATGAAAAATACATGCTTGTGAATAATACTATCCCATGACCAATGTCTTCTCTTTATTGATTATTCCAATTATTTACTTTTCTTTACTTTATTTTTACTAAAACAAAAAAAAAAAAAAAATCACTCTTGTTATCTTAGAAACCAAAAATTGCATAACAACAAAGGCCTCCCTGTGGATACGAACTCTTTCCTACCACTTTCTACATTATTGTAGTTGAGTAAAGAAGTGAAATTATATTTGTCGATTGACAACCGATAAATCGTTCTCCTACTCAAAAGGAAGAAGTTGAGTCTAGAAACACTACCATTATTGATGGTAAGACTTATGTCGTGTATGAGAGCGATGATGATTATGACTTCTTTGTGCATCATGCCCCAAATTCAGAGATAGTCGATACATTGAATGAGAAGTCAACTTGTGCAGAACATAAGGTTTTCGATAATTTGCTTATGGAAGATCCTAATTTCTATTCCGCTGAGGAGGACTTGGTTACAGAAACCAATGAATGTCTTGCCAAGAGTTCAAGTGAGAAAGATGATACTTGTGATGTAAGAATGGAAGTGTCCAGCAGTACCGAGGATCCCGAAATACAAGATATTTCGCAAGGTTTGTCTAATGATGTAATTTCAAATTGAGTTGTAGTAAAAAGTTCCGTTGAGACTTGTGAAAGCAAAGATTTTAGATTTAATGAAATTTAAAAACAAACAGAACTTAATTCAAGATTATTAGGAATAACCAAGACACTGATTCCACTATCACACATGAATAAATTATGGAAAATAATCCAAAACTCTAATTATCTTTTAAGTCACTTATTTCTTAATTCACAATTAATCAAAAATATTCTCAAATATTAATTGTATTCCCCAAGCATAGACTATCAATTGATTAAACAAAGTATAATCTATCAAATTGAATCACAAGTAATTAAGAAAATTATGTAAACATTGAAAAACTCTGCAAGAGCAGTGATTGAGTGAATTATAATTAAAAAATAAAGAAAATGAAATAGTTACCCATTATTCATGCGTGAATAGCTTCTTTATTGCCTTGGTTGTAGGAGAATTAGCTCATCATCATGTTGGAAACACACTCAAAATTCATTTTTATTGCTCAAAGGGTGTTTACAAAGATGAAATGGAGAAAAACTATTAAAAATCGGGTTTGCAACAGTTATAAGTGTTACAAACTGAAAAGAACAATAGAACAGTACTGTCGCTGATTCTCGACCCTCGCCTGTGTATCGTTTCCACTATTGAGAAACGACTGTTGTTGCGCACCTAATGTTCTTGGTGTTCTTCACAACAGCAGAAATGGTGATTCTTCTGCAACTCGACTTTCACAGCTCTGTAATCTCCCCCAAACTCTCCGTCCCATCTGTGACTCCCAAGACTTGTTTATATACCCACGGCTCCTCCAAATTATCTCGAATAAATGCAAATAATTCTCCTCTTTACCCGAGAATAATATCCTGCCATTTTCCGGAGATATTATTCCCCTTTTCTCTTCATGTGCGTCTTCTGGTGGTGATATACTCCAAATGCGTTGCTTACACGATCCAGGAAAGTCAAACTCGTGCAGACATGAGCCAAACAGAGTTAAACTCACGTAACTTCCATATAAAGCATCACCTTCCGAAAATATTCACTTCTGCCTGTTCCATGTAACCTTCCTATTTTATCGAATCCGACTTGCATACCTTCCGTGTTTAGGTGAAACAGGTTTGTATCTATCCAAACCATGAGACAAATCCACCTAAGTCTCTTCCAAAACCAATCCATCAAAATACGCAGGTGGAGTATAATTTTCCCGCCAAATCAAATGTTTAAACGAGGAAGATAGGGGTGCCCTTATAACTTCCTTGGGTGCCTTTAGTGCGATGGGTGCTAATGACAAATTTGGGTTACACATAACCGTGGGTTCCCCTTATCCAATCTGAGAGTTCGCATAGAAAAATCCTCCGGGGGGTGTTTCGCATAATTTTTCGAGTTGATTTTTCCAAAAAATGTTTATTTGCCAAAAATACCTACACACACATAAAACACCATAATTAGTACAAAAATCGAGCACTAACAATAGAGACACTGAGGACAATTCAGACACAAAAATGTGTCTATCAAATACCCCCAAACTTATTATTTTCTAGTCCTCGAGCAAAACTAATTTAGAAAAATAAAAATGACTACACTTAGCACGTGCAGCAAGCCGTTAAACCGCTAGGTAGCCCTAGCGGCGGAGTGTTGTCTCCGGAGGGTTTACCAGAGGTGTACCCACAGAACCTTTACTCCAGACCCTAGCTATCTACGCAGAACTTTGGAAGGAACTAAAGAATATCCTTGGTTGGCATACAAACATTGACTATAGGAGGAAATACCCTGATGCGAAATTCCAATTGTTGTACACGAGTTTGCACTCAGCATACTAAAATTCATATATAAGTGACAGAGCTCTACTCAGATAGTTTCTAGACATCATAATCGGAGTCAACCAATCACATGGAAAGATTAAGAAGATGGATAAAGAGAAAATAGATGGTTCAAAGTGAACGGTGTTTCCCATATCTGTCCGAAGGCCTCTACCAAGATGAACCTATCCTAATGGACTGAGATACCGGTCTGACTAATATCAACACAACTGGCATATACAAGGGGACCAGTGGTCGATAAACCTAACTCTAGGTCAACACAATTGGCATATACAAGGGCACCAGTGGTTGACTTTATTGAACTTATTACGGTTGGTCTGATGGTCTGGTCTCAAACTATTTTTTCTCCTTTTTTTTTGGTATCTCAATCACCCTATTTCACCTAGCAATGGTAACAACTTGAGTCGTGTGCCCCACCAAATCACTTAAGAAATAAAAACAGAAGGGACTAGGATTCAACGAGTTATGGCGAAACTACCACGTTTTTTTTTTTAATTCCAACACATGATCTCTGTGCTTTTATGAATAGACTCTTTAGATGTTTCCATCTAATCAGATAGGTTCCTCAACTCCTACAACCAAGATGTTCCCATCCACTTAGATTGGTTAGTGCCAACCTTAATAAGCATAAATTTCTAGGCTCTGGAGTTTATTTATTGCAACTAAAGGCTAACAAAAAGTTTCTTTCTCACCCCCAAACTTAAATCTAACATTGTCCTCAATGTTTCCAATGAAATAGCAATACCAATAAGTAAAGTAACATGAGAAATCAGTAAAGAGAGAAGTCGGAAAGATAGTACCCGGGTGAAGAGAGAAATCAAAAACTAATATACAACATACAATCGTCTCGATGGTCAATCAAGGTTAAATAGGGTCCTCCAGAGGGACCTCCTCAACATCACCTGTAGGAAAGGGCTCTAAAAAGGGTTTCAATCTCTGACCGTTAACCTTCGAAGAACTACTACCATCCGGTGTCTCGATCTCAACAGCTCCATGAGGAAAGACAGTGCGAACAATAAAAAGGACCCGTCCACCGAGAACGTAACTTCCCAGGGAAAAGATGCAAGCGGGTATCATACAGAAGAACTTTTTGACCTGGAGAAAATGACTTCTTAAAATATTTTATCATGCACAAGTTTCATTTTGTTCTTATACTCCTTCGCACTATCGTAAGCATCTATACGAATCTCTTCCAACTCATTGAGCTGGAGTTTCCTATGGGCTCCTGCCTTGTCAAGTGAAAAATTTAGCTGCTTAACAGCCCAATAAGCTCTATGTTCTAACTCAACAGGTAAATGACATGCCTTCCATACACAAGCCGATAAGGCGACATTCCAATGGGGGTCTTAAACGCAGTACGGTAAGCCCATAAGGCATCAGTAAGCCTAGACGACCAGTCTTTCCGATTAGGATTAACTTTTCTCTAATATACGCTTTATCTCCCTATTGGAAACCTCTACCTGACCACTAGTCTGTGGATGATATGGGGTAGCTACCTTATGTGTAATACCATATTTCTTCATCAAAAGCCTAAAAGGTCCATTACAAAAGTGCGACCCTCCATCACTAATTATAGCTCGGTGTACCAAAACGTGTAAGTATATTATTTTTCAAGAACTCAATCACAACCCTATGGTCATTTACACGCAACCGCCTCAATCCACTTAGAGACATAGTCTACACGACAAGGATGTAAGTTACCAAAAGAATTAGGAAACGGACCCATAAAGTCAATACCCCACACATCAAAGACCTCAACAACTAAAATAGGGTTCAAGGGCATCATGTTCCTACGGGAAATGGTTCCTAATTTCTGGCAACGTTCACAAGTAACACAGTAACTGTGGGAGTCTTTAAACAACGAAGGCCAATAGAATCCACACTGCAATATTTAGCAGCAGTCTTCTTAGCACTAAAGTGACCCCCACAAGCATGATCATGACAAAAGGAAATAATACTGGACTGGTCATTCTCAGGTATACATCTCCTAATAATCTGGTCTGGACAATACTTAAACAAATAAGGATCATCCCAAAAGAAGTGCTTCACCTCGGCTAAAAACCTAGAACGATCTTGTTTACCCCAATGTTGGGGCATTCGACCAGTAACAAGATAATTCACTATATTCGCATACCAAGGTGCTTGGGTAACAAAGAACAGTTGTTCATCAGGAAAACTATCCCTAACAGGAGGAGAATCATTAAGGGTATCCACAACAAGCCTAGACAAGTGGTCTGCTACTACATTTTCTGCACCTTTTTTATCTCTAATGTCTAAGGAAAATTCCTGCAACAATAGGATCCATCTAATCAATCTAGGTTTAGTATCCTTCTTGGAAAGAAGATACTTCAAAGCAGCATGATCAGTAAAGATTATGACCTTAGAACCTAAGAGGTAGGATCTAAACTTGTCTAAGGCAAACACAATAGCTAATAGTTCCTTCTCCGTAGTGGTATAGTTCAACTGGGCATCATTCAGAGTTTTGCTAGCATAGTAAATCACATGAAGTAACTTATTTTCTCGCTGACCTAGCACAACACCAATAGCATAATCTGAAGCATCACACATGATCTCAAAGGGTAGGTTCCAGTTGGGTGCCTGGACTATGGGGGCGGTAGTGAGTAAATTCTTAAGCTTCTCAAAAGCCTCTAAACAAGCATCATCAAAGAAAAACTTAACGTCTTTTGCAAGCAAATTGCAAAGAGGTCTAGAAATTAAGCTAAAATCCTTAATGAATCGACGATAAAAACCTGCATGCCCTAAGAATGACCTAATATCTCTTACGGTTTTTGGGACCTGTAAAGTTTTAATGAGGTCAACTTTGGCTCTATCTACCTCTATACCCTTCGAAGATACGATATGCCCTAAACAATTCCTGAACGAACCATGAAGTGACATTTCTCCCAATTAAGCACTAAATTCTTTTCCTTACACCTAGTCAAAACTAATGACAAATGATGCAAGCACTCATCGAAAGACGAACCAAACACTGAAAAATCATCCATAAAGACCTCTAAGAACCGTTCTACCATGTCAGAAAATATGCTCACATACAACGCTGAAAGGTCGCAGGGGCATTACATAGCCCGAAAGGCATGCGTCTATACGCAAAGGTACCAAAGGGACAGGTAAAAGTGGTTTTCTCTTGGTCTTCTGGGGCTATGACAATCTGATTATAACCGCAGTATCCATCTAAAAAGCAATAATGGCTACGTCCAGCTAATCTCTCTAGCATTTGGTCGATGAAGGGAAGGGGAAAGTGGTTCCTAGTGACCTTGTTCAATTTCCTATAGTCAATACAGACACGCCAACCCGTGGTCACCCGGGTTGGGATTAACTCATTGTTATCATTCTGGACTACAGTAATACCGGATTTCTTGGGAACAACCTGAACGGGGCTGACCCACTTACTGTCTGAAATGGGGTAGATAATGCCTGCATCTAACAGCTTAAGAACCTCGGTTCGAACTACTTCTTTCATATTAGGGTTCAGTCGACGTTGCATCTCCCTAGAAGGTTTGGTGTCACTCTCTAAATAGATATGATGCATACAATCAGTAGGACTTATACCCTTAATGTCTGCTATGGTCCACCCTAAAGCTTCCTTGTTATTCTGAAGGACGGTCACTAGCCTACTTTCCTGATCACTATCCAAGTCGGATGCTATAATCACAGGTAAAGTTTCAGATGGGCCTAAAAACACATACTTCAGGGAATCTGGTAATGGTTTAAGGTCCAACTTAGGAGGCTTTTCTAACGAAGGAACTAGGGTAGACTCAGAAACGGGTAGAGGTTCGAACTTAGGTTTCCAGCCATTACTAGTGTCTATCAAAGGGGTTGAATCTAACAAAGCATTCACCTCATTAATCACATCGTCATCAAAAATCAATCCCAAAGGGCTAGGCATTTCTCTAATGGATCTTCTAACAAAGTGTTTGGTAATGACTCCTCGACTAATGTTCCTATCATGTTCACCTCTTCTATGTTCGAGTCATCTAGTTCAGAGGGTAGCTTACTAATATTAAAAATGTTCAGCTCAATAGTCATATTACCAAAAGACAAATTCATAATACCATTTCGACAGTTAATGATCGCATTGGATGTAGCTAAAAACGGGCGACCTAAAATCACTGGTATTTGGTTCTCTGGGTCAGGGACAGGTTGGGTATCTAGGATAACAAAATCCACTGGATAAATAAACTTGTCGACCTCAATAAGAACGTCCTCGATCACACCACGAGGAATTTTAACGGACCTATCAGCTAACTGAAGTGTCATCTGGGTAGGTTTCATCTCACCAAGTCCTAGCTTAAGGTACACATGGTATGGCAGTAAGTTCACACTGGCTCCTAAGTCAAGCAAAGCTTTCTCGACACGGTATTTACCTATTGTGCAAGAAATAGTAGGGGACCCTGGGTCTTTATACTTAGGAGTAGTGGTATTCTGAATAATAGAACTCACATGACTAGCTAGGAAGGCTTTCTTCTGGACACTAAGTTTTCGCTTTCGCGTACACATATCCTTAAGAAACTTGGCATAAGCGGGAATCTGCTTAATCGCATCTAACAATGGGAGGTTGATAGTAACCTGCTTAAAAACCTCCAATATATCATTAAAGTTGGACTCCCTCTTAGTTGGAACTAGCAGCTGGGGGAACGGGCTCTGGGAACAAAGTCGGGCTCAGCAGGACCCTCATTGGTCTCTTTGGAGACTCTATCAGTCTCCTCATTTTGGCTCAGAAGGGTGAACTACAAATGTTCACTATCAGGCATGGCAACCTTATTGTCAACTTTCTTTCCACTCCTAAGGGTTGTTATAGAATTCACATGATTGTACGATTTCTCCTTTAGGGTTAGGATCAGTTTGACTAGGGAACCTTCCATCTTCTCTTTCACTAAGAAACTTAGCTATTTGGCCGACTTGAAGTTCTAAGTTAGCAAGAGACTGGGAATTATTCTTAAAATTCTGCCTGGTTTCTTCTTGAAAACCACAGTGGTTCTTTGATAACATCTCATGGTTCTTTGCTAACATAGTAAGGGTTTCTTCTAAGGTGGAGATCTTTTTCTCATTCTGAAACTGGGGTTGACCTGAAGAGTTCTTAGCATAACCAAAACCTGGGGAGGCTGAGAATTACTAGACTGTCCTTGATTCTGACCCTTAGACCAAGAAAAATTAGGATGGTTTCTCCAACCAGGGTTGTAAGTCTCTGAGTATGGGTCAAACTTCTGACGGTTCTCAAACCTAGCATTGTTATAGACACATGGGCTTGCTCTTCACTAACCTGACCTTCCCAAAACGAGTTATTGGGTTCTACTCCACAACTAGACACTTGAGAGGCTCTAAACCTATCATCAGGTTCAACAAGAGACCTATGTTTAGGATGATTCAATTCCAAAGCTTCTAACCTTCTAGACAAAGCACAAACTTAGCATCAGACCCGAAGCTTGTATCTACCACATTGGTGCTACTTCTATTGACCAAGAGTCTTTTGGGGGTTCAACACAAGACTCCCACTGTTGGGATTTTTCAGCGACAGCTCCTAAGAAGGTAAAGCATCATCAACACTTTTACTAGTGAACTCACCAGCGCACATAGACTCAACCATGGCTTTGGTTGAATAGTCTAAACCATCATAAATAATCTCTACGAGT
Organism: Papaver somniferum; assembly: GCF_003573695.1. NCBI lineage: Eukaryota > Viridiplantae > Streptophyta > Magnoliopsida > Ranunculales > Papaveraceae > Papaver > Papaver somniferum. The sequence continues at coordinate 44,218,414 of NC_039365.1, forward strand.
TTCATCTTATCAAATCCATGGTGAGGACACTGGGATAGGAGATCATTGAATCTCTCTAAAACCTATAAAGAGACTCTCCCTCTTGTTGCACACTAGCACTAATTTTCTGCCTAACAGACAGATAGTTTTATGCTTAGGGTAGAATTTATATAGAAAGCAGCAATAAGTTCCTGCCATGTTTCAATGGATTCAGATGGTAGGTTGTTCAGCCAGGTCTTGGCTTTATCTCTCAAGGAAAAGGGAAACATCTTAAGTTTCAAGACTTCATCAGTAAGGTCTTTTATTCTAATTGTCCCACAAATTTCCTCAAAGTCCCTAATATGAAAATAAGGGTTCTCATCATCTTTCCCTAAGAATATAGGGATCATCTGAAGAATACTAGGTTTTATCTCGAAATTAGCCGTAGTGGCTGGCAATTTAATGCACGAATCTCGGGTGGACCTAGTTGGGAACATGTAATCTTTCAAAGTTGCCATCGCTGGCACAGCTGAAGTACTAGGGGTATTTTCCTCACGAAGAGACATATTCTCAAAACTGAAGTTTCCAAAAACAGGGCTCTCAAAAGAAGAGTCTTCGAGCTCCCCGCCTTCACAAGAAGAACTACTAGGTTTATCACTAATCAAACGACCTAGAGTGTTTCTTTTCCAAGCCCTCTCTTTAATAACCTTGGGCATACACTAGAAAAAAAAAACAAAAAAAAAGAAATCCTAAAAGGAAAGGAAGTTCTATGCAAACACAAACAAGGCTGACTCCACCACAGTAAACCTACTGATTTCTAGCAAACAAAAAGCATGATGGATCCACTTAGATTGTTTCTAGACCAGCTTTTAATCCTTCGAAAGGGAATTCGTTACAATTTAAGCAAACTCCTCTGGAATCAATCCGAGTTTAAGTAAGTTGAATCGAGACGATGGAATCTCGATGGAGCTTTGATACCCAAGGCCTCACCGGCGTTACAAGGAGGTGTATTCAACTCACAGAAACCATCATGAACTTTGAAGCATGCTTAAAATAGTAACCAATATTTTTCGAATGACTTTCCTATTAAGCTCGTTACCCTGTAGGTCTCGTTCTAGTCAAATTTTAGGCTTAGGTTCGCGTTTGGTTTCATTTTTATAAGGCGGGAAAGAAGGGAACGGTGATGAAATCCGAACCCTTATCTTGTATAGCCAGTCCTTTCCCTTTACTAGGAAATTAAAGCATTCGTTTTCAAAACCTCATCATATATGCAAATGAAGGAATACAGTAACTCGCTAACAGGAGATTCGCGAGTGTTTCGACAAACTTACCTCCCGTACCAGACGGGGGATGAATCGCTGAAGTCGACTCGGGCCACGACTCCTATGTCATGTACGAACCCGAGGGGCCGAGGCGATACCGTAATCGCCGTCTTTCTCTGCAAACAATTGATAGTTAAACTACCCTTCCGTAGGGTTTAAAAAAAAATCCCAAAGTCCACAATCCAAAGTCCAAAAATAAAGTGCAAAAGAAAAAGATAAACTAAAAAAAATTCTAATTTTTTTTTCTCTCTCTCTTTTTTAATTAATTTTTATTCTCCTTTTCTTTCGCTCCTTTCCCTTTGCTTTTACTCCAAATTTTTAAGTATTCACCAAAATCTTTGGCAAATTTGTCTTTCGCTCCAAATTCCAAAATCTGTAAGGAAAAGACAAAAACCCAGAAACGTAAAGAAGAACAACTAAAATAAAAATGAAAAACAAATAAAAACCTAAAAAGAAAAAAAATCTAAAAACTCTAGCCTAAAGACAAGTCCGCGTCGGCGGCGCCAAAAATTGATGTAATTTCAAATTGAGTTGTAGTAAAAAGTTCGTTGAGACTTGTGAAAGCAAAGATTTTAGATTTAATTAAATTTAAAACAAAACAAAACTTAATTCAAGATTATTAGGAATAACCAAGACACTGATTCCACTATCACACATGAATAAATTATGGCAAATAATCCAAAACTCTAATTATCTTTTAAGTCCCTTATTTCTTAATTCACAATTAATCAAACATATTGTCAAATATTAATTGTATTCCCCAAGCATAAACTATCAATTGATTAAACAAAGTATAATCTATCAAATTGAATCATAAGTAATTAAGAAAATTATGTAAACATTTAAAAACTCTGCAAGAGCAGTGATTGGGTGAATTATAATTAAAAATTAAAGAAAATGAAATAGTTACCCATTATTCATGCGTGAATAGCTTCCTCATTGCCTTGGTTGTAGGAGAATTAGCTCATCATCATGTTGGAAATACACTCAAAATTCATCTTTATTGCTCAAAGGGTGTTTACAAAGATGAAATGGAAAAAAACTATTAAAAATCGGGTTTGCAACAGTTATAAGTGTTACAAACTGAAAAGAACGATAGAACAGTGCTGAAAAGAACAGACTTGTTTATATACCCACGGCTCATCCAAATTATCTCGAATAAATGCAAATAATTCTCCTCTTTGCCCGAGAATAATATCCTGCCATTTTCCGGAGATATTATTCCCCTTTTCTCTTCCTGTGCGTCTTTTGGTGGTGATATACTCCAAATGCGTTGCTTACACGATCCAGGAAAGTCAAACTCGTGCAGACACGAGCCAAACAGAGTTAAACTCACGTAACTTCCATATAAAGCATCACCTGCCGGAAATATTCACTTCCGTCTGTTTCACGTAACCTTCCTATTTTATCGAATCCGACTTGCATACCTTTCGTGTTTAGGTGAAACAGGTTTGTATCTATCCAACCCATGAGAGAAATCCGCCTAAGTCTCTTCCAAAACCAGTCCAGCAAAATACGCAGGTGGAGTATAATTTTCCCGCCAAATCAAATGTTTAAACGAGGAAGATAGGGGTGCCCTTATAACTTCTTGGGGTGCCTTTAGCGCGATGGGTGCTAATGACAAATTTGGGTTACACATAACCGTGGGTGCCCCTTATCCAATCTGAGAGTCCGCATAGAAAATATCCTCTGGGGGGTGTTTCACATAATTTTTCGAGACGATTTGTCCAAAAATGTTTATTTGCCAAAAATACCTACACACACATAAAACACCATAATTAGTACAAAAATCGAGCACTAACAATAGAGACACTGAGGGAAATTCAGACAAAAAAATGTGTCTATCATCTAACTCTTTACATGAATCTCTATCTAATGATGATCCTCCCAAATTAGTAGTAGTTTCCCAAAGAGTTGTTAATCCATCTTTTAGGAAGATACCTCATTTGGGGCTGGAATTATGTGCTTCAAAAATTTTATCCGAATTTCTTGCTTCTAGGTATCTACCATATGTGTTTGAGTCTAACACCATGCAGGTTTATAAAGAGGAGCCGATTGAAGTTCCTTCTACTTATGTTTTGTATACACTTCCGAGTGTAGAAAGAACTAAGTGTGGAGGTGACTCTCGTGGGATGATAGTTTCATTTTCCCCACCATTAGCTAACATTCTTGTGAAGCTTTTGCAATATATGCAGATTATTTTGTGGGTGGATCCTCAAATTTTCAGATTGTTGATATATGGGGAGTCTATTTTGAATGTTATTTGTATGCGTCAATCAGGTGAACAATTCAAATTCTTACTTCCTTGTCTTTTTCAAGTATTCCTCTTATTATTTTTGAAATGGTTTGAAACATTGAGGACAATGTTTGATTTAAGTGTGGGGGTAGAGTATAATATGAACAAAAAAATTGACGTATACAATAGGAATTACCTATCTCATGGAACTTAATGCATTTGATTGAGTCACATCTAGTGGTAAGTATTCCCGCCTGTCATGCGGGTGACCCAGGTTCGATCCCGGCAACGACGCCAATTTTGACGAGGTGTCAAACTCGCAAAAATAAATTCCTTACTTCTCTTACACTAACTAGTAGTATAAGAACAAGAAGGTTCGTTCCTAAGGAAGAGTTGAGTCTAAAGTTGTCAATTCAATTTCTGAATATTAATGCAATGCAAATGATGAGGATGAATATGATCAATGAATCTTTCTCGGTCACAAAACAAGAATCTTATCAATATAGCTATGTTTCTGCAAAGTACCCATTACTAATAACCCTAGAATATTTAGTACGCTCAAATATCCCGCAATCTCAAATTCACCGGACACGGAAGCGCTCGACTACCGGATTCTACTTGCCAAGTTAACTAGAAGTACGCTATCTAGGTGTGACTTAAACAAATGCACTAAGTTCCGTGAGATAGGCTATTCCTAGTGACAAATACATAAGCTCGATTTATCTAATAATGTCATTCAATACACATGGATATTTAACAAAATCCCATCATCATTATTCATGTAGTGCTACTTGTACTCGGAACATCTAGACAATTACGGGTCGAAGAGTTCTCGAATTAGCAATATAATCATCCATAAACCAATTTAATTTGCAACTTAAAAGATTCACAAGTAACTCATAAGCATTATTAGTACCGTAAAGAATAAGCAATAAAAAATAAATTGCAATATAATAAAGCAGTTTAAATATTAATCGGAGTTCATGTTTAGGACATCAAAATCGTCCCGAATCAAAGATGCTTAGCTACTGGAGTTCATGGTATACACAAAAAAATATAATACTAAACAAGCAAACCAATCTAGCAAACCAACGCAGCAGCAGGTGGAGTGAATGATGTATGGCCTGGTGGTAAATGTGGAGTTTTTATTGCTGCTGGTGTTGGTCGCGAACTCAGGTCTGTGCAGTGCTCCGATGGTGGCTGTATTGCTGCTCAAATCCTGGTACTGGATGAACTTGCTGGTATGGTATTAGTGGACTCCAGGTGATATAGTGTTGGTGGTACGCAGGTAGAGGCTTGCGGGAAAAATGCAGATGGTGGTGATGAATGCAGGTGGACGCAGATGGTGATGCAGGGGTGGTATGCTATGCAGATGGTGATATGCAGGTGGATATGCAAACTGGGGATGATGGTGGTGGTAGTGATGATTGGAGAGGAGCAGAGAGCTCCTCTCTGTTGAAGATGCAAAACAGGCGTGAAGGAGGGGGTATGTGATGATTGCAATGGAGATGATACTGTAATGAAGGTTGTTCAGCGAGCAAAAGCTCGCTGAAACTAGGGTTGCGAGTAGCAGTTGTAGAGGGGTATGAGATCTTTCGTGTAGCTGTAGGTTAACCCTTTTTATAGCTCTACCTTGTCCTGCGATTTCGAATCTGAAGCACCCAAATTCCTGAATCAAACAAACTTCTAAAATCACTTCTTAATCTCCTCCGTACAGCACTAAATCACACGGCAGAAACTTCTTTTATGTCGTCAAGACTCCATCTTCTATACTAATTTTCCGGACTCAAACTATGTCCACATCTTTTCTGTTTACTTCTTGACTCGAACTCCTGTCTTCTAAATTTTCGCACTGAAACAACGTGCCTTACTTCCCTGCCATCAAACCATGGTTAGCTAGACGATCAATTCAGTTTTCCCACTGTTCAGTTGAGCTTGAAATTGGAAGAAATACTCGCTCAGGACTTTCCTCAAACACCTACTGTGTGTTCTGCTCGTGCTTCAAAGATATGAGAATGTTGTTGAATTCTAATCCATTCCACAACTCCTTCACTAAGACAATTCAAATACAAATATACAACAAACCCATCCTTCATATTCAATTCAAAGATCAAATGTCTTCTTTAATCTCTCCATTCATTAAGAACAACGGCAACAACTTCACTTCCCAGGATGGTTCTCAGCTCAAAATTCTATATTCAAAATCATACACATTCGAACCACTTTTCTTCCATGTAAATCCATTTCGAACCCCATGTCCCTGGTCCTTCTTGTACTTGAATTATAGCCAAAACCCATCAAACATACTCACGAAATCTATAGCAGAAACATCAACCTCTTCCCTTTATTTCTCGTACCAAAGTCTTCTTAGAAGTTGAACTCGAGTATAAACCCAAAACTGGTACCACTTGCTCTGTATTCTTCTCACCCTTGAACCCATGGTGCCAGCGTGCAGGACCTGGCAAGGTAGTAGTCGTGACCTCCTTGTCTGTCTCCAGGCATACTCAATGTGCTAGCAAATGTCTTCCCTGAGTAAACAGCATTGATGCTCCAATAATTTCTGATTTTTGACTCCTTAAAAGCCATGGTGTTTCTGGTCTTGAACTCCGCCAACACCTAATGTCTCCAAGCAATGTATTAAGCTCGTATTTGCCTTCTTTCTTGTTACATGACTCCAAAACACCTATAAAATTGAAACAAAGCGTAATATACAAAAATACAAGAGAAATAGCCAAGAATAGCATAACAAATTGACATTCAAAAGATGTATTTAAGGTACTTATCAACACTCACTGTTCCCTGACTATGTAGAGATACCGTATATATACCCATGTGGTTCTCCGTAAGATTGAGAGCAATAACGTCTTCGGGACTTCGGCAAACATCCGTTGTTTCCTGACTATGCACCTCAGAATGGGTATGACGCTTTAACTGGATAATATCCCTTCTGCAATAGATTAATTCTACCGTGACATTCACCACCGGATTCCTAGAAAATAATTTATCTTATCTTATTGCTCCTATTCCATGGTCAAACTCACGACTGGTTCTATGGAATGGTAATAGATAAATGTATTGCTCCGATTTCATGATCGAATCCACGACTTGATCTCATGAAATGGTAATAGATATTACTCCTATTTCATGGTCGAGTCCACGACTGATCTCATGAAATGGTAATATCACCACCTATCTTATTACTCCGATTCTGTGGTCGAATCCACGATCCCATGGAATGGTAATACCTATTTTATTATTATTCCGAATTCATGGTCGAATCCACGACTGATCCTATGAATTGATGATAATAAACTACTCACTTTTATTGCTCAATTTCATGAATCATTCTCCACTGAATTTCATAAATTAGTAATAAAAACTCAGTAATCGAGCATCTGGGATATTCCTGAGTGCGTCCCATAAAATGGTGCAAGTGTACTCAACCATGATGCACGAACGAGCACCCAAATGCGCGAACGAGCATCCAAAATATGGACAAATGAGGAATCCCGCACAAAACAGGAGAGAGAAAATAATAACATTAATATAATGGACAAGCGCCCATGGGTCGGGCCCACCGGCCGGCCGTCCATGCCTTAGCCGTGTCCGGTCCCATGCTTCCTCCATTATTTTCCTTATTTTTGTTATTTTCATGAACCCATGAAGACTCCTCCATTCTAACAACTTTCCTTGTTTGAGCAAAACTCATGGTTTCTCCATATTTTCGTGGTTTCATGAAAAATAATAATATAAAATAGGGAAAGGAGTCACGGGACCGGGCAACTTAGCCGGCCGGCCATGCCCTAGCCGTGGCCAGTTCCACACCTTGCAATCCCTAATCTTTCATAAACTATTCCTTCTCTCATCTTGTGAAACTTTCCTGTTTCAGCAAAAATCATGGTTTCTCCATATTTTCTCAAATATTGCTCAAACCATGAAAAATATAAAAGTCAACATGGTCCCATGACCGACTAGGCTATTCACGAAAAGAATATTAAAATATTTATAAAATATTGATCAATTGAGCATACATGCTCATTCCAGCAAAACTAAAGAATTTTAGTCAAGATGAAACTCTTCTAAAAATTCACAATGTTGCTCGAACGCACATCAGAAAATACTGAAACTCTCAGTACGGAAACACGGACACCATGGTAACACGTGCATGCCCTCTTGACCGACCAGGGTCGTCCCTAGGGCTTGCACAAATCCGGTCCCACACGTTTTCCTAATTTTGACCTAATTTGCGCAATTACTCATATTGGGTCCAAGCTCTTTCCAAACAACTTGGGATTTGCTCAATCGACCATCAGCTGGTCCCGCACCCTCAAGTGCCGATTCCATGCCTTCTTGTCTGGTCCCTCACTTTTCCATAATTAGGTTTTATCACCTAATTCTCAATCGAGCACTATTTCAATAAATGATGAAACCAACATTTAATTGTCATTCCTTCACCAACCGGTCAAACCGGAACCCTAGTGTACGCTCACTCGAGCAATTGGGCATCACATGGACGTCCATAGTCCCGTGTGGTCGGTTCCTCCTTGGCTCATGACCTATTTTCAGTAATCCGTCAATTAATGAGCAATCGATCAAAATTTAGGGTTTCGAACAAACGCTCAAAAAATTATCATTCTGAGCATGTTCATACACTGAATAAATTTATGTTGATCCAGCGTACAACACGCTTATTAATTATATAATATTTGGTAATCTACCAATATTTTTTAATTAATATTTTTACTGGGACACGGCATCCCTAAATAATTTGTTGAATTGAGTAATACTTGCTCAATCCATCAAAATTCAGTAAATTATCAGTAATTTGCTAAAATGAGAAATACTTTCTCAGTTGCTCGAATATTGATCCAATTATCAATATTCAATAATTTTTCAGTAATCCGTCGAATTGAGCAATTTCTCAATTACTCGAATATTGATCCAACTGTCAATATTCAGTAATTCGTCGAATTGAGCAATACTTTCTCAATTGCCCAACTATCAATATTCAGTAATTCGCAATACTTGCTCAATTTCTCGAATATTGGTCCAACCATCAATATCAAGTAATTCATCGAGCAACACTTGCTTAGTTACTCAAATGTTATACTGAGCAATTCGTCATTCATGCTCAATTCAACAAAACCTAGACTGTCTAAATCAGTCAACGTGACTAATTAAACACACGTCTGTCATGCAGACTCCACGATTCACGAGACATCAATCACGTCACAAATGGGGGATATCACTTAGGGTTTTGTTCTGGCGGCCTACGACACGTGGATACATCCACAATGAGAGAATGTGAGTAAGTCGTGCAACGGTTGAAGGAGTTAGGAAAGTAGTGGGTGAATGATCAACCAAGTCTCCGCACGACCTGGAATTGGTTTCACCACGATCTTCCACTTTCCCACTCTTTCACTCAAGAAACCGTCACACTTACAGGGATTAGAGTGTTCATCATTCTTGCAATATAAATACGTCTAAATCGAGGAAAACCGATAAGGAATCATCATCCGTCAAACAACTCGATTAAAAACTTATTCACATAAATCAACTTCAGCAGTTCATCAATTTGCATAAACCTTTAACACATCCACAATCCTTGATCATCATTGATCCCACACAATTCTCAGGTTCCCTCCTACATATCAACCCATCTCCCTCATCGCGACTGAATTGACTCTGGAACGGCCATTGACTTGGTTTAGGCCGAATTCCTACAGATTGATCTCTCGAATCTAAGCACTCCCTTTGCAGTGCATCTGTGTGAGGTTCAGCAGTTTGCTCGGTCTAGGAGTCTCGACAACACGCTCGTCTCTTCAATTCCCTGAAAAACCAGCAAACCGTTTTCCCCATCCACAGATTGGCAACCATAGTGGGAGATAATTTCTTTGTTGCAGTCTCACATTTTCGTAAAATGGTTGATCTTTGGTCAGGTTCAGTTACAAATCCTAACGCGGACATCGCTAGCACTAGCAACAATGGTGGTATTCCAAAAACCATTCCTTCTTCCAACAATGGCGGTGACACTACTCCTCCTCGAACCAATGTCGAAAATCATCCTCTTTTTGGCCGACATCCCGAGGAAGTCAGAGAAAATCCACCCACTATCGTCGATCTCATGAAAGTCCAGGAAGTTCTCGCCAAAAATCAAACTGATATGGCTGCTACTCCGAAGGACCTATGTAACTACCTCAAAACTCTTACTGACAAGATGTCAGACAAAACTCAGGAGAAAGGAAAAGATAAGGAAACATCTCCAAGCACGATCCTGAAGTTATTCCAGTCCAAGATGATGATGAGGCCCACAAAGCTGCAGAACCCGGTGGTTTCATCACTCGTGAGGACCTGGAACGTTTTATGGAGAATCTGGGAAAGGGCCATACACCGTTCGTACACCGTCATCAACCTCCATACCCCGCTGCTACGCAAAGAATCCCTCTCCCAAAGGGATACACTTCTCCAACGTTCACACTCTACAATGGAACGGGGAATGCTCGAGAATACGTTTCCCGATTCCTGGAATCCTTAGGAGAGCATGAACACAACCATGTTGTCCGTCTGGAGGAGTTTTCAAAATCCCTGACAGGTCGAGCGTATACTTGGTACAACAACATCGCACTAGGGAGCATATCGAATTGGGGAGAAATGATTAACGCTTTCTACAAGAAATACTTCTTTGTTTCTGAGCAAGTTACCCTTTCCGACTTAGGAAGGATGGATCAGAAGAATACTGAAAATTTGAACAACTATGTGAAGAAGTTCAGAATTCAAGCTTTGGATTGTCATGATCCTAATGTTACTGAGCAACAACTGGTTGACATGTGCATCAACGGAATGATTCCAGTATATAGAGCCTTATTGGAAAATATTCGATTTCAAGCCTTTTCAGAACTTCATTAAGCAGCCAAGAGATCAGCAACCACTGCTCCAGCTTTGTTATAAAGAACAAAAACTGTCAAAGTCGAGGAACCGAATGCTCGAAGCAGCACCAACAGGCGTTTGATTAACAAGCAGTATAACGTTTAATCTTCCATGAATGTTGCTGAATGAAGCAAGAGAAAAGCTGAGGCACAACAACACAAGAATGCTCCTCCGGCGTCTCACCCTCCAAAATCACCAAGGAAGTACAACCAGACCAGAAACACGCAACCACCAGTTCAGCCTCAACCGAACGATCAGGAAACGCCTGACTTCCCTTTTCCTATTGAAGAAATGATCGAACTATTAGAAGTCTGGATTCAATATGGTGCAATCAAATTACCTTCCATCAAAAAGGAACCAACTGAGGAACAAATGGAAAATGCACTCTACTGCCATTTTCATAGGTATGTCAGTCATCCAACAAGTGATTGCAGAACTTTGAGGCACATATTCAAAGAAAAGGCCGACTCAGGGGAATTGGGAACTGAAGGAGTACACAGAAATCCTCTCCCGATCATAACGTTTGCACTCTCCGAGCAACCGGTCAAGGAAGCAGTTCAATTCCTAATTGAGCATATCTGCGAGTTGTTGTACTTTTCAAAGGCCCAAAGATATGACATTTTTACTGCACTAAACCACATTGTGTCAGGGAAACGACTAAGAATTCAGGAGGCGCTCCCTGAACCTCCAGCAACAGACAAAGAGATGTATGACTGGGGACTTCTCACTACAGTCCATCTCAAAGGAAATGAATTCAAGCGAGCGTTGGTCGACGTTGGCACTGATGTTAACATCATACCCTTGAAAACTCTCAGAATTGCTGGCATCACTCGACAAAAAGTAACTCATGCACCTATCTCAGTTAGAGACCATGAAGGAATCTCCATGGATGCTTACGGTTACATCATTCTCAAGATAAGGAATGATTCAATCTGTACAGAAACTAAATTCCTCATAATTAAGGAGAATCCAGGATATGACATGGTCCTTGGGCGAGCATGGACTCATGATAGAAAATTTGCTGCGATATCTTCATCTTCAGCTGCACATTTCTCCGTGGAAGAAAGATCTGACTCGGAAGATGACCATCCGTTCGAGTATTTGGGAAAAGTTGAAGCCTTGATGGAACTCACACAAAAACCTGGGGAAAGCTCCCACGAATTCGTCAGAAGGTTTCGCACTCATGCAAGTCTTATTCCCCCTGATGCATATGTATTACCAACTTTCAATATGCTACCCTAGTCCGGGGAATCAGTTCTGCTCAAAACCTAGCTATCACCAAACGTTATGAGTGGATAGTTTCGCCTCAACAATACTTCACTAAGTGGTTAGATGCAAAACCTCCCAAAATTCAGCACTCCACCAACACGGTCGTCTCCAGAATAATGGCCGAGTTTGATAAACAGTATCCTAGATGCTTCCCTCTGCACGAGTGTCCACATGTACCACAACCATGGAACTCCACTGCTCGGGGAATCCCAAATCAGCAGAAGATATTCAAGGCGCGTACAACCAAGCCTAACAAATTCCAGGAAGGAGATTTAGTTCTTAAGGAAGCTAAACGTGATCTCCATTCTGCAAGGAGCTTCAATTGGGAAGGACCTTTTATGGTTGCAAGATCCATAATTAGAGGATACTACAAGCTAATCAACATGGATGGCAGGACCATACAGTAATTCATGAAAATTGTCTCAAAGTTTTTGATGTCTGAGGTATTCGGCAATTCAGAGGTTCCCTGCCAGACACAAAAATATTTGGTTTGCTTTTAGGATTTTCTTTCACATGTATTTTCAATTCATCCAAAACGTTTGCAATACTTGCATCCAGTATTTGAATTCAGTAATTTATCAAAGTTCTTTATTTAAGAAAAAATCTCTATCAGATCCAAAATTCAAAAGAAAATCCTCAGTCACTCATGAATTCAAAACCAATCAAAAATTCAAAACCAAAATAAAACCTCACATCTCTCAGAAGCTCAATGTTCGGAGATTATCGGAAGAAAACTAAAGAAATCCATCAAAGTATGATTTCTGCTTCTCAGCATTCTCCAAGACTTGCAAAGCCGCTCTCTCCAACTCCAGATTTTTGGTCAGCTCAGCAATCTTGGTCATTTTCTCCATCATGACGTCACTTGTAAAAGGGATGTTCTTCACTAATGCATCCTTGATGGTATTGATCTTCTGACGAAGCCACTTCAAGTTAAAGCCAAGTCTCTCAGAATTCTCCAGGTTGAGAGTACATCTTGAGTAACAGTACTTTTGGCCCTGGTTCGTATATCATCTATAACACACAATATGTTTCCTAATTGCATTGTCAAGAAGTAGCTACGTTCAGAATCTCTTGTAACGACAATATGGCCATACATCTTGCACAACTTCTCATACATGCTAGCATACCCAGTGAGAACGCTGAATACACCAAAAAATACATGATACGGGAGTGAAGCACCAAATGGAGGTTCACAAATAACCCCTGCATTGGGATATTCGTGCATTACTACACGATTCTCAACTACTTGAGCAACCTCTATTGTCATTGCAACATCCTCTTCTGGGAAAGTCTCTTCTGTTCTTGGCTCAGTTTCGACAACAACTGGAGTCTCAGTTTCCTCCACGGCTTTAGCAGCGATATTCTCATAACCCGGAGGCGCAGAACTCTCTTCTGTTCTTGACTCGGTTTCGACAGCAACTGGAGTCTCAGTTTCCTCCACAGCTTCAGCAGCGATATTCTCATAACCTGGAGGTGCAGAGCTGGTGATGCCACTGCTTCGATTCACCACATTGCTCGAATTATCAACATTGATTTCGTCATTCTCAACTTCAATATTTGGTACCTTATGTGAAGATTACATGGGATTAGAATGATTCAAGCATGAAAATCAAAGAAAACCATAAAATTCAGAATGTAAGTGAACCAACATCATCTAAGTTCCTTATTATGCACCCAATCAATGCGCAAGTAGTGTAGAATTCATGAAACACGTTTTCAAAGAAGCTCAGCTGAAGAGATTTTACACTGCCCTATATTCAACGGCAAACTTGGAGCAATTGGTAAGGAATTTAATGTTTGGTCACATACCATTCTCTTCGTGGATGTTATCTATAACATATCAAAATTTCATAGCAATCGGATGAATGAGCTAGGAGATGTGGCCAAAACATCGGACACCATGCAATCTGAAAAGTTCTGAAGGTCTCCTGGAAGTTCACTATTTCTCCCTTTTCAGGCCCTAAACATGCTCAAATTTCAAAAATCTTATCTTAAAAAGCTTGGAAATTTCCTGGTCTTGAAGATACATATGCAGACCGCGAAAATCTGACTTCAGACGAAGATTCTACAGCGTTTCTAGTAAAATCTGAAGTTTGAAATTTTCTGGTGACGTATTTCGGCAAAGTTGCCCATAAATTTACATGTATTCTCATTCATTCATTCACAAATCAACAATTTCATATTTCTATGAAGAAATTACAGGAGATATACTTGCTAGAGGAGTCTCTAAATCATTTGAAGGCTCGGCAATGCAGGAATCTCCATTGGCAACCCCGTCATCTTCATTCGTTTCGGGAATTATCCATATTCTCACGTCCCAAAGAGGAGTGTGCTTCATCAACATGCTTCTTATCTATAATGATTTCCTCCTAGATCCATCAACAATAGTCATTATTATTTCATTCAAGGAAATGCTGAAATCACTTACATGAAAGGATACTCACATCAACCTCTCCATCGATGTTGGATTCCTGAATTGTTTGTATGGAGGAAAGACGAAGACCATCAATAATCGATGGAGCAAAATTCTGAAACAAATTAACAGCATTCTTTTGGAATTCTAATTGCATGGACGATAAAATTGCAACAAAAGTTCTAACAACTTACCAAAGAAGCGGCTGGAGACTGTGTATTCTTCGCTATCATTCTATAATTCATCTTACTCCTGCTTTCTCCACCCTGGGGACTGTCTTGCCATTCATATAAGTCTACATGAATTCGAGGCCTCACATCACGACCTCCCTACAATGAGTTGATCGAAACAATCAAAGGTGTCATGCTTTTACCAAAATCATAAGAAAATATCTACCTGTGAAGATTATGGAGATGTCTTCCTTTTATCACCACTGGAAAGAGGTTTCAACCGTGGGAGATCCAGGAGTACTTCAACAGAAGGAAACACTCGTGTCGGAGATTTAACGTCCACTGCAAAATTATATAAGCGTTCGAGTTGCTGATTCCAGAATTCTGCATAACCTGGAGTTACATAAATATCCCGTCGGAAAAAAAAGACACATAATCATTTCCTTCCACATGTGTGTTATCCAAATGAGCCTTCAGATACTCAACCGATGGTTCATTCATTCGATGACCTGGAGCGCACTGATCGAGACCCATTTGTCGAGCCGCTCTGTCGATATTATATTCTTCCACCTGGAATTCTCCTTGCATCGCTGAAACTATGTAACCCGGAGTGCAATTCAGCATAAAAGATTTCTCTCTATCACTCAATTCAGTGCCGTACTTCAAAGTGATAATCTCTTTAGTATCATTGAAAGTGATCAATTGCGAGAAGAATGGAGGAACTGCCATCCATGGACGAAAGTTGAACTCAGATTCAGTGTCTAAAATGCTGGCGAGACATGTCTTTTTCCGCGGTCGCTTTGTAGACCAGCGCATAATCCTAGCACTATCTTTCTCAAGGATGACATGACGCGTATCCACCTTGGGTCCTTGCAAGACGCTACGAGGAGTTGGAGCATATTTCTCAAGGTGCTCCCACATTAATGCTTGGAGGAATGCGGTATTAACATATGTCTCAATCTTCATGAAACCATTGGAGACGCTGTAATCCATGACTAAAGAATCCAAATTACCAAACAGTGAACCCAGAAACAAACTACCAATGGGAAGTTTCTCACCTTTAGCCATTTTTATAGCAAAAGGGATCACAAACGGCTTCAATAAATGTCCAGTATCTTCAAGTATGTCTCGGTAGAGCCACAAACATAAGAGAGCAACAGTTTTAGAAGTATCAGGTTCTTCAGGAATCACGTCTCTTGGCCACCAGTGCTTCAGCCACCGAGCATAGAAAACTACGGGCGACTCATTGGGCTCTTGCATTTTGGCTTCCAAAATGCCAGATATTACATTTCCTCCGTTGAGAGCTCTTCAAAGAAATTACCAGTAATTGGGAGATACAATAAAGCGACTACACCTTCCAAGGTGACAGTGAATTCTCCCCATATGCATATGAATGTGTAAGTAAGAATGCGCCAACGGGAAAGCAGAGCCACCATACCTTCCCAACATATGACGTTCCCATTCGGATGAATGCGCCAGGTGTTTTCGAGAAAGTTTGAGTTCCACGTGAGAACCCAAATAGTTCTTCCCACTCAAACAGAACCTAATTATCACCTGAGGAGTTACCAGCTTGTTCTGAATAACTCACGTAACTTATATAAAAAAAAACTTTTGCTCATACGAGCATTCATCTATAAAATGAGGGTCTTTACTATTTTTGTAAAAGTCTACATGTTCCAAACAAAGTTTTGAAAGTTCACACATAAATCTTATCATGAACTACATGTCTTTTCAAAATTCCTTTAACTCTAAAGATTGTTATTTACTGCTTCTATTACGAACGAACCTACGCTCCTAAAAGTACTTGTGAAAGTTCGTGCTTTCAAAATAAACTTGGATTTTCATGAACCCTCATAAAAAAAATTCTCTACTGCAATTAGACCATGTCTATTCAATAATATATGTGTCTCTTTCATATTAGAGATTTTTTGCTCGTTTCTTAAACTATTAAACAAACGTGCATACGTATTTCAAAACAAACAAATTTCATAAAACCAACACATACATGCACACATGGAATTTTGTTTTCAACAACTCATGGAAAATTCATGAAAACACTAAGATCACAAAAAAAAACGGACTTACCTGTCGGCGTCGGACGGAACTTGATCCGACGGCAGTCGGTGACGTTCGACGACGCTGAGTCTGGCGGAAAACCTTCCCCTCCTGCTGCTACTCACGTGAAGATGGTGAAGAGATGAAGTGCTTGGTCTACCAAAAAATAAAAGAATTTTAGGGCTTCCTCCCTTTTATATCAATTTTATTTCCAAAACCTAATAAAACATGGGTTAAAATTTTTGGTCTTGGGTCCATAAATCCTAAATTGACCAAAACTGGACTTTTGAACGACCAAATCAATGATGCTTCATCTCTCCGTGCTCACGAAATCATACTGTCAGTGTCCTCACCCGAACATTTACTCGTACATAACACCATTGGAGTAAATTGAGGATTCTGAGAATACCTTTGTGCAACTGAGCTCAACACTGATCTCGGCGGATGAAAATCACCATTTAATGCTTACTACGGAACATGACTGTCCCCCACTAAGCAGGGGACTTATGTAGATGGTGGATTTTCAATAAAGGTCAAAACCGTAAAATCATGATACATGTTTCTGACATGGTTTTCAGGCATGTGACGATTCATATTTTGCGAAGCCATGATGATTATGCATTTCGGAAGGCCTTCACTAGCTGGGCGTTCGATACCTCGCATTTCATGATGAACTCTATGTAGAATAACATAATTGGGAGGTTCTCCGTAAGATTGAGAGCAATAACGCCTTCAGGACGTCGGTGACACTCACTGTTCCATAACTACATGAGAGAGACCCCCCTCAACATTGAAGAACGATTGGGCGGTTCTCCTTAAGATCGAGAGCAATAACGCCTTCAGTACGTCAGTGACACTCACTATTCCCTGACTATGTAGATAGACCGTGTATAGACCCAGGCGTTTCTCCGTAAGATTGAGAGAAATAACGTCTTCAGGAGTTCGGAAAACATCCGTTGTTTCCTGACTATGCACCTCATAATGGGTATGACGCTTTAACTGTATAATATCCCTTCTGCAATAGATTAATTCTACCATGACATTCACCACTGGATTCCTAGAAAATAATCTATCTTATCGTATTGCTCATATTCCATGGTCAAACTCACAACTGTTTCTATTTAATGGTAATAGATAAATATATTTCTCCGATTTCATGATCGAATCCATGGCTTGATCTCATGAAATGGTAATAGATATTACTCCTATTTCATGGTCGAATCCATGGCTGATCTCATGAAATGGTAATATCACCATCTATCTTATTACTCCGATTCTGTGGTCGAATACACGATCCCATGGAATGGTAATACCTATTTTATTATTATTCTGAATTCATGGTCGAATCCACGACTGATCCTATGAATTGATAATAATAAACTACTCACTTTTATTGCTCAATTTCATGAATCATTCTCCACTGAATTTAATAAATTAGTAATAAATACTCAGTAATCAGGCATCTGGGTTATTCCTGAGTGAGTCCCATAAAATGGTGCAAGTGTACTCAACCATGATGCACGAACGAGCACCAAAATGCGCGAACGAGCATCCAAAATATGGACAAATGAGGAATCCCGCACAAAACAAGAGAGAGAAAAAAAATAACATTAAAATAATGGAGAAGCGCCCATGGGTCGGGCCCACCGGCCGGTCCCATGCTTCCTCCATTATTTTCCTTATTTTTGTTGTTTTCATGAACCCATGAAGACTCTTCCATTCTAACAACTTTCCTTGTTTCAGTAAAACTCATGGTTTCTCCATATTTTCGTGGTTTCATGAAAAATAATAATATAAAATAAGGAAAGGAGTCACGGGACCGGGAAACTTAGCCGGCCGGCCATGCCCTAGCCGTGGACGGTCCCACACCTTGCAATCCCTAATCTTTCATAAACTATTACTTCTCTCATCTTGTGAAACTTTTCTGTTTCAGCAAAAATCATGGTTTCTCCATATTTTTTCAAATATTGGTCAAACCATGAAAAATCCAAAAGTCAACATGGTCCCATGACCGACTAGGCTATTCACGAAAAGAATATTAAAATATTTTTATTTTTATATTTATAAAATATTGATCAATTGAGCATACATGCTCATTCCAGCAAAAATCAAGAATTTCAGTCAAGATGAAACTCTTCTCAAAATTCACAATGTTGCTCGAACGCACATCAGAAAATACCGAAACTCTCAGTACGGGAACACAGACACCATGGTAACACGTGCATGCCCTCTTGACCTACCAGGGTCGTCCCTAGGGCTTGCACAAAGCCGGTCCCACATGTTTTCCTAATTTTGACCTAATTTGCTCAATTACTCATATTGGGTCCAAGCTCTTTCCAAACAACTTGGGATTTGCTCAATCGACCATTAGCTGGTCCCGCACCCTCAAGGGACGGTTCCATGCCTTCTTGTCCGGTCCCTCACTTTTCCATAATTAGGTTTTATCACCTAATGCTCAATCGAGCACTATTTCAATAAATGATGACACCAACATTTAATTGTCATTCCTTCACCAACCGGTCAACTCGGAACCCTGGTGTACGCTCACTCGAGCAATTGGGAATCACATGGACGTCCATAGTCCCGTGTGGTCGGTCCCTCCTTGGATCATAACCTATTTTCAGCAATCCGTCAATTAATGAGAAATCGATCAAAATTTAGGGTTTCGAAAAAACGCTCAAAAAATTATCATTCTGAGCATGTTCACACACTGAATAAATTTATGTTGATCCAGCAAATAACACGCGGATTAATTACATAATATTTGGTAATATACCTACATTTTTACTGGGACACGGCATCCCTAAATAATTTGCTGAATTGAGTAATACTTGCTCAATCCATCAAAATTCAGTAAATTATCAGTAATTTGCTAAAATGAGCAATACTTGCTCAGTTGCTCGAATATTGATCCAATTATCAATATTCAGTAATTTTTCAGTAATCCGTCGAATTGAGCAATACTTGATAAATTGCCCAACTATCAATATTCAGTAATTCGCAATACTTGCTCAATTGCTCGAATATTGGTCCAACCATCAATATCCAGTAATTCGTCGAGCAACACTTGTTCAGTTACTCGAATGTTGCACTGAGCAATTCGTCATTCATGCTCAATTCAATAAAACCTAGACTGTCTAAATCAGTCAACGTGACTTATTAAACACACGTCTGTCATGCAGACTCCACGATTCGCGAGACATCAATCACGTCACAAATGGGGGATATCACTTAGGGTTTTGGTCTGGAGGCCTACGACACGTGGATACATCCACTATGAGAGAATGTGAGTAAGTCGTGCAACGGTTGAAGGAGTTAGCAAAGTAGTGGGTGAATGATCAACCAAGTCTCCGCACGACCTGGAATTGGTTTCACCACGATCTTCCACTTTCAAACTCTTTCACTCAAGAAACCGTCACACTTACATGGATCAGGGTGTTCATCATTCTTGCAATATAAATAAGTCTAAATCGAGGACAACCGATAAAGAATCATCATCCGTCAAACAACTCGATTAAAAACTTATTCACAGAACTCAACTTCAGCAGTTCATCAATTTGCAGAAACCTTCAACACATCCACAATCCTTGATCATCATTGATCCGACACAATTCTCAGCTTCCCTCCTACAGATCAACCCATCTCCCTCTTTGCGACCGAATTGATTCTAGAACGTCCATTGACTTGGTTTAAGACGGAGTCCTACAGATTGATCTCTCGAATCTAAGCACTCCCTTTGCAGTGTATCTGTGTGAGGTTCAGCAGTTTTCTCGGTCTAGGAGTCTCGACAACACGCTCGTCTCTTCAAATCCCTGAAAAACCAGCAAACCGTTTTTCCCCATCCACACCATGCCAGCCACATCTCCATGCCAAAGGCATGCCAACCATGCCAGCCGCACCACCTTGCCAATGGCATGCCATGCCAACCATGCCAGCCGCACCATCGTGCCAATGGCATACCATGCCAGCCACATCTCTGCATAAAAGGCATGCCAACCATGCCAGCCGTACCACCGTGCCAACGACATACCATGCCGGCCGCATCTCCGCGCCAAAGGCATGCCAACCATGCCAGCCGCACCACCGTGCCAATGGCATGCCATGCCAGCCACATCTCCGCGCCAAAGGCATGCTAACCATGCCAGTCCACCACCGTGGCAACGATATGCCATGCCAGCCACATCTTCGCGCCAAAGTCATGCCAACCATGCCAGCCGCGCCATCGTGCCAATGACATGCCATGCCAGCCACATCTCCGCGCCAAAGGCATGCCAACCATGCCAGCCGTGCCATCGTGCCAATGGCATGCCATGCCAGCCACATCTCCGCGCCAAAGGCATGCCAACCATGCCTGCCGCACCATCGTGCCAATGGCATGCCATGTCCGCCACATCTCCGCGCCAAAGTCATGCCAACCCTTCCAGCCACGCCAATGGCATGCCATCCATGTCGTCCAAACCCTAATTTTTCCGTGCCTAAAACATTGCCAAAGCCATGTCGGCTATGCCTCCATGCCGCTGGCTGCCAAACGAAGGGTTGCAACAACCAATGGCCACCCTTCCTTCTGAGATGCAAATCTTACCGTACAAGTTCGCCACCAAACGCGTGGCAACTTCTGGCCCAATGCCAAACCCTAATTTGGCCACACCAAAGCCATGTCGGTCATGCCACCATGCCGCTGGCTGCCAACATCCCTCTTGTATTCTTCCTAAGTTTTACTTTCGAGATGTTTTCACCTCCCGAACGAGCTCAAAACCTAAATATTCCCGCGTTAGGAGATATGACTTTATTTTTCGTGGAGAATGGAGGGGAGGACCATCAAAATCCGAGTCTGTACGAGAATTCTATAGCGATTCTAGTAAAGGGCGCTAATTAGGGTTTCAGCATACCAAACCCTAATTTAGACAAAACCGCACGCTGCCAGCGGCTCCCTTCCAAGACGCAAGCGCTTCCCTTCCAAGACGCACGTTGCCAGTGGATCTCTTCCAAGCCGCAAGCGCTTCCCTTCCAAGTCGCACGCTGCCAACGGCTCCCTTCCAAGCCGCAAGCGATTCCCTTCCAAGCCGCAAGCGACTCTCTTCTAAGCCGCACACTTCCAGCGGCTCCACTTCACGCCAAATCCATGTCGTCCATGCAACCATGCCGCTGGCTGCCAAATGGGAGGTAGCCATGATCAACCACTACCCTTCCTCCTGAGATGCAGATCTCAGCCATACAAACTTGCCACCAAACGACTTGTGGCAATCTCTTGTATACGGTGCCAACTCTCGGCCACGGTGCCAAAACCATAATTTGGCCACGCCAAAGACATGTCGTACATGCCTCCATGCCTCTAGCTGGCAAACGGAAGGTTGCAACAATCAACGGCTACCCTTCCTTCTGAGATGCAAATCTCAGCCGTACAAGTTCGTCACCGAACTGGCAAGCCTCTCAATTTTAACTTGCCAAACAATAGCAACATGCTACACGTTTTCCACGAAAACACTCGAGACATCAAAACATGTCACAAACCGGGCGATGGTCATCAGTGTATTGGTCTAGTGGTTTACAGCGTGCGTCGTGCAATACCCCCGTTACAGGAAAGTGTCATAAGAGTGAGGCGGTTAGTAAATACAAGAAGTAATGGTGAAACGTTTCCTTCATTATGGAAACATCAATTCCAGGCGTTACCCGTTATCGCTTTCTTCCATTACTCAACCGTTTCCACTTCTTACGAGGCCAGGGTACGTTTCGCTGCGACTTGTATAAATAGGTCTCACCTATTTCCACCAAAGACAAGTTTTTGGTCAGGAGCATACAACACTCAGAAATCACTTGTTAGATTTCCAATCTGCTAGCATTTCACTTTCTGATACAAGTCGTCAAACAACTACTCTTCCATAATCAACTATTCTGGTCTCAACACTCTCTTCGCTTCCCTCCCTAATACCAACCCTTCTCCTTCACTCTGTGACCGAAGCAAGTATGGAACGGCCATTTTTTGGTTTAGGTCGGATTTGTGCAGATTGATCTCTCGAATCAAAGTACTCCCTTGCAGTACATTATTTAGGATTTAGACTCGTTTCTCATCTACACACACGAAATTACCAAAATCAGCCGAAACTGTTTTCACCCTCAAACAATTGGCGGCCACAGTGGGACGTCAATCTCTCGGTTGCAGTATCGATTTCAAATTTCTAGTTTCATCTTTCAATTCCGATCTCAAGATGGTAGAAGCAAACAATCCGCTCGGAAAAAAATATCTCAGTTATCAGTTATCACACGACGAAGAGTGACTGGGGACTTATTGCGGTCAGGACGACGTCACCCCTAAAACTATGACGGACATGCCTATGGCTAGGGTTTGCACCAAGATGGAAGAACAAGCTAAAGGAGGAACGCTGGAATACATACCTGGAATATGCTCGTTGTGTTGCTACTTCTTTGCCGCTAGCTCCAAGACGAGGGAATAAAACTGATGATACGGGATAAACAAGATGGGTAGTGCCTTTTATAGGCACGATGTTTTTGGAAATCGAATGGAGGAAGGTTTCCTATTTTTGGTTACACATTCGAGAGGTAACCGGGCCCGCTAGAAACGCACCATGACCCCAACAGGTCGTGGCCAAGCTAGCGCCAAGAGACCGCCAACGCCGTCTCCACGCCCCAGCCGGCACCATCTCCGCATCCTAGCCGGAGCCATCTCCGCGTCCCCTCCACTCCTAGCCAGCGCCAGCATCCTGCATGTTTCCAGCACCAGCAGCTTGCATCTTTCCACCTCTAACAACTTGTATCCTTTCCAGCGCCAACAGCTTGCATCTTTCCAGCACCAGCAGATTGCATCCTTCCAGCGCTACTAGCTTGCATGTTTCCAGCGCTAACAGCTTGCATCCTTTCCAGCGCCAGCAGATTGCATCTTTCCAGCGCCAGCAGATTGCATCTTTCCAGCGCCAACAACTTGCATCCTTCCAGCGCCAACATCTTGCATCCTTCCAGCGCCAACAACTTGCATCCTTCCATCGCTAACAACTTGCACCCTTCCAACGCCATCTTTTTGCTCCACAGCCATCCAAAGTTCAGCGCCATCTTCTCCACTCCACAACCAGCCAAAGCAGCCCATCCTCACCTTTCGAAACAGCGCCATGGCTCCAGCACTCCGTGATCAAAACTGCGCCATCTCTGTACGATACACCTACGATCACAAGAACCAGAGACGCTTCCACCACCCCCAACGTTTCTTCAAGTATGACAGCTCCAACCGTCACCAGAGCCGCTACTTCACCATCAGGACGAGAGAGTGGAGGAGCCATAAGAAGCCGACCTTCTTTTACCACTGTTGATTTGATGGAAAGATAAAAGGTTCTCGTAAGGCTCCGACAGACATGGGTATAACTCAAAAAGAGATACCTATTTTCCTCAAGACACTGGCGGAGCGGCCACCATAAGAGTCACATCAACCCAAGAGGGGGTGTGACAAGGAATACTTTTAACATCAGCGCAGGCACTTCAGCAGGACGTGCGTTTATAGATGAAGAGGCCCGCTTTGCTCTTGGACGCCCAGTAGAAGGGAATCAGCAATCCAATTTCATCACACGTAAAGATCAGGAACGACTTCTCCAAAATCGAGGCAAAGGAAATCATCAACCCTCCTGAGTTCACAAAGACCCTCTTCATGTCAGGAGCTGCATGATTTCTGGGGACTTCTCCCACAAAATCGTGCAGTCTATGATGGAACATTTATGTGAGATTCTACATTTCTCCAAGGCTCAACATTAAGACATATTTGCATCCCTGAACCGCACTGCATCAGGAAAGCAGTTGTTTCCAGCCATGGAAGCTGTTCCCAAACCACAACCTCTCCTGGAAAGCACGATTGATAGACAGAATTGGGGACTCCTAACCACTGTTCACTTGAAGGACATCGAGTTTGATAACATGTTGATTGACGCAGCCGCTCCGCTTCAACGTTCGCTTCAGCAGCCACTTCGCTTGAACGTCCTCCAGAAGCATCTCCGCTTCAACGTTCGCTCCAGCAGCCGCTTCGCTTCAACGTCCTCCAGCAGCGGATCCAATTCAACGTCCTCCAGCAGCCGCTCCACTTCAACGTCCTCCAGCAGCGGCTCCACTTCAACGTCCTACAACAACCGCTCCACCCTAACGTCCTCCAGCAACGGCTCTGCTTCAACGTTTGCTCCAGCAACCACTCCGCTTCAGCGTTCTCTCCATAAGTTTCAACATCCTCTCCAAGAGTCGAAGCCTCTTCAATGCCACTCCTTCTTACAAAAGGTCGTGCCACCACGCTCCCCATGTCAAGGATCATGATCGCGGCCAGCCAGTATTCGTAGTCATGGCCACCTTTTGGTCCATCCCTCCAAAACTCATGATCATGGACAGTTTGCTCGCTTACACATCCAACCAATCCTTTACTTCCATGGATGCACATACAATTCCAGCCAACCTACTTTGTTCCCACGATAATATAGTCTCTTCTGATTACATTTTCTACCAAGAACTGTTTTCGCTCATTTGTTGATACCAACCAGAGATTCACCGCAGCAGCAATCACTACAAAGGTAACCCGTACTCCTCCATATTTTAGTTTCATGTGGAAGAAGTAACAAAATCACCAGTACGAACGCACGATGGTGATATATTTATCATGGTTAACCCACTGACCATACAATATGGAAACATGTAAACCATACTTGGGGACTGAGGATCTACACGGAATCCCTTCACTGTCAAAGCTCAGAAGACACAGTCAACCGAAGACCATATCCACAACAAGGTCATCTACTCTTCAAGTGTGTATCACAAGAATATCATCACCTCTCTGTCTAGAAGACGCCTTCAACACTTTACGAGGCCGCGGTGGATCCGAAGCCTGCTCAGAGGAAAACAACTTCAGAAACTAAAGAAAAATGTGACCGGGGACTGCTCATCGTAGTCCATCCCGACGACCATCAAAGACTCATGAGATAACTCCAGAGACGCGGCTGAAATATTTTGTTGAAGAAACAGAGGGATCCACGAAAAAAAAAAATAACTCTCTCATTCCTACCTCTTCGCTATCCAGAATATTTCTTCCATGTGATATCCTGAGCATCCCAGCGTCACATCTAGAAGAGTACAATAAGCTTGTATCAAATCCCGTGGACATGGATTCAAGGAGATGCAATGAAAGTAGGCTACACATGGGGACTACCAGCATGGGACGCTTTCACTCCCCTCAACCTGGTTTTTTCTAATTTCAACATCATCACTGCCGAAGTTTTACGAGCCGCGGGAATTTCTCAACATGAAGCCGTACATGTGCATCGAAGACTCCAAAAGCACATCACAAAGATACACATATTCGGCCATGCCATCAGATCTAACAAAAATATAACTGAGGACTGCTCACCGCATCCCATTCCATACGATAGTCCAAGATTCAGAAGCTGGTTCGAAGGATGTCTCTTGGAACAAAGTATTTGAAGACTTGATAGCAGCACATCGGCAACAGGATGTCTCCCAACTCATCTATTTCATCATGTGGCTTCAGAAGATTTCTACCATACAATCATCCACAACATATCATCATCTCGATCAGAAGTTCCAGACACTGAACAACCTAAAGTCAAGGATGAACCAACAACGCAACCATAATCCCCAAGATTAGACCTGACATGATCGTTTCCGAGCATATATTTCATCCATCCATCCCGAGAATGCAATGGAGTTTGGTAAATTTTGGAATCCACTGGAGAGACATTGCAGGCGAAAGCACGGATCCAGACGAGCAACAGAAAAAAGAAGAGGATCGATACCACTTTTCATGCGGCCGAAGTTTCTAGAGTTTGAACAGAATAAAGATTCCTTCTTGCTCCATGAACGGGAATAGATGACTGGGCGCGACTATGCCACCTCGGGCCCGCAACATCCCTCCTGAATTCTTCTTGAGTTTTACTGTAGGCATGTTTTTCACCTCGTAAATGAGCTCGAAATATAAATATTCCCTCGCGTGGAGATAAGAAATTCTTTTCCGATCAAAATGGAGGGGAGGACCATCAAAATCCGAGTTCGTACGAGAATTCTACAACTATTTTAGTAAGAGGCGCTAATTAGGGTTTCGTCATGCCAAACCCTAATTTAGACAAAGTTGTCAGGCGCCATCACCGCCGTTTGATAGCCGAAGTTCCAGCGTCATCACCACCGTTTGGTAGCCGAAATTTCGAAACCAGTTTACACCATTCCGCGGACTGAAGACAGTTTCCACCATTCCGCGAACTGAAGCCAGTTTTCACCTGGACCGAAGACAGTTTCCACCATTCCAAGCCAGGCCGACGCCAGCGGCTCCATTCCAAGCCGTCCAATGCCGACGGCTCCATTCCAAGCCGATCAATGCCGACGGCTCCATTCTAAGCCGAACAATGCTGACGGCTCCATTCCAAGCCGACCGAGACGGATCCGTTCCAAGCCGACCAACACCGACGGCTCCATTTCACGCCAAGTCTATGTTAGCGGCTCTCTTCCAAGTTGAAGCCAATAGTCTGCATCTCATCCAGCAACCATCTCTACTACTCCACGACCTCGCAGCAGCACCACGATCCGAATTTACGCAAAGCCACCAACGCAAGAGTCATGGATTCTCTTTACCTCCCGAAAAAGGTTAGCCGGATCTTCCTGACCATCTTTTCATGGCTTGTTGTTTCGACTTTGTCCTTTTCTGTCACCATCTCATGCTTACCTCGCAACAATTCCCCTGTTCTGAGCTAAGCAGGGGACTTAATGTTCATGGTGGTTTTTAGCTTAGGGTTAAAATCGTAAAACCTTAGTCTGACGTGACGTCACTCTGTAAGGAAACAGAGCCATGAGTATCAATATCTCCACAAGCATATTTATTGAGACTTTCAATACGTCTACGAGAAATTTACTAGGGTACCTTTTTTTTATATGTATATGTTATGTTCCACGGCAAAACCCTCAGTATTGACAGGCATCGTCTCCGCACATGCCAGCCGCGCATGCTAGACAAGCGTGCCAATCACACATACCGTATATTTTAATTAGGGTTTCGACACGCTAAACCCTAATTTCCACACCTCCGCGCCAAAGGCATGCCAACCATGCCAGCCGCACCACCGTTCCAACGACATACCATGCCAGCCACATCTCCGCGCCAAAGGCATGCCAACCATGCCAGCCGCATCACCGTTCCAACGGCATGCCATGCTAGCCACATCTCCGCGCCAAAGGCATACCAACCATGCCAGCCGCACCACCGTGCCAACGGCATGCCATGCCAGCCATATCTCTGCGCCAAAGGCATGCCAACCATGCCTGCCGCACCATCGTTCCAATGGCATGCCATGCCATCCACATCTCTGCGCCGAAGGCATGCAAACCATGCCAGCCGCACCACCGTGCCAACGACATACCATGCCGGCCACATCTCCGCGCCAAAGGCATGCCAACCATGCCAGACGCAACACCGTGCCAATGGCATGCCATGCCAGCCACATCTCCGTGCCAAAGGCATGCCAACCATGCCAGCCCCACCACCGTGCCAACGACATGCCATGCTAGCCACATCTCCGCGCCAAAGTCATGCCAACCATGCCAGCCGCGCCGTCGTGCCAATGGCATGCCATGCCAGCCACATCTCCGCGCCAAAGGCATGCCAGCCGCGCCATCGTGCCAATGCCATGCCATGCCAGCCACATGTCCGCGCCAAAGGCATGCGAACCATGCCATCCGCACCATCGTGCCTATGGAATTCCATGCCAGCCACATCTCCGCGCAAAAGGCATGCCAACCATGCCAGCCGCACCATCGTGCCAATGGCATGCCATGCCAGCTACATCTCCGCGCCAAAGGAATGCCACCCTGCCATCCACGCCAATGTCATGCCAGCCATGCCGTCCAAACCCTAATTTGGCCGTGCCTAAAACATTGCCAAAGCCATGCCGGCTATGCCTCCATGCCGCTGCCTGCCAAACGAAGGGTTGCAACAATAAACGGGCACCCTTCCTTTTGAGATGCAAATCTTACCGTAAAATTTCTCCACCAAACGCGTGGCAACTTCTAGCCAAATTCCAAACCCTAATTTGGCCACGCCAAAGCTATGCCGGCCATGCCATCATGTCGCTGGCTGCCAACATCCCTCCTGAATTCTTCTTGAGTTTTACTTTGGGGCTGTTTTCACCTCCCGAACGAGCTCAAAACCTAAATATTCCAGCGTATGGAGATAGGAAATTCTTTTCCGTGCAGAATGGATGGGTGGACCATCAAAATTCGAGTCCGTACGAGAATTCTACAGCGATTCTAATAAAGGGCGCTAATTAGGGTTTCAGCATACCAAACCCTAATTTAGACAAAGCCGCACACTGCCAGCGGCTCCCTTCCAAGCCGTAAGCGCTTCCCTTCCAAGACGCACGCTGCCAGCGGCTCCCTTCCAAGCCGCAAGATGCCAGCGGCTCTCTTCCAAGCCGCAAGCGCTTTCTTTCCAAGGCGCAAGCGCTTCCTTTCCAAGCCGCACGCTGCCAGCGGTTCCCTTCCAAGCCGCAAGCGATTCCCTTCCAAGCCGCAAGTGACTCTATTCCAAAACACACACTGCCAGCGGCTCCACTTCACACTAAATCCATGCCGGCCATGCAACCATGCCGCTGGCTGCCAACCGGAAGGTAGCCACGATCAACGGCTACCCTTCCTCCTGAGATGCAGATCTCAGCCGTACAAAATTTCCACCAAGCGACTTGTGGCAATCTATTGTCTAAGGTGCAAACTCTTGGACATGGTGCCAAAACCCTAATTTGGCCACGCCAAAGCCATGCCGGCCATGCCTCCATGCCGCTGGCTTCCAAACGGAAGGTTGCAACAATCAACGGATACCTTCCTTCTGAGATGCAATTCTCAGCCGTACAAGTTCGTCACCGAACCGGAAAGACTCTCAATTTTAACTTGCCAAACAATAGCAACATGCTACACGTTTTCCAAGAAAACACTCGAGACATCAAAATATGTCACAAACTGGGGGATGCTCATCAGTGTATTGGTCTGGCGGTTTACAACATGCGGCGTGCAATACGCCCGTTACAGGAAAGTGTCATAAGAGTGAGGCGGTTAGTAAATCCAAGAAGTAATGGTGAAACGTTTCCTTTATTATGGAAACATCAATTCCAGGCGTTACCCGTTATCGCTTTCTTCCATTACTCAACTGTTTCCACTTCTTACGAGGCCAGGGTACGTTTCATTGTGACTTGTATAAATAGGTCTCACCTATTTCCACCAAATACAAGTTTTTGGTCAGGAGCATACAACAATCATAAACCACTTGTTAGCTTTCCAATCTTCTAGCGTTTCACTTTCTGATACAAGTAGTCAAACAACTACTCTTCCATAATCAACTATTCTGGTCTCAACACTCTGTTCGCTTCCCTCCCTAAGACCAACCCTTCTCCTTCACTTTGTGACCGAAGCAAGTCTGGAACGGCCATTTCTTGGTTTAGGACGGATTTGTACAGATTGATATCTCGAATCAAAGTACTCCCTTGCAGTACATTGTTTAGGGTTTAGACTCGTTTCTCACCCACACACACGAAATTACCAAAATCAGTAGAAACTGTTTTCACCCTCAAACATGAAGTTATGTATTCCTACAAGGAATGAGTTTTCATTTAATAATTCTATTAACAATGGATTGCTTCATACACCTCACAACTGTTTTAATGAAGCAAGTGATCTTTTGAAATATTACCGGGTTTATTATTCTGATGGTATCTTTAATAAATATCATATTTTGTTCAAATTTATTTCTGTATACTCTAATAGAAAATTCTTGAGTAAATTTCAAGTAATGTTATCAAATTCTGGTAATAAAAGAATAAACAGACTTTTGGAAAAAAACATGGAATCAATCCGAAATAAAGATCCAGTCCATGAAAATTCGGTTTTCCAAAAGCAAGACCTAGATATAAAATTGGAATTGTTTCCCCACAAGTCTCGGTTTCCGATTTTGATTAGATTTCCTAAAACTAGTTATTTCCATCTTCAATATCAAATCTTCCTATAAAAGATAATCTCTTGCTATGTGCTCAAACATATTGGGGAAGATTGATCGAAACCGTAACTAGGATTTTTTATATTTTCTCAAGTATAAGAAAGAGGAAATCAAGAGAAGAAAACTCTGAAACAGACAAGTATGTCTTGGATCCATTTATTCCTCCCGCAGAGGTTGAGAAAATCAAGTATCCTCACTTGATCAAAGGGAAGAATGATCTTACAAATTTTGTAGATAACACATGTCTTGAAAGATATCAAGCCTTGAAGGGAGTAAGATTCACTAAAGAGCAGAGATTCGATCCAGATGTTTCAGAAACCAGTTATGTGAAGTTTGTTCAAGACCGAATCTGGTGAAATATGTTTGGATTTGAAAAATATTCACCTGACATAGTAAGAATTTTGTATGGTAATATTCACAATATTAATCATGAAAAACTTACTTTTAGCACTTTGGTTGGAAGTACTTTTCTTCATGTCAACAGAAAGATGATAATGGAAATCATGAACTACAATGTGAAAGGTCATATGATCACGGGTTCTGAAATTGAGCATGATAACATTTCAAAACTCATCACTGGTAAAACTGTTGAATGGAAAAAGGGAAAGATGATAACCAGAGACGTACCCTTACACTTAAGGATTTTCGGTAAACTTGTCGTAGAAACTCTCTTTGCTTGTTCAAGAGATTCTTCTCTATGGAATAGAGAATTTGCTGAACTTATATACTATCTCCTTGAAGGCAAAAACGAATTGATATTTGTGGAAAATTATCATTCAAATGATTAAAATCATTGAATCTCTCAATATCACAGGTTTTCATAGAAATCTTGGATATCCCTGTCTCGTCACCAAACTACGTGAAAAAGCAATGTGGAACAACTTTGGAGATGAGAAAGATAATAAAACTGTCTCACAGGGAATTATCAATCGAATGATTGGAACTAAAAAGGGATCTAATATCTCGTATGATCAAATCTATATCAATGGAGATCTCATGTTCCATATTTTACGTCTTGGGAGACAACTGGATTGTATTCAGAAACAGTTGGCATTTGCCTATAGAAATGATCCAGAAACCCTTCAAGGAATCCTAACAATCAATAATGTGTTTCGGGGTTTTTAACCTTTGCTTGCAATAGTTAAAAACCGGTTTTCAACCTTTCTCTAGTAAAGGTTGGTTGTTGTTATTCTTTTGTTTTGCATAAGGATGACAACGTAATGATACTTCGATATCAATTCTCCCTGGAAGAAGATGCAAATATATTGGAGAAATGGATGCGAAATTTGAGGTAACAATCTTGTTAGTTAATTGTTTTCCTGTTTAAGAAAAGCCTGATTTTATTTCATATATTTATTGCTTTTGCTTAACAAAACTTCGGTACAATTGATGTTTTATTCCATTATTTGTGTATGGATGTGTGTGTGATTCAATTGGTTCCGGTTAAGAAAAAATATTGTTAACTTGCTTTAGTGTGTGGTATCAATTGTTTAGGCTTACAAAATTTCGGTGCTTTAATGTCTATGTTGTTTCAATTTCTTCCAGTTGAGGAGAATAATTATGCAAGTTGATTTATTTGGTTTGTATGAATTATTTATGGCTTAATAAAAGAAAAGGTTTACAGGATGAATTGTTTAGTCCAATTCGATTCCTGATAAGAGAAACTAAGTTAATTTTGATCTTAGTTAGACTTATCAAAGTGGAGGTTTCGGTTATTCAAGTCTAATCGAATGCCTTAACAAGAAATGCTAGTTAACTAAAGTAGTACTTGTCTTGTTTAAAAGTTAAAGGTCTAAGTGATGTGATTTGTAGATAGTGGTAAAAGTGGTTCGATTCTCAGACTTGTGAAGGATATTAATTAGACTTAAATTCTAATATTAAAATAGAAAACTCAATCAAAGATGATATCAATACTAAAAGAAACACTGAGGCTAAGATTCCACTATTTTCCAAGTTCAAAGTGATTAAACCAATACTTATATTTATGCAATTTTCTTGTTTAATTTGATTCTAAAATATTGCAACAAGTAGATTTTCAAAAGTAACAATTGTAAATACCAAGTATGAAGCATCAAAAGTCTTAAAACTAAGCATACTCCATCAAAATAGATCACAATCACTCAAATAAAAATCATATTCAATAATAGTTCAAGGCAAATAATCATATAATTATTGCAAATAAAAAGATATAATAGAATATACCACTTTTTGTTGGAAAAATAGCTTCCTCTATCGCCTCAGCAATGGGGTTTAGCTCCTCATATTAATAATGATATCAATATATGTGTTTGTTGCTCAAAAGATGATTAAAAGATTGAAAAGTAATAACACAGACTGTTTGCAACAGTGTATTGGTGTTGCAAAACAGCTGTTACAATGGAACTGTTACAGAAAAACTGTTGCTTTGTCGCTGATTTTAAGACCCTAGATTAAGAATGCCATGTACAGCTTAATGTTCTTCAGCTGTTAAACAATGACACTGTTCTGCGACTGTTTCCCGTGCGTCAATGTTCTTCGCGTTCTTCTTCTTCAGCAGCAGCAGCAGAAACAGTGTTTGGTAAAGCTCTGATTTCTTCTTCTCTGGCTCTCCTTAGGTTCCCAAACTCTCGACACCTCTTGTATATGACCCAAGACATCTATTTATATCAAAAATACCGATTAAATCTCTCCCAAATCTTCCAAAATCTCTTTCCTTCTCTTCACGGCAAAGTTGCGGTAATTTCTTGTTTTAGAATTTCTACGCGTTTCTGAGCTTTCCTTTTTATTCTAAACTCTTCCTTAGATAGATACAAATCTTTGGGAAGGTTTACAGCACTTTAATCTCTCTAAAATTCCCTAAAACAGGTCACACACGCGACTTTCCATATTTTCTGTTGTGAGAAAAATCCGTCGATTGAGCCCAGTATAATCGATTTAAACACCCATATCAGATTCCTAGACCCATAAGGAGTCTATCCTATGAAAATCAGAGGTTTAATCGACCTCAAAATCCTACAAATCACGATTGCCAAAACTGTTCTTCACTGCACTATTTTCCCGCCAAAAACCTGGTTTTTGAAATGCTGAAGATGGTGGCCCCTTATGCAGAGTAGGAGTGCGATTAGAAACTGCCTGGAAACGGGATTCCCCTTAGTAATTAGGTTACCACTTATCCAAAGTGAGAGTCCGAATAGCAAATGTCCTCCTGGTGCTTTCCGACAATTTTCGAGCCAATTTTTTCCATAAATGTTTATTGGCCAAAAATACCTTCAAATAAATAAAACACCATAATAAGTACAAAAATGAGCCCTAACAATATATAGAATCGAGACTAATCGAACACAAAAATGTGTCTATCACTAAGTTATATGGATAATTAGAACCTGATGAGAAAAATAGAGTTATCTTTATTTTGGTTTTATCGAACAAGCGATTGTATTTGTACAATCGGTTTAGCGAAGGAACTAAGGTGCTTAGTTAATTTTTGGTTTGCTAAACTGTTAGGGAAAATTGCTTCGGGCAATTGTTTCTTTGGTAACATATCAAAACAAATTACTTTGTAGTTTCGGTTTTGATATTGGTTATCAAAAATGGTGTGTGGAACCCTCGTGCTTAACTCTATAGGTTTTCAAGTCTATTTTGAGATTTTTAAGATCCTTTCGGTTTGGCCTTTATTTATACGTTTCTTTGTCATTTTGTGACAAAAAGGGGGAGAAATATATGGAGTAAACAAGTGATACTGGTATTGATTTATATTCATTGGTATCACTAAGGGAAAGGACATTGTTTCTTAAATGTTTATCTAACAAAGAGTGAAAGCATAGACTAAGGGGGAGTAACATATCATATACTTATAGTTATATGGACTACAAAGGAAATAGACGTGCAGATTGATAAAATCTACATATCTTACCTTTAGGGGAAGTATTAGCTTTGTTATTATAATGTCAACAGCGAGGCGTTTAAGGATTGAATGTATACAGGTTATTATGCTGTTGAATTCGAGAAGCAAGCGCATGTGTAATAATTTCTTGTAATTTGTTTATCCATATGATGTAAGAGTTTTTCACTAAAATTGACAAAAGGGGAGATTGTTAGAGCATATCTCGGTTGAACCCACCAAGCATTGGTATGTCAAGTTTGGTTGTCATATTTTAGTGAGCCAAAACCCCTTTAAGAGTCGCTTGATTATGTACTAGAGTCAACTTCGTATAGGTTAGATTGAAAGTATTAGGATATGAGACATTACAAGTATTGCGAAGACTTGAAGAAGTGAAGAAGTAAGGAGCTACAACGACGATATCATCCTTCTACTTGAGGTTAGTGATATTTGACTTGAACTGTTTCATTCCCTAACGTATCTTTCAAGTCGTGCATACTGAAAACAAAACTGCGAAGCATGAATGATTATACTCTAGTTAGACATAATATTAAGTAATACAATACGAGGCTTATTGCTTAACTATTAAACTTTCTAGATAAGACATTGACATAATCGTTAGAATGCTATTGTGATTATGTATGGGTATAAGTTGAAGATTTCATCCTTAGATACAATGTTTTACATTTGTTTTAAGGAAGTAAATTCATGAACGTGTTTTGTGAATCGAAAGAGAAATCACCAGGAATTATTGGTATTGTTATTCATTGCATATCTTTTGAACTACCAATATGTGTGATTATTATAACCGCTCATGACTTGTTTATGTTCTTGGTAATAATATTCACAAAGGACTGACTTTTTTTTTGTATGACTTTTATTAGTGAAACCGATCTTAAGTAATAACCTGAGATGGTATGATCGATTTTGTGTTATTCGTATGACCGACTCTGGGTAAAGGGGAACCGATCCTAGTAAGAGGTGCAACCTATTATAAAGGGGAATCGATCCTTGTATGAGGTGCAACAAGTTTTTAGCAGAAAGGGGAACCGATCCTATGGACATGTGCAACACGTTTTTAGGCAAAGGGGAACCGATCCTATGGACATGTGCAGCAAGTACAAGTTAGATACCATATATATGTGGGGCACCGATCCTAGTACCTAGTCAACCGAGTTTGGTAACTAGCGTGACTATGCACAATACTCAAATGGAGGTATAACCGAAACTTGTTTTGGTAGAACCGTGAAACCCTTTTTGGTGATTGAGTGTTCTTGATCAATCACGTAGTTCTTGAAAGTCAGATGAACCAATTCTAAACTTGTTCGGAAGTGTGGCAAATCAGTTTCAAGATTGTAAGTGTGAAAGAGGACTTACAAAGTAAGGATGTCGACATACTTTGAACATGTGCAGTGACGCTTATCTTCAATTGTCCAAAGTTATTCCTTAATAACTAAAGGAAGAAAATCCCGGAGCGAATAAAATAAATCGAAAATCTTTTATTTAAGGTTTTTAATTTTATTTTAGGAAAATAAAAATTAGTAATGTGCATTTACTAGTTGGAATTTCCAAGAGATTTTCGGTCATTATTTTGGACAATGCATTTCCAGGAATTATGGAAACCGAATCTGGAATATATTGCGTATCTTGAGAATATTTTCGGTTTTGGAAATTCCTTGGTGTCCAAACTTCCTTGGTCTATAAATATGAAAGTTTGCATTTTGAGCAAACTAATCCTCGTACTGCAAGAACTATCTCAGTTGTGCTGCTACTGGTGAAGCCGCCTATTAGGAGAGGAGAGTAACCTAATTAGGAGAAATTTCTTATGGCCACTCAGTTTAAAGACTGCTTTGGGATTGAGAATCTCTATTAGTACCGTTGGTGGGAAACTAGATAATTGCGGTTTATCTTTTGTTTTCGATTGATTTGATTGATTAATGGTGGTTGAACTTTGATTGCACCTAGTTTGTTTATGCTTGAGAATCTTCTCTTTTGATATAAGATTCACTCAAACTAGATCGAAGTTTCGACGAGGATCTTTAGACTGTTTGTAGATCTAAAGACGTCTTGTGATAGTCCATTGTTAACAGACTTCGTTCTGTGCGCGATTGTTTACAAGAGATTCAAGTTAATTGTGTGCAGGTGTTTATTGAAGATCTAAGAAGATTTGAAGAAAAAGAAGACTTTGAAGAATTCTGATTTTGGATTCATAATCTTTGGTATGCACAATACTTTGTTTCGGTAAAAGAGGATCCAACTGTAATCGGTTTATCCTTGTGGTAGATTAGATTGATTGGTTGTGTAGATCGTCATTAATACAATTCGTTGTGATTAAAAGTATTTATTGAAAAATCTTAACAATTACTTCGGTAGTTGATAATAAGATAGATCTAAAAACCTGACGAAGGAGTTTATTGAGATAAACAGAAGAGCCTTTGTCGAACTTATATCACTTGGTTGAAAAGAGTTGATACCAAATATATTTGTCGTTCCTTTACTATTTGGAATACGAACCAAAGAAATTGTTCCAAGTACGTGACTTATTACAGGTCGGAGGCATGGAATACAGACGGGACTAGGTGAACTATAGGTTTAGTTGCTTGGTCTCAACGATACGAAGTTGGTTTGATTTTGTATAGCGGCTTAATCCTGAGAGTTTTCAATTTTGGACAAGGTCCCGGGGTTTTTCTGCATTTGCAGTTTCCTCGTTAACAAAATCTTGTTGTGTCATTTACTTTTATTTCCCTTAATTATAATTGTTGTTATTATAATTAAAAGTAAATTACACAAACATTAATTCCTATTTACTTGATAAGTAATTTTATTGTGTTTGGTTAAGTCCGAATCTTTTATCAAGTAAACATGCTTCGTTGTTGTATTGTCTCGATCTCGTGTGCATAGAAGATCACACGAAGTGTGAACCGATTTTTTGTATTGTCTCGACTCAGTCCATAGACAATCACTTTCGGAGAAAGGACTTATATGTGGAAAATGTTTAGACTGAGGTATATTTGGATACCCTCGTCTTTTCATCATGAGATATATATATATAATCGGAACAAAACAATCTAACATATCCCCCGATTGCATATACTCGGAAGTGAATAAATAGACTTTGGCCTCCGATTAAAACGTTACCCCAAAATTGGATTTTGCTAAAATCACAAAATTTTCAAATATTACAACTTACATAATCGGTAGTGGGTTGAATTTGTCTAACCTACGATTACGTAAATCGGAAGACAAATACTATATATAGTATCTTATGATTCTACCGAATCTGTGGGTCCCTACATGTTCTAATCCTCAGTTCAAATCGTAAGGAAAAAAAAACCTAGATACCGATTAGGTGAATTTTAGGGTTCAGTGGCGAGCAGCGACATATAATCGGGAGTCACCCATAAATATTAACTCTCGATTCTGGTCGATATAACCGAAAATCCTAGAAAATGGACACAATCAGGAGCAAAAATTGAAGATCCAAACTACCGATTCTGGGAAATAACCGAAAACCTTAGAATTTATTTTCATGCATTCGTCAAATTGAAGCAACATAAACACATAAAACGATAGAAACTTACCTAATTGGGGCCATTTTATGGAGAGTTTTATTATCTGAATCACCACCACCACCTACTTCATCTTCTTCATGTTATTCGTGTTCGTCGTCTTCTTCATCATTTGCAGCAATTACTCGAGTTCCGTGGGTTCATTTGTATTAGTCATCGTTTTATAGAAGAATCGACGATATTTTTGATTCGGCGATGAACGATGACGACGAATTGAAGTTTGAAGGGGGGAGGGGGGGTAGTGTTTTTACTATCCACAATCGGACGGGAAGAAGAAGAGGAGAAGAAGAGTTGAAAAGAAAATAAAGAAAATGAAATGAATGGGTGGTCTTAATCGTCTAAAGGTTGTGTCGGCAATTATAATCAGTAGTAATATGATGTTCATTTGCTACCGATTATAGAGGGTTTCCCTCAATTCAATTTTTCACAATTGGTAGTTTCCTGACGTCTATTATCTATACCGATTATAATCGGCAGTCTCGTGATATTATTTTATCTACCGATTATGGTAGTAGCCCCAAATTTAATTATTTCAAAGCAAAGAAGAGAAGAACATAGTCACAATCGGTAGATAAAAAAAAAACTCTAAACTACCGATTATGAAGGGACATATATGTATTTTCAATCGATTTTGTCTTATTAGTCGCCCCTAATTCTTTCAGGGTCGCCCCTAATGACGCCAGGAAAGAAAGAACTTAGTTTAAGCAGCATTGAGATTACTTGAATTGTAAGAAACTCTTTACTTTAACTTCAAGAATCTTGATAACTCACTATAAATAGAGGGCATTATGCAACATACGTCTTAATCTTGTGTATTTGTTGTATAAGAAGTCATCCGAGACTTTAAAAGACTTCAATTCAGATTCATAATAAACAAGTTAAACTAACATATTGATAGTTTTATTTCATGTAATCTTTGGTTTGATTGAATAATATTTCTTGTCTATTCCAAAGTGTTTCTTTTTTGCGGTAAGGTCATTCAAAAATTATTTATCAAAACTGAAAAAGCGGGGGTACAACAACCACACCCAATATTTCTCTTAGCAATCTGTATGGACAAACTCGAATATACTTTCTAGAGAATCAACTAGACGGTCAGACTCAATCTAGACAAAAAGTATATCAAAGAGTTTATATCTCAATCTCTCGATTTGATATATACTCAAGCAAATATAAATTTGCGAGTCTTTATCAAATACAAGAGAGATAACTTGGATGGTACCAAAGACCAATATCCAAGTGTCAATCAATTTAAATCAACAACCAAAAGGTCGGATATTCAAATTGATTGAACAACGCACAGCCTGTGATATTTCAATTATATAACAAAATATAACGTGGAAAAGAAATAACACAGACATCAGAATTTTGTTGACGAAGAAACCGCAAATGCAGAAAAACCCCCGGGACCTAGTCCAGATTGAACACACACTGTGTTAAGACGCTACAGACACTAGCATACTCCAAACTAACTTCGGTCTGGACTGTAGTTGAACCCAAATAAATCTCACACTGATCGAAGGTACAGTTATGCTCCTACGCCTCTGATCCCGGCAGGATGCTATGTACTTGATTCCCTTAGCTGATCTCACCCACAACTACGAGTTGCTACGACCCAAAGTCGAAGACTTTAATAAACAAATCTGTATCACACAGAAAAGTTTACGGTAATAGATAAATCCGTCTCCCAAGAATATACCTACGAGTTTTGTTCCGTCTTTTGATAAATCAAGGTGAACATGAACCAATTGATAACCCAGATTTATATTCCCGAAGAACAGTCTAGTATTATCAATCACCTCACAATAATCTTAATCGACGCAGCGAACAAAGATAGTGCGGAATCACAAACGATGAGACGAAGATGTTTGTGATTACTTTTCTATCTTTCCTATCGGAGATATAAATCTCAAGCCAATCGTTACGATTGTACTCAAAACGATAGATTCAACAAGATCATATCACACAACTACGAGAAAGTAGTATCGGTTTGGCTTCACAATCCCAATGAAGTCTTTAAGTCGTTAACCTGGTTTAGAGAAGAAAACCCAAGGTTAAAGGAGAATCGACTCTAGCTTATGCAACTAGTATCACACGTAAGGTGCGGGGATTAGGTTTCCCAGTTGCTAGAGTTCTCCCTTATATAGTATTTCAAATCAGGGTTTGCAATCAATGTTATCTTGGTAACAAATTATTCAATATTCACCGTTAGATGATAACCTGATTAGATTCAAGCTAATATTTCTCAACCGTTAGATAGAAAACTTAGCTTGTTACACACAGATGAAATGTCCTGTTTTGGGTTTATGTAACCATTCCCAAACATGAACATTTGTTGGTTCAACAATAGTTAACCAAATGGTTAGCCATATGAGCAATTTCATATCAACCATATTCTTCTTCACCATAACTAGTATAAATGACTCAAATGAACTAGTTAGAGAGTTGTTCAATTTCTTAGATCTTATGTAACTTCACAAGACACAATCGAAGCAAAAACGGTTTGATTCACTTGAATCGGTTCATGAACTTTATAGCCACAGTTTGCAAAAGCATTCCTTAGTTTATATAAATATGAGTTCAAGAACAACCGATTTTAGATATAACCAGCTCAAGTTCGCGGACTGGGTTCGCGGACTTAAGTTCACGGAAGGAGTTCACAAACCCGAGCAAAAATTCTCGGGTCAAGAACTTCCGCTAGTTCGCGGACTTGGCTCACGCCACATTCCGTTTCTCTTGATCAACAAAGTTCGCAAACTTTGGTTCAAGGAACAAGGACTTATACATATATGTGTTTCCACAACAATGCTTATATCCACCAATGGTTATATAATCTAAACTCTCATTTCAATCATTGAAACATTCTCAGAGGACGTTATATAGCCGTTATTCACAAACCATTTTTCGTCAGAGCAATTTTCAAAGTGATTGAAACATAACATGACATTCGTCACTAGGTAAAGATGAATTTGGCTAAAGCGAAAGATTACCAACACATATTTCGAGAAATAGATAAACGAGTTAAACTCGGCTCGAAATAGCAAATGTGTATAAACAAAGTCTATGTATCAAAACGACTTTTGTCTCAAGAATAGGAGATGAAGTAAATATACTTTTGAGTGATAGATAAGTTCAATTCTTCACATACCTTTTAGTCGATGAAGTTCCACCAGTTCCTTGAGTAGTCCTTCGTCTTGTATGATGATTGCCATGGAGTTCTAGAGCCCAACTACACTTTCTATCCTAGTCCGAGACCTTAGCTATGATAGACTAGAAATCAAGACTGATATTTTTGATCACTAACATTGACAAACATGCTTGAGATAGCAACGCATGCGAGTTCGACCGATCAATGCTCTAACAATCTCCCCGTTTGTCAATTTTAGTCACAACTATTAATACATATATAATACAAAAATAAATAAATAAACTTTTGTAGCTCCTATTCCACATGTCTAATCTTCAACATTACTCGAAATCTTCGTCACTTCCAAGTACTCCAATGATACCAAAGGTTGTAAGTTCATCATCATCGTTGTTGAAAATCCGTAGCTATAACAACAAGTAAACAATAGTTCTCAATCATTGTTATACAGTGTCATAGTATTATTATACAATGTCAAAGTTCAATTGTATCACAACTTTAACAACAATACTATGGTGATATGTATCACTCCCCCTTAGTCAATACTCCATCTCACATGGAAACTACTCCCCCTTACATAATGATCCGAAAACCATATGTATTTGTAGTGTGAACTACATATTTATTCTCCCCCTTTTTGTCAATAAAATTTCCGAAATTTCCGAAAGAGATATTTCTTGACCAAAAGAAAGCAAAATATCAACTTATTTAGATGGAATCATAAAGCCGAAGCTAAATGCATTCATCAAGGATTTTAAAGATACAAGATAACCCCTATAATATTCCACAGCCGCACTCCCCACAAAGATTTGGAAATTAAGAACAAGTTCAAATAAGAACTCTCCCCCATAGTATGTCATTCCCGAAAGAACAACAAAAGCGACCTTAATTTCGAAAAAAAAAAAGAAGGATTTCTTTGGACATAAAAAATCACATACAAGTATGAATTTAAATACAAAATATTCAATTAAATTAACCACAAGAGAATTCATGATTAATTTAACCGGAAATGCTCAACATAAGTGAACATATGGAGGCTCAAAAAAGTCAATTAGATTAATTACACGAGAACCCATAATTAATCTAATCGGAATACACAACCAAACTAATCACAAAAGTAATAAATTTAATTGGTCATGCTCGACATAAGAAAACTTACGGAGCAACAACTAAATAACCAAACAAGATGATTAATTTAGTTGGAAATGCTCAACATAATAATGACTCAGTCGATATAGCTCAACATAAGACACCTTATGGAACAACACAGTATATACACAAGAATTGTGAATCGGAGATCGACTTAATACCGTGGAATAAGCAAGGACTCATTCTATTTTACATCACCATTTGCATAATGACATACAATAGACATAATCCTTGAAAATAAAAGACTTTAACCTATCTTCCATTAAAAATTGACACAATAGGCTTAACTTTTGTATTTTTCAAAAGTCCATTCATTCTTTTATCAATATATGAATATCGACTTACAAAAGACTTTACTTTTGAAAAGATATGGGACAATAATAGTTCAAGGACGTAAACGCACATATCCCATAAGAATTGCAATATATAAAACCATAAAGATTAATACTGCTAAAATCATCTTTCAAACAATTTTAGAATTTAACCAATAAATCTAAAAACATGAAGATGAAATTGTTGGACATAGCTACGTGTAATCACAATAATGGCTATTCCAAACTCTAGTTATTCTTCTAACAAAAACAGAAAAATAGAAGATTTACTAGGCAATAAGACCTTTGAAAAATTCTTTATCGTCCCCGAACTCCTTGTTGTCAACAACCATTGGTACATAAGGTTCATTAAGGTAGGAGTTCATATCAATGAACCTTCTTGGATGATGTTGTCGAACCAGGGCCTTCTGAATTTCATGAGTCTTAAACACAAAGGCCTTTATTTGTTGAATCTCCTTTCGCATCTCCTTCAACACTTCAAGAACATCAGAAAAATTCTGAGAGTTTGAAGGAACGGCTCTTGGCTTCCTCACATTCCTTATTTTTCTTTTAAATGTCGGAGCTAATGGAGATTTCTCCTTTTCCTTCATAATTGATGGCTTGACAATCATATTAACATCCTTTCCATCAGAAGACATGGCACTTGGAGCATCCATAGGCGTATGGGTTTGTGAGAGGAAATCACAATCTCAGCAAGTAGTCTTGAGATAAAAAGGAGTTTCAAGGAAGGAAAAAGAATGTAGGGTTTCGAAACCTTTAAACAGGTTCGTACATGCCAACTCTCAACCCTATAAAGAGTAGAATTATCGATAATAACCCTCCTGTATTGATGGACAAGGAATTCCAAAAACAAAACTGAGAAAAGAAGAAAAAACTTTTCTTAAAGCCTAAGAGGTACAAAATCATTGTCTCTTTTGATCAGGCATACGCGACAATATTTACCAAACAACACAA
This sequence comes from Papaver somniferum, assembly GCF_003573695.1. Taxonomy (NCBI): domain Eukaryota; kingdom Viridiplantae; phylum Streptophyta; class Magnoliopsida; order Ranunculales; family Papaveraceae; genus Papaver; species Papaver somniferum. Next base: position 44,261,792 of record NC_039365.1, read on the forward strand.
TCAAGTTGCGTTGCGGTGAACAACCATTTGTCCATCATTTTCCTCTTGAGAGGAATCCATTGACCTCTGTATATCAAAACGAATCGACCATACTTTCTTCTCTAATGGTATTGATTTATCCTTGGAAACTAACTTCTTAGACGAAGATAAAATCCTACATACCTCAGCGGTCTTCCGAGCAAGTTTAAGCTTGTTTTCTAATTGATTTTCTCTTCATTGAAGTTTGTCGACGTGCCTAAATTGGTGTTTGTACTTGTAACACTTTGAAATTTCGTGACCTTTTAGAGAACAATACGAGCACGTCAAACTAGGATAAAAGTCAGGCTTCTGAGATGTGCAAGCATCTATACACATAGTGGAACCTGAAACATTACAAACAGAGTTTACAAAGAATGGGTCAATTTTTTCTTCCATATTAGTTGGATTTTCTTCTGAAAGAATATTAAGATTGATGTATGTAATGCTACAAATATCAAAATCAATATTTTCACTAAGAAGTGCAACACTTGATTTCTCGTCTTCATTAGACTCATAGTTGTCAGACATTTCATCAAGAGTTGCAGCAAGACCTTTGTTCCAGTGTATTTTCTACGATTTGGACACTCGTTTGCAAAATGACCAAATCCATTACACTTAAAGCACTGAGGCATATCCTCGTCATCAGTTGCATCTGTTTCTCTGTTTTTAGGAGGAATACGATTATAAGTCTTAATTGATGATTTAGGCTTATCTCTGGAGAACCGTTTACATCTCTTCAACAGAAGATCCATAAACTATCTTGTGATCATCGAGACTGACTTGTCAAGATCTTCATCGGATGAATCTGTCTCAGAGTGATCATCTTCAGAGATATACACTTTTTTTACTTTTATCAAGTAATTTAGTGTCCTTTAGTGCTTTGAACGCAACATCCTTGGATTTGGATGAATGTTCGTGATCAAAGATCTTAATCTTTACAACCAGTGTATTTATGGAGAGATTATCAAGGTTATTCCCTCAACGATGGCATGCTTCTTAGAATCGTATCTAGATGGTAGCGATCTGAGAATTTTCATCACAATATCCTTTTCAGGAATAGTCTTACCCAATGCAAAAGATGCATTAACAATTTCAGACACTCTGTGATTAAACTCATCAAATGTATATTCATCTGCCATACGAAGGTTTTCCCAATCGGAATTAAGGTTTTGAAGCCTAGCTTCCTTTTCACTGGAGTTTCCTTCGAATACGGTTGCTAAGATATCCCAAGCTTCTTTAGACATAGTGCAATTTGACACATGATGCTGAAGATTTAGGATAATGGCATTCAAACCGTTGGAATTTTGCTTTGCAGCAAGTATCTTGGCAGGGGTGTATTCACCAATGTCCTTGGGAACGTTTACATCTCCAACTGCCACAACGGGAGCATTATAGCCATTAACAACATATACCCATGATTGAAAATCACGTGCTTGAAGAAAAGCTCGCACAACAATTTCCACCATAAGAAATTAGAGTCATCGAAGACTGGTGGTACGTTAATAGAGATAGCACCTCTGTCCATAAAGTAAGATCTCTACAAACACAGACCTGTAAGGTCTTAAACGTATTTTCCTACTCTGATACCAATTGAAAAAGCAGGGGTACAACAACCACACCCAATATTTCTCTTAGCAATCTGTATGGACAAACTCCAATATACTTTCTAGAGATCAACTAGACAGTCAGACTCAATCTAGACAAAAAGTATATCAAAGAGTTTATATCTCAATCTCTCGATTTTATGTATACTCAAGCAAATAGAAAATCTGCGAGTCTTTATCAAATATAAGAGAGATAACTTGGATGGTACCAAAGACCAATATCCAAGTGTCAATCAATTTAAATCAACAACCAAAAGATCAGATATTTTAATTGATTGAACAACGCACAACCTATGATATTTCAATTGTATAACAAAATATAATGCGGAAAAGAAATAACACAGACACCAGAATTTTGTTAACGAGGAAACCGCAAATGCACAAAAACCCCGGGATCTAGTCCATATTGAACACACATTGTATTAAGCCGCTACAGACACTAGCCTACTCCAAACTAACTTCGGTCTGGACTGTAGTTGAACCCCAATCAATCTCACACTGATCCAAGGTACAGTTATGCTCCTATGCCTCTGATCCCAGCAGGATGCTATGTACTTGATTTCCTTAGATGATCTCACCCACAACTAAGAGTTGCTACGACCCAAAGTCGAAGACTTTAATAAACAAATCTGTATCACACAGAAAAGTATACGGTAATAGATAAATCCTTCTCCCACGAATATACCTACGAGTTTTTTTCCGTCTTTTGATAAATCAAGGTGAACATGAACCAATTGATAACCCAGATTTATATTCCCGAATAACAACCTAGTATTATCAATCACCTCACAATAATCTTAATCAACGCAGCGAAAAAAGATATTGTGGAATCACAAACGATGAGACGAAGATGTTTGTGATTACTTTTCTATCTTTCCAATCGTTACGATTGTACTCAAAACGATAGATTCAACAAGATCAGATCACACAACTACGAGAAAGTAGTATCGGTCTGGCTTCACAATCCCAATAAAGTCTTGAAGTCGTTAACCTGGTTTAGAGAAGAAAACCCAAGGTTAAAGGAGAATCAACTCTAGCTTATGCAACTAGTATCACACGTAAGGTGTGGGGATTAGGTTTCCCAGTTGCTATAGTTCTCCCTTATATAGTCTTTCAAATCAGGGTTTGCAATCAATGTTAGGTTGGTAGCAAAGCATTCAATATTCACCGTTAGATGAAAACTTGATTAGATTCAAGCTAATATTTCTCAAGCGTTAGATCGAAAACTTAGCTTGTTACACACAAATAAAATGTCCTATTCTGGGTTTATGTAACCGTTCCCAAACATGAACATTTGTTGGTTCAACAATAGTTAACCAAATGGTTAGCCATATGAGCAATTTCATATCAACCATATTCTTCTTCACCATAACTAGTTCAAATGACTCAAATGAACTATTTAGAGAGTTGTTCAATTGCTTAGATCTTATGTAACTACACATGACACAATCGAAGAAAAAACGGTTTGATTCACTTGAATCTGTTCATAAACTTTATAGCCACGGTTTGCAAAAGCATTCCTTAGTTTATATAAACATGAGTTCAAGAACAAACGATTTTAGAAATAACCAACTCAAGTTCACGGACTGGGTTCACGGACTTAAGTTCACGGAAGGAGTTCACAAACCTCAGCAGAAATTCTCGGGTCGAGAACTTCCGCCAGTTCGCGGACTTGGCTCACGCCACATTCCGTTTCTCTTGATCAACAAAGTTCGCAAACTTTGGTTAAAGGAATAAGGACTTATACATATATGTGTTTCCACAACAATGCTTATATCCACCAATGGTTATATAATCTAAACTCTCATTTCAATTATTGAAACGTTCTCAGAGGACGTTATATAGCCGTTATTCACAAACCATTTTTCGTCAGAGCAATTTTCAAAGTGATTGAAACATAACATGACATTCGTCACTAGGTAAAGATGAATTTGGCTAAAGCGAAAGCTTACCAACACATATTTCGAGAAATAGATAGGCGAGATAAACTCGGCTCAAAATAGCAAATGTGTATAAACAAAGTGTATATATCAAAACGACTTTTGTCTCAAGAATAGGAGATAGAGTAAATAGACTTTTGAATGATTGATAAGTTCAAGTCTCCACATACCTTTTAGTCTATGAAGTTCCACCAGTTCCTTGAGTAGTCCTTCGTCTTGGATGATGATTGCCATGGAGTTTTTAAGCTCAACTACACTTTCTATCCTAGTCCGAGACCTTAGCTATGATAGGCTAGAAATCAAGACTTATAGTTTTGATCACTAACATTGAAAAACATGCTTGAGATAGCAACGCATGCGAGTTCGACCGAGCAATGCTCTAACAAAAACCTAGATTGGAAAGATATTCAATCTACTATTGAATACCAATACTAGTTGGTTGGAATTTTTATACTTGTCTTTAAGAGATTTTATATCTATGATAGATTTAAATAACGCTCTATTTGAAACCAAAATTTGGAAAATAAATAGATTTAAAGAAGAGACATGGTACTTGTATTATATGAATTAACATGACCTCGATGCATCAAATACAGTAAGAAAAACAATGCTTCTTGTTAGAGCACTGCTCGGTCGAACTCGCAAGCGTTGGTATCTCAAGCTTGTTAGTCAAGTTTAGTTGATCAAAACTATATACTTGATTTCTAGTCTACTTATAGATACATCTCGGATTAGGATAAAAGTGTGTAGTTGAGCTTTAGACTTCACGACATTCACCAATTGAAGAAGAAGATCTAATGAATAGCTTGGAGGAACTTCATCAACAAAAGGTATGTGGAGACCAGAACTTATCTATCACTCAGAAGTCTATTCTATTTTATCTTCTAATGAGACTAAGTCGTATAGATAGATAAACTTTTACATTACACATAATTGAAATTTCGAGCCGAGTTTATCTCCTTTATATATTTGTCGAAATATGTGTTGGAAGATTTTAGCTTCAGCTAAAGTTCATCATCTAATTGACGATTTTAGTTGCAGACAACTCATTTGTTAGAAACTAAATATTAAGTCAAGATAATCATGTAAAAATTACCTTGAACATCTTACATAATTTGTGTGAGACAACCATTTGATGTTAACTTGGGAAGTTTCGTATTAATCGATTATTCACTTGAAAATTACTTGAAGCTAGTGGTATGTGTAAGATTATTGTTGTTGTCTTCTAAAGATGTTTCAATGATTAAATGAGAGTTTATAACGACTACCAATGCTTGGATATAACACAGTATATATACTTTGTATGTGCACTGTGACGTTCTAGTTCAGGTTCAGAACTCTTGTTTGCGAACGGGTTTACCTTTGAAAAGATCCGGAGCTGTTGTTCGCGTACTCTGTTTTCTAACGGCATGACAAGGCCAAAGTTCGAAACTGTGGTTCGCGTACTCTATTTGCGAACACAATAGTTTGGTTCTAAAATCGGTAAGTATGAAATACATACTCATGAACTCAGGTTCATTTGCGAATTCAGTTTGCGAACTAAAGTCCCTGGAACTTTAATGAAATAAGGTATGTGAACTAGTTTTACAAACCGTGGCATTATGTTCATGAATTGGTTCTTTTATAAGTACTTTGTACAATTACAAACCAAACTGATTTTATTTCAAATGTTTCATATATATTTCTATGAGATAGTGAACATTTGAACAACTCCCTTGAAACACATTTAGATTCATTTGATTATCTATCATGATTGATTGATCATCATATTTGATATAGAAGTGTTCGATGAATGTGGCTAAACTATAAGTGTTTATGTGGCTAACTTCGGTTAACTATTATTGAGCCAACAAGATATACATGTTTGGGTGTGGTTCATCCATATCTAAATATAAGTATATTTCATTTGTGTATATAAAGATAACACCATATAATGGTGTAGATTGATTGCTTAATTTCTAACCAGACTTAGCTTGAATCTTAAATCAGGAGTTCATCTAACGATAAATATCAATTGCTTTGTTACTAAGATATCTTAGCTTTGGTTGTAAGCAACACTGATTTGAAAGACTGTATAAAGGAGAACTCTAGCATCTGGGAAACCTAATCCCGACACTCTCGTGTGTTCTAGTTTCAAACTAGAGTCGATTATCCTTAAACATAGGTTTTCCAAAACCATTATTAGGTTGACTACTTGAAGACTTCATTTGGGATTCGTGAAGCCAGATCCAACTATTTTCTCTGTAGTTGTGCATTCTGATTTTACTTTTTCTATCATATTGAGTTTTATCTTCTCTAAGATTTACTCGAGATTTATTTCTGATATGTAAGATATAAAAATTAACCACAACAGTTCTTCGTCTCAGACTCTTGTGATTCTTCAATAACTTCTTATGTTAATCAGTTAGGTTATTGTGAGGTGACTAATATTTCTAAGCTGCTCTTCGGGAGTATAAGACTGGACTATTAGTTGAGTTTCATGTTCACCTTGATTTATCTAAAGATGGAAACAAAACCAGAATGTAGATATCTGTGGGAGATAGATTTGTTTATAAGTCTTCGACTTTGGGTCGTAGAAACTCTTAGTTGTGGTGAGATCAGCTAAGGGAATCACGGGTACAGAGTCCTGCTGGGATTAAAGAGGCATAAGGAACGCGATTGTACCTTAATCGGTGAGAGACTTGGTTAGGGATCAACTACATTCCATCCCGAAGTTAACTTGTAATAGGATAGAGTCTGTAGCGTCTTAATACAGTGTGGTGTTCAAATCTGGACTAGTCCCGGGGTTTTTCTGCATTTGCGGTTTCCTCGTTAACAAAATTTCTAGCGTTTGTGTTATTCTTTTTTCGCATTATATTTGTTAATAATTGAAATATCACAGGTTGTGCGCATTTCAATCACAGTTGATAAATCCGACATTTTTAGATGGATAAAAGACATTGGTTTTTGGTACCATCCGAGTTATTCTCATATCAATTAGTCTCACGGATATATATATCTAATTGATTTACTAATTGTATTGAAAAAGAGATAAAGATCTTTGGTATCTTTCTTGATTGAGTCTCAATTTTAAGTTGGTGCTCTCGAAATTATATTGGAGTTTAGTCCATACAGATTTCCAAACAAAATATTTGGTGTGGTTATTATACCCCCGCGTTTTCACTTCTAATTAGTAATTAACAAACTATCAATCGAAGATTTTAGAAAAATTTACAAAAATATTAGTATAATGAAACTGACAAATATTAATCAAAACTAAATCCAAATAAACTAAAACAAACCTGCTTATGAACTGAAGATTATACTTTCATGTATGAATTGATACAGCGAGAAGATGCAAAAACTGGAAAAGAAACTGGGAGTTAGTTTTGAACATGGAATTCTGCAAAGTGGGTTAGGCGATTAATGGAAGTCTGGAGAAGTGGGTTAAATCATTGGTGTCTTGTGTGGTGTAAAAATATGTTTTGTTGTTACTTGTGTGGGGCTAAAATCAATGAGAGAGCTATATTTCGTAATACTATCACCATAATGTCCACATCATATGGGGCCAGAATGAAGGAGAATTGATCATTGTGTTTTAATTATGATCTAGCTAGATAGGGAGATAGATTGTCTACCTATTCTGGGACGTTAATGGCATTAAATGCACCCAAAAATTAGTTATTTTTTTCTTCTAGTAATCACATATAAAGTGGGTGTTTGAGTTGAAAAATGTGAACACAAAAATGTCGAGACCACCCAAGTGTTCACAAACAATATTTGCATACGTCCTAATTCTAGAATTGTACATCGTATGCATAACGGGATGATTATATCGATTCATCGACTCAAAGCCTTCGAGTTTGTCATTGTCTAGTCGAATATTATCATAAATAATGTTCGTGTAAGGAAATAAATCAGGAAACAAGTATAAATATAAAGCATATGAAGTTTAATGCAGAATGTAAGATGCAGAAATGTAAATGAGACAGATTTACGTGGTTCGGCACTAAGGCCTACGTCCACGGGGTTTGGTGTTTCACTATGTATTGAATGGTTACAAAGATAGTCGAATGACTTTAGAATATACATGGGTCTGCGGAAGTATGTGGATTACTTACTCTTCCTATTTCTCTCTCCTATATTCTCCTCTAATTGCTCTCCAAAATGGTCTGCCCTCTCTCTCTTATTGGAGAGGGGTATTTATAGGGGGAGAACGTGGGTCCCATCTCTGAAGTGCCGTTGTAATCTTATCTTCTTGTAATTTGTGCCTATTACGCAGAGGTGTACATACAATTTGCCCCACTTCTTCTAACTTGGGCGTATTTTGCAATTTTGAAGAAGAATGGTAGTCCTACACGTTTCCCACTTTGCATTAACTTCTCTCGTAACTGCTCATTGGTACGAGGAGCAGTTATTGTCTTCTCTAGCTTCATAAATAGGAAAGAGAATGTGAAAAAAACTTTTATCCTCTTCTTGTCAGTGTTCATTCTCTTCTTGTTTTCTTGTTCTTTTTCTTTAGTCATTTACTATCACCGTCCTTGTGAGGAATATAGCATTCAATTTTCTGTTTCTTTCTTCTGCTTATTTCGTTCTTGATTGCTGCTGCCCCTGTATCTGTCGATATCTCCGATCCTCCTTTCTTCTACTGCAGTTAGTGTTTGTCGTCCTCTTTTATACAGTTATGGGATTTTCTTATCAGTTGTTCACCATTGTTTTATCTGTATTTTTATCTGTTTGTCTCCTGCTGATGTGTTCTTGGTTTTGTGATGAAGAGCATACATGTCGAAGTATATATGCTTGCCCATGTTCTTTGTTTACAGCGTCTGTGAGTCTATGTATGAGTATTATCCCTGGATGGAGTATTTTTTAGTTTCTTAGGGTTTCCCATGTTTATCCGGATGAACCATCAATTATGGGTTTTTTGATCTTTAGTGATCTCCTCGTATTCTTCTCTAAACTGTTTTTGTGTTTCCTTGTAGATATGTCTGATCGTCCGCGGGCTCCTTACCAAAATCCGCCGTCTAGTCCGCCAAGATCCCCTCCGCGTAGAGATCCTGATAGATCTCCACTTGGGTAAGGTCCTCACAAGTCTTCGAAATATGATCCTAGGGGTCATAGGGTTTCGTCTTCCTCCGGTGTGAAGATTATGCCTTCTAAAAAGGGGATATGCCGAAGGGTCCCTGGGTCTAGGTATGATTTAACCGCGCTCTTCTCGTCCTCGTGAATATTCTAGGAGTACGCAGGCTCCTCCTCGTGATGACTCTAGGAGTACGCGGGCTCCTCCTCCTCGTAATGAAGTGGTGATGCTCCGCCCCTTCGTTCAATGGCTCCTCCTTCAGTGCCTCCGCATAAATCTCTGCCGCCTCCTCCCGCGGTTTCTTCCAAAGGGAAGTACTACAAGGGTACTATCGAGAGCTGATCCGTCTACAAATCTTCCTTCTAAAAGCAAAGCTTCGGAATTGGGTCCTACTTCTGATTCCGCAGACGAGGAAGAAACTGTCCCCGTGATCCGCAACATTTCAGTGGTAAGAAGAAGGTCACTTTCAAGCATATTATCTTGAGATGTTCAAGGAAAAACATGAACTCCAAGCTTTTGAGGTGCTTCTATGCTCCTGACGATGATATCACCTACGAGCTCCTTGCTAATTATCAGTTTGACGAGTTTCATCTGTTGACTACGGTTGGAGCCTTCGAGGCGGGTCTTATGTTGCCTTATATAAGTCGGGTGACTCCTTTTATTATGACGTGTTGGCTAGTCGCGAAGGTCTACGAACACTCATAATCGTTCCGTATCACAACTATCTGGGAATTATCTTCGTTCACTGAAGGAATGTTATCTGCGGCAAGGGAGAGACTATGATGACCTGCTATGTTCCAAATCCCTGAGAGGGAGTGGTACACTCCTCAGAACTTTAACAGTTCTTTTGGGGATTATGTCAACAGCAGAAACCGTAAGCCGTGGAGTGTTAGTCTTCGTAACATTGCTGCTCCCCGTGGTGAAATTCGTCTTTGAGTGAGGTGAGTGACGCCAAGCTGAAGTATGTTCCTGGTACTGAGGGATCTGCTAAACGGAAACTCTTTCCTGCTCGTGAAAGGATTAAGCGTGACCATGATTATGAATGGCATGCTACTGTTATTGAGGTAGTTGGTCCTTGGGCTTACGGATGGATTCCGGGTCCACGTGGTTGGCGTCCTTCTGACAATAGCAAGCCTCGTGAAACTCTCCTGCTCGTTATGGAGATTTCTGTCCTTGGCGTCCTAATTTCGCGGGCATGAATTTCCTTATGCTCTTGATGTCGTTGATGGAGATGAGGAGGAGGGTTCTGGTGCTATCCATCATCAAAAGTGCTACTTCTGCCAAGGTATAGTTTCTTCTTATATTCTCTATCTTTTTGCCCTTTTTCCTTGCTTGAAATAATTTTCATTTTTGAAGTGAGGGAAAAATGAGCTTTGTGGGATGTATACTGGTTTGTAGGTGTCGAAGAAGAAGAAACTTGGACCCAAACAATCTTCTACTGCGGTTATCGTGAGGCTGAGGGTATGAGGAGGTTAAGAGTCCCGTAAACCAAGGGTATGGTGAGGATGAAGAAATGTCCAACGGAGAAGAGCGTACCGACACTTCTTACCCTGATAAAGAAGGGTAATGAAGAAGAGTTGCCGCGGGTGGTGATGGTGAGGCTGAAGTTGCCGCGGGTGGTGATCTTGAAGAAAAGTTGCCGCGGGTGGTGATGGTGAGGCTGAGGGTAATTACCGTCTATGGTACTGGTGGGAGTGGATCTGCCCTGCTGTGATGACATTGTTGGTGTGGGTACTTTGCCCGTAATTTCCCCAGAATTCTCTTTCGGTAGGATATATTCCGCGGGGGAATCCTTCGATGTGACTGCTGCCATGGGTCTTGCCGAGGACTTCTCATTGCTTTCCCCACATGATGATTGGGATGTGCTTGGGACCTTGGCAAAAAGTACCACTGATCAGCAGCTGAGAACGCAGGTGGTTGTGCTGAGGTGGTAATGTCGAGCTTGCGCGGGTGAGGAGATAACTGCCAAGGGGAAGTCTGCGGTTGAGTCTCCTTCCGAGGATTTTCCTTTCTCGCTAATGCCTGAAGGTGAAGATTCCATTTTGGCTTGGCTAAGGAAGAAAAACCTGATGTTCGTCCCCAACCCTGCCCCCGTGGTCACTGGTGAGAAGAAGCCCGCGTTGCTGAGATGTGGGAGAAAGATCTTAGAGCTTCGGAAACTAATTTAGTGGTTGAGCTCCCTCATCTGTTGCTAACATGATGGCCATAGTTGATGGGTACCAGTACGGTTATCCCCAGCAGCGTGTTTTAGAGGTCAAGCCTTGTACTCTTTTTATGATATCCACGCATTGTGTTCTTCGTGATATCTGATTCCTTTGGTATAATAATGTTTGTTGACTGTGACGTAGATGATGAGGAGTGAACATTGTAACCATGTTCTATACCAGTTCTTTAAAGCAAAGTCTCTAAAGTTGGAGGCCAAGCTTCGTCATAGGGAAGAGGAACTGTCTGCGGCTGAAGCGTAAATGAATGAACTGAGGGGACGTCTGAAAGAAAAAGAACAGCTGGGAATGCTGAGGAGAGTCTTCGTTCAGAACTTGCTATAGTCCGCAATGAATTGGAGCAGACTCGTAGAAGTGTCTCGTCCTTCACAGGTTTGTATTTTACGGATTTTTCACTCCTTGTGATTCCCTATCTGTATTTTGGTGTTCTGTCTGAGTCTCCCCACCCTATCTTCAGTGGGTGGAGTCCCCGAGTTGATATGGCTTCGGAAAGAAAGGGAACGACAGAAATCCCGTATTGCAGAGTTGGTGGGTAAGTTGAAGAGCGAAGCCGTAAAGTGGAATGCTCGTGCTGATGAGCACAACGCCTTAACAGCTGAGTGGCGTGAAAAGCGAACACTGATGGTTGATATGCAAAATAAGTACAATCATGACCGTTGTTTGTTTAATGGTACGCTGCTATGGACGCGTGACAACCTGCGTGATGCTCGAGAACATGCTTCAGACTTAGAGGCTAGAGTGCGCTTTTTAGAAGGAGAGTTACAACAGGCTCGTTCTTTCTTAGGCCCCGGGGTTAGGGATAGTATGTGCGTCTTTCCGAGGAAAGAGATAATGCTAGGGCCGAGGTTGGTGCTCTTAGTAAAGCCCTAGCAGCGTCTCGAGCGATGTTGCTCGCCAAGTGGAGTCTGAAAGAGATCTTGAGATGAATGTGTATCGACTCATAAAAGGATGGGGGAGGAATGATGAAGTCAACCATCTTCGTCACTTGGATTCGATGAAGCAGGTAGATTTAGACGAGTCAATTTGCTCTTACGAACCTTCAAACGGATTATAAGAAACTATCCACCGAATATGACTTTCTTGATGAGGCTCGGGACGCAGTTGTCAATGAGTATGAGGAGGCTTCGGCTAATGTCGAAGGTATAACCTCGTTTTATCGAGTGTGATTCTGTTATTTCTTCGTTTTAACCCCTTGGTATTTTTTGTTTTCAGCACTCGAGGGACAGCTTCACGCAGCAAATGATGAGCTTAAAAAGACTCAATCTGCCTTAGTGCAGCAGGAAGGACAAACCAATATTTCAAAGGGTTGGCCGCGTCTCGTGAGGAAGCAGCGGAGATTGCCTCCAAAGAGGCGGAACGCCTATCTGTATTGTCTCAGCCCACCAGCGGACCGCTGTTATCACTTATAAGGCTCGATGTCAGTTGGCTGAAGAGACCAACAAAGTCCTGGATAAGATTGAACTTGGCTTAAAGTCGAACATGGTCTTGTCAAGAATATATCCGCGCGTCCCCCCCGCGCCTTGCCTGGTTCTTCTGGGCCTCTTCAGGTGGTAGCGTACCTTCATCTCGCAGAGACAACCCGTTGATGGAGCTGTATCGTCCAAGTAGATTTTTTATTAGTCATAGAAAGTTGATCCTTGTTGATTATATAATTTCGGATCATTTTTTGATGTGTTTCCTGTTTATCTTATTTGCGAATCTTGTAATCAACTCTTTATGAAATGGATCATCCTTTTGGCATACCTGCGTTATCAATTCATCTTTTTATTTTAAAGTATTGTGAAGTGTTAAACTAGAAATAACTGTTTGTAAAAAGTTGAGAGTGTTTGAGTGCGACACCGAAGGTAAATACCTTCGTGATCGTCTTGAGACCTGTCACCCCGCTGGCGAATCCTGGGCCAGAGGATTCCCAAACGGTGGGGGCCGAGGCAGCGTTCTAGGATATGGAATGCTTATTTGAAAATATTTACATGCACCCATTCCGTCGACCCACTGCCTTAAAATTGGTTGGGTATCTCTTTCTGCTGGGTGCCTTCCCCCTGGTCTTACACTCATAGACACTGATAGGGGAGCCCTGAGAGATTGTAGATTAACTACTTTCCCCAATATTAATTTAAATTTGTTAATAATTTTGTTTACTTGAAGATTTCCCAAAAAGTTGTTTGATTGATAGGTTGAGGCCTGCTACTCCTCGTCCAGAGATAGAAACATGTAAAGCGGTTACGCTGCCTTCTTCTTCTGGTATTCTCCACGCAGATGCAAAGCTGCGCTGCTCCTATGGGTAGTACGGTTTGAGCCATTTAGCATTCCAAGGGTGCCGGAGGACCTCGCCTTTCAGATTGCGAAGATAGTAGGAACCGTTTCCCGCAATGTCGTGTATTATAAAAGGTCCTCCCCATGTAGGTGCTAACTTTCCCCATTTCTTCTCTCGTTTGATACTGCGGGATTGTTCTTAGCACATACTGCCCTCTACAAAATTTCGAAGCTTTTTTTGTTGTACTCCTCGCTAGTCTCCGTTGATAATTTTCCATCTTCTGCAATGCTGCTTCCCTCCTTCCTTCCAGGTCGTCCAGTCTCTCTAACATCATGTCTGTTGTGAGATTTTTCTCCCATGCTTCGGTCTTTGTGGTTGGCATGAGGATCTCTGTTGGGATGACTGCTTCAGCTCCATAAGTGAGGAGAAATGGGGACTCCCCAGTGGCAGATCTTCGTGTTGTCCTGTATGCCCATAATACATTGTGTAGGTTCACACCATCGCCCCTTGTGTTCGTCTAATTGCTTTTTGAGGATAAGGGCGAGGGTCTTGTTGTAGCTTCCGCTTGTCCGTTGCTTTGAGGGTATATGGGGGTGGACTTGTTTTTCCTTATTTTGAAAGTGTCGAAGAGCATGTCTATGTTTTTCCCCTGTAATTGTTTACCATTATCGGACACGATTTCCGCTGGTATGCCGAACCTGCAAATAATGTTTTGGAATATGAAAGTAAACACGTCCACGTCTCTGATCCTGGCTAAGGCTTTGGCTTCCACCCATTTACTGAAGTAGTCCGTGGCTACTATCAAAAATCGTCTTTTCCCTGATCCTTCGATGAAAGGCCCAACGATATCTATGCCCCATTTTGCGAATGGCCACGGACTATCCACAGAATTCAACGTTGTTGCTGGTGCATGTATCTTTTTGGCGAAACGCTGACATTCTTCACATCGTCGGGACATTCTTGCGCATCTTGTATCATTGTGGGCCAGTAATATCCTTGCATTTTTGCTTTGTCGGCTAGTGATCTCATGCCGCTATGATTCCTGCGTCACCATAATGGATGTCGTTTAGAATTCGATGCCCCTCTTTCCTGGATAAGCAACGTAGTAACGGTCCGAGGAAAGATTTCTTGTACAGGATCCATCCCGAAGATCATATCTTCCTACTTTGGAGAGTATTTTCCTGTTTGTTTGTGATCCGCGGGTAAGGTTCCATCCTTGAGAAACGCATGGATCATCATTCTCCAATCATCTTCGTTGTGAAATCTTCGTCTTGATTTGCTCTTGACAGGATATCTTCTTCGTCAAAATCGTCACGGATGTCTTCTCCCACCTGATCTTCGATATTTTCTTCCACTGTATCTTGATTTGTAGCAAAGGAAAATTGTGTTGCAATCGAGGGTATACCCTTGTTATTTTGATAGCTTCGATACTCTTGTCCTTCAGCATGGATGATATATATGCTAGGGCATCCGCGTGCCTGAGATCCCTTCTGCATAAGTGCCGGATGTTCGGAATTTGTGATGCCAATGTTTGGACCAAGGCCATGTAAGCTGAGAGGGTGTCGTCGTACACATTGTATTCGAGCCCTATTTGGTATGACAAGCTGCGAATCACTTGTCAGTCTTACATCAGTTACCCCCATCTCTATTATTAAGCGGAGGGCATGTACGACTGCCTCGTATTCGACGATGTTGTTAGTATGCTCTTTGAATTCTAACCTGAGTGCCTGTACGATCCTTTCTCCAGTTGGGGTGGTGATGACAATGCCTATTCCTGCCCCTTCCTTATTTTTGGAACCATCACGAAGACTTCCCATTGTCTTTGACTCGCGGGTTCGAGGACATCAACTGGATCCTTGCTTTCTTCTCGGCTTCTGGTATTCCCCTAATCTCTTCGTCGTTGTCCAGGGGGAGGTCTGCTAAGAAATCCGCCAAAACTTGGGATTTTTGGGAATGTTGAATTTCATGAATGATGTTGAATTGGTCCAGGTGGGTGTTCCACTTGGCTATTCTGCCTACTTTTCCCGCGCTTTTGAGGACTGCTTCCAGTGGTGCTTTGCATGGGACGCGGATGAAGTGAGTTAGGAAATAGGTTCTCAGCTTTTGAGTAGCCCACACCAATGCCAGGATAAGTTGTTCGATCTTCGTGTAGTTCCTTTCCGCAGAATTGAGGGTCTTACTGACATAATAGATAGGTGTTCTATCTTCGTATTGGTTTTGACCAACACTGCGCTAACTGCGTCTTCTGTCGCTGCTATGTACAATGCCAAAACCTCATCATCAGGCTTCTGCAGGATTGGAATTGAAGCCAGGTGTTCCTTGATTCTTTGGAAGGCTTCTTCGCATTCTGCGGTCCATTCAAACTTACTCCCTTTTTTGAGAATATTGAAAAAATGTTTGCATTTGTCCGAGGATCGGGCAAAAATCTGCCCAAGGCTGCTATGGACCCATTGAGCTTGCACTTCTTTTAAATTCTTCGGAGATGGCATTTCTACTATGGCCTGAATCTTCGCGGGTCTACCTCAATGCCCCTTTTTGTTACCAGATATCCGAGGAATTTCCCTGAGGTGACACCGAAAGTGCATTTTTCTGGATTTACTTTCATGTGATGTTTCCTCATTGCTTCGAAATCTCTCAGGTCCTGGTGGTGATCTTTGCGCAGCTACTTTTGACGAGCATGTCATCAACGTAGACTTCTAGGTACTACCAATCCATGGCCTGAAGATAGCATCGACCATTCTTTGGTACGTTGCCCCTGCGTTTCGAAGTCCAAAGGGCATTCTAGTGTAGCAATAAAGGCCATGCGGGGTGTAGAATGTGTGTGTAGTTGATCTTCTTCTGCCAGGGCTACTTGGTTGTAACCAGAATATCCATCCATGAATGACAGCTCTTCGTATCCTTCCACTGCTTCAACCAGCTGATCTATGCTTGGCAGGGGATAGCTGTCCTTTGGACATGCCTTGTTGAGGTTAGTAAAGTCGATGCATATCCTAACCCCTCCATTTTTCTTAGGAACGACGACCATGTTGGAGATCCATGTAGGGTATTTGACTTCCTTGATGAAGCCTGCTTCTAGTAGTTTCCGAAGTTCTTTTTCCACTGCCTTATGATACTCTGGTGCAACTTTTCTTATTTTCTGCCTGAAAGGTGGCGTGCCTGGTTTGATGCGCAGCTCGTGTTGGATTATTTTCGGATCAATCCCCGGCATATCTCCTAACTTCCAGGCGAATACATCCGCGTATTCTTTAAGTAATTTGGTTAAGGAATCTTCTCTTCTTTCGTCCATTATGGTCCCTACTTTGATCATCTTCGGGTTTTCTTCCGTTCCTATGTTGATTTCTTTTACGGGCTCCACTGGTGTGAACACCGGCTTCGGGTCCCCGAGGACTGGGACGTTCTTTATTGCTATTTGGTATGTTTCTGTCCTTCGTTGGCTGCTGAAGTACTGTCTCTGTGTTTAGGACATTATCATCTTTTGTCAAACCCTCCTGTGGTTTCCTTGAGGAACAGGTCTATGGCCTTTTCTTTCGCAGCTTCTTTATTTTTAATCCTTCGGGTTTTTCGCTGCTCTTCTTGTTCGTTGTTGATACGATCCTGAGTGGTTGGCACTCTTTTGCAGAGACCCGATCTCCCTTGATTTCCATCACTCCCTCGGTGTAGGGAACCTGAGATATTGGTAGTAAGTTGCAGCCACTCCCTTGAGTTTATGTACCACTTTCGTCCAATAATGGCGTTATAGGGGGATGGGGCGTCAACCACGCTGAATCGTGTTTCTACTTTCATGGGTCCGGCGTTCACCTGCAACACGATGTCTCCCAATGGCTTTGTGGGTGCTCCATTGAATCCGTAGATGGTGTAATAAGAGGTCATTAGTGTTCATCATGGAGCTTCATCCGTTTGAATGCGTCGTAGAATAGAACGTTCACTGAGCTTCCCCCGTCTATGAGGATCTTTTTGAGGTTACATCCGCCACTGGTAGTGTGAGGACCAAGGGATCGTTATGATCTTCCATATCTTCTTCGATATCTTCAGTATCGAAGATAATAGGTGCGTCCATCCACTCTTCGTGTCGTCCACCTCTACGCCATCAATCTTATATAATTCGCAGTGGTCTTCGAACTGCTTCCGTAGCCTCTTTCTATCTGCGCTGTAAGGAGGGCCCGCGGCTTCGGAACACGAGATGGTGTTGATTGTGCGGTTTCCCTCTGGAAGTTGGACTTGCTTGGTCCGTTTGGATCTATCCTCGGACCTCCTTTCGTATGTAATGTTTGAGTTCGCCAGCATCAATCAATTTTTGGATCATTATTTTGAGGTTTTTGCATTTCTCGGTCTGGTGTCCATTGAAGCAATGATACTCACAGTAATCTTTAGACTTCTCGGTTCTTGGGGGTGTTTTCCCTTAGACCACGGCCACTCCAAATTTTCCCTTCCTTTGATCTCTCGCAAGATCCGAGCGTAGCTAGCATTGAGCTTCGTGTAAACCTGATCTTCGAATTTTCGATCGTCTTTTCGTCGTTCATCTCTGTTCCTTCCTATCTTCGTGAGGCCGTTCCACTGAGCTATTTCTTTTGGCCCCTGGTTTGTTCTGCGGAATTGGTACGGTGAGACCTCTGCGTGTGTGCCCTCGGGTTCTCACGCTGGATTTCTTCAAGACGAGCGTACTTTTCAATAATTATTCGAAGATCTCCTTCTGTCTTAGGCACGCTTCCATGAATCTCAACAAATAGTGGACTCATTCGGTCTAATCCCCACTTGTAGCAGTTGATACTTACTACGGGTCCACACTCCCTATGGCTTGGCAGATCTTGTGCCATCTGTGTATTCCCTCGTGTTTCCTTGTAGCCAATTGCCAGAGAAAAAAGTTTATCCATTCCAGTGTTGACAGCTTTGTTGTACATGTATGTCCTCAGAAATTTCTCTGCGAGTTGATCGTAGGAGTTGATGGAATCAGGTGGCAGGTTGTCAAACCAAGACAAAGCCGATCCCTTCAGACTTGATGGGAAATATCTACAGAGGACGGCGTCGTTCTGACTCCATCGGGCTAAGATACGGTTATAATACCGGATATGTGCCGCGGGATCACTGGATCCGTCGTAGCATTCAAAAGTTGGGACAGGGCACTTTAACGGAATGGGGGTATTTGCCAGGCGATGAGTTAGGGGCGTGGAGTTAGCTTCTTTCATCACCTCTTCAAGCCTTCCTCCGCCTTGTCTGGCTTTTAACTGTGATCTCAGCCATCATCTCATCACGCAGCTCCTCCATTGCGCGGTAATATCCCACGTTCTCATGCTCAGTTGAGCGTTTCTTTCTTCGATCTTCGCTGTCATAATAGTCTAACTCTTCGGTGGCATATTCCGGATCGGATGCTGCTTCCCCTGGCGTCATTTGCTAGGATGATTCTTCGGTCTCGATTAGGCTCTGGCGCTTTAGAATTTGCTTCGTCCAGTTGTTGGCTAGTCTTCGTGCTTTGGGCAATCTATCTTTCAAGTCTTGGTTCTCCCTGGCCAGAAGAGCTACGGCATCTGCGTAGACCTGCTGGCTCTTTTTCAATTCTTCGAGCTCTACCATCAGTCGGTGGGATGGTTTGATCCCTGATTGGGAGTTCCGGCTGTACCCCTACGGCCATAGTTCCCCCTTCGTCTACTGTGTATTAAGGGTGGCCGAGGATCAGCTTCAATCGTTGGTATCTCCAAGTTTGGTCCCCTCGGTTGAGCTTCCACCCGTGGTACTAAAACCACTGGTATGGTTTGATTCTGACCGTTGGTTGACGGCATTCCGAAGATTGGTGGATGTGCGGGATGATGTCATAGATTCTGCTACCCCTTCTTTTTGTTGATGGATTTGGCTTGAAACCAAAGTCTTGTTAGCTTCTGTAGCCTGGAGGGCCGCAACAGTCTTCGTGGCTGCTGCTTTGAGAGCCGCGGCTGCAATGGAGTTAGTGTTCATAGGTGAAGTGATTTCCGCAGCATCCTGCCTCTGAGTAGTTGTTTTAGCTTTGTCTCCTTTCTGCTTGCTTCGGGTCATGACCGAGGTAACCCTCGGTGTCTCCTTTGATGAGGCTTTGGTTTTTCCTGCCTCTAGTATCTTCTCCATTTTTAATCCTTTCTGCATAGGGAATAAATAAGGAGAACCAAAGATATCCACGAGGATCGGGTTAGCGCCATTCGTACCCGCAAGACTATTGGAATAGAAGGAAATGAGTTCCCAAGGGCCTTAATAGAAGAGAAATGTAAAGACTTCATGGTCTAGTTTTTGAAATACAAATCCTTAATAAACGATCATGAATCTTGTTTTCAGACTACTTTTGAAAAAGAACTCTTGAAAAGGCAGATCCGTCGCGAGGACTCATGAATCTGGATTATTAAGTCTTAGTTGGAGAAAACACCTCACGTGCAAATCGGTGATAGATAGCCGCGGGTTTGTCTGCTTTGAAATGGTGTTTGTGAAAATGAAGAACATGAACCCAAAAAATAAAAAAGGTTTTGAAAGCACGCTGAACCCAGAAAAGGGCACAACCATAGTGCGCGTTTTAAGGTGAAATCACAGGATAAGATAAATCTTTTACCGGGACAGAGTCCCTGTTTCTAGCGCCAAATTGTAAAC
This sequence comes from Papaver somniferum, assembly GCF_003573695.1. Taxonomy (NCBI): domain Eukaryota; kingdom Viridiplantae; phylum Streptophyta; class Magnoliopsida; order Ranunculales; family Papaveraceae; genus Papaver; species Papaver somniferum. Next base: position 44,281,492 of record NC_039365.1, read on the forward strand.
ACAAAAATGTCGAGGCCACCCAAGTGTTCACAAACAATATTCGCATACGTCCTAATTCTATAATTGTACATCGTATGCGTAACAGGATGATTATATCGATTCATCGACTCAAAGCCTTCGAGCTTGTCATTGTCTAGTCGAATATTATCATAAATAATGTTCGTGTAAGGAAATAAATCAAGAAACAAGTATAAATCTAAAGCATATGAAGTTTAACGCAGAATGTAAGATGCAGAAATGTAAATGAGACAGATTTACGTGGTTCGGCGCTAAGGCCTACGTCCACGGGGTTTGGTGTTTCACTATGTACTGAATGGTTACAAAGATAGTCGAATGACTTTAAAATATACATGGGTCTGCGGAAGTAGGTGGATTACTTACTCTTCCTATTTCTCTCTCTTATATTCTCCTCTAATTGCTCTCCAAAATGGTTTTCCCCCTCTCTCTTATTGGAGAGGGGTATTTATAGGGGGAGAACGTGGGTCCTATCTCTGAAGTGCCGCTGTAATATTATCTTCTTATGCTTTGTTCCTATTACGCAGAGGTCTTCGGTATATGCCGCGGCCTGAGCTTGAACACGAAGGGTTATCCTCGCTTCTTCCACGAGCTGATCGACACGTGTATATCTCTTTGGTATTTAATGCTGGCAGATGGATGTCTGCTCGTGTCACACAAGTGTCTCTTTGTCTGGTCACATCTGTGTCAGCCAAACTTCCTCTCGGCCGTTGATCTGGGACCTTCCTTGGGATGGGGTGCGTTAATACCCAAGGGGTATTATCTGGTGCTCCTCTGTGCCATCATACCTCTGTGGTCCTCTGTCCCTGACCGTCAGATCTGCTGACCGATGTCATCTTCTGATGAAATGCTTGCTATCATGTTTTGATGTCTCGCTTCACATGCCTTCCACGTGTCTCTTTCTATACACGTGGAGGATGATGAGAAGTGTACATACAATAAATAAGGTTTTCCTATTTATTGGTTAATAGAGTTTGTTTTAAGTCGCTTTTTGATTTGAGTTAAGATTTTGTTTTTGTTTTTAGAGTTCATGATCACTGATAGATCTAAACAGTGAGAAGTTAGACAGGGAGAAGTTTTGCAGGATAACAAGATAGATCCAGAAAGAAGACTTTTTCAGATGGAAAGAAAATCTTTTTCTATCGAGGTGGAATATTTTGGAAGCATAAAGACAGTGAAAATCACAGAAAGAGGAAGACATGGTTACCGAGCGTGGATGGATTTTCATCCACAAGTGATTTCGTGGCTAAAGAATATTTTAGATGAAATTGTAGAAGGAAGAACAGGGGAGAACAAGTGGAGAGGAAGAATGGGGAAAGATGTTTACTTGGCTCAGATTCAGACTAATAAGGAAGGAAGTTATATGAGAGTTTCAAGATACAAAAGACGTAATGAAGGAAGATCTTTCAGTCTTTGTTTTTCTGATGGAGAAGATTTTCAGTGCTGGCTTATTTTGTCACAAGCTCTGGATTTTTTCATTCCTAAACAAACAACAATGAGAACAGTTGGAAGCTTAAGATCTAATGACGATTATCCTAATCTGGTTCAAACAGACAATAAAGGTATTGTTAAGATCTCTAAGAACATTGGATGAGGGAAGATTACGAAGATGATTAAGGCAAAATTTGGTTGGAGAAGTTATTTAAAACTAAATAACTTAGTTTATCCTAATCTGGTTCAGTTCAGCTAAATGCCCAAGAAAGCAGGATATGGAGGCCGGTGATATGGGAGGAAGATGGAATCATTGTCAAGATATCCAAATGGAATGGAGATACTATGTTGGATGCGACAAATAAGAAGACTAAAAAACCAGGAGAGGAAGAACAGACTAGAAGATGAATCAAACAAGACCCATTAATACCTATCGACTTTAATTCAGTAAAATGGCTCAAATCAGGGGTATGCCATTAAGACTATGGAGCCCGAAAAATTTAAAATTGATAGGGAATGCTCTGGGTAATTTCATCATTATTTCTCAAGAAACGTTATTTATTTCGTTGGATTCAAAAATACATTTCTTCAGGATATCAGTAAGTGGTGAGTTTGATCACATTCCGGCGTTGCTGGTAACAATGGTGGAAGGAGAAAACATGGCGTTGACTGTTCAATGGGATTTTCAGTATACTCCAAATATCTCGCCTGCAGATCAAGATTATATAAAGAAAGTCGAAGATTTTGAGGCAAAAATAAAGGAGCACTTGCAGGACGTGGAGGTGAATATTTCAAATTTGAGTCTTCCTGGTCAAGACTTGAGAGAAGAAAATCGAAGCCGTCCAAATGAAAATTCCAGATCTCAGGAACACATCAACGGTTCTGAAGGAACTGTACAAAAAATTATTGAAGAAGAAAACGACATATGGATTTTTATTCCTAAAAGTGGGAGAAAGGAAACAACTAATACTCCAAATTCAATATCAAACACCTCGTCAAAGACTGGATCGAGGTACACTCCAATTCAGCAGGAGGAAGATTCAGAAAATAACTTTTCTTCTGTGAATTCCAGTAGAAAGGAGTTGGAGGATAATGTAGTGAAAAACCTAGAAGAGGTTCAACAGTTCAAGGAGGTTGAGGATGATGGACTCATAGATAAAACTGTGCAATCTTTGGTCCAAGTTGCGTGCAGTTATGGAAGTATTAATGAAGCTCAAAAAGAAACCCTGAGAAGGAATATGACCAAATTTGTGATAAATTATAAACAGAGGTTTGAGAGAAAAGAAGACAGGGAAGAGGGAGCTAATGAGGAAGGTGATGAACATAATAATGACAAAACTCTTGATGTTAACCGAGATGAAGAAAAAACAGATAGTGAGGAGGAGGAAGACAATAGTGTTGTAGACATTAGAGCAGCAAGGGAAGAAGCAATTAATAATGGATTTTTAAAATCCTCTGTTGGAATATTAGGGACATGAATGAGTTTCATAAACAGATTGCTTTCAAGAACTTGGCAGCGGCGCAAAGGTGTGGTGTGTGTTTAATTCAGGAGACAAAAATTCAGTACATGTCTGACTGGTTTGTTAGGCAGTTGTGGTACGATGACAACTTTGACTGGAATTATTTTCCATCAGTAGGAAGCAGTGGAGGAATGTTATGCATCTGGGATAGTAGCAAGTTTTAAAAATTGCAGGAAAGATTGGGTCTCAACAACATTACGACTGTGCTTTGTAATAGAAGTAACGGCATTCAATGGGCTGTAACAAATATCTACAGTCCTTGTGAGTATAACTTTAGAAGTGATTTTTGCGATGATATGAAAGAAGTTAAAAGTTGGTGGAATGGTCCAATCTGTATAGCTGGGGATAAGAACGCAGTGAGAAATAATGAAGAGAGAAATGAAGGGGAGGGAAACAACAGGAATATGGCATTTCTTAACAATTTCATTACGGATCATGATCTGATAGATCAACCGTTGATTGGGGGGTATTTTACTTGGTCTAATAATCATTCTTCTCCACTTTTGTGCAGGTTAGATAGGTTCTTGTTCGATCATCTTTTCGAGGAGGCATATCCAACTGCTCTTCAAATAGTGTTAACAAGAACTATATCATATCATAATCCAATTCTAGTGATCATTGAGCCGACAATGCCTTCAAAACCATACCTTAAACTAGACAGAGTTTGGGTTGAACACAAGGATTTTGCTAATAATGTGAAGAATTGGTGGGAAGTTATGTCTTTTCAAGGAAGTGCAAGTACTAGATTTTTCCCGAAGCTTCAGAACTTGAAACATTTAATCAATCCATGGAGAATCCAAGAGTTTGGATCTATTGGAAGGGAGAAGACTACTCTCACTGATAAAATTCATGAATTAAACATTCTGGAGGAGAGTGGAGCTCTTCAACATCATCATATGGAGGAAAGGCTAAACTATAAACTGAAATTGAAGAACATTGAGACATTGGAAGCTAGAAAATGGCAGTTGAGAGCTAAACAAAACAATTTTAGGTGGGGAAATGATAACACTCGTTATTTTCATAGCATAGCCAGTGCATGGAGGAAAAGGAGCACTATGGTCAAGTTGCAAGTGGGAGGTGTGCATTGCTTTGAACAGAATACAATTAAAGAAGAGATCAGAGATTTCTATGTTAATCTTTTCACTAAACAATATGAAGTCAATTCTCAGATGGAGAATTTATATTTTCCAGCAGTGAAAGAGGAGGACAAGAATTGGCTTGAAAGAGAGTTTATAGAGGAAGAAGTCTGAGGGGTTATCAAGAAGATGGGAAGTAATAAGGCCCCTGAGCCGGATGGATTTACAACTGAATTCTACAGAAGTTGTTGGAGCACAGTCAAAGTGGATCTCATGAACCTTGTTAGAGCATTGCTCGGTCGAATTCGCATGCGTTGCTATCTCAAGCATGTTTGTCAAGTTTAGTTGTCAAAACTATATGTATTGATTTCTAGACGACTTATAGCTAAGTCTCGGTTAGGAAAGGTTAGTGTAGTTGACCTCCATACTCCATGGCGATTATCTTGCGAAGACGAAGAACTACTCAAGGAACCAGTGGAACTTCATCCGACCAAAAAGGTATGTGAGACCTGAACTTATCTATCACTCAAATATCTACTCTATCTCCTACTCTTTAGACAAAGTCGTATAAGTATAATAGTTTTCATACATACACATTTGATATTTCGAGCCGAGTTTACTCGTCTATCTTTTATCTCGAAATACGGGTTGGTAAAGCTTTCGCTTTAGCCATTGTTTATCTTTATCCCGTGATGCAAGTCATGAAGACGTTTCGATCTTGAAAAGAGCTTTGATGACGATAGTCGTGAATAACGATTATTATAACATTATAGAAGAATGTTTCATTGATTGAAATGTAGAGTTGAGAATACGTAACCAACTACGGATATAAGCATATATAGTGTATTCGCACATTAGTGTATAAATCCATGTGCCGGAAACCAAGTGTGTGCATTCGTGCATACGTATTGACGAAGGAGACAGGTTGGGTACCGTACCCGTACGCGTACTGGCGGAAGTTTTCTAACCGAAATTTTCTGCTGAGGTTTGTGAACTTTGCAAACTGGAAAACCCTCACCTTAGGTATGCGTACCCGTAAGCGTATCCTCAGAAGTTTTTGAACCAAAAATTTATGTTGGGTTTGCAAACCCAATTCCGGCAAAGCTAGAGTACACGTACCCGTACGTGTACCCAAGATGGTTATATCTCAAATCGGCAGCTCATGAACTAAAAACAATAAATCAATAAGGAATGTAATCTTTGCAAATCGTGGCTATATTGTTCATGATTGATTCAAGTGAATCAAACCGAGTTGTTTCAATTGTATCTATTATAAAGATCTAAGAAATTGAACAACTCTTGAACTAGTTCTTTTGAAGTCATTGGAACTAGTTATTGAAAAGGATGAATATGGTTGATATGAGAGTTACTCATGTGGCTAATCAATGGTGAACCATTTGTGAACCAACCAAATGTACACGTTTAGGTACGGTTACTCAAACCTAAATGAAATACAATTCATTTGTGTGTGACAAGCTAAGTTTCGATCTAACGGTTAAAAGATATCAGTTTTGGAAAAATCAGGTTGATCATCTAACGGTGAAAATTGAATGCTTTATTACTAAGCTAACTTAGATTGCAAACCCTGATTTGAAAACTATATAAGGAAGACTCTATCATCTGTGCAAAACTAATCCCCACACCTCCTGTGTACTACTAGTTAGTTTTTCTAGAGTCCTTTCTACTGTAAACGTAGGTTTTTTCTCGAGACCCTGTCGGTTAAACGACTGAAAGACTTCATTGGGATTGTGAAGCCAGACGATACTACTTCTCTTGTAGTTTGCGATCTGATCTTGCCATTTTCTATCGTACAATTTCAATTGTAAGATTGGCTTGAGATTTATCTCCAATAGGGCAAGATAAAAATAAATCACAAACATCTTCGTCTCATCGTTTGTGATTCCGCAACATCTAGTTTCGCTACCATAGGATTTATATTTTTGTGAGGTGATTGATAACTCTAGGCTGTTATTCGGGAATATAAGACTGGATTATCAATTGGTTTCTATTCACCTTGATTTTATCAAAATACGTAACAAACTTCATTAGGTTTATCTGTGGGAGACAGATTTATCTATCAGGTAGTATTATTTTGTGCGATACAGATTTGTCTATTCAAGTCTTCGACTTTGGGTCATAGCAACTCTTAGTTATGGGTGAGATCAGCTAAGGGAATCAAGTACGTAGTATCCTGCTGGGATCATAGACGTAAGGAGCGCAACTGTACCTTGGATCAGTGTGATATTGATTAGGGTTCAACTACAGTCCATATCGAAGTTAGTTTGTCGTAGGCTAGTGTCTGTAGCGGCTTAATACAGTGTTGTTCAATCCGGACTAGGTCCCGAGATTTTTCTGCATTTTCGGTTTCCTCGTTAACAAAATTTCTGGTGTCTGTGTTATTTCAATTTCCGCATTATATCGTTTATCTTTATAATTGAAATAATACAGGTTGTGCGTTGAAGATCATCAATTAGAGTATCCGACCTTTGGTTGTTGATTTAAATTGATTGATCCTTGGATATTGGTCTTTGGTACCATCCAAGTTATTCCTTGTATTTGATAAAGACTCGTTGATTGTTACTACCTTGAGTAAAGATCAAATCAAGAGAAGAGATATTAACTCCTTGGTATACTTTTATCTAGATTGAGTCTGACTGTCTAGTTGATTCTCTACAAAGCATATTGGAGTTAATCCATACAGATTGCTAAGCGAAATATTGTGTGGTGTTGTTAGACCCCCACTTTTTCAATTGGTATCAGAGCAGGCAAACACGTTTAAGACCTCAAAAGTCTGTGTTTGTAGCGATCTGACTTTATGGACAGTTGTGATATCTCTAACTTCACAGATCCAGATCAGAAATCTTTTGATGCTGGTCAAAGTGCTGAGACTCTCAAGGATCCTACCTTATCTCCTCCTTTAACGGAAACTGTTGAAGACTGGGAAGAACGCTTAGATAAACAACCGGATGAACTTTTAGATGAAAGTGACTCAGAGGAGGGACCAAGTATTGAGAAGGAAGTCTCGCAATATGTTATACTATTTGATAGCATCATAAATGAAAAAGGATCATCTTCTTATCTTGCAGAATATATGTTTCCTCTCTGTCGTGAAAACAAGAGACTTAAAAAACTCTTTAAAAGATACGATAGTGGTTACACACTGTTACAATCCATCCTCAAAGACCGTGATGAAGATATCCAGTCAAAGGATGCTGAATGTGAAAAACTTCAGAAATGTATCTACGAGTTGAAAGAAAAACTTGCAGAATCTAAGGAAATGTTTGACTCTCAACTAAAAGAGGCAAATGATAAAGAACTTCTTCTTCACAACAAATTGAAGCAATTGGAAGATGATCTACATACATCTGTCAACAAGACAAAGTCTCTAGAAGGAAATATGAAAAGGTTTAACTCTAGTTCTACTAAATTATCTTCCATGTTAGGAGCATGTAAAGAACATCGTCATACATGTGGTCTGGGAAATAAAGGGATAGACGCTCCAAACACTGGAAAGATAAACTTTGTCCTTGCTAATGACAAATCACATTGTGAAAAACATTCAATTCACTTGATGATTCTGTAGATAAAAATTGTCATGCTTCGAAAAGAGGAAATAAGAAAACCGGCAAAACCTTCAACTGCTACTACTGTGGAAACAGAGGTCACACTGAACGAAAATGCCGTTTTCGATTAAGGAATGAAAAACTTCATAACATTCTCATACGGATGTCAAAGTAAGTAATCAAGCTTATTTCTCTCCATACTGAAAATGTCGTAGGCATAGAATCCAATGTATTGTGTGACAAGACGTCTCTTAGTTATAAGTATGACTCTAACTCCTTCTACAATTGCAGAGGAAAGAAGGCCATATGGAAAACTATACCAGTGGATACTTCAGTAAAGAAAAGAAGGAAACGAAAAAGGAAGGATGTCTTAATCAAGGAGGAAAGTTCATCCAGTGAAAAGAATCATACTGTGTCAAACGTATTGAATTTCGATCACATTCATACCAATAATCGTTCCTCCGAGTTAAAGACCAGTATAAATAATCTGAAGCGGAAAATAAAAAATCTAAGAAGGAAAGCATTTTCAGGTATTCCTCATCCTCCATGTCATAATGCTTTTGAAACTATTTTCACAATTCCTCCTTGTATTTCAGAGAAGGAAGACAATGATGAGATACTTGCTCATAAAACAACTTAATCAGTTTGCAAACTGAGCGTTCTCTCCCAACCTTAAGAGAATGTACAGAGTTCAAGATATAACCCATCTTGAAACAAATGGTTGTTGTTGTACTTGTCCTTTCTTAGTAGACTTCTTTGTTTTTAGTTCCTCTTTCACAATAAAGCATGTTTGATCATGTCTTGTGGAAATACTGTCATTTTCAGTATTCCTTCCTTGACTTGTAAATACCTTGTGGGCTCCATTACTTGACGGTTCAGAATCTGGTTCTTGACCGAGAGCGTTTGCATACTTGGCCCTTTACCGACTTTGACCCTAGGGTTTCTATATATGTATTTATATATATATTTATATCATGAAGTTTTCTTGGTATATACTAGTTAGGTAATGAGAGCAGTCTTCTAAGATTTAAAGGTGCAAACTATGGAGAATTGCAAGAAGGAAGTTGAGAATGAAAGAGAAGTCATTGCTGGGTTTTATGAGAATCTTGTTCTCATATACTTCTATAAGACAATAGATCACGAAAATCAGCAACCAGTTCAACTATCACAACAACTGGTTGGAAATCTTCTCCTAGACTTTCAAGTGCTACGAGAACAATTCGTGATTGCGAAAAGAAATCTTGAGTTCGTAAGGATAAAGCTGAAGGATGCTAATGAAGAACTTGATAGTGTTCGAAGTTTTCTGGCTCATCTTAGTTCTTTTTTTTTATGTTTCCTAGAAAACTTCTTATTTTTCGTTGTTTTTAAGAAGCATTACTGGATTTTGGAATAGCCATTATTGTGATTACACATAGCTATGTCCAATAATTTCATCTTGCAATATTTTTAGATTTATTTGTTTAAATTCTAAAAGTGATTTGGAAGATGATGGTTGCAGTACTAATCTTTATGGTTTTATATATTGCAATATTTTTATAGGATATGTGTGCTTACGTCCTTGAACTGTTATTATCCCATATATTGTCAAAGTTAACTCTTTCACATGTCGATATGCAAATATTGATACAAGATCGATGAACTCTTGAAAATAATAAAAGTTAAGCCTATATTGTCAATTATTGATGGAAGATAGATTAAAATCTTTTGTTTACAAAGATTATGTGTATTAAAAACCGTTATGCAAATAGTGATAAAAGATAGAATGAATCTTTGTATTTTCCGCAGTGTTGATCTTTCCTTGATCCATATTTTTTGTGTATACTGTGATACTCCATAAGTTTTTTCTTGTGTTGAGTATATGAACGATTGAGTTGATCACTCCTTTATGGTTAACTTAGTCGTTGCTCCGTAAGTTTTATTATGTCGAGCATAATTAATTAAATTGATCACTTTTTTGTTTAATTTGATTGTGTATTCCGATTAAATTAATCACGGGTTTACTTGTGATTAGTTTGATTGAGAACTTTGGATATAAAAAATCATTTCTTTATGGTTTTTGGTGTCCAATAAAAATACTTTCTTTTCTCGTTTAAAAGTAAGGTCGCTCTTGTTGTTATTTCGGGAATGACATCAAATGGGGGAGAGTTCATTTGAACTTGTGCTTAATTTCATATCTTTGTAGGGAGTGCGTTTGTGGAATTTTTTAGGGGTTATCTTGTATCTTCATAAACTCCTTGATGAATGCATTTAGCTTCGGCTATATGATTGCATCTAAATTAGTTGGTATGTACTTTTCTTTGGTCTTGAAGCATCTCCGTGGAAATTTCATTAGGATCCTGTTTTCGTACCTTTGCCAATTTTATTGACAAAAAGGGGGAGAATTAATATGTAGTTCACACTACAAATACATATGGTTTACATGTTTTACGGGCCATTATGTAAGGGGGAGTGGTTTTCATGTTGAGATGAAAGTATTGACTAAGGGGGAGTGATACATATCCCCATAATATTGTTGTCGAAGTTGTGATATAAGAACTTTGATACTATGTAATAATACTACGACAGTGTATAGCAATGATCGAGAGATTTTGTTTTCTCATTGTTATGGCTACGGAACTTCAACAACTATGATGCAGAATTGAACATCTATCGATTGGAGATTCAATTGTTATTTCTTAACTCTTATTCCTAAAAAGGAAGACTCATGCACTCCCAAGGATTTTAGACCTCTTAGTCTTATTGGGAGTGTATGTAAGATACTTTCTAAACTTCTTGCTGAGAGATTGAAGAAACTAATGTCTGAACTCATATCTGATTTCCAAGGTGCCTTTATACATTATAAGCAAATATTGGATGGTGTTCTCCTTGCAAATGAGTGTGTTGATAGTAGGCTGAAATCTAAGAAGCCAGGAATTCTTTGCAAGATTGACATGGAGAAGGCTTTTGATAGTGTCAATTGGCAATCTATGTTTACAATATTACACTTACATAATTTTGATTCTAAATGGATATCTTGGATCAGATGGTGTGTCTCTTCTTCTCATATTTCTATATTGGTGAATGGAAGTTCTTCTAAGAAATTCAAGCCTACTAAAGGCTTAAGACAAGGTGATTTTTTGTCCCCATATTTGTTTTTGTTGGTGGTTGAAGTTCTTTCAAAATTGATTAATGATGCAGTGGATATAAGTCAACTTCATGGCTTTCAGGTGGTGGATAATGGGACAATGATCTCTCACTTACAATTTGTTGATGATACCCTAAACTTCATTGATGCCAACGTGGATGAAGTTAGAAGATTGTTTATCATTTTAACAGTATCTGAGATACTCACTTGGTTGAAGTTAAACATGGAGAAGAGTACAATGATTAGTGTGGGTGCTGAGGAAGTGGTTAATGTTTTAGATAAGGAACTTGGTTGTAAATATGAAAAGTTACCTTTCACTTATCTTGGTATGCCAATTGGTGCTCACTGGAGAATTACAACAGTTTTGGAGCATGTCATTATTCGTGTGCAAAAAAAACTTGCATCTTGGAAGAAGAGAAAGTTGAACAAAGCTGGGAGATTGGTCCTTATCAAGAGCTGCTTAGCAAGCCTTCCCATTTATTTCCTTTCTTTGTTTCACCTGCCTGTTAGCATTGAGAAAAGAATAATAAGGATTATGAGGAATTTCTTGTGGGGGGGGGGGGGGAGGGGGGAAGAATACGGAAAGAAGTTGGTTTGGGTTGGATGGCCTAAGATTAGTCAGCCAAAGGCAAATGGCGGTTTGGATGTGAGAAATCTTAGAAAAACAAACCATGCTTTGCTGGTTAAGTGGATATGGAGAGATCAAAGAATAAAAAATTTTATGGAGGAAGATTGTGTTCCAAAAGTTCAAGAAAAATACTGAAGTACTCATGCCAGATGTGGATAATATACCTCAAAGCAGAAGTTTGTGGATAAACATAGCTAATATGGTTCCAGTAATTCAACAGTATACTCATTTTACTGCGAGGAATGGAAGGGCGGTTAGGTTTTGAAAGGACAAGTGGGTGGATAGAGGGACTCTGAATGAACTATTTCCAGTGATTTTTAAAGCAGTCAAAAACAAAGACGCAACAATAGCTGAGGTGTTGGGACTGAATGGTTAGTGTTGTGTGTTTAAGAAGCAGTTGAATGCAAACGAGCATCTCGAATGGGACTTACTCATAAGGGACTTGGCAGTGGTGCCGAATTTGGTTGAAGAAACCGATGAAGTGTAGATTATGGATGACTTTAGTTCTCAAAGGTGCTACGATATTCTTGCAGGTGAGTTTGAAGTATGCAGTTTTGTGAATCATTTATGGAAGAATTGCATTCCACATAAAGTCAGTTTCTTGCTTTGGGATTGCTTTCATAACTTTTTTCCTATTAGAAATATTTTGAGACATAGAGGGGTGTATATTGAGACTGATGAATGCGTTCTCTGTAATACCGAGAGTGAATCTGCAGATCACATGCTACTGCACTGCTCTTTCTCTTTCGCAGTCTGGGATTATTTCATAAAATCTTTCACGATTTCATGGCCGATTCCTAGCTCTGTGCTGCAACTTTTCGATGCTTTGGGGAACAATGTTCTGAAGGGAAGAGGAGGAAAAGTCTGGAAGTTAATACATTATGCGATTTGTTGGACGTTGTGGAATAAACTAAATGATCTTTTTTTGGCGCAAGGAAGAAAATTGTGGAGCAGGTGATTGATCTTGTCAAGCATACAGTCGTGCTTTGGTCATGTGATGCTGATAGTTTTAAGTTCGTTAACCTCAGATGCATATGGAGTGATTAGAAACTTCTTATGTCTACATAATGGACTTTAAGGCTCTGTAATGTTTTTGTATTGGCTTATGCCGTGTCCTGACCTTTACTCTCTGTAATGGTCTTCTTTTCTTTAATATAACTTTTTTGTTCGAAAAAAAATAAAAGAATGAATTCTCTAACAATAAAATAACCTGGCTAAATTGGGGCATATGCCACTTAATGGGGACCTATAGCTACATGAAAAAATAGGGTCATTAAGAAATAATTTATAGAAACCCCTTATCCACTATTTATGTTAATGCCTAATATGCCCTTGTTAATTTAGTGCTAATTCGGATAATTAAATCATGTTTAATCTAGTTAATCCTGAAATTAACTTTCATTAATGCATAATCAACACTTGTAAAAATTTTAATTTTTCTTTTAAAAGAATCGATGCAGAATCTGTTGATGTTAGTGCTTTTGTAAACCGATTCTGGGTTGAGTTATGCCGAATGACAATGTAAACCCAGAATCGGAGTTTACTTAATACACACATAAAACGATTCCTAAAATCAGTGTTTACATAAGTCCATATAATCCAATTATGCCTTACTTTCAGAAACAAAATATTGATTACATAGTTTAGGAAATTAGCGCACTACATATGTAGGATTCAGTATGGGAATTCTAGAATTTGACACATCAAATGCTCTTCAATGAAACTCCGAGCACGTCGGTACACCGTTGTATATTATTTGTGGTGAATGAACTTAGTTTCCCCATTACGGATTCTCCATATCCCGTTGAAACGTTCCGGCTGAAACTCAATGAATTCTTAAATGTTAGTATGTGAATTTTCGACATAGGTATAAAAATGATCGCATTACTCACTTTTTCCCTAAGAGGAGCTCGTGGATGATAGTCTTACACCATATTTCTAACTTTTATGTACTCTCTCATTGCACCTTTAATGTATTGGAATCGAAATGCCAAGTCTCTCAATTTGCGGTTATTGGGATTCCCGGTACGCCCGTAAAAGAACTCTTTAGCTCTCTTCCAAAACACTAATTCAATAGATTTCATTCGGACGTTCACGGAACGTATTAGCAGACGATTTAACGAGATACAAATCTTCATACGGTTCCCATTCCATTTTCTAGGGTAAGTGTGTGATATGGGAGTGGCTGAAAGAGGTTGTCCTTATATAGATAAGGACTCAACGGCTATCTTTTTCAAATTCAAATCAAACAATCGGAGTTTAGGTATGTCCACGTAGTCCGATTATGTCCTTGCAAAAACACAAAAATTGTGCCTCTCATCAATCGGGCTTTTGTAATGCACATGTAATCCGATTCTTGGCAACAAAAGTTACAAAACTTTTCTTCACAACAATCGGATTACATATATGTACATGTAATCCGATTCTTAGCAAAAAAAATTACAGTACTTTTCTTCATAACAATCGGTTTACATATATATACATGTAATCCGATTCTTAGCAAAAACAATTATAGTACTTTTCTTCATAACAATCGGATTTCATAAAGGTACATGTAAACCAATTCTAAGCAACAAAAGTTACAGGACTTTTCTTCATGACAATCGGATTTCTTAAAGGTACGTGTAAACCGATTCTGAAACTAAACCTCTGAGAAATTGTCAGAAACGGTTTACGTATAAGTACATGTAAACCGATTCCGACTGAAAAAATCCCAGAATCCTGCATTTTTCGCACAAACATTATAGTTGGTTATTTTATCGCGTCTTGGAAAAACACCAACAATTTTCAAAAGAAACCAGATTAAGTCATTCATAAACTAGGAATATAACCAAACATAATTCGACAATAAGTTTAAGACAAGACATAAGTTTTGACTCCGTAATTATCCATAGTTAAAGATATAAACATGAATATAATCATTCATTCATGAACATCCCCACCACGACCACGTCCACCGCATCCTCGTTTACCAGGTTGTGCGCTGCTCGATGCACCTTCAGACATCTTTTTTTTAAGGGGGGCGGGGGCGGGGGGCTCTCTTCCTCTTCTTCATTGGCTCATCCTCCTCCTCCATCTTCCCAAACTTTGCACCAGCTTCTACATATTCGAGATTGTTCAATTCATAAATCAACTTTTCATTGGCCTTAACATTTTTCCCTTCCCTGATTTGTAACTTTGCTTGGGTTATCAAGTACCCGACTCGGCTTCTCTGTTTCCATTTTAAAGAACAAACATTCAATAAAAAGCGCTAATAACATTAACAAAATCGTAATTGAGTAACAATACGCACCAGGCATTCGAGAGCCGTATCTTTGTCCTCTATATTGGACCTCTCATCTACTCGTATCAGTCGAGTATGAGAAACATTGAGGTACCACGACATGTAACCCGTAATTTCATCATCATATATTCGAGATGGATCATCCAAAGGATATTTGTGAAACTCTCTGTCTTCCCAATAATCACATGATGGTAAAGGCTTGTGAACAATGTCAATATCATTATCATATGATTTGTTTTTTTTCTCATTGATTTTGAACATGGATTTTTTGTACGTAACCTCATTGTCTTGCGACTCTCATCGGGTTGTACATTACATATCCTCTTGGGTGAAACAAAGGCCCAAAATAATCACTTTTCTCTCTGCACCCAACCTTCTTTCCATTAGCCAATTCCTCCTTGTAAGGATCAAAAATAACATCTGTCGTTGTCAAGTTGTCCAACTGGCGTCTCAACTTCAGATAACCCTCATTTTGGTTCTTTGGCTTACTTCTGTAGGTGTACTTGTGTCCATAATACTGGTGGTCCCATTCCTTGTTTTCAAAAGACCTTTGAGCAAATATTGGGAAGTGCACATATATCCACACCTGCAGAAAAGACATATTCCCTCTGATTTGGTTTCTTCGATCCCTAGAAGCCTTTCTCAACTCGTTCAACGAGTGTGCAAGGATGGCAGTGCCCCAAGAGTATTCGTGAATCTTGTCAAATGGTTGCAATAACTGGATAAAGTTGGCTCTCACACAGGCACCTGAAACTTCGGGGAAGATAATAGCTCCTAGGACGTAGAGGACATACGCATTGGCCGTGGAGATGATACGTTCCGGCGTCACCTCTTTTCCCTCAGCACGAAGCTTCTTTGTTCCCATGAAGTTGTCTCTCAGCTTCGATAGATGGAATATCCTCTGCTTTGCCTTGCCTACTAGCATCTCTGATTTGGTCCTCTCCTCATCCCATTGGAACACATTCTTCTTAAACGCGTAAATCTTGTCCTAGTCAAGCTCTTGCACATAGCCTTCGTGCTTCATGGCTTTAGCTTCTATGCTTAGCCCGGTAATGAACTTCGCATCATTTGGAGTTATCGTCATTTCGCCAAACGGAAGATGCAAAGTATCCGTTTCCCCATAATATCTCCCGGCAAAGGCGGAACAAAGAGGTTTGTCATAACCAAGGTCCAAATTCTCGACCGCAGGTACCAACCCCGTACTACTTTCTGAACTTCTCCAATGGTTAATTCCATTCCTTCCAGTAGCCATTGCCTCATCATACTCACTGAAGTTCATGGCTTCATACGACGAACGGAATCCATGTGATCCTATACAAAAAAAAAACCTGGTGGACAACAATCAAAACACTACACGGATAATGATTTTTATGTTACATAGCATAATGTTTAGGTACTAACTATGGTATGGCAAACGACGGCGTCCCAACTGTCTTTGTACCCCCATAACATTTGTCCTCCATCACCTGGTAACCCGTAAACGAGATCCTTAGGGCCGCGAGGAAACATCTTCAGCGGGTATGGCATGTGGTCACCTTTCTTATTC
Organism: Papaver somniferum; assembly: GCF_003573695.1. NCBI lineage: Eukaryota > Viridiplantae > Streptophyta > Magnoliopsida > Ranunculales > Papaveraceae > Papaver > Papaver somniferum. The sequence goes on from NC_039365.1 coordinate 44,297,678, forward strand.
TTTGGAACATCTATCTTCTTACCATCTGTCTTACCTTGTTATTGAGCGTCTCCTCCTTGGACTTGTTCTTGCAGTTGTTCTTGAACTTCTCTCTTCATCAACTTGCTTCTCACTTTCTTCTTCATCACTTTCTTCCTCACCTTCTTCTTCACCACCTTCCTTGCCACCAATTTCTTCTTCATAGATCTCCTTTCCACCACTTTGTTCCTCATTAACTTCCTCATCACTTTGTTCAGTAGGTGTATCAGAATCAGATTTTTCATGTGTTGGTTGCTCCGGTTGAGGTAGTGGGTCATTGATGTTGATCCCTTTGGCTTTACTCCCCGTGGCCCTTCGGTGGGAAGCATTCAAATTTTTACCGTCTTTTCGACGAGGTCCCAAAGGCTTAGGAGAAGCAAGGTCATGTTTCTTCTTATATTTCTTTTTGACTTGCTTTTGTTGGTTTCCCTTGTTTGGCCTATAGAATACGGAGTTAAGCGACAAACAACAATGGAATCGAATGTATTTTTTTTTATGTCAAGGTACAAAATCAGTTTACTCGATACACATAAAAAGTCCGATTCCTAATATAATAAAACCAGAAATCGGATTTTGTAAGTGCTAATGCAAACTGATTCTAGTAATCGGCTTTCTCGATATACATATAAAGTCCGATTATTGACTAAGCATATAAGAATTCAAAGGCTACACAATCGGTTTTTGTGAACACATATGTAATCCGATTATAACGAAAAAAAGTTACAGAAACAACGGTTATCCCTACCATAACTGAATCAGGATATTTATTCACTAACATATTCCGTTTCCTATTCACATAAAGAACAATCGGTTTATGTGAGCAAGAACATAAACCGTTTCTAAACAGAATCGGTTTACTTTTACACCAACATAATTTGATTCTGTAAAACCCGGAAAATTTCAATTTCAAAAATTTCGATTTCTAAGCGATTGCATGTTACTAAAACCTAGTTTAGAGGATTGGGTTGATAGAAAAGTACCTGATTCGACCCATTTCCTCCTCTTGTGCGATACGAGAGGCTTCGGCTTCCTCGAGCACTTCCTTCTTTTCTTTCAAATAACTTCAACAATTCCGGGATCGTTATCACTAGAAAAATTCATGTTAGTAGGATGCTTCATTCTTGATGGTTTTGACATTTTATAGAAGAAAGAAAAGATTAATCGTTTTTGGATCGTCGAAAATTTTTGGTTTCAAAAAAAAAAAAAAAAAAAAAAAGGAAGGAAGAAGAAAACATGAAGACTCGGTTTTCAGGTTAGAAATGAAAACTGATTTTAGTTTTAGATTTATTATTAAGAGTTGATGGGGTAATTTAGTAATATTAATATTTTTAGAGGGTAATTTTGGTAATTTCAATAAATTTAGACACCCCTTATCATTGTGTATAAGGTAGATGAAGTAATATATAGTCCCCAATTAAGTGGCATAGGCCCCAATTTAACCAGGTAAAATAAAATACTAGTACAAAACTATGATTCTGGTCAGTCATTGTGAACAGAGTCGTTTTTTATCATGTTTAGCCTTTTTCCCTGCCTCGTGTGATCTGTTGTGCACCCTATAAATAATCCGTCCCACTAGTATCACAATTCTGTTATCTCTGATTTTTGCTGATATGTAACCTAAAATCACATCTTCAATATTCTCTTCAATTCAGTAATCAAACCTTGATGAATACATTTTCGTTTCCTCATTTTCACTTTCACAACTTCTTCTCCACCATCACAACTTCCTCTGCCCAAGCTTTTACATTCGTCTTTGTCAAACCCTGCAATTCAAATTGGTTTGACTGTTTTTCTTTTTGATGCCCTACACTAGTGGTCCCTAAACTACATCCAAACTCCTTAAATTAGAGTGGATTTCAGCAATTACAGGGTTCGAACCCCTACCTCCGAAGTGGGAGGGAGCATGCCAACCACAAGACCACTTGGTGATTGGCAATACTTTGGTTAGGATAATTGCTTTGGCTGTTTAGGTTTGATATTAATGATGAAATATCAAATTCTCAATCGGATGAGAGGAACAAATCGGCAAATTGAACCAAATGGGGCAGGGTTTTGCTAGAACCGGAACTGACCGGAATGGCATAAAATCAAAAAGGACCCGAAACTAGATATAGAGAACGTTTCCAGGCAAATCCGCGAAGGGCTAAACCCTTTCCAAATAGAAACCAGTTTCCTTTTCCGAGCATATGACGAGCGCATAAAGCTATATATAAACTCAACCCTCCCTGGCCATACCATACCATTATTCATCATAATCTATTCTCAGTTCTCTCTGCAAAACCTCCTTTAAGCTTTCTTTACATAATTTCTTGCAAGATTTTATTTCTTCTTCCAAATGGCAGCATTAGAATTAGTATCAGCGATGGTATCAGCAGCATTAGAATTAGCACCAGCGATGGCATCAACAGCATTAGAATTAGTACCAGCGATGGCATCAACTTTCTGTAGACCAGAATTACCAGCATCAGCAGCATTAGAATTAGTACCAGCGATGGCATCAACTTTCAGTAGATCTCTTGCATACGGACAATTCTTAGTTAACAAATACGATCCAGAAGAGCAAGAAGTAAAAGAAAATATTGAAGAATGTGAAACTATGGTACCCATTCTTGACCACAGATATAATCATGATGATCGAGTACCAAGATTACTTAAAGATGATGGTCCATGGGAAATCAATAAAAAACTTCAGCAGAGTGATGTTAATAGTTCGTGCAGACTTCTTCTGTCTCATAAAGATGTTGAGAAATTCATATTCTCATATTGGGATGTCAGACTTGTGCAGATGTTAAAATCTGGGGATGGGTGTCATGTCAATGTTCAAGTCAGAGAATTTGAAAGTTGCAGGGCTCGTAAACTAAAATTCAAGAAGTGGAAAAGTAGTCGACCACCACCGCCATCACCCCTTTCACCCTATCGTTATACAGTTGACCACCACCTCCATCACCCCGTTCTCCTTCTTATTATGCAATCTCCCTCTTATAAAATCTAGCTAGGGTTTATCAGGGTTTGCTTGCATTTGAGGTAGGGGCCGGTTTTTCACTATTTCTATCGCTGTTGTTAACATTTTTCTTTATTTCAATTATTTTGGTAATGAACAACTCTTTAATTGATCTATTTGGGATGTTTTTTCTACTATGCATTAGATTATGCCCATAATTTTTTTTAGGTACCCATGGTCTTGATTCCCTTTGAGCTGTGTTTGATGCTAAACTCACTGTGCTAACTGTTACATTTTGAACTTCTTATAATTTTGAATGTTGTGAATGATCTTGCGAAGATTAAACATGCTTTGCAGTTGCACAAGTTTCGTTTTCCAACTTACGTCGGTCTTATACAACCATTTGGCAACTAGCTTATTAACTATTTGAGAAAATGTCCCAGTGAACTTTGTATTAGAAACCCCTATGTTAGCTGAAGATTGTTTTTCTTTTCATCATTTCATGGATTTTATACTGAAGTCTTCCCACCGTTGCAGATCAAAAATATCAAATCCATTGATTTATGTTAAGGCACCAGATTGATTTTTTTTTAGCAACTCGTGTTTGTGCAACCTTATAAAATAACCCATTGCTTTGCGGAACAACATCAGTTAATCATTTGGTCGTATGTTGAGCTTGACGACATGTTATTGTTGTTTATGTATTTTTTTAAGTTGAATGTAGATGTGTGTTAGTTTGTAGAACAAGTAATAAACCAAGTCATTTGTTGTTTGACCCCTTAGAATGTGTGGATAATGAGTCATTTAGACATCCTTGATGGATATTACTATGATTTTCCATGTTCTTGATACTGTGGTTGATGGCACCCTCTGTAGTCGTCCCGGTTAGGAAAAGCGCTCCCGGAAACTAGCACGGTATACATTTGATCCTAAACTAATAATCATCATTCTTCAGTTTATTACGTTCCAACTCGAATACTTTGGTGTTTAAAGTCTTCATTAGACAATTGTGCCGACCAATTACAATCATTGTCTGATCGTTTCTATTCTCATTACATATTTAGTCAAACTGACTGATATATTCTCATTATTGAGTATTATCTCAAACTTTAGTACTCTTATGTTTCTGCCTTAATATTCTCTTGTTGTGTCCGCTTATTATTATTATTCTCATTTAGTCATTCTAGGTATCTGAATCAAAACTTTTTCTTTTAGCTTATTAGCGTCACTAATTTGTATCAAGGTTTAGGAGGGGATTTACTCGATGATGAACTTTTGTTCTCCTTTTTATATATGACTGATTAAAAGTACATCCCTTCAGCATAACATATGTCAGTTAAAAGACCTTTCATACATAATTCCATCAAACAACTAAAGATAGACAGAAATTGAACTTTTTTTTGGATACCAACTTTCATTAGAACCATTGGCGCAGGAGTTGAGGTGACAAATTAACGCCACTAGGTGTTGAAGTTGCTTCTATTGAAATGAGCTGCTTCTCTCGTATATCGGTATATGTTCTGAGTTTGATTATTCTGGATTTTGAATTAAAATGTGTCATGTCCCCACTAAGGATAGATCTACAGTTACTATTAGCTACACGTAGTTATTAGCAGCGTGTAACGCATGTTTGCAGTGTGCCTCGAATTAGTTACTCGTGGTTGTTGCTTGTAACCTAATACATTAATCTTAATAATAAGGGAATTTATAAAGTGTTTTGTATCTTCTTCTCATCCGTCTCAAATTCTTTGCTCTCTAGAGTTGGAAACTGAGTTGTTTCCAAGACCAACTTGGGATTTTTTGGGATTCTTCTTCTTCTTTTTTGAGGTGGTAATTCATTTTCACCTTTTAGGATCATTTGCTGAACTTTGTTGCACTCTGGTGGGTTTATAATTTCCTGTTTAATTTATTTACTAGCAATGAAGGAGCGGAAGTTATGAAACAAGGAGGGAGGATTATCAAAGCAGGACGTAATTAATTATATGTCACTATAAAATAGAAGGCTTCTTGGGACGGCTAAAAAGCATCCCAGAAGGCCCAAAAACCGTCCCAAAAGATATTTGTGACAGTTTTCTGTCCGTCCCCTATTCTACCGTCACTAATACTTTTTGGTCGTACTTTCTTTTGGGGACGGTCCAAAAATAACTTTAAATTAATTATCCCACGACCAATAGGGACGGTCATCCCATGGACATCCCAAATAAGCATCTCTAGGGACGGTTTTACAAAATTGACCGTCCCTAGAAGCCACCTGTTTTGTAGTGTGTGTTGTCGATTCCGTGCATATTGTCTAAGCACTTGATGAAAATTATGATTGTGGTTGTAAATTCACCTTCAATTTTTGTGGTGCGTTTTGACAAGTTTTAAGCCCCTTGTCACTTTGTCTTTAATCTTTGTAGGAGCGAAAAAGTTCATGGAAGATGCTGCAGAAGTATATTAATGGTTAAGATATTAGCTCATTGGTGAAATTTCCAATTTCATTTTTCGAACCCATGAGTAATTTGTTTTCATGTCTTTAATCAGTTGTTTGGGTGTATACACACTATCACACTGGTTGAATTTATGCTTAAAATATCACATTGTCTTTAATCAGGTGTGCTCATCATTCACGCTTGTAATTTTCCACCAACTAGAAGAATCTAAGAGAACTACCCGCAATCTCCACTTGCATTTCGAGTCTGCACATTAAGGAAGGAAGATCTGCTCTAGTGCTTTTACTTTTTCTCCGGATTTGATAGTGAAATAGCTTGTCGCTCTAGATGTTTTGGCAATATAAACATGTGTCTTCAAATTTTCTTCACTGGTTATCGTTAAGCATTTCCCAAGTCCCGTTGCCAGCACAAAATGTAAACCGTAGACATGAAAAGCTAGTCCATGCATGAATCCCAGGGCACCCAGTGCCTTATTCTTGACATCTTCAACAGTGTAGTTATCTGGTAAACACACAGGTTTTGTAAGTGAAAAAACCACTGCACACACCGAAACACATTATCAAAGATAACTAAAGATGGCGACATTGGAACAGAAATCACATTATCTCCTCTTTCTCGATAAAAAAAAAGAAAACATTGGAATGGAAATCACACATAATGACTGCGGTCTTTTAAAAAGCTATGTAATGTCGTTAGAATATTAGATTAATATAAGACCATGGATTTTTTAAAATTATTCTAAAACCCATTAAAAATCATATCAGTAGAAAACGACTGAATTGATGTATGCATCCTATCACTAGATCATATATGCGACTGAAAATTGGAAGAACAAAATCACCTGATCTAATACTCATAAGTAATCCCTAAAAATCTTAACAAATAGAAGAAAATAAGTTCATAGCAAGAAACCAACATGAATAACAAAGGAAACCCTAACTTTTTATCTTCAAACGTATGAAAAACAACAAAACAAACTCAAACATAACGATTAAAAAGCGGAACAGAAACAACAAGGTTAAGAGATTTACCTGTGAAGGAGAACTGATTAGAATAAAGAAATGGAATTGCGAAAACCGGTGATGTAGACGGATTTAGAGAGGAAAATGACAGAGAGAGGCAAGAGAATCTCATTTACTGAGAATTAATTAGATGGGAAAATTATAGAGAGAGGTAAGGGATTCTCATTTAATGAAAATAAACCTAGTTTTAGGAAATAACTGTAATGAACTCATTTAGACAGGCAGAAGTGGGCCGTGTGATTGAAATATAATAACGGTAGGGATCTCATTCTATCTGGTCATACGGATTGTGATCCGTGTGCCAAATTTCTTTTTCTTTTTACATTGTTATAAAATCGGATCGGTGTGACTCTGACTTCTACGTCCTTAACTTTTAGATCTCACGGTCACACCTGATTATAACATATCTTATTTAATTTAATTTAATTTAATTAATTTATTTTATTGTACTTCGCCAAATTCAAATAATTATATTTTTATTAGCAATAATGTATAACTTTTCTAAATAATTTACATTCTATAAATATCTACCTTAAATCCAATTCCAAGATTTCAATATATGGATTATAATAATAATAATAATAAAGAAAGCAATTACACAAAGTTTTTTGTTGGCAACCTAGCAACAAGCTGGGCTCCAACACCTTTTTGAATAGCTAAGTCTAATCCAATGTAGTCAATATCGGTCGTATCGGCCGATATATCGGGGATATTTCGGATATCGACCCAGAACGATACGATAAGAAGGATATCGGGGATACGATATTCGCCCGATAATATCGGCCGTATCGGTCGAATATCGGCCGTTTCGGTCAAATATCGGCCGTATCGGACGATACGAAATTTTCCTACATTTCCTGATATGAGACGGTATTGGTCGTTTTCTATAAAGTTTAAGGGTAATTTTGGCGAAGAAAGTCTTCCAGGTGGTAGTAGAGGTGCATGTAGCTCTCGAAGCAAGTCTACTAAAGTTACTCTTTTGTTTTTTTGATAAAATTGATGTTATCTATTATATCTTATCCTAAAATGTGTGGAGAAATGTTTAACATAAAATTATAGTCTCTAAATGTAGAACCGATATTTCAACGATAATATCCCAGATATAAAATCGTACCAGTGTATCGGTCCCGGCCGAGATGAACCGATATCCGATATTAACTACATTGGTCTAATCTATGAAAAATAAAACTACCAAAACCACTACTAGCGTCATTACTAACTAAGCAGTTCTATAATGTTTGAAAATTTTATCGTATATGTCTTATATATATGTTTCGAATTGTATCTCGAGGCATTTTCGATGACACTAACCAAAGCATACGAGGAATGTTAATTTAGGTCAATCCAAAATGATATTCAATGATATTAGAAGAAGAAATTTTATTGATCGCAAATGTCATGAATTATGTTGGTCCATATTAGTAGATTTGTATTTTTGCCTTAGATTATGATTAACCGAAGATACCATCAAATACATTTTGCTTGAAATTTATAGTTCAAGAATAAATTTCGATTATCTCGAAGTATATTTTAGTCCACATACTTAATTGGGGCCTATAGCTACATGACAAAATAAGGTCAATAAGAAGTAATTCATAGAAACCCCTTAACCAACTATTTTCTTAATGGCTAATTTACTCCTGATTAATTAGTGTTAATTCGGGTGGTTAGTGGTAAAGTATAGTGTTAGATGTAAAATTACCTTGTGTTAATTAATCATCTAAACATGAAAAATTTTGAAATTTTTTGAAGAACACCAACTCAGAATCGGTATATGTTGTCAAAAACATATACCGATTGTAACCTCAAAATATACAGAGATTTTTTGAAACTAGCTTCTACCCAGAATCGATTTATATGGACATGAAAATCACCCGATTATCCATAATCGGTTTATATTGGCATGACCGTAAACCGATTCCGGGTAAATTTTCTCTTTTTTATCTGTGAATTATGTGTTGTTAAACATCAAATGAAATTAAAATTCATTCTATACCCGAGTTAATGAAATGAAATCGAGTATGATTTCATACTCATTTTATGATCGAGTATTAACTGAAAAAAATGGGTTAACCAGAATCGGTTTACACGATACATATGTAAAAACCGATTCCTGACATTGCACAACAGGAATCGGTTTATAAGAATGCTCATGTAATCCGATTCTAACAAAAAAAAAGATACAGAAAAATTAAGAACAACAATCGGTTTACTCGACACACATATAAAATCCGATTATAGCATTATACACCAACAATCGGTTTTTATAAGTGCTAATATAATCCAATTCTGCTTCAAATTTCTCGAACCAGAAAACATATCAAGGACAATAGGTCTTTGTGGGAATGAACATAAACCGTTTCTATTTGCAATCAGATCACATATACATTAACGTTAACCGATTCTGATAAACCAGGAAAAATTTGATTTCAAAATTTTCAATTTTTGAGCAATTTTATGTTACTAAAACCAAACCTAGTTTATAGGATTGGGTTGAGAAGAAAAGAAGAAGAATCAGTTGAAGTGGAAATGGAAATGAATTTGATTTTGATTTTAGTTTTTAATTTTATGATTTTGATTTTAGTTTTTAAATTTTATGATTTTGATTTTAGTTTTTAATTTTATGATTAGGATTTGATGGGGACAAATTAGTAGTATTAATATTTGATAGAGGGTAAAATGGTAGTTTCATCAAACTTACACACCCCTTATGGGGTGGATGAAAAAATTGTAATGCTTTTTTTCCCATTAGGAAATGATTATGAAAGATGATTATTTGTTCCAATAAAGTAGTAAACACTTCTAGTACCAAGGGGAAAAAACCATCTAGCTTTTTTGCTTTCCAACTCATATTTCCTGGGTATATCTAGGGAAAGGAATCACGTCTTCAATTGTATCAAGGCTGTAACAGAAAGTACCATATGATCAAAAAGGATAAAATTCCTAATTTTATCTATTTTACTTACCCATGCGACAATATAATGTAAGTGGTGCTATTTACAGATCGAAGCGGCATAAAAACAGTTGTCGGACATTTTTAGGATGGAATTATAGAAAAGGAGAATTAACGATCACAAATCAAATGAAAATAAATTCACTAATATATGCTTGAAAACAGAATTGGCGATTGCATGGGCAATTCGGTTATTAAAAACAGTTGGAGACTGATTTTCGTTTTCCTTGGGACCCTTTTTAGTTTACAGAAATTGTAACCAGTACCATGAGGCCCATGGAGATAACGGGTCAATACTCCATTCCCATCCTAGCCAGGCAGACTGCACCCAAAATACTACTCAAGGATCCAACATTCTTCAAAACATTAATCACATGGAACCTGCACAAAAAATTTATACATTATCTTAGATAAGACAATCTAAGGTAAAACAAAAGAGCTAATCAACGGCGTCTCTATCTCTATTTCTCTTTTGTAAAACCAAAAGCAGAGAAGGCATGATTCTTCTCCCTCTATTACCACAATCGCTCACTTGACCAACATGAACCATTTTATCCTAAATCTTTAGTCACTGCATATTTATTCTCCATCAACACTAGCATCTATAATAACTACAATTGCCACGGTTTCAACCTTTACCATATATTTTTCTTCTTCATTTGCGACTGATCGTTTAGTCATTTCAAAAAAAACATGCACATAAAGGTATATATATATATGCTTGAGCCATTCACCTCTATGAATTGTTTCTTGAACAACTGCAAAGCAATTTCACAACGAAATCGAGGAGTTTTACTTAGCTCGATTTTCTAGAAAGAAGTATCCCTAATCATATGCTCAATAAACTTGATGGCACCACAAGAGACCTGCAATATGAATATGGATCAAAAATATTATTCATTTTCTACTTGGATAGTTTCCCCTACTTACTGGAAATGTATGTCCACAAATATATGTTTATTTAGAATGATAACACCTTACCCATCTGTTTGCTGAGGGAGATTCTTGCAAAATTATAATTACAATTCCATTCACCAGAACCCGTCAAACCTCGCAAATACTCAACAATCAAGCTCAATTTCCTTTTCAACTGCAACTCACAAAAATTCCAATTTCAAATTTTATGACCGTCCAAAAGTATTATGAAGGTTCCATTAGGCAAGTGAATTCATGATAACCCATGAAGATGCTGAAAATGATTTCAATATACAGCAGGTGCGAGTCATAGGACACAGGTTGAGCACTTAATCCATGAAGGCGACAACTACTACATATGCGTCAAAGTATGATACCATCCTTCAAACCTCCACCCGCTTTTTGTTTTGTTTTTATTCTATCAGATTTAAGAAGAGATGGATCTGAAGTCTGCATATAGCCGGAATGGACAAACTACATATAAAGTAGGCTCCCGTCTAGCCTGAATTCTTAAAAGTAGAAAACCCTATTAAGTTGCCATACCACACAATATGTAAACATCTACAACCAATAACAACATAAACTTGAGCACACTTTTGTCAATATCACTAAATCAAGTGCAGACAACACAGCCAAGTATTTAAGACGTTTCTATGCACAGAGGAGGTATACAGACCCATTGAACAATATGCCACATCAAAAAATGCAAACAACTATTGTTCGACAATAAAAGGATTTTGTCAACTCAATCTTCTATTCCCCAAACAACAAAGCTAACCTAAATAAACTTTCAGACTTTAAATCTTTTATTCCCCAAACAACAAAAGGATTTTTTTTTACGTTTTTTTTATTTTTTTTTTATTTTTTTTAGTTTTGAAAGAATTTTAATTGCTCTTTCTTAATCTGTGTAGGAATTCTAGTGATTCTTAATTCGCTGCTCATGCATATTTCAAACCCTAGTTTTAAAATAGCAAGATATCTGGAAACCCTAGTTATGAAACCAGTAGACCCTAGTTTTGAAACACCAAAAACATCAAAAATTAAGAAATCATACCTCAAACTTGGTTAGCAGCGAGAGATTTAAGAGGAATTGGGAGATTTTCCTGGTTCTTCAACTGATATTTGATCGATCAATCGATTTTACCGGTTTCAGAAAGCTAGGGCTTCTGAAACTATAAATGTTTAATTTCCCGTTTAAATACTTTTAGTTCATCCAATTAGGAAGATGACTGTAATATAAGTTAGTTGATTGTAATATTCCTAAACGTGACTATGCATAAAAAGTCAGGACCTTAGTGGTATGATGGTCAATAATGACTAACATTTGTCTATATATGTCCATGAGTTCTATTTTTGTGTATTGTTTTATTTGTCCGATATTTTTGGAAGATTTTATGAAAAGAGGGTTATTTTAGATAATTAAAACTCCAGATTCTTTGTTTTCAAACTACTCAGGAAGCATTCAGAAGGAGGCCTGATCGAAAACAAAAAACAAGAAAACAATGACAAACTACTCGGCAAGCATTCCGGAACAACGACAGATTGTCGGATCAAAACATAAAAAGCAATGACAGGAAACTACTCAAGAACCAATCTGAAATTATGAATGTTGTTGCTTAAACTCATCTTATGCATTCAGTTTCTAGTAATTCTTTTCTTTCTTTTTCTAATTATGTAATGAAATTCATTTTAGTTTAATTTTCAGACATTCTTTTCTTTCATTCTCATTCATAATCAGTGATTATTTGCAGTCCCCTGTAACTTATGAATCTATGAAATATTCTTTTGATTAATTTTCAGATGTTCTTTTGTTTAGTATCCTCTGACAATCAAAGCATAAACACCTGCCACAAATCAGCCATCCTTCTGCAGTCCCCTCCCCTGTAACTTATGACCCATCTGCATAAGAGATATGGACACTTCCCAATAAGCTGCAAACAAACTTGAATAAGAATAACAGAAAACCCTCAGCTCACAGTCTCCTAGTTAGCCAGATTCTTGCCACTAGACTTCTCAAACTTCATTGTATACCAGATTACTGAAAGATAGTTATGGACACTTCATTTTCAAATACGATTTTGGAAGGAAAAAAATTATCCATTCTAAGACTTATGATACTAATGTTCTGACAATTCTATTGTAACCAACCTTAAACAAACTAAATCCAGATGTGCATCTTAATCCATTTTGACTGAAACAAAAAGCAGCAAGATTTTGCTTACCAAATTAGATTATCCAGTAAAAAATACCTGTTATTTGACTTACAGTTGACAATCTTAGTTCCCTTTAAATGAAAAAACGCATTATCTTTTACCAAAAATAGATTTCCATCAACATAATATTTAACAAAATCTTGTTAACAATCTTAATCCTTTCGAATTATCCATTTTCAATCCTTTAACTCTCTATAAATAATGCCTTGGAATAATTTTCTATTCAAACATCTTTACAATCCTCTCCATTACCTCTCTATACCTACAGCTCTTGCCTTCATTTGTTTCTGACTAAAAAACGCGGCGGTGAAAGCATGGCAGACGATAAGCAGTTTTATTCAAAACCTTTCATAGTTTTCTGTTGGTTGATTGCTGCAGTAGGAGGTCTTATGTTTGGTTATGACATTGGAATTTCTGGTGGTGTCACAGCCATGGATGATTTCTTGCTGCAGTTTTTCCCAGCTGTATATGCAAAGAAACGGTTTGCAAGAGAAGAACTACTGCAAATTCGATGATCAACGTGTTCAATTGTTCACATCTTCATTGTACCTCGCTGCACTTGTCTCGAGTTTTTTCGCGTCAAAGGTTTGCACGAAATATGGTCGCAAACAAACTATGCTAGTAGCTTCAGGTTTCTACTTGATAGGAGTAGCCTTGAATGCTGCAGCTAACAGTCTTATCATGTTGATCGTCGGAAGAATTTTGCTTGGATTCGGTGTTGGTTTTGGAAATGAAGCAGTTCCAGTGTTTTTGTCAGAAATTGCACCCCTTAATTATCGAGGAGCTGTAAACATTCTTTTCCAGCTATTTGTGAGCATTGGGATTTTGTGCGCAAATCTTGTAAACTTCTTCGTGTCAGAGTATCATCCCTGGGGTTGGAGACTAGCTTTGGGTTTAGCCAGCCGGGGTTCCTGCTTTCATGCTCTTTCTTGGTTCTTTTGTCATCCCTGACACACCTACAAGCTTAATCGAGCGTGGTCAGTTGCAAAATGGAAGAAGCATTCTTCAAAAAATCCGAAGAACTGAAGAAATTGAAAATGAATACAATCAGATAGTACATGCTAGTGAATTAGCTCACCAAGTCAAGAATCCCTTCAAGAAACTCGCACAACCTTCGAGTAGACCACCTCTAGTTATTGGTATGCTGATGCAAGTATTCCAGCAGTTTACTGGAATCAACGCAATTATGTTCTACGCCCCAGTTCTGTTCCAGACCGTTGGCTTTAAGAACGACGCTTCGCTATTATCGTCAGTTATCATAGGCCTTGTGAATGTTTTCAGTACATTGGTCTCAATCAAAACCGTTGACAAGTTTGGTAGAAGAGCATTGCTTCTTCAAGCTTGTTGTCAGATGTTCATCACCCAAACTATAATAGGGATAACTCTGTTATCGGATTTGAAGACGACTGGGTCGCTAGGCCATGTAGAAGCGATAGTTGTAGTTTTGCTGGTGTGTTTGTTTGTGATGAGCTTTGCGTGGTCATGGGGACCGTTAGGCTGGTTGATTCCAAGTGAAACATTTCCTCTCGAGACGAGAACGACTGGTTTTGCATTTGCAGTTAGTTCAAATATGTTCTTCACTTTCGTCATAGCCCAGGCATTCTTATCAATGATGTGTCATATGCGTGCCACAATCTTCTTCTTCTTTTCTGCTTGGATTCTCGTCATGGGACTATTTGTTGTGTTTTTCTTGCCAGAGACAAAGAATGTGGCGATTGATGATATGAACGAAAGAGTTTGGAAGCAGCATTGGTTTTGGAAGAAGTACATGGATTCTGATCACGACGAAAATGGTCAGAAAGTCCCTAACCAAATTCATCCTTGAACAAATGGCTGACATGAAAATATACTATTGGTGAGAGGTTTCCCACGGGTCATAGCTGCTGGGATGCACTGTGGCCTAGTCAATTGGGTAACCGGTTGTTGATATGTCTGTAATTTTGATTCATTTATCCTTAGTTTGTAGCTGTCTAAATTAAACAGAAAGGTTTGTTATTTTGGTTCATACGGTACCGGATCCTACGAGCTTGGTTTTTGTACAGCTTGGATCCATGGGTCAGTCAGAATCTTGTTGTAATATCTCTGCCATTGCATTCAGGACACGTAAATCTCTATCTTTAATAGCAATGTAAATCTTTACTTTGTTCAATGGTTGCATAATTTCAGATCTCACGCTACTATTGATCCTTAAAGAATGCGACGTAAACTATACAAAATATGGAAAAAACTAAAATGGCAGCATCAAAGGTAAGAGCAGACATTGCCTGATCACTCAACTGCAAGTTCTTCCCACCAAGTCGATCGACCAAGTCTGGTTGGGGCACATACCTTTTCACTTCTTGCTCATAAGGATCTTCAAACTTTATTCTCATCTTCTCAGCTTGCCGACTGGCTGCTTCTTGAGCTAAAGTCCAATCATAGAAACGCCGAGTTTCTTCGTTGCTTAATATGTCATATATATCTCTTAACTTCATGAATTTTTCTGACGCAGCTTTTAGTGGAAGCAGTGTTGTGTCTGGATGATATTCTTTTGATAGTCGCCGATATGCTGCTCTGATCTCTTCCAAATCTGCTTCTGCTGATATTCCCAGAAACCTGACACATAAGTTTTATCAATAGTTTAAATTCAGTGGAACAAGGTTCAAAAATGAAATCTCAAACACTAAAAACTAGTCTTCTAGATATGTACTCACTGATAATGGGAATCGTTGGAAGCACTATTGAGCAAATCAGGGAAATCCTGGCCAAGAAAGCTCTCTTGTTGAGAAGAGTACTTGCCTTCACCGCCTGCCTCGCCTTTCGTGGACTGCGATGAATTAGTGGCTGTGCTACCTCCTATCCATCCATCCTCCAAATTATCCCAGTGAATTCTGGTGTCTACACCTGGTGGAGCTCTATTAATTGGTTTCTGTTGGTTGGAGGATGATGACCCTGCTTCTCCTTCTGCAGAAGAGGCAGCAGCACGACAAACATGGTGGAATACTAATCTACTTCTTCTCTGAGATATGACGGTTTTAACCGGTTTTGAAATATTACTACCAAATCTTCTTCGAGTAGGGACTCTCTTTGAATTATTGTTAAGTGAGGGAGGAAAGGCTGGAGGTAATGTTGCAGTTGAAGCAGCCATGTTTAGTTCCTGGTGCTCACAACTGTTCCTGAGAAGAGAGAGAGAGCCAAGTAATATCTCTCCCAATATCTCTCCCCCTCTTTTGGTTGAGAGCTCAACTGTATAGTATCCACATAATTGGGAGTCGTGATAAGAATATCAATGTTGACAGGGAAAGAAACCTAGAGCCCAGTTGTCAAGCAAAATGAAGCCCATTGTCACACAATGGCTTGTCACTGTGTATTGCATAGGCATGTTTCTCTTATGGACATAACGTATTTGTGGGGTACCTAGATAATCAAGGATTCATGGTGCAAGCAAGAGAATGCAATAAGGAAAAGGATGACAAGTTCTAAGAATGTTGATAAAAACTTCAGTCTTTTAAATCAAATCAGTGTCAAGTTATAATGATAGTTCATCTCTCAACAAATATAGTATGTTCAAGAGTATGCAAAAGTACATGAAGGCGTCAACCTGTAAAGCCAATATGTTTCCTGAATTTGTTTCTGGGATTTACTCAGTTCACATAAAACTGTCATGTAATCCAATGAGATGGACCAGTAAAGGTATGACTTTTGTCGCTTCCAGGTGGTAACAGATATCTATCATCAGTTGTGCCTGCGTCTCTTGGCTGTTTCTTCTGTATATGATTCCCAGTGCTTGTGATCAAGTTTACTCAAGTCTTTGAGGTCAGCTATGGCGAGCAAATACTGGGTAAGATTTACCAAATCCTGGTCGGTGTCGCGGTTTGCATGAGCTTTTCTGAAGGGTCTTATTGTCAGACCATTTTGTGGATTCATCACGAAATTTCTTCGAAGGTCATCGAACATAATGGTGTTTTTTGAGCTATAGAACTGTAAACAGAAGTGAGGAATGATAGAAGTTAGAACTGTAAGTAAATGAAGTAAGAGAGGGTAAAGAAAAACCAAACAGATTGTATACCTCTGGAAATTGACCCCATATAAGACCGAGTGGTTGGCAATCAAAGATGCCTCGAGAATCAGACTGAACTGTGATCATTGCCATGTGGTCGAGGAGGGCAGTTATTTTGTAGTTTGGATTGCTGAGCACTCCTAGCTGCTGCATTTTCAATTCAACCCACTTCATGCTGCATTAGACAAGTGAATAAATCAGATAAAATTTTCCAGATCAATGACCACAAGAACTAGTAATTTCTTTTTACTGGCACTTTACATGAAACTGGTCATTGAACATGCCCAAAGGCCTGTAAGCAATACAACCGGTAGCTCTCTTACAATTTAAAAGCGCAAAATAATCATTTGTTTAATTTTTATTACCTCCCTCAAAACAAAAAAAAATTGTGCCTTTACGAAAAGGCATACCATTCAAACGAGGGAAATTTTTTATTTTGTTACACACAACTGTTGCTAACCAGAAAAAGCAAGTCCGATGGCACGCAAACAGCATGCCAAGTAGTCAACCAAAAGGGGTCACGTTTTGAAAACCTTGGGGATTCAGTTCACCAAGTTCGGACTTGGGGTTACACAGAAAGTACCGACTCGAGAAACAAATTTAACAGTCAAAGCCGACTTGAATATTCCAGCAATATAAAAGCTATTATAGTCACTTGTATCTCCTACTTCCCTTCAAATTTATATATATCGTCTTCACTAGAATATCTATACTTTATCTATGTTATAATTTATTCAACCCGTCGAAACATGGTTTATCTCAAAATTCAAGAAATTATCAGCTTGTCATTTCTGCATGCCTCTAAGACTTAGGTTGTAACTAGTGAGATAAACTTTAAATTAGAAAGGACATGAACCTGACCTGGTTGCAGACCAGATAATGATATCATACTCCGCATAAACAGCTGAGAGAAATTCATGAAGATCTGTGTAGGCATGACATGTATACAGTTTACACCAGCAAGACATGTATTTCACAATCAGATGAAGAAACTCAGCAGAAATTCATACTTACATGGTCGCATAAGCTCAAGTGGATTTTCAGCAGTGGATCGATGATCAAATAAGGTATAATCAATATCCAAGACGAGCAATTTCTTCCCTTCACGGCATGGATTGAGTAGTTCAATCTGACATATGCAAAGCCAATTAAAGGTTAAAAAAGTGTGGTGGAGCCATATAAGAGGGTACCAATTCGCTACTTAGTCTCATAATTGTGTAAATAATTAAACATAACATACAGACTCTAAAATCTAACGGCAACAATGAATACTAGATGCACTTTCTAAAAATTGAAGGTCAACGATATCATGTTGCAAAAGTGAGTGAGCTTACGATATCATGAGATTATAAGCTTTTACTCTTGCAGAGCTGTAGGGGAATTCATGTCAAAGGGGGATTTGTGGATAGTCAAAATTCCTAATGCAGATTTTGCACTACTACATGAAGTTTTTAAAATGCTAACAGAAGTGATGCTGTGGGTATATTAAGTTGCTGGTGAACTCAGTCATCCATGCTTTTTCAAAAGAAAGAAAAAACAACCAATTTAATCATATTAAATATTCACAGCAACACTTGCATAGAGGATGGGCACAAAGTAAAGCATTACTGACCTTAAATTGATTTATGCGACGTTGCAATTTCTGCTTGTTGACTTCTTTATCCTTAATGTCAACAACTTCATCTTGCCCTAGCTCAAAGTCATCAACAATCTCAGGAGCATCCACTTGATCCACGATAATATCATCTTCCACAGTCCTGGAAAATGTTAACTACAAGACTGAAGATACTCATACAAAACTAAATACGCCAATTTGCATCAAACAAATACGGTGGGTAATATTGCTCAAGAAAAGACACTCTTCATTTGCTCTTTCAATAGGGTATTTAGGTTCAAAGAGCTTTCCTTATACTGAGCAGTATCCCTTAAATAAAATCCTAAATACTTATTTGTACATTCTACACTTATTTATGTCTCTACTAATAAAAAATGAGCATTTCACCAACATAACAAAGAAAACCAAGGAACATGATAAACTGTTGCCATGTTCGCATCTCTTCGCTTCGTATATGGAGTGTTCAAACCACCATCACCATTCTCCTAAAGCTGACTCTAAAAACATTCAGTGACATCGTTTGTTGTTGTTCATCGCCTCTTTAGACTTACTGTTCTGGTTTGAGTGGTGTTATTTTTAGAGTGATAAGAGAGCTTTAGGGCATGGAATAGGGACTCCAAAGCAAGTAGAAAAACTACATATTTATCAACTGAATCATTTTCTAAACCTAAGTTTTCCAACAAAAGACGCCATCTTTCTCTTATTCACAATCCTCAATCATTCCTAAACCTAAATTGTCCTGCAAAAGACACCATCTTCTCTTTTCACAATCCTCAATCAACAAAAACTTGGAATTCAATCAAGGGTTCATTCTAAAAGCCCAACCATCATTAAAAATCATAATCAAATTTAACACAACAAAATTATAACAATTTGGGACTACAAAATAAGATAAGAGAGTAGTACTAACCGACCATAGTCATCTTAAGAGAAGATTTAAGAGGAAGTTGTGAAAGAAGAATAGAATCATCAGAAAGCTTAGGACCGGAAAGTTTAGGGTAAAGTAGTTTCTGACGTTTAGGTAAAACATTAGTGACTTGACAAATTCTACGTTTTAATTCACCAATACTTTCATCACCACAAACCCTGACTGTGTATTCTTTACCGCTCCATTTTACTGTTAAGGTTAGTTCTTCTTCAGTCGCTGATGATGACGAAGCAGCAGCAGCACCAGCCTCAGCAGTAGACGCCATGGTTCTTTTGATTTTTCAGTTGTTTGCGGAAACACAAGACAAAATTTAGCTAAGTAGGCATAACAGGATATTAACACCCTCGGTTCTCCCTCTGTTCACACCACACTTCTTGTTATTGGCACTGGAGCTTTTTTCTTCTACCAGCCCTTTTTGTTCACAGTTAAAAGAGTATTTGCGACACCTCAATGACTTGTTCGGATGATCATTCTACCGTACTGCCTGAAAAGAAAAAAAAAGCCAAGGGAATAACCGTCCCCTCGTATGGGATGATCCTACCCCCCATGAACTTAGTAGGGGTCCATTTTTGAAGCCCATTATGTAAAGATAAGAAAAAAGCGTCCATTTTATGATGTGAGGAGACGGTTTATGCCTTGTTTTCTCGAGCGATTTGTTTAGAATTTTTGTATTTTGATTTAGTTTTGGTTATTATAAAGATTGGACCGAAAACTTAACGCGCGAAATAATGAGACTTGTTAATAAAAAGTTTAACTTATCAGATGACAATAACATATTAACATATTTATAAGAGGCCACGTAAATATGTTAATAATATATCTCTAAGATCTGAACAACAGTTAGGTAGTTCAGATCTATTTTTGGATCTGACGTTAACTTGTGATTATCCACTGTTAACAGACTCCATTTTGCGCGTGAACGGTCATAAGTTGAAATCAAGTTTAGCTGTGCAGGTACAGAAGAATATTGAAGACAAGAAGATTTCTTATTGGTTTTGTATCTTTGTAATTTGCTTCATGCACAAACTTGATCGGCAGGGATCCGACAGATCTAGTTTACCTTTGATAGAGTTTTTATTGCTAGTCGTATTAGATCGGCAAATACTTTCATTTGGTGGTATTCTTCAGTATCCGAATCTGATAGTTTGTATATCTAGATCCGATTAACTTGTTAATCCAGATCTTGGTAGATCTTACCTCACAAAGGAGTTTATTAGATTAAATGGAAGAGCCTTCGTGAACTCAATTAGAAAATCTATAATTTACGTCTTGAGATAAGAAAAGTGGTTACTAAACAGATTAGTCATTTACTATTTGAAAGACGGTCAAAAGGAGTTGAGTGTTTGGAGTCTTCACGGAGACTGAAACAACTTATGATAGTGGGCTCTATCTTAGGATTCACGTGCGTTGGTCAGATTGGTTGTAGGGTAACTAAGGATAGTTTAATTGGTCTTAACCATACGAAGTTGGTAGTGTTCTTTATTTGTTCTTTCAATAGAGTATTTAGGTTCATAGAGCTTATATATTGAATTAACATATTAACATATTAATGAGTTGTTTCAACCACACAGAGGACTTTTAATTATTTTGACTGTAACAGATAGCCTAATGATTTCTTTCATATAAGTATTCAATCAATATGATGGAAATCTGTTTTCTTATGAGAGATCTTCAAGATTTAAAGAAATATCATGCAAACCTCAATAATTAGGATAACTTACTTTCTTCAAAAGTTTATAGAGATGCCCAATCAATTCTACCTCGTAAGATTAATCTGGAACATATATTAATCTTGTGGAATTACAAAGTCTAAGATGAAAAAAACTTTGTAATTTCTAACAATCTTATTTCCGGATCGGTAGTTCTTGAATGATCGTATATCAGAAGAGACAAACTCTAGAATGAACAAGAACTACTATGATCAAGATAATATTCGGGATATCAAGAACTATCCGGTAAAAGATAGTTTGACCGGTCTTCAGAATCCCTTAGCGAAGACTCCGTAACATAATAAGTTTCACTAAGAAACATAGGTCTTTCGAGGATGATTCTATCCACAACAAGAACACATTGCACCGAGATCTAGATTCTAGTATGCAGAGAATCCTCTATTTATAATAATGAACAAGGCTATGTAGCTTACATTCAAAGCTACGTTCGTGTACTTTTCCAATATTTACAAATTACTTTGACACCAAGTAACCTCAAATTCTCAATATAGATTGATTCATGTAAGCATTGAGATGGAAAACGTGCACCCTCATATTTATCGATAACAAGCTTTGTGCACCAAAATTTTAGCCGAAAACAATGGTTAAGTTATCCGTGAATCATCAAATAATCATGGAGTTCAATAATATTCAAAGACAAACATTTCATGAACTGTACAAAATAGTCTGTGGACAAATAGTTGTTTCTCCGAAAGTTTAGCCGAAAACAATGGTTAAGTTATCTTACAAATAGTTATATCAACAAGTTCGCGAACTTTCCAAATCAGATCGTGTGCTCAAGTTAAACCACTTAAAATCAACTGGTTCATGTACTAACCAAATCAATTCGTGTACTTGAGGATTTAAAAGTTTCCAGGAACATATCAAAATCAACAAGTTAGAAAACTAACCAAATCAGTTTATGTACGTGAGCTAATAAGAGATTTGTTCATTATAGATAAACTCAAAATTCGTGTACTAAGAAAATTAGTTTGTGAACTTGATGTCTCTTGTTAAAATTTCTTACGCAATTACTATATATCGAACAATAATTTATTCTCAACCTATTATGCGATAAGTTATAGAACTTTCATTTCCCGTAATTATAATTCGAGATTTGTCAAGTAATATCTTGAACTCGAAATTTCTTCTTTGTAATTTTCGTCCTAACACTAAAGCCATACGATGTTGTCTTAATAGATAAAAATGGTAGAAAATATGAGTAAATAGGATAGTCATCCATCACATACTTTTTTTTAATGAAGTCCTCGTAAATATCTTTATTATTTTTCAGTCTTCAATCTTTAAAGGTCAATTTTTGAATTATGATACTCAACTACCATGCTTTATTTCTAGTCCGAGACAGACTTTAGTAGACTATAAATCAAGATATTTTTATTATAAATTAAATTTAACAACAAGCTTGACATTCCAAAACTTGTGATTTTGACCGAGCGATATTACAACAGTTCTATTTATGAGAAGCAATCTGGTGTAAGTATCTAAACTTCTTCACTCTATCTTATATAATCTCTCTTTATCCCCTTCCCTCACTTTCTATCCATATCTATAGAAAGATAAGCATATTTTACGGTAGCCTCCTCTCTGCTAACCACATTAGTGACAAAAAGCTGAGAAATTTGTTCCACATTTTCAATGGCACCAATAGCCTTCTCCAAGTTTTAAATATGTAACTAGAACCCAGATATGCGCCAAGCTTTAGTAAATAGATTTTAGACCCTGCAGTTTCTTATAAAAATGAAACTTTACTTTCTATAAAAGGTTAAATTAGGCCATCAAACTTTCAAAATTCTCCATAAACTAAATGAAATGACGAGGGTACCAAGTACACCATAATCTTTCCGATATCAACCTATAAATACGATACCTTGCGTGATTTAATATAGACAAAGACTGTCAAGAAGATAACAAACCACAAGGTATACACTTGGTATATATTACGAGTCCAAAATCGAACATTAAACTATAGGGATCTCCCCAAGTGTTTGGACTAACGTACACGTGCAATTACTATAATTATAAATTAAACAATTTTAATCCATAAAGAACAGTAAAATCATACAACAAGATTTTGTTAACGAGGAAACCTAAAATGTAGGATAACCCCGAGGTCTACTCCAGTTATGTTCTCAGAATTGAGCCGATATACAAAGAACACTGCCGACTTCGTATAGTTGAGACCAAGTAAACTACCCGTAGTTACCTAGTTTCCTCAGTATCCAATCTTAAGTTTCTTCAGGCTTCATCCACTGTGAAGGCTTCAAGCAATCAACTCATTTTGATCGTCTTCCAAATAGTAAATGATTAATCTATTTGGTAACCACTCTTCTTATCTCAAGAAGTAAAACAGATATATTTTATTCGAGTTCAAAAATGATTAACCGTTTAATCTAATAAACTTCTTTGTCAGGTAAGATCTACCAAGATCTAGATTAACAAGTTAATCAAATCTAGGAATACAAACTATCAGATTCTGATACTGAAGAATACCTCCAAATGAAAGTTTTCGGATCTAATACAACTAGCAATAACAAGTCTACCAAAGATAAACCATATCTAGTCAGATCTCATCTGATCAAGTTTGTGCACGAACCAAATCACAAGGATGCGAAACCAATAAGAAATCTTCTTGTCTTTAAATCTTCAATCTTCTTTTATACTTGCACAACTAAACTTGATTCCACTTGTGATCGATCACTCACATAAAGAAGTCTGTTAATAGTAGATGATCACAAGTCAACGTCATGTCTAAAGATAGATCTGAACTAATGCTAATCTCTTGATCTATTTTGAGTGACCTTATATCAGAAGAGAAGAATCTCAAGGATAATCAAACTAGGTGCAATCAAGAGTTAACAACCGTTAGTCAATCAAATCAATAATCGAAAACTAAAATAACAATGTCTAATTTTCCACCAACGGTACTAGTAGATGCTTCTTGATCCCATAGAAGTCTTTAAACTAGCTGACGTAAGAGGCTTCGCCTAATTAGGTTAATCTCCTCTCCAAGATAGTATTAGAAATAATACTATTAGTCGACTACAGCAGTGACTACAAATATGAAGTACCTGCCTCATATAAGTTTATAAGAAGAAAAAACTTCGCTATTTATGGACCAAGGTAGTTCAAAAACCAAGGAATTTCCGTAACCGAAAATATTCTCAAGATACGCACTAAAGCACCAAAACTCAGTTTTGTCTAATTCTAACAAATATCCAATTGTATAACTGAAATCCCTCATGGACAACTTAATATTAACTAGCACTTAACTAATATATCTTTCCAGAGATATGTTTTGCTTGCTGGTAAAACAAAACATACACATTCGAAAATCTCAAAAAGATTCTCAAATATTTCGGTTTGGGATCTCACCTTGAGTATCAAGGGATATCTTTGAACAATAAAATATAAAATCTATGCACATGTTCAAATTACTCATTTTGTCGACATCTTGAACTTTCCTATTTATCAAACCCAATTTCCAAAATCACACAAACCCTAAAGTATATGTGACTATAGAAATCTATTTTGTATATTATGATCGGTTCTACCATGACTTCCAATGTTGGTAGGGATCGGTTCTACCTTGACTCCCAACATAGGTAGGGATTGGTTCTACCTTGACTTCCAACATAAGTAAGGATCGGTTCTACCTTGATTTCCTATATAGGTTAGGATCAGTCCAACCTTAGATCTTCAATGAAAACCAAACCAAACCATCAATCATATTTATTCCTTTCAACTATGTAACAAGTTCGTAAGTCTACTTCCTTAAACCCATATGGTTAAATATATTTTTGTAGGTGTGAAATCAAACCTAAGTTCACTGCACAATCTAGTAACAAGTTACAAAGATTATGTCGATGTCGCAATTACGAACTTCAAAAGATAAGCATTATACTTCGTAAATCAATATACCAATACAAAGCATTCATAACTATTGGTATAGTCTTCCTTGACACTTTAATGATAATAAGATGATCAAGTCTCTAATACTAGAGTATCATGTATATAACTTTGCATGTTATATTTTCAATCTAAACGACTTGAAAGCAACGACATAGAAATGGAAACAAGTCAAATCTTGTATTACTAACCTCAAGTAGAAGGATGATGTTTGCTGATGCCGATACGTCTTCAGAATCTTCAGGTATTCAGAGTAATACTTGTATGTCTCAACATTTCTAGACTTCCTAGTCTAACCTAGCGAAGTTGACTCTTGTAGTTATAATCAAGCGACTCTTGAGTTTTCTTACTAAAATATGACAACCAACCTTGACACACCAACGCTTCTCAAAATATTAGCAGTATTTAACTTTTTTAGCAGTGATCTGTTTGTCAAAGAAAAGTTCATCATCAACCATGGTCAGAAGCACCGTAAAATAAAAGAAAAAAAAATCAAATAGAATTCGATATATTTCTAAATTAAATAAAAACAGATAAATCTCTTCATAGATGATTCTCCATGGTAACTACCACCCCATATTTCCGTATAACATCGGTTCCACTTGAAGGACCTTAGAAACCACAAATATGGTGGATTATTTTGAATGAGGGTATTTCAATCAGGTTTTGAACAAAGTAAAATATTTATCCTACAACTGGTCTTTGGATACCAATATTTTGAGAATATTTTTCAGTATGTTCTTAGACAGTTAATAAGATGCAAACTTCCATAGTCATGTTCAATTTTTCTTTCTCTCTATTAGCTTAATTTTGTCAGCTATATTGTTGAACTATGTCTAGAAGATGTAATTGGGGTTCCAACTGAAAAGACGAGGGTACCCAAATACACCACAATTTTTTTGTATCAATATATAAGTCCTCTACCGAGGGTGATCGTATATGGAAAGAGTCGAGACAATACGACAATTCAGTTCATACTTCGTGTGATAGTCTATGGATACGACATCGAGACAACACAACAACAAGATAACTTGTGTGATTGATTATGGATACAAGATCGAGACAATACTACAACAAAGTGGGTTACTTGATAATAGGTTCGGTAATAACCAAACTCTATAGGATTACTATCAAGTAATGTAGAGTTAACGTATATGTGTATTTTACTTTATTATAATATACAATTGTAATTCGGAAATCAAAGAAAGACACATCAAGATTTTGTTAACGAGGAAACCTCAAGTGTAGGATAACCCAAACATTTGCTTTTAACATATGTTTAAAAAAGACTACTTCCAGTTTCTTTAACTCCAAACATTTTCTCAAAGAAATGAATCGTACTTTCCTTTCTCTTATTCCGAAAATCAACAGCCCTTCGTTATTTGTGGGTTTTCGGTCTATTTTTCTATCATATCCAAGATCATTGTAAATAGAATGAAACCTCTATTGAGTAAGATAATAAGCCCTTTTCAAGCGGCTTATGTCCCAAATAGACATATTCATGACAATGTCATAATTTCTCATGAATTGGTCCGCTCGATGAAGAGGAAGAGGAAAATAGACATGTGAGGTGTTATGGGTCTTAAGTTAGATATGTCTGAGGCATTCAGTAGAGTTGAATGACCGTTTCTCATCGATGTTCTCAAGTTTTCTGGATTTTCGGAATATTGGTGTGAACTTATCTGATACGTATGATCTCCATACCTTGGTAACTATTATTATAGAGGCAGAATTCAGAATAATAATAGATAAAAACTTAGAAAACAGAACACAAAGTAGTAATTCGAAGAAATATATCTTCTCTAGATTATGAACAAGAAAACGATTTACAATTATCTCTTTGTTACGCTCACAATCTCTCTAAACAGTAGTTAACCTAAATTCTTTTCTAAAGCTTGCCTTTGACAATAGCACACGAATTTGTCTACAAGCTTTCTCTAGGTATGTTTAGTTAACAAAAAAACCTCCCTATTTATAGACTTTCATCGTACTCAGCCGACAAGGTCTTCTATTAAGAATCTATTTCCTAAACTAAGAGTGTTGCCTAATGAAAAAGCGGGGGTCTAACAACACCACCCAATATTTCGCTTAGCAATATGTATGGACTAACTCGAATATACTTTTAAGAGAATCAACAAGACTCACTTAATTAAAAGTATATCAACGAGTTTATATCTCTCTTCTTGATTTGATTTACTCAAGCAAGAACTGCGAGTTCTAATCAAATACAAGGAATAACTTGGATGGTACCAAAGATTAATATCCAAGGATCAATCAATGACAATTAACAACCAAAGGTTGGATTACTCTAATTGATGATTTAACGCACAACCTGTATTATTTCAATTATAAAGATAAAACAATATAATGCGGAAATTGAAATAACACAAACGCCAGAAATTTTGTTAACGAGCAAAACCACAAATGCAAAAAAACCCCGGGACCTAGTCCAGATTGAACACACACTATATTAAGCCGCTACAGACACTAGCCTACTCCAAGCTAACTTCGGACTGGACTGTAGTTGAACCCCAATCAGTCTCCCACTTGTTAGAGCATTGCTTGGTCGAACTCGCATGCGTTGCTATCTCAAGCATGTTTGTCAATGTTAGTGATCAAAACTATAAGTCTTGATTTCTAGTCTCCTATAACTAAGTCTCGGACTAGGATAGAAAGTGTAGTTGAGCTCAAGGACTTCATGGAGATTCATCATACAATAAGAAGAACTACTCAAGGAACCGGTGCAACTTCTCGACAAAAAGGTATGTGAAGACTTGAACTTATCTGTCACTCAAAAGTCTATCTACTCTATCACCTACTTTTTGAGACAAAAAGTTGTATGCTATATATAGACTCAGATTATACACATTTGGTATTTCGAGCCGAGTATACCTTGCCTATCTATATCTCGAAATATGTGTTGGTAAGCGTTTCGCTTCGATCATTTACCTAGTGACGAAAGTCATGATATGTTTCAATCACTTTGAAAATTGCTTTGACGATAAATGGTGTAACAACTATATAACGTCCTCTAAGAATGTTTCAATAGTTGGAATGAGAGTTTAGATTACATAACCAATTATGGACATAAGTATTGTTGTGGAAACACATATGTGCATAAGTCATATCCCTTGAACCAAAGTTTGCGAACTTTGTTGATCAAGAGAAACCGGAAGAATGGCTTGTTGCCAAGTCCGCGAACTCAGTCTGCGAACTGCCGAAGTTCTCATCCCGAGAAATTCTGCTGGATTTGACAAATTAGTTGCGTGAGTACCAGTCCGCGAACCCATTCCATGAACCGGCGGAAAGTCTTTGCCGAGATTTTCTGCTGGAGTTTGTAAACTCTGCCCGGTTGCTTAAGTCCGCGAACCTGGTGTGCGAACTTAAGAAGGTTATATATCTGAAGATGATTTCTGAACTTCAACTTATAAAGACTAAGGAATGAAATTTACAAACCGTGGCTATAAAGTTCATGAATCGATTCGAGTGAATCAAATCATCTTTTCTTAAATTGTGTCTTGTGTAGTACATAAGATTTCCTTGCAATTGAAAAACTCTCTAACTAGTTCATTGGAGTCATTTGAACTAGTTATGGTGAAGAAGAATATGGTTGGTATGAAATGCTCTTATGGCTAACCTTTTAGTTAACTATTGTTGAACCAACAATGTACACGTTTGGGTACGGTCAACAAACCTAGAAGCGTGCATTTCATTTGTGTATAACAAGCTAGGTTTTCGATCTAACGGTTGAGAAATATTAGCTTGAATCTAAATCAGGTTTTCATCTAACGGTGGATATTGTTTGCTTTGTGACCAAGGCGAAACCCTGATTTGAAAGACTATATAAGGGGACATCTAGAAACTCTGCAAAACTAATCCCCACACCTCACGTGTGATACTAGTTTGCGTGCTAGAGTCGTTTCTCCTTTAACCTTTGGTTTTCTTATTCTAAAACCAGGTTAACGACTTAAAGACTTCATTGGGATTGTGAAGCCAGACCGATACTACTTTTATCGTAGTTGTGTGATCTGATCTTGCATCTTCTATCGTACGAGTACAATCAGATTGATTGGCTTGAGATTGATATCTCCGATAGGCAAGATATAAAAAGTAATCACAAACATCTTCGTCTCATTGTTTTTGATTCCGCAACATCTTGTTTCGCTACCATACGATTAAGATTGTTGTGAGGTGATTGATTTATCTAGGATGTTCTTCGGGAATATAAGACTGAATTATCAATTGGTTCATGTTCACCTTGATTATTATCAAAAGATGGAACAAAAACTTTAGGGTTTTTCTGTAGGAGACAGATTGATCCTTTGATATACTTGTCTGTGTGAGACATATTTGCTTATTGTCAAAGCCTGCGATTTTGGGTCGTAGCAACTCTTAGTTGTGGGTGAGATCAGCTAAGGGAATCAAGTTTGCAGTATTCTGCTGGGATCAGAGGCGTAGGGAGTACAACTGTACCTTGGATCAGTGGGAGACTGATTGGGGTTCAACTACAGTCCAGTCTGAAGTTAACTTGGAGTAGGCTAGTGTCTGTATCGGCTTAATACAGTGTGTGTTCAATCTGGACTAGGTCCCGGGGGTTTTCTGCATTTGCGGTTTCCTCGTTAACAAAATTTCTGGTGTCTGTGTTATTTCAATTTACGCATTATATTGTTTTATCTTTATAATTGAAATAATAAAGGTTGTGCGCTAGATCATCAATTAGAGTAATCCAATTTTTGGTTGTTGATTTTCATTGATTCATCCTTGGATATTGGTTTTTGGTACCATCCAAGTTATTCCTTGTATTTGATTTGTACTCGCAGTTTCTGTTTTACGAAATCAAATCAAGAGAGAGAGATATAAACTCGTTGTTATACTTCTAATTGATTGAGTCTTGTTGATTCTCTTAAAAGTATATTCTAGTTTGTCCATACAGATTGCTAAGCGAAATATTCGGTGGTGTTGTTAGACCCCCGCTTTTTCACCACTGATCCAAGGTACAGTTGTACTCCCTACGCCTATGATCCCAGCAGGATACTGCGCACTTGATTCCCTTAGCTGATCTCACCCACAACAAAGAGTTTCTTCGACCCAAAATCGCAGACTTTTACAATAAAAAAATCTGTCTCCCACAGACAAGTCTATCAAAGGATCAATCTGTCTCCCACAGATAAACCCTAAAAGTTTTGTTCCGTCTTTTAATAATAATCAAGGTGAACAGGAACTAATTGATAATCCGGTATTATATTCCCGAAGAACAACCTAGAGTTATCAATCACCTTACAACAATATTAATCGCATGGTAGCGAAACAAGATATTGCGGAATCACAAACAATGAGACGAAGATGTTTGTGATTACTTTTTATATCTTTCCTATCGTAGATATCAATCGCAAGCCAATCAATCTGATTGTAATCGTACGATAGAATATGCAAGATCAGATCACACAACTACGATAAAAGTAGTACCGGTCTGGCTTCACAATAACAATGAAGTCTTTAAGTCGTTAACCTGGTTTTAGAATAAGAAAACCAAATATTATAGGAGAATCGACTCTAGTATGCAAACTAGTATCACACGTGAAGTGTGGGGATTAGTTTTGTACAATACTAGATGTCTCCTTTATATAGTCTTTCAAATCAGGGTTTGCAATCAATGTTAGCTTAGTAACAAAGCATTCAATATTCACCGTTAGATGAAAACCTGATTTAGATTCAAGATAATATTTCTCAACCGTTGGATCGAAAACTTAGCTTGTTACACACACTTGACAATGCATGCTTCTAAGTTTGTTAACCGTACCCAAATGTATGCACTTGTTGGTTCAACAATAGTTAACCAAAAGGTTAGCTATATGAGCATTTCATATCAACCATGGTCTTCTTCACCATAACTAGTTCAAATGACTTCAAATGAAGTTAGAGAGTTGTTCAATTGCAAGGAAATCTCATGTACTACACAAAACACAATTGAAGCAAAGATGATTTGATTCACTTGAATCGGTTCATGAACTTTTATATCCACGGTTTGCAAACTGCATTCCTTAGTATTTTTAAGTTTAAGTTCAGAAATCATCTTCAGATATATAACCTTCTCAAGTTCGCAGACTAGGTTCGCGGACTTAAGTTACCGGGCAGAGTTTACAAACTCCAGCAGAAATTCTCGGGTTTGAGAACTTCGCCGGTTCGCGGACTTATCTTCACGCAAGTAGTTTGTCAACTCCAGCAGAAATTCTCGGTTTTGAGAACTTCGGAAGTTCGCGGACTGAGTTCGCGGACTTGGCTCACGCCATTCTTCCAGTTCTCTTGATCAACAAAGTTCGCAAACTTTGGTTCAAGGAATAGGACTTATACATAAATGTGTTTCCACAACAATGCTTATGTCCACCATTGGTTATGCAATCTAAACTCTCGTTCCAATCATTGAAACATTCTTATAGGACGTTATATAGTTGTTACACCATTTCTCGTCAAAGAAATTTTCAAAGTGATTGAAACATATCACGACTTTCGTCACTAGGTAAAGATAAACTTGATCGAAGCGAAAAGCTTACCAACACATATTTCGAGATATAGATAGGCGAGGTATACTCAGCTCGAAATACCAAATGTGTATAATCCAAGTCTATATATATAGCATGCGACTTCTTGTCTCAAAGAGTAGAAGATAGAGTAGATAGACTTTTGAGTGACAGATAAGTTCAAGTCTTCACATACCTTTTTGTCGATAATTTCCACCGGTTCCTTGAGTAGTTCTTCTACTTGTATGATGAATCACCATGAAGTCCTTGAGCTCAACTACACTTTCTATCCTAGTCCGAGACTTAGCTATAATAGACTAGAAATCAAGACTCATAGTTTTGATCACTAACATTGACAAACATGCTTGAGATAGCAACACATGCGAGTTCGACCGAGCAATGCTCTAACACCTAAAACAAAACTTTTCCTAACTAGGAATTCTGCCAAATAAGGTTTCCTACCTAATTTAGGATTCTTCCCTCAACTTAGCTTGAGTATTACTAAGTTACTAAGAGGAGTAGGGATATACCTGTATCATGGGTCCCCCTTTTAAGAACTTGAACTCCTGTGAAAGTTAAAAATGAAGGTTAGGGTACTCAGGAGTCCCTTTTTCCTTGTAAAACCACTTGGCCTTGTTGGGAACTTGACCTTTACATCCAATTAGAAAAGCTTCTTTCTCTCCTTGTCGTGTTTTGGTCACTCTTCGCTCCAATATGCGGTCTTCCTTGAGTGGTTCCTCTCTACTCGTGGTAAGATTATAGTATCATCGTAGTCATCATCTAGTAATGGTGGTTCAAACAACTTAAAGTATTCGACATTTATAACCGAGTAAATTCCTCGATAAGGTGGTAAATCCAGACGAAAGGCATTGTCACCAATATGATCGAGTATACGAAACGGTCCATATCTCAATGGCTTCAACTTCTTACCTTCCCCCTTTAGTCGTTCTTTACCTAATTTTAACCATACCAAGTCCCACATGTCGAAATCACAAGGCACAAGATGCTTTTCATGTTTTGCTTTGTATTTGGCTTGTGACTTCTTTAATTGTGCTTCAACAGTCGCGTGAATCTGAGATATATTCTCTAAGAACTTATGTGCCTTTTGTCGTTCACTTCCTTCCTTCCCTCCCATTGAGGTGTCAGTAGAAAATACTAGATCGAAAGGGCTAGATGGTAAGTAACCATAACACGTCTCGAAATGAGATTTCCCAAAGAACTGTGAAATTATCTATTGAAAGCAAACTGTAGATATGGTAAACTCTCATCCCAAGTTTTAGTATACTTGGAATTATATCCCCTTAACATGTGAACCGTATTCCTGTTGACCACTTATGTCTGTCAGTCTGTCTGCGGATGAAAAGTTGTACTCTTCTTCAACCTAATGTCCATCATCTTCCATAAAGAATCCAAAAAATGACTAAGGAATCGACTATCCCTGTCAGAAAGAATCGAAGTAGGCAAACCAAAATGCTTCCACACATGCTCAAAGAAAATATTTGCTGCACCGACTCCCTTTACCGTCTTTCTGCATGGAATTAATGCAATCATCTTGCTAAATCGGTCGACCACAACGAACAAGTAATCATAACCAGACTTGGTCTTTGGTAACCCACCAAGAAAATCCATAGAAATGATCTCCCAAGGACTTGATGGTACTGGTAATGGTAGATATAACCACGTTTCCTGTTGGAAGGTTTAAATGTGCTTCACAACTTACACCCTCTAACCAACTTAGACACATCATCTTGCATCTTTGGCTAAAATACATAACGGAGAAGGTTAAGAAAAATCTTATTAATCTCAAAGTATCCAGCAACTTGGGATGTGTGTGCCTCTCTCAACCATTGTAAACGATCTCCATCTTCTAAAATGAAAAATAACTGACCCTTGTATAACAATCCATCACGGAGTTCAAACTCGCCTTTCAAACCACTCTTTACACCTTCTAACACCTTCTTGAAGTCTTTGCTAGATGCATATGACTCTGTATATTCTCGAGGAACAATCGGCTGAATTCTCATGGACACCATTAATGCTCGGACTGGTGGACGAGACAACATATCTACCAACTTGTTTGTTACTCCCTTCTTGTACTTAATAAGAATGTTGAAAGTCATCAAGTAAGACATCCATTTCATGTGTCGTGATTGTTGTAGTTTCTTCTGTGTGTGTAGATACTTCAATGGTTTGTGATCTGAATGTACCACTACTTCTTTATCTAAGAGATACACTCGCCAATGCTCGATACATTGATATAAAACATAAAATTCCTTGTCATAGGGTGCGTAGTTCTTAATAGCACTTGAGAAAAATTCTGAATGGTACTCCACTGGTTTACCATCCTGTAACAATACTCCTCCCATTGCATAGTTAGAAACGTCGGTCTTAACTTCAAAAGTACGCTGTAAGTTACGCAATGCCAACACCAGTGCTTCTGAAATCTTCCTTTTTAATAACTGAAAAGTGTCTTCATGGGTTTGATGTCATTCAAACTTTTCCTTAGGTCCCGTCAAACCATGTAATGGTCCTGCAATAGTCGGAAAATGCCGGATAAACTAATACAAGTATGTGAAAGCCCCTAAGAAACTCTTGATTTTAGTTATAATACTAGGTCTAGGCCACTTAGTGATCACTTCAACCTTCCTTGGTGTTTATGAGTGAAAACTGTTTCTGCTGGTTTTGGTAAATTTGGGGTGTGTGTGAATGAGAAACGAATCTAAACCCTAAACAAATGCACTGCACGGGAGTACTTTTAGATTCGAGAAATCAATTTTTACAATTCTGGCCTAAACCAAGAAATGGCCGTTCCAGCCTTGCTTCGGTCACAAAGTGAAGGAGATAGGGTTGATCTTAGGGAGGGAAGCGAAGAAGGTGTTGATATTGTGAAGGTGTTGGCTGTTTATGACTTGTATCAGAATGTTGAACTGGCTTGCATAATGTAAGTTATCAGTTCTGGGTGTTTTTTGGATACTGTGATGACAACACTTGTTTTTTTTCGTGTTGTTTGAAAATAGGTTGAAGAACCTATTTATACAAGTCATTTGAGCGCAATCCTCATCTAGTAGGAAGTGGAGGAAGTTGAGTGATGGAGTAGTGGGGTCTGGTAGGTGATTGTCACACGATCACGCCTTTGCCCACTTGTCATCACCGTTAACCGTACATCTTTCCTGACACGTTCTTGTAATGGGTGCGTCGCACGCCGCACGTTGTAAACCGCCAGACCAATACCCCAGTAAATATCTCCCAGTTTGTGACATGTTTGATATCTCGAATGAGTGGGTCAAGTCGTAGGACCTGCCGAAAGAAATAACATACGGTGCTATTAGATTAAATAACTAAGTTATTTATGGAATTGATATTCATGAAATATCGTGCATGCTCGATGCATGTAATGCATCACTTTTAAGCAAGCAGCTCAAAACAATCGATATGCATGAAGCATCGCTGTTTTAAAGCTTGATTGAGTAATGATGTGATTTTTTATTGTGTTGCAGTAAAAAGTTCGTCGAGACTTGTGAAAGCAAAAGATTTTAGATTTAATGAAATTTAAAAACAAACAAAACTTAATTTAAGATTATTATGAATAACCAATACACTGATTCCACTATCACACATGAATAAATTATGGCAAATAATCCAAAACTCTAATTATCTTTTAAGTCCCTTATTTCTTAATTCCCAATTAATCAAACATATTCTCAAATATTAATTGTATTCCCCAAGCATAGACTATCAATTGATTAAACAAAGTATAGTCTATCAAATTGAATCACAAGTAATTAACAAAATTAAGTAAACATTTAAAAACTCTGCAAGAGCAGTGATTGAGTAAATTATAATTAAAAATTAGAGAAAATGAAATAGTTACCCATTATTCGTGCGTGAATAGCTTCCTCATTGCTTTGGTTGTGGGAGAATTAGCTCATCATCATGTTGGAAACACACTCAAAATTCATTTTTATTGCTCAAAGGGTGTTTACAAAGATGAAATGGAGAAAAACTAATAAAAACCGGGTTTGCAACAGTTATAAGTGTTACAAACTGAAAAGAATGATAGAACAGTACTGTCGCTGATTCTGTAGCTCTCGACCCACGCCTGTGTGTCGTTTCCACTGTTGAAGAAACGACTGTCTTGGATGGTCTGTTCTTCGTGTTCTTCAGATGAGCAGCAACAGAAAAATATTTCTGGAACTTGATTTTCTCGAATCTGTGATGCTCTATAATCTCCCCAAACTCTCTGTGCCCCCTCTACTGACCCTCAACGACTTATATAACCTCACTGCGCCCAAATCTCCCATCATAACTGCATATAATCTTCCATTACTCGGCTTTGAAGAAAAATATTCTCGGGAATATTTTCTTCCCAGATTTAACTCCACATGCTTTTTTCTCGTGACATAAGACACCTAACACGTTGAGTCATCATCCAGAAGTGGTATAACATGGAGCAGGCACAATAAAATCTCTCGATCACACACAGAGAACTCGGAATGGACTGACTATAACCCGTGGCACTCTGTTTCCTTCTCTCGGTTTATCTAACCAAATTCAACCGAACCAAAGGCCTTTACCAAGCCTGATAAGCCCAATCAAGTCTTCCCCTGCAGACCCAGCGATTGAGTCTCGCTAAATCATCCCAAATCTCGAACCAGAAATTTGTTCTTCTGCTGGCCATTATTTCCCGCCAAAAATGTTCAAACCGTGGGGAAGAAATGGTTGCCCCCTATCCAGAGTAGGGGTGCCGATAGCAGCTGCCTTTAGGGGTGTACTGGGGCTCCCCTTATCCAAAATGAGGTTGCCTTTAGTACTTTTCTCCGGGGGTCCAAATAGCACTTTTTGAGCAACTTTTTCCACACAAGTGTATTTCTCCAAAAACACCTACACAAACATAAAAACACCATAATAAGTACAAAATCAAACACTAGCAATAGATATACTGAGGACAATTCAGACAAAAAAATGTGTCTATCAAATACCCCCAAACTTATTATTGGCTAGTCCTCGAGCAAAACTAATCTAGAAAATAAAATGACTACACTTAGCATGTGCAGCAAGCCTTTAAACCGCTAGGTGGCCCTAGCGGCGGAGTGTTGTCTCCGGAGGGTTTACCATAGGTATACCCACAAAACCTTTACTCCATACCCTAGCTATCTACGCAGAACCTTGGAAGGCACTAAATAATCTCCTTGGTTGGCATACAAACATTGACTATAGGAGGAAGTACCCTGATGCGGAATTCCAATTGTTGTACACGAGTTTTCACTCAGCATACTAAAATTCATATATAAGTGACATAGCTCTACTCAGATAGTTTCTAGACATCATAACCGGAGTCAACCAATCACATGGAAAGATTGAGAAGATGGATAAATAGAAAAATAGATGGTTTAAAGTGAACGGTGTTTCCCATATCTGTTTGAAGGCCTCTGCCAAGATGAACCTATCCTAATGGACTGAGATACCGGTCTGACTAATATCAACACAACTGGAAAATACAAGGGAACCAGTGGTCGATAAACCTAACTCTAGGTCAACACAACTGGCATATACAAGGGCACCAATGGTCGACTTTATTGAATTTATTCCGGTTGGTCTGATGGTCTGGTCGCAAACTTTTTTTTTTCTGGTATCTCAATCACCCTATTTCACCGTAGCAATGGTAACAACTTGAGATGTGTTCCCCACCAAATCACTTAA
Organism: Papaver somniferum; assembly: GCF_003573695.1. NCBI lineage: Eukaryota > Viridiplantae > Streptophyta > Magnoliopsida > Ranunculales > Papaveraceae > Papaver > Papaver somniferum. Next base: position 44,334,608 of record NC_039365.1, read on the forward strand.
GAAATAAAAACAGAAGGGATTAGGATTCAACGAGTTATGGCGAAACTACCATGTTTTTTTTTTAATTCTAACACCTGAGCTCTGTGCTTTTATGAATAGACTTTTTAGATGTTTCCATCTAATTAGATTTGTTCCTCAACTCCTACAACCAATATGTTACCATCCACTTAGATTGGTTAGTGCCAACCTTAATAAGCATAAATTTCTAGGCTCTGGAGTTTATTTATTGCATCTAAAAGCTAACAAAAAAGTTTCTTCCCCACCCCAAACTTAAATCTAACATTGTCCTCAATGTTTATAATGAAAGAGAAATACCAAAAAGCAAAGTAACATGAGGAATCAGTAAAGAGAGAAGTCGGAAAGATAGTACCTGGGCGAAGAGAGAACTCAAAAACTAATATACAATATACAATCGCCTCGATGGTCAATCAAGGGTAAACAGGGTTATCCATAGGGACCTCCTCAACATCACCTGTAGGAAAGGGCTTTAAAAAGGGTTTCAATCTCTGACCGTTAACCTTCGAAGAACTACTTCCATCTGGTGTCTCGATCTCAACAGCTCCATGAGGAAAGACAGTGCGAACAATAAAAGGACCCGTCCACCGAGAACGTAACTTCCATGGAAAAGATGCAAGCGGGTGTCATACAGAAGAACTTTTTGACCTAGAGAAAATGACTTTCTTAAAATATTCTTATCATGCACAAGTTTCATTTTGTTCTTATACTCCTTCGCACTATCGTAAGCATCTATACGAATCTCTTCCAACTCATTGAGCTGGAGTTTCCTATGGGCTCCTGCCTTGTCAAGTGAAACATTTAGCTGCTTAACAGCCCAATAAGCTCTGTGTTCTAACTCAACAGGTAAATGACATGCCTTGCCATACACAATCCGATAAGGAGACATTCCAATGGGGGTCTTAAACGCAGTACAGTAATCCCATAAGGCATCAGTAAGCCTAGACGACCAGTCTTTTCGATTAGGATTAACTATTTTCTCTAATATACATTTTATATCCTTATTGGAAACCTCTACTTGACCACTAGTCTGTGGATGATACAGGGTAAAAGTTCCATTACAAAAGTGCGACCCTCCATCACTAATTATAGCTCGCGGTGTACCAAAACGTGTAAGTATATTATTTTTCAAGAACTCAATCACAACCCTATGGTCATTGGTTTTACACGCAACCGCCTCAATCCACTTAGAAACATAGTCTACAGCGACAAGGATGTATAAGTTACCAAAATAATTAGGAAACTGACCCATAAAGTCAATACCCCACACATCAAAGACCTCAACAATTAGAATCGGGTTCAAGAGCATCATGTTCCTACGGGAAATGGTTCCTAATTTCTGGCAACACTCACAAGTAACACAGTGACTATGGGAGTCTTTAAACAAATAAGGCCAATAGAATCCACACTGCAATATCTTAGCAGCAGTCTTCTTAGCACTAAAGTGACCCCCACAAGCATGATCATGGCAAAAGGAAATAATACTGGACTGGTCACTCTCAGGTATACATCTCCTAATAATCTGGTCTGGACAATACTTAAACAAATAAGGATCATCCCAAAAGAAAAGCTTCACCTCGGCTAAAAACCTAGAACGATCTTGTTTACCCAAATGTTGGGGCATTCGATCAGTAACATGATAATTCACTATATTCGCATACCAAGGTGTTTGGGTAACAAAGAACAGTTGTTCATCAGGAAAACTTTCCCTAACAGGAGGAGAATAATTAAGGGTATCCACAACAAGCCTAGACAAGTGGTCTGTTACTACATTTTCTGCACCTTTTTTGTCTCTAATGTCTAAGGAAAATTCCTGCAACAGTAGGATCCATCTAATAAATCTAGGTTTAGTATCCTTCTTGGAAATAAGATACTTCAAAGCAGCATGATCAGTAACGATTATGACCTTAGAACCTAAGAGTTAGGATCTAAACTTGTCTAAGGCAAACACAATATCTAATAGTTCCTTCTCCGTAGTGGTATAGTTCAACTGGGCATCATTCAGAGTTTTTCTAGCATAGTAAATCACATGAAGTAACTTATTTTCTTGCTGACCTAGCACAACACCAATAGCATAATCTGAAGCATCACACATGATCTTAAAGGGTAGGTTCCAGTTGGGTGCCTGGACTATGGGGGAGGTAGTGAGTAAATTCTTAAGCTTCTCAAAAGCCTCTAAACAAGCATCATCAAAGACAAACTTAACGTCTTTTGCAAGCAAATTGCAAAGAGGTCTAGAAATAAGCTAAAATCCTTAATGAATCGACGATAAAAACCTGCATGCCCTAAGAATGACCTAATATCTCTTACGGTTTTTGGGACCTGTAAAGTTTTAATAAGGTCAACTTTGGCTCTATCTACCTCTATACCCTTCGAAGATACGATATGCCCTAGAACAATTCCTGAACGAACCATGAAGTGACATTTCTCCCAATTAAGCACTAAATTCTTTTCCTTACACCTAGTCAAAACTAATGACAAATGATGCAAGCACTCATCGAAAGACGAACCAAACACTGAAAAATCATCCATAAAGACCTCTAAGAACCGTTCTACCATGTCAGAAAATATGCTCAACATACAACGCTGAAAGGTCGCAGGGGCATTACATAGCCCGAAAGGCATGCGTCTATACGCAAAGGTACCAAAGGGACAGGTAAAAGTGGTTTTCTCTTGGTCTTCTGGGGCTATGACAATCTGATTATAACCGCAGTATCCATCTAAAAAGCAATAATGGCTACGTCCAGCTAATCTCTCTAGCATTTGGTCGATGAAGGGAAGGGGAAAGTGGTCCTTCCTAGTGACCTTGTTCAATTTCCTATAGTCAATACAGACACGCCAACCCGTGGTCACCCGGGTTGGGATTAACTCATTGTTATCATTCTGGACTACAGTAATACCGGATTTCTTGGGAACAACCTGAACGGGGCTGACCCACTTACTGTCTGAAATGGGGTAGATAATGCCTGCATCTAACAGCTTAAGAACCTCGGTTCGAACTACTTCTTTCATATTAGGGTTCAGTCGACGTTGCATCTCCCTAGAAGGTTTGGTGTCACTCTCTAAATAGATATGATGCATACAATCAGTAGGACTTATACCCTTAATGTCTGCTATGGTCCACCCTAAAGCTTCCTTGTTATTCTGAAGGACGGTCACTAGCCTACTTTCCTGATCACTATCCAAGTCGGATGCTATAATCACAGGTAAAGTTTCAGATGGGCCTAAAAACACATACTTCAGGGAATCTGGTAATGGTTTAAGGTCCAACTTAGGAGGCTTTTCTAACGAAGGAACTAGGGTAGACTCAGAAACGGGTAGAGGTTCGAACTTAGGTTTCCAGCCATTACTAGTGTCTATCAAAGGGGTTGAATCTAACAAAGCATTCACCTCATTAATCACATCGTCATCATCAAAATCAATCCCAAAGTGGGCTAGGCATTTCTCTAATGGATCTTCTAACAAAGTGTTTGGTAATGACTCCTCGACTAATGTTCCTATCATGTTCACCTCTTCTATGCTCGAGTCATCTAGTTCAGAGGGTAGCTTACTAATATTAAAAATGTTCAGCTCAATAGTCATATTACCAAAAGACAAATTCATAATACCATTTCGACAGTTAATGATCGCATTGGATGTAGCTAAAAACGGGCGACCTAAAATCACTGGTATTTGGTTCTCTGGGTCAGGGACAGGTTGGGTATCTAGGATAACAAAATCCACTGGATAAATAAACTTGTCGACCTCAATAAGAACGTCCTCGATCACACCACGAGGAATTTTAACGGACCTATCAGCTAACTGAAGTGTCATCTGGGTAGGTTTCATCTCACCAAGTCCTAGCTTAAGGTACACATGGTATGGCAGTAAGTTCACACTGGCTCCTAAGTCAAGCAAAGCTTTCTCGACACGGTATTTACCTATTGTGCAAGAAATAGTAGGGGACCCTGGGTCTTTATACTTAGGAGTAGTGGTATTCTGAATAATAGAACTCACATGACTAGCTAGGAAGGCTTTCTTCTGGACACTAAGTTTTCGCTTTCGCGTACACATATCCTTAAGAAACTTGGCATAAGCGGGAATCTGCTTAATCGCATCTAACAATGGGAGGTTGATAGTAACCTGCTTAAAAACCTCCAATATATCATTAAAGTTGGACTCCCTCTTAGTTGGAACTAGCAGCTGGGGAACGGGGCTCTGGGAACAAAGCCGGGCTCAGCATGACCCTCATTGGTCTCTTTGGAGACTCTATCAGTCTCCTCATTTTCTGGCTCAGAAGGGTGAACTACAACATGTTCACTATCAGGCATGGCAACCTTATTGTCAACTTTCTTTCCACTCCTAAGGGTTGTTATAGAATTCACATGATTGTACGATTTCTCTCCTTTAGGGTTAGGATCAGTTTGACTAGGGAATCTTCCATCTTCTCTTTCACTAAGAAACTTAGCTATTTGGCCGACTTGAAGTTCTAAGTTAGCAAGAGACTGGGAATTATTCTTAAAATTCTGCCTGGTTTCTTCTTGAAAACCATAGTGGTTCTTTGATAACATCTCATGGTTCTTTGCTAACATAGTAAGGGTTTCTTCTAAGGTGGAGATCTTTTTCTCATTCTGAAACTGGGGTTGACCTGAAGAGTTCTTAGCATAACCAAAACCTGGGGGAGGCTGAGAATTACTAGACTGTCCTTGATTCTGACCCTTAGACCAAGAAAAATTAGGATGGTTTCTCCAACCAGGGTTGTAAGTCTCTGAGTATGGGTCAAACTTTGACGGTTCTCAAACCTAGCATTGTTATAGAACATGGGCTTGCTCTTCACTAACCTGACCTTCCAAAACGAGTTATTGGGTTCTACTCCACAACTAGACACTTGAGAGGCTCTAAACCTATCATCAGGTTCAACAAGAGACCTATGTTTAGGATGATTCAATTCCAAAGCTTCTAACCTTCTAGACAAAGCAGCAAACTTAGCATCAGACCCGAAGCTTGTATCTACCACATTGGTGCTACTTCTATTGACCAAGAGTCTTTTGGGGGGTTCAACACAAGACTCCCACTGTTGGGATTTTTCAGCGACAGCTCCTAAGAAGGTAAAAGCATCATCAACACTTTTACTAGTGAACTCACCAGCGCACATAGACTCAACCATGGCTTTGGTTGAATAGTCTAAACCATCATAAATAATCTCTACGAGTTTCATCTTATCAAATCCATGGTGAGGACACTGGGATAGGAGATCATTTAATCTCTCTAAAAACCTATAAAGAGACTCTCCCTCTTGTTGCACACTAGCACTAATTTTCTGCCTAACAGACGCAGTTCTATGCTTAGGGTAGAATTTCATATAGAAAGCAACAATAAGTTCCTGCCATGTTCAATGGATTCATATGGTAGGTTTTTCAGCCATGTATTAGCTTTATCTCTCAAGGAAAAGGGAAACATCTTAAGTTTCAAGACTTCATCAGTAATGTCTTTTATTCTAATTGTCCCACAAATTTCCTCAAAGTCCTTAATGTGAAAATAAGGGTTCTCATCATCTTTCCCTAAGAATATAGGGATCATCTGAAGAATACTAGGTTTTATCTCGAAATTAGCCGTAGTGGCTGGAAATTTAATGCACGAAGCTCGGGTGGACCTAGTTGGGAACATGTAATCTTTCAAAGTTGCCATCGCTGGCACATATGAAGTACTAGGGGTATTTTCCTCATGAAGAGATAGATTCTCAAAATTGAAGTTTCCAAAAACATGGCTCTCAAAAGAAGAGTCTTCGATCTCCCTGCTTCCACAAGAAGAACTACTAGGTTTTTCACTAATCAATCGACCTAGAGTGTTTATTTTCCAAGCCCGCTCTTTAATACCTTGGGAATACACTAGAAAAACAAAAGAAAAAGAAATAAATCCTAAAAGGAAGGGAAGTTCTATGCAAACACAAACAAGGCTGACTCCACCACAGCAAACCTACTGATTTCTAGCAAACAAAAAGCATGATGGATCCACTTAGATTTTTTCTAGACCAGCTTCTAATCCTTCGAAAGGGAAATCGTTACAATTTAAGAAAACCCCTCTAGAATCAATCCGAGTTAAAGTAAGTTGAATCGAGAGAGGGAATCTCAGTGGAGCTTTGATACCCAAGGCCTCACCGGCGTTACAAGGCATTGTATTCAACTCACAGGAACCATCATGAACTTTGAAGCATGCTTAAAAGAGTAACTAATATTTTTCGAATGACTTTCCTATTAAGCTCATTACCCTATAGGTCTCGTTCTAGTCAAATTTTAGGCTTAGGTTCGCGTTTGGTTTCGTTTTCCTAAGGAGGGCAAGAAGGGAACGATGATGAAATACGAACCCTTATCTTGTATGTCCAGTCCTTGCCCTTTACTAGGAAATTAAAGCAGCCGTTTTCAAATCCTCAGCATATATGCAAACGAAGGAATACAATAACTCGCTGACAGGGGATTCGCGAGTGTTTAAACAAACTTACCTCCCGTACCAGACGGGGGATGAACCGCTGAAGTCGGCTCGGGCCACAACTCCTATGTCATGTACGAACCCGAGGGGCCGAGGCGATATCGTAATCGCTGTCCTTCTCTACAAACAACTGATATTTAAACTACCCTTCCGTAGGGTTTAAAAAAAAATAAAGTCCCAAAGTCCACAGTCCAAAGTCCAAAAATAAAGTGCAAAATAAAAAGATAATCTAAAAGAAATTTAAAAAAAAAATTGTCTCTCTCTTTCTCTCTCTCTTTTTTTTTTAATTAATTTTTGTTCTCCTTTTCTTTCGCTCCTTTCACTTTGTTTTTACTCCAAATCTTTAAGTATTCACCAAAAGTTTTGGCAAATTTTTCTTTCGCTCCAAATTCCAAAATCTGTAAGGAAAAGACAAAAACCAAAAAACGTAAAGAAGAACAAATAAAATAAAAATGAAAAAAAAAACTAAAAACAAAATCTAAAAACTCTAGCCTAAAGACAAGTCCGCGTCGGCGGCGCCAAAAATTGATGTGATTTTTAACTGAGTTGTAGTAAAAAGTTCGTTGAGACTTGTGAAAGCAAAAGATTTTAGATTTAATGAAATTTAAGAACAAACAAAATTTAATTCAAGATTATTAGGAATAACCAAGACACTGATTCCACTATCGCACATGAATAAATTATGGCAAATAATCCAAAACTCTAATTATCTTTTAAGTCCCTTATTTCTTAATTCACAATTAATCAAACATATTCTCAAATATTAATTGTATTCCCCAAGCATAGACTATCAATTGATTAAACAAAGTATAATCTATCAAATTGAATCACAAGTAATTAACAAAATTATGTAAACATTTAAAAACTCTGCAAGAGCAGTGATTGAGTAAGTTATTATTAAAAATTACAGACAATGAAATAGTTACCCAATATTCATGCGTGAATAGCTTCCTCATTGCCTTGGTTGTGGGAGAATTAGCTCATCATCATGTTGGAAACACACTCAAAATTCATTTTTATTGCTCAAAGGGTGTTTACAAAGATGAAATGGAGAAAAACTATTAAAAACCGGGTTTACAACAGTTATAAGTGTTTCAAACTGAAAAGAATGATGGAACAGTACTGTCATTGATTCTTTAGCTCTCGACCCACGCTTGTGTGTCGTTTCCACTGTTGAAGAAACGACTGTCTTGGATGGTCTGTTCTTCGTGTTCTTTAGATGAGCAGCAGCAGAAAAATATTTCTGGAACTTGATTTTCTCGACTCTGTGATGCTCTATATAGTCTCCCCAAACTCTCCGTGCCCCCTCTACTGACCCTCAACGACTTATATAACCTTACTGCGCCCAAATCTCCCATCATAACTGCATATAATCTTCCATTACTCGGCTTTGAAGAAAAATATTCTCGGGAATATTTTCTTCCCATATTTAACTCCACATGCTGTTTTATCGTGACGTAAGACACCCAACACGTTGAGTCATCATCCAGAAGTGGTATAACATGGAGCATGCACAATAAAATCTCTCGATCACACACATAGAACTCGGAATGGACTGACTATAACCCGTGGCACTCTGTTTCCTTCTCTCGGTTTATCTAACAAAATTCAACCGAACCAAAGGCCTTTACCAAGCCTGATAAGCCCAATCAAGTCTTCCCCTGCAGACCCAGCCATTGAGTCTCGCTAAATCATCCCAAATCTCGAACCAGAAATTTGTTCTTCTGCTGGCCATTATTTCCCGCCAAAAATGTTCAAACCGTGGGGAAGAATGGTTTCCCCCTATCCAGAGTAGGGTGCCGATAGCAGCTTCCTTTGAGGGTGTCCTGGGGTGCCCCTTATCCAAAATGAGGGTGCCTTTAGTACCTTTCTCCGGGGGTTCAAATAGAACTTTTTGAGCAACTTTTTCCACACAAGTGTATTTCTCCAAAAACACCTACACAAACATAAAAACACCATAATAAGTACAAAATCAAACACTAGCAATAGAGATACTGAGGACAATTCAGACACAAAAATGTGTCTATCAAGTAAGTCGCGGATTAAGCGTCTTAAAATAGCAGCACATCCAACCATCTTCGAGTGATCGTTTGGAGGTCGCGTGGGCGGGCCATCATCTGGTCGATCATTCCCTGTGACAGAGTGGCGGACGGTGATCAACTCCAAGTATTGGTGCTAATTTTGGATTGATCGACCAGGCATGCGTGGAGACGGCCCGCTGGCGTGCATGTCTACACCTCTCGGTCCCTCAAAGATTTGATCTAGGCCACTCAATTTGACTGGCAAAGATGAGTGGTCGTGATCGATTTGCGACAGAAATATATTGCCGCAAAGGGTTTTAAAGTCGTGTGGCATGCCACCTTTGGGGCGTGCGTTTCAAGGCACCGAGCCCTAGTCTGCATAGGCCGGCCGGCCACTCGCAAAGGTGGACTCACGGTGATCACGTTGACATCCTTGGGGACCTCTTGAGTCTATATCTACACCGTCCGTTTAGGCTGGTGAAGATGGATGGTTACAATCAATTTACGACAGATGTGTGTTGCGCAAACCCTAATTAGGGTTTTGAAATAGCCACGTCCACACGACTTTGACCAAGCGGTTTGGTACGCCGTTGTCCTCCTTTGGGGAGATCGATCACGTGGGGCCAATGTTAGGCTAACGATGAACGTATGCGTACCTTCCTGATGGTCCTAAACGCGATCTAAGCCTTCCAAATAGGATGGCTAAGTTGGATGGTCGTGATCGATTTAAGACGCTAGTGTATTTCCGCGACCCAATTTAGGGTTCGGAAAAATCACTCTTGCCATGGTTTGGGAAAGCGTTTCACTACTCAATGGCCCCACCATGGACATGAGCAAGGAGAAAGTAGGGCCGCTGGCGTGCATGTCAGCGTTTCCCCAATTGCTCGTGGGATCATCTAACCCGTCCAAGCAAGCAGGCGAAATTGGACGGCTGCGATGGTTTTGAGACTGTCTTGGACAGTTCAAGATCGTTCGATCTCCTCCCAAGCAACCCGGCCACCCTACTTAGGGTTGGCGTTTGATGGCGCTGGGAGATGTATGGTGATGTTCGACCGGCTAGGGCATAAGTGGGCCCGACGGTGGTCATCACGATAATTTCCTATTCCTGTCAGGATTTGACTAGGCTTGTTAAATTGCACGGCCAACTTGTGTGGTCGTGATCGTTTCTGAGACTGATATGGACAGTCTAGATTTTCCTTAAGGAAATTAAACATGTTCGATCGAGCTGTCTTTAATTAAAAGCGCACCGATTCGAGACTCTCTTTGTCAGGGAGTAATGTAGCATGTGTGGGCATTTCATGTGTATCTCAATATTGGCACTTCGGTAGATTCATGTTACTCTGCTGAGAGTGAACACTTAATCGTCATGTCATGTCAATAATGAGAGTTTGGCTGAGAACATAGCACGTAAAATACTAGGCAAATCATGCATTAATTAATAATGCTAATAAAATTCACAGAATATTTGGGATTGCCGTTGCAAGCACCATTCTGGGTGAATTTCATGTTTATATTGAATTGCTTCAAATAAAGTGAAGAGGTTTTCTGCACTCATCACTTCTTAAACGGATTTTCCCTTTGCAGGGTGACAGCGCATTAAATACAGGCTTTATAATTTTAGCCCTGAACAAAAAACCACCATCAACACTTGGATCAATCTTCCGTTGTCCACCACCAACAATGAATCCGATATACACCAATTCCTCCTTTCCAAATTCACACTTCTTTCCGTTCAACTTCACCTGGACTTCATGTAACACTTTAAAACCTTTCTCAACGTGCTTCCCAAGTTCTGTTGTATACTAGGATATCATCCAAGTAAATAATCACAAAATCTTCTATAAAAGGTCGTAACAAATCATCACCAAATGCATAAACTTCGCTGGAGCGCTACACAAACCAAAAGTCATCACCAATCATTCAAACAAGCCTTGTTTGGTTTTGAAAGCAGTCTTCCATGTATCATCTTCTCGGACTCTCACTTGGTAGTATCAGGATTTGAAATCTAACTTTATAAAGACTCGAGATTTTTCTAATTGATCCATGATGGGCGTCCATAGAGGAATCTGATGAGATCATGAAATTATAATGATATTTTTCAATTCCATATAATCAATACACATATGCCAAGCTCCATCTTTCTTTGGTACCAACAATACCTCTGATCCACAAGGTGAATCACTTGTCACTATCATTCCTAATTCTAGAAGTTTCTGGACTTGTTTCTTGATCTCATCAGATTCCTCTACGGACGTGCGATAAAGACCTACATTAAGAAGAGAACTCTCTCCGTTCAACATAATTTCATGCTCCACACTCCTCTTTGGTGGTAACCCCGTGACATCAGAAAATAAATCCTTGTATTTCAACTTCAACCTTTCTAGGTCGCCTTGTTGTTGTGCAGTCAAGGCTTCTAAATAAACTCTACTCGACTTCTCCTCAAGAGAACAGATCACAAGGAGAATGAACTTTGTGCTAGAATTCACCAACCGCTTAGCCTGAGCGGCTGTGATCAGGATTTCTCTGTCTAGAGGAGAATCTGTTGCCCGAATCACAAAACTTTCCCCATCTTTGGTAAAGGTATACTTTTGTTCCCTCCTGTGTAGATTTGCATCTCTATCCCATAGGTAAGGACTACCTAGTACTATCTGACAGACATCCAAAGGAAGTACGTCGCATGTAACTTCGTCAATGTATGACTCATCTAGAGCAAATTTTAACGTGCACTGCTGTATAACTTGTAAGCACCCTTCTTTTGAAGCCATCCCAAAGGGTATGTGAAAAGACGAGGGTACCCAAATATACCACAATCTTTTTGTTTCAACCTATAAGTCCTCTAATGAAAGTGATCGTTTATGGACAGAGTCGAGACAATACAAATAATTGGTTCACACTTCGTGTGATTGTCTACGTATACGAGATCCAGACAATACAGTAACAAGATAACTTGTGTGGTTTACTATGGATACAAGATTGAGAGAATATGACAACGAAGTATGTTACTTGATAATAGGTTTGGACTTAACCAAACTCTATAGAATCACTATCAAGTAATGTGGAGTTAATGTAAAGTGCAATTTACTTTAAATCATATAAAAAAATATAGTTACGAAAAATAAAAGTAAATCACACAGCAAGATTTTGTTAATGAGGAAAACTGCAAGTGCAGAAAAACCCCGGGACCTAGTCCAGAATTGGATACTCTCAGCATTAAGCCGGTATACAAAATATATACCAAATTCGTATAGTTGAGACCAAGCAACTACTCTTAGTTCACTTAGTTTCCTCAGTATCCCTGCGCTTCCGACTTCGAAGGTCACGCATTGGTACAATTCCTTTGGATCGTATTCCAAACAGTAAAGGAACGAAAATTCTGTTTGGTAACAACTCTTTTGATTCTTTCAAGATAAAGATATCTCAATTCATACGCAAAGGCTCTTCCATTTAATCTAATAAACTCCTTTGCCTGGTTAGATCAATCTATCCAATAACTACCAAAGCGTTAAAGTTTAGATTCGCAATCAATCAGTATAGATCTCAACGAGAAACTATAAATTGATGCCGATCTCGCGCAACTAATCAATCAAATAAATCCGATTATAGTTGGATCCCAGCCGATCAAGGTTTGTGCACACACAAAGATATGAGAACTAATAAGCAATCTTCTTCGTCTTCAAATCTTCTTAAATCTCCAATAATAACCTGCACAATACCACTTGAATCTCTTGTGATCAATTACACACAGAACGGAGTCTGTTAACAATGGATTATCACGAGATGTCTTTAGATCAACAAACAGTTCTAAAAATCCCGTTAATACTTCGATCTAGTTTGAGTGAATCTTATATCAGAAGAGAAGATTCTCAAGAATAAACAAACAAGGTGCAATCAAGGTTTCAACAACCGTTAGTCAATCAAATCGATCGAAAACTAATAACACTACAATTATCTAGTTTCCCACCAACGGTACTCGTAGAGCTTCTTGATCCCACAAAAGTCTTTAAACGAGCGGTCGTAAGAGATTTTACCTAATTAGGATACTTTCCTCTCTGAATAGACGGCTCCACCAGAAACAACAAGAAATGAAGTTTGCCTGGCTCTTAGGATAGTTTGCTAGAAATGCAAACTTAGGTATTTATAGACCAAGGATGTTTGGACACAAGGAATTTCCTAAACCGAAAATATTCTCAGGATTTGCAATAAATGGCAAAATTCAGTTTTCCTAATTCCAATAAATGTTAGAGCACTGCTCGGTTGAACCCGCATGCGTTACTATCTCAAGCATGTTTTTCAATGTTAGTGATCAAAACTTTAAGTATTGATTTCTAGTCTACTTATAGCTAAGTTTTGGACTAGGATAGAAAGTGCAGTTAAGCTCAAGACTCCATGGCGATCATCATACAAGATGAAGAACTACTCAAGGAACTGGTGGAACTTCATCGACTAAAAGGTATGTGGAGACTTGAACTTATCTATCACTCAAAAGTCTATCTACTCTATCTCTTATCTTGAGACAAAAGTCGTATTCCTATATAGACTTTGATTACACACATTTGCTATTTCGAGCCGAGTTTATCTCGCTTATCTATTTCTCGAAATATGTTGGTAAGCTTTCGCTTTGGCCAAGTTCATCTTTACTAGTAACAAAAGTCATATTAGTTTCAATTATTTGAAAATTGCTTTGACGAAAAATAGCTTGTGAAAAACAACTATATAACGTCCTCTAAGAATGTTTCAATGACTGAAATGAGAGTTTAGAATATATAACCTTGGAAGGATATGAATATTGTGTGGTAACACATACGTGTGTAAGTCCTTATTCCTTGAACCAAAGTATGCGTACTTTTCTGCTCAGGAAAACCGGAACTAAAGTTCGTGTACCAGTACGCGCACTGCCGGAAGTTCACGTCCCGTGAATTTCTGCTAGAGTTTGTGAACTGAAAACAAACTTATTCTGGGTACTTAAGTCCGCGTACCAGTATGCGTACTTAAGTTGGTTATTTTCTAAAAACGGTTATTAGTGAACTTAAACTTATATAAACTAAGAAATGCATACTTGCAAACCGTGGCTATAAAGTTCATGAATTGATTCGAGTAAATCAAAGTGTTTTTGCTTCGATTTGTGTCTTGTATACTTCTATAAGATCTAAGCAATTGAACAACTCTCTAACTAGTTCATTTGAGTCATTTGAACTAGTTGTGGTAAAGAAGAATATGGTTGATATGAAAGTGCTCATATGGCTAACCATTTGGTTAACTACTGTTGAACAAACTAAGTGTACATGTTTGGGTACAGTTACACAAACCTAAATAAATGTGCATTTCATTTGTGCATAATAAGCTAAGTTTCGATCTAACGATTGAAAGATATTAGCTTGAATCTAATCAGGTTTTCATCTAACGGGGAATATTGAATGCTTTGTTACCAAAGTAACTTAGATTGCAAACCCTGATTTGAAAGTCTATATAAAGGGGAACTCTAGCAACTGGGAAACCTAATCCCAACACCTTCTGTGTGATACTATTTTTACTAGCTAGAGTCGATTCTCCTTTAACCTTAGGTTTCTTCTCGAGACCCTGTAGGTTAACGAATTGAAGACTTCATTGGAATTGTGAAACCAGACCAAACTATTTTCTTTGTATTTTCGTGATATGATCTTGTTGTTTCTATCGTGTTTGAGTACAATCGTATGATTGGCTTGAGATTGATTTCTCCGATAGGCAAGATATAAAAGAAGTCACAAACACCTTTGTCTCATCGTTTGTTATTCCATAATATCTTCTTTCGCTAGTCAATTAAGATTGTTGTGAGGTGATTGACAATTCTAGGCTGTTCTTCGGGAATATAAGTCTGGTTTATCAATTGGTTCATGTTCACCTTAATTTATCAAAAGACGGAACAAAAAAATCGTAGGCATTTCTGTGGGAGACAGATTTATCTATTACCGTACACTTTTCTGTGTGATGCAAATTTGTTTATTAAAGTCTTCGACTTTGGTTCGTAACAATTCTTAGTTGTGGGTGAGATCAACTAAGGGAATCAAGTGCGTCGTATCCTGCTGGGGTCAGAGACGTAAGGAGCGCAACTGTACCTTGGATCAGTGTGAGATTGATTTGGGTTTAACTACAGTCCAGAACGAAGTTAGTTTGTAGTAGGCTAGTGTATATAGAGGATTAATACAGTGTGTGTTCAATCTGGACTAGGTCCCGGGGTTTTTCTGCATTGGGGGTTTCCTCGTTAAAAAAGCTTCTGGTGTCTGTGTTATTTCTTTTCCGCATTATATTTTGTTATATAATTGAAATATTATAGGTTGTGCGTTAAATCGATCAATTGGGAAATCCAACCTTTGGTTGTTGATTGAAATTGATTGATCCTTGAACATTGGTCTTTGGTACCGTTCAAGTGATTTCTCTTGTGTTCAATTAGCTCGCATATTTCTATTTGCTTGAGTAAGTATTGAATCGAGAAAGTGAGATATAACTCTTTGATATACTTTTATTAAGATTGAGTCTGACAGACTAGTTGATTCTCTTAAAAGTATATTGGATCTAGTCCATACAGATTGCTAAGAGAAATATTGGGCGTGGTTGTTAGACCCCTGCTTTTTGAAAAAATACTTGTCCAAAATTTCCGAAATCTCTCAGTAAAAAATCTCCAATTAGTAAATGCACATTACTAATTTTTATTCTATAGAGATATGCATTTAATTGCTGGTAATTAAAGCATATAAAACCAAAAACCTTAATTAAAAGATTCTCAATTTATTTCGGCATAGAATCTCCTTGAGTACTAAGGAATATCTTTGAACAATAAATGATAAGAGTTATTGTACATGTTCAAAGTTTATTGACATCTTTTCACTGTAAATCCTTATTCATATTTACATGGATTTACATTCTAGGAATCGGTTATACCACACTTCCAAACAAGTTTAGAATTGGTTGACTTGTATTCTAAGATAACTATGTGATTGATCAAATATCAAATCACATACATGGGTTGAATCGGTTCTACCAATCACTAGGATCGGTTATACCTCGATATGGAAATAATTGTGATCGGTCACACAAGTTATCAGGACCGGTTACATCAGTTACCAGGATCGGTTACCATATTCCCATGGTATTGCTTGTGATCGGTCACACCAGTTACCAGGACCGGTTACCAATTACAAGGATTAGATAAACACTCTGTGATCCGTCACACCAATTACTAGGATCGGTCACACAAATTACAAATATCGATCATGCCATCTGTTAGAGCATAGTTCGGTTGAACCCACCAAGCATTGGTATGTCAAGTTTGGTTGTCATATTTTAGTGAATCAAAACTCATTTAAAGAGTCGCTTGATTATATACTAGAGTCAACTTCGTATAGGTTAGCTTGAAAGTGTTAGGATATGAGACTTACAAGTATTACATGAAGACTTGAAGAATGTGAAGAAGTATGGAGCTACAACGACAACATCATCCTTCCTCTTGTGGTAAGTAATATTTGACTTGAACTGTTTCATTACATAACGTATCTTTCAAGTCGTGCATATTGAAAACATAACTGCGAAGCTGTGTATGATACTCTAGTTAGACATAGTATTAAGGAATACAATACGAGGTTTATTGCTTAACCATTAAACTTTGTATATAAGACATCGACATGATCATATGAATGTTATTGTGATTATGTATGGGTATGAGTGAAGATTTCATCCTAGGAAACAATGTTTTACATTAGTTTGAAGGAAGTAAGTTCATAAACTCGTTTTGTGAATCGAAAGGGAAATCGCTAGGCTTATTGGTATTGTTATTCATTGAAAATATATTTTGAATTAACAATATGTGTGTTTAGTATAACCGCTCATAAACTTGCTTATGTATCTTGGTAAAACAATCCACAAGGCATGGATTATGTATTGGTATGACTTTTATTAGTGAAACCGATCTTAAGTAATCACTCAAGATGGTATGATCGATGCCTTGTAAATAGGAACTTTTATCTAGTCATTGGGGAACCGATCCTAGTAAGAGGTGCAACAAATTTACAAGAGGGAATCGATCCTATTAAGAGGTACAACACGTTTTTAGTAGATGAGGGAACCGATCCTGTGAACATGTGCAACAAGTTTGTAGTTTCAAGGGAACCGACCATATAGACATGTGCAACCGAATACAGGTGGT
Source organism: Papaver somniferum (assembly GCF_003573695.1). Taxonomy (NCBI): domain Eukaryota; kingdom Viridiplantae; phylum Streptophyta; class Magnoliopsida; order Ranunculales; family Papaveraceae; genus Papaver; species Papaver somniferum. Next base: position 44,351,285 of record NC_039365.1, read on the forward strand.
TACCATAAGTTGTGGGGAACCGATCCTAGTACCTAGTTAACCGAATTTTGGTAACTAGCGTGACTATGCGCAGTACTCACATGGAGGTAGAACCAAACTTTCTTTGGTAGAACCGTGAAACCCTTAATTGGTGATTTGATAGGATAATCAATCACATAGTTGTTGGAATTCAGACGAACCAATTCTAAACTTATTGGAAGTGTGGCAAATCGTTTCCAAGATTGTAAGTATGAAAAAGGACTTGCAAAATAAAGATGTCGACATACTTTGAACATGTGCAGTAACTCTTATCATTAATTGTTCAAAGATATTCTTTAATAGCTAAAGGAGAATCCCATGATCGAAATAAATTGAGAATCTTTTAATTAAGGTTTCTTAGTTTTTATATGCTATTTAATTTCCAGCAATTAAATGCATATCTTTAGAAAATAATAATTAGTAATGTGCATTTACTGATTATAGATTTTTCTATTGGGATTTCGGTCAATATTTGGACAGTGCATTTCCAGGAGTTATGAAAACCGATTTTGTGTTTATTGCATATCTTTGAGAATATTCGGTTTTGGAAATTTCTTGGTGTCCAAAATTCATTGTCTATAAATATTGAAGTTTGCATTTCTAGCAAACTAACTTCAGAGCCAGCAAAACTACCTAGTTGTGTTGTTACTGGTGGAGCTGCCTATTCGGAGAGGAAAGTAACCTAATTAGGCGAAATCTCTTATGGCCGCTCAGTTTAAAGACTTCTTTGGGATTGAGAATCTCTATTAGTACCATTGGTGGGAAATTAGATAATTGCAGTTTATTATTAGTTTTTAATTGATTTAATTGACTAACAGTTGTAGAACTTTGATTCCACCTAGTTTGTTTATGCTTGAGAATCTTCTCTTCTGATATAAGATTCATTCAAACTAGATCGAAGTTTTGACGGGGATCTTTAGACTGTTTGTATATATAAATACGTCTTGTGATAATCCAACATTAACAGACTCCATTCTATGTGTGATTTATCACAAGAGATTCAAGTTGATTGTGTGCAGGTGATGATTGAAGATTAAAGAAGATTTGAAGACAAGAAGACTTTTTGGGTTCATAATCTTTGGTGTGCACAATACTTGTTTCGTCTGGAAAGGGATCCAACTATAATCGGTTTATCTTTGTGATAGATTAGATTGATTAGTTGAGTAGATCGGCATCAATACACTGCATAGTCTAGCAATTACTTTCGGTAGTTATTGAGAGATTGATCTAAGGACCCGATAAAGGAGTTTATTGGTTAAACGGAAGAGCCTTTTTCAGACACATATCACGTTGTTTGAAAAGAGTTGTTGTTCCTTTACTGTTTGGAATACGAACCAAAGGAACTGTTCCAAGTGTGTGACTTATTAACAAGTTGGAGGCGCAGGGATACTGAGAGAACTAGGTGAACTATAGTTTTAGTTGCTTGGTCTCAACTATAAGAAGTTGGTTTGATTTTATATAGCGGCTTAATTCTGAGAGTATTCAATTCTGGACTAGGTCCTGGGGTTTTTCTGCATTTGCGGTTTCCTCTTTAACAAAATCTTGTTGTGTCATTTACTTTTATTTTCCGCAATTATAATTGTGTTTAATATAATTTAAAGTAAATCGCAGAAACGTTAATTCCTATTTTACTTGATAGACAATCCCTAGAGTTTGGTTAAGTCTGAACCTATTATCAAGTAAACATACTTCGTTGTTGTATTGTCTCGATCTTGTATCCATAGACGATCACACAAAGTGTGAACCGATTAGTTGTATTTTCTCGACTCAGTCCATAGACAATTACTTTCGGAAAAGGACTTATAGGTAGAAAAGTTTTAGATTGAGGTATATTTGCGTACCCTCGTCTTTTCAATTGGTATCAGAGCAGGCAAACACGAAACGATCTAACAATCTGTGTTTGATGCGATCCAACCTATAAGACATGAGTCAAAGTAGAGTTAAGCGAGAGCGAAAACTAAAGAAAAACTCAGTTAACATATCACAATATGTTGGAAGTTTTGATTTTAAAAGGGGATTCTTCGTCAAGTTCTACTTGCTCTTCTGAGAATAAGTCTGAATGTTCTCAAGATGAGATTAAGTTAAGTCATGTATTCGCAATCAATGATTCAAACTCCGAAAAATCTCTTCTTGATGACGAGAAAAACATTGATTCATCGAATATAGAAACATTTCATACAAAAGAATTAAGCGAAAAATTTCTCTCATGTTCAAGTGAACTAATTCATGCATTAGAGAGAGAAGGAAAGCTTCTAGATAATATAAATTTTCTGAAAGCTAAGAACGATCAAATTGTTATTGATCTTGCCTCCATAAAGTCTAAATTTGATTCTCTAAAAAGGGAAGCTTCATTAGAGTTTCATTCTCTGAAAGAAAGGCTTAACAATTGCCTTGAGGAAGCAAAGAAAAATGATTCTCAACATATACAGAATCTTGAGGACAAATCAAGTGTAGTCTTTCTCGAGTGGAACTTTTAGAGAAATGAAAAAGTAAAATTGTTGGAAGAAAAACTTGTTCATTATGATGTAAGGATTAACTCTCAACAAAAGATCTTTGAAAAGAAAGAAGGTGAATATATCTCACGAGAAAAATGCCTTGAGGATGATCTAGCTGGTGCTCTTGATAAAATCAAGACGTTGGAAGATGAAAATTTGGACCTTAAAAAGTTCAATGTCAGCTCAAACAATTTAACCTCAATGTTAGAAGCAAGTAAAGATCATATTGATACACGAGGATTGGGCTATAAGGGAATAGATGCTTCAAATATTAGCAAAGAGGTAAAAAATTTCAAAGCTACAAATTCTTCTCAACCAGAAACTTCCAATGATGTCAAAGATGCTCTTATTTCTTGTAAAGAAGTAAAACCAGTCAAGCCTAAGAATCATGTTCAACCATTCTCTTCAAGTACGACAATCAAAGAGAGCACTCCTGCTAATGTCAAGGAAGCAACAAAGTTGAACAAAGATAAAAAAGAAAAATAGGAGGAAGAAAAATCGTCGAGCTCCAATACAAGAGGATCCACAAAAAGGTAACATTAAAACTCACACTTCGTATGTTACTAAGCATTGTTCTTATTGTGGTAATAAAGGGCATGTGGAATAGGGATGCAATATTCGTAAGTTAAAAGATACACTTTCTTTTGTATCAAACGAATTGTATAAGATTGCTCCCCAAAGGAACTCAGGTTGATATTGTCCAAAGTTTAGGCAAAGGCATTATTATAATGATAAATCATGTTTTCATCATCGCTCGACAAAGACATCTTATAAAAGACCTTATTATAGAAAAAGAGATGACTTTGCAAATGCTAAGACAAGATCAGATGTTCCAAATCAGAGAAAAGTTTTTCACAAAGTATTCAAAAGGACAATCGTCCAAATGAAACTCAACTCTAAATGGGTCCCGAAGTCCTCCATATCCAAGAAGGGACCAAAAGTTAGTCACAAGAATTATTCTCTGCTGTTAATTGTTGATGACAATAATTACAAGAGTTTTCTTGAAAGACTAAAGAAAGACATCATGTCTGAAATCTCTTGTACTAGTGAACGTTGTGATAATGACACTCTTCATCACAAGTCAAAGAAGAAAAACAAGAGATGGAACAAGAGAAAACAAACCAAACAAGATGTCAAGAATGATGATTTTATCTTAGTCACTCGTGATGAACAAGACAAGGATCAACTCAACTCAACACAACCTAGTTGTGTTGTGATGTGCATACTCACCTTTGTGCTCAATCTTATGAAGGGTGAGTGTGAACACGTAAATCACGAGGGCATCTATATGCTCACAAACAATGTTCGCATTCTATACATATGCTCGCACTGAGGAGACGATTGTATTGATTCCTCGGCTCAAAACCTTCGGGTTTATCATTGCCTCGTCTAATATCATCACCAAAGGCGCTCGCATAAAGGAAGGTAAAGAAAACGAAGTGTAAAATTAATACTCGTGGAGTATGAACTGGATGTAAAGTGCTGAAATGTAAATAAGACTGGGATTTACGTGGTTCAGCACTAAGGCCTACATCCACGGGGTTGTTGTTTTCACTATGCATTTGATGATTACAGAGGTAGTCGAATGACTTTGGAGTTTACATAGGTATGCGGATTTAAAAGGTAAACTTACACTAACTATTCTTCTCTCTCAACTTCTCTCCTTTTTTCCATCCCCCTCTCTCTTGGTGGAGAGGGGGTATTTATAGGGTTAGAGTGTGGGACCCGTTTTTTGAGAACCGTTGGAACCTTATCTTCTTGTGCTTTGCGTCCATCGCGCAGAGGTCTTTGTTCTCTATGATACTCCTCTTGTTTGTTGCTTGATCACACAGAGTCATCCTCGTTCGTTCCACGGGTTGATTGACACGTACACTTCTAATAGTGTTTAATGCGGGTAGTTGAGACGCATGCTCGTGTCAGACAAGTGTCTTCTGCCCCTGTCACGTCCATGTCAGCCAACCTTCTCCTCACCGTTGATCTTGGCTTCTTTTGGGAATAAGATAAAGCAACTCTTCGGGAGCTATTTGGTGCTCCGCAGTACACCGTGCTTTTGGTACATCCTTTGACTTCTGCCCTTGGATTTGTTCGGGCGAAGATCCGACGTCGACGGGATGGGATTCTTGGCTGTGGGCGTGTGTCATCATGTTTTGATGACTTGGTCCGCATGCTCTCCACGTGTCTTCTCACATACACGTGTTTGATGATGAAATATGTACACACAATTTGCCCCTTTTCTTCGGGATTAAATGTTTAGTGGGAGCATGGAAGAAAACAGACGTTACATATTCCTCGTGTCTCTCCTAATAACTTCTCCTAGATACTTGGGCACGTTTCTCACTCGTGCATTAACTGCTCATTTAATGGGCACGTTTCCCATTCCTCCATTAACTTCCTTCTCTTTCTTTCGAGTATATAAAGGAGGGGAGAAAAAATTAATTTCATTCTCCTTGAAAATTAATTACATTCTCCCTGTTAGACTTCATTCTTTGTTCTTCAACCATTAAATTCTCTTAGCATTAATCACGCTCCTTTCTTCTTTGTTTCTGGTTTGTTCTCTCATTTGTCTTCTTTTGGGATTTTGTTTGTGGTGGTAAGGTTTTTTTTCTTCGTTTCTGTTGTTTTAAATTTTATGGTGATTGTAAATTTCATGCTGTTGTTGTACCTTGTTTGTGATGAAGAACATCCTTCTATGCATGTATGCTAATTTGCCCCTGTTCTTCTTCTCAAGTCGAGGAGGCCAGTGTTACAATTGCATTGATTGTTTTTTTTTTCTTCTAGTTTTAGGGTTTCTGGGCTATGATGAGATGAACTTGTTAATTTTGTGGTTTTTTGATCTTTGGTGATGCCCTCGTGTTTACTTCTAACTTGCTTGTGTACCTCCTCGCAGCCATGTCTGACCGTCCGTGGCTTCCTTATCAAACTCCGCCGTCCAGTCCGCCGAGATCCCTTCCGCGTAGAGAGTCTGATACATCTCCACACGGGGGAGATCTCTCTAAATTGCCGCAGATGGATTCCCGCGGTAATAGAGTTTCGTCTTCTTCTGGGACGAAGGATTCACCTCCTAAGAAGGGGGATCCATCGAAGGGCCCTTCCGGGTCTCGATACACTGTCAGCCGCGCTCCTTCTCGTCCTCGTGATGATTCCAGGTGTACGCAGACACCTCCTCACGGTGATACCTTCGATATTCCTCCTCTTCGTTCTATAGTGCCCGTGAAAAACCCTATCCCGCCGCCTCCAGCAATTTCTTTCAAAGGGAGGAACTCCAAAGGTGCTGTGCCGAGAGCTGAATCGTCTAAAAATCCTCCTTCCAAAAGAAAAGCTTATGAAGCTTTTGTCGGTTCGTCCGATCCCGCGGAAGAAGAGGAGGTTGTCCCGGTGATACGCAGCGTTTCGGTTAGCAAGAAGAAAGTCACGTTTAAGCACATTGACCTTGAAGTTTTCAAGGAAAAGCATGAGCTCCAAGCCTTCGAGATTCGTTTCTATGCCCCTGAGGATGATATTACTTACGAGCTCATCTCGAAGTATCAGTTTGATGAGTTTCATCTGTTGACTACGGTTGGAGCCTTCGAGGCGGGTCTTATGCTACCCTTGTATAAGTCTGGTGATTCCTTTTATTATGATGTGCTGGCTGGTCGCGAAGGCTCTTCCACCAATACTCATAGTCGTTCCGTGTCGCAATTATTGGGGAACTATCTCCGTGCACTGAGGGAATGTTATCTGCGGAGTAAGGGGGAGACGACGATGACATGTTATGTTCCAAATCCTACTGAGAGGGAGTGGTATACTCCTGAAAACTTTAACAGATCCTTTGGGGATTATGTCAACAGTAGGAACCGTAAACCGTGGAGTGTTAGTCTTCGCAACCTCGCTGCTCCTCGGGGTGAAATTCGTCTCTTAACTGAGGTGAGCGATGCAAAATTGAAGTACGTTCCTGGCACCGAGGGGTCGGCTCAGCGGAAAATTTTTCCTGCTCGTGAAAGGATCAAGCGTGACCATGATTATGAGTGGCATGCCACTGTTATTGAAATTGTTGGTCCTTGGGCTTATGGTTGGATTCCCGGTCCGCGCGGTTGGCATCTTTCTGAGAGTAGCAGGCTTCGTGAATCTCCTCCTGCTCGTTATGGAGATTTCTGTCCCTGGCGTTTAAATTTCGAGGGCATGAACTTTCTTATGCTCTCGACGTTTTTGATGGAGACGAGGAAGAGGGTTCTGGTGCTACACTTCCACCGAAAAGTGCCGCTACTACCAAGGTATGGTTATTGCAGATTCTGGCCGCACCCCCCCTTTTTTGAAAATCAAACTTATAATGTATGAGGAAATAAGTCTTTTTGTGGAACGTGTATTAGTTTTCAGGTGTCGAAAAAGAAGAAAATTGGGCCCAAGCAGTCTTCTACCATTGTGACGGGTGAGACTGAAGTTCATGATGAAGTTACCAGTACAGTGAACGAAGAGTTTGCCGAGGACGAGGAAATGTCTGATGGGGAAGAACACACTGATACTTCCCCTCCTGATGTCGAGGAAGAGGTTGGTGCGGGTGATGATGGTATTGATGGGGGAAATAATACCGCGGTGGCCGAGGGAAGTATTACCGCGGAAAGGTCTGCTCCTGCTGGCGATAACCCTGGTGGTCCGGAATTTATCGGAGGGGGTGAGGCTGTGGAAACTTTCCCCACCATTTCTCAAGAGTTCTCCTTTGACATGATATATTCCGCAGGGGAACCCTTTGATGTAAATGATGCCCTCGTTTTTTCCGAAGACTTTTCTTTGCTTTCCTCCAATGATAATTGGGATGTGCTCGGGGATTTCGGTAAAGAAAGTGATGTTATTCAGAATGAGGGCGCGGATGATCATATTGCGCGTGGTGATGTCGAGACTTGTGATGATGGGGAAACAACAGCAAAGGGGAAGTCTGTGGTTGATTCACCTTCCGAGGATTTCCCTCACTCGCTGATGTTTGAGGGTGAGGATGCCATAATGGATTGGCTTAAGAAAAAGAATCTGTTGTTTGTTCCCCATCCTGCCCCGGTGGTTGCTGGCGAGAAAGATTCCGATGCTTATACTCGTCGGATGATGGAACTATCTTCCGAGGCGCGTGTTGCCGAGATGTGGGGGAAAAGCTTGAGTGTTCCAGAGGCTACCCTCGTAGAGGATCCTCCATCTTATGTTGCTTAAATGATGGCCATAGCCGATGGGTACCAATATGGTTTTCCCCAGCAGCGTGTCTTGGAGGTAAGTCCTCGTACATAATACTTCGTGACACTCGAATCCTTCGGTGTAATAATGTTTGCCGTTTGACGTGTAGATGATGAGGAGTGAGCATTGTAACCATGTGCTGTATCAATTCTTTAAAGCGAAATCCTTGAAGCTGGAGGCTAAGATTCGTCATAGGGAAAAGGAATTATCTGCGGCTGAGGTGGAGATAGAAGAACTGAAGAATAGCCTTAAAGAGAAAGAACGGCTGGGTGACGCGGAGGCTGGTCTTCGTTCAGAGCTTGCCACCGTTCGCGCTGAGTTAGAGCAAACCCGCGGCAAAGTTTCAGCTTTCACAGGTTTAGTTCTTCTCCATCTTTTATCCTTCATAATTCCTTTCTACTACTTTGTTGTTCTGTCTGAGTCTCCCCACCCTATCTCCAGTGGGTGGAGTCCCCGAGCTGATATGGCTTCGGAATGAAAGGGCACGACAAAAATCTTGTATCAAAGAGTTGGTCGAAAAAATTAAGAGAGAAGCCAAAAAGTGGGACGCTCGGGCTGAGGGATGGCGCGTAAGGCATGTTCAAATGGTTGATATGCAGAATCTGTATAACCATGACCGTAATTTGTTCAATGGTGCGCTGCTGTGGACAAGTGATAATCTGCGGGAATCACGTGAGCGTTCTTCATTATTAGAGGCTAGAATACATCTTCTGTAAGAGGAATTACGAAAGGCTCGCTCCCTTCCGTTTCCGGGAATTAGGGAGAGTATGTTGTGTCTTACCAGAGAAAGGGACGATGCTAGGGCCGAGGTTGGGGCTCTCAGCAAATCCCTTGCTGCGTCTCGAGATGAAATAGCCCGCCAGGCTGAGTCTGAGAGAAATCTCGAAGTATGCATGTACATATTATAAAAAACTATCCGAGGAATATGACTATCTTGACGAAGCGCGAGACCCGGTTGTTAATGAGTATGAAGAGGCTTCTGCTTGTGTCGAAGGTATAACCTCATTTCATCGAGTATGATTATGTCATTTCTGTGCTAACTCCCTTGTGTTGTCTTTTTCAGAGCTCGAGGGATAGCTTCGCGCTGCAAATGAAAAATTTGAAAAGGCTCAGTCTGCCTTAGTGCAGCAGGAAGAACAGACCAATTATTTTAAGAATCTGGTGGCGTCCCGTGAGGAGGCCGTTGGTGCTGCTTCTAAAGAAGTGAATCGTCTATCCTCGTTGTTATCTCAAGCCCACCAGCGAACGACAGTTATTATGCATAAGGCTCGGTGTCAGTTGGCGGAGGAGACAAATAAGATGCTGGAGAAGATTGAGCTTGGCCTTAAGGCCGAACATGGACTCGTCAAGAGCTATCCGCGTCGTCCTGTACCTGCCCCCTTTCCTGGCTCCTCGGGACCCTCTTTGGTGGGAGCGTCCCTTCGACTCTTCGGAACAACCCTGCTGATGGGGCGGCATCTTCCAAGTAGAAACCACGGCATCAGCCTTCAAATAGATTTTGTTAGTATTTTGTAAAGAGAATGTTTTTGATGTGTTTTTTCTTTGAATTGGCCTTTGCCGCTTTTTGTAACCAACCCTCATGGAATGGATCATCCTTTTGGTATACCTGCAGTATCAGTTTGTTTTTATTTTAAGCATTGTGAGGAAGGACATTAAAAACAAAAGAAGAATGTTTCAAGTGTTTGGGTGCGATACCGAAGGGAGGTACCTTCGTGATCGTCTTGAGACCTGTTACCCCGCTAGCGAACCCTGGGCCAGAGGATTCCCAGACGGTGGGGGCCAAGGCAACGTTCTAGGATATGGGGTTAAAATATTTACATACACCCATTCCGTCGACCCGTTGCCTTAAGATGGGTTGGGTATCTCTTTCTGCTGGGTGCCTTCCCCCTGGTCTTACACTCATAGACACTGATAGGGGAGCCCTGAGAGATTGTAGATTAACTACTTTCCGCAATATTGATAGTTTATTACTCAATGTTCCGTATGTACAGGTGCTCGTTGATGAGTGCTAAAAAGTGCATATTTCTATATATTTTTCTTGGCATTTAACTCATCTTTTGTGCATTAATTCTACATTTTATCCCATATTCTGTATTTTCATTGTTTTCAAGAATAAATATTTTTATTAATTAATTTTGCATTTTTAGGTAATAAATAAAGTTTGGATGAATAGCGGAGCGAAAAGAGCAGAAAAGTAGTGAAAAGCCGGGAGGAATTACACAAGGAAGCCGCGAAGAATGTTGTGCACAAGATCAAAAGGCTAGAAGTGGGCTTGAAGAGGAAGAATTGTTCTTAAAGAAGATATGGGCTTGGCATACCCAAGGACAAAAACCCTCACCCAAATCCATTTCATATATCCATACCCGTTTCCCTTTCTAGCCGTCAGATTGGATCATCTCAGCATCTTACGGTCGCAGCATCGTCAGTCATCAAAGTCTGAAGCTCCTGTCTAACACTACAGCACCTAACTCCATCTTGAGCCGTCAGCTTCGTTGTACTTCAGCATCCAACGGTCGCTCCTTGCTCCCTTCCATCTCGCCGTTAGATCGATCTATCATTTCCGCATCACACGGCTCAGCTTCGCGAAACATCAAGATTTGATGAGCCTGCTCAACACCCAAACAACCAAATACCTATACCCACAAAACAAACAGCCCCTTCCTCAAACCCCATCGACTCCATCTTCTCCCTCACCCTCTGCAACACCACCATACCCTGCCGCACCACCATCATCACCTCCACCTTTCTCAACTGCCACAACCACCACCACTCGAGCCATCATCACGTATAACAACCAAACCCATCACTCTACCTACCTATTACATCAACCTCTCGATCTTTCTTTCTCTCTGAAACCCTAGTTTTAGGGGTTGATGATATAGGTTAGTTAGAGAAGAAATCAAAGGTATGGGAAGATAGAGAAGAAGATATGGAAGCATGGGTCGACGAAATAGAAGAAGAAATCAGAGAGTTAGGTGAGTGAATTTCGTATTTGGTGAAACCCTAGTTTCACTGATTTGGGGGTTTTTGATTTTTTGAGCTTGCATGTATAAATTGAATGCTTGGGTGACGAATTGGGTTATGCCTGGATTAGCCAGAGCACCACCTTAGAGGCCTGGACTAGCCAGTGCTCTCTACTGTTACTTCTTGTTTAATTTCAAATTCAGTAATTCCAATTGTATTTGTTCACCATGTCTAGTGTGTTCTAATTACTCTTTCTAGGGTGTAGATGAAACCCTTAGTCATATGTTGAGAAAATTTCTGTTCAATTTAATGTTCTTATGATGTTCACTGTTGTAGGATGATTACTAGCTAAAGCATTCAAATGCACTTGTGATGAGTTGTACTGTGAGAAGACAGTTCATGCTAGGAGTGAATTAGATAACATAGCTAGAATTATTATCCATTTTATCCTGTTAGGGATGATAGTTAACTAAATTGATCAAATGAACCTGTGATAGGCTGTACTGTAAGAAGACAGTTTATGCTAGGGGTGAGTTAGTGAGAATGGTTGGCATATTATCCATTTTATCCTTCCCTGGAAAGGAACAAGAACATAAGTTGAATAGGTATTGCCTTAGCTTAGGATTATTGGGTGGATTCAAATGCCCTAGTGCTTTTAGTTACTTTCACTAGAAAGATTTAGAAAACAACACCATCTCCCTCCAAGTCCCTGTGGACAAACCCCTGCTTATTCACTTTCTACTTTAGATCCTGTGCACTTGCAGGTGTAAATATAACCATAGTTTTAGGATTTAATTCCCTAGCTATCAAGTTTTTGGCGCCGCTGCCGGGGACTCGGTAGCGGTGCTGTTGCTGTTTGCTCTTTATCTTTGCTCTTATTTTCTGCATTTTACTGCATACTTTTCATTGTCACTGCATATCTGCACTTTCATTGCATATCTTGCACATAACCTCATTCTTGCATCTTCATCTGTCACTCCTGCTGTCACTCTTACAAGTTATTTCCTCATTTACTGCCTGTTTCATCATTGCAGTTCATTTTAGCTGTAAGTGCATTCAGCTGTTGCATTTAGCATATTGTGCATTTAGCATATTTTGCATTGTAGTTCATTTCATAACTTCATAGCTGTAGCATATTTTGCATTTAGCATATCTTTCTATCATTACATTCTGTTTTAGGTACATCATCTTGCATATCACTTGCACATCTACATTCTTTCAGTTCTTTTTGTTTACTTTCATTTTCCTGTCACTACATTCTTGCATTCTTGCACTGCATCCTAGTATTTTACATTTGCATCTTGTTTAGGTTAAGTTACCTGCATCTTTAGTGCACCTTAAGTTATTACTGCATCATTCTTGCATTTTCTTGCACACTTTGCTTATTACATTATCTTGCATTTTCCTGCATTGCAGCTTTGCTGCTGCTGTTGATACTTTACTGTGGTGCTGAGAAGCTGCTGGTGCTGAGGACTTGCAGCTGTGCAACCTGCTGGAACTTTGGAGATGTTGGTGCTGGAGCTGTAACTGTTGTACTGCTGCCTGCTAGGCTGCCCTGGTGCAGTTGGAGTGAACCTGGTGCAGCTAGCCATTCTTGCTGGTGCTGCCTTCTCCAAGCTGCCTGGTGCTGTTGGGTTGACCCAACTGGGCTTCTGTTGTAAAGCCAAAGGAAAGCCAAAGCCCAACTGGGCCTCTCCAACAAAAGTTTAGGAAGATCCAAAGCCCAACTGGGCTTGTGCAACTTAAGAAAAGGGATAAAAGCCCAACTGGGCTTCCCTCCAAAAAGGTAAGCCTAAACCCAAACCCAAATTTTTTGGGCTTGTAATTTTTTTGGTTTGTATTGTTATTCTCTTTTGGGCTTGTAATTTTAATTATCTTTTTGGGCATGTAATAATTATTTTAATTTTAATTTTATTTCTTTCTTTATTTGGGATTGTAATAATTTTATTTTTATTTTCTTTTTTTTTGTGGGTTTGTAATAATTAGTTTTATTTTTTTTCTTTCTTATTGGGCCTGTAATTTAGTTGTTTGTTAGGCTTGTAGTTTTTTAATAGTGGGCTTGCTCTAAACTTAACTTTTTGGATTTTGGGCTTGCCTCTTTTGTGAACCAAACTTAACTAAATTTTGGGCTAAAAAATAAAAAATAAAAAAAATTTGCTCCTAATTTCAAAAACCAAATTTTTGCTCCCCATCTTTAAAAACCAAAATGGGCTTTGCCCCTTGCCTTTAAAAACCAAAATTTCATCAACCAAATAGTGGGCTTTGTGTCACACTAGTTTCCTTTTTTTTCAAATATGGGCCAACCTCATGCTCTCCATGAATACATGTTTCCCACAATAAAAACTTCATTATCATGTATTGTTTTACCTCAAACCGATAACTTTTTTAAAATAAATGCAAGCATGATACAAATACTTCCAAAATTTCGAGGGATCGATGCTGAGAACCCCTACATTCATGTAAGAGAGTTTGAACAAATTTGTCGGATTATGCAACCTGAACATATGTCCGAAGACTCTCTGAAATTGCGTTTGTTTACTTTTTCTTTAAAGGAAAAGGCCAAAACATGGTTTTACGGTTTGAGACCACAATCAATCAACACTTGGGACCAACTCACAGATCTATTTTCCAAAAAATTCTTTCCACATCATAGGACCATCGCTATTCGTCAAAGTATCAATTGTTTTGTCCAATTGGATGAGGAAACTGTTTTTGATTATTTTGAACGTTTTCATGATTTGTTGAGCGAATGTCCACACCATGGATTGAGAAGTGGAGACTTGTCGCTATCCTCTATGAGGGACTAGACTTTAAATCTCGAGCCATGGTTGAGTGTATGTGTAATGGTGAATTTCTTGATAAAACTGTGGATGATGCATGGAAATTTTTAGCTGAGATTGCGGAGAAAACCCGTCAATGGGAATCCATTAGGGAAACTGAGACACTATCACATGATATAGGTGGTAATGAATTGAACTTTGAAAATAGCATGTCTAGTCCTTCTCATGTGTATGATATTGAATATGAACCTAATCTAGAGGAACATGAGTTGACTAATGACACCACAACTGCTAATAGGGACAAGTATGCATATTACTATGATGATGATAATGATAATGTTATGTTAGAAGAACATGTCTATGCTGAAAATGTTGTGGAACCTTTGGTTTCAAATATAATAGGCTTTTCAGCCCCGACCTTCATGAATGATATTTCTTCTAATATTCCATATGCATGTGATGTTGATACTGATTTAGATATTGTGCAATTATCCTGTGAAGAGCATGACTTAGGTAAATCTTCTGTTGACACTAATGATCCTATGCATGAAAACATAGTTGATGTGTCTGATTCCATACTTAAGCCACAATATATTGCTTCTGTTGATGATAATTTGAATATATCGGATAACCATGATTCTGAATTAGGACTTGTGCAAATTTTTTGTGATGATGAGCATGCTACACATCTTGAGTGTGACTTAGATAATGCTGATGTGACTGATAATATTGATACTGTTGATCTCATGCATGTAAGACACTTAGATGTCACTTTCTTGCCTAAGTCACAATCTGATAGCCTTCCACCCAACCTAGAGTTGGTTTGTACCCATATTGTCAAACCAATTTTTCTGAGAGTCCCTAATCTAGGTTTGGAACTGTGTGCTTCCCAAGTCCTTTTGGACTATTTTGCATCTAAGTATAATATCTTTGAGGAACCACAGTTGGAATTAGCATGTGTACCCGTCCCTAGCGAAGTTCATTTCGAATTAGACCTTGTGCATGATGAACCCCAAAAACTGCGAGATTTTGTTTTCAAAATTTTATCTGTTGAAAAATCCAGGTTTGGGGGTAGCTCATTTTGTTTCACAGCTTCACTTGCATGCCTATCATATTATTATTGTGCGAAGCTGTTGAAACCTCTACACTTTGTCTTTTGGGTTGATCCTCAACTCTTTAGATTGTTAGTGTATGGTGAATTTTTGTATATAATCCAGTAGATAAAATTTCTTAAAAACCTTTTTGTTCCTTTTGTATATATTTTGCTAATCCAATTTGATCTCGGCTGACATATGTTGGATTCTTGCCTTGAATAACAGAGTTCTAATATTGCTTTCGCCGAAATCGGGTATTCTCTTTCCTTTTTCTTTACTCAACATGATCCTCTTCATATGTTGTATTATAATTTTGTTCATATTTTGAAACATTGAGGACAATGTTTAGTTTAGGTTTGGGGGTGAAAAGTAGATACTTTGATAATATGCCATAATTGAAAACAAGAACTCCTTCTTTTTGAAAAAAATTAAAAACTCCTTCTTTTTGAAAAAAATTAAAAATTGAAAAAAAAAACATAAAAATGGAGCTCATTTACCTTGAAATGTTGACTCTTGTGCAAATATGTAATTATTAGGAGTCTTAGTCTAGATATTTAGGCACCCTGATTCTAGCACAATTCACATAGTGATAAGAAATTTGCACGCGCACGATCTACCAATACATGTATAGCCTCGATCTTCAAGGTGTTTGATAGGAAGTCACGATTGCCAATCACTTTAGAATACTGAACGAAACTTGACTAGCTTGTTCTTTGGTTGGTTGGGATAGAAGGTGGAGGTTACATTAAGAAAAACAACCATCGAATTTAACTGGGTGCATCAAAAAGGGCTACCTCTTGCGAAGTGTCATGTAATTTTTTGTTTCTTTTTCCTTTTGTATCAAAAGTGTTTCCTTGTTCCAAGAAAAAAAAAAAATCAAGAAAAAAAAATAATATATATATATATTCAATCAAGTATTTATTCCATGTTTTGTCATGTTAAAGACAATATTCTCTCTTGTTCCAAAAATAAAAGAGAGTAATCAATGTAAATAAGAGTCATGTAAAGAGTCATCTTTTGTTTTATTGTAATAAGCAAGGAAGGGTGTATGCCATTGATGTACAACGCGAGTAATTGTGAAATACCTCCTACTCAATCACAATTCTCGTAAAGTCCGGACAGCTAGCTAGATTTCGACCTTGGTTCTTAGCCTGAGAAACTATCTCTTGGTGATTAGTAGTCATAACATCCGATCTTTCTTTACACATGTGTAGATACACTTTACACTCTTATCACATGTCTTTATTTGTTATCAGTGCTAGGATTGTGCCTTAGATAGCTAGATTGACATCTCCATTTTGCTGTGAGCTTAAACTGTCTTGCACATGTCACATTTGATGGAATCTGAGCTTATATTTTGTCCTAGAACTTTGTAGGTACGTTCTAAGCAAACCTTCACGAGACTTCACTCGTCCACTAGGGACACTTAGTGGTTTAAAAGGCTTAGTGCATATGCTAAATGCATTCGAGATACCAGCGACAGTGGTATAGGTAGGATTTCCTTAGTTTTGTTTTACTTGAGGACAAGTAAAATTCAGGTTTGGGGGTATTTGATGAGTGCTAAAAAGTGCATATTTCTATATATTTTTCTTGGCATTTAACTCATCTTTTGTGCATTAATTCTACATTTTATCCCATATTCTGTATTTTCATTGTTTTCAAGAATAAATATTTTTATTAATTAATTTTGCATTTTTAGGTAATAAATAAAGTTTGGATGAATAGCGGAGCGAAAAGAGCAGAAAAGTAGTGAAAAGCCGGGAGGAATTACAAAAGGAAGCCGCGAAGAATGTTGTGCACAAGATCAAAAGGCTAGAAGTGGGCTTGAAGAGGAAGAATTGTTCTTAAAGAAGATATGGGCTTGGCATACCCAAGGCCAAAAACCCTCACCCAAATCCATTTCATATATCCATACCCGTTTCCCTTTCTAGCCGTCAGATTGGATCATCTCAGCATCTTACGGTCGCAGCATCGCCAGTCATCAAAGTCTGAAGCTCCTTTCTAACACTACAGCACCTAACTCCATCTTGAGCCGTCATCTTCGTTGTACTTCAGCATCCAATGGTCGCTCCTTGCTCCCTTCCATCTCGCCGTTAGATCGATCTATCATTTCCGCATCACACGGCTCAGCTTCGCGAAACATCAAGATTTGATGAGCCTGCTCAACACCCAAACAACCAAATACCTATACCCGCAAAACAAACAGCCCCTTCCTCAAACCCCATCGACTCCATCTTCTCCCTCACCCTCTGCAACACCACCATACCCTCCCGCACCACCATCATCACCTCCACCTTTCTCAACTGCCACAACCACCACCACTCGAGCCATCATCACGTATAACAACCAAACCCATCACTCTACCTACCTATTACATCAACCTCTCGATCTTTCTTTCTCTCTGAAACCCTAGTTTTAGGGGTTGATGATATAGGTTAGTTAGAGAAGAAATCAAAGGTATGGGAAGATAGAGAAGAAGATATGGAAGCATGGGTCGACGAAATAGAAGAAGAAATCAGAGAGTTAGGTGAGTGAATTTCGTATTTGGTGAAACCCTAGTTTCACTGATTTGGGGGTTTTTGATTTTTTGAGCTTGCATGTATAAATTGAATGCTTGGGTGACGAATTGGGTTATGCCTGGATTAGCCAGAGCACCACCTTAGAGGCATGGACTAGCCAGTGCTCTCTACTGTTACTTCTTGTTTAATTTCAAATTCAGTAATTCCAATTTTATTTGTTCACCATGTCTAGTGTGTTCTAATTACTCTTGCTAGGGTGTAGATGAAACCCTTAGTCATATGTTGAGAAAATTTCTGTTCAATTTAATGTTCTTATGATGTTCACTGTTGTAGGATGATTACTAGCTAAAGCATTCAAATGCACTTGTGATGAGTTGTACTGTGAGAAGACAGTTCATGCTAGGAGTGAATTAGATAACATAGCTAGAATTATTATCCATTTTATCCTGTTAGGGATGATAGTTAACTAAATTGATCAAATGAACCTGTGATAGGCTGTACTGTAAGAAGACAGTTTATGCTAGGGGTGAGTTAGTGAGAATGGTTGGCATATTATCCATTTTATCCTTCCCTGGAAAGGAACAAGAACATAAGTTGAATAGGTATTGCCTTAGCTTAGGATTATTGGGTGGATTCAAATGCCCTAGTGCTTTTAGTTACTGTCACTAGAAAGATTTAGAAAACAACACCATCTCCCTCCAAGTCCCTGTGGACAAACCCCTGCTTATTCACTTTCTACTTTAGATCCTGTGCACTTGCAGGTGTAAATATAACCATAGTTTTAGGATTTAATTCCCTAGCTATCACTCGTCCCGCGGATCTGTTTGTTCAATCCGCGGATTTGCTTCGGAATTTGCAAGGAGTTCGTTTGATTGATAGATTGAGGTCTGCTAATCCTCGTCCAGAGATAGAAACAAGCCGAGCGGGTACACTTCCTTCTTCTTATGGTAGTTCTTCACGCAGATGCAAAACTGCGCTGCTCCTAGGGGTAGTATAGCTTAATCCACTTAGCATTCCAAGGGTGTTGTAGAACCTCGCCTTTTAGGTTGCGGAGATAGTAGGAACCGCTTCCTGCGATGTCATGTATAATAAAAGGTCCTCCCCAGATGGGTGCTAACTTGCCCCACTTTTTCTCTCGTTGATAGGGCGGGATGGTTCTTAGCACATACTGTCCTTCTACAAAATTTCGAAGCTTAACCTTTTTGTTGTATTCTCTTGCTAATATTCGTTGATAATTTTCCATATTTTGTAATGCAGCTTCCCTTCGTTCTTCTAGGTCGTCCAATCTCTCTAGCATCATGTCCGTTGTGAGATTTTTCTCCCATGCTTTGGTCTTCGTGGTAGGCATTAGGATTTCCGTTGGGATGACCGCTTCCTCTCCATAGGTGAGGATAAATGGGGATTCCCTGGTGGACGATCTTCGGGTAGTTCTGTATGCCCATAATACATTGTGTAGTTGCTCACACCACCGCCCCTTGTGTTTGTCAAGTTGTTTTTTGAGAATAAGACCGAGGGTTTTGTTAGTAGCTTCCGCTTGTTCGTTGCTCTGAGGATATAAAGGCGTGGATTTGTTCTTTCTTATTTTGAAAGTATCAAAGAGCATGTCTATGTTCTTCCCGTGTAGTTGCCTACCGTTGTCGGACACAATTTCTGCTGGTATACCAAACCTGCAAATGATGTTTTGAAATATGAAGGTAAACACGTCCATGTCTCTGATCCTAGCTAATGCTTTAGCTTCTACCCATTTACTAAAGTAATCCGTGGCTACTATCAAAAATCGTCTTTTCCTTTTCCCTTCGATGAAATGCCCCACGATATCTATTCCCCATTTTGCGAATGTCCATGGGCTATCCACATGGTTTAGCATTGTGGTTGGTGCGTGTATCCTCTTGGCGAAACGCTGACATTCTTCACATCGTCGGGACATTCTTGCGGCATCTTGTATCATTGTCGTCCAGTAATATCCTTGTACCTTCGCTTTGTCGGCTAGTGATCTCATGCCGCTATGATTTCCGACGCCACCGTAATGAATTTCGTTCAGGATTTGATGCCCTTCTTTTCTGGATAAGCATCATAGTAAACGTCCGAGGAAAGATTTCTTGTATAACACCCCATCCCGAAGATCATATCTTCTTACTTTGGATTGTATTTTTCTGGCTTGTTTATGATCCACGGGTAAAATCCCATCTTAAGAAATGCATGAATCATCAATCTCCAATCATCTTCGTTGCTGAAATCTTCATCTTGATTAGCTCTCGACAGGATTTCTTCTTCGTTAAAATCGTTATGGATGCCTTCCCTTATCTGATCTTCAATGTCTTCTTCCATTGTATCTTGGTTTGTAGCGAAGGAAAATTGTGATGCAATCGCAGGTTCGTATACTCTTGTTATTTTGATAGCTTCGATATTCTTGTCCTTCAGCATGGATGATATGTATGCTAGGGCATCTGCGTGCCTGAGATCTCTCCTGCATAAGTGTCTGAATTTGATGTTCGGTATTTGTGATGCCAATGTTTGGACCAAGGCCATGTAAGCTGAGAGGGTATCGTCATAGACATTGTATTCAAACCCTATCTTCTTTATGACTAGCTGCGAGTCATTTGTTAGTCTTGCATCAGTTACCCCCATTTCTACTGCCTATCGACTGCCTCGTATTCGAAGATATTGTTGGTATGCTCTTTGAATTCCAATCTGAGTGCGTGTACGATCCTTTCTCCGATTGGGGTTGTGATGACAATGCCTATTCCCGCACCTTCCTTATTTATGGACCCATCAACGAAGACTTCCCATTGTCTTTGGCTCGAGGGTTCGAGGATGTCAACCGGGTCCTTATTTTCCTCGTCAGCTTTTGGCATGCCCATGATTTCTTCATCATTGTCCAAGGTGAGGTCTGCCAAGAAGTCTTCCAAGACTTGGAATTTTTGGGAGTGTTGAATTTCATGGATGATGTGGAATTGGTCCAGTTGGGTGTTCCACTTGGCTATTCTTCCTACTTTCCCTGTGCTTTTGAGAACTGCTTCCAGTGGTGCCTTGCATGGTACGCGGATGAAATGAGTTAAGAAGTAAGTTCTCAACTTTTGAGTAGCCCATACCAGTGCCAAGATGAGTTGTTCGATCTTCGTGTAATTCCTTTCCGCAAAATTGAGGGTCTTGCTGACGTAATAGATAGGCTGTTCCACCTTCGTGTTTGTTTTGACCAACATCGCGCTAACTGCGTCTTCCGTTGCTTCTATGTACAGTGCCAAGATCTCATCGGGATCCGGTTTTTGTAGGATTAGAATTGAAGCCAGATATTCTTTGATTTTTTGGAAAGATTTTTCACACTCTATGGTCCATTCAAACTTGCTCCCTTTTTTGAGAATATTGAAAAAATGCTGGCATTTATCCGAGGATCTGGCAATGAATCTTCCCAAAGCTGCTAAGGACCCATTTAGCCTTTGTACTTCTTTCAAATTCTTTGGAGATGACATTTCTACTATGGCTTGAATTTTCGCGGGATCCACCTCAATGCCTTTTTTTTCACCAGGTATCCAAGAAATTTCCCTGATGTAACACCGAAGGTGCACTTTTCTGGATTTATTTTCATGTGATGTTTCCTCATTGCCTCAAAAATGTCTCTCAGGTCTTGGTGGTGATTTTTGAGCAGCCTGCTTTTGACGATCATGTCATCAACGTAGACCTCCAGATTACTACCGATCCATGGTTTGAAGATAGCATCGACCATTCTTTGGTACGTCGCCCCTGCGTTTCGAAGCCCGAAGGGATCCTGTCCTTGGCTAGCCGCTGAAGTACTTGCTTCTGTGCTGAGAACGTTATCATTTTTTGTCAAGATTTTACCCGTGGTTTCCTTGAGGAACAGGTCTATGGCATTCTCCTTCGTAGCTTCTTTGTTTTTGGCTTTTCGGGTATTTCGTTGTTCCTCCTTCTCGCTGTTGATGCGCTCTTGAGTGGTCTGACACTCTTTTGCGGAGGCTCGATCTTCTTTGATTTCCATTACTCCATCGGGCGTAGGGAATTTGAGATATTGGTGGTAAGTTGCTGCCACTCCCTTAAGTTTGTGAACCCATTTTCGGCCGATGATGGCGTTATAGGGGGATGGGGCGTCTACTACACTGAACCGTGTTTCTACCTTCATGGGGCCTGCGTCCACCTGTAACATGATGTCGCCTAATGGCTTTGTTGGTGCTCCGTTGAACCCGTAGATGGTGTAATAAGAAGACATCAGCTGCTCATCCTCGAAATTCATCCGTTTGAAAGTGTCGTAGAATAGAACGTTAACTGAGCTTCCCCCGTCGATAAGGATCTTCTTGAGGTTACACCCGGCTGTCGGTAGTGTGAGGACCAAAGGATCGTCATGTTCTTCCATATCTTCTTCAATATCTCCAGTATCGAAGGCGATAGGTGCGTCCATCCACTCTTTTTGTTCATCCACCTCTACGCCATCAATATTATATAACTCGCAGTAGTCTTCGAATTGCTTCCTTAATCTCTTCCCTATCTGCGCTGTGAGTGAAGGCCCTATAGCTTTGGAACGTGAAATGGTGTTGATTGTGCGGTTCCCTTCTGGTAGTAGGACTTGCCTGCTCCTTTTGGATTTGTCCTCGAGGCCATCTTTTTGTATGTATTGCTTGAGTTCACCTGCGTCAATCAATTTTTGGATCATAACTTTGAGGTTCTTGCACTTCTCGGTTTGGTGACCGTGAAAGCAATGGTACTCGCAGTAGTCTTTTGACTTTTCAGTCCTCGGGGGATGTTTCCCTTTGGACCACGACCATTCCAAATTTTCCCGTCCCTTGATTTCTCGCAAGATCCGGGCGTATCTAGCATTGAGCTTCGTATAGACTTGATCTTCGAATTTTCGATCATCTTTTCGCCGATCATCTCTTCGTCCTTTCCTATCTTCGTAAGGACGTTCGACTGAACTACTCCTTTTAGCCCCGCTGGTTTGTTCTGCAGAATTAGTGCGGTGAGACCTTTGTATTTGTTCCCTCGGGTTTTCTCGTTGGATTTCTTCAAGACGAGCATGTTTCTCAATGATTACACGAAGATCTCCTTCGGTGCTGGGTACGCTTCCATGGATCTCAACAAACAATGGACTCATCCGGTATAACCCCCATTTGTAGCAGTTGATGCTTACTACAGGATCTATACTCCCTATAGCTTGACAGATCTTGTGCCACATGTTGGTATACTCCCTCGTGTTCTCCTTGTAACCGATTGCCAGCGAAAAGAGCTTATCCATTCCGGTGTTAACAGCCTTGTTATACATGTAAGTTCTTAATAACTTTTCTGCGAGTTGATCGTAGGAGTTGATGGAGTCAGGCGGCAAATTATCAAACCAAGACAAAGCCGATCCCTTCACGCTTGATGGGAAGTATCTACAGAGTACGACGTCGTTCTGACTCCATCTGGCTAAGACACGGTTATAATACCGAATATGTGCAGCGGGATCACTGGATCCGTCATAGCATTCGAAGGTCGGGACAGGGCACTTCAGCGGAATAGGGGTGTTGGCCAGGCAATGAGTTAGGGGCGTGGAGTTAGCCTCTCTCATGCCCTCTTCTAACCTTCCCCCGCCTTGTCTAGTTTTTAACTGCCTGATCTCAGCCATCATTTCATCACGCAGCTCTTCCATCGCACGGTGGTGCCCTACGCTCTCCTGCCCGTGATAGTCTGACTCTTCGTCATTATAATCCGGGTCGGATGCGCTACTTCCCCTAGCCGCGTTTGCTACGATGACTCTTCGGTCTCGATTAGGTTCTGGTGCCTTTGAATTTGCTTCATCAAGTTGTTGGATGGTCTTCGTGATTAGGGCAATCCGGTCTTTTAAATCTTGATTTTCTCTGGCCAGCAAAGGTACGACATCTGCGTCAACCTGCTGGCTCTTCTTAAATTCTTCGATCTCAGCTATCAGTCGATGCGATTGGTTAGACCCCTGATTGGGAGTCCCAGCTCGTGCTACTACGACCATGGTGCCTCCTTCTTCTACGATTTGCACTAAAGGTGGTAGAGGATCAGCTTCGATTGTTGGCATTTCCAAATTTGGTCTTTCATGCTGAGTGCCCATCTGCGGTGTTACAACCGCCGGCACAGTTTGATTCTGATCGTTTGTTGATGGCATTCCGAAGGTTGGCGAATGCGCGGGTTGATGTGTTCTGGTTTCAGCCACCCTTTCTTTTGGTTGATGGAATTGATTCGTAGCAAAAGTTTTGCTGGTTTCTGCAGCCTTTGGGGCTTCCGCAGCCGTAGTGTACTTTGTCGCCGCTGCTCTGAGAGCCGCGGCTGCAACGGAGTTAGCGTTCATATTCGAAGTGATTTCCGCAGTATCCTGCTTCTGACTAGTCATTTTGGCTTTGTCTCCTTTCTGCTTGCTTCGGGTGATGACCGGGGTTGTCCTTGGTTCTTCCTTTGACGAGGCTTTGGATTTTCCTGCCTCATGCGTCTTTTCCATCTTGGGTCCTTTTGTTGCTTTCTTTCTGCACAAGGGAATTTCAAACAGCGAGAAACAGAAATGTCCGTGCGGATCGGGTTAGTTTGCGAAATACCCTATTCCAAGATGGGGAGAAACTGCCCGAGGTCCACAGAAAAAACTTTAGGGAGGCTCATTTGATTAAAACATATGAGTTAAAATACATGGGTTAAGGTCTACTAAAAGTGCGGACTCATTCAAAATACATGAAAACGCGTGAAGATCCCTTGGAAGATGCACGTAGATCCTTTGAAAATGTACGAAAACCAACCGAAGAAACAGGTCCGTACGAGATCTAAAAAATGTAAATCCGTGGATCTAAGCAATAAATCTTTTAACCAGTTTAAACTGCATCGATAGATACTGCTAGAGCTAATGAAGATAATGGGTGTGTTTTTGAAGATAATAAAGTTAACAAAAGATAAATACTACTAGAGCTAATGAAGCAGAGCAATCATATGCTAGTTTAAGGTGAAATCACAGGATAAGATAAATCTTTTACCGGGACGAAGTCCCTGTTTCTAGCGCCATATTGTGAACACGTAAATCACGAGGGCATCTATATGTTCACAAACAATGTTCGCATTCTATACACATGCTCGCACTGAGGAGACGATTGTATTGATTCCTCGGCTCAAAACCTTCGGGTTTATCATTGCCTCGTCTAATATCATCACCAGAGGCGTTCGCATAAAGGAAGGTAAAGAAAACGAAGTGTAAAAGTAATACTCGTGGAGTATGAACTGGATGTAAAGTGCTGAAATGTAAATAAGACTGGGATTTACGTGGTTCAGCACTAAGGCCTACATCCACGGGGTTGTTGTTTTCACTATGCATTTGATGATTACAGAGGTAGTCGAATGACTTTGGAGTTTACATAGGTCTGCGGATTTAAAAGGTAAACTTACACTAACTATTCTTCTCTCTCAACTTCTCTCTAAACTTCTCTCTTTTTTTCCATCCCCCTCTCTCTTGGTGGAGAGGGGGTATTTATAGGGTTAGAGTGTGGGACCCGTTTTTTTAGAACCGTTGGAACCTTATCTTCTTGTGCTTTGCGCCCATCTCGCAGAGGTCTTCGTTCTCTATGATACTCCTCTTGTTTGTTGCTTGATCACGCAGAGTCATCCTCGTTCGTTCCACGGGTTGATCGACATGTACACTGCTCAGAGTGTTTAATGCGGGTAGTTTAGACGAATGCTCGTGTCAGAAAAGTGTCTTCTGCCCCTGTCACGTCCATGTCAGTCAACCTTCTCCTCACCGTTGATCTTGGCTTCTTTTGGGAATGAGATAAAGCAACTCTTCGGGAGCTATTTGGTGCTCCGCAGTACACCGTGGTTTTGGTACATCCTTTGACTTCTGCCCTTGGATTTGTTCGGGCGAAGATCCGACGTCGACGGGATGGGCTTCTTGGATGTGGGCGTGTGTCATCATGTTTTGATGACTTGGTCCGCATGCTCTCCACGTGTCTTCTCACATACACGTGTTTGATGATGAAATATGTACACACAATGAGGAAGCATGTAAAACTGAGCACATGATTTCTCGGTTATTATATGACTAATTAACATCTTTAGGGAGATTTCTTGTCTTCTATTCTCATACCCTCTCTAATGAACTTTTGATAGAAACGGTAATTTGAACTTTATGATGTTGATATCTACTGATCATATGTGTGTAGCTCTTGTTTTTACGGTTAAAACGAGCCAAAAATCACTAAATTCGGACATTGTATGCAAAAGTTATGTCAAAAACAGTTTAGTATTATGATCCTTCACTAGCAACACATGGGTACCGATCCTAGTGAGAGGTGCAATACATGGGTACCGATCCTAGTGAGAGGTGCAATACGAAGGAGTGTAAAACTGTTTTGCTTATAACTTCTTCGTCCGAAATCGGAATGACCTCATTATTTTTGCGTTGGTTTCGTAATTCAATTTCCTACAAGATTGAGGTAATTGAAATACTTGATTTCATGTTGAATATTTATGGTGTATTGCAAATTGATTTATGAGATGTATGTTTTCGGTCTTCATAACCTTAATATTTGATCTCATAATGTGTGAACCCTTATGGTTTGGGTGACTTTTTGATTTAGCGGGATTAAGTTCTAGCCCATGTTGGTAGGTTTTATCAAAGGATCATGAGGGGTTCCTGTAGAAACAATATGTGAAAAGTCACAATATATTGAATCTTTTGGTTTAGCATAAAAGCATATGTGTTTCGAGGTTTCAGCTTTCGCATCGCATAGTTAAAATCGGTTTTCAACCTTTCTCTGGTAAAGGTTGATGTTTGTTGTTGTTCTTTTGTTTTGGCGGGAGGATGACAACTTTAATGGAGGAGAGTTCTAATTGAACTTGCGCTTAATGACATATCTTCAGGGGAGAAGAGGATGCAGAATTTGAGATGGCAATCTTGTTAGTTAATTGTTTTCCTATTTAATAAAAGCATAATTTAATTTCATATCCTGATTGCTTTTGCTTAACAAAATTTCGGTACAACTGATGTTGATTCCATTATTTGTGTATGGATGTTTGATTGTGATTCAATTGTTTCCGGTTAAGAAAAACTATTGTTATCTTTCGTTATTGTTTAGTATCAATTGTTTAGGCTTACAAAATTTCGGTGCAATTGCGGTGCTATAATGTCTATGTTTGTTTCAATTGCTTCCGGTTAAGATAAATGATTATGAAAGTTAATTTATTTGGTTTGTATGGATTGTTTATGTCTTAACAAAAGTGTTTCGGGATCATTTGTTTAGCCCAAGTGATTTCCGGATAAGAGAAACTAAGTTTTTCGGATCTTAGTTAGACTTATCAAATGTGAAGGTTTCGGTTATTCAAATCTAACTAAATGCCTTAACAAGAATTACTAGTTAACTAACCTAGTATTTGTCTTGTTTAAAAGTGAAAGGTCTAAGTTATTTTTGAGAATAATTAGAGCCTGATGAGAAAAATAAAGTTAACTCTGATCTTTATTTTGGTCTTATCGAACAAGCGATTGTATTTGTACAATCGGTTTAGCAAAATAACTAAGGTGCTTAGTCGATTTTTGATGTGCTAAACTATTAGGGAAAATTTCTTCGGGCAATTGCTTCCTAGATAACATGTTAAAACCAAACTACTTGTAGTTTCCGTTTTGATATTTGGTTATCTAAAATGGTGTGTAAAACCCTCACGCTCAACTCTTCTAGGTTTTCGAATTCTCTTTGTGATATTTGTAAGATCCTTTCGGTTTGTCCTTTATTTTTTTCGTTTCTTTGTCATTTTGTGACAAAAGGGGGGAGAAATATATGGATTAAATAAGTGATCTTGACTTGTTGTGAGTTGGTATCACTAAGGGAAAGGACAT
Source organism: Papaver somniferum (assembly GCF_003573695.1). Classification (NCBI taxonomy): domain Eukaryota; kingdom Viridiplantae; phylum Streptophyta; class Magnoliopsida; order Ranunculales; family Papaveraceae; genus Papaver; species Papaver somniferum. The sequence goes on from NC_039365.1 coordinate 44,378,165, forward strand.
TAGTGCTAAAACGTTTATTCCAACGAAAAGAGTGAAAGATAGACTAAGAGGGAGTCACATACCATATGATATGTAGTTATGAGGAACTACATGAAAAATAACAAAGACGTGCGGATTGAAAATCTACCTATCTTACCTTTAGGGGGAGTATTAGCTTTGTTATTATAATGTCAGCAACGGCATTTAAGGATTGAATTTAATGCAGGTTTTGTGTTGTTGAACTTGGAATCAAGCGTATAAGTATAATGAATTTTTGTAATTTGTTTATCCATATGATGTAAGAATTTTGTCACTAAAATTGTCAAAGGGGGAGATTGTTAGAGCATAGCTCGGTTGAACCCACCAAGCGTTGGTATGTCAAGTTTGGTTGTCATATTTTAGTGAATCAAAACTCATTTAAAGAGTCGCTTGATTATATACTAGAGTCAACTTCGTATAGGTTAGCTTGAAAGTGTTAGGAAATGCGACTTTACAAGCATTACAGGAAGACTTGAAGAATGTGAAGAAGTATGGAGCTACAACGACAACATCATCCTTCCTCTTGAGGTTAGTAATATTTAAATTGAACTGTTTCATTCCCTAACATATCTTTCAAGTCGTGCATATTGAAAACATAACTGCGAAGCTGTGTATGTTACTCTAGTTAGACATAGTATTAAGGAATACAGTACGAGGTTTATTGCTTAACCAGTAAACTTTGTATATAAGAGATCGGCATGATCATATGAATGCTATTGTGATCATGTATGGGTATGAGTGAATATTTCATCCTAGGAAACAATGTTTTACATTCGTTTCAAGGAAGTAAGTTCATAAACTCGTTTTGTGAATCGAAAGGAAAATCTCTAGGCTTATTGGTATTACTATTCATTGCAAATCTATTTTGAATTACCAATATGTGTGTTTCGTATAACCGCTCATAAACTTGTTTATCTATCTTGATAAAACTATTCACAAGGCCTGACTTATGTATTGGTATGACTTTTATTAGTGAAACCGATCTTAAGTAATCACTCAAGATGGTATGATCGATGCCTTGTAAATAGCAACTTTTATCTAGTCATTGAGGAACCGATCCTAGTAAGAGGTGCAAAAAATTTACAAGAGGGAATCGATCCTAGTAAGAGGTAGAACACGTTTTTAGTAGATGAGGTAACCAATCCTATGAACATGTGCAACAAGTTTGTAGTTTCGGGGGAACCGACCCTATGGACATGTGCAACCGAATACAGGTAGTTACCGTAAGTTGTGGGGAACCGATCCTAGTACCTAGTCAGCCGAAGTTTGGTAACTAGCGTGACTATGCACAGTATTCACATGGAGGTAGAACTAAACTTGATTTGGAAGAACCGTGAAACCCTTAATTGGTGATTTGATAGGATAATCAATCACATAGTTGGTGGAATTCAGACGAACCAATTCTAAACTTCTTTAGAAGTGTGGCAAATCGTTTCCAAGATGGTAAGTATGAAAAATGACTTGCAAAGTAAAGATGTCGACATACTTTGAACATGTGCAGTAACTCTTATCATTAATTGTTCAAAGATATTCCTTAATAGCTTAAGGAGAATCCCAGGATCGAAATAAATTGAGAATCTTTTAATTAAGGTTTCTTAGTTTTTATATGCTATTTAATTTCCAGCAATTAAATGCATATCTTTAGAAAATAATAATTAGTAATGTGCATTCACTGATTATAGATTTTTCTATTGGGATTTCGGCCAATATTTGGACAGTGCATTTCCAGGAGTTATGAAAACCGATTTTGTGTTTATTGCATATCTTTGAGAATATTCGGTTTTGGAAATTCCTTGGTGTCCAAAATTCCTTGTCTATAAATATTGAAGTTTGCATTTCTAGCAAACTAATCCTCAGAGACAGCAAAACTACCTAGTTGTGTTGATACTGGTGGAGCCGCCTATTCGGAGAGGAAAGTAACCTAATTAGGCGAAATCTTTTACGGCCGCTCAGTTAAAAACTTCTTTGGGATTGAGAAGCTCTATTAGTACCATTGTCGGAAACTAGATAATTGCAGTTTATTATTAGTTATCGATTGATTTGATTGACTAACGGTTATAGAACTTTGATTGCACCTAGTTTGTTTATGCTTGAGAATCTTCTCATCTGATATAAGATTCACTCAAACTAGATCGAAGTTTTGACGGGGATCTTTAGAATTTGTGTAGATCTAAAGACGTCTTGTGATAATCCAACATTAACAGACTCCATTCTGTGTGTGATTGATCACAAGAGATTCAAGTTGATTGTGTGCAGGTGCTGATTGAAGATTAGAGAAGATTTGAAGACAAGAAGACTTTTTGGGTTCATAATCTTTGGTGTGCACAATACTTGTTTCGGCTGGAAAGGGATCCAACTATAATCGGTTTATCTTTGTGATAGATTAGATTGATTAGTTGAGTAGATCAGCATCAATACACTTCTTTGTGAGATTTATCTAAGGACCCGATAAAGGAGTTCATTGGTTAAACGGAAGAGCCTTTTTCAGACTCATATCACGTTGTTTAAAAAGAGTTGTTGTTCCTTTACTGTTTGGAATACGAACCAAAGGAATTGTTCCAAGTGTGTGACTTATTAACAAGTTGGAGCCGCAGGGATACTGAGGGAACTAGGTGAACTATGGTTTTTAGTTTCTTGGTCTCAACTATACGAAGTTGGTTTGATTTTATATAGCGGCTTAATTCTGAGAGTATTCAATTCTGGACTAGGTCCCGGGGTTTTTCTGCATTTGCGGTTTCTTCTTTAACAAAATCTTGTTGTGTCATTTACTTTTATTTTCCGCAATTATAATTGTGTTTATTATAATTTAAAGTAAATCGCATAAACGTTAATTCCTATTTTAGTTGATAGACAATCCCTAGAGTTTGGTTAAGTCCGAACCTATTATCAAGTAAACATACTTCGTTGTTGTATTGTATCGATCTTGTATCAATAGGCGATCACAGGAAGTGTGAACCGATTAGTTGTATTGTCTAGACTCAGTCCACAGACAATCACTTTCGGAAAAGGACTTATAGGTGGAAAAGTTTTATATTGAGGTATATTTGGGCACCCTAGTCTTTTCACCATCCCATGATGATTACTTAGGATCGGTTACACCAGTTAATAAAAACCAGTCATAGCAAATCATAAGTCAGGCGTTGTGATTAGTTATACCAAGATACATAACATAGTTACGATCGGTTCTACCATCTCACACATATTGGCCATCCAAATATTTGGAATGAATAGGCCGACCAATAAGCTTAATGATTTCCCTTTCGATTCACGAAACAAGTTCATGAATGTACTTTCTTTAAACGAATGTAAAACATTATTTCCTAGGATGAAATCTTCATCCTAACCTATTCACATAATCATAATAGTATATTCAAGATTATGTCAATGTCATATCTACGAAGTTCAAAAGATAAGCGTTATACTTCGTACTAATTCCCTAATACTATGATCATACAAATATGACCATGTCACATCACTAGATTATTATACAATATGTACAATATATACAGCTTCACAATTATGTTTTCAATATAGCACAACTTGAAAGATACATTAGGAACGAAACAGTTCAAGTCAATATTACTAACCTCAAGTGGAAGGATGATGTCGTCGTTGTAGTTCGCTACTTCTTCACATTCTTCAGGTCTTAGGAGTAATACCTGTATATCTCAACATTCCTAGACTTTCTAGTCTAACCTTAAAGAAATTTGACTCTAGTATATAATCAAGAGACTTTAGATGAGTTTTGACACACTAAAATATGGCAACCAAACTTGTATATAAACGCTTGGTGAGTTCAACCGAGCTATGCTCTAACAGTATGGTTTTGGATGTTTGAAAGTCTTCAATCCTAACTTCTGCACCAATTAAAGAATTTGAAAGCAAATTCTTCTGACTTCTCGGGTCAATAACAACATCAAATAGTGATGTTTTGTCTTGCATCTTCACTATGAAGAGTTGCTCCCTAAGATCATCTTTTGAAGGTCTTTCTTTTTTCCCTGTCATAAGATAGAGCTTTGGATTGGGTTTAGTTAGTCCGTGGACTTCCTTTGGAGTTTGAGAGACTAGAGTTGCCTTCTTGGCTTCTTTCCTCTACAACCCTTTGGGATTTAGATGAGGGTTCTTTACCCAACAATTATCGATAACGTGACATGTTTTCTTGCAATGGGTGCAAGTCAAACCTTCCTTGTCACTATACTTCCCTTCTTCTTTGCTAATTTAACCTCCTTTCACAGTGGTACCTCCAGATCTTCCCTTAGTAGTTCCCCTTGAATCAGATTTCTTAAGCCTACCTTCAACGGAATTAGCTTTTATACTTTCTTCAGCAATATTATCAACTGAAAACATCTTCAACTCCTTATGTATATACTCATGGAACCCGGAGATATATTTCATATAGATAACATAATCTCCTAAGTCCAAATCAAAATCATAGCATGATTCTGAAATTCCGAAGTATATTCTTTCACGGTTTGGTTGTAAGACAGCTTCAAGTTGTACCACTTGAATCATCTGTCCTCAAGGTATCCAACCGGATAAAACTGTTTCCTTACAACTGCCTTGAATCTTTTCCACGAAAATACTTCCTTACCTAGGTTTTGTCTTTAATAAGCTTTCCACCAGGTTAGAGCATGCTTTTATAGCTTCAATGCTGCGAAAGTAATCTTTTCCTTTGAACCATATTCAAAGAAAGAGAAATACGTCGCTAGACGTTCAATCCAATCATCCAATTTTTCTACATCGACACTCCCATCGTAAAGTGGAATATCAACATGAAAATCAATTTTCAGATTCTTACCATGAAGTTTAGTTGATGTAGGATTTTTAATAAACTCATTTTTCTTCTTTTTCCGTCCTCATCTTTTTCTTCTTTTTCTTCTTCCTCGTCCTCTTCTTCCGAAGCTTCAGGTGAAGGTGTAATATTTTTCTTCGTCTTCGGATTGGGTGTATGAGAACGAATACATTCAGTCAATTCTCCAAGGGTGGTTTTAATCGAGTTCATGTGTTTTTGTAGCGTAACCACCTTTTCTTCCATAGTTTGTGGTTCACTTTGCTTAGGATCATCATTTGACTTCGTCATCATTGATCCCCTTGTTCTCATAACGTCTTCTAGCTTCTCGAGTACCTCACCAAGCTTTATGTAGAGAGATCTAGTAAAAACCATAAATCATAGGGATTTACCTTATAAACAAACCTTGCTCGTGATGCCAACTTGATACATATGATCTTAAACCTTGGTAACTATTATTATAGAGGCGGAATTCAGAATAATAATAGACAGAAACTTAGAAAACACAACACAAAGTAGTAATTCGAAGAAATATATCTTTTCTAGATTATGAACAAGAAAACGATTTACAGTTCTCTCTTTGTTAGCTCACAATCTCTCTAAACAGTAGTTAACCCTAAACTGTTTTCTAAAGCTTGTCTTTGACAATAACACAAGAATTTTTCTAAAAGCTTTCTCTAGGTCTGTCTTATTAAAAACAAAACCTCCCTATTTATAGACTTTCATCGTACTCAGCCGACAAGGTCTTCTATTAGAAATCTATTTCCTAAACTAAGAGTGTTGCCCGAAACAAAACTCTTCCTAACTAAGAATTCTCCCCAAATAAGGTTTCCTCCCTAATTTAGGATTCTTCCCTCAACTTAGCTTGAGGTTTACTAAGTTCCTAATAGGAGTAGGGACACACATGTATCATTATCCATCAATGCATAAGCACTACGAGTATTTTATTATGTTAAACGATACTACATGTAAAGATTATATACCAACTAGGGGTCAGAGATAGGGAGATCCCCTGTCTCCATACATGTTAATTATTTGCATAGAGTCCCTTTCCATGTATCTTATTCATGCTGAAAATTACAACCTAATCCATGGTTTTAAGGTCACTAAAGATGCTCCAAGTATTAGTCATTTTCTTTTCGCATACGACTTTCTTGTTTTTACTAAAGCTTCACTTCTAATGCTAAGAATCTTACGAGCCTTATTAAAAACTTTAGTGCTATACCTGGCCAGGTCAATAATTTTGAAAAATTGAGTTATTTTTCTGGTCATAACGTTGATCCTAGCCTTGATGTATCTCTTATCAGGATACTGAATGTCAAGAAGATTTCCCTAAATGAAAAATACTTGGGTATTCCTCTTTTCATCACTAAGTCCAAAACTGATTCTGTTGTTCACCTAGTCACTTGGAAAGCAGAGTAGCAAAATGGTCAGGTAAAAACATAAACCAAGCAGGCAGGTATGAACTGGTTTAACATGTTCTTAAGGTCTCCCCGATCTATCATATGAACATTTTTTACTCCAGACAATGTTATACACCAGATGGAACAATCCCAAAGGGATTTCTGGTGGGGCAAAACCACACCTGGTGGTCCCTTGAAAAATTGGGGCAATATTTGTACCCACAAACTTCAAGGAGGACTTGGTTTAAATAACCTCAAACATGTTAATTTAGCTTTACTCGCTAAAACTGTTTGGAATTTCGTTCATTCTCAGCATGAAATGCAAGTATTTCAACCATTATTCTCCTCTCCATTAATCTAAGAGAAAAGATTGCTCTTGGATATGGACAAGTATTTTTAAAGGACTGGATTTCACTCTGCATAATGCTTTTGGGGATCTAAGGGATAGCAATAGCATACTGGATTATAAACACAATTGGATTCCTAATGGTGCTCATCCATTATGCCCTGCCTATCCAAATCCTATTTTTTTATTTTGTGATTTGATTGATAAAGATACTAATAGTTGGAATATGGATTTGGTTAATGTTTATTTCACTCCTTATAACGCGCAGCTTATTCAGGGTATTAGAGTCCCTCTTTCGGATCATGACAAATTAATCTGGCCATTTTCAAATGGCCAATTTATTGTCAAAACAGCTTATGAGCTTTTTTCTGGTCAATTTGAGCTTATTCATAATCCTCAAAACCTAAAACCTTTATATGAACCCCCTTGGAAGCTTCCAGCGCTTCCCAAAGTCCAATTATTTACTTGGAAATGTTATGAGAACATTTTTCCTATGAAGACTATTATTTGTAGGTATAATAACTCTCATGATGTGAATTGTAACTTGTGTGGTACTGTGGAGCCTGAAACTCCTGAGCATCTTGAAAAAGCGGGGGTCTAACCAAACCACCCAATATTTCGCTTAGCAAGCTGTATGGACAAACTCGAATATACTTTTAAGAGAATCAACAAGACTCAATCAATTAAAATTATATCAACGAGTTTATATCACTCTCTTGTTTTGATTTACTCGAGCTAATAGAAATCAGCGAGTCTTTAATCAAACACAAGGAATAACTTGGATGGTACCAAAGACCAATATCCAAGGATCAATCAATGACAATCAACAACCAAAGGTTGGATTACTCTAATTGATGATCTAAACGCACAACCTGTATTATTTCAATTATAAAGATAAAACAATATAACGCGGAAATTAAAATAACACAGACACCAGAAATTTTGTTAACGAGGAAACCGCAAATGCAGAAAAACCCCGGGACCTAGTCCAGATTGGACACACACTGTATTAAGCCGCTACAAACACTAGCCTACTCCAAGATAACTTCGGACTGGACTGTAGTTAAACCACAATCATTATCCCACTGATCCAAGGTACAGTTGTACTCCCTACGCCTCTGATCCCAAAAGGATACTGTGCACTTGATTCCCTTAGATGATCTCACCCACAACTAAGAGTTTCTACGACCCAAAATCGCAGTCTTTGACAATAAACAAATCTGTCTCTCATAGACAAGTCTATCAAAGGATCAATTTGTCTCCCAGAGATAAACCCTAAAAGTTTTGTTCCGTCTTTTGATAATAATCAAGGTAAACATGAACCAATTGATAATCCGGTCTTATATTCCCGAAGAACAGCCTAGAGTTGTCAATCACCTCACAACAATCTTAATCGTATGGTACTGAAACAAGTTGTTGCGGAATCACAAACAATGAGACGAAGATGTTTGTGATTACTTTTTATATCTTGCCTATCGTAGATATCAATCTCAAGCCAATCAATCTGATTATACTCGTACGACAGAAGATGCAAGATCAGATCACACAACTGCGATAAAAGTAGTATCGGTCTGGCTTCACAATCCCAATGAAGTCATTAAGTCGTTAACCTGGTTTTAGAAGAAGAAAACCAAAGGTTAAAGGAGAATCGACTCTAGTATGCAAACTAGTATCACACGTAAGGTATAGGGATTTGTTTTGTACAAAACTAGATGTCTCCTTTATATAGTCTTTCAAATCAAGGGTTGCAATCTATGTTAGCTTAGTAACAAATCATTCAATATTCAGCGTTAGATGAAAACCTGATTTAGATTCAAGCAAATATTTCTCAACCGTTAGATAAGCTAATAGTTCTCAACCGTTAGATCGAAAACTTAGCTCGTTAGACACACTTGACAATGCACGCTTCTAGGTTTGTTAACTGTACCCAAACGTATGCACTTGTTGGTTCAACAATAGTTAACCAAAAGGTTAGCCATATGAGCATTTCATATCAACCACGTTCTTCTTCACCATAACTAGTTCAAATGAATTCAAATGAACTAGTTAGAGAGTTGTTCAAATGCAAGGAAATCTCATGTACTACAGAAGACACAATTGAAGCAAAGATGATTTGATTCACTTGAATCGGTTCATGCACTTTTATAGCCACGGTTTGCAAACTGCATTCCTTAGTCTTTTTAAATTTAAGTTCAGAAATCATCTTCAGATATATAACCTTCTCAAGTTCGCAGACTAGGTTCGCGGACTTAAGTTACCGGGCAGAGTTTACAAACTCCAGCAGAAATTCTCGGGTTTGAGAACTTCGCCGGTTCGCGGACTGGGTTCGCGAACTTAGCTTCACGCAAGTAGTTTGTCAACTCCAACACAAATTCTCGGGTTTGAGAACTTTGGCAGTTCGCGGACTTGGCTCACGCCATTCTTCCGGTTCTCTTGATCAACAAAGTTCGCAAACTTTGGTTCAAGGAATAGGACTTATACATAAATATGTTTCCACAACAATGCTTATGTCCACCATTGGTTATGTAATCTAAACTCTCATTCCAATCATCGAAACATTCTTAGAGGACGTTATACAGTTGTTACACCATTTCTCGTCAAAGCAATTTTCAAAGTGATTGAAATGTATCATGACTTTCGTCACATGGTAAAGATAAACTTGATCGAAGTGAAAATCTTACCAACACATATTTCGAGATACAGATAAGCGAGGTATACTCGGCTCGAAATACCAAATGTGTATAATCCAAGTCTATATATATAGCATACGACTTCTTGTCTCAAAGAGTAGGAGATAGAGTAGATAGACTTTTGAGTGACAAATAAGTTCAAGTCTTCACATACCTTTTTGTCGAGAAGTTCCACCGGTTCCTTGAGTAGTTCTTCTACTTGTATGATGAATCTATATGAAGTCCTTGAGCTCAACTACACTTTCTATCCTAGTCCGAGACTTAGCTATAATAGACTAGAAATCAAGACTTATAGATTTTATCACTAACATTGACAAACATTCTTGAGATAGCAACGCATGCGAGTTCGACCGAGCAATGCTCTAACAATCTCCCCCTTTGTCAATTTTAGTGACAAAACTATCAATACATATGGAATACAAAAAAGATAAAGAAACTTTAGTAGCTCCTATTCCACATGTCTAATCTTCAACATTCCTCGAAATCTTCGTCATTTCCAAGTACTCCAATGATCCCAAAGGTTGTAAGTTTAGCATCACCGATGTTGAAGATCCGTAGCTATGACAATGAGAAAGCATCGGTCTCGATCATTGTTATACAGTGTCATAGTATTATTACACAGTGTCAAAGTCCAATTGTATCACAACTTCAACAATAATACTATGGTGATATGTATCACTCCCCCTTAGTCAATAATCCATCTCACATGGAAACCACTCCCCCTTACACAATGATCCGAAAACCATATGCATTTGTAGTGTGAATTACATATTAATTCTCCCCCTTTTTGTCAATAAAATTGGCAAAGGTACAAGAACGAGATCATAATGAAATTTCCGAAAGAGACATTTCATGACTAAAAGAAAAAATACATACCAACTAATTTAGACGCAATCATAAAGCCGAAGCTAAATTCATTCATCAAGGAGTTTAAAGATACAAGATAAGCCCTCTAAAATTCCACAGCCGCACAACCCTCAAGATATGACCATTAAGCACAAGTTCAAAAGAACTCTCCCCCATTTGATGTCATTCTCGAAATAACAACAAGAGCGACCTTAATTTCAAAAAAAAAAGAAGGGTTTTTATTGGACACCAAAAACCATGAGAATGATTTTCTATATCCAAAAACTCAATCAAATTAATCACAAGTAAACCCGTGATTAATTTAATCGGAATACGCAACCAAATTAAACACAAAAAGTGATCAATACAATTGATTGTGCTCAACATAAGATAACTTACGGAACTACGACTAAGTTAACCATAAGATAATGATTAGCTTAACCGTTCATATACTCAACACAAGAAAACCTTATGGAGTCACGAAAATACTCAACTAGATTAATTACAAGAGAACCCATAATTAATCTAATTGGAATACACAATCAAACTAATTAGAAAAGTAATCAATTTAATTGTCATTTGTTTGCTCAACATAAGAATACTTACGGAGAAATAACTAAATAACCAAGCAAGATGATTAATTTAGTTCAATACGCTCGACATAACATATCTCACGGAACAAAAACCAAGCTAAGAAAATCAACTTGGTTGTATAATGCTCAACATAGGATACATTACGGAGCCTCACAGTAATACATAAAATATGGATTAGGGATGATCAATACTGCGGAATACACAAGGATTCATTCTATCTTCAACACTATTTGCATACAACAATAATAGACATAATCCTTGAAAACAACAGATTTTAACCTATCTTCCATCAAATGTTTGAAAATATAGGCTTAACATTTGTATTTGTCAAAAGTCCATTCATTCTTTTACCAGTACGTGAATACCGACCACGAACGACTTTACTTTTGACAAAGTATGGGACAAATATAATTCACGGACGTATACACCAATATCTCATAACAAATTGCATCATAATGATTAATACTGCAAAACATCATCCTCCAAATATTTTTAGAATTTAATACCAATAAACCTAAAAAAAGAATAAGAAGATGAAAATAATAGATATGTGTAGTCACAATCATTGCTATTCAAGCACTAGTTATTCTTCCAACTAAACCAAAAAGAAGACTTACGAGGCATTGTAGATTTTTCTCAGAGCATCTACAGAAACTTCCTTCTCATTATTGAAACACCCATTAATTATGTGGTCGTTCAATTCCTCTAGTTACAGGAGCCATGAGAACGTAACTGAAAGAAGGAGAAAATAAAAAATAAAAAGGGATTTATAAGTGTCAAACCCTATATCATTTTGAAATAGTATTCCAAGAATCTAAAAATAAGTTTACCTACACAAATATAGATTCAAATTCACGAACATTGACTTGAGCCACTTCTCAGGCACTTCTCATCTTTCCCAAGTTAAAGATAAGAAGGCAACCGTCACCATTCAGTTGGTGACCGGACGGGCCAAATGCCCACTTCCCTTGTTTTTTCGTGGCTTGTCACTGTTGGTTGTGCTAATAGATTTCTTACTTCTTCTGGAATATTTACCGTGCTTATCTTTATCCAGACTCACTCTTTGCATGTTCTTTTGAAGTTTAGTGACTCTTTTGTTGCTTTTCTTGAATCTCCAATAGGTATCTTTATCATTCCTTGAGTGTCCACAGAAAGAGAAGATCAATGTGGATTTTTCGTCTCCATGTAATTTTTCTTGTTTGACACAACACCCAACCATTGTTTCCTGATTTGCAGAATCCATCACTTTTGCTGTTTTGCTTTTGAATATTAAACCATGATTGTTTCCAAAGGATCTCTGACCAAACAACATTGCTGCAATTTTGTCAGAGCTTCTAGACAGCCTTTGCAGGTCATCTCTGAGAGAATTAATCTTTTCTTCCTTTAGAGACATGGTTTTGACGAATTTAATACGAAGATGATCTATCTTGATATTTTTCGTCTGGAGTGATGATTCAACATTCCTCAAGGAGGCTTTAAGACGAAGGTTCTCTTGAAGAATCTCTTTATTCAGGAGATCAATCAACTTAGTGTCAAGTTCAAGTTCCGAATCAGAATTTGAAGTTGAAGAAGAATCTGAAGTAAGGGCAGTAAATCCATTGCACCAGTTAGACTCATCTGAGTTATATTGAGAAGTATTATCTTATGTTGAATTATTTTTAGCAACCAGAGAAGATGGAAAACCTTCAAATCTATTCTTTCTTTTTAATAGATTCTTGACCTCTTTGACTATTAGTGAATGATCACATTCATCAGCCCAGGACAGGTGATAGGAAGACATCTCAGGTTTGTTCACAGCATTGAGTGCGAAAGTTTTTCCTGTCTCTTGATCAAGAATTCTTAACTTTCCAATTAGTGAAGTCTTGGAAAGTGTTTCAGGGTTATTTCCCTCAATGATGGCATGCTTCTTATAATCGTATCTTGATGGCAGCGATCTGAGAATTTTCATCACAATGTCTTTTTCAGGAATGGTCTTACCCAATGCAAATGATGCATTAACAATTTCAGACACTTTGTGGTAAAAATCATCAATCGATTCATTATCTACCATCCGAAGATTTTCCCATTTGGAATTCGTATTTTGAAGTCTGGCTTCCCTTTCACTGGTATTTCCTTCGAATACGTTTTCTAAGATATCCCAAGCATCTTTAGACCTAGTGCAATTTGACACATGGTTCTGAAGGTGTGGGGTAATGGAATGTATGATGTCATTCAAACCGTTGGAGTTTTGCTTTGCAGCAAGTAGATCGGCAGGATTATATTCACCGATATTCTTGGGAACGTTTACATCTCCAACTGCTACAATGGGAGCATCATAGCCATTAACAACATATACCCATGATTGAAAATCACGTGCTTGAAGAAAAGCTCGCATAGCAATTTTCCACCATAAGTAATTAGAGCCATCGAAGACTGGTGGTACATTAATAGAGATATCACCTCTGCCCATAGAGTCAGATCGCTACAAACACAGACTTGTAAGGTCTTAAACGTGTTTGCCTTCTCTGATACCAATTGAAAAAGTGGGGGTCTAACAACGCCACCCAATATTTCGCTTAGCAATCTGTATGGACAAACTCAAATACACTTTTAAGAGAATCAACAAGACTCAATCAATTAAAAGTATATCAACGAGTTTATATCTCTCTCTTGTTTTGATTTACTCGAGCTAATAGAAATCAGCAAGTCTTTAATCAAACACAAGGAATAACTTGGATGGTACCAAAGACCAATATCCAAGGATCAATCAATGACAATCAATAACCAAAGGTTGGATTACTCTAATTGATGATATAAACGCACAACCTGTATTATTTCAATTATAAAGATAAAACAATATAATGCGGAAATAGAAATAACACAGACACCAGAAATTTTGTTAACGAGAAAACCGCAAATGCAAAAAAACCCGGGACCTAGTCCAGATTGAACACACACTGTATTAAGCCGCTACAGACACTAGCCTACTCCAAGCTAACTTCGGACTGGACTGTAGTTGAACCTCAATCAGTCTCCCGCTGATCCAAGGTACAGTTGTACTCCCTACGCCTATGATCCCATCAGGATACTGCGCACTTGATTCCCTTGGCTGATCTCACCCACAACTAAGAGTTGTTGCGACCCAAAATCACAGGCTTTGACAATAAACAAATCTATCTCCCACAGACAAGTCTATCAAAGGATCAATTTGTCTCCCACGGATAAACCCTAAAAGTTTTGTTCCGTCTTTTGATAATAATCAAGGTGAACAGGAACCAACTGATAATCTGGTCTTATATTTCCAAAGAACAACCTAGATCTATCAATCACCTCACAACAATCTTAATTGTATGGTAGCGAAACAAGATGTTGCGGAATCACAAACAATTAGACGAAGATGTTTGTGATTACTTTTTATATCTTTCCTATCGGAGATATCAATCTCAAGCCAATCAATCTGATTGTACTCGTACGATAGAAGATGCAAGATCAAATCACACAACTACGTATCGGTCTGGCTTCACAATCCTAATGAAGTCTTTAAGTCGTTAACCTGGTTTTAGAAGAAGAAAACCAAAGGTTAAAGGAGAATCGACTCTAGTATGAAAACTAGTATCACACGTAAGGTGTGGGGATTAGTTTTGCACAATACTAGATGTCTCCTTTATATAGTCTTTCAAATCAGGGTTTGCAATCTATGTTAGCTTAGTAACAAAGCATTCAATATTCAGCGTTAGATGAAAAACTGATTTAGATTCAAGCTAATATTTCTCAACTGTTAGATCGAAAACTTAGCTTGTTACACACACTTGACAATGCACGCTTCTAGGTTTGTTAATCGTACCCAAACGTATGCACTTGTTGGTTCAACAATAGTTAACCAAAAGGTTATCCATATGAGCATTTCTATATCAACCACGTTCTTGTTCACCATAACTAGTTCAAATGACTACAAATGAACTAGTTAGAGATTTGTTCAATTGCAAGAAAATCTCATGTACTACACAAGACAAAATTGAAGCAAAGATGATTTGATTCACTTGAATCGGTTCATGAACTTTTATAGCCACGGTTTGCAAACTGCATTCCTTAGTCTTTTTAAGTTTAAGTTCAGAAATCATCTTCAGATATATAACCTTCTCAAGTTCCCAGACTAGGATCGCGGACTTAAGTTACCGGGCATAGTTTACAAACTCCAGCAGAAATTCTCGGGTTTGAGAACTTCGCCGGTTCGCGGACTGGGTTCGCGGACTGAGTTCGCGGACTGAGTTCGCGGACTTAGCTTCACGCAAGTAGTTTGTCAATTCCAGCAGAAATTCTCGGGTTTGAGAACTTCGGCAGTTCGCGGACTGAGTTTGCGGACTTGGCTCACGCCATTCTTCCGGTTCTCTTGATCAACAAAGTTCGCAAACTTTGGTTCAAGGAATAGGACTTATACATAAATGTGTTTCCACAAAAATGCTTATGTCCACCATTGGTTATGTAATCTAAACTCTCATTCCAATCATTGAAACATTCTTAGAGGATGTTATATAGTTGTTACACCATTTCTCGTTAAAGCAATTTTCAAAGTGATTGAAACATATCATGACTTTCGTCACAAGGTAAAGATAAACTTGATCGAAGCGAAAAGCTTACTGCCACATATTTAGAGATATAGATAGGCGAGGTATACTCGGCTCGAAATACCAAATGTGTATAATCCAAGTCTATATATATAGCATACGACTTCTTGGCTCAAAGAGTAGGAGATAGAGTAGATAGACTTCTGAGTGACAGATAAGTTCAAATCTTCACAATATTTTTGTCGAGAAGTTCCACCAGTCCCTTGAGTAGTTCTTCTAATTATATGATGAATCGCCATGAAGTCCTTGAGCTCAACTACACTTTCTATCCTAGTCCGAGACTTAGCTATAATACACTAGAAATCAGGACTTATAGTTTTGATCACTAACATTGACAAACATGCTTGAGATAGCAACGCATGCGAGTTCGACCGAGCAATGCTCTAACACATCTCATCTTATAATAACCAGTTGTTCTGGTATAATAACACTATTTTAGATGATTACAATTTGGTTCAAACTTGTTTTTCATTTTTTAGAGCTGAGTTTCATGAAAGAATATCAATACCATGGCCGATATTGCAGCTAAGCATTGTGAATTTATAATAAAATAATTTGGAGTATATGGAGAATGGTGGGGTATCATCCCAACTTTCCTGGTGCAACATTTGTAATCTTTTTGGTTTAATGTCATTCCTTTTCTTAGAAAAATTAAAATAAAGTAACAATTGAAAATTTGTGTATGCAATGAATCTTGATTTTGTTATCTTCTAACTCTAAAGATAAATTTATTGTTTTGGCTTTTTCGGATCATCTTTTCCTTTTAGTAATTTTAACTTTCATTCCTGTTGCTACTAACGACATTTACTTTTCTAAGAAATGCTAATTTAATTTGGAATCCCAATCTAATTTAGCTTTTGTTGCATGATTTCTGCTTCCCCGTAAGAAAAGGGTGCAAATATATACATCAACGGTACCAAGTCTGCGATCACAATGATGAGCTTTAACCCCTGATAATGCTTTTCACGGTTGTGGCCTGTGGGGAACTTCCTTTTTTTTAAACAAAAGGAGAACTTCTATTAAACATCAAGAGAGGTAACATCTTTAACTAGATGAGGAATTAACAACAGAGGTGGATTAGACCACCATTCCTCATTAAGATAGAACTTTCTAACAACTTTTGCTAAAGCGTATGCCATTTTGTTATATGATCTACGAACATAAACACACGAAAAGCTAGGGTTAATATTACATATATTTATACATATTCTAAGAAGAGACATACTCTGGTAAGGAGGAGGAAGTTGATGATGGATAAACTTACAGATATTTAAGTTATCAGTCTCAGAGATAACTGGATTCCAACCATGGGTGAGAGCAAAATGCATAGCTTCAAACAGAGCCCAAGCCTATACCTGGTTCACATGCCGAGTTCTTCTCAAAATTCCTTTAGCTGTCAAGAATTTCCCCGCATGATCTCGTATTATTACACTAGTTCCAGCTAAATAAACCTGAGGATGAAATGGTGCATCAACATTAATCATCAAAAAAAAAAATTTTTTTTTTTGAAGGATGCTTCTTCAAATAATTGATAGGAGGAGATTTCCAATTAAAATCCAAGCATATATTATTTCTAACAGAGAAACTATAAGTGTCAGAAGCTAAATGATGAAAGTGCAAGTATGCAGAGATGCTATGAATGAATGTGTTAGAGCATTGCTCGGTTGAACCCACCAAGCGTTGGTATATCAAGTTTGGTTGTCATATTTTAGTAAATCAAACCTCATGTTAAGAGTCGCTTGATTATGTACAAGAGTTAAACTTCGTATAGGTTAGCTTGAAAGTATTAGGATATGAGACATTACAAGTATTGAGAAGTCTTGAAGATGTGAAGAAGCAAGGAGCTACAACGGCGACAATCATCCTTCCACTTGAGGTTAGTGATATTTGACTTGAACTGTTTCATTCCCTAACGTATCTTTCAAGTCGTGCATATTGAAAACATAACTACGAAGCATATATGAACTCTAGATAGACATAATATTAAGGAATACAATACGAGGTTTATTGCTTAACCGTTAAACTTTGTAGATAAGACATCTCCATAATCATTTGAATGCTATTGTGATTATGTATGGGTATAAGGTGAGGATTTCATCCTAGGGAACAATGTTTACATGTGTTCTAAGGACGTAAGTTCAGAAACTTGTTTGTGAACCAAAAAGGAAATTGCCAGGAGTTATTGGTTTTGTTACTCATTGCATATCTTATGAACAACCAATATATGTGATAGAGCATAACCGCTCATAACTTGTTGTGTTCTTGGTAGAACAATTCACAAAGTCCCGACTTATGTATTGGTATAACTTTTATTAGTAAAACCAATCTTAAGTAATCACCTATGGTATGATCGGATTATGTCTGACCTTGGGGAAAGGGAACTGATCCTAGTAAGGGAAAGGGAACCGATCCTTGTAAGGGAAAGGGAACTGATCCTATTAAGGGAAAGGAAGCCGATCCTTGTAAGGGGTGCAGTACATCAAGGGGAACTGATCCTTGTATGGGGTGCAGCAAGGTTTATAGCAGAAAGGGGAACCGATCCTATGGACATGTGCAACACATATAAGTTAGGTACCATATATATGTGGGGAACCGATCCTAGTACCTAGTCAACCGAATATTTTGGAAGCTAGTGTGACTATGCGTAGTACTCACATGGAGGTAGAACCGAAACCTGATTTGGTAGAACCGTTAAACCCATGATTGTGATTGAATATTGGTTTGATCAATCACATAGTTCTTTAAAGTAAGATGAACCAATTCTAAACTTGTTTGGAAGTGTGGAAAATCGGTTTCAAGGTTATAAGTGTGAAAGAGAACTTACAAAGTAAAGATGTCGACAAACTTTGAACACGTGCTGTGAATGTTTATTTCTATAATTGTTCAAAGATATTCCTTAACGGCTAAGGGAAGAGAATCCCAGGATCGAAACATAAGTAAGTTAAGAATCTTTTAATTAAGGTTATTAATTTCATTTTGTAGGGAAATTACCGAATTAGTAATGTGCATTTACTAATTAGATTTTCCGAGAGATTTCGATCGTTATTTTTGGACAGAGCATTTCCAGGAATTATGGAAACCGAATTTGTACTTTAATGAATATCTTGAGAATATTTTCGATTTTGGAAATTCCTTGGTGTCCAAACTTCCTTGTCTATAAATACACGAAATTTTCCTTTCTAGCAAACTAATCCTTCGTAACAACAGATTTACTCTTTTGTTATTGTTACTGGTATAGCCGCCTATCGGACAGGAGAGTGATCTAATTAGGTGAAATCTCTTACAGCCGCGCTGTAAGTCTTCTTTGGGATTGAGAAGCTCTAGCGCGACCCTTTGGTGGGAAACTAAATAATTGCGGTTTATCTTTGTTTTCGATTGATTTGATTGACTAACGGTGGTTGAAATCTGATTGCATCTAGTTTGTTTATTCATGAGAATCTTCTCTTCTGATATAAGATTCACTCAAACTAGTTCATAGTTTCTACAGGGATCTTTAGACTGTTGTTAGTTCTAAAGATGATCTTGTGATAATCCATTGTTAACAGACTCCGTTCTGTGCGTAATTGATGACAAGAGATTCAAGTGATTGTGTGCAGGTTTTTATCGAAGACTTAAGAATATTTGAATACAAAGAAGATATTGAAGATCTGACTTGGGTTTTACAATCTTTGGTGTGCACAATACTTGTTTCGGTAAAAGAGGATCCAATTAATAATCAGTTTATCCTTGTGGTAGATTGGATTGATTAATTGAGTATATCGGTATCAACAAGGTTCTTCGGATTAACGATGTTGTTGGCTTAATCTTAATCGATTACCTTTGGGTGATTGAACATAAGATAGATCCAGACCCGACGAAGGAGTTTATGTTGAGATAAACGGAAGAGCCTTTGTCTGACTCATATCACTTGGTTGAATAGAGTTGATACCACACAGATTTCTTGTTTCTTTACTGTTTGGAATATGAACCAAAGGGATTGATCCAAGTACGTGACTTATTTATAAGTTGGAGGCGTGGGAATACAGACGGAACTAGGTGAACTATAGGGTTAGTTACTTGGTCTCAACTATACGAAGTTATTGTAGTGGCTTAATCCTGAGAGTATTCAATTCTGGACTAGGTCCCGGGGTCTTTCTGCATTTGTAGTTTCCCTCGTCAACAAAATCTTGCTATGTCATTTACTTTTATATTCCACATTATAATTGTTTTATTATAACTAAAGTAAATTACACAAACGTTAATTCTTATTTACTTGATAAGCAATGCTATTGTGTTTGGTTAAGTCCGCACCTTTATATCAAGTAAAGATACTTCGTTGTTGTATTGTCTCGACCTCGTATCCATAGACGATCACACGAAGTGTGAACCGATTAGTTGTATTGTCTCGACTCAGTCCATAGACAATCACTTTCGGATAAAGGAATTATATGTAGGAAAAGTTTTAGCTTGACGTATATTTGGGTACCCTCGCCTTTTCAATTGGTAACAGAGCAGGAAAACACGAAAATATCTAACAATCTGTGTTTGGTGCGAT
The DNA here is from genome assembly GCF_003573695.1 of Papaver somniferum. NCBI lineage: Eukaryota > Viridiplantae > Streptophyta > Magnoliopsida > Ranunculales > Papaveraceae > Papaver > Papaver somniferum. Next base: position 44,397,989 of record NC_039365.1, read on the forward strand.
CCAACCTATAAGAAATGAGTCAAAGTAATATTAAGCGAAAGCGAAAATTATTGAAAGACTCAGTTAACGTATCGTAAGAGGTTTCTAAACCACCTCCAGAATCAGAGGTTACAGACTCTATGTTGGAAAAGCTTCGTGAGGAGTTGTTGTCTAACAAAATTCTCTTAAGTGTGTCTAGTGAGCACATAAAGGAACTTCAGGTTACTTTACAATTAAAGACTACTGAATGTGAAAGGCATCGTCTAGACTATGAAAAATTCAGGGAAGACACTTCTCAACAAATTCAGGGTCTTGAAGAAAAAGCAAACGCTAGTCTCTCTCAAGCAGAACTTTAAAAAGAGGAGCGTGATGTTGCTCTTGAAAAAATTCATTTGTTGGAAGAGAAACTTGTTTAATATGATGCAAGATTAACTCTCAACAAATGAGTTTTGAAGAGAAAAAAGGTGTATATCTCTCACGAGAAAAACGCCTTGAGGATGATCTAGCCAGTGCTCTTGATAAAATCAAGATGTTGGAAGAATAAAATTTGGAAATGAAAAAATCCAATGAAAGCTCAAACAAGTTAACCTCAATGTTAGAAGCAAGTAGAAATCATCGTGATACACGAGGATTGGGCTATAAGGGAATAGATGCTTCAAATATTAGCAAAGAGGTAAAATTTATTAAAGATACAAATTCTTCTCAATCAGAGGCTTCCACTGATGACAAAGATGCTCCTATCTCTTGTAAAGAAGAAACGTCTGTCAAGCCTAAGAATAGTGTTCAACCAGCAATAATCAAAGAAAGCACCTCTGCTAAGAAGAAGAACACTCGTCGAGCTCCAATGCAAGAAGATCCATAAAAAGGTAACACTAAAACTCATACTTCGTATATTTATACTAAGCATTGTTATTTTTGTGGTAATAAAGGACACTTTCAATGGGGATGCAAAGTTCGTAAGATGCAACATGCGCTTTCTATTGTATCAAACGAACTGGCTAAGTTTTCTCCTCTTAAGAACTCAGATCGGTATTGTCCTAAGTTTAGGAAAAATAATTATTATAATGATAGTTCGAAGTTTACATATCACTCGACAAGGTCATCTCATAAAAGACCCGAATATACAAAGAGAGATAACTTTGTAAATGCAAAGACAAGATCTGATGTTCCAAATTGGAGAAAGGGTGTTTCGCAAAATATTCAAAAGGACAATGATTCTATTGGTATAATGAAGGAGAAAGCTGCTCCTGCGAAACCCAAGTCTAAATGGGTCCCAAAATCCTCCATAGCCAAGAAGGGACCAAAAGTTAGTCACAAGAATGACTCTCAGCTGCTAATTGTTGGTAACAATAATTACAAGAGTCTTCTTGATAGACTAAAGAAAGACATTATGTATGAAATATCTTGTACTAGTAAAGATTGTGATAATGAAACTCTTCATCACAAGTCAAAGAAGAAAAACAAGAGATGGAACAAGAGAAAACAAACCAAGCAAGAGGTCAAGAATGATGATTCGGTCTTAGTCACTCATGACGTACAAGACAAGGATCAAATTAAAACAACCTAGTTATGTTAGAATGTGCATGCTCACCTTAGTGCTCAATTTTTAAAGGTGAGTAAGCACATGAAAAACTGAGCACATGATCTCTCGATTATTAATTGACTATTAACATCTTTAGGGAGATTTGTTTTCTTCTATACTTATACCTTCTCTATGTATTTTTGATCTTATGATAGAAACGGTAATTTTGAGTTGATGATGTTGATATATACTGATAATATATGTGTACCTCTTTCTTTTGTGGTCAAAACGAGCCAAAAATCACTGAATTCGGACATCGTATGCAAAAGTTATGTCAAAAAACAGTTTACTGTTGTGATCCGTCACAAGTAACACTTGGGGTACCAATCCTAGTGATAGGTGAAAAAGGGAAAGAGATCCCATGCACATGTGCAGCAAGTTTTGTTATTGGGGGAAGAGATCCTATGCACATGTGCAGCACGACTTTAACTATAGGGAAGAAGTGAAAAACTGTTTTGCCCATAACTTCTTCGTCCGAACTCAGAATGACCTCATTCTTTTTGCGTTGGTTTCGCAATTTAATTCCCCACAAGATAGAGGTAATTGCAATACTTTATTTTATGTTAAACATTTGTGTTGTGTTGCAAATTGATTTATGGGATGTTTGATTTCGGTTTTACTACCTTAATATTCGATCTCATATATTGTGAACCCTTATGGTTTGGGTGACCTTTTGATTTAGCGGGATTAAATTATAGACCTAGTAGGTAGGCTTTATCAAAGGATCATGAGGGGTTCTATAAAAACAGTATGTGAAAAAGTCACAATATGTTGAATCGGTTTTAGTTTAGCATAAAAGCATATGTGTTTCAACGGTTTTCAACTTTTGCTTGCAATAGTTAAAACCGATTTTCAACCTTTCTCTGGTAAAGGTTGCAGTGTGTTGTTATTCTTTTGTTTACGCATAAGGATGACAACGTGGAGATATTTCGATGTCAATTCTCCCTGGACGAAGATGCTACCATATTGGAGAAGTGGATGCGAAATTTGAGGTAACAATCTTGTTAGTTAATTGTTTTCCTGTTTAAGAAAAGCCTGAGTTTATATTATATATATTTGTTGCTTTTGCTTAACAAAATTTAGGTTCAATTGATATTTATTCCATGATGTGTGTATGGATGTGTGTTTCAATTGGTTCATGTTAAGAAAAACTATTGTTATCTTGCTTTATTGTGTGGTATCAACCGTTTAGGCTTACAAAATTTCGGTACAATTGATGTGTGTGTGATTCAATTGGTTCCGGTTAAGAAAAACTATTGTTATCTTGCTTTTGTATGGTATCAATTGTTTACGCTTACAAAATTACGGTGCAATTGCGGTGCTTTTAATGTCTATGTTGTTTAAATTGCTTCCGGTTGAGGTGGATAATTATGCAAGTTGATTTATTTTGGTTTGTATGAATTATTTATGTCTTAACGAAATAATTTTTGTAGGGATGAGTTGCTTAGTCCAATTCGATTCCGGATAAGAAATTAAGTTAATTCTGATCTTAGTTTGTCTTATCCAAGTGAGGTTTCGATTATTCAAGTCTAATCGAATGCCTAAACAAGGAAATGCTAGTTAAATAACCTAGTGTTTGGCTTGTTTAAAATTGAAAGGTCTAAGTTTATGGATAATTAGAACCTGATGAGAAAAATGGAGTTTATCTTTATTTTGGTCTTATCGAATTAAGCGATTGTTTTTGAACAATCGGTTTATCAAAGGAACTAATGTGATTAGTTGTTTTTGGTATGCTAAACTAAATGGGAAAAGTTGTTTCGGACAATTGTTTCCTCGGTAACCTATAAAAATAAGAATACTTGTAGTTTCGGTTTTGATAGTGGTTATCAGAACGTGATGTGTGGAACCCTCGTGCCTAACTTTACAGGTTTGCAAGTCTATTATGAGATTTGTAAGATTCTTTTCGTGTTGTCCTTTATTTTTTCGTTTCTTTGTAATTTTTGTGATAAAAAGGGGTAGAAATATATGGAGTAAACAAGTGGTGTTTATATTGATTTTATATTGATTGGCATCGCTTGGGGAAAGAATATTGGTACTTGAATGTTTTATCTAACGAAAGAGTGAAAGCACAGACTAAGAGGGAGTAACATGTCATATAGATTGGTATAACAAAGACGTGCGGATTGAATATCTACCTATCTTCCTTAGGTAAGTATTTGATTTGTTATTATAATATCAACAACAGCATTTCAAGGATTTAATGTAAGATGTTTTACTGTGTTGTTGAATCGGGAATCAAGCGGAGTGTAATGAATTCTTGTAATTTGTTTATCCATATGATGTAAGAGTTTTGTCACTAAAATTGAAAAAGGGGGAGATTGTTAGAGCATTGCTCGGTTGAACCCACCAAGCGTTGGTATGTCAAGTTTGGTTGTCATATTTTAGTGAATCAAAACTCATGTTAAGAGTCGCTTGATTATGTACTAGAGTTAAACTTCGTATACGTTAGCTTGAAAGTATTAGGATATGATACATTACAAATATTGTGAAGTCTTGAAGATGTGAAGAAGCAAGGAGCTATAACGACAACAATCATCCTTCCACTTGAGGTTAGTGATATTTGACTTGAACTGTTTCATTCCTTAACGTATCTTTCAAGTCGTGCATATTGAAAACATAACTACGAAGCATATATGAACTCTAGATAGACATAGTATTAAGGAATACAATACGAGGTTTATTGCTTAACCATTAAACTTTGTAGATAATACATTGCCATAATCATTTGAATGTTATTGTGATTATGTATGGATATGAGGTGAGGATTTCATCCTAGGGAATAATGTTTACATGTGTTCTAAGGAAGTAAGTTCATAAACTTGTATGTGAACCGAAAAGGAAATTGCCAGGATTTATTGGTTTTGTTATTCATTGCATACCTTATGAACAACCAATATGTGTGATAGAATATAACCGCTCACAACTTGTTGTATTCTTGGTAGAACTATTCACAAAGTCCTGACTTATGTATTGGTATAACTTTTATTAGTAAAACCAATCTTAAGTAATCACTTGTGGTATGATCGGATTATATCTGACCTTGGGGAAAGAGAACCGATCCTAGTAAGGGAAAGGGAACTGATCCTTATAAGGGGTGCAGTACATCAAGGGGAACCGATCCTTGTATGGGGTGTAGCAAGGTTTATAGCAGAAGGGGGAACTGATCCTATGGACATGTGCAACACATATAAGTTAGATACCATATATATGTGGGGAACCGATCCTAGTACCTAGTCAACCGAATCTTTGGGAAGCTAGTATGACTATGCGTAGTACTCACATGGAGGTAGAACCGAAACTTGTTTTGGTAGAACCGTTAAACCCATGATTGTGAGTGAATGTTGGTTTGATCAATCACATAGTTCTTGAAAGTCAGATGAACCAATTCTAAACTTGTTTGGAAGTGTGGAAAATCGGTTTCAAGGTTGTAACTGTGAAAGAGAACTTACAAAGTAAAGATGTCGATAAACTTTGAACACGTGCTGTGAATGTTTATTTCTATAATTGTTCAAAGATATTCCTTAACGGCTAAGGGAAGAGAATCCCAGGATCGAAACATAAGTAAGTTAAGAATCTTTTAATTAAGGTTATTAATTTCATTTTGTAGGGAAATTACCGAATTAGTAATGTGCATTTGCTAATTAGATTTTCCGAGAGATTTCGATCGTTATTTTGGACATAGCATTTCCAGGAATTATGGAAACCGAATTTGTGCTTTAATGAATATCTTGAGAATATTTTCAGTTTTGGAAATTCCTTGGTATCCAAACTTCCTTGTCTATAAATACACGAAGTTTGACTTTCTAGCAAACTAATCCTTCGTAACAACAGATTTACTCTTTTGTTGTTGTTACTGGTGTAGCCGCCTATCGGAGAGGAGAGTAATCTAATTAGGTGAAATCTCTTACAGCCGTTCAGTTTAAAGTCTTCTTTGGGATTGAGAAGCTCTAGCGCGACCCGCTTGTGGGAAACTAGATAATTGCGGTTTTTCTTTGTTTTCGAATGATTTGATTGACTAATGGTGGTTGAAATATGGTTGCACCTTTGTTTATTCTTGAGAATCTTCTCTTCTGATATAATTCACTCAAACTAGTTCAGAGTTTCTACAGGGATATTTAGACTGTTGTTAGTGCTAAAGACGATCTTGTGATAATCCATTGTTAACAGACTCCGTTCTGTGCGTGATTGATCACAAGAGATTCAAGTGATTGTGTGCAGGTTTTTATTGAAGACTTAAGAAGATTTGAAGACAAGGAAGATATTGAAGATCTGACTTGGGTTTTACAATCTTTGGTGTGCACAATACTTGTTTCGGTGAAAGAGGATCCAATTAATAATCGGTTTATCCTTGTGGTAGATTGGATTGATTAATTGAGTAGATCGGCATCAACACGGTTCTTCGGATTAAGGTGTTGTTGGCTTAATCTTAATCGATACCTTTGGGTGATTGAACATAAGATAGATCTAGACATGACGAAGGATTTTATGTTGAGATAAACGGAAGAGCCTTTGTCCGACTCATATCACTTGGTTGAATAGAGTTGATACCAAACAAATTTCTTGTTCTTTTACTGTTTGGAATATGAACCAAAGGGATTTATCCAAGTACGTGACTTATTTATAAGTTGGAGGCGTGGGAATACAGACGGAACTAGGTGAACTATAGGGTTAGTTACTTGGTCTCAACTATACGAAGTTAGTGTAATTTTGTGTAGCAGCTTAATCCTGAGAGTATTTAATTCTGGACTACGTCCCGGGGTTTTTCTGCATTTGCATTTTTCCTCGTCAACAAAATCTTGTTCTGTCATTTACTTTTATTTTCCGCATTATAATTGTTTTATTTTAAATTAAACAAACGTTAATTCCTATTTACTTGATAAGCAATGCTATTGTGTTTGGTTAAGTCCAAACCTTTGTATCAAGTAAACATACTTCGTTGTTGTATTGTCTCGATCTCGTATCCATAGACGATCACACGAAGTGTGAATCGATTAGTTATATTGTATCGACTCAGTCCATAGACAATCACTTTCGGATAAAGGACTTATAGGTAAGAAAAGTTTTAGCTTGAGGTATGTTTGGGTACCCTCGCCTTTTCAGACTGTATTAGGACTAGGTATCACCTCAGCCTACGGCCGAGGATCAACCTCTTCGTTTGATTTGTGTTCTATGGATTTTTTGTTTGTCTAGCATGTAGGTTTTGTTTAGATAAAACAAATTAAACATCATGACTTTTAATTTTTTTCCCTTATGGTGTATGAAAATTAGTATGGTAGGTTTTGTTTAGATAAAACAAATTAAACATCTCGACTCTTAATTTTTCCGGTATGGTGTATGAAAATTAGTACATTTGGGTAAAATATATCATTGGATCCCATAAAAATATAAGAACATATAGAGTTGCACTTGGAAAAGTAGCGGTTAGTGTTAATACATTTGGGGAAAAAAACACGTGTAAATAATATGATAAACAAATATTTATCTAGAAATGTTTATAGTAATCATAAGATTTCTACTTCTTTTGTTATGTGTAAAAGTTAAGGCTTGTTTGGTACAATTTTTAAAACTTTTTCAAAAATTATTTTATATTGTTTTTAAAACATATCATTTTTTTCTTGTTTTCATTTTCCATTAGATTTGAAAATGGTTCTTGGTGAGAAATCTTAAAAACTGTTTTGGAGAATATATTTTCTAAGAACAAAACTTAGTTATAAATTATAATCAACGACATTTCATACTTGCCAACTCCATCAAGTACTTCAAAACTGATTATAGATAATGTATAATTAGTGGATCTAGTGCAAGATGAATTTTTTTTATAACTATTAATTTTTAATATCACTTTCAGTCATTTTATCAAACAGTTCATACGCATTACAAATCTTCCATATATTTGATCAAAAAGTGACTGTTATAGTATTATGATCGTAACGTCTCTTACAAATCTCACAAAACAAATAAAACTCATAATCAATTTGACTTAATTCGCAACACTGATCAATATGGTATAGGCAACGATAATGGGTTTAATTCCCTTATCAGTTTCATCCTATTATACATCATGAAAACAAAGGAACAACATCTTATTTTGGACATTGATGTGAATAAAAGATTGCATGTTTGAGTAGAGAAATTAACCATGCAAAGAAGAAAGAAAAAAGAAGAAGAAAGAAATATGTTTTTTTCGTTTTTAAAAACTGAAAACAATGGAGAAAAGTTTTAGGAAACATGTTTACCAAACGTGTTTCATTCTGTTTTCCATTTTAAAAACAGAAAACGGTTTTTAAAAGCCATACCAAACATGGCCTTAGGTTGTTTGCCACAGTTCTTATAAATCGTGTTAGTCATAACTATTGACTAATTTCGACATACCATGGACTTAATAATGTGATGAACAATATTCTTTAAAAAGTGAACTCATTCAGTTGGGAGTTTCTATTTTGCGTGTAAAGAAAGTTTAGTAGAATATTTTGACATAGATTAATTACGATCTAATAAACAGATTTCAACATGAAAAACCTTTCGTTCTCAGTTTGATAAATGTTCGAAAAAATTTGTATCATCTTTATTAAACCAACTTGTACCACTATACGTCATGAACAGTCTAAAGTGAACCAAATAAAAGTTAAGCCATGTCATTAGAAAATAACACCAAACTAAGTCATAGAGCAACTACAAAAACATTATGAGAACAAAAGATAGTAATCGGGAGGCTATCTTCTGACATTAGTAAAACACACCTATATAGATCCATTTCTTCATAAACTTAAAATATAAATGTAATTATTGTTAGTGATACAAATATTTTGCATCAAACAAAACTGACTTATCAAAAGAGTATGCCTTCTATTTCGTCTGCACATAGCTAACGATGCTTAGTTGAAATCAAGTTGATTTATGATGCGTGATTCACTACCTCACTTCCCAAAAGGTTAAATCAAGTTGGCGGAACTTAAAACTATTCACTCAAAGTACAAACACTTTCCTGAAACCATGATACTCTTAGTTTTACATTAATATTTAAATCTAAGAAGCAAACTACATAAATCAAGGAATAAAGGGTACCTTGGTTTACCACCGCCAAATTGAGATAATACTGGGTTGCATGAATTATCTGCTAAAGAATGCCCAATCACCATTAGTGATTAAGATGTCCTTGTCTCCAACACCATAGTTCGATTATCATCAATAGTACAGACTAATACGGGTTCAAGGCAATCATTGGAACAATTTACAGGGATCATGTTTCCATGATACATTAATTAGACAAAAGTAAAAAACCTAACAAATCCAATCTAAGGATTATTTTAAAAGTCAAACAAACATAATCATTGTGGTGATGCAAGGATTATCATTGTATATCTTTTACTATCAGAAAGTTGTCTTAAAAAGGTATTGAAAATCAAGTTCTATTAGGTGAAACTATGGGCTAAAAGAAGTTGCTTAGACAACATTTATTTCAGAAAATATCTCCATCATAAATCAAGAACAATTTCTAACATTTATCTCCATAAAAAATGTTCATCATGATACTAATATTTGGTTATGTTTTTAATTTATAAGTTAGAAAAGAGAACTATAAAAGCTACCTTTATAATGGAACTTCTTAATCAAATCAATCACCTTATTTGTTTCCCTACTGCTATAAAATCGTTGATGCCCCCAACTATCTTAAACTAAAACCCCTAAAATTCAATTTACAGTGAGGTTGTACTTTAACCTCTACTTCGATCTCCTCAATTTTAGTTGGTGAAAGTGCTTTGACGCTTCTACGGGTCTCAAAAGTTAGAGTTTCTTTTAGCGGAGAAAGAATAATGGTCAAAGGAGAAAGAATGGAAGATGAGTGAGAGAGAAGGAAGAGGTTTGAGAGAAAGATTTAATAATTATAATTATGACAATATCAATATCATGTTTATATTCAATAACGATTATTGATGACCATGCTTCAAAAAGTAAATATTTTACTAAATATCAATTTAGGAAGAGAATTAGTTTTCAACATTTGGATACATGAGGTCAGAATGGATAGTTGAATACTAACGCGGACCGAGAGTCCGAGACAATAGTATAAGGATTACTGATGATATGGTTAGGTTGAGTTATCTAGGCTTAGGTATAATCCTGATTGTCCTCCTTGAAAAATATAGATTAGGGGATGCATTATTGAAGATGATCTGACATTTGTGTTTCCAAATGCAATGCACAATGCAAGCAATGATATGTATAGTGTTGGTGGAATGATGAATGCTAATGAGAGGCTCTAGAGCTTGCCAAGTTCGAACCCAACAGATAAAAGATTTATGTTGAACCAAATTTTGATATGCTTGAGGAAGAAAATATCTCCATATAGCAGCTGAGAAAGGACAGTGAACCAATAAATGATCTAAATCTTCAACTTGGTAACTGTTGCAGAGAAACAATCTAAAGAAGATATAGAAGCAGAATGAGATAACTTTGTCTTTGTTGTAATCAGATCCAAAAAGGTCTCCCATAGAAACAATTGAAGCTTGTAGCGAATATTATTTTTCCAAAATTTAACCCAGAATTTAGGAGACAAACCTACAGTTGAATCATGTGATTGTTGCGAACAAAGATGAGCATAAGTAGACTTTTTAGTGAAAATTCCCGCTGAAGTAAAAGGCCAAACTATGCTATCATGTTGATCCACCTGTAGTGGAATAGTTTGAATAGAATCAACCTGAGAAGTAGTGAAAAATTGTCGTAGTAAAGGAATATTCCGTTGATTTCTGTCCATATCAATTAATTGAGCCACCCACTGTAATCACTTAAATTGAATTCATTCCATTGTTTAAGAGGAGAAGACAAATTAGGAATCCAATTGTGAGTCCAGATGTTAATATCTAAACCATTACCTACCAGCCATTTTGCATTTTCAAGAACAATTTGAAGACCAAGAGAGAGAGTTTGCAATACCCAACTTGAATTCGCATTAGCTGGAGGAGGATGAAACTTCAAATCATGAAAAGGAAAATATTTACCTTTCAAAACACGAGCCGACAAAGATTCTTGATTATGTAACAAATTCCAAGCTAGCTTGGCAAGAAAAGCAATGTTAGACTTTTTGTGTTTTGCGCAACAAATCCTATAAGGTTAAAGTAATTCATGTTTAGTTTAAGTTAATCATGACTTATTATAAACTGTATTGTTTATGGCTTAATCTTATTCTAAAGACTATCTTAAGGTTAATGCTAGATAAGGTTGAGTCTAAGCATGACATGTCCTTTAGCTTGACATGTCATATGAGCTGTCCGATGAAGCCATGAGGTGTCCTCCAACTCATGATGGAAAGGTTGGAGTGACATGTGGCAAGCATGACTAGGACTCCAACTCACAAGTTTTTTTTAAAAGCAAATCTGCTTTCATCCATCATGAAGTAGTGTGAGGAAATAGAAGTTGATAATAAGTCATGGAAGTTTAAGTGTCTTGTACATTCTATTTCCTTATACTCAATCTGTTTTAAGTATGAATGATATGTAGTGTAGTGCTATCGTATGGTGCTGGTTTCTTGTATTGTTGCTTATGCTAATACTAGGTTCAAGGCCTGATTTCAGCATAAGGTTGTTTTCCACAATGTTTAGGTCTTAATTATAGGGTTAATGGAACTGAAATTCCAAAAATAAATCCTTAAATTCTTCAAACCTAAACCTCTACCTTATCCCAAGAAAAAGTACAAGGAGACTTGTGGTTATCAAAATTATGAGAGTTAACTATGGACGAAGCTTTCTTATCAACCATTTCTTTCTTAACTTCACATCCAAAGCTAGAAATATTTTTGCTTTGGTTTCATCCTCCAAAAGATCACAAGAATCCAACATAAGATCCTCATCCAAGTCTGGTAAGGCTTGAAGTTGACTCATGACATGTTCAGTTGTGCCTGCATTCTCTTTTTGCTGATTTCTTAAAGAGATAACTAGGCGCTCCGCTACACTAAGAACATGTCCAGAATTTTCACTCTCGATTTTTTGCAATTTTCTAGAATCCTGGTCAAATAATGGTGTCGTAGAAGGGTGCTTCTTTGTAGCTGAACGAGCTTTTGGTTCCTTTACAGGTTTGCCTTGACAAAAAGGTGGAGCTGAAGATTGTAAAACTCCATTACTTTTCGTTCCCAGAACGTGATCATCAGAATCTATTTTGTGACACAAATCGTTGTTTTTTCCATCAAATATTATGCACAAGTCATTAAAATTGGCCAAGATTTTATTTCTATATGAGAGTGCATCAGGTTGTTCCTGCATCAATATGAAAGAGATATGTAGTGAGAGAAAACATAACTTTTTAAAGATCAAGCTCAGCTGAAAATTATATGAGGATAATACCTTGATATAAGAATCCCACACATTTTCATTAGCAGTCACCATCAGCTGCTCTTCATCCCAGACAAAACCAGTATGGCTAAGTAGATTCTTTATGTAGATATATTGCTTCCTCAAATTTGTGTATCCATTTTCCAACACATCCTTGTTATATTGAGAGCCGTGTTTTTCAACGAAAGATGCTACAACCTGCGTCCATGCCTCTTTATTGAAAGCATTATCTATTCTATTTCCTTTATGCACCTGATCTAGCAGAAGGTCCATAAGATCACGAACTATTTGAGGTGTCCAGTAAGTTCTTGGTCGACCACAGAAAATTTTACAGCGGTAACTCCAAATGATATATTGTGGGGAGCACAAAAACTTCGTTTTGAGTTAAAGAACTTACCTGCGAGTATGTCAGTATCTTCACCAGACTGGGTGTCTTTCCTCTTGGGGCTTACATTCCCATATATCACACAACTTCTTGTAGTCCAGCAATGATTTAGTTCTATAAGATCGTGCTTGAGGGTGTGACTACATGTGTGATATACAGTTCAGTTCAATTAGATATTTAAAGTATAGTACTTATATGTAAGTAACGAAATATTGCTGAAATATGAAAGATGCACCTTCAAATAAGCATCCCAAGCATCATCATCAGCCATCACCATCTGTCTACTTTGATCCCAGACGAACCCACTTTGGGAAAGAAGATTCTTTATATCATTAAACTGTTTCCTCATATTCTTGTATCGATTTCTCAAAACATTTTTTCCATGTTGAGATCCAAACTTCTCTTTAAACAGCCTGATCATATCCGCCCATCCTTGTCTGTTTAGTGCATAATCAACTTTACAACCTTTACGCACCTGCTCTATCATAAGGTCCATAAAATAATGATCCATTGACGGTGTCCAGAATGTCCTTAGCCCATCAGATATTGAGGCTTGGCTATCAATTGCTTCAACTACAATATTAAGTAGAGTTATCTGTGTGGGTTATCATTCATCAAAATAACAATGCTTCTTAGAATACAGTAAAAGTAACAGCTAACATCCGTTCTTCTCTAATGACACAGTCAATTAGCTCTTTCAGTGAACTTCATTTGAGCTGATTCTTCTGAGTAGCAATCTCATGGCCCTAATTCACACTCATGTATGTTCACATCTTATGGAAGTGTTACTTTTCTAATAATCAAAACTTGGAAAATGTAATTTGCATTGTAAATTAAACACCGTGATCCTAGAAATGCAGGATTTATTTTTACGACTCACCGTTCGTTAATCTTGAGCCATCATGGCCATTGCAGTTATTTTCTCTTTCAGGAATGAAATACCTATCCATCTCTGGTGTCCAATATGTCCCCAAACAATCAGTGTTAACTTGATCTTGTTTTGACGTTCCCTCTCCTAAACAGATTGTAAAGACTTGTCAGTTACAGACAAATATATATAAATTTATATGTATATATTACATAAACAGGACTTTCAAAACTTGGAGTGCTCACCACTAACTATGTCAATATAAAACCCATACTGAACAATCCTAAGTTAAACAAATTTCCTGTTTTCAGCATTAACTATTTTCTATTTTTTACAATTACTGTATTATCAGTTTACCCTTATTTAGATACATTACATTTACCCAAAACAGAGTGGATGCCTGCATGACCACGTAAAAAATCCAAATAAATCCTTTGCTGCTCACTCGATATATTTATATAGGAAAATACAACATAGGTTTATATTCGTTTTAAAAGGGAGCAAAGTTAATTCATTTTGGAATTCACCTACATGGAAAAATATTGCAAACAACCTCTATGGAATTACACATAGATTTTAACCTAAATATGATTTGCGAAATGGTAAGTCGTGACTTCTAGTTTGAAGCGACTCAATCATAAAACATCCACCAGCTGGGACAGTGAACCATGCAGCCGCCTTTTGGCATCTTAAATTTCACTATCATGCGACAATAGACACAGGTGATTATTCTGTTAAGAAAGCTGAATTTCCGCCCATGGTCCACCAACTATATTAACTCTTAAGCTATAATATTCATTCTGGAGCATCATGATAAATTTAGCATAGGGTAATATAAAAGATAACGCACCAGGATTGAGTTCCACGGTTTCATTTTCATAGTTTATATTTCTTCCATTACCAGTGACAGTCCCGAAAATCAGGTGTAGATCCTCATAATGCGGCATAATTCTAATTCTATAAGATCTTGCATCAGGATGTGCCTGCGTGACTTGACTGTGAGAAATCTATAGCTGTAAGTTACTTACTTATTTAGTTGTATGCGTTTAATCAATAAAAAATAGCATACCTTGATGTAAGCATCCCATATGCTATCATCAGCTGTTACCATTTGCCGAGTTTCATCCCAAGTGAACTCATTTTGTTTTAGAAGTATACTTACATCAGTATATTGCTTCCTCAAACTTTTATATCGATTTTTCATAACATCTTTGCTGTATTGTGAACCAAAATTCAAATTAAACAATGTTGTCATATCCTCCCAAGCTTGTGTGATAAACGTATTATCGATCCTATTCCCTCTATGCACTTGCTCTAGTATAAGGTCGATGAAATAGCGGTCCATTGGTGGTGTCCAATACGTCCTTGACCGCTCACAGTTAGTGGTGGTTTGAGCCATTTGACTATTGTTTCCTTCCCCTACAGATTAGAAGTATACGTTCATCAATTGAAGCACATTCATAAAATAATACTTTGCACTGATTAATCAAATCTGAGTGAACCATGAATAGGATGACAAATATGATCCACTGACTGAATTTTGAATCTTCTCCTCACATACAGATAATAATGTTAAAAAACCACCACTTGAGGCTTTTGGGCCTACCAAAAAAATAGCAAGCAAAAAACCGCAAAAAAAAATTATGTAGTTTTAAATTTTTGAGATGGTTAAAAATTTCAGAGAAAATCATCAAGTAACTCAGTCTCCTACATAACTCAGATCGTAATTGTAGTATCCTAGGCTACCACCAAATAAAAACTAACCATGCTGTGTAGTCCTGCAACCAGTGCCAAGGTCTGCATCAGACACTGAATGAGCTATCTCTCCAACACCAGTTTCGTTTTGATATATCATGCATAGATCATTGTAGTCTGGTAAAAATGTAAGTCTACAAGATCGTGCTTCAGGGTGTGCCTGCAAATCTCATATATAAGAATTAAGAAGCCGTTTATCAACAGTTCATAATAAAGTATAATGAGCTGTAAGGAGGAAATAAACACCTTGATATAAGCATCCCAGACACAATCATCAGCTACAATCATTTGTCGTGTTTCATCCAACTCAAATTCACTCTGGCTGAGAAGAGCCTTCATATCATTGTAATGTTTCCTCAAAATTTTACACCTGCTTCGCAGAACATTTTTGCTGTACTTCGAATCAAAATTTTCATTAAAATGCATAATCATCTCTGTCCAAGCTTGTTTTGTGAATGAATTCTCAATCTTGCTTCCATTATGCACCTGCTCTAACATGAGGTCAACGAAAAATCGATCCATTGTTGGTGTCCAAGTTGTCCTCGGTGAACAAAACTTCCTGTTTGGCTGCTTGATCCTTCCCCTGCAATTTTAAAATACTTGACACAATGAAAACAAATTAATGCTACACCGTCCAAAATTACCTCAAACAAACAGTATGCGCTAACGATAAATGATTCTTTGCATTACTGCTGGCTCTACCAAGTCCCTTGGACGCCATACAAAGTGAATAACCAACAAATAGATATTTTTACCATTTTCATGCTTAAACATATATGTGGTTATTTTTCCTCCATCATAGCCCATTGACAACAATTAACTGAAGTAAAGATGAAAACATACTTATTTTGGTCCCATAATCTTCAAACTCTACATCGTGACTTGAACGACTGTATCTTCCATCTGCAATTGTGTAACCATATATGATGCACATGTCTTTATAGTTCAAAACAGGTTTAGTTTTATAACATCTGATATCCGGATGTTTCTGCAAATAAACAACAATAAGAAAGTCAGATTCTTTGTTCTAATGATATAAACATATAAATAAACATGAGTGAACCAGAAATGAAAAATACACCTTAAGATAAGAGTCCCAGACTTGATCCGATGCTATTACCAGTTGCCCTGTTTCATCCCATACAAAGCCAGGTTGTTGAAGAAGAATCTTCACATCATTATACTGCTCCCATAAATTTTTATACCGACCTTTAAGTACATCTTTGTCATATTTAGATCCAAATTTTTCATTAAAAATTATAAGCATATCTGTCCATGCTTGTTTATTGAATGTATGACCAACTCTGTTCCCTTTTTCAACTTGGTCTAACATAAGGTCAATGAAATAACGCTCCATTGGTGGTGTCCAATATGTTCTTAAACGATCATTAACTGTTGATGCTTGTTTAACCATTCTTGTTCCTGCACTACCCGAACTTATTCATCAAATAAAAATTTCAATTTATACTCAGATATGGGAAACAGTTCATGTATGTCAACTCATTCTTGGCTGCACTTTATCCGACTTCTAGTGTATTAGTTCTCATGAAAAACAAGAAATCCCTAAAAACGTTATTTATAAACTGTACAGAACAGAACCACAATAAAACCATCAAAATAACCAAAAAGTTTGCAAGAATAACGGAATAAAACACCTCCATCTATTTGGCCTTCACAATAGCTTGTCATTATTAACATTCCAAAATCAAAGTCTTTAGCTTCAGACTCACCTTAAGCCTCACAGGGTGAAGTCAAGTGTATTTAAGGTACGTTATGTTGATAGAAAAGTAAAGCACTAATCCATTATTGGTAATTCAATTAATCCTGAGAAATGAAGACACTATCTCGAACCCCCTTGGCCATCAAGTTCAACCACTTGGCGTTACTCAATAATCCTCCATTCTGCCAACCTCTTGCTCAACTATGACATCACCATTATCATTACAACGAATTTAGTCAAAAGTAATAAAACCTACATTGTCTTCTATTTGTTTATTAAAATCAGTTATCATGGTGTACCTTCTATTCGTGTCTACTAGTTGTCTAGTTAATTTCCGTTCCCTTTTTATTTGTCTGTCAATCTTGCGATTGAGGCTGAATGCTTTGATTCTTCTAGCACACAGTAATCCAATAAACAACCTCATAGCAAACTTCTCAAATACATATTTTTGAGTTTTTTATAGAGATTTTCAAATCATTAGGAGATCTGAACCATATAGTACACTAAATTACTTCAGGACCCGGCTCTAATTTTCTCAATGTAATCTTTCTGCAGCATAAGAATCAGCATTGCAGGTCTTTAAGTTCTCCTAAAACGACCAAAACAGTTCGCCAATGCGAGCCTTTAACACTCTGACCCAAAAAATCTCATTTACCAACCCATACAGCTATGATTAAACCTTACCTATTTCCAAAATTGCAAATGCAATTACACTATCAGTACCTCATGAAATTACCATTGAAAATTTTGGCTCAAGCTCAACGGAAACTATGCATAGTTTTTTTGTGTAAGTGATCTCAAGAAAACAACAACTCTAACCCTAATACCAGGGAATGCGCAAAACGAGAGATTCCAAGACCAGAAACCTTAATTAAACCTTTTCATTTCAGAACTTGATGGTCAGAAAATACAAAAATGTGATTGAAAATACCCAAATTTTGAATTTGAGAAACCAATGGAAATAATGAGAAACGAATTTGAATAATTTGGACTGAAGATTAATACGAACCTGTGTTTTAACTGCAATTTTGGCGCCTCGAGTGAGAGAGATCAAATGAAATGTTCTTGTGTGTGTTTGGTTGTATAGGTAACCCTAAATCGACAATCAAGTCATACCGAAATGATGAAAATGAGGTGTTGTTTGGCTCTCTACTCAATCTCGCGCAAAACGAATTGAATGCCCTTCAAATCAGTTAAGGGCCACGGGGAACGGGCTAGTCTTATGCTCCATCATAGCTTCTCCAATGAAACGTGTGTGAAGAAAAAAGTCTTCGTACACGTAGGATACACATCCAAAATTCTTAAAATCATTCTCCAACCTTAACCTCGGTAACCAATGTGTAGATGACTTGGCGTACAATTAGGTAGACATCCTCTTCCTCAACCTCTTGTTCTAGAGGTTCACATAGAGGATGTATATCCATCCTAGTCACCTTTATTTTTATTTAATAACAATTTTAATACTTATCAAAATAATTTCTTTCTCCTTCTTTTCACGAAAGACCAAGAAATGTTCAGAATCAAAATCAAAGTCATACAATAATACGAGTATTTTGGATTTGGATCAATCATAGTTGATTAATACGTACTCATAAAAAATGAAAAAAAAATCATATTTGATCAGTAATACATTATCAGAGGTGATGATGTGCATTTTCCATAATCTCATAATCATTCAATCAAAAAGTAATTTGCCCCAGGGTTCCACTTCAGACCATATACTCTTTTATTTGCTCAAGTACCAACCATTACAGAGAGATGAGCTCCCCCTCCTCTCCAAAATACTCGAGCTACAACACCTTCAGTTCTCTAAAATTGTTTTGTTTACCTAAACCCATTCTCGGTCACCATCAGTTGTTAAGTTCACATCCAAACACCACCAGCTCCTCCCCTTTCATTAGTTTAATTGAAGGAAACTATATGATCTGCCCAGCAACTGTTTGCATTTCCTCGAACAGTTTGAGAATAACCTTCGTTACTTCTTATTCTGTGGATACGTGTAAACACATTATTTTGACCAAGAGACGAGGACAGGGATGGGGGCTTCGAGAATTAACCGAAGCCACCATTAGCAAAGTCGAGGTCGCTATGGACGATGATACAACACGAGTGGGCTGCCTCAAAGGTGGGTTGCCCCGAAGAAGATAACCAGTGGGTGCCTAAATAACCCCAGATGTAATAGTACATGTGTACGGCTAATAATAGAAGTCTTACTAGAAAAGGTATTAGGGTACACGTGTGCGGTACTGACATGACAGGTTTTTCCTATAAAAGCATGGAATTCTCCCAGAAAGAGACAGAGTTCTCCAGATAATTGTATTGTGTATTGGGATTAGTCTCCTCATTACCCTATGATAATTTAAGGGTGTTTACATTTGGCGACTTCACTGGGGACTAGTCATCGGCACCAATACAATTTTATGGAGTCCTAGGCCGCGGGTAGTTTAAATATTGTAAGATCGGAGCCCCTCACTAAAGGAATTGGGGAACAGATAACGGTGTCAGGAGTTAATGAAACATCGGACCAACAAATGAACCCCGAGTTCGGAATGCCGCTGACAGAAGAATCAGGAGGGTATATCCAAAACCTATTGATAAGGGTAAACCAATCAAACACGTCCGAGGATGCACCCAGACATGTTGAGGAAGTCCAACAAGTACAAGCCAGGACTGATAGGATGAACATACCACGGGAACAACCCCAACTCGACCCGCAGTAGCTTGAGATACAACAAATGCGTCAAGAATTGGCTAGCTCGGACAAAAGAAGATTAGTCCTCATGGAAATATTATCTGAACTACAACCCGAAGGCGGTGATGAGGATACTGGATAAGTCAATGCCGGTAACGTATAAACAACCCAAGTTTCAACTATTTGATGGCTCTGGCAATGCAACGAAACATGTATTCCTTTTTCTCATGATCTTGAACGAATACGCCACAAATGATTCCATCTGTCTCAGGGAATTCGGAAAGTCACTCACTGGAGGGGCCTTCACATGGTTTGTGGGACTAGAAGAAAATAGAATCTCGTCTTGGAATGAAATGAGAACCCAATTCATGAAAAAATTCTATTCCAAACAAAAGCAGCTCACCATTTCGGATATTTGCAACCATAAGTTCAAGCCAGGTGGAAAGTATTTAGATTTCGCGAAAAGTTTTCGAGGAGAGTGTATATGTAGTAGCGTGAAAATTCCCGAAAAGGAACTTGTTAAGATAGGTATCAGTCGGCTTCCAGCGGAGCTTAGCTTCATCCTAGCAGCTGTCATATTGGAAACCTTTGCAGACTTCGAAGATGCATGTTCTCGAGCAGACGATGTGGCGGAATTTAAAGCATCTGAAACCAAGCAATGGGGACACTCAATAGCATATGCCAAAGACGAAGGAGCTAGTGGAATGGGAAAAGACAAGCTAACTTCAGAGATGGGAAAGGTTACAAGAGGAGCGGCGACTCGAATGAAGTGATAGAACCCCCAGACTTCCCATGCCCGTTAGAGGTCTCTATCGAACTACTGGAGGAATGGCGTAAAGATGGAGACAAAACTCTTCCATCACCTGCAAAATAACCAATGGAACAGGATAAACGTCACCCAAGGTACTGTCATTTCCACCAAAAGGTAGAGAACGCAACAAAGAATTGCAGGACGTTCAAATGGAATATTCACAACAGACAGAGGAGTGAGGAGATTGATTTTGGCCCAGAAACGCATATCCAAAAGGATCCATTACCACGACAGGCTTTTATGATCATGCACGAAGATCCCGAGATAACGCCAGAAGAAGTGTGCATTGTGTCTGAAGCAGATAATTATGAATACATTGCAGCCGTTATTACCAAGAAACCATTATTTGCAGCATTCATTGATACACTGAACTTTACAGCTGAACAACGCTAAATTTCCGTGATAATACTAACCAAGATAGCAGCAAATGAGGAAGTAAATCAATACTTGGATCGTAAGTACCCACTCCCTACCGACATCATCACATTTTCAGAAAAAGACCGAACAACGGATTGTGATCATACAAGACCTTTGTATGTCACTGTGGGGATATGAAAGCATAAATTCAAGAGAGCCTTTGTCGACACGGGAGCGTCACTTAACTTGATCCCCCTGCACGTTTCCGAAAGCATTGGGATTAAAGAAGAAGACATCAATATATTTTCTACTGGAATCCAAGGGTTTGGAGGAATCACACAGCAAACAATAGGGACTATAAAGTTGAGAATTCAAGTAGGACCTATCCAAGCCAGTGAACCCTTATACGTCATGGATGTGCACCCGGCTTACTATTTGCTCTTGGGAAGGCTGTGGTTACACAAGCATGAAATTGTGCCTTCCACTTATCATCAATGCATCAAGTTCATCTTGAAGGGAAAACAGAAGAGAGTCTCTGCCTCAGTCGACCCTTTTACGACAGAAGAAGCGCACCTAGCATAGGAAGCCTTCTACAATGGGTTGAGTGAACCGAGCGAGGTAATCCCACATATATACTCAAACCCGATCCCAGACTGGAAAACCACTTATGCCAATCCATTCAAAGGCAACTCTACTAAGCGAACACAAGTCCATAAGGAGGAACGACGACAATTCCGGAAGACCACCCGTCCGGATGGGGGACATGTTTACAAATGTTGAGCAGGTACACACCAACGAAGCCTTCAATAAGACCCCCGATGGAAGATATGGTGGTAAAAGGGGGGGAACGCATGGAGCTTATAAAAGAAAAAGAAAACAATACCAACTCATTATGTAAGCAACAATGCCACTCAATAAAAGGCTTCATCCACTTACTCGAAATCTTTCTCTATCCTTTACCTCTTTCAGAAGGGTGACTAGAATCACCGAAATAGTGTAACGCAACCACCACATGGATAATTTTGTCCTGCATAATCTGATCCTACAAAGGATTCAGAACCTAACTAGACTTACCTAGACTAAGCTCATACAAAAGATATATACATATATATCGGTTGTGACTTAGAGGGTACCTGACCCAGAGGCTACCTCCCGATATAAGGGGAGCTCATACCCGATGCCGAAAATGATGAAACCAAAATACACAAAAGGAGGTTGACCTCAAAATTCACATTATTCTAAGTCCATAACACTCATCGAAAACTTAAAACAAACCTGATGCCAACCTACCCCGGCTACACATAAAAAAAACAGAGAAGCAACAATACCATACAAAAGTAGACAAACTTCGTCAGGCGATACTGACAAAACATAACTATAGGCGAAACCTGGGTCATACATGACCAACCAACTCACTATGAACTTGGGATAAACCAACCCTTGCATGACGCAAAGAAACCTCGGTATCTTGAATAAGAAAGGAGAACTTGACGCGCCTTGTCTTGCGAATAAGACGAAGATTGTCAATTTACGAGTCTGCCAAGGACTTCTCCTGCAACACTTTTGTCATGATACTTTCCACATTCATAATCAACTCCTGATCTTCAGCCGAAACAAGCTTAAAGTGCTCAACTCCTTCATTGTGTGATACAAAATGAACTTGACCTTAACAGAGTTGGCACGCCAGAATCCTTTTTATATTCTATTAAAACCACCTCTTTATTTTCTAGCTCCTATTTTTAGGAACCTCAATTCCTAATTGGAAACAATCTATCTATCTCACTTCCATACTGAATTTCGGATATGATATATGTTCCGGTTTCAATCCAAGGAAAGAAGCTTTTTTTTTTAATAAATCAATCGAGTCAACACCAATATCTCTGAAACTAACTTCACACGAGCT
Source organism: Papaver somniferum (assembly GCF_003573695.1). Lineage (NCBI taxonomy): Eukaryota > Viridiplantae > Streptophyta > Magnoliopsida > Ranunculales > Papaveraceae > Papaver > Papaver somniferum. The sequence continues at coordinate 44,420,366 of NC_039365.1, forward strand.
GACATCCTTAATCACCGTCAACAACACAACTGACATATATCCATGTTCTATATGACAAATATCTACTTATACTATGAACTACACGCAATAATCGAGACACTAATGGCATAAAAGTCATCAAAAGCATCTCATAAAACCCCAACAAACCAACATGTTTTTCTTAAACAAAACAAAGAAATGATAATATTCGAAACACAACGGCAACAAGCCCAAACCCTAACAAGATACAACAAAATCATTCAAAGCTAGCTAACTCGGCTTCCTTGTCAGCCAACTCTTTCTTCTTCAACTTCAACTTTTTCGAGGTCGCTGCAACCTCAACAGCAATTTTAGACGCCTCGGAAGTTATCTGAACCTGCTCCTTTTGCTGCTCCTTCAATTTATGAGTCTCCGCTTTACCTCCTCTTTCAGCACTGTAATCTCACCAGGCAACACCAGTTGTCGGCATGCTCTCCTCTCTTCCAACCCCTTAAACAATTCTTCAATCCAGCCCATGTTAAACTTTAACAGCCTCGGAAGAACAAAACTGTCTCTCCATGTCTCCAAGGAAGAAGCATAAGGACAATCATCGCCAAATTCAGCCATCTCCTTCGCCACAACAACCAAAGTGGATGCACTGGAAACCAAATTGTTCCGATCCGAAAGAACTTCAGTACTCGCCACATGCCTGAGTTCTTCCACAATCTCCTTGTAATAGTCCCTTAGTTCCGGAGATACGGGGAAGTTGTAAACTGGCACGAAATGAGCATAGGTACTCGCTGCAGCGGCGGCATTTCCTTTAAAATCTAACCAAGTTGCCTGACCAACCAAAGAATTAGGACTACCGATGGCAGATAGCGGTGTCGGGTCGGGGTACCTTGACCCAGACATAACTTGACCACTTCGATGCCTCCGCTTTTTCGAGTTGCTCTGCTCCATTGGTTGTTCCAAATGACCCATGATTATTCCCTAATAGACATACCCGAGAAAACAATTAGTTATGTTCCAAAGAGGGTAGAAGAGAAAAGGAAGCCTTTTCAAATAGTATAAAATACCTTACCTGAGAACCTGGACTGGAGAAAGAATTCTAAGGACTCAACGCTTCACCGGCTAGTAAACCTACAAAGAAGAGAAGGGTTTCAATGACAGGCAAATGATTTCTCCTGAACATACAAGACAACATATTTATAAGGCGCAAGATGCAGATGACGTGGATAACATGCCAACCAAATCTCTGAATACTTTAAGACAATCACGTGTGGCGCAATAATGCATGCTTACGTAATTCTCTACCTACCTCTTTGACCTTCAGACGACGTTGTTGACTCTCTCTTATTTCGTATCACCAGTCGAGGTCGCCTCGAAGGCTTCACACACACACAAAAAAAAGCCACACATCAACATAACCAAATGATCCAGTACTTGAATGCATCATTCATTTAATACTATGAACCTACCTTAACAGCGGCAGGAGAAGCTACCTCCTTTCCCTTTTGGGAAGCACCCCCAATATTCTTCCCCCTCGATCCAGCCTTTATGCCATCAACAACAACAACTTAGGGTGCAAGTTTAATACGAACACGGGCATTTAACTTACGAGGACTAATGCCTCCTGTGGAATCAACAACATCACATACAAAATCAATCATCCGTGTCATCTCATCATACCAATTTGTACAACAAGCCTGTGTGAATTTTAGGGGGACTTTCTGTGAGGGCACTGACAAGCTGAAAGGACGATCCCGACACAGCCTGAGACCATCAGGTTTAAAGACGAACCGACACAACCTGAGACCATCGGGTTTAAAGACGAACCGACAATAACATTCCTTCATTAGCTCCTCATTATCGGCTGGGAACGTTGGAGTCTGAATAGATGCCAAACCTTGATCATAACCTAACTTCCTAACAACCCTATCCACATTATACCCGACATCACAAAATTTCCCCTCAAAGTACCCAAGAATGGAACCCGGGGTAGCCATCACTATGAAATCCCAATCATCATCATCGAGGGATGAACTTGTCGAGTCCAGCACATCATCAAGAAAAGCAAAGTTAGGACCCAAAAACAATGTCCCTCGAGGAACATCGTCATATGGACGTGCCCGAAATGACTTCAAATCGTCCACCAACCACATAGACTCATTAGTTGCCTTCTTCACATGTTTATGCTCATACAGAGCAGTACGAGGATAACGAATCGGGGAGGAGGAAGCCTCCCATAAGTACCGACATCACCTTCATGCCTCACAGCTAAGTTATTAACTTCAGACCTACTCGCAGGAAAGCGTTCCCAGAACCACATCTGTAAGAAGCTCGTGGGAACGAAACTTTCAATTACATGTTGGGAACTGTTGGTAACCTCCATATATGAGATCAGGGTATCCAAATGACGATATACACCACCCAAGAACATAGGGGCCAGCGGATAAGTAACCCTCATGTCATCTTAACAGCTATCCGAAAAACATCCTCTCGAATAATATCCCTAGGAGAACATTCAAAGAAATCATGAATTAACCAGTACGCTAGAAATGCATCTAATTTGGCATCATCGTTGTGACCATGTGTAGAAGGCTCGTAAGACTTTGCAACTGAATGAAGTTCCTTCTTTCTAGATGCCTCGGTCACATGAGGAGCCCAATAACCCATCCAACCCGAAAGAGAGGCACGTTTATCTTCCTTGGTAGAACCCTAAGTTTCACCAGCATTCACCTTGCGTGATATAATCTTCCGGACTTCTACCAATTCCTTGTACAATTCCGAGTCCGCGTTAGTCATGGTTTCGGGATCAGCCTCTTCGAAATCATGAGAACTGTGAATGGGAAACCCCGTGAGGGTGACAACGTCCTCTAGAGTGGGAGAGGCTTCCCCCCATACAAAAACTAAAGTATGCACACCAGAAACCCATGGAAGACAAGCATAAGGAAGAGCTTTATTGGACCGAAAGATACTACGATGAGCAGAGACCTCTAATGCCTGCTCGATGCTGAGTGCCCGAATACACCGAGCATGTTGCGGTTTCGACATGATGTAATGTTCCCATGAAGCCCACTCGTAACTAACGAGAGTAGTAGAGGCAAATTCTATAGAAGGGTCCCAATAATCCCCACTCTCAACACATAGCCGAGGGAAGTTCTCAAGAGGAAGCACCTCAGGGGGAGTAACTTCAGGAACCATCAGATTCACACTATTATCGATGGAATGAAACCCTATATCGTTCAATCTGGGAATGAACTCATCCTAAAAAATAGACCGGAGTTACGGCTGCTTGTCGAGTCTGGACCAAACAGACGAAGTTTTCTTATTTCCGCGGAATCCTCTTCTGATATCGACTTACCTGCACCGGAGGTCGGTGGTTCCATCCCAAACCCGAGACTAATAAAATAACCGAAGACGATAAAGAGGGAGGGAGGGAGAGATAGAGAAACGCCAAAAGAAGAAATAGAAAGAGAAGAAGAAGAAACGGTTTTATACGAAGAAATGTCAGGAAGACAAAGAGTCGGAACGATGGGAAAGCATGCGTGTCAACTGACTAATGAGAAATGAAGCGGCAAAAGAAATCTACAAGCAATGAACCGGTGGGAAAAACCTGAAAATCCAAAAGAAAGAAGCAAAGGGAAAAGAATTATTATATTGATGAATCCCTAAGGTGAACTCCTCGAACCTCAATTAGCCGATATGAGTCCAAATCCGAGGTCACGATCAACAGGGGGTTTGAGGAAGACAAAAGGAAGATCTGGAATTGCAACTAATAGGGGGCTCCGAAGAGGCAAGAAGAAAAGCCCGAAGTCGTGGCTGACAAGGGGCTCCACGGAAGAGAGAATAATCTGAAAGCACGTCCTGGATACAAGATATGACTTATTCCCAAGTCTGTAAGCCTTGAAAACACATTCATGGGGCTAATATAAACACATGATTTTGACCGAAGCCACCATTAGCAAAGTCGAGGTCACTATGGACGATGGTACAACACGAGTGGGCTGCCCCAAAGGTGGGTTGCCCCGAAAAACATAACCAGTGGGTGCGTAAATAATCCCAGCTGTAATAGTACATGTGTACGACTAATAATAGAAGTCTTATTAGAAAAGGTATTAGGGTACACGTGTACGATACTGACATAACAGGCTTTGCCTATAAAAGCAGGGAATTCTTCCAGAAAGAGACAGAGTTCTCCAGATAATTGTATTGTGTAATGTGATTAGTCTCCTCATTACCCTATGATAATTTAAGGGTGTTTACAATACGTAATCAAACTTTATATCTCATCTTAGAAAACTACTTGATGATATAAAATATTATTGTTTATCAAATTGAATCGTTAACTATGAAACATGATAATCACAGGAATAGAGTTTTTTTTTTTTGATCATTTGGAATGGGGTTTCCCATGGCGGAAAATAGGTAAAATTTTATTTTTCCACAAAAAAAAAATCAAAACTAAGTAAAAAAAAATCTCTTATCCGATTTGAAACTAAGAGACAACTAGACAAAATATTGGTGAAAAAGCAAGAGGGTTGGAGATGAAAATTTTGTTTTCCTTGTATTTAGGAAAACTAGGTGTTCACCCGTGCTACACACGGGTCTCTTGATCACTTATGAAATGTTGGATCCGTGATTTAAAATTAGTTTCACCGGAACAAGAGGTATTGTTAAAGAACAATAAAAATTCAATGACTTTAAAAGCTATTGGAAAATAGAGTTTTGTTATCTTTGTACCGGAGAATGTAACAATAACAAAAAATGAGAGAAATGATGTTAATTTAGCTTATAGAGTAAGAAATACACAAATTCCAGTAAAATTTGCATATTTCAATGCAAAATAACATCACATCTCCTTTTTTGAATTCTATTTTACATCCTCCAATTGAATTATTGACTCTTATTTTCTGCATGGGTGCACAAAATAATAAAAATCTACAACATTCAATGCAAAAATAAAAACAAATCGATAAAAATATAATAAGAATTACGCACTTACAGTCTGACATTATTAGAGAGTACAAAATTATTATAGGACCATAAATCTACTAAAAGTTACACACTCTTAAATTTTCGATTTTATTTAGAAAAAGAAGTTTTGGGCTCTAATTCCTCCAAATTTTGATATTCATTTAATTTCTCAAGTTTATGTTTTTGTCCTTTTTTATGCTATCTCCCTTTTCAATCATTATGTGTATTTACATTATTAAAAATATGGTTAGGTGATACATCTCTTACCTTTAAATATTTTTATTCAACCTCTTGATGTCTTAAAATATCCTCAATCTTCGTTATGTCATGTGGTTTGACTGGTATATTGTAAAAGTAATACGATTATTGGGAGAGGTTTTATCTGATACTCATAACGTGTTTGGGTGCACACTCAGATAGTTTTTGACTTTTGGAAACCAAAAAGTGATAAGTCAGTTTGGCGATAATATCTCAGAACGACTTCTAGAAGCAGAGAAGTCAGTTTTTGGGAAAGCAAAATAGTTTTTCTTCTGACTTCTGTTTCTAGAGAAGTGGAAGTTAGAAGTAGATGTGCGTCCGAACGCGCTATCAATGACTTGTTTTTCCATTTTCGCTTATTTTACATGATGCTCAAAGAGAAATTTTGTCTTTGTTGTTTGAAAAAAGAGTAAAATCGTTTCACATAAAGGAATTTTAATTAAAATTAAATAATGTATTCTTTAGTTCTGTAAAATTAATATCATATGTACAAATGAATATTTTTCACTGTCCTTATAGACCATCCCTGGTGATATGTGTTTGATCCATGAAGTGAAATCTTAGATTATTCTCAGATAGACACAAACATACCTTTGAAGATTAAACTGTTTACGGTTACACTGCTACTTTTTAAGTCTTTTCTTGAGATTGTTGTATTGATTTCTTGAGATAGTGCCTCTACTCGTTCCCCATCAATGTTTGGTCAGTATTTTTTCAAGGACTCACAAAGTTTCAACAGAATGATACCCACTTACGATTTTGTGGAGAAAAACTACGACCAAATGAAGTACTCAACCAGTGGTTTTGCTTCTTACAATCACAACAATTCACTGACATTATAGTATTTTTTGCTCAGAACTGATACACATCCTGAACCCGCAGGTTGTACCGCAAGAGAGAAAGGAAGTGGTCCCCTACAAGAAATGGTTCCTGAAAAGGCGAGGGTACCCAAATATACCTCAAGCTAAAACTTTTCCTACCTATAAGTCCTTTCTCTGAAAGTGATTGTCTATGGACTGAGTCGAGACAATACAACTAATCGGTTCACACTTCGTGTGATCGTCTATGGATACGAGATCGAGACAATACAACAATGAAGTATGTTTACTTGATATAAAGGTTCGGACTTAACCAAACACAATAGGATTGCTTATCAAGTAAATGGGAATTAATGTTTGTGTAATTTACTTTAATTATAATAAAACAATTATAATGCGGAAATAAAAGTAAATGACATGGCAAGATTTTGTTAACTAGGAAACCGCAAATGCAGAAAAACCCCGGGACCTAGTCCAGAATTGAATACTCTCAGGATTAAGCCGCTACACAAAATTACACCTAACTTCGTATAGTTGAGACCAAGTACCTAACTCTATAGTATACCTAGTTCCGTCTGTATTCCCACGCCTCCGACTTGTGAATAAGTCACGTACTTGGAACAATCCCTTTGGTTCATATTAGAAACAGTAAAGGAACAAGAAATCTGTTTGGTATCAACTCAATTCAACCAAGTGATATGAGCCAGACAAAGGCTCTTCCGTTTATCTCAACATAAACTCCTTCGTCGGGTCTAGATCTATCTTATGTTCAATCACCCAAAGGTAATCGGTTAAGATTAATCCAACAACACCTTTAATCCGAAGAATCATGTTGATGTCGATCTACTCAATTAATCAATCCAATCTACCACAAGGATAAACCGATTATTAATTGGATCCTCTTTTTCCAAACAAGTATTTTGCACACCAAAGATTATAAAACCCAAGTCAGATCTTCAATATCTTCTTTGTCTTCAAATCTTCTTAAGTCTTCAATAAACACCTGCACACAATCACTTGAATCTCTTGTGATCAATCACGCATAGAACGGAGTCTGTTAACAATGGATTATCACAAGATCGTCTTTAAAACTAACAACAGTCTAAAGATCCCTGTCGAAATTTTGAACTAGTTTGAGTGAATCTTATATCAGAAGATAAGATTCTCAAGAATAAAGAAACTAGGTGCAATCAGATTTCAACCACCGTTAGTCAATCAAATCAATCGAAAACAAAGATAAACCGCAATTATCTAGTTTCCCACCAACGGGTCGTGCTAGAGCTTCTCAATCCCAAAGAAGACTTTAAAACGAGCGGCCGTAAGAGATTTCACCTAATTAAATTACTCTCCTATCTGATAGGCGGCTACACCAGTAACAAAGACAAAAGAGGAAGTCTGTTGTTACGAAGGATTAGTTTGCTAGAAAGGAAAACTTCGTGTATTTATAGACAAGGAAGTTTGGACACCAAGGAATTTCCAAAACCGAAAATATTCTCAAGATATTCATAAATACACAGATTCGGTTTTCATAATTCCTGGAAATGCTCTGTCAAAAAATAAAATCGAAATCTCTCGGAAAATCTAATTAGTAAATGCACATTACTAATTCCATGATTTCCCTACAAAGTTAAATTTAATAACCTTAATTAAAAGATTCTTAACTTACTTATGTTTCGATCCTGGGATTTTCTTCCATTAGCCTTTAAGGAATATCTTTGAACAATTATAGAAATAAAGATTCACAGCACGTGTTCAAAGTTTGTCGACATCTTTACTTTCTAAGTTCTCTTTCATACTTACAACCTTGAAACCGATTTGCCACACTTCCAAACAAGTTTAGACTTGGTTCATCTGACTTTAAAGAACCATGTGATTGATCAAACCAGCATTCAATCACAATCATGGGTTTACGGTTCTACCAAAACAAGTTTCGGTTCTACCTCCATGTGAGTACTACACATAGTCACCCTAGCTTGCCAAAGATTCGGTTGACTAGGTACTAGGATCGATTCCCCACATATATATGGTATTAAACTCATATGTGTTGCACATGTCCATAGAATTGGTTCCCCTTTCTGCTATAAACCTTGTTGCACCCCATACAAGGATCGGTTCCCTATTGCATTGCACCCCTTAGGTTCGGTTCCCTTTCCCTCACTAGCAGCGGTTCCCTACCCCCAACAAGGATCGGTCCCTTTCCCCAACAAGGATCGGTTCCCTTTCCCCAAGACACATACAATCTGATCATACCAGGTGATTACTTAAGATTGGTTTTACTAATAAAAGTTATACCAATACAAAAGTCAGGACTTTGTGAATAGTTCTACCAAGAACACAACAAGTTGTGAGCGGTTATACTCTATCACACATACTGGTTGTTCATAAGATATGCAATGAATAAAAAAACCAATAACTCCCGGCAATTTCCTTTTCGGTCCACAAACAAGTTTATGAACTTACTTCCTTAGAACACATGTAAACATTGTTCCCTAGTATGAAATCCTCACCTTATACCCATACATAATCACAATAGCATTCAAATAATTATGGAGATGTCTTATCTACAAAGTTTAATGGTTAAGCAATAAACCTCGTATTGTATTCCTTAATAGTATGTATATCTAGAGTTCAAACATGCTTCGCAGTTATGTTTTCAATATGCATGACTTGAAAGATACGTTAGGGAATGAAACAGTTCAAGCCAAATATCACTAACCTCAAGTGGAAGGATGATTGTTGTCGTTGTAGCTCCTTGCATCTTCACATGTTCAAGACTTCGCAATACTTGTAATGTCTCATATCCTAATACTTTTAAGCTAACCTATACGAAGTTTAACTCTAGTACATAATCAAGCGACTCTTAACATGAGTTTTAATTCACTAAAATATGACAACCAAACTTGACATACCAACGCTTGGTGGGTTCAACCGAGCAATGCTCTAACAATCTCCCCCTATGTCAATTTTTGTGACAAAACTCTTACATCATATGGATAAACAAATTACAAGAATTCATTACACTCCGCTTGATTCCAGATTCAACAGCACAGTAGAACTGCTTACATTCAATCCTTGAAAATGTTGTTGTTGACATTATAATAACAAAGCTATTACTCCCCTAAGGAAGATAGGTATATATTCAATCTGCACGTCTTTGTTATACCAATCAATATGACATGTTACTCCCTCTTAGTTTCTGCTTTCACTCTTTCGTTAGATATAACATTCAAGCACCAATGTTCTTTTCCTTAGCGATACCAATTAATATAAAATCAATGCCAGTATCACTTGTTTACTCCATATATTTTCTCCCCCTTTTTGTCAAAAAAAGACAAAGAAACGAAAAAATAAAGGACAACACGAAAAGAATCTTACAAATCTCAGAATAGACTTGCAAACCTGTAGATATGGCACGAAGGTTCCACACATCACGTTATGATAACCAATATCAAAACCGAAACTACAAATAGTCTTATTGTGATATGTTACCAAGGAAATAATTGCCCTAAATAATTGTTCCCATTTAGTTTAGCAAACAAAAAACAACTAATCACATTAGTCCCTTTGCTAAACCGATTGTTCAAGAACAACCGCTTAATTTGATAAGACCAAAATAAAGATAAACTCCATTTTTCTCATCAGGTTCTAATTATCCATATACTTAGATCTTTCAATTTTAAACAAACCAAATACTAGGTTAGTTAACTAGCATTTCTTTGTTTAGGCATTCGATTAGACTTGAATAACCGAAACCTCACTTTGATAAGACAAACTAAGATCAGAATTAACTTAGTTTCTTATCCGAAATCGAATTGGACTAAACAACTCATCCCGTACACATATTATTTCGTTAAGCCATAAATAATTCATACAAACCAATATAAACCAACTTGCAAAATTATTCACCTCAACCGGAAGCAATTGAATAAACATAGACATTATAAGCACCGCAATTGCAACGTAATTTTGTAAGCCTAAACCATTGATACTATACCAAAATCAAAATACCAAAGGTTTTTCTTAACCGGAACCAATTGAACACACACATCAATTGTACCGGAATTTTGTAAGCCTAAACCATTGAAACTATACAAAAGCAAGCTAACAATAGTTTTTCTTAACCGGAACCAATTGAATCACACACAAACATTAATTGTACCTAAGTTTTGTAAGCCTAAACGATTGATACCACACAATAAAGTAATATAACAATAGTTTTTCTTAACAGGAACCAATTGAAACACACATCCACACACACATCATGGAATAAATATCAATTGAACTTGAATTTCGTTAAGCAAAAGCAACAAATATATATAATATAAACTCAGGCTTTTCTTAAACAGGAAAACAATTAACTAACAATATTGTTACCTCAAATTTCGCATCCACTTCTCCAATATGGTAGCATCTTCGTCCAGGGAGAATTGATATCGAAATATCTCCACGTTGTCATCCTTATGCGTAAACAAAAGAATAACAACACACCGCAACCTTTACCAGAGAATTGTTGAAAACCGGTTTTAACTATTACAAGCAAAAGTTGAAAACCGTTGAAACACATATGCTTTTATGCTAAACTAAAACCGATTCAACATATTGTGACTTTTTCACATACTGTTTCCATTAGAACCCCTCATAATCCTTTGATAAAGCCTACTAGGGCTAGAACTTAATCCCGATAAATCAAAAAGTCACCCAAACCATGAGGGTTCACAATATATGAGATCGAACATTAAGGTAATAAAACCGAAAACATACATCTCATAATCATACACAACAATAATATAAAAGCAATTAAGCACATGCTATGTAAACCGAAAACTATCACAAGAAAAAATTACTCAAATAAAATAATTTTATTCATAATAGACCAATACAATCAATGAAAGAAACCACAAATTGATGTATATTATATATTTGCAACCTAGTCCTTCATATCAGAACCGAATGAAGGTGCATTACTACTTTTCAGCTTTTGAATTTCTTTAAGTAGAAAGCCTTGTTGCTTGACCAGAATCTCTTGCAGATGAGAAATCTTCGTGAAGGATTCTGCAAGAGCATGTAATTCTCTTTTCGATTGAACACAAAAGTGTGTCAATGCCTTAATACAATGATCTTTCTTCATAGTATTCTCTTTCTCCTTCTTGCTAATCCAATCTCCTTTCTGATTTTACCCTTAATGTCGAGAGATAAACCGGACTTAGTTTTAAGATGATCTTTCTGATCTTGCATCTTCTCCAGAGAAACCATTTGATCCAGACCCATAGTTCGGACAAAGAATGATCAAAATGGGAGAAGAGTCTTTTTATATTTTTCATACTACCGAAAATATAATATTCCTAAAGATACGAATATATAAAATATCTTCAAATGCTAGATATTATTTCCATAATCTACACAAAAGTGCCTTGAATTTTTTTCTTCCTCATTAAAAAATTGGCACACAAGATGAGGAAAGAATCCTAATACCGATCAAGTGGCATTAGTATGAGATTTTCTCTCATTATGGAATTTTGAAAAACCAGAGTGTTCTTGATCTAGTATAGTATGAAAATATTTCTTTCTATTACCTCGAACCAACGAAGTATCTTGGGATATGCCAAAATTGCTTATGTAACTTTTAGCAATTCTATCAAGACAGTTTTTGCATCTTGTCTTATTTCTCCCTTTACCATTAGATGATTTAATAACATCGGAAGACATGTCATTCTTAAAATGGATAAATCACTAATGGAGGAGGAAGGAATAAGATTGACAACTAATGCAACATTAGATGTTTCCTCATCTTCAGAATCATATGACTCAGAGGACTCATCTAGAGTTACAGCCAATGCCTTGCTTCCAGTATATTTATTCAGCTTGGGACAGTCTTTAGAAATATGACCAAACCCTTTACACTTGAAGCACCGCGGCTGATATTAATCATCTTTTTCTTGATCCCTTTTTACAAGTACTCGATCATACGGTCGAGAAGATCGATAAGTATCCTTAACGAATCTCTTGTTTCTTTTATTCAAGAGATCTCGAAACTGTCTAGTAATGAATGATAATGATTTTTCAATTTCATCATCAGAATTTTCTGCAATCTCTTCATTTGAATCATTTGACTGTCTATTCCTTTCCATTTGAGCATTTGGAATTTTTGCCTTAAAAGTGATTCCTTTACTTTTAATAGACTGTGATTCGTGATCAAAGATCTTTAACTTACCAACGAATGTACTTCGTGTGAGAGTTTAAAGATCGTTTGCTTCTATGATTGCATGTTTCTTAGAATCGTATCTTGATGGAAACGATCTGAGAATCTTGCATACTATATCCTTTTAAGAAATATTCTTTCCTAACGAGAAAGAAGCATTAATTATCTCAGAGAGTTTAATGTGAAACTCCTCAAAGGTGTCGTTGTCATCCATTCGAAGGTTTTCCCACTCGGAAGTGAGAGTTTGAAGTCTAGCTTCTTTCTCAGAAGAGTTTCCTTCGAATACGATATGAAGATTATCCCAAGCTTCTTTCGAAGTTTGACATGTAGACACATGATGTTGTAAGTCACGGATTACATCATGAATAATAACATCCAAACTATCTGAATTCTGCTTCGCAAGAGCCTTTTCTTCGTTCGAAAACTCTGCTAAACGTTTAAGTTCGGTTTCTGAGTTTTTTCTCTTTGGAAGAGTATAACCATCAACGACTAACAGCCAAGTATTAAAGTCTCGTGATTGAAGAAAAGATCTCATAACAGATTTCCATCATAGATAGTTTTTTCCGTCAAATCTTGGCGGTACGTTAATTGAAGTCGATTCAAGAGAACTCGAGTTCATTCTTATAGGATGGATCGTACCAAACACAGATTGTTAGATCTTTTCGTGTTCGCCTGCTCTGATACCAATTGAAAAGGCGAGGGTACCCAAATATACCTCAAGCTAAAACTTTTCCTACCTATAAGTCCTTTATCCGAAAGTGATTGTTTATGGACTGAGTCGAGACAATACAACTAATCGGTTCACACTTCGTGCGATCGTCTATGGATACGAGATCGAGACAATACAACAACTAAGTATGTTACTTGATATAAAGGTTCGGACTTAACCAAGCACAATAGGATTGCTTATCAAGTAAATGGGAATTAACGTTTGTGTAATTTACTTTAGTTATAGTAAAACAATTATAATGCGGAAAATAAAAGTAAATGACATGGCAAGATTTTGTTAACGAGGAAACCAAAAATGCAGAAAAACCCCGGGACCTAGTCCAGAATTGAATACTCTCAGGATTAAGCCGCTACACAAAAATTACACCTAACTTCTTATAGTTGAGACCAAGTACCTAACTCTATAGTATACCTAGTTCCGTTTGTATTCCCACGCCTTTGACTTGTGAATAAGTCATGTACTTGGAACAATCCCTTTGGTTCGTATTCCAAACAGTAAAGAAACAAGAAATCTATTTGGTATCAACTCTATTCAACCAAGTGATATGAGTCAGACAAAGGCTCTTCCGTTTATCTCAACATAAACTCCTTCGTCGGGTCTAGATCTATCTTATGTTCAATCACCCAAAGGTAATCGGTTAAGATTAAGCCAACAACACCTTTAATCCGAAGAATCGTGTTGATGCCGATCTACTCAATTAATCAATCCAATCTACCACAAGGATAAACAGATTATTAATTGGATCCTCTTTTTCCAAACAAGTATTCTGCACACCAAAGATTATAAAACCCAAGTCAGATCTTCAATATCTTCTTTGTATTCAAATATTCTTGAATCTTCAATAAACACCTGCACACAATCACTTGAATCTCTTGTGATCAATCACGCACAGAACAGAGTCTGTTAACAATGGATTATCACAAGATCGTCTTTAGAACTAACAACAGTCTAAAGATCCATGTCGAAACTATGAACTAGTTTGAGTGAATCTTATATCAGAAGAGAAGATTCTCAAGAATAAACAAACTAGGTGCAATCAGATTTCAACCACCGTTAGTCAATCAAATCAATCGAAAACAAAGATAAACCGCAATTATCTAGTTTCCCACCAACGGGTCGTGCTAGAGCTTCTCAATCCCAAAGAAGACTTTAAAACGAACGGTCATAAGAGATTTCACCTAATTAGATTATTCTTCTCTCCGATAGGCGGCTACACCAGTAACAAAGACAAAATAGGAAGTCTGTTGTTACGAAGGATTAGTTTGCTAGAAAGGAAAATTTCGTGTATTTATAGAAAAGGAAGTTTGGACACCAAGGAATTTCCAAAACCAAAAGTATTGTCAAGATATTCATAAATGCACAGATTCGGTTTTCATAATTCTTGGAAATGCTCTGTCCAAAAATACAATCGAAATCTCTCGGAAAATCTAATTAGTAAATGCACATTACTAATTCCATAATTTCCCAACAAAGTTAAATTAATAACCTTAATTCAAAGATTCTGAACTTACTTATGTTTCGATCCTAGGATTCTCTTCCATTAGCCTTTAAGGAATATCTTTGAACAATTATAGAAATAAACATTCGCAACACGTGTTCAAAGTTTGTCGATATCTTTACTTTGTAAGTTCTCTTTCACACTTACAACCTTGAAACCGATTTGCCACACTTCCAAACAAGTTTATAATTGGTTCATCTGACTTTCAAGAACTATGTGATTGATCAAACCAACATTCAATCACAATCATGGGTTTACGGTTCTACCAAAACAAGTTTCGGTTCTACCTCCATGTGAGTACTACGCATAGTCACACTAGCTTCCCAAAGATTAGGTTGACTAGGTACTACGATCGGTTCCCCATATATATATGGTATTAAACTCATATGTGTTGCACATGTCCACAAAATCGGTTCCTCTTTCTGCTATAAACCTTGTTGCACCCCATACAAGGATCGGTTCCCTATTGCACTGCACCCATTAGGTTCGGTTCCCTTTCCCTCACAAGGATCGGTTCCCTACCCCCAACAAGGATCGGTTCCCTTTCCCCAACAAGGATCAGTTCCCTTTCCCCAAGGCACATACAATCCGATCATACTAGGTAATTACTTAAGATTGGTTTTACTAATAAAAGTTATACCAATACAAAAGTCAGGACTTTGTGAATAGTTCTATCAAGAACACAACAAGTTGTGAGCGGTTAAAATCTATCACACATATTGGTTGTTCATAAGATATGCAATGAATAACAAAACCAATAACTCCCGGCAATTTCCTTTTCGGTCCACAAACAAGTTTATGAACTTACTTCCTTAGAACACATGTAAACATTATTCCCTAGGATGAATCCTCACCTTATACCCATACATAATCACAATAGCATTCAAATGATTATGGCAATGTCTTATCTACAAAGTTTAATGGTTAAGCAATAAACTTCGTATTGTTTTCCTTAATACTATGTCTATCTAGAGTTCAAACATGCTTCACAGTTATGTTTTCAATATGCACGACTTGAAAGATACGTTAGGGAATGAAACAGTTCAAGTCAAACATCATTAACTTCAAGTGGAAGTATGATTGTTGTCGTTGTAGATCCTTGCTTCTTCACATCTTCAAGACTTCGCAATACTTGTAATGTCTTATATCCTAACTTTCAAGTTAACCCATACGAAGTTTAACTCTAATACATAATCAAGCGACTCTTAACATGAGTTTTGATTCACTAAAATATGACAACCAAACTTGACATACCAACGCTTGGTGGGTTCAACCGAGCAATGATCTAACAGTTCCACCTCGTGTGTCACATCAATACATCTCACTGAGTATAAATCATTTTCATTTTTTAACTGTATATGTCAATAGAAAATTCCAAAAGAAAAATAATCAATTGTATGATTTTGTATGGAATATTAAGTTCATGTTTTGCCGTAAACTTGAAATTATGTCAAGTAACCGCTAATTAATTTATCGTTTACTTGCAAAATATATATTGATAAGCCTTATTGTCTATAGAAATAACAATGATTTTTTTTATTAAGAACAACTTAAACAATCAGCTGTGAAATAAAAATGTTTTAAGAAAATTTGAATTGTGGAATAAAAAATGTAAAAGGATACAGTTGTAAAAGATATTTTGTAGTTCGCTCTCACGTAACTATTCCATCGTTTTCTTAATTTCTTGTTGACTTTTCAAGTCCTTTAATTCATAGTTGTTTTTCATGGAGATATGTGACTGAAAAACTAAAAAACACTAATATTTTTGAGTTTTAAGGCATCAATCCCTAAAAAAATAAGAAGGCGCCCAAAGGTACTTTTCTTTAATTTCTATCTGAAATTGGTCCATGCCATTCAAAACCGGACCCATCCATAACCGACTCCAAAAGATTCATAATTCGAGATTTAGGATTTAGATGTATGCCACAAAGTGTAAAAAAATGGGAAATAGAAAAGAATATATGAATATAGTCGATTTGGATTGAACAGGACATCATAACAGCGGCATCCAATCATTCTATACTGTAACAATTTTTTATCATTTTTTCCAGGACCATGTGAAAAACCATGCAAAGACCGTTTGTTTCGTAAATCACTTCTTAGAACAAATGGTGATCTTTTTTGGGCAGTGGTGATTAGGCCTGTCAATATTTGTCCGATATCCGGTATCCGTTTCCGAGTATTCGAGATCCTATAGGATTTTATCCGTTTTATCGGATATCGGATCGGATATTTTATCGGATATTTCTTCCTTAACATATCGGAAACGGATTAGACCCCATCCGAAATGTTAATATCCGATATCCGATAGTATAGGAACTTATTTATAATTTATCCTAATTTCGAGTCTAATATCGGATATTATCGGATAAATATCCCATAAGTGTCAATTATGAAAATGTTTTACAAGGGTTTTTAAGCATTTTTGTTATAACCGGATACTATCGGATATCCGACAGCTTAGCCTATCGGAATCGATATCTGATTTTGATATCCTATAGGATATTATCGGATATCGAATATCCGGTAGTGCTTAACATGTCGGATATCGGATTTCTAAATATCCGACGGATATTCTTCCATTGACAGGCCTAGTGGTGATCCGGTTGAATGCCACCCAAGTTAATGTGAAGAGTCCATTTCTGCACTATTTCTCATTAAGGTTCACTAAGGTGACATTTTTTCTGCTACCAAACGTGCCACCCAGGTTAAAGTTAGGTAAAATTATATTCATCCTAATTTTCTAAACAGGAGAGAATAATTCCCTGCGAACAAAAGATATTAAGGAAAAAAATTTAGGAGGACAACAGTCCTCCGGTGTAGCTACATCGTTGTGGCTATAGAGTCTTGTTTATTTATTTTATTTTAAAAAAATATCGATACCAAGATAAAAAAAAAAGTCAACTCTTTCTTTTCCACCTCCATATTGTAAAAAAAATGCCAAAGAAAAATCAAAATTACATCCCAGTCAAATAAAGCCTGCGACATCGAGTGGACAATAAACGTGTCATCATTTCCGCACCAAATGAAATGGTTCTTGATCAACAATATTAGTTCGTCGCTGCCTTTACGTCTACCCCATGAGCTCGTACATTAAAAATGTTCTTGGTGGTCCGGCCAGTAGCAAGGATCAAGAATTTAAGTGTTTTCAGCTGCGTTTAAAGATCAAATCATTATTGTCATTCATCTCTGTTTGTATCAACTTGCATTAGTCTCCTTCAACTCACCCTAAATTCCCAACAAAATCTCGCTGTAGACCCATTGTTAACTTTAATCCCAACAAGTATTTGAACATATATTTTACATTGTACACGAAAGACTTTATTAGCATTATCTACTGTCTCAGTTAGCATCTACTTTATTTCCGATCGGATACTTAGAGAATTAGCACAACCGACTGCATGTGCCTCAAGATATAATACCTGACGGTCCTGACCAAACACACTTCAGCATCCTACTAAAGCCAAGATTACAGACATTCATCTCATGCAAGGTGGACTCAAAAGCAAGCACCATGCCAACTATCTGAAGCAATTTCATGCACAGAGAATATATATTTTTTCATGATCTTTTGCAAATACAATTGCATTTCCAAGGAAAGGTAGTACATTGTTTCTCATTAAGCAATGGTTAAAGTAAGGATTGGTACAGTACTTTTTTTTTCTCATTTATGATGATTATAGAAGTACATTAACACTGTACATGAGGTTGGATCTGAAGTAACACTCTTTTTTTAAGAATCTGAATTTTTTTCCAGGAACACTTTATACCACAGTTTATAAAATGCGATGCATGAACCTTTGGTAATCCTTTATATTCAGGTATAAGAGTAAGAACAACGTTAGTTCGACGACAAGAAAAAGCCTAATTATGTTCAAACTTAATAACTAGGGGTGTCAACGGGTCCGGGTCCTCCCGGGTATCACTAGACCCGGATCCGGACCCTACTTATAACGGTCGGGTCCGGTTCCTAACGGTTCCGGGTCCGATTCCTAAACTTGTGGACCCAGAACCGGACCCGTATAAATACCCGGGTACCCGTCGGTTCCGGGTACCCATTGGGTCTTAATAAAACTATTTAAAAAACCTCAAAAACTTAATATATTTCTTTTTTTGGCTTGGATTTAAGTAATTTTTATAAAAATTTATTATTATTTCTTATTAATGTACTAAATAAAGGTTAAATGTAAGAGAAAAAATTTAAATGAGTAAAATATCAAAGCTAAAACTAGCAAAAATACTTGTAATTTTGCTAAAAACATGAATAAAAGAATGAATAAACGGGTACCCAATACCCGCGGGTACCCAACAGGTATTACCCGTTTGGACCCGTTTAAATTCGGGTCCAATCGGGTAATTACCCGCCGGGTCCTAAGTAGCTAATGGGTCCCAAATATACCTGATCCGGTTCCGGGTCCGGATAATGGGTACCCATTGACAGCCCTATTAATAACCAAGGAAAAAAATAAAGGATGTCACGAACATGACTCGTTTGTGTTTTACATTAAATTGTATTCATTTTAGAAACATAGTTAAAAATAAAATATCTAATATCCCAGATACAATCACAGACAAACCGGTGAATCAAAATGGAGATACACAAAGACTTGATCCTTCAAGTTACTCGATTCAAACTATAGGAAGGAACTATTTAATTTCTTGTCAAGTACACCGACTAACATGAAAAATAAGGAAAGAAATGGTAAAATTAGGAAAGAAATGAATTATACTTGCAACAGTGTAAAAGATATGTGCAAACAGGATAAATATTGGAGCAAAGCATAAACCCAAAATGTAACTTTTGGTCGCTGAAAAGTAGAACACTCGAGTGAGACTTAAAAACCGGAGCCTTCTTGTAAACCAAGAGATGAAAATCAGTACACAGATTCGTACATAATTAAAGAAAGAGAATAAAGAGACGTTTGGATTCGAAGATAATGCAAACGTAAATCAATCTCATAATAAATCTTCCAAATCATGTTCCACCTGAAATAAATAAATTGATATTAAATCTTTGAGTATTGTATAAATGAAAACTAAACAGATAAATATACTTTCAGAAAAAAACAACAAAAGAAATAAAATAAATTAGACAATTTCATTACCTCATCGCGTATTTGATATCTTGCACCCACAACCAAAGAAAACTCCATGAAAAATAAAAGAAAATTGAAAATTTTGTTACCACATAAATGTATTCTGGGAGGTCGAGGTCATCAATATCGGCCCGATAAAACCCAATCTTAGGAAAACCCACAGGTGCATGATTTCGCACTGTCACAAAAAAAAAAACAAAAAAAAGGAGGTATATGCGTGGATTTAGAATAAATAATGGATTTGGAATTAATACCATGAAGCTCCGAAAGAATTAATATTCTCCTCTTGTTTCACCCCGATGGTTAGACTTCCAAGGATACATGCAAAAGCAAAAAAAAAAAAAAAAAAACAGACAACAAATCTCAAATTATAAGAACCAGAAAAAAAAAAAAACCTATTAAAACCCTAAAAAAGAAAAGCAACAACCAAACAATGAGTTTTGGCTTTCGCTGACTTCTTTATATAGAGAGTCAAGTAACACAAAAATTCCTTTAAAATAGAAATAATATCAATCACGATCTTAAAAAGTTAAGTATAATATATCGGCATTCACTCCGTATTTTATTTTTGGATAGCCAATGTATATATTTGAGACAAAATGTTGTGCATATCCTCCACATATGGCAATAGAATTTTTCAATTTTTATCTATTTTTTAAAAAATAAGCGCAATTAATTAGTAACCATGAAATAAAGATTATAGAAATCGTCAATTAATTATTAAAGATTTTGTAACCATGAAATATGTAAATATTTTGTTTACATTTTCTTTGTTTTTTTAATTAATTATTAACCATGAAATAATATTTTTTAATAAGAAAAATATTATCTAAGGATTTTGTTTACATTTTCTTTATTTTTTTAATTATAGAAAAAAACAAATTAAGAAAAATAATTTTTGGAAATCATAGTTTCTTGAGTGCTTGTTTGTTTTCTATTAGCTCATTTTTTTGTTTTGTATTAGCTTTATTCAGATAATAATTTTTGTTCCAAATCATTCATACAGATTACTAACAAAAATCCAACTGATGTGCAGGATCACCAACAAAGGTTTGCGGAAAAGAGATTCATGACCGGGCTAATCAAGTTTTGCAGAATAGAGATTTATGACCGGGCTAATCAGGTTTTTTTTGAAATTTTATTTTTTTCTCGATTTAATTGATAGTTTGGGATGTAATTAGGAAGATTACATTTTTTTAAGAACTAGAAATAACCCGTGCCATAACGGCATGACATGAGGTTAACAGAGAGTTCTAATAAATATCTAGAGACAACTCGTGTCGTAACGGCACTGCTTTAATATGATATCTGACTGGTGTAAATTTTTTTTGCTAGACTTTAAATCGTGTTCCTTTGCAAGTATAGTTTTCTTTTTTTTTTAAGCGAAAATAATGTCTGTAAATACATTGTAAAATTATTCATATACATTATCCAAAAATGAACACAAAATCATTTAAGTAATAGTGTGTATGCATAACTCACTTATAAGTTTATGAATAAAAATAAATAAATAAATCTCATTTCCCATTAGATTCATCATGCCACCACTAAATCCAATTAATGCATATATGATATATTATGATTTCATTTAATGTTTGATGCAATAATTAAAGATTAATAAATTTGGATACATAATGAGAAGGATTTCAGAAATGACGACCGTCGGATGTCTTTCGCTGGGATGAGACTGGGATGGTCGGATGCAATGTTTGTCTCTCAAAATGTTATCCGACCGTCCAAGCTCAAAAACCCATTATGTTTTGATGCATCGAGACGGGGAGGGACAACACTAAATAAAAAATACATCTCCACGGGGCGTGGCGAAGCCCCGCACACACCAAATCAAAATAATGGGAGAAAAAAAAGCCCGATGTGTAGCACGGGAACTAATCTAGGATATGATCCATGCCGTGACGGCACATGATTTAATTTATTTTCGGTGTTGCCGAATGATTGTTTCTTATCGTATTTCGACATATGTCCTGTTAAATCTAACTCCAACATCATTACATTGTGTCATTTTTTCCTAGTGTTGTTAGAATTTACTTTTTTACATACGTACGGTAGACACGCTGCTCAAGACGTTGTTTTAATGATGATCTCTAATAAACAATCACCTATTTTGACTTAAATTTGTTCTTTTTTTAGTTGGTTGAAGCATACTTAAATTTGTTTTGAATGCATAATTTGAGACTAATAATTAACCAAAAACATATAAAGCTAATAAATAGCGAAATTCTGGAATTTTACTTAAATATTTGTAAAATATGGAAACATCAAAATTGAACGACAACAACTTTTACATGATTGCTACCCCATACTATTCCAATACCTTTACAAAGTTCTTTGAAACTTTGGAATATAAGTTCTAAAAATTGTATACAGAGAGAAAAAGAATATAAGAGATGATGCATATGCTGGTGTTCATGTTCCCAAAATCCAACATCCATACACACTTTTTCAAATTTTCCTATGCGTACAAAAATATAGGATTAACATCTAACTTACTTCAGAAATCAAAGAGAATACATGTATGCACACCATTTTGTACATAACCTTGAAAGGAACATTAATGCTTGATGACTACAGGAGGCCAAATTTAACCTATGTCTAACCAACTATTTAAGATAACCCATTTCATACTGAGAATGAATGCCGACAGCTGTATAAGTGGATTGTTGTTAGGAAAATCTTTCATCGATATCAACATGCCAACGATCAAACGGAAAAAATTATTTACAAAAGCATGAGTTCCAATAGTTCATCTGTATAATTTGAGAAAAATATTGGTTCCACATTATATTAAAAAGACATGAAATTTAATAGCTTATTTAAAAGAGTAGTTTGAAGTGAGACTGTTGCAACGACCAAATGCAAGAGAAAGTAATTTTTTAATACAAGATGGTAGTGTTGTTGGTGTTCCAAACTTTCTCCAGTTGCATACCTATATTCATTATGAGATAGTGTTACCAATTAACTTTTATAAGGAAATATTGTTCCTAAGGATTAAGGAAATTCTTCATCACTATCCTACAAGATTTATAATTTGTTACAATATTAAAATAAATTACTCAACATAATTGATCTCAAACGACTAATATATACGAAAGTGACACACTAACTCAACATGATCTTATCCCGATTGAATCATATGCACTTGATAATAAAAAAAGTGTAGGGAACTAAGTACAATATTGGAAAGAGATGTAAGAGTTAGTTTTAGTCTCATTAAATAACACGACATATGCCACCATCATTTTACCGTGAACATAAATCATCAAGAAACTGATTACCTATTTTATTCCCTGAAAAAATTGAATTTTTATTGAACCAACAGACGTTCGGCATGCACCACAATCCCAATTCATAATCTATGTTGCTATTGGACACTACCAGCATATTTTTCATAAAATATTTTCTATCTTTTCCTTGATATCGGTATAATTATAAGGTAACACACTAATAACACAAAATCCGACTTTCAGTTATCCTGTAAAAACTGAATATAGAAACTGTTGATAATTGATAATATCTTATTTCGAAGTACATGGATAAAGAGTTAAAAGAGCCAAATGATATGAGAAAACTTACAATTCTACAACCTCCTTGTTCATGTCAACATCTGTAGACCTTCTGTCAAAACATTCACATAATTGATAATTTACATTTGCTCCTACCTCTGTGGTGTTATACCGAAGCTGCTACACTTCTCCCACTCACTTCCCCCATTAGGTGTCATGGTTCTTAGCCCTTGATACCTAGATTGAAATTAACAGGGGGTCTCATTATTATTGGATTTAACCAATAGATGCTTGAAAATTATTTTTCCCCAATTAATTTTATTTTAGATTATTAAGTTCTGTTTGAATTTGATTTTGTGCATCCCACTTCCTCTTCACAAGAATTATAAAGGTTGATTATTTTTCAAGTTCTATATGTTATTCTTAATCCTGTAAATTTATTTTTTGGTATGATTTCCAAGTCTCACTTGAAGTGTTAATACGTGAGCACTACCAGTTGAATTAGCTTTTAGTTCATCGTACTTCTTTTTGTGTTTATAGCAATCTTGCCGGCTTTAGCTAACCTAAAGTTTTTCACCTTCTGTAGACCTCGAATATGGGCAAATGGAAGTTGATTCTACGAACCAAATACCGAAAAATAGACATTTTCTGTATTCAACTGCACAATTTATTTTAAGGTATTATATAGTAATGTGAATAATCATAGAGGAGATCCATTCATTGATTAGGTTCTTTGATTTTCTTAATTTGATTTAACAAAAAAGAAGTTTCAAACATTTATAAATTAGTCTTACTTTGTTGTCCTTTGTTTACTTTGGCACTCTTGGTTTTACAATCTTTGGTCCATTTTTGTTGTATTGATAAGTTGGAGTTTTTTGGCTGTTTTTCATTTATTGTATTTGTTGTTCTGGTGTGTATGTGATGATTTTAGTGATTTTCTTACTTGAGTTAGATCTCTTAGAAGTCTAATTAAATTCTTAATTTTAAGTTAGTTTATAAAATATTTTAAAATCTTTCCTTTGCATTTAACTGTATTATCATTTTAATTTTTTAAATTTGCAGGTTCACCGAAACTTTTTCGGAAATGAAATACCACTTAAAGCAAGGAAGAAGGGACACAGGTTGGTTTTCTCTGTCAAGGTAAATACCAGTTTTTGATCGTACATTGAGGTTTAGTAAAAATCTTTTTGTTATGTATTTCAGATGAATTTAGCACTGCTAGAGTCCATTGTAGCAATGTTCACGAAGTATAATATATGATATCGTTATTATTAACATGTTATTTAGGGGGTTTGCACAAGGTCAGATTCGTTTGCCCGATATATATAAGGTAGGGTGAAAGGTTATTTGCGTTTATGTACTGTTGGTCTCACTGCAAGCTACTTTTAGACCCTTAATACCAATTGAGCTCGGATAAAGTATAAAAATTCGGTATTTTTTCCGAGGGACCTACTATATGTTCAGTTCGTACAATTCTCAATAAGTTTTAAGCTCAGTTTTGTATAACACCGAAAATGATATACATCCTCTGCTCCCTTCCCCCACTTCTTTTCCCCGCCTTTGTATCAAGCATCTATTGGTTAAATCCAATAATAATGAGACCCCCTGTTAATCTCAATCCAGGGATCAAGGGCTAAGAACCATGACACGTAATGGGGGAAGGGAGTGGGGGAAGTGAGTGGGGGAAGTGTAGCAGCTTCGGTATAACACCACAGAGGCATGAGCAAATGTAAATTATCAATTATGTGAATGTTTTGACAGAAGGTCTACAGATGTTGACATGAACAAGGAGGTTGTAGAATTGTAAGTTTTCTCATATCATTTGGCTCTTTTAACTTCGAAATAAGATATTACCAATTATCAACAGTCTCTATATTTCAATTTTTACAGGATAACAGAAAGTCAGAGTTTGTGTTATTAGTGTGTTACCTTATAATCATATCGACATCGGTCTGTGAAATCTGTTTGTTGGGAATTTTTTGAACAAGGAAAAGCTAGAAAATATTTTATGAAAAATATGTTGGTAGTGTCCAATAGCAACATAGATTAAAATAATTGGTGCAGTTGAATATAGAAAATGTCTATTTTTTGGTATTTGGTTCGTAGAATCAACTTCCATTTGCCCATATTTGAGGTCTACAGAAGGTGAAAAATTTTAGGTTAGCTAAAGCTGGCAAGATTGCTATAAACACAAAAAGAAGTACGATGAACTAAAAGCTAATTCAACTGGTAGTGCTTACGTATTCAAGTGAGACTTGGAAATCATACCAAAAAGTAAATTTACAGGATTAAGAATGACATATAGAACTTGAAAAATAATCAACCTTTATAATTCT
The DNA here is from genome assembly GCF_003573695.1 of Papaver somniferum. Taxonomy (NCBI): domain Eukaryota; kingdom Viridiplantae; phylum Streptophyta; class Magnoliopsida; order Ranunculales; family Papaveraceae; genus Papaver; species Papaver somniferum. Next base: position 44,445,757 of record NC_039365.1, read on the forward strand.
TGTGAAGAGGAAGTGGGATGCACAAAATCAAATTCAAACAGAAGTTAATAATCTAAAATAAAATTAATTGGGGAAAAATAAAAACATTCACCATACAAATTTAAAAATGAAATTCTAATTCAAAGAGCAGAGAGAAATACAAACATTAAGTTGAAAACGCTGCAGCTACTGCGCTTTAATACCATTTGATGAATCTAATGAGCGCTAGTCTAATATTTACACAAATTAACCCTAAAACCACAAAATAAAAATCAAAAATCTGAAACATTTCTCAATAAACCAGATTTAAAAACACCAATTGGATGAAAATAAATTTTGATGAAAATTAATAAACTATAAAAAAGTATAAACTATAAGAGAACAAATATAATAACTAATCGTCTTTTCAATATGCAGTGGATGATAATGAGATCTTCTTTGGTAGAAATATATTACACATTGGAGAAATTGAAATATTACGGGCATAATAATATCTTTTAATTTATTTATTTTTGATGAAAAAAAAGACGATGAAGAAGATGAAACAGCATAATCATTTTTTCTTGAAGCATGAATTAAGAGGGAGTTTAATTTATAATAAAAGAAACGGTTTCACATTGAATGTGAAGAATAACTCCAAATAAATGACACTGGGAAGGTGAATTGGAGACTGAAATGTGGCTCGATCTGAACCCTTGGAAATGTAGATTTAAAATCTTAAAATCAGTGTCTCAATCTCAACCCTTCTTTATATGCTAAAAATGTAAAATATATGACTCGATCTGAACCGTCCTTTATATGTCCGAAATATAGATAACCGTCCATATGGAAAACACCATTGTCCCTTATAATATAGATGTAAACGGATACAATCGATAGTTGGGGATGTAATTAAGAAAATAACATTTTTTATGTATGTAAACGGACACTTGACACTTGATGGTCATTCGATTTATTTTCTCATCACGTGATGATCATTCAGTTTATTTGTTTGATTATCATGAAGGAATCGTGATTTGATATATTACTGGCATTATTATTGACATGTTAGGAGTTTTTCAATATTTTGTTATGCAAGGCAAGAAGAAGATTTTTCAAGATTTAGTTATTTTATTTTTAGAAAAATAATATTTCTTTAGTTAAAATTCAATATTTTATTACTAAAAAAAATGGTGGGGCGAGAATCAACCAGAAGTGAGAATTCAGAATTAACGTGGAGCTCCGGTGAATGAGAACGCTCTAAAAAACTCTGTTATTATATAGAGAATTGGTTGACAGATAATAATGGATGTATTCCCATATTACCACATGGGAAGCCGACCACAAGACCATTGGAGAAGCTCTTAGACCATCTCCAAGGAGGATGGAACTGAATGCTCTTCAAATATGAGGTGGCAACAAGTTTAGTTGACTTGTAAAATATCATGAATCAAATTTTATGCTTTGTTATTTTCAGACTTGGCAAGTCAAATATGGAACTCAATTTTTTTCTTCTTTCTTGGAAATTCAAGATTTTGGTTCTATCATGAAAGTTTGTTTATTTTGCCTTTAACTCGGGATTTTGTCTTTTTTTTCTTTTCGTTTTAGTTTCATTGTGCTTGCAGATTTTTTCTTCGTTTTGGTTTCATTATGTTGCAGAGAGATATTGTGTCGATTTATATATATATATATATGAACTATCCTACAAATGTTTACTCGCATTTTCATTCTATTATTCAGGAAGAACTCAAATTGGAAAGGTTTTCCATAGCTCTAGAAGTAGTATAATTAGATTGTTCGGTAGTTTATAAATAATATCTTTGTAACTAATGTTAGTAATTTATATTATTTCGATTTGTACAGTTTAGTGATTTCCAATCCGTATAAATATTTTTAATCATTCATGCGAACAATAAGTCAAGGGAGAAGGCATACAAGACAAATTCATACACCAGAGTATTAGACCATGTATCTAATTTTGTTAATGATATAGGTTGACCTCCAATCACATTTAGAGTTGGATTTCGAGGTTCCAAGATTTATATTCTAAAGAGACGTACTCTAAAAATGTCAAGTCCCCAATTGACAGGTGTGGTTTTGGCAGTATATTTACAATTGACTTGCTACAGAGACCAAAAAAATTGTTGGAGGCATGGTTGGGCGATGGTAGTTGAGTCGAGCATAAGGTATCTGCTTAGACAGATTAATGAAAAGACGTTGAGTCTTGATGGATTGTGATATATCATTTTACCGGTTGAGGTAATAATGGTGTTTGATAACTTGAATCGACGAGCGTCCAATGAGATTTATCGATCAAGGACTTGTTGGTAGGAGGTGCTGTTGAGAACTCTGCGTCATTAGTTATCGAATGATGAAGAAAGATTATGAAGGTCGACTGACGAACCAAATTTTGATTGATAAACCATAATAGCTGGATCAGTGGAATTCTCGAATGTTGTTGAATCAACATGAGGAATATTGCTCGGTCGAGCAATTAAATATTGATAATTGAATCAATATTGCTAGAAGTGAGTTCTGGACCCAGTTGATCGTGTATTTTGCTAATTTAAGCAATTTAGTGTTGATAGATGAGCAACACAAATATTGCTAGTTTAAACAAATATTGCTCGTTTAAGCAAATATTGCTCGTTTAAGAAAATATTGCTCTTGGTAGCGGTACCAAATAAAATATTAATTAAAAATGATGGTAGCTGGACGAACATTGTATAATTAGTTAGAATGTTGATCGCTGGATCAACATAAAAATATTAATGTTTGAATTTGTTCATAATTATGCTTTGCAGAGCATTTGGTTTGATACCCTAATTTTGATTGATTCTTAATCAATCGATGATTTACTGAAAATAAACCATGAGGAAGATAGGAACCGACTACATGAGATTATGGGACAAACATGTAGCTCCCAGATGCTCGAATGCGCATGTACCAAAGTCATTTGTAGACCAGTTGGTGAAAGGATAATTAAATGCTCGTTTAATCATTAAAATAATAGTGCTCGTCTGAGCATTAGGTGATAAAACCTAATTGTGGAAAGAAGAGGACCAACTAAGGGGTATGGAACCAACCCTTGGTGGTTGTGGGTCCCGATGATGGCCGATCAGTCAAATTCCAAGTTGTTTGGAAAGAGTTTGAACCCAATACAAATTGCAGAAGATTAATCAGGTCAAAATATCAAAAGAGGTGAAAACCGACCCTTGCAAGCCAAAGGGCCGACCTTGGCCGATCAAGGTGGCATGCCCGTGTCACCATGTTGTTCGTGGCTTTTTTATGAGAATTTTGATATATTCTGGTGTGGGTTCGAGAAATATTTTGGATTTTCAGAAGAGTTTGATCTTGACTGAGATTCTCGATTTTGCTTGAATGAGCAAGTAGAACTTTGCTCGTGCGACCAATATTTTAAGAATATATTAAAATAATGATATTTTAATATCTGTCTTGAGAAGCCTGGACGGTCACATTACCATTTTACCTTTTTTGGTTTTTTGGAAGTTTGAGAAAAATTTAACTACTCACTGCAATATCATACCACTCAAAATTTAGAGCAAAACCATCAGCCACAACATCATAAGAGCAAAAACAAAGAACATAAGCGTCATTTGTAACCATCGTATTAAGTTACCTCGTAAGTCTGATTACTTGGGAAAATCGCATCATGTGAATATTCTGACATGTTTGCTCGCGTTTGGACGCCATATATAATCTAGCGCCCATATGTAATGCATGTTGACGGGTGTACGTAAACTGCATGAGTACTGCTCCCCAAGATTCCTCATCATGCAGATGATCAGTGAGAAGCGGACAGAGTATAAAGCACCCCCTAGGATGTGACACCATGTGCACTCAACATAAAACCAGTGCATATCAGTGAGTAACTGGTGAATCTGTGTCACAAAATGGAATTGTGGGAAGGTTACCAATAAAAGCCTCATTGATTGGCTCTTAATGAGACAACAATATCAACAGACACTGCACGCAACATAAAAGCAATGCACATCAGTGAGTAACCTCAGCTGCAGAAAAGACTTTTATGTCTAGGAATAAAGATATACTTGATGGTCAGTCCTTGGGTCGGTAAAAAGATTAAAAGCATGGGATCTATGAATCTGACTGGTGAATCTTCTATCTAGTGGATGAGCACCAATATAGTAATCGAACTTCAAGACTTCCCTCCCCTATATGCCCAAGCTGTCATCATAAGCTTCTCCCATGATTTTCCAGGGATATTATGTATAAACATAACAATCAAAACTGTAAAGAAAAATCCCCAACTTCAATCCACAAATCCAGAAAGTTTTGGTGTGAAAAGTTCTCAAATCCGAAACCCTAACAGAATAGCATCCCAACTTTTTAGTGATGCATTCATGTGGAAAAATAAACCAAAACCTCGGGAAGTAGAAAAGGCTAAATAGACTACCTCAAGAAGAAGACAATGGTGAGCATCAATTCAATTTTGCATAGCTTTGCATGCTGCAGTATTAAAGCCTCTATATAGATTACCAATTTTACACTTTTTTTTCCTAATGTAATCACGGTTTCTGAATATGGCAGGTTTACCACTTTGGAATCGAAATATTAACGAATTCCAAATTGGATTTGGTTTTGAAGTCTATCCCTTAAGAGTTTAGAACGCGGCAAGGAAGAGTTTCCATTTTTTTCCCTAATTGTTTTTAGTCAATCATATGTCGCCAAGTGTCCTCACCAAAACACTCGTTTCACAAAACTCAAAAAAGACCTATTTCGGCCAGTAGGAAGCGAAGGTTCCCTTACCATTCAACATGAGAGCTTTACTTATTTAGGCCTTTAAGTTTTTAGATTTCGCAATTATTTTTCTCACTCTCTCACTTGCCTTAAACAAGCATAAAAATTTGATTTCTCCGTGATTGTTACGACTTTGAATAAGAACTTTGTGCAGCAATATTTATTCAAAGTTTTACAAAGATCAATTAGTCCTCCATGGCTATCTTTTCATCCGCATTTTGCTCAATTTGGATATCCCCGTAAAGTAATTTTCAGTGTTTCTTTTGGTTTTAGCTTTCTTTTTCTTGCACCAAATGTTGTTATACATCATTTTCGTGCTCACTCTATCTATGCTTCGTAAGTTTGTGTCCGAATGAGATGCTGGGCCTGGTTGTAAAAGTAACAAAAAAGTATTTTGGACTATTCACCACTTGATCAGTTGAGCGCATGTGTTTGGCTTAGGAATTAAAACTACTTCCTAAGCACAGTTTCAAAAGTATTCTCCACTTCCTAGATTGAACTCAACGACAACATAACCAAAAAGTTTTCAGAATCTAATCACCTTTCAAACCCTGTAACTACCAAACAACCCCTAACAACTAATAAACACGTGGGAAATTCTAGGTAGGAAAGGAAATTTCTGAAAATTCTCTCTCGCTCACTCTCTTTTTACATCCCAAGCTTGAAACCTATCCCATATTTCCTTCATTGTCCGTAGTATTCTCATAGAACTCGGGAGATCTTACAATCGAATTCATTATTTTCAATCAATTTGTAGATTGAGAGTTAATCGATTCGGTGATTTGGGATTTCAGGATATTTTTTTTTTGAAGATGAGTTGTTTGAATAGTTTGATCAGTGGCTATGTTTCTCCGATTGGAGATCATTCTCGCTTGTTTAATCTCGGAAAAGGAAGATATCCTATTCGATTTCAGAATTTTCATAAAGTTTGTGCATCTCTTAGTGTCGAACCATTGACATCTACAAATGCGACTAAGCTAGGGTTTGGGAGTAGTAAAGAGCTTATGGCAGCAGAAGCAAATCTTCTTGTTGGAACTTATAATAGAGCTGCAGTTGTGATTGCCAGTGGAAAGGGATGTACATTATATGATGTTGAAGGGAAAGAGTATTTGGATATGGCCTCAGGTATTGCAGTCAATGCACTTGGGCATGGTGATGAAGATTGGGTGAATGCAGTCACTCAGAAGGCTAATATTCTTACTCATGTCAGTAATGTCTATTACTCAGTGCCTCAGGTAAACATTCATTTGATGCATAAATATATTTTTTTTGTTCTGTGCATCACATATTACATTTGATTTTAAGTGATATGGGTTTCAGCTTATAAAAGTTCTAGCAAGCTTGATTTTTATCTTCATATTCAATTTTATGTTCAATGTTTGCTCAAGTGTAGTACTGTGTCGATGCAGTTGGAACTTGCAAAGCGTCTAGTGGATGGTTCTTTCGCTGATCGTGTTTTCTTTTCAAACTCTGGAACTGAAGCAAATGAAGCAGCTATTAAATTTGCGAGGAAATATCAATGGTTTTCAAACCCTGATGAGAAACAGCCAGCTACGGAGTTTATTTCATTTACTAATTGTTTCCATGGGAGGACAATGGGTGCTCTTGCTCTGACTAGTAAAGAACAGTACAGGTTGCCATTTGAACCTGTTATGCCTGGAGTTAGTTTCTTAGAGTATGGTAATATAGAGGCTGCAAAAGAAGCAATTGTACGGGGAAAAACGGCGGCAGTCTTTGTGGAACCTATCCAGGGAGAAGGAGGCATATACAGCGGAACAAAAGAATTTTTGCAGTCACTGCGTGATGCATGTGATGCTGCTGGAGCTCTCCTGGTATTCGATGAGGTACATCATCTATCTTTTTCATTACCTGTTGCTGGCTTTTTCCTTCTTCTCCCACTAGATTCATCTATACACATAGCTGTTTACCGTCTTCTGTTTTATTCAAAAGTTAAAATCTGCGGTATGCTTGGTTCACCTTGGTCCTTATCTACCACAGAATTTTGCCCCAAATCTAGTCTTGGTGCGGTAGTCACTCAGGTCTTAGTTAAAGCTTCTAAGTAAGAAATTTTGTAATCAGATTGACATGGTTAGAGCAGATAGGAGGAAAGATCTTCGACTTTCAAGGCTAAATGCTCTGATTCTTGGTGCGATAGTCACTTAGGTCTTAGTTAAATGTTCAGATTGACATGGTTAGAGCAGACAGGAGAAAAGATCTTAGATTCTTAGGGCGAAATGGGGAATTTGAGGTGGTGGTAGTATCTATAGGTTTTTTCATCAGGTTAAGTAGCTCTGATTATTACTTTTCTTACTCAACATGGCTCTCTTTTTATTTTATTAGGATCTTAAAGCTCCTACTCCTACAACTACTATTTGTTTGATTGCAACTTCATGGCTGATAACCTAAATCTTGTTATATTAGTTTTGGAAATTTTCTCTGTTCTCAGTAACTAGTCTCGCTATCTTCCCTTACACGCCGATCATGTGTAGTTTTACTTCAAATTCTCTTGTAGAGTATATTTGTCTTCAATTCTGAATCTAATTACATTTCTGGTTTCTTAGGTTCAATGTGGATTAGGTCGAACTGGGTATCTTTGGGCACATGAAATATATGGTGTTTTCCCAGACATAATGACACTGGCCAAGCCTCTAGCTGGAGGTCTTCCTATTGGTGCTGTCTTGATGACAAACAAAGTTGCTTCTGCTATCAATTATGGTGATCATGGAAGTACCTTTGCTGGATCCCCACTTGTCTGCAATGCAGCTGTGGCAGTGTTTGATAAAGTCACAAAACCTGGGTTCTTAGCCAGTGTCACCAAGAAAGGGGAATATTTAAAAGAATTGTTATTGCAGAAATTGGGAGGAAACAAACATGTTAAAGAAATACGCGGAACAGGACTTATTATTGGGGTTGAGTTGGATGTGTCTGCCTCTCCTCTTGTTGATGCTTGCCGTAATTCTGGCCTTCTAATTCTAACTGCAGGGAAAGGAAATGTGGTAAGAATCGTCCCTCCTTTGGTTATATCTGAGCAAGAATTAGAACTTGGGGTCAACATCATGTCGAAGTGTATGTCTTCACTTGATGAAAGTTAGTGGATGTAACATGCTTTATGCAAATTATTCAAATTAGGGTGGATTGTACTCTTGAAAATTTTCTCGAAAACTGTTATAGAGTTTGTAAGCTTATAGTCATCGTCTTGCTAAAATCATTTATGTACTCGGAAAGTGAACAAGGTTATATAATGAAAGATTAAAATTACTGGTTTTCTGTTGTGCAGCATGTGCTTTATTTTTGTGATATGGTAACAATACTTGTGTAGCACTAGCTGCACTACTGCCTAACTAATGCTCTGCCATCATGGCCATGAATCCCATGCTTGATTTACTTCACACTTGCCAGCAGATACAACTGCCCACCAATTGGTTAGCAACCAATTGACATTACCCATGGTTCTAAATTTTTTCTAATATCTATTTTACTCTTAGCTAAATGGGTATATTGGTGACACCTATCCCATGCCACTGTAATTTGAAGAAAATACCGCATTCATCAACACATTCTCTGGAGTACAAAGCCCAGCAACTCGGAACTAAACGTTAATTCCTACTTATAAGTACATTTCAACTCCCCTATGTTGTCAAAGGCAAGCTGCCTACCCTAGGCGCACGAGTCGTCGAGTAATTTGTTTTCTTCTTTCTGGGAGCCTAGGCGCTAGGCAACATAGCAACTCCCCATGTTCTCAGTTCTCGACTCCCTGTTGTGTTCGGTAATGTTTGGTTTTGCAAACTGCCTTTAATTATTTATTTTTACAGTTTAACAGGCTAGCAACTTACTTCTACAAATATTTACTTGCTTAATTAGCGGATTATGAAGTACAACCCGTAATCCAATAATTAATATATAAGAGATTGTAATTGACCATTCTTAAAACAAGTGCATCACGTGATACACACTAGGATCCATACACCCATGTAAATTAAATTAACTTTTGAGCTACCACGAAGAAGCAAGTTGGTATTTATTTTTGATCGATACAAGCAAGTCGGTATTCATTCGAGACTAGTTAAACTTACTTAATTACAAGTTGATGTACGATAATGATTAATGTATTTTTACTGGAAATGGTTTTGCTAATATTCTGTGTGCGCCATATTGCTGATCTTGCCGAAGTATACGGAGCCTAACTCAGCTCCGGTACTATAAACAGAGGGTTGAATTGGCTATTAATCTTCACCCCAAGTTTATCAAAGTAATCATCCACATATCTAGCATTAGCAAATCCTTAAATCATTCGTCTCCAGTTCATTCATCCATCATAATGGCCGCTGCTAAGACTTCATTGGTTTTCTTTATCTTTGCCTTAATCGCTATTTCTGCAAACTTGCGTGAGTATATATACCTTCCTTGATTTTCTTATAGGTAGTTTTTTGTCGTTTCCATTTCTTGTGTTTATCATGGCTGTTGCTTTCATTTTATCGATCGTAAAGTACTGTATTGCACCACGTGATATATACTAATGTTTCTCTATATGCATGTGTACATATGAATATGCAGAGATGGCATCAGCAGTTGGTGTCCAATGCGCTACTGAATTGTCCTTGAATCTGAACATACTCAATGGATGCACATCGGATGCACAGTGTGTTACTTACTGTAACGATGCCTGTCTAATAAATTAGGGTATCGAGGGATCATTGATCAAGGAAAACGAAATCAAATAAGACAATGATTAAAGTGGTTCAGCACTAACGCCTACATCCACTGACAGAACCCCGTAGGGTGAATGATATTTTTGATCTTCAGTGTGATTACTGAGATGATTTTACATTTACATGTTGATCCTATTTATAGAGATGATAGGATCAGTAAACACAAGATAACATCTTAACTATCTTATCTTTGACTAGGAAAATTCAGCTTACCTAAGTTTAACAACTAGCTACAAACTAGCTTATGAAGACTTTGTCTTCTTCACTATCTTCTATTCACTCAACTTCCTTTGAATACGTCTTCTATCTTCTAATACTGTCTTGCCAAGCTTCAGGTCAATGCCTCGGCTTCTGCTTGTGTTGCTGGGCTCCTGCAACTCCTAGTTAAAAGTTGTTCTTGTTGTTGTGCCTCAATCTAGAGAACTAGGATATAAGTGGCTTGTAACCTGCACACATATAGTCTAGATAGCTAGTCTATGTGCTGTTAGCTAGGGTTGCAAATGCTACTGCAGCTAAAGGAATGAAATTAGAACTTAAATAAAATAGCTATATACACAAGCTACTAGTTAGGAGTAAGCTCTGTCATCGACCATATATTCATGCATTTTCATCTTATTTTCACTTGAGATGATCTTATTTGTAATTTAATGGCTCGAGTATAATGAATTACTATTATTTATGAGAAAACACTAATGAAGGTAATTTGATGGTTCGATTAAAGAAGAGTCTAAAGAGTTTATTGAACCAAAATGAGAACACTACATGATCTGTTTATAGACAATTCAACAAATAACATTTCTGTTATGAGAGTAACAAATAACAACTGTAATAACAAATAAGTAGAAATTTACATTTCTCTCATTACATCTATCCTTACACTTTCTTCAGTAATCGAGTTCTTTGCAAAATGATTAGTCAGGGAGGCCTAGGTCTTAAAGAGGCACATAAAATGAATAAAACCATCATTTCTAAACTGGCTTGTAGATTAATAACCCAATCAAAAGCAGTGTGGTGCTCCATTTTACGGGATAAATTAATATTTCCGTAATACCTCTGTTTTCCATGTTAAAAAATATTACAGCGATTCATGGATAAAGAAATGCATTTTACGGTGTTTCACTTATTCATAAATATAGTTGTTGGGAGGTATGTGACAGCAGTACGATCAATGTCTGGTATGATAATTGGATTCCATGCATTACAGATTATCTAGTAACATATTGTGGAAATGGACAAAACTCTATAACACTTGTTTTCGAGCTTATAAACTCGAAAACAAAGAAGTGGAACTCAGAAAAGTTAGAATTTCCCCAAAATATTTCTAATATGATTCTAGGAATTAGAATTTTTACTAATAAGGATGGCATGCTACATAAAAATAGGTTGAGATGGATGTTGACTACAAATGGGGAATTCACTGTGAAATCATTGTATGGGAAATTGCTTAATCCAAATGAGATCATAATCCAATTGATAACAACTCACAGGTTGCTAATAAATTCTGGAAGGCTTTCGGGAACTTGAAAGTTTCTCAAAGAATCAAAAAAATTGTATAGAAATGTTTGCATGATACATTATACCAGATAGGAAGAAACCAGGACAATACATAAATGATGTAGAATTGAAGTGTATTTTCTGCAATAACCCTTGTGAATCCATTAAACATCTGAAAATGCGGGGGTCTAACAACCACATCCAACAATTCGTTTGGAAATCTGAGAGGAATCATTCCAATATACTTTCTAGAGAATCAACTAGACAGTCAGACTCAATCTAGAGAAAAGTTTAATATCTCTAACTCTTAATTCAATCCGCAATCAACAAATAGAAATCCGCGAGCCCGGTTGAATAAGAGGAGTTACTTGAACGGTACCAAAGACCAATGTTCAAGTATCAATCAATGTAAATCAACAACCAAAGGTTGGATATTCTAATTGATTGACCTTAACGCACAACCTATGATATTTCAATTATATAACAAAATATAATGCGAAAAAGAAATAACACAGACACCAGAATTTTGTTAACGAGGAAACCGGAAATGCAGGAAAAACCCTGGGACCTAGTCCAGATTGAACACCATACTGTATTAAGCCTCTACAGACTCTAGCCTACTACCAATTAACTTCAGACTGGACTGTAGTTGAACCCTAATCAATCTCACATTGATTCAAGGTACAGTTGCGTTCCTTATGTCTCTGATCCCAGGCAGCAGGATACTACGCACTTGATTCCCTTAGTTGATCTCACCCACAACCAAGAGTTGCTACGATCCAAAGCCGAAGACTCGATAAACAAATTTGTCTCACACAGAAAAGACTATAGATTGAATAAATCTGTCTCCGCAAAAATACCCAAGAGTTTTTGTTCCGTCTTTTGATAAATCAAGGTGAACAGGAACCAATTGATAAACCAGACTTATAATCCCGAAGAACAACCTAGTATTATCAATCACCTCACAATAATCTTAATCGACTATAGAAACAAGATATTGTGGAATCACAATCGATGAGACAAAGATGTTTGTGATTACTTTTATCTTGCCTATCGGAGAAATTAATCTCGAGTCAATTATTTCAATTGTACTCAATACGATAGAATCGGGCAAGATCAGAACACGCAACTAAAAAGAAAATAGTTGGGTTTGGCTTCACAATCCCAATGAAGTCTTTGAAGTCGTTAACCTACAGGGTCTCGATAGAAACCTAAGGTTAAAGGAGAATCGATTCTAGTTGTGCAACTAGTAACACACAGGAGGTGTGAGGATTAGATTTCCCAGTTTCTAGAGTTCTCCTTTATACACTTTTCAAATCAGGGTTTGCAATCCAAGTTACCTTGGTACCAAACCATTCAATATTCACCGTTAGATGAAAAACCTGATTCAACCAAGCTAATATCTTTCAACCGTTAGATCGAACTTAGCTTGTTACACACAAATGAAATGTACCCTCATTTAGGTTTATGTAACCGTACCCAAACGTGTACACCATGTTGGTTCACAAATAGTGAACCGAGGTTAGCCAAATGATTACTCTCATGTCAACCTTATTCATCTTAACCATAACTAGTTCAAATGACTCAAATGAAACTCGTTAAAGAGTTACTCAACTGCTATATTCTCATAGAATTATACAAGAACACAATTGAAGCAAAATCGTTTTGATTCACTCGAATCAATCATGAACATTATATCCACGGTTTGTAAAGATTGCATTCCTTATTATATAAATATTTATGTTCATGTTTAAAACCGATTTTAGAACTTTAACCTTCAAGTATGCAAACAGGTACACATACTTGAAATACCCGGACTAAGATTGAGTTATGCCAGTATGCAAATGGGCACGCGAACTTCAAATCCCAGCAGAAATTCTCGGACATGAACCTGTACGCCAGTATGCAAATGGGTACGCATACTTAAGTTCCCGGATTTCTCAAACCAACATGTACGCAAACGGGTGCGCATACTATGGTTCCCGGACATGGATTACATATGTGCAAGAGTGCACTACATGACATATCCAATAATGGTTAAGTTTTATAAACTCTTATTTCAATCATTAAAACTTTCTTAGAGGATGACAATAGCCGTTTTCACACACTATTAGCATCAAAGTAATTTTCAAGTTATTGAAATAATTATTACGAAACATTCCAAGACAACACAAAATGATTGTATCACACAAACCATGTAAGATGTTACTCGAAAATTTTCACATGATATAAGATGAACTTGGTTGAAGCGAAAGCTTGCCAACACATATTTCGAGAAATATGTAAGCGAGATAAACTCAGCTCGAAATCTCAAAGGTGTATACAGAAAACTATATCGCAATATGACTTATGTCTATATAGGAGATAGAGTAGAAATAGACTTTCCAAGTGATAGATGAGTTTAAGTCTCCACATACCTTTTGTCGATGAAGTTCCACAAGCTCCCCTTAGTAGTTCTTCATCTTCAAATGATGAACGCCAAGAAAACTAAGCTCAACTACACAATCTATGTCCTAGTCCGAGACATCTATAAATAGGCTAGAAATCAAGACTTATAGTTTGATCACTGACATTGACAAACATGCTTGAGATAGCAACACATTTCGACTGATTAGTGCTCTAACAACATCTGTTATTTGAATGCAATTATGCAAAATCTGTATGGATGATTTTTCCCGCTGCTGGTATGAACTTCAATATCCACTTTGATTCTCCTTTTCTTGGTATATATTCTGATTGGATAGCAGGATCATGTGATGTTTCAGTTATTGAGGTAATGTCGACGAAGTGTTGGATTATTTGGAAGGAAAGATGTTTGAGGATCTTCCAAAATAAATATAACGCTAGTTTACAGACCTCCTTGGTTATTCAACAACATCCAAACTACTGGTCTCTACCTATAAATACTCCACAAAACTTAGACATCGGTGGTACTTATAGGATTAATAATGCACAAGACACTGATAGACAATCAAAAAATAACCAAAAATGGGAAACACCTCAAAAGAATAAGCAAACTAAATTTGGATGTTTCATGGTTAGACACTACTGTGAATGCAGGCTACAAACTAATTCTTTGTAATGATACAGGTACAACTGTCTCAGCTAGATCTGGAACAATCCTCAGAGCCAGTGCTGAAGATGCAGAAACTTCAACTCTCTTGGAAGCAACAAAGTGGGCAAAAGACATGAACTTTCGAGATTCTGGATTAAAGGGGATTGATAGAGAATTATCAGTTTTGCCACCGGAAGTAGAAAAACAAAGATCCTCAAAACTCCGAGGATTGGATTCTGTAGGGGGATTCCCATATTTCTAACATGCCACTGAAATAAGAACAACAACAAAAATGTTATACCTATGTGTAGTTCTCCTTTCTGTTTTTATAAGATGTTTAACTTTCAAAAAAGAAAAAAGTCAACACATTCTCTCGGGTATATCATGAGCAATGTATAATTACAATTCAATGTTTAGTTTTGCAAATTTCCAATCCAACCATATTTTTTTACAGTTTAACTGGCTAACGATTTACTTCTACAAATATTTACTCGTTTAATTAGCGGATTATGAAGTACAACACGTCATCCAGTAATTAATGGAAAATTAGGGATGTGCCCAAAAATTGACTGTAATTTTGGAGGATACGCCACAGGATTCCAGTTTTCGAGGAATATGCCCCAGCCGTTCAAAATCTCATCCCAAACCGTTAAGTAGTCAACATTCGCACACACTTGGAATTACATATGCGAATTTAAAGACAAATATACTATATACTAACACCTTTACATGGTTCAGGAACATATTCAGACAACAAAAACTTCGAAAAAAATAGAGAAAAAGTTCAGACACATTTATGATAAATTGACTATTTAACGGTTCCTTAACAGAAACCGTTACTTTGGAGCATATTCCGAAAACTGGAATCCTAATGCATATCCACAAGATGGCAGTCCATCTTGGGGCATATCCCCAAATTTCCCGTAAGAGACTGTAATTGATCATTCTCAAAACAAGTGCATCACGTGATACACAGTCGGATCCATGCACCCATGTAAAGTACATTAACTTTGAGCTACCACTAAGAAGCAAGTTGGTACTTATTTTTAATCGATACAAGCAAGTCGGTATTCATTCGAGACTAGTTAAACTTTCTTAATTACATGTTGATGTACGATAATGATTTATGTATTGTTACGAAGTACTAAAAATGGTTTTGCTAACAGTCTGTGTGCTCCATTGCTGATTTTGCCGGAGTATATGGAGCCTTTCCCGAAATCCACCTCTCAAAACATAAACAATTACACTTATTTTCCTTTAGCTTAACGCAGCTATATGGTGCTATAAATAGAGGGTTGAATTGGCAATTAATCTTCACCCCAAGTTTATCAAAGTAATCATCCACATATCCAGCATTAGCAAAACCTTAATCATCCGTCTCAAGTTCATTCATCCATCACAATGGCCGCTGCTAAGACTCCATTGGTTTTCTTTATCTTTGCCTTGATCGCTATTTCTGCAAACTTGCTTACGTATATATACCTTTCTTGATTTTCTTGCGTGCGTACTAAATGATAGTTGCTTTCGTTTCCATTTTCTTGTGTTTATCATAACCGTTGTTTTCGTTATCGTAAAGTACTGTACTGCATCAAGTGATATTAATGTTTCTCTATATGCATGTATGCAGAGATGGCATCAGCAGTTGGGGCCCAATGCGCTACTGAATTGTCCTTGAATCTGAACATACTCAACGGATGCACTTCGGATGCACGGTGCGTTACTTACTGTACCGATGCCTGTCTAGCCAAGCTTCAGGTCAATGCATCAGCATCTGCTTGTGTTGCTGGGCACCTGCAGATCCTAGTTAAAAGTTGTTCTTGTTGTTGTGCCTCAATCTAGAGAACTAGTCTACAAGTAGCCTGTAACCTGCACACATATAGTCTAGCTAGTCTATGTGCTGTTAGCTAGGGTTGCAAATGCTACTGCAGCTAAAGGAGTGAAATCAAAATTGAATAAAATAGCTATATACGCAAGCTACTAGTTAGGAGTAAGTAAGCTTTGTCATCGACCATGTATTTTCATCTTATTTTCACTTGAGATGATCTTATTTGTAATTTGATGGCTCGATTATAATGAATTACCGTGATTTTATTTATGAGAAAGTGTTTTAGAATGTTCAACTGGGCCAATAACTGCAATAGCAAAGGTTGTGGCTCTGTGCACTGAAATAGTTAATCATGGGCTTGGTTCAGCCGCACTCTTTCGGTCTTTCTCCCGTATATGCTACGTTAGTTAGGTAGAGGTCGAAACTACGTAGGTTAATGGGGAGAGTATGTACAACAGGGACGGGATACTACTGACTCAAAAGTGGTAGGTTCCATGAAGGGTAGTTAGAATTAGGTACGAGTATCATGGGGTGTTCCATGTTTGCTGTAGACTGTTATCCTTCTCGAACGAAAATGACTTTGATCCAATCACATAGTATAACTTTTAGAAAGGGCCTATATTTACCAAATCCTAAATTTATATCCTTGCATCCCGTAAATTGATCGAAACAGTTCTACCTAATTTACCTGTGCTGTGATGCAACAATTATATTACGGTACAAGTAAAAACATATTGTCTTCGTTTCTGGAAAAGTGTTATTTTCAATCTATTTATTTTTCTAAGAATAAAGTGAGTATATATTAAGAAAATGAAAAAACATTTCTTAATATTTCTATTATTGGCAAAGGGGAATGAATGATTTATGACAGCAATGAATGATTTAAAAATTACCCTTGAAAAAACGTTTCTGGGATGGGTTTTAGAAATTTGGGGGTCACCTTCCGAGCCACCGTCACTCGTTTGAGAATTCTTGAAGAAAAAGTTGTACAAAGAAAAATCTTTTATTACTTTGGTCGGTTTTTAAGAATTTTAGATGTCTATTAATCTCAACTTTTCCTAAACGGATCGCATCAACTTTACACTGTGGGATAAAATTCCTCTTTTCAAGAAAATAGTCAAAAAGATAAAGGAAATTACCTTCTAGAAATGTGTTTTTCATTTTGGCCAGTAGGAAGGAAAATGAATGAGTGCTTCACCAACATCATAGTCTTCTAGAATCTTTGATTCTTTCCGTTCACGGTGTACATATTCTTAAATTTGGTCACAAGACCTTTTAGAAACTTTAGTCGTAGTCTCTGCTTATTTTCTGGTCTTAGTTAATGACGGTACTTTTTTACGGAATGTCAGTGAGATCTCTAGTCTTGCACTGGACTCGACTAGTTATTCACAGCAAGAATTTTTCTAAGGTCGCTCCAATGATAATCCAAAACAAAGGCATGGTCATCTTATTTGCCGGCTGAGAGGCAATAGAAACTGAGAATCTAGTCAAGAGACTTGGTGGTCACTTTCAAGTGTGATGGTGGGCGGTCTTTCAAGTTTGAACACAGACAAAAAAATGGGAGCATTTTAGGGAGGGAATTATCTACCAAACGTCATTAGGCTATCAACCCACCAACCACTTGACTGTTCACAGCCCAGCATGTCTGTCTTTTCACTCTCTTTTCTGTCACTGATCATCTTTTCCAAGTTGGTAAAGTCATGGAGATATCTTTCTTTCTTTCTTCACTCATCAAATTCTTGTGTACAAGTATGGTTAAAAGATAAAGATGAGAAGATGATAGGTTGAGAACCTATAAAAAGGGTTGTGGTCCCTCCATCTAGATGATGGTGATGCAAAGAAACATGGAGTCCCTCTGTCAGATCAGTTTGGTAAATTTAATTTTGGTTGATACATGTATTATTCCTAACGAAGTTTCTTTTATTAGGACAACTGATTAGGTAGCTCAGGTAATGTGATTTTCCAACCAAAAAAGAAAGTATGATCGTTTTCCAACTTAGGGTGTTTGTTGGTTTAAGTAAACATCAGCCCCCCACCACTGTTACAATACCAAAGTATCAGCTTAACGACTTCATTTAGTCTAAATTGCTCATTTTCTGAAAGATCAGCGACAACTGTATATACAAACATCGTCATAAACACTATGTGATGATGACATTGTAACACAGTGATATAGTCGTTCGGTGATGATACCAGCGACTAAAACTTGAAACTAGTTCGGAAAAAAAAATAAAATCTTGAAACACAACGGTTTGTTGCACCTAGAGATGTAAACTGAGACGCGTCAGCATCTTTATAACACAACACAACACGTTAAATTCGAGCACAGTAAGGCACAACACGTGATCGGTCCAGCACGGGCACAACACGTTTGTTTAATGTGTTGTGATGTGCCAGATAAATAGGCACATCAGTACGGCATAGCACGCGGCACAGCACGACACAACACGCGAAGAAAGCACGCCACGTCATGCGTAAAATACTACACGATGCATCACATTTGATGCATATTTCACAAAAGAATCAATATTTTAGCCAATTTCTGAAATTTATTTTCCTTATGATAATTTATTTCTGTAATAATACATGTACTAACTAAAATATCTCAAAAATATTTACTTTTGAAACATAAAATAAGTGTGCTAGCACAGCACGGCACATCACGTTTATTTTCCTGACACAGCACGGCATGCATTTAACACAGCCCAGCACAACATGTATGAATCTCTGGCATAACTCCACCTAGCATGCAACATGTTAAGCACGTGATTTCGTGAGTTGGGTTGTGCCCGACCGACACGATTTACACCTCTAGTTATGAATTTCAATTATGAATCACTAGATGATATACCAAACCCAAGGTCAGAACTCAGAAGGCCACACCATTAATAAACCTATTATTTGTTGTTTTATTTTATTGTTGAAAAATTAGTGTGAAAGCAAGATTTACGTGTACCATGTGGCCTAACCACTTGTATATCTTATCATCAAATGCCAAGTTCACGGACATGTAGGGCACGAGAGATCGAGGTAGTTGCTAACAAAATCTATACATATGCAACAACATCACTTTGAGTGACATGGAACAATGAGCTTTTCACGTGGCCAGGAGGGGAACTACAACAACTCTTCAGCATCCACACGGCCATACATTATTCACTCTCTACGTAAAATACATATATATAATATATTTATGGGTTATTCATTTTCAAAGTGCTTGAAAATGATACTAATACACCACTCCTCCTTTACTCACTATTTTTAAGCTAATTTTTTGTCATGTTGTACCCAATTTTGAAAACACACCCTATTTGGTTAATTGACTTCAATTAAGCAGTAATTGATCCACTAGTTTTATTATCATGTCTGTTTACTATTAGATGCCAGACATCAGTAAGAGTTCATTGTTTGATATCCCTGAAATATAATTATTATTGGATGTGGAACTTGTTAGCATTAAATTAGTTAATTGGGCTTGATTTTTTTTTTTGCACCTGGCTTAAGCCTATCTTAGAGGTGTGAATGGAAGAATATTCATCTGATATCTGTAAATCCGTATCCCATAGGTTAAGTGTTATCAGATATTCGATATCTGATAATATCCTATAGGATATCAAAATCAGATATCGGTTCCGATAAGCTAAGTTATCGGATATTTATCCGATAATATCCGGTTCCGATTAAAAATATTAAAAACCCTATAAAACATATTCATAATTGAAATTTAAGTTTAATTTCTCAAACATTTCATGTCGGATATCAGATATTTTTTCTTACTCTTCTACTCGACTCTAATATGGTTAGGATAAATCACAAATAAGTCCTTGTTCTATCGGATATTAACAATTCGGATGGAGCCTAATCCGATTCCGATATGTTAAGAAAGAAATATCCGATAGAATATCCGATCCGATATCCGATAAAACAGATAAAATCCTATAGGATCTCGAATACTCGAAAAAGAATTCTGAATATCGGATAAATATTGACAGACCTAACCTATCTTTTAAGCATAATATTTTAACAAACTTTCAAAACCACCGCAAAATATAAGTTTCCCTGAGCTTTGAGGTTGGCTTAAATCAGGGGAAGTCAGTGCGTAGTTGCGCCCCTGTTTGAGTACGTAAGTTAATTAAAGAGGTGTAATATCGAAATTATTGACCAAAATTTTAAAGGTAGGTTGCCCAATTTAAGCATTGAAGGAGGAGGTGAGGATAGATTGTCATTTCTCAAGGGGCATAATGAAAAAAGGTTGTAGAACAGTACAAAAAAACAGTTAGTTATGGGTTTGGTAGGTAGGTAGGGATTGAGACAGAAAATTGGATAAGTGTTTTTTTAAACGTTGGCGCTAACTAATAAGGTGACGGTGGAGTGGGTCCTACAACTCTCTATCTATTCGCTATTTATTTACTCCAGGAGCGTAAAAGACGCGAAACAAAACAACCTGTACTCACGTGTGCGGTAAGCTAGCTTTGTTTCAAGTTTGTTTGGATCTTATTGTTGTTTAATTAATTAACATGGATTTACCAGTAAGCCTAGCTAGTTGTCTAATAAATGAGACGGTTGGTTGATATTAGGAGACCCATAATTAGTTAAGCGTGATCAGTGGCAATTTGGTAGTACGCAACACACTGTAAAAAATGAGCCTGATTTTGTGCACACTCCACCATTTTAACGAGTGCTGAGTGCACGTAACAATTTAATCTCCACCACTAATTTTCAAAGAGTGTTTTCCTTTTACTTGTATGTTTAATCTCAGCATCCAGTATAATGAGATCTTTATTCCAATTTTCTTTTGGTAAAGTTCCCATAAGTCATAATCCTTTCTTGGTGCATATAGGAAGTAGGGTTCATCAAGACATGCATTGCTAGTAGATGTAATTATCCACTTTAAGACTGCAAGTCCGCTTAAAGGGTAGAGTCCCACAACCAAGGCAATCTGACATTAATGAAAAGTCTCCCTATCCATGTTTAGGCTCCTGATAACACCTTCTTTAGTTAATCAATCTTTAATTGGAAATAAACTAGCTATATTTGGTGTCCAAAAGGACATAAACCACAAATGAAAACCTGACATTGTATTGTGGTTGAGAGGAAGAGGAAGGTTCACTCCATATGCTTCCCTACTTTCCTCATGCACATCAAACTTAAATTCGTTTCTTGTCTCTCTCTCTCTCCCTCTCTCTCTGCCTAACTAACCAAACTTCCTTTAAACACCTTTACTTAATCTTGTTTAGAAGATTCGGTCACCTAACCTTTATCACCTCCTAATTGCTAGCTCCCGTCACTCACATGGCTTCTCTCGAGTCTTGAATCTCTTTGCATGGTTTCTTCTGGAAGTAATGACTCCTATATTCACTGGATGTCCTAATTACCAATTTTGTTTGACATAATTGTTAGATTACAAAATTAACCTCATGATTTATTTTGCTTTTTTTTCGATCGGTAAAGAATTCAATATCAACGAGTTTCGAACTCAGATCATTGATATCATCACCCAATGACAATACCACCGTGACATTAATCGTAAGCCTTACATGAACTCTTTTTTTACAAATTGTGGACTTTCTTATTTCTCTTGTGAAACCGAAAATGCAAACGATTTTTGTTTGTTAGATTAATTTTGGGAAGCAAATTTCACAGAAATAAGTTTGAAATTTTTTAGTATCATTATTGATTAGCTACTAACTAAATTAATATTTCGTTTGAAATTTTGCTCACCGACCAGATGATGTATTTAGTTTGTGGAGAATAGGATTGGGCTTGGTACAACTACTGATGAAAAATTAAGTAAGACGTACACAAGATCAAAGTCCAGTACACATAAATTTATGTATAAACAAAAAACCCACGATGTTACCTTACCCTACCCAACGGTTTTCATTTTTTTGGTTGCTTGGAAGGGGTTTAGTTTATTTAGGTCGTGATTCATACGCTAAACCTTATATGAGCATATATGTGTGAACGAAATTTCCTTAGATATAATAGATAATCAGTTGGTTAAGTGTGGTTGATAAGTAGGAATGAAGATAACGTTTTTACATTCCAAAAGACACAACAGTATGACCAACCGAGAAGACTAGATCAAGCATTGTTTGCTTATTTAGTTAAAAAAGAATGTTGTAATTATATTGTTATTATCACCAACTATATAATTGATCCACATCGGGAAAATTTGGTCTACATGAATACGTCCATATATAGCATATTAATATTTGGGTTTTGGTGTGGCCGACTGCCGACAAGAAAATATTAGTTAATCTGTATGTTTGTGTTTCGTTCATCGGAGATCACTACATTCCACCTAAGTTTAGTTTAGTTATATCATCAAATTGTTTTCTAAAATTTAATTAGTTAGCGATGTTCTTCTATCGTACAGAAGAATGAATGAAAATACTAACGGAACATTTCTTTGAAACTGTCATTCTAACAAACATGTACAACTCATTTAAAAGATTTCCTCCAAGACATGGCAATCACTCTTTGGTTGCAAATACAATAGCCGTTGTTATAATCAGTTGTCGACCATTTTATTTTTGTTATGTTGGCCGATTTTTATAAAATACATGTAATACCTAAATTTATCAAGCAATGATAAGCTAATGTTGCAAATGTGTCGTTTTCGATGTTTATTTGGTAGAAAAATATATAATAATGTTATTATTATTACGTAGAATTAAGCATAGGTTTATTTTTTATATCAAAAAATTGGTTAAATTTCTTAATTTATTAAAATTATCTTAAAATTTATTAAATTATCTGTGATGCAAATATCTGGAAAAAAACTAATTCCAGAAATCATAAAATAAATTTATCAATACAACATAACTATTTTCAAAGCACAACAGAGCATCATATGCTTACGTTTCTAGCATTACAACACGCTCCAAATAAATCTTGCGGTGTTATGCCGACATACAATCCCAAGCAAATTTGACTATTGTTTGCATCAGACACTTCTTCCGTCCATCATAAGAGATAGAAATATGATGTTCTTTATTTATTTATTTATTTATTTATTTCTTTTTATCATAAATACAAAATTGATATGCAGGCGAAATTATTTTGCACTATATACGTTTCCATACGGTGATTAGTCGTGATTGCTGTTATCTATTTAACAAATTCCCATCAATTTGCAGACTTCATTCTCTTTTTCAACCCAATAGAAATAAAAAAAATCAGTGGTTGGTACGTTATAACCAACGTACTCAATTCCGGATTGCGGTCCGTCTAGATAGGGACCGAGATATTGGGACAACTTTATTTCAGGGAGTTTCTCAATGAAATACAAAAACTTCGTTTTCGAATTTTATACTTATAGTCATGTTTTAATACATTTTTCATACATTATTGTATATACATACAATGAAGTACCACTAATTTTTTCAAAAGAAAAAGTCATCGTTCAAAATAGTAGAAAATCCAAGATCCATACAGATTTCAAGAACTTCAACCTAGATTTCCGGCTAATTGTGGGAAATTCTGAAACCGAAGTTTTTGACGAGATTTCGGCCATCACTACATTGGTTATAACCAACCAACATAGGCCCAATTAAAATTACAATGAACTTCGGTTACGGTCTCATCTTAGTAGGGACTGGTATATCTTGACAGTTTTATTTCGACAAAGTTTCGAAATCCTTGTTTCTAAATTTTATAACACACTTAATCTAGTACGTAATTGGCGAATGCATTGGGGATTTTAAACTAATTTGATCTCATCCTTCGTGATATATATGATTCACAATTTCACTAAACAAAGAAAAAATCGAGTATTTCAGGGATGCTCTTTGACATGCTAACTCGTCTCGGTGAAATCTCAGGCATCTCATTGAATTTTTCAGACAAATCTTGGGTACGAAGTACACTTGGAGTAGGCCTTCTAACAAGAAGAGCAAGATCGATCGTTTTCTTTTCACTCCGGATTGGGAAGATCATTTTCCAAATATCAATTTCAAGCGCCTCGCAAGACCTTTTTCGGATCATTTTCCCATTGAGTTTTGTTCATTGGATTCGAATTGGGTGCTTACCCTTTTCGATTTCAATTAGCTTGCCTTGATGGAACTAACGTAATCTCCTTAATGAAAGAATGGTGGGAGTCTTTTTGTTTTGTAGGTACGGCGGGTGAATGTTTTTCAAAGAAGTTAAATTCCTTAAAAGAGAAAGTAAAGGTGTGGAACCGAGATATCTTTGGGACATTGATAGGGCTATCGACACGGCACTTACCAAGTTGAAAGAGTTAGATGAACTCGATGATGAAAGGGGTCTTACTGAAGTTTAAGAAGACATGCTTGTGACGGCTAAAGTGGAATTTGACGTGGCTCATCGTCGTCAAAGCATAATGATGCGGCAAAAGTCAAGAATTAGATATTTTCGAGATGGAGAAACACCAAACATTTCCATCGTGTGGTGAAGGGTCATAGATCTTTTAACAACATCAATAACCTTCGTATCAATGGACGATGGACCGGAAATAAAGATGAAATCAAGATGGGTATTGAAAATCATTTTGAGATAGCGTTTAAAGAAATTTCAAACAACCGTCCAAGAATCAAAAATATGTATCTAAAGCGTATTGACGAGAATGCAAGCACATGGTTGGAGACCCCCTTTAGCGAAGAGGAAGTTAATAATGCAATTAAATATTTGGGAATTGATCGTGCTCCGGGTCCGGATGGATATCCTATGAAGTTCTTCATTGTTTGTTGGGATTTTCTAAAAGAAGATTTGATGAAGGTTTTCGAAGAATTTCATGACCTCAATGTTCTTCATAAGTCATTGAAAAACAATTTTATTGCGCTTATCCCTAAGAAGGCGGGAGTGGAGGAAGTGAAAGATTTTCGGCCTATTAGCCTTATCGGGAGTGTGTACAAAATCATCTCAAAGGTATTAGCGGAGCGTTTAAAGGTATATCTTCCTACTCTTATATCATTTCTCAATCTAGTTTTGTTAAAGGAAGACAAATTCTTGACGGAGTATTGATACCAAATGAATGTGTGGATTTTAGACTTCGTCAAAAATTACCGGGGTTGGTTTGCAAGCTTGATTTTGAAAAGGCATTTGATAATGTGAATTGGAATTTTTTAAACGAAGTCTTATGCAAAATGGGGTTTGGTGGGGTTTGGAGGGCTTGGATTAGAAATTGTTTAACTTTCTAAAATTTCCCGGTTCTTATTAATGGTTCGTCTTATGGTTACTTTGGTAGTGAAAAGGGATTACGTCAAGGAGATCCACTTTCTCCTTTTCTTTTTACTATTGTTGGTGAAGTTATAAGTTGTATGATGACCAAAGCACAAGAAGTTGATCAAATTTTGGTTTCTCGGTGAAGGAAGGGGGAACAAAAATAAATCACTTGCAATTTGCCGATGATACTATTATTTTTCTTGATGCTAAAAGAGAACAAGTTGATGCCCTTCGTTACCAACTTCTTTGTTTCGAGCTAATTTCGGGATTGGAGATAAATTTTTCTAAGAGTTGCTAATTTGGGGTCGGGTTCGAAGAGGGAATTGAAAATTATGCTAACATGTTGGGATGCAAGTATGCTAGTTTTCCGAGTATCTATCTTGGTCTTCCTTTAAGAAGACAAAGTGGGAGGAACACAAAAATGGGAACAAATGTTTGAAACTTGTGCGAAAAGAGTTGCTTCTTGGAATGGGAAAACACTAGCAAGAGGAGGTAAGCTAACTCTCATCAAAAGTGTCTTGGCTAGTCTTCCAATTTATCATCTCTCCATTTTTCGTGCTCATTGCTCCATTACTAAGAAAATTGATAAAGTGGTGAGAGATTTCTTATGGGATGATGCTCCAAATAAGAAAAGGATTCACAATATTTGTTGAAAAATTGCTACAAAATCAAAAGAAAAAGGCGGTCTTGGTATTTGGAGAACTAAGAAAGTGAACTCGGCGTTGCTAAAGAAATGGTGGTGGCGTTTTGGTCTAGAGAAAGATGCATTGTGGAGGAATATTATGGTAGAGAAATTTGGCGAAACCTTTACCGATTGGGAAACTCTCAAACCCAAAGGACCAAAAGGATGTAGCTTATGGTTTAATATCTATAAAGAGCTTGAAGACTTTGACCAAAGTATTAGATTCAAGATTGGCACGGGCAAGGAAACTATGTTTTGGGAAGATGTCTGGCTTGGTGAAGGAAGATTATGTGATATGTTTCCGTTGGCTTATGAAGCCTCAAGGACCAAGGAGTTTGTGGTGGCTAGTATGTATGAAGTTAGGGAAGGTGGTGTAGATGGGCGTTTATGTCTAGGAAAAGATATTCTCAAACCATTACAAGCGAAGTGTTATCTATATCTAATCTCCTTTCTTTCATCTCTATTCAAGAAGGCGTTATGGATACCCGAATTTGGGTTGGTAGTGATCATGGTCAATATACGGTTAAGGATGGAATTAAAGACGATGACGATCAAGGTGTCCCGGATTATCCAACCAATGACGATGACGATCAAGGTGTCCCGGATTATCCAACCAATGTTGTTTGGAATAATGAGTACCCTCACAAAATCAATTTCTTTATTTGGATTCTTTCTCATGATCGAGTAATAACTGCGGATAAACTTATAAGAAGAGGTATGGATGTCTCTAGCGTATGTCGTTTTTGTGAGGAAGATGATGAATCGAGTACGCACTTGTTTTATGGTTGTTGGAGAATTCGGAGAATATGGGATTACTTTTTCGAAGGGTGCCACTTTGGATGGTCATACGATCCCAATGTCATTACATCATAGAAGAATTGGAAGTTTAATTGGGGAGATGAAAGACTTAGTCGAATATGGAATAACATCCCGGTTGCTATATGGTGGTGTATATGGAAAAAGCGAAATGCAAGAACCTTCGATAACAAAAAGAAAACTTTAGCAAGCCTCATTAGAGATATCAAATTACAAGCGTTCTTTTGGGCCGAATCGAATACAAGAATGCTAGGGCTTAGGCAAATATGGTGATTTCTCTATGAAACTCATTATACCGGCTTCCGTAATTTTTTGTGGCTTTTTTTTAGGTAGCCGAATCCCCTTTCGATTCTCCTTTTTTTGTTCGGTTGTAATCATTGATTAAGGTACCCTTAAGAATCTTTTTTCGATGAAATTTCTTTTTGGCCCATCCAAAAATAAAAAAATAAAAAAAATGCCCATACGCTTTTTATCCCAAACCGTTAAAGAGTCAAAATGATCATATTTTTGTGATAAACGGTCACAGTTATAACTCTCATGCGTGTGAAATTTCGTTTTCGAAAAATTGGTTGAAAGTTGAAACTTTGGACATTGAAATGACGATCAAATGGGGTACATGAAAAGTACATGTTGAACCCACTTCAATAATTCTCAAAAGAGACACAAAATTTGTTTCAATTTCACCCATGAAACAATCAAATTTACCTCTCCTTTTTAAAAAATAATATATTTTAATTCTTTTCACAAAATGAGTACACGAATTACATGAGAGCGAAGAAGGTAGTTAATACATCTAGCTAATTATATTCGAAACAACATACCTATGAATCCAACGGTCTAATATACCAGTTGAATCCATTATTCATCGTAGTAGTAGTATTATTCATGATCATGTTTTTGCAACCGCAAGCTTCTCTTCTTTGAAACCCTAATTGATGACACAGACATACCGTTTGTGTCGCAATTGGTGTCACTACTGATGATTTATCAAAAACTTGATAGAATAACCCTTTTTTCTCTTCTTGATGATGATCATCTTGTTTTTCGGATTCACATTCTTGAATTGGAAGACTTATTGAAAGATCAAGATTCAAATCTGGAAAATCTAGTTCTTGTTTCCTTTCATTGTAGTTTTTGGCATGATGATCACGCTGAAATAATAATTCTTCAGTCGTAGTTCCAGTGCTAGTACTACTATTTGCTTCTTCTGCTTCAGCTTTTACTATCGGGGTAAGAATGTTCGCATGATCGCGATCGTAAACACAATAATTCGAGGAAACATTTGTAGTAGTAGTGCTGACGTTGTGGTTGTTGTTCTTGATGGGTTTGTGAGAATTAGGATCAATTCCTCTATTTATAAGCTTCCTTTTAATATGAGTATTCCAGTAGTTTTTAATCTCATTATCTGTTCTTCCCGGTAATCTTCCCGCAATCAATGACCATCTGTAATAATCATCATAAGACAACCAAAAATCAAAAACTATATATAAAAAAACAATATTATTCATCTTAAGTATATATACATATCTCGATCGCTTTCGTGATATTGATCAGAATTTGGATACAAACACGTACTTGTTACCGAGTAAACTATGAAGTTTGATAATGATTTCATCTTCTTCTTCGGTGAAATTTCCTCTCTTAAGATCAGGCCTTAAATAATTTATCCAACGAAGTCTGCAACTTTTTCCACACCTAAGTAACCCTGCACATTTGTTTAAATAATTAATGAAAGATCTGATGAATTTGAGCAAAAATGAGTAGTTAATGAGAGAATTTATATTAATTATAATTACCAGCAGATTTTGGTAGAGATCTCCAGCAGCCTTCACCATGAGCTTTGATATAGTTAATAAGACGTTGATCTTCTTCTTTAGTCCAAGCTCCTTTGTTTGTATGAGCTTTTTCACAACATGGAGAACGACCCATGATTGGTGATGATGATTAAGTACTACTATTTGCAGACTGCTATATATATCTAGAGATGCTATAGAGAGAATGAATGAATGTTATTAGAGGTCGAGAGTTGAGAGAAAGAGAGAGATTTGGGAGAGGGGGAATAGATAGATTGACTACTGGATCTGTTTTTAAGGGGAGACATTTGAGGAAGGGAAGGCAGAAGGGGAGGAGAGTACTATTATTATTAGAGTATTATTGATGACCTGACCGATTGAGTTGGTAAGAAAGAAGAGTAGTTGTTGTTAGTTGTTACACAAAATAATGTTAAAAGTTAGAGATGGATTTCGTTGGTAGCTCAGCTCTACTTTTACGTGGAGTTTGGTTAGTTTTTTTCTTTTCTTTTTTAGAAGCTTCATTTATATTTTGTTTATTTTTATTTTGGGTTTTGGGGGTAAAGTGAAATAGTGAAAGGGTTATATTAAAGGGTCCTTTGCTTTTCTTTGATTACTTAGACATAGTCCTTTGTTTTGACTTTAAATTTCTAAGTTTAAAAATCATGTCAAACTCCTTGGACTTTGGTCAAGCATTGGGTTTGACTTTATTTTCCTTCTTCAAGGTAGGAGTACGTTCCCTTATAAAGGATTTTCCTATCTGACATAATAGGATGCTTGAACCATTGGACGGCTTGAAAATCAATAAACAGTATTGTATTATGGTGAGATTTATTTTAAGAAGGGATGCTGCTGGTCTGGAAAAGCGCGGGAACACATCATCGTGGACGTTTTCACCAGCAAACCAAGGAAATGTCGTGATCAAATATGCTCTCAGGGTTCCGATGATTGATTTAAAAAAGGAAGAAGAAGGTAACTAGTCTTAGAGCATCCACAGTGGGCGAGTATAACCAAAAATTTGGGATGAGATCGTAACACAGTGGGATGGAGTAAAGATCAAATCCCAACCAAAGATCAAATTCCAGACCAAATATGGTCGCGACCAAATCCCAAATTCTAATATAGTCGGGCGTAAATTTAAAGTACGCTTGTTGCTGGTCGTAAATTTAAAGTACGCTTGTTAACGGGCGGAGATTTAAATTACGCTCGATGAAAATTCAAATTAAATAAAAAAGAAAAAGAATGAGGCGGACTTTTAAAGTCCGCCTGATGAAAGTTACCAAAAATGGGGCGGACTTTTAAAGTCCGCCTGATGAAATTTTAATGGGGCGGACTTTTAAAGTCCGCCTGATGAAAGTTACAAAAAATGGGGCGGACTTTTAAAGTCCGCCTGATGAAATTTTACGAAAAAAAAATGGGGCGGACTTTTAAAGTCCGCCTGACGAAATTTTAATCATGTACCGTTGCGTCACAACACGGACTAAACCCAAAATTTGGTCTTTTTTTTTATCTTTGATCTTTGGTTTTGATCGCACCACTACAGTTGCTCTTACGGAGTATTGTTTAGAGAGAAGGTCGCATACTCGTATCAACAACATCATTAAAGAGTCGTCATAATTCAAGAGTCATTTATGAAGTTTCTAAAGATAATGAGATCTTATCCACCACTGACTCTACACGATTATTCATAAAACTCTTGATTATGTTAAGCACGTTGAATTAATAGAGCTGGCTGGCCGGTGGGATTTATGTTTGAACGCAATGAACGGATCTATACAAGTTCATTTTCGAGATGGGTCCGTTTTACAGCCGAAG
The DNA here is from genome assembly GCF_003573695.1 of Papaver somniferum. Classification (NCBI taxonomy): domain Eukaryota; kingdom Viridiplantae; phylum Streptophyta; class Magnoliopsida; order Ranunculales; family Papaveraceae; genus Papaver; species Papaver somniferum. The sequence goes on from NC_039365.1 coordinate 44,475,866, forward strand.
GTGTGAGGACTATATCTGTTCGGCTCTGTAGGGTATTTACTCAATCGGCAACTCAACTACAAAGTTTATGAAATTTATGTTTAACGAGAGAACAATGCAATAACAAAGTTTATGCAGTTGGTAAGGTTTAGCTATAGCGAGTGAATAATGCATGTGTACTGGAGATAACGCTTGAATGGACCAGATCGGATGAGACCCCATGAGGCCATAATGCGATAAATTGCAAAGAAATGCGTATTATTCTCATACACTGGATATTTTTTTATGTAATCCTCCCAGGTCTTGAGGAGCAAGTGGTGGGTGTGGCTTCTTTGTTATAATAATATGAATGAAGAATCAATTTACAAACTGAAACCACACGTGTCTCATATTCTTTTGATCCGATCGAATACAAATAGTAGGAATTACATGTAGATCCTATTATAGTGTTCCTACTTAGTGGCAGGTCCACCCACTAAAGCCCAGTAATCGGAGGTCCGTAATAAAAAGAAAACAGAAAAATGGACCCAATTTTTTAAGTCCTGGTCCTGCACACATGTGGAACATATGGGGACGTATTTTTAAATACCGAAAACACCCTCAAGTATATAAAAGCAGTAACCAAATCCATTTCTTCTTCATTTTCTCGATCTATTCTTCTTCTTCTTCTTCATTTTCTCATCTGTGGTTCGGTGAAGAGCTCCGGCTATGAAGATCTTCTGAGGTTTTGATCAATTCGTGAACTCAAACTAAGATTAACCGGTAGGTTCACTTCCTTACTGTTGGTATAGTTTAGGTTTTCATTTTTCCTTTCTTCTTCAAAAGCTTATTTTAATTTAGGTTTTTTTCTTCTCGGATTAGAGAAATTTTCATGTTTATAGCAAAATCTAATGTTTAGGTATTAGATCTGATGTTGATAGTAAACTGGAAGAGTTTACTTTCGTCGATTTGGTATGATCTCTGAGTGTGTTTGTGTTGCACCGCGTTTTTTAATTGATTTTTGGGTTCGATCCATGAGTATGTATATGTAATACTGAAATATCTTCTTTGATTCGGTTATATTCAGAGTTTAATGGATGTTTGATTATGTTTTGATCTCTTTGTTTGATTGTTTAATTTATTTTATTAAAAAATAGTTCATATCTATATGGATAATCATGTTTTTTGTCAATTTCTTCACTAGATCTGATCATATCAGTTTCATTTTGTTGGTTTTAGATGTGTTTCGGTTTATTTTTGTGTATGAACCAACAGTACGTATCTGCAGTACTGACAGAAACCTAGTTTTGAAGACCTTTTTTTATTTGATTCAGAAGTACATATATGGAATATTGAAATAGAAGTGTTTCAATACTGTTTTTTCACGGATTCGTTAATTATTTTTGACATGCAGCTGATTGTTGTGTATGAACCAACAGTACGTATATCCCGTACTGACAGAAACCTAGTCTACTTTTAAGAAGAAGAAGAACAAGATGGTGCATCGTTATGATTTACGAGGAGAATATTTGTTTTCTGTTTCCAGGTATGCTTTCTAATCATCTTGTTTGATTATTTTGTTCGGTTTTTCTTCTTTTGATTTGTTTTTTTGATTGTATTCTGATAATCAAATCGATTTGATTGACGCTTTTATGGTTTTTAGGTCTGTTACAGTTATTTTTCGTGTATGAATTGACAGTACATATATGGCGTACTGATACAAAACTCTTCTAATTTTGTTTTATTTGAAGTTTTTCCCATTTTTTTGGTTCGATCCATGAGTATGTATGTATAATACTGATAGGAAGTGCTATTTGCTGTGTTTTTGCTACTTTTTTAGTCTTACCCTTCAGTACTTATGTGAAATACTGTAATATGTCTTTCGATTCTCTTATTTTTCATAGATTTGTCACATGTTGTTGTCATACTGTTGATTTGTAGTTCATGAATCTTCAGTACATATATCGCATATTTAAAGGAAGTGCTCCTTGTTATGTTTGATTCAGTACGTATATGAAATAATGAAATAGATGCTCTTTGTTACGTTTGATTCAGTACTGGAATTGGATATGGAGATGATCTGGAGCTGCAGTTCAGAACTTATTGCAAGAAATGACATATTTTGAATGATAGGAACATGAGTTGTTGTTGGTTCAGATTTGCAAGCTTGTGAAATTGGTGGTGGTCTTGATGAAGTTACAAATTGGTTGTGATGTGTGTTTGAAAGAAGGTGTGCTGCAAATGGATTTGGAAGAACATAGAAGGTTGGGTTGCTGATGTAAACTGAAGATACAGATGAGATAGAGGAGGAATTGTAGGTGGTGATTACTGTGAACAAAATCAGTGGATGAGATGTTCGTCTCAATGGGTTTATGAAGATGGTAGTGTTGTTTAAACAGGGAAAAAGAACAAGTCTGTGTTGCAGCTGAATTGAAATGACAATGGTGTTGATGTAGCTGTTGCAGTTGTGGTTTAAGCTAAGAAGATTGTGATGCAGCAAGATAGAAGATTACTGAGAAGATGGAGCTGAAGGCAGTGGTGAATGGTTGACTGCAGAGGTGCTGGTGCTGCAATAAAGTAAAGTGAATTGAGGAGTACTCAGATTCCTAAGTAGTGTAGCAGATATGTACTCATATTTGTAAGCAGTGTGGCAGATATGTACTCAAATTTGTAAACAAATCTATGGTCCTTTATATGTTTTAATTAAATTTGGACCTCCAGATAAATAAAATCCCGATTTGGTAGAAGTATGTTATTTCACACGTACTTAACAGTGGGGTATATTAGTCATTTCCATGTTTTCAAATAACTTTGGACCTTAGAATAAGAGTAAAATCTAGCTGGACCCTGCTATAAATAACCTTATGGGCTTAGGACCAAACAAGAAATTTTCCATACAAATATACAATCTAGTGTATGGGTGTGTGGTTCTTGTTTCAAAGATGCGAGGGATGGGTCTATGTATATATTGCATAAAATACCATAGTACAAAAACAATATAAATATAAACAAATTTATTTTGGAACATATATAATAGTACGGTTGTTTCTGCAGAAGGGTTACCAAAGTGTGAATGATTAGGAAAATGGGCAATATTTCATAGATCACTAAAGTGTGGATTATAGAGGACATGAAGAGGTTTTTGGGGTTAAATAGCTACTAAAAGATTTAGTCAAATATGCTTTTTACTTTTTTTATTTATTTAAGAAATAGGAAAGATAATTAAATTGAACGAATCAAAATTACATATAGTTTTTATATCTTGTAGGATTAATTGAGTAACCCAATCAGGAATAGCTGTCGACCGATCAAAACTACTTACTTGAGATCTCACGGATTTTGTAATAGAATCTACAATATAATTCACATCTTTATGAACATGAGAGCAAAACCAAAAATAAAAATCTCTCCAAAAAGAACAAAAGCATCATAAATCAGATTATAGTTAGTCCATCTGACTGCTAAATGATTTTCATTTAGCGCATTTACTACATTAACAGAATCTCCTTCTAAGTGAATTCTTCTTTTTTCCGCTTCCTTTGCTAAATTATTGTTTCCAACAATGCCATGGCTTCCGTTTGTTCCGGGACCATAGCTTTCTCTGACCTTCCTCGCAATCCATTGCAATGTTCTGCAATATTTCTACATATTAGTCCAGCACCAGTAAATTTAGTAGCCAAAACATAAGAATAATCAAAATTAATTTTGTTTATTGTATTTTCAGGGTAATTTCATGTGGGAATAACCCTGTTAACAACACTAGGAGCATCTATATTTGTGACAACCATATTCTCACTTAAGTCTAATTTCACCTTCCAGATAACATTTGCTTCATTGACCTGCACATTTTCAAAAAGCTTAGAACACCTTGATTTCCATATATGTCAGATGACACATCTAATTATTTCAATTAGATTTCTATTCACCTGCACTTGAGAATTATTGACACTGAAGACTGATACAAAGTCGTTATGAAAATTATGATTTGCTATAGAGGCATAAGCATGAGCATTCACCCCTAACCATATTCTTCTAGCTACAACACAGTCTACAAATAAATGATGGAGGGATTCAGTTCCATTTCCATATAAAACACAACTTGTATCTTGATACCTAGTGAATCTAGTAATCATTTATCTAACAGGGATACAATCATGCAAGCATTTCCAGACTAAATGTTGAATTCTATGGGGTAATTTACATCTCCAGAAACCTTTCCAGTCTATAGAAAGATTATTCTTAGTTGGATGTTTGCATATGTGATCATTTAAAATTTTCTTATAAGCTGATTTAACTTAAAAGACTTCATTGGCAGTTTGAGCCCATCTCAGCTTATCAACACCATAGAGAGGAATTCTAATGTTAGTTATGTTGTTACAATTGTGTTATCAAATAAAACATTCAAAGTATCAATATTCCAAGATTTAGTATTATGACAAACTGACAAATATGAGACATATTAGAGGAGACAAAAGCAGATGTAGGAGGTACATAAAGATTACATACCCAATCATGCTTCCAAATGTGAGTAGAATTTCCATCACATGTTTCCATATTATAATGTTTCCTGACAATTTCTAATCCTTGACAGATACTAGACCAAATCCAGGATCCTTGAGTTGGAAAATCATCAATCAACGGATTTTTATTTTCAAAATACTTACGCCTAAGCAGATTATACCACGGGGCATCGGGTTCCTCAATCATTCTCCAAGTTAGTTTTGCCAGAAGTGATTTGTTAAGAAATTCAGTTCTTCTAATTTTTAAATCTCTTCATTCTTTAGGTAAAGCCATATCAGCCAAACTTTCACGTATAAACCTTTACCATTTGGATGTTTCCCCCACCAAAAATCCCTTTGAATGGAATTTATATCAGAGTTTATACTCTGTGCCATTTGGAAAACAATAACATGGTGATTTTCCATGGTCCCAAAAATAGATTGAATCTACCTCTAAATTTATCCACAAAGTGACTGAAAGAATCAACCTTACTCTTTTGGAGGAGCAATGGCACACCAAGGTACTTTTCCTGTAAAACCATTTTTCTATTTTGCAAGATATTAGCAGTATCAATTTTAATACTGTTAGGAACTTTAATACTAAAATCCATAGCATATTTATTAAAATTAATAACTTGTCCATAGTACTTACTGAACTTGTCAATTATAGTAGCCAGATTTCTTGCATCTCTATTTACAACTTTATAAAAATCAAACAATCATCAACAAAAAATAAATGAAAAATAAATGGACAAGATTTAGCATGTTTGAACCCATGAACGAGACCAGCATATTCATCTTGTAATTAAAGATCTAGAAAAGCATTTCATTATAAGAATGTAGATGGTGGATTTTCAATGAAGGACAAAATCGTAAAATCATGATACTGCATGCTTCTGACACGGCTTTCAGGCATGTAATGATTCATATTTTACGATCCATGGTGAATTTGTTTTCGAAAGGCCTCCACTAGCTGAGCTTTCGATACCTCGCATTTCATCATGACCTCTATGTAGAATAACGTAATTGGGCGGTTTTCCGTAAGATTGAGAGCAACAACGCCTTCAGGACGTCCCTGACTACATGAGAGAGACCCACCTATACATAGAAGAACGATTGGGAAGTTCTCCGCAAGATTGAGTGAAAAAGCGAGGGTACAACAACCACACCCAATATTTCGCTTAGCAATCTGTATGGACAAACTCCAATATACTTTCTAGAGAATCAACTAGACAGTCAGAATCAATCTAGATAAAAGTATATCAAAGAGTTAATATCTCAATGTATCGATTTGATCTATACTCAAGCAAATAGAAATATGCGGGTCTTTATCAAATACTAGAGAGATAACTTGAACGGTAACAAAGACCAATGTTCAAGTATCAATCAATTTCAATCAACAACCAAAGGTCGGATTTCCAATTGATTGATTCTAACGCAAAACCTGTGATATTTCAATTATAAAGATAAACAATATAATGCGGAAATAGAAATAACACAAACACCAGAATTTTTTTAACGAGTAAACCGCAAATGCAGAAAAACCTCGGGACCTAGTCCAGATTGAACACACACTGTATTAAGCCGCTACAGACACTATCCTACTACAAACTAACTTTGGTATGGACTGTAGTTGAGCCCCAATCAATCCCACACTGATCCAAGGTACAGTTGCACTCCTTACGTCTCTGATACCAGCAGGATACTACGCACTTGATTCCCTTAGCTGATCTCACCCAAAACTTAGTGTTGCTACGACCCAAAGTCGAAGACTTTAATAAACAAATATGTATCACACGGAAAAGTCTATGGTAATAGATAAATCCTTCTCCCACAGATATACCTACGAGCTTTGTTCCGTCTTTTGATAAATCAAGGTGAACAGGAACAAAAAAAACCGGACTTATATTCCCCAAGAACAACCTAGTATTATCAATCACCTCACAATAGTCTTAATCGACGCAGCGAAAAAAGATATTGCGGAATCACAAACAATGAGACGAAGATGTTTGTGATTACTTTTTATCTTGCCTATCAGAGATCGAAATCTCAAGCCAATTATTACAATTGTACTCGTACGATAGAAACAGCAAGATCAGATCACACAACTACGATAAAGTAGTATCGGTCTGGATTCACAATCCCAATGAAGTCTTTAAGTCATTAACCTGGTTTATAAGAAGAAACCAAAGGTTAAAGGAGAATCTACTCTAGCTTAGCAGAACTAGTTTCGCACAGAATGTGTGGGGATTAGGTTTCCCAGTTGCTAGAGTTCTCCCTTATATAGTCTTTCAAATCAGGGTTTGCAATCAATGTTAGCTTGGTAACAAAGCATTCAATATTCACTGTTAGATGAAAAATTGATTAGATTCAAGCTAATATTTATCAACCGTTAGATCGAAAACATAGCTTGTTATACACAAATGAAATGCACGTTTCTAGGCTTGTGTAACCGTACCCAAACTTGTACATTAGTTGGTTCAACAATAGTTAACCAAATGGTTATCCATATGATCACTTTCATATCAACCATATTCTTCTTCACCATAACTAGTTCAAATGACTCAAATGAACTATTGTTCAATTGCAAGGAAATCTTATGTACTACACAAGACACAATTGAAGCAAAAAAGATTTGACTAACTTGAATCGGTTCATGAACTATATAGCCACGGTTTGAAATCACATTCCTTAGTTAATATGAATAAGTTCACAAACATCGTTTTTAGATATAACCTACTCAAGTTCGCGGACTGAGTTCGCGAACTTAAGTTCCCGGATGGAGTTTACAAGCTCCAACAGAAATTCTCGGGTTTGAGAACTTCGCCAGTTCGCGGACTTAGCTCACGCACTACTCCGGTTCACTTGATCAACAAAGTTCGCAAACTTCGGTTCAAGGAATAAGGACTTATACATATATATGTTTCCACAACAATGCTTATATCCTCCAATGGTTATATAATCTAAACTCTCATTTCAATCATTGAAACATTCTCAAATGACGTCATATAGTTGTTCTTCACAAACCATTTTTCGTCACAGCAATTTTCAAAGTGATTGAAACATAACATGACTTTGTCACTAGGTAAAGATGAAATTGGCTAAAGAGAAAGCTTACCAACACATATTTCGAGAAATAAATAGACGAGATAAACTCGGCTCGAAATACCAAATGTGTATAATCTAAGTCTATATAGCAAAACGACTTTTTCCTCAAGATAGGAGATAAATAGACTTTTAAGTGATAGATAAGTTCAAGTCTCCACATACCTTTTAGTGGATGAATCTCCACTAGTTCCTTGAGTAGTCATTCGTCTTATATGATGATTGCCATGGAGTTCTTGAGCTCAACTACACTTTCTATCCTAGTCCGAGACCTTAGCTATAGTAGACTAGAAATCAAGAATTATAGTTTTGATCACTAACATTGACAAACATGCTTGAGATAGCAACGCATGCAAGTTCGACCGAGCAATGCTCTAACATTGAGAGCAACAACACCTTCAGGAAGTCGGTGACACTCAATGTTCCCTGACCATATAGAGAGACCGTGTATAGACCCAGGCGGTTCTCCGTAATATTGAGAGCAATAACGTCTTCAGGACTTCGAGAACACTCGTTGTTTCCTGACTATGCACCTCAGAACGAGTTTGACGCTTTAACTGGATAATATCCCTTCTGCAATAGATTAATTCTACCGTGACATTCACCACTCAATTCCTAGAAGATAATATATTTTATCTGATTACTCCGATTTCATGATCGAATCCATGGCTGATCTCATAATGGTAATAGATAATCTCGTTATTTTGATTTCATGATCGAATCCACGGCTGATTTCATGGGATGGTAATAAATACTTTCATTACTCCGATTCTGTGGTCGAATCCACGATCCCATGGAATGGTAATACTTATTTTATTATTATTCCGAATTCATGGTCGAATCCACGACTGATTCTACGGATTGGTAATAATAAACTACTCACTTTTATTGTTCAATTTCATGAATCATTATCCACCGAATTTCATAATTAGTAATAAATACTCAACAATCGGGAATCTGGACTATTCCTGAGTGAGTCCCATAAAATAGTGCAGGTGTACTCAACCATGATGCACGAATGAGTACCCAAATGCGCGAATGAGCATCCAAAATATGGACGAATGAGGAATCCTGCATAAAATAGGAGAGAGAAAATAATAACATTAAAATAATGAAGAGGCGCCCATGGACCGGGCCCACCGTCCGGTTATGCCCTAGCCGTGGCCGGTCCCATGCCTCTCCCGTTATTTTTCCTTATTTTTGCTATTTTCATGAACTCATGAAGACTCCTCCATTCTAACAACTTTCCTTGTTTGAGCAAAACTCATGGTTTCTCCATATTTTCGCGGTTTCATGAAAAATAATAATACAAAACAGGGAAAGGTGTTGCGGGATCGGGAAACTTAGCCGGACGGCCATACCCTAGCCGTGGCCGGTACGAAACCTTGAAATCCCTAATCTTTCATAAATTCTTATTTCTCTCATCTTGTGAAACTTCCCTGTTTCAGCAAAAATCATAGTTTCTCCATATTTTCTCAAATATTGCTCAAACCATTAAAAAACCAAAAGTCAACATGGTCACATGACCGAGTAGGCTACTCACGAAAAATATATTAAAATATTATTATTTTAATATTCACGAAATATTGATCAAACGGGCATACTTGCTCATTCGAGCAAAATCGAGAATTTTAGTCAAAAATCGAACTCTTCTGAAAATCCAAGATATTGCTCAAACGCATATTAAAAAATTCTGAAACTCTTAGGACTGAGACACGGGCATTATGGTGACACGAGCATGCTCCCTTGACCGACCAAGGGAGGCTCTAAGGCTTGCAACGAGCCAGTCCCACACGTTTTCACAATTTTGACTTAATTTGCGCAATTGCTCATATTGGGTCCAAATTCTTTCCTACCAACTTGGAGTTTGCTCGAACGCCCACCAACTGTCCCATGACCACCAAGGGCCGGTCTTATGCCATCATGGTCGGTCCCTCACTTTTGCCATATTGGTCCCTCCATAATTAGGTTTTATCACCCAATGCTCAATCGAGCACTATTTCAATAAATGATGAAACAAGCATTTAATCATCATTCCTTCACCAACCGGTCAACTCAGGACCCTAATACACGTTTACTCGAGCAATTGGGCATCACATGGACGTCCATAATCCCATGTGGTCGGTCCCTCATTCGCTCATGACCTATTTTCAGTAATTCGTCAATTAATGAGCAATTGATCAAAAATTAGGGTTTCGAACAAACGCTCAACAAATCATCATTTTGAGAAAGTTCAAATACTAAATAAATTTATGTTGATTCAGCAAACAACAGGCGGATTAATTATATAATATTCAGTAATCTACCAATATTTTAATTAGTATTTTATTGGGTCACGTCACCAGTAAATAAATAATTCGTCAAATTGAGCAATACTTGCTCAGTTGCTCAAATATTGATCCACTATCAATATTCAATAATTTATCAGTAATTCATCGAATTGAGCAATACTTGCTCAATTGCTCGAATATTGATCCAACCATCAATATTCAGTAATTCGTCGAATTGAGCAATATTTGCTCAATTTCTCGAACATTGATCCAACTATCAATATTCAGTAATTCGTCGAGCAGTACTTGCTCAGTTTCTCAAATTTACAATATTCGAGCAATGTCTAACATGTTCCATTGAGCATTCAATCACTCATGCTCGATTCAATAAAAACTTAGATTCATTATCTAAACAGTCAATAACTGACTAATAAAATACACGTCTGTAACACAGACTCCACGATTTGTGAGACTCCAATCACGTCATATGGGGGATATCAATTAGGGTTTTGTTATGGCGGCATACGGCACGTGGATTCATCCACGATGAAAATGTGAGTAAGTTGTGCAACGGTTGAAGGAGTTAGCAAAGTAGTGGGTAGACCGTTAACCAAGTCTCCGCACGACCTGGAACTGGTTTCACCACGATCTTCCACTTTCCCACTCTTTCACTCAAGAAACCGTCATACTTATAGGGATCAGGGTGTTCATCATTTTTGCAATATAAATAAGTCTAAATCGAGGACAACATAAGGAGGATCATCATTCGTCAACAACTCGATTAAAACTTGTTCACATAACTCAACTTCAGCAGTTTATCAATTTGCAGAAACCTTCAACACATCCAAAATCCTTGATCATCATTGATCCCACACAATTCTCAGCTTCCCTCCTACAGATCAACCCATCTCCCTCTTTGTGACCGAATTGACTCTGGAACGTCCATTGACTTGGTTTAGGCCGGAGTCCTACAGATTGATCTCTCGAATCTAAGCACTCCATTTGCAGTGCATCTGTGTGAGGTTCAGCAGTTTTCTCGGTCGAGGAATCTCGTCCGTACGCTCGACTCTTCACTTTCCTAAAAAACCAGCAAACCGTTTTTCCCCATCCACAAAGAATAAACAGATAAGGGGACAGATGGTTTCCCTGTCTCAAACCCCTTTGAGGAAAAAAAACACTACTAGGAGAACCATTGAGAAGGATAGATAAGGAAACAGTAGAGACACATTGTTTAATCATCTTACACCGGGCATTATAGAAGCCAAGTGTTTCCAAGTTCTTTATAAGAAAAGACCATTATACCCTACTGAAAGCTTTAGACATATCTAATTTTATTGCTCGCCCACCATCTTTAGCTTTTGTCTTTTTCATAGATTGCAAGACTTCATGAGTTATAACAATGTTATCCTGGATTTGTCTACAAGCTATAAAATCAGTCTGAGCAGGAGATATTAATTTAGGAAAAATAGTTTTGAGTCTATAAGCAAACAGTCTAGATAGAATTTTATAACTGATATTACACAGACTAATAGGCCTAAAATCTACATCACACCTTTAGGAAAATTATTATTAGGAATCAGAGCGATAAAGTTATGATTAATCTATTTTAACAAGTGATGGGAATGAAAAAAAGAACTACACCATTTTGACCACATCGGTTCCAACTGTTTTCCACGCCATCTGGTAGAAACCAGGTGGGAATCCGTGTGAACCTGGCATGGTCCATTTTCATATCAAACAACACCTTTTTTAACTTCATCATCTGTAGGAATAGCAGTTAAAAACATGTTATCGGCATCTGAAATACAAATATTCACATTATTCAAATAAGAAAATTGATATGGTGGTTTAGTGGTTCTACTCATCTCCCATAAATTCCTGAGTAAATTCAATTTGAGTTTTTCTTCTCCTAAAGTTAGCCTTTTGGTGAAAATATGCAGTGTTTCTATCATTTAGTTTCCTAGTTTCATCTTTTCCTCTTTGTCTCCAGAAATTTCCTTCAACATCATACCAATACTCCAGACTCCTGGTAAGTTCCTCTATTCTAGTTGAGTTATTGGAGTTCCTATTTCTAGTTAAACAAGTTAACTGAGCTTCAATGTTTCTTATCTGAGTATCGATATTTCATAGTTCCATTCTTGATGTGCTTAGTCTCAAGAAGACCTCTAGTGAGCCTGAAAGCATAACAACCAGACATGCCACAATTCCACCCATTCTTTATAATTTCAGGATAATTAGCATCCCTAAACAAATCTCTATTGACCCTGAAAGGATTTTTAGTAGAGTTTGAAGTTTTTGATGAGTCAAGAAGAATGGGGCAATGATCACTACCCATCACAGTAAGATGGTATAGAGCAGCCTCAGGGAAACTATCTAGCCAATGTAAAGTGGTAATGGATCTATCCAATCTTTCAATAATCAAATCACCATTACTCTTATTATTTGTCCAATTAAAAGAATTACCAATATAGGACATGCTATGCAGATTATTATTCTGAAGAATTGTGTTATTTGTATCTAATTCAGAATGAATAAGAGGGATACCACCTTCTTTTTCATGATTATATAATATGAAATTTAAATATCCTAGAACAACCCAAGTATTCTGATGCTAGTTTCTAACATCTCTTCCAAAGTCCCATTGAGCTTTCCTACCATTATCATTAATGACAGTATAAATAAAGGTTAGGAGGAACTTATTATTCCTACTATCAAGTTTAATAAGTAAATTTATTTATTGGGCATCGAAGATTTTGAGCTCAAGCCCATCTTTCCAAAGGATAGAAAGGCCCTAGATAAACCAACATGATCAAAGAAGAAAACAGTGGGATACTTGTATCTAGAAATTAAATATTACATTCTTTTAGATTTATTCCTAGTTTTAGAGAGAAATATTATATCAGGTTTATGTATGATACTTGACGAGCATTTTGCAGATGATTCCTAGTGGTCTTATTACCAAAACCACAAATGTTCCAAGATAATATCTTTATATTATTTGTATAAAAACCAGCAAGCAGCTCTAATTTGTTTAAAAAAATATAAATATACCAAATTTTTAAAATACATGTCAGACTATAATTAAAAAGATAAAAATTATGCTTATGAATGTGCAAAATAGTTACCTTATTCCTTCCAGTAGCGTCACAAAATTGTAGTCCCTTTGATATGGGTCTGTGAGTTGTTGTTGTTTCCAGGGTGACATTCAAACAATTGGACTGATTGGTATGCTCTTTGCCTACATTCAGATTCGAATCAGCATTGTTTCTCTGCCTCTTTCCAAGTCTCCCTACCTCTTCTAAATTATGTACCTTATTCTCAACTATTATATTACTAATATCGGTCCACCATAATACCATCCTTTGGAGGGACAAATGGAACATGCTTAGTTATGTTTCTCGAGGATTGTCTATCAAGTCGTGGACTATTTCTAACCATTATCTTCTGAGTTCTCTGTCTAGTGCTAATCTACCAAAAAAATATGTGGCTTTTTACGAGCGGCTTCAAGATATTTTTCAGCTTCCTTGCAAGCCTTTCAAATGATTTCTGATATAACAATGATGAAAAATCTTGTGTGGTTATTTTTCATAGAAGTAACTGATCCACCTTGTTATCCCTGAAGCTGTAATTTTCATGACCCGTCTCCTTAATGGGGAGCTAAATTGATTTTAACACAAACTTTGACTGGGACTCCAGCTTATGGGTTAGCATTAGGAGGATAGATTTCTTTAACTTCTCTCATTAGCTTTCCCATCTCTTTAACAACTTTGATAATCATATGTTCTGGAAGCAGATTTGAAAACACTAGGGGTACCAAAATACACCACCAACTTTTTCGTAGGAAATCTGTATGGACATACTCAACACAACTCTCACTCAATCAAGGAAATTGTCTAGAGCTATATCTCAATCTCTCTTGTGATTAGAACGTTTACATAATTGAATCCATGAACCTAATCTCAAAGAGAGTTCTTGGACGGTGAAAAGCGGGGGTCTAACAACCACACCCAACAATTCGTTTGGCAATCTGAATAGAAAAACACCAATATACTTTCAAGAGAATCAACTAGACAGTGAGACTCAATCTAGAGAAAAGTATATCAAAGAGTTTTGTATCTCTCTTTCTCAATTCAATCTGCAGTCAACAAATAGGAATTTGCGAGCCCGATTGAATATAAGAGAATTAACTTGAACGGTACCAAATACCAATGTTCAAGGATCAATCAATTTCAATCAACAACCAAAGGTTGGATTTCCCAATTGATCGATTTAACGCACAACCTGTGATATTTCAATTATATAACGAAATATAATACTAAAAAGAAATAACACAGACACCAGAAATTTTGCTAACGAGGAAACGGCAATGCATAAAAACCCCAGGACCTAGTCCAGATTTGAACACCATACTGTATTAAGCCGCTAAAGACACTATCCTACTACCAATGAACTTCAGACTGGACTGTAGTTGAACCCTAATCAATCTCACATTGATTCAAGGTACAATTGAGCTCCTTACGTCTCTGATCCCAGCAGGATACTATGCACTTGATTCCCTTAGCTAATCTCACCCACAACCAAGAGTTTCTACGACCAAAAGTCGAAGACTTAATAAACAAACCTGTCTCACACAGAAAAGCCTATAGGAATAGATAAATCTGTTTCCCACAGAAATACCTACGAGTTTGTTACGTCTTTTGATAAATCAAGGTGAACAGGAACCAATTGATATACCGGACTTATATTCCCGAAGAACAACCTAGAAATATCAATCACCTCAAAATAATATTAACTGTATGGTAGCGAAACAAGATATTGTGGAATCACAAACGATAAGACGAAGATATTTGTGATTACTTTTTATCTTGCCTATCGGAGATTAAATCTCAAGCCAATTTTAAAGAAGATAGTACTCAAACACAATAGAACCAGCAATATCAGATCATGCAACTACAAAGAAAATAGTTGTGCCTGGCTTCATAATCCCAATGGAGTCTTCAAGTCGTTAACCTACAAGGTTTCGTGAAAAACCTAAGGTTAAAGGAGAATCGACTCTATCTTATGCAACTAGTATCACACAGGAAGTGTGGGGATTAGGTTTACCAGTTGCTAGAGTTCTCATTTATATAGTTTTTAAATCAGGGTTTGCAATCTAAGTTACCTTGGTAACAAAACATTCAGTATTCACCGTTAGATGAAAACCTTATAAGATTCAAGCTACTAACTTTCAACTGTTAGTTCGAGCTTAACTTGTTATACACAAATTAAATGTACCCTCATTTAGGTTTATGTAACCGTACCTAAACGTGTACACCATGTTGGCTCAATCGTAGTTAACCGAGGTTAGCAATATGAACATTCTCATGTCAACCTTATTCATCTTAACCATAACTAGTTCAAATGACTCAAATGAACCTAGTTAAAAAGTTGTTCAATTGTTATATTCTCATAAAAGTATACAAGAATACAATTGAAGCAAAATCGGTTTGATTCACTCGAATCAATTCATGAACATTATAGCCACGATTTGCAAAGAATGAATTCCTTAATATATAAATGTATTAGTTCATGAGAAAACCGATTTTAAAACTTTAACCACTTAAGTATGCAAACGGGTAAGCATACTTAAGTAGCCGGTCCGAGTTTGGGTTCGCCAATATGCAAACGGGTACGCATACTTAGTACACTTCCAAAACCCAGCAAAAATTCCTGGACCTATACCTTACGCAAGTATGCGTACCGGTATGTGTACTTGGTACATGGAATTTCACAACTTCAAGTACGCATACGGGTATGCATACTTTAGTTCCGGTCATGGATCACATACATGCAATAATGCACAATATGTTTATAATCCAATGATGGTTAAGTATTCTAAACTCTTATTTCAATCATTGAAACTTTCTTAGAGGATGACAATAGCCTTTGTGACACACTATTAGCATCAAAGCAATTTTCAAGTTATTGAAATAATCATAACGAAACATTCCAAGTCTACATCAAATAATTGTATCACACAAATCATGTAAGATGTTACTCGGCGATTTTCATATGATAAAGATGAACTTGATTGAAGCGAAAGCTCATGATAGACACATTTTTGTGTCTAATTTGTCCTCAATGTCCGTATTGTTGGAACTCTATTTTTGTACTAATATTGTGTTTTTATGTATTTTTAGGAAATAAACATTTTTGGAAAATTCGGCTCGAAAAGTTGATTTTGGCACCCGGAGGACAAGTGTTATTCGGACTCTCGCTTTTGGATAAAGGGTAACCTAATTACTAAGGGGCACCCCCAGGTCACCCGCAAGGCAGCTGCTATTCGCACCCCTACTCTGGATAGGGGGCTACCAGTTTCTTCCCCATTTGAAACGATTTTGGCGGGAATATTGCATGCAGACGCTGCAGATTTTGGAGTTGAATTCTCGGGTTGTTTTAACGAGATTCAATCGCTGTAAATGATTGGGCTGGGCCTGAATACACTAGACCGGATTAGTATGGTCTATTTGATCGAGCAAAATGGGCCAGCAAAGTCGTGGGATGAAGATAAAGCTAAACAGGGAAGAGAAGATAATATCGATTCTGTTTGATTCTAACTTGGAATTTACATGGCC
Organism: Papaver somniferum; assembly: GCF_003573695.1. Taxonomy (NCBI): domain Eukaryota; kingdom Viridiplantae; phylum Streptophyta; class Magnoliopsida; order Ranunculales; family Papaveraceae; genus Papaver; species Papaver somniferum. The sequence continues at coordinate 44,492,312 of NC_039365.1, forward strand.
AATTAGTTAGAGAATATCTTGTCTTAATTGTTGCTCTATCTTAGGAAGTTTTACAACCAACAGACGCGTGAAGAGCGAAATTTGGAAGAAATATATCCGATAATATTTTCTTCATCAATGCCGAGTAATGGAGGATTATATGAAGTTATGGCGAGATATTTCGGTGTTGTTGGGTTATAAATAGTTGCTGAGGTATCCTAGCGAAGGTTGTCGAGAGTTTGGGGAAGCTTTGGAGGCTACAGAGTGAAGAAAAATCGAGTTGCAGAGCCACCATTTCTGCTGCTGCAACTCAAGAACACGAAGAACATTAGACAACCAGAGACAGTCGTTCATACTACAGTAACAACGACTGTCACTTGAGGGTCGTAGTATTCTGTATACTACACCACTTTTCATTTATCGTTCTTTGTAACGGTGTTTGCAACAATTATAAACGTTGCAAACACCCGATTTTCATTATTATCTCCATTTCATCATTTGTACACCTCTTTTGAGCAATGAAAAATTCCTTTGAGCGTGTTTCCAATATGCGGAGTTAGAACCCATCACTGGGACGACGGAGGAGGCCGAGCTTCATACATGGGTAATTTTGTTAATTATTTTTAAGACTTTTGCATTAAAAATTAATTGAAATATGATTTAATTAAATTGGTTGTTATTTGATTAGATGGGTCATGCTTAGCTTAGGTGATTTGATGTTCCATGCTTAACATTTAAAATCAATGTTTTGAGAATCTACTTTGGCAAAATAAGAGTCCATATAATTTGTGTTTTGAGCGATTATTGTTGAGAATAAATCATTGAGCCCTATGTTATGAAAATTGGCCGAATCATTAGTCCCAGTACATCTCACCATTGTTAATATTTTTATTGTATATATTTATCTTTTTTATTAAGTCTAAAAAAATCATCCTTCACAAGTCCGAGAGTTTGAACCTCACTACTACAACCCCCATTAAATCTTTAATCAGCTCACCAACACATATTCCGAGAAATATGTAAGCGAGTTAAACTCAGCTCAAAATCTCAAATGTGTATAATAGAAAACTATACCGTAACACGACTTATGTCTCAATATAAGATATAGAGTAGAAATAGACTTTACAAGTGATAGATGAGTTTCAGTCTCCACATACCTTTTGTTGATGAAGTTCCACAAGTTCGCCTTAGTAGTTCTTCGTCATCAATTGATGAACACCGTGAAGTATAATGCTCAACTACACAATCTATCCTAGTCTGAGACATCTATAATTTGATCACTAACATTGACAAACAAGCTTGAGATAGCAACGCTTGCGAGTTCGACCGAGCAGTGCTCTAACAATCTCCCCCTTTGTCAATTTTAGTGACAAAACTATCAATACATATTGATTAAAAAATAAATAAACTTTGTACCTTCTCATCCAAATGCTTGATCTCCTTGGTTCTTCAAAATTAATCGAAATATTCGTCACTTCCAAGTACTCCAATGATTCCAAATGTGTTCAATTCCACATCATTGTTGTTGAAGATCCGTAGCAATAACAATGAGAAAACAGTTGCTCTCAATCATTGTTATAAAGTGTCATAGAATCATTATACAACATCAAAGTCCAATTGTATCACAACTTTGACAACAATACTATGGTGATATGTATCACTCCCCCTTAGTCAATACTTCATCTCAACATGAAAACCACTCCCCCTTACATAATGATCTGTAAACCATATGTATTTGTAGTGTGAACTACACATTAATTCTCCCCCTTTTTGTCAATATAAATTTCCAAAGGTGAAAAAGCGGGGGGTACAACAACCACATCCAATATCTCGCTTAGCAATCTGTATGGACTAACTCTAATATACTTTTAAGAGAATCAACTAGACAGTCAGACTCAATCTTAATAAAAGTATATCAAATAGTTATATCTCACTTTCTCGATTTAATACTTACTCAAGCAATTAGAAATCTGCGAGTCTAATTGAATACAAGAGAAAACACTTGAACGGTACCAAAAACCAATATTCAAGGATCAATCAATTTCAATCAACAACCAAAGGTTGGATTTCCCAATTGATTGATTCAAATGCACAACCTGTGATATTTCAATTATATAATAAAATATAATGCAGAAAATAAATAACACAGATACCAGAAGTTTTGTTAACGAGGAAACCGCAAATGCAGAAAACCCCCGGGACCTAGTCCAGATTGAACACACACTGTATTAAGCCGCTACAGACACTAACCTACTACAAATTAACTTCGTTCTGGACTGTAGTTGAACCCCAATCAATCTCACACTGATCCAGGGTACAGTTGCGCTCCTTACGTCTCTGATCCCATCAGGATACTACACACTTGATTCCCTTAGCTGATCTCACACACAACTAAGAGTTGCTACGACCCAAAGTCGAAGACTTTAATAAACAAATATGTATCACACACAAAAGTCTACGGTAATAGATAAATCTATCTCCCACATAAATACCTATGAGTTTTTGTTTCATCTTTTGATAAATGAAGGTGAACATGAACCAATTGATAACCCGGACTTATATTCCCGAAGAACAGCCTAGTATTATCTATCGCCTCACAATAATCATAATCGACTAGGGAAAGAAGATATTGCAGAATCACAAACGATGAGACGATCGAAGGTGTTTGTGACTTCTTTTAATATTGCCTATCGGAGAAATCAATCTCAAGCCAATCTTACGATTGTACTTAGTACGATAGAAATAGAAAGATCAGATCACGCAATTACAAAGAAAATAGTTGGGCCTGGATTCACAATCCCAATGAAGTCTTCAAGTCGTTAACCTACAAAGTCTCGAGAAGAAACCTAAGGTTAAAAGAGAAACGACTCTAGCTAATACAATTAGTATCACACATAAGGTTCGGGGATTAGGTTTCCCAGTTGCTAAAGTTCTCCTTTATATAGACTTTGAAATCAGGGTTTGCAATCTAAGTTACCTTGTTAACGAAACATTCAATATTCACCATTAGATGAAAACCTGATTAGATTCAAGCTAATATCTTTCAACCGTTAGATCGAACTTATCTTGTTACACACAAATGAAATGCACGTTTATTTAGGTTTGTGTAACCGTACCCAAACATGTACACTTAGTTGGTTCAAGAGTAGTTAACCAAATGGTTAGCCATATGAGTGATCGAATTTTATATAGTGGTAAGAAGGTTGTCGTTCTCTGGACTTTGTTGAGATTGATTCTAGGCTTAAATATGAAAATACTAAAAATAAGAAAATATATACAAAATATGTCACGGGATGAAGAATTTATTGGGACTCAGGATTTCAATGTTTTTCATATTCAAGTGGTTCAGAAATTAATCCTAGGCAATTATAGCTCAAAATAAAAGAAATATTAACTCTATTCTTTGCCAAAGTAGATTTCATAAAACATTAATTGTAAGTTGTGAGCATGATGTATCAAAAGTAATCAAAACTAAGCATGCGACATCAGACAAAATAACAAATAATTAATTGAAATCATAAAACAATTAAATTCTATGCACATAGTTATAAAAGAATTAATTTAATTACCAGATGGGTGAAAAACAGCTTCCTCCATCGTCCCAGTGATGGGTTTAGCTTCTCATGATGCAAACACACTCAAAAAGATAATTCATTGCTCAAAAGGTGCTTACAAGGATGATAATATGAGAGAAAATAATTAAAAACCGGGTTTGTAACAGTTATAAGTGTTACAAACCAGCTGTTACAGAGAACGATATATGTGAACTGTCACTGATGCTGTAACATACGACCCTCACCCCTCTGTCGTTGTCACTGTTGATAAACGACTGTCTCTGTGCGTCTAAAGTTCTTCGTGTTCTTCAGTGCACCAGCAGAAAACAGTTTTCGTGCAACTTGATTTTCAGCTCTAAACTGTTCCCCAAACTCTCCATCCCCCTTCTCTGATACTCCAACACTCTTTATATACTACACAGGCCTTCGAAAATCTCATCATTACTCCGAATAATCTCTTCATACTTCAGGCAGTAAAGAAAATATTTTCTTTCCCTTCTTGCCTTCCCATGCGTTAAAATGCTACAGATACACTCTAAAAATGCTGGTACACGCATATGATTGAGTCAACACGCTGTAGAGACACGCAAACTTTCCAAAATATCTCCACAAAATCCAGAGTATCTCTCCCGTACGTGAATGTGTTGTTTTGTAAAAGGAGAGGATATCTTCCCTTTTTATCTCATGCGGCTGCTATACTGTCTCCAATCCTCTTTCCAAATTTAGATATAATCAAACAACATACAATTCTCTCATCTCAGGTCCCACGTATCTTAAAAAACCATCAACAGAATATCCGAAACTAATCCTCCAGTATTATCCAAAACCGATGCTTATCTCTTATTTCTTGATTCAAAAAGTATTACCAACCCTGTTTTGTCGTACAAGATTGATGCCAATTAATATCCAGAACAAACTCCTCAAGAATCTCATCCAAATATCGATCCAGAGAATTACGCAGGTGGTGAAGAATTCTCCCGCCAAAACTGTATTCAAACGGTGAAGATGAGAGGTGCCCCTTATCCAGACCAGGGGTGGGAATAGCCATGGGGGTGTAAATAACACATCTGGGTGAAAATAGCAGTGAGGTTTCCCCTTAGTAATTGAAGTACCCCTTATCCAAAATGAGAGTCCGAATAGTAGGTGTCCTCCGGGGGTTCAAATAGCACTTTTCGAGCAACTTTTTCCACACAAGTGTATTTCTCTAAAAACACCTGTGCAACCATAAAAACACCATAATAAGTACAAAATCAAGCACTAACAATACAAACACTGAGGACAATTCAGACACAAAAATGTGTCTATCAAATACCCCCAAACTTATTATTTGCTAGTCCTCGAGAAAAACTAATCTAGAAAATAAAATCCTAATTCACTAGGTGGCCCTAGTGACCGAGATATAGTCTCGGGAGGGTTTACCAGAGGTGTACCCAAAAAACCTTTACTCCAGAAGCTATCTACGCAAAACCTTGGAAGGCACTAAAGAATCTGCTTGGTTGGTATACTCTCATTGACTATAGGAGGAAGTACCCTGATGCGAAATTCCAATTGTTGTACACAAGTTTTCACTCAGCATACTAAAATTCATATATAAGTGACAGATCTCTAATCAGATAGTTTCTAGACATCATAACCGGAGTCAATCAATCACATGGAAAGATTAAGAAGATGGATAAAGAGAAAAATAGGTGGTTTAAAGTGAACAATGTTTCCCATATCTGTCTGAAGGCCTCTGCCAAGATGAACCTATCCTAATGGACTGAGATACCGGTCTGACTAATATCAACACAACTGGCATATACAAGGGGACCAGTGGTCGATAAACCTAATTCTAGGATACACAACTGGCATATACAAGGGCACCAGTGGTCGACTTTATTGAATTTATTTCGGTTGGTCTGGTCTCAATTTTTTTTTTGGTTCTCAATCACTCTATTTCACCCTAGCAGTGGTAACAACTTGAATCGTGTGCCCCACCAAATCACTAAAAAAAACAGAAGGATTAGGATTCAACGAAATATGGCGAAACTACCATGTTTTTTATTTTAATTCTAACACCTGAGCTCTGTGCTTTTATGAATAGACTCTTTAGATGTTTCCATCTAATCAGATTGGTTCCTCAACTCCTATAACCAAGATGTTCCCATCCACTTAGATTGGTTAATGCCAACCTTAATAAACATAAATTTCTAGGCTTTGGAGTTTATTTATTGCAACTAAAAAGTTTCTCCCATACCCCCAAACTTAAATCTAACATTGTCCTCAATGTTCTAAAGATAAAATTAAAAGCATGAACAAGGAGAAACTGTTACCACTCGAAGCAAAAGAGTTAAGGAAAGATATTACCGTGTTGCATGAGATTGGGTTACCTCCCAAGAAGTGCTAATTTTATAGTCTTCAGCCAAACATCGAAAGGAATTAATCACCTCATATAATCATAAAGCAGTAGCCGGAATAATTGTGGGTCATCTGGATCAAAAAGTGCTAACCACAAGAAGAGGAAACTACAACAATCCAAGAAGACATCAAACATACCCTTGTTTAAGACAACTACATCTAGTTGTGGTTCAGGTTCAGGCTCTATAAAAGGGTCTAAACAAAAAGATTTCATCGGTTGGATTTCCTCAAAGGTATTCTGAAGATCAGGATGAAGAGTCTGGAAATACTTAACTAAGAACTTAGAAGCGCATAACAAAAGCCTGAATAACTGGGGATCCTCTGAGTCAATCAGATTTGACTCACACAGCTGACCACAATGAAAGAGGTGGTATTCCTTAAGAAAATGTGTCGACCCTATTTTCCTAAAGTAATTAGGTTTAGTCTCAAAACTTAATAACCGACACATCTGAAAATCATATGTTCCCACAATTGGAAGAAAAGTTTTTGGTGGGAAAATAAAGTCAATCTTGGTATCATACCCTGGGTTAACCACATCAACCAGAGGATGGGTTTCTAACAACTGAGCTCTCTTATGGACACAACTAGGTTCAGGAAAAAGTGTATGAAGATAATCTTATAAGATGGTTGAGGCACAAATGTCAAGTCCTATACGAGGGAACTTAAGAGTTCAAGGTAAGGCATCATGAAAGTGATAATCACCCCCAAACTTAGAGTTTTCAGTGTCTCTAGGTAGACTAGTCACAATTTCCATAATTCCTAAATCATTAGATTCCTGAAAATGGTCAGTTGATTTTTCTAAGTTGTAATCAGGTGCATCCTCACTCATTTTTACGAGTTCACTTTCTTTGTCTAAGACTGCTGTTTCTAAATCACTAGACTCAAAATAAACTCGTTCCTCTAAACCATCATTGGCTTCGTAATCAAAAGGATGTACAACTTCGTCTAAAACGGTATTATCTCTAGTCAAATCCCCGTCCTTTTGAATAGGTGGATAATAATTAAAATTATCGGGATTTGAACCAGAACTATCATTATCATTATCAAGCTCAATTGGAGTAACAAATTCCTGATCACTATGCCTAAATATTTCAGATTCTTCATCAGCACTATCCTCATCATAATCATAATAACATGAAAATAGTTGAACCTCATCTAAAGTATTGCTTCCAATTCTATCCTTGTCATCTTGATTATGTAAATAAAAAATTTCCTCACGTTTAAGGTTGATTCTTGAAAAAATGTATTGGAAATTCATCGTAATTCGAGCAATTCTTTCTTCCGTATCTAACTCAAGCCTACGTGTTGACTCAGCAAACTCACGTGTCGACTCAGTTAACTTACATGTTGACTCAACTAACTTCCTGAGGTAATCTTCTAAAGAAGGTTCACTCATTGTTACGGTTCTTTCGTCTATAACTAAGTCATCTGTGTCCGCTGACTTATGTGCCGACTCATGTAACTTACGTGTTGACTCAAGTATCTTACGTGCCTCATCTAGAGAAGAGGAATTATATGAATTTTACTCGTATGACCGGTATTCATGTGAATAGTAATTTGGCTCACCATGGTATGAGCCATAATCTTCAAAAGTTTGGCGTTCCCAACCACTATTCACACTATGGTCATAAAAAGAATAATGTTCATGTTGCTCGGTCGAATAATCATTGTATTGGCTATACCAGTTCGATGGCTCATACCATGGTCGAATAATCATTGTATTGGCTATACCAGTTCGACCACAACAAGCCAATTTTATCTAGCAAACAAAAAGCATGATGGCTCCCATAGATTGTTTCTAGACCATCTTTTATTCTTTAGAAAAGGAATTCGTTACAATCTGAGCAAACCTCTCTGGAATCAATCTGAGTTAAAATAAGTTGAATAGAGACGAGGGAAGCTCAGTGGAGCTTTGATACCCAAGGCCTCACCGGCGTTACAAGGCGGCGTATTCAACTCACATAAACCATCATTAACTTTAAAGTATGCTCAAAAGAGTAACCAATATTTTCCGAACGACTTTCCTAATAAGCTCGTTACCCTATCGATCTCGTTCTAGTCCAAATTTTAAGACTTAGGTTCGCGTAGGTTAAGTGTTCCTAAGGCGAGCAAGAAGGAAACGGTGATGAAATCCGATTCCTTATCTTGATTTGGCCAGGCCTTGCCCTTTACTAGAAAATTAAATCGATTTCAGGTCCTTAACATATATGCATACGAAATCATCCAGTAAACCCGCTGACAGGGGATTCGCGGGTGTTTAGAATTCTTACCTCCCGTTCCAGACGGGGGATGAACCGTTGAAGTCGACTCGGGCCACGACTCCTATGTCATGTACGAACCCGAGGGGCCGAGGCGATATCGTAATCCCCGTCCTTCTGTGCAAACAGTTTATTTAAAACTACCCTTCCGTAGGGTTTCAAAAATAAAGTCCAATGTTCAATGTCCAAAAGAAAAGAAGAAAAAAAAATGTCCAAAAATAAAATATTACAAAAACAAAAACCTTAATTACAGTTTCTAAAAAAGTAAAATTATTTACAAAATCTTCTTCTTCACTCCTTTTGGATTTCTCTTTTCTTTCCTTTTTGGGATTTTCCTTTCTTTTCAGCACTTTCTCTTTTCCTTTAGCTTAGCTCCAAATCTGAAAGCAAACAAAAATACCAAAACGTGTAAAAAAGAACAAATAAAATAAAACCTAAAAACAAATCTATAAACAAATCCGCGTCGGCGGCACCAAAAATTGATCGAATTTTATATAGTGGTAAGAAGGTTATCGTTCTTTCGTACTTTGTTGAGATTGATTCTAGGCTTAAATATGAAAATACTAAAAATAAGAAAATATATACAAAATATGTCACAGAATGAAGAATTTATTGGGACTCAGGATTTCACTGTTTTTCATATTCAAGTGGTTCAGAAATTAATCCTAGGCAATTATAGCTCAAAATAAAAGAAATATTAACTCTATTATTTGCCAAAGTAGATTTCATAAAACATTAATTGTAAGTTGTGAGCATGATGCATCAAAAGTAATCAAAACTAAGCATGCGACATCAGACAAAATAACAAATAATTAATTGAAATCATAAAATAATTAAATTCTATGCACATAGTTATAAAAGAATTAATTTAATTACCAGATGGGTGAAAAACAGCTTTCTCCATCGTCCCAGTGATGGGTTTAGCTTCTCATCATGCAAATACACTCAAAAAAATAATTCATTGCTCAAAAGGTGCTTACAAGGATGATAATATGGGAGAAAAAAATTAAAAACCGGGTTTGGAACAGTTATAAGTGTTACAAACTAGATGTTACAGAGAACGATATATGTGAACTGTCACTGATGCTGTAACATATGACCCTCACCCCTCTGTCGTTGTCACTGTTGATAAACGAATGTCTCTGTGCGTCTAAAGTTCTTCGTGTTCTTCAGTGCACCAGCAAAAAACAGTTTTCCTGCAACTTGATTTTCAGCTCTGTTGAAGCTCTAAACTGCTCCCCAAACTCTCCATCCTCCTTCTCTGATACTCCAACACTCTATATATACTACAAGGGCCTTCGAATATCTCCTCATTACTCCGAATAATCTCTTCATACTTCAGGCAGTAAAGAAAATATTTTCTTTCCCTTCTTGCCTTCCCATGCGTTAAAATGCTGCAGATACACACTAAACATGATGGTACACGCATATGATTGAGTCAACACGCTGTAGGGACACGCAAACTTTCCAAAATATCTCCACAGAATCCAGAGTATCTCTCCCGTACGTGAATGCCCTGTTTTGTAAAAGGAGAGGATATCTTCCCTTTTTATCTCATGCGGCTGCTATACTGTCTCCAATCCTCTTTCCAAATTTATATATAATCAAATAACATACAATTCTCTCATCTCAGGTCCCACATATCTTCAAAAATCATCAACAGAATATCTGAAACTAATCCTGAGGACAATTCAGACACAAAAATGTGTTTATCAATGAGCACTTCCATATCAACCATATTCTTCTTTACCACAACTAGTTCAAATGACTCAAATGAACTAGTTAGAGAGTTGTTCAATTGCTTAGATCTTATAGAAGTATACAAGACACAATCAAAGCAAAAATGATTTGATTCACTCGAATCAATTCATGAACTTTATAGCCACGATTTGCAATTATGCATTCCTTAGTTTTTATAAGTTAAAGTTCACGAATAATCGTTTTTAGAAAATAACCAACCTAAGTACGCGAACTGGTACGCGTACTAAAGTACCCGGAATGAGTTTGTTTTCAGTTCACAAACTCCAGCAGATTTTATGGTACGTGAACTTCCGATGGTGGGCGTACTGGTACGCGTACTTTAGTTCCGGTTTTCCTTAGCAGCAAAGTACCCATACTTTGGTTCAAGGAATAAGGACTTACACACATATGTGTTACCACACAATGTTTTTATCCTTCCAAGGTTATATATTGTGAACTCTCATTTCAACCATTGAAACACTCTTAGAGGACGTTATATGATTTTTATTCACAAACCATTTTTCGTCAAAGCCATTTTCAAGTAATTGAAACTTAATATGGCTTTCGTCATTAGTAAAGATGAACTTGGCCAAAGCGAAATCTTACCAAAACATATTTCGAGAAATAGATACGCGAGATAAACTCGGCTCGAAATAGCAAATGTGTATAATCAAAGTCTATATAGCAATACGACTTTTTTCTCAAGATAGGAGATAGAGTAGATATACTTTTGAGTGAGAGATAAGTTCAAGTCTCCACATACCTTTTAGTCGATGAAGTTCCACAAGTTCCTTTAGTAGTTCTTCGTGTTTGTATGATGATCGCCATAGAGTCTTGATCTCAACTACACTTTCTATCCTAGTCAAAGACTTATCTATAAGTAGACTAGAAATCAAGACTTATAGTTTTGATCACTAACATTGACAAACATGCTTGAGATAGCAACGCATGCGAGTTCCACCGAGCAGTGCTCTAACAAAAGGTACGAAAACTAGTGGGATCCTCATGAAATTTTCATAAAGATACTTCATGACCAAAAGAGAACAACATATCAACTTGTTTAGATGCAATCATATAGCCGAAACTAAATACATTCATTAAGGAGTTTATAAAGATACAAGATAACCCCTACAATATTCCACAGCCGCACTCCCTACAAAGATTTGAAAAATAAGCACAAGTTCAATTAAGAACTCTCTCCCATAAAATGTCATTCCCGAAAGAACAATAAGAGCGACCTTACTTTTACAAGAAAAGAATGATTTCTTTGGACATTAACAAATCACATAAGAATATGAATTTGTATCCAAAAATCTCAATTGAATTAACCACAAGGAAAATGATCAATTCTATTGGAAATGCTCAACATAAGAAAACTTACGGAGCAACACAGTATATGCACAAAGATGTGGATCAGGGAAAGACCAAGACTGCGGAATAATCAAAGATTCATTCAGTTTTTCATCACTGTTTGCACAACGACATATAATAGACTTAATCTTTGTAAACAAAAGTTTATCCTTTCTTCCATCAATATTTGCATAATGACATAAAAAGCTTAACTTTTGTAGTCAAAAGTTCATTCTATCTTTTATCAATACTTTCATACTGACATAATAGAGATAACTTTTGAACAAGTATGGGAAAGTCAAGGTTCACGGACATAAATAACATATCCCATAAAAATTTGCAATATATAGAGCCATAAGGATTAATACTGCAAAAATCATCTTCCAAATAACTTATAATTTAAATAAATAAATCTAAAACATTGCAAGATGAAAACGTTGGCAATAACTATGTATACTCATAATAATGACTATTCCAAACCTTAGTTATCCTTCTTAAAAACACAAGAATAAATTCTCATAAGAAGTTTCCTAGACATTGAGACCTCTGAAAAATTCCTTATCATCCTCGAACTCCTTGTTGTCAATAGCCATGGGAACATAAGGTTCATGAAGAAAGGAGTCAATTCCAACAAACCTTTTGAACTGATGTCGAACCAGGGCCTTCTGAATTTCAAGAGTTCTCAAAGAAATAGCCTTTATTTCTTGAATCTCCTTCCTTGTTTCGTTCAACTCTTCACACCAGAAAACTTATGAGAATTTGAAGGAACAACTCTTGGCTTCCTCACATTCTTTCTTTTTCTTTTCAAAGTTAGAGGTAACAAAGATTTTTTATCTTTTTCCTTCACGATTGATGGCTTAACAATCATATTAACATCTTTTCCATCAGAAGACATAATGCTTGGAGTATCCATACAAGTGGAATTATGAGAGGAAATCAAAAGGTAATATCAACAAGCAGTCTTATGATAAAAAGAGTTTCAAGAGAAGGAAAAAAGAATGTTTACGGAACTTTTAAACACAAGTTCACGCACGCAAAACTATCAACCCTAAAGAGGATAGAATTGTCGAGAATAACCCTCTTTTATTGATCAAACAGGGAAGTCCTTTCCAATATCAATTAGATATGAAAAGAGGCACGAATTGCAGACTTAGAACGCTCAACAGAGCAAAAACACGAAGAAAAAAAAAAACAAAATAATATAATATAATATAAAAGAATTTTCTTTTCCTAAAGCTTGAAGTGTGCACAATGTTGTCTCTTTTGATCAAGCACATGAGACAAGATGCACTAACCAACACATTTTAAGTTGTGCTGGGGTGAACAATAATATGTCTACCATATCCTTTTTGAAAGGAATTCATAAAGCCATGTTTCTCATAGTGTTTAGACCATGAATTTCTCTCTAATGATCTAGTATTTTCTTTGGAAACTAACTTCTTTGAAGAAGAGATGCGTTTACATACCTTTGATGATTTATGAACAAGTTTGAGCTTGTTTGCTAATCGATTCGCTCTTCTTTGAAGTTTGTTGACATATCTCATTTTGTGTTTATACTTGAAACACTTTGAAAGTTCATGACCTTTGAGAGAACAATAAGAGCATATCAACCTGGAAGATGATTCAGACGCTCGAGATGTGTACGCGGCTAAACACATAGTGGAACCTGAAAAATCGGAAGAAAAAAAGTTTCCTGTAGAAACAGGCAGACCATTTTTTCTTCCAGACCGGTTGAGATTTCTTATGAAAATATTAAGATTGATGAATGTATTGCTACAGTTATCAACATCAATGTTCTCACAAAGAAGTGCAACAATTGACTTCTCGTCTTCATTATAATCATAGTTGTCAGACATTTCATCAAGAGTCGCAGCTTGACCTTTGTTCCCAGTGTATTTTCTTCGATTTGGATACTCATTTGCAAAATGACTAAAACCTTTACAATTAAAGCACTGTGGCATATCCTCGTCATCAGTTTCATCAGTATCCCTGTTTTTAGGAAGAACATGATTATGAGGTTTAATTGATGACCGAGGTTTATCTCTGGAGAACCGTTTACTTCTCTTCAAAAGAAGGTCCCTAAAATGTCTTCTGATCAGGGAGACTGATTTTTCAAGATCTTCATCTGATGAATCAGCCTCAGAAAGATCATCTTCAGAGATGCAAACACTCTTACTTTTGTCAAGTAATTTAGTGTTCTTTTGTACTTTTAAAGCAGTATGCTTCCCGGATTTGGATGTATGCTCATGATCAAAGATATTTAACTTCCCAACCAGAGTATTTCTGGAAAGAGTTGCAAGGTTATTTCCTTCAACGATCGCATGCTTCTTAGAATCGTATCTGTATGACAATGATCTAAGAATTTTCATCACAATGTCTTTTTCAGGAATAATCTTACCCAATGCAAAAGATGCATTAAAAATTTCAGACACTTTGTGAGTAAACTCATCAAACGAATCTTAATCTTCCATACGAAGATTTTCCCAATCAGAATTTAGGTTTTGAAGCCTAGCTTCCTTTTCACAGGTATTCCCCTCAAATACAGTTTCTAAGATATCCCAAGCATCTTTAGACCGGGTGCACGTAGTCACATGGTGCTGAAGATCTGGGGTAATGGCATGAATGATATCATTTAACTCGTCATAATTTTTCTTTGCAGCGAGAATCTCAACAGGTTCGTATGCACCAATATCCTTTGGAACAGTTGCATCACCTTCTGTAACAACCGGAGGATTATAGCCATTAACTACATAAACCCATGAATAAAAATCACGCGCTTTAAGAAAGGAACGCACAGAAATTTTCCACCATAAGTAATTTGAGCCATCGAAGACTGGTGGTACATTTATAGAGATATCACTTCTTTCCATATTCAGATCGCTACAAACACAGACTTACGAGGTCTTAACCGTGTTTGCCTGCTCTGATACCAATAGAAAAAGAGGGGGTCTAACAACCACACCCAAAAATTCGTTTGGCAATATGAATAGACGAAATCCAATATACTTTTAAGAGAATCAACTAGACAGTCAGACTCAATCTAGAGAAAAGTATATCAAAGAGTTTTGTATCTCTATTTCTCAATTCAATCTGCAATCAGCAAATAGGAATTTGCGAGCCTGGTTGAATATAAGAGAATTAACTTGAACGGTACCAAAGACCAATGTTCAAGGATCAATCAATTTCAATCAACAACCAAAGGTTGGATTTCCCAATTAATCGATTCAATGCACAACCTGTGTTATTTCAATTATATAACCAAATATAATACAGAAAAGAAATAACACAGACACCAGAACTTTTGTTAACGAGGAAACCGCAGATGCAAAAAAAAACCCGGGACCTTGTCCAGATTTGAACACCATACTGTATTAAGCCGCTACAAACACTAGCCCACTACCAATAAACTTCGGATTGGACTGTAGTTGAACCCTAATCAATCTCACACTGATTCAAGGTACAGTTGAGATCCTTACGTCTCTGATACCAGCAGGATACTACACACTTGATTCCCTTAGCTGAGCTCACCTGTAACCAAGAGTTGCTACGACCCAAAGTCGAAGACTTAATAAACAAACCTGTGTCACACAGAAAAGCCTATAGGAATAGATAAACTTGTCTCCCACAAAAATACCTACGAGTTTGTTCTGTTTTTTGATAAATCAAGGTGAACAGGAACCAATTGATATACCAGACTTATATTCCCGAAGAACAGCCTAGAAATATCAATCACCTCACAACAATCTTAATCGTATGGTAGCGAAACATGATATTGTGGAATCACAAACGATGAGACGAAGATGTTTGTGATTACTTTTTATCTTGCCTATCGGAGATTAAATCTCGAGCCAATCTTAAATAAGATAGTACTCAAACACGATAGAACCAGCAAGATCAGATGACGCAACTACAGAGAAAATAGTTGGGTCTGGCTTCACAATCCCAATGAAGTTTTCAAGTCGTTAACCTTTAGGGTTTCGTGAAAAACCTAAGGTTAAAGGAGAATCGACTCTAGCTTATGCAACTAGTATCACGCAGGAAGTGTGGGGATTAGGTTTACCAGTTGCTAAAGTTCTCCTTTATATAGTTTTCAAATCAGGGTTTGAAATCTAAGTTACCTTGGTAATAAAACATTCAATATTCACCGTTAGATGAAAACATGGTTAGATTCAAGCTAATATCTTTCAACTGTTAGATCGATCTTAGCTTGTTTTACACAAATGAAATGTACCCTCGTTTAGGTTTATGTAACCGTACCTAAACGTGTACACCATGTTGGTTCAATAATAGTTAACCGAGGTTAGCCATATGAATACTCTCATACCGACCTTGTTCATCTTAATCATAACTAGTTCAAATGACTCAAATGAAGCTAGTTAAAGAATTGTCCAATTGCTATATTCTCATAAAATTATACAAGAACACAATTGAAGCAAAATCGCTTTGATTCACTCGAATCAATTCATGAACATTATAGCCACGGTTTGCAGAGATTGCATTCCTTATTATATAAATGTTTATGTTCATGTACTTAACTGATTTTAGAACTTTAACCTTCAAGTATGCAAACGAGTACGCATACTTAAGTATCTGGTCTGAGTTTGGGTTCGCCAGTATGCAAACGGGTACGCATACTTAGTACCCTTCCAAAACCCAGCAAAAATTCCTGGACCCATACTTTATGCAAGTATGCGTACCGGTATGTGTACTTGGTACATGGAATTTCACAACTTCAAGTATGCATACGGGTATGCATACTTTAGTTCCGGTCATGAATCACATACATGCAAGAATGCACGATATGTTTATAATCCAATGATGGTTAAGTATTCTAAACTCTTATTTCAATCATTGAAATTTTCTTAGAGGATGACAATAGCCGTTTTCACACACTATTAGCATCAATTTTTTTTTCAAGTTATTGAAATAATCATAGCGAAACATTTCAAGTCTACACCAAATGATTGTATCACATAAACCATGTAAGATGTTACTCGGCGATTTTCACATGATCAAGATGAACTTGATTGAAGCGAAAGCTTACCAACACATATTCCGAGAAATGTGTAAGCGAGTTAAACTCAGCTCGAAATCTCAAATGTGTATAATAGAAAACTATATCGTAACACGAGTTATGTCTCAATATAGGAGATAAAGTAAAAATAGACTTTCCAAGTGATAGATGAGTTTCAGTATCCACATACCTTTTGTTCATGAAGTTCCACAATATCGCCTTAGTAGTTCTTCGTCTTCAATTGATGAACGCCGTTAAGCCTAGTTCTCAACTACATAATCTATCCTAGTCCGAGACATCTATAAGTAGACTAGAAATCAAGACTTATAGTTTTTCACTAACATTGACAAACAAGCTTGAGATAGCAACGCTTGCGAGTTCGACTGAGCAGTGCTCTAACAGACGGTACCAAAGACCAATATGCAAGGATCAATCAAGTCGTATCCAACAAAACTAGGTCGAACGTATCTACTTTGTTTGATCAACACATAACCTGTGATATTTGAATTATAAATATAAACAATATAATGCGGAAAAGAAATAACACAGATACCAGAAACTTTGTTAACGAAAAAATCGCAAATTTATAAAAACCCCAGGACCTTGTCCATATTGAACAAAAAACTGTATTAAGCCGCTACAGACACTAGCCTACTACCAATTAACTTCGATCTAGAATGTAGTTGAGCCCGAAATCAATCTCCCACTTATTCAGGTACAATCGCGCTCCTTACGCCTCTTGAATCCTAGCAGAAATCCGCACAATTGATTCCCTTAGATGATGTCACACCAACTAAGAGTCGCTTTAACTCAATTGAAGACTTTAAAACAAATCTACCTCCCGCAAATTAAGCCTATATATATAATTGATTTCCTGTTTTACAATCGAAACAGATCATTAGATCAAACGTAAGGTCCAGGTGATAGAAATCGATAGCAACTTGACAAAAGTCCGGCCATCTTTAAAATCCGGACTTATGCAACCCAAAGTGCAGCTTAGATTATTGTTCACCTCACAAGTATAAAACTTGTAGAATCACAAAGTTTGAGACGAAGAGACTTTGTGACTTTTATCTATCTTGTTCAAGTGATAAATCAAAAATCAAAAATCAAACAAGATCATAGTACTCAAATTATCTAGATAAAAGATAATTGTACTTGACTTCCCGAATCCTAATGAAGTCTTTGATAGTCGCTAATCCTAAAAGGTTTTCTGGAGAGTACGTCTCTAGATACAACTAAGACACACCAAAAAGTAGTGTCGGTATTCAAAGATCCTAATTGCCACGAGTTCCCCGTATATATACTTCAAAGCCTAGGTTGCTTTAGATTTAAGGTAAGATAGATTTGAAACCAAGCAAACAATGTTCACCGTTGGATGAAAGCTTTGAATCTTATTCACATAAACAAGATATACACTGTGGTTAAGTAAAATGTAACTGAACCATGTACAAAGACTATATATAACATGGTTAGCCGAAACTAGACGATTTGAACTTAAAAGCTTAACACTCATTTACATGAACACAAGGACATTGATCTTGAGTTACAATCATGTGATCACATGAGTCTACTGTTAATTAGAGAATTGATAAAATGCAAATTATCTCAGAAAAATAATTTAATCGCAATTGAATCATAATCGACATAGTTGGTAAATACACAAAGTACAAATACTTGAGTAGTTTGTGAATCGGCTGAGTCAAGGTACGCGGACCGGTTTGCAAACTTTACAAGGAAAACCTAGTTCCGGAGTTGACAGAACTTTTTCAGTTCACGTACCGGTTTTCAAACTTAAAACCTTTACCGGTTCCGGAGTTCACCGAACCTTTTTCAGTTCGCGTACCGGTTTGGTACTAAACTGATCTAGAATATAGAACCGTATTGGCTCGCATACTGGTTTGAATACTTTAGCTCAGTTCCCTTATCACATTTCTTAAAATAGTTTGTATACGAAAATACATACCTATCCGGATCACGAAACAAACGGATTTTCCCGTGATGTGCATACGATTATGCGTATCTCACAAATCTGAAAGTTGATATATAGCTATTCCGCTACGTTTACAAGTATATGTAATACGGCTTCAGACATATAACAATTTTCCCAGTTTGTAAGACTGATAACACTGTCTTGTATTTCGAATATAGTAGTTCTATATTTCTCTATACCAATTCGAAACATTCTTAAATAAGATCAATGACAAACATCACTGTTCCAGGCTATTTTCGAATGATAAACTTGAATCAAGAAATGGTTCCAAACAATAAAATGTTCTCCACCGAGTTTAATCAAGTATGAACAAATTTTCATTAAGATTAGCCATTATATTTCGAGAAATTCGTATACTAAATAATTAATTCTGGACTCGAAATTCTTGTTTATGCAAGCTAGTCTAATTAGTTATGGGACAAACGTCTCAAGGATAAAAAGGTGAATATAACTTGAGAAATAGGTGGTTCAGTCTTCACTTACCTTTTGTTGATGAAGTTCTCCAAAAGCTTCGGTTGATCTTCGCCTTCAAACGGTAGAACGCAAATGATGACTGGTTCGTTTCTCAACTACTTCTATCCTACACCGAGACTTAACTAATTGTAGACTACAAATCAAGATACAGTTTTGATAACTAAATTTTACAACAAGCTTGATATAGCAACACTTGTGAGTTTAGGCGAGCAATGCTCTAACAAGATTCTTCAGTTGTATCCAAAACCATGGAGTATTGATGGTAATATGATGATTTTGCATGTCTATAATCCTTTTACTTTAACTTATTCTTTTGTATCTCTTATTAACTTTTTCTCTATCTAATTAAAAATTAACCACATGAAAGTTATAACTTCTGAAATATAAGTTGGATTTTAATAAAATTTATATTTTTGAAACAGGGTCGAAAAGACCAAAATTTCGATAACAAAAAATATAAGTCGGATTTTAATAAAATTAACCACATGAAAAGTCATAAATTCGATAACAAAGATTTCAATTTTATTCATCCAAGATACTCTTGCAATGTCTTCATTTTGTGTTCCGAGAATCTGGGGATTTTAGGCTATTGATGATGAATGACAACATATATGTTGATGGAAAATGTGTCACTTTGATTGAACTCGAGGATGGGTGCAAGTGTGTTGATGAATGTGTTGAATATTATGTGCCCATGGGTGAATATCCGTCGAATATTTAGAAATCCATATCCGATAGGTTAAGCGTTATCGGATATTCGATATTCGATAATATCCTATAAGATATCAAAAATTAGATATCGATTCCGATAGGTTAAGCTATCGGATATCAGATATTTATCCGGTAATATCCGGTTATAACAAAAAATGTTAAAAACCCTTTAAAACATGTTCATAATTGAAATTTAAGTTCAATTTTTCAAATATTTCATACCGGATATCAGATATTTTTTCTACTCTTCTACTCGACTCTAATATGGTTAGGGTAAATCACAAATAAATCCATGTTCTATCGGATATCGGATATTAACAATTCAGATAAAGCCTAATCTGATTCCGATATATTAAGGAAGAAATATCCGATAGAATATCCGATAAAACGGATAAAATCCTATAGGATCTCGAATACTCGGAAACGGATTCCGGATATCAGACATATATCGACATGCTTATATGTGCCTATTACGGATAAGGGCATCTCTTCGAGGATGGTTGTACTTGTCCTACCATTACCTTAATATTTTTATCAACCCCACAAGTAACAGTAGATAATATTGTTGATTGACAGTTTTCATCATGGTGCACATGAATTTTAGGCAGCATTTTTTTTGGGTTTCTCCAATGACTTTCTTGTCAACATCACATCCCTTTTGACATCTTCATTTTCCCTATCCTTGTTTGGTTTCTGTTGAGTATTGGTACTCAAAACACCAAACAAGGTACTAACTCTACAGACTGTTATTTTGATTTTAAGTGGCTGTATTTTTTATGGATAATTCTATTTCGTAACTTCATGTAGTTCGACAACCTTCATTTGATATTTATCTTAATATATTATAAGTTCATTATTATATTTCAATAACTTGCCGAATTATGTTGTCCAAGTACAAGTGTTCAAAACAGAATTTGGAACCCTTTATAATTTTAAATTGTCATCTTAATCTCTTCTACCATCACCTTAATATTCTTGACATGGTTCGGCCATGAAAAGGTCTATTGAGAATGAACAACTGTATCGAGAATTTTAAAACTGTCAGACCTGATATTTGTCCACTCAAACAAAAATTCACAGGTTTTCCGTGTTCTTCATTAATGTTCTAAACATGTATTTTTTTCTTTGGTGTTAGTCGTTTTCTTCAACTTCTTTATGTGTTCTTTTTGGAAGATAAGATGATCAAACTTATTTGTATAACTCACCTGGTAATGTTATTTTATTAGATGATAGTTGGAACTTATTGAGATACTAATAACGAATAGAAGTAAAATGACCGTAATCTCATCTTACCCCTGTTGCTTTGTGAGCTCTAGAACTTGACAAAAATATTTGGTGATTTCACTTAAACGGTGAATGGACGAAATTTGGTTTTCAGGGTATTGGATATGTTATATATACTGTGTCCCACATATTCCGTATAACGTAAATGGCAAAGATTTGTAGAAAGGATAAAATAGAATTTATACAGTTAAGAGACACATTCAAGAACTAGGTCAACCTCCATTTTTTTTTGTCGCTTAGTGACTACTGTGATTAAAGACTTTGCGCTACACCTGATTTTGTATCAAACCAATTGTCTAGCTTTGAAAACATGATTTATAAAGAGGGATACCAGTTCTAGTAAGTGCTGATACCGTTTCATATAGGACAAAAATATCCCACTGATCATGGCCGTTGGATCGATGAAATGGTACCAGCACTTAGTAGGACTGGTATCCCCATTTATAAATCGTGAGCTTTGGGACTATGTTCCATATAAGTGAAAAACTACAGGGAGATCCATTCTTCGGATCTTTCCCACTGTGAAACCCAAGCCCAAAAATCTGAAAGCGCGCACCCATTTTCTAAGAAAAAATTATTCTCAAACTCATATTTTATAAAATTCTGTTTCGTTATTTTTTCTTTTTCTTCTTCTTCATCTTCAATTCCTTTTCTTCAACAGCGCACAAACCCATCATCCATCTTCTAATTTTGGATCAATTCGATTCAACACTCAACAACCCATTCATCTTGTTAACCTCCACCTATTCATAGATTCAACCATTTGATCTTCAGAGCAGATCTATCTTCTTCTTTGGAGTTCAACAGGAAACCCATAATCATCTTCATATTCAAACCATTGACCCCTTATCAACAATGTCATCTCTATCTCTCAAGAACACCGAAACCCTAACTTCAATTCCTTAATCCCATCTGTTGAGCAGCGACACAAAAATTCCTTTTCAATTATGCTCAAACCCACCCAAATTCGTACCAATCTTCACCCAATTTCAGATCTGAAATCACACCCACTAATTGTTCCATCGTTTCTCTAAGTTATGGTAACAAACTAAACATCACCAATGTTTAAACAATCAAAGTATATTAGGCTGCACACGAAAAAAATAGACGATTAGGGCTGTAGAAAAAGATAGTTGAATCTTGTATGTGAAGAAAGTGTTCTCGTATGCCATTGCTTATCAATTCGTTTCCTTATCTTCTTCTTTAGTTGATGTGCTGCTGTGAATAGAAGTTATGGTTCAGAAGATAATTCAGGGTTTGGAGACGGACACAGTATAATATCTATGTTATGGTTGCCACGCACTTTTAAGAATGAATGCTTACAAACTATTAAAAGAGTAGAGATGAGTGGTTTGATGAAGGAAATAATATATACGTTATGCAGATACTTTTTTCTTAGTATTGAAACCAACAAAAAACAAGGTTGCATAACTTATTATGCACCTACAATAATATTTACATAACAAGTTATGCAGTCATGAAAGTGGATGCATAACCTGTTATGCATCTGAAAATATGACTGTATAATGCATTCTGCATCGAGAAAATTGTTGCATAATCTTGTATGCATCGAGAAAATGGATGCATAACCTGATATGCATCATTTAAATATGGCTGCATAACGCATTATGCACCAATTTTTTCTGTACGAACTAAAATCAACCAAAACAATGGCTACATAACTTGTTATGCAGTCGAAAAATGGTTGCATAATTCGTTATGCATCTTTTTTGGAGGCTTCATAATGAATATGCAGTCAGTTTTCGAAAATTTTCCCTAAAACAATGATCACCTCCGATTTTTTCGTGAAAAACAAAAATTTGATATTGTTGTTTGTACTCTTGCTTAGCTCTCTTTAAAAGATTTCCAACGATATAAAATTTGTAAAATTCCAAGGCGCGGATTTTTAGATATGTTATATCCAAGTTGCGTTACCAATTATACCCCTGAAAAGTTAAGATGCATAACGAGTTATCCCTGAAAAACAGTATGCATAACACGTCATGCAGATGCATAAACTGTCATGCAGACAAGTTTTTATAATTTCGAATAATTATGAGTGTCGCAGAAATATTAATGTGTGTCACGATATCCAAAATTAATTGTGGGCCTGACAATGAGAAATTATTTATTTTTGGGTCTCCCCCTTCCCTCCATGTAATAAAAAACAAAAGAAGAAAAAAATAAAGAATTGGGCCGTTAAGGGAACCAGCCCATAACCGAAACAAGTCCATAACAAACACAATCCCGGATCCCCTAATCCTTTCCCCGCATTCTAATTCTAACTCCTCCGCCTTTTGTCGCTGTCTGTACTGTTCTAATTCACTCTTCTTAAACCCTAGTAGAGAAATAAAACTAGGTCTTTTTCCCCATTTTTCTTCGTCTTCTGCTTCAAGGTTTGGCTTCTCTGCGTCCCATAATCTCAGGTTAGCTCTTTCTTTAATCGCCGTTTCTTTTGTAAACCCTAATTTCATAGCCTCAGCATATCATTATTTATAACTTTATAGCTTCAATTTACAAAGATTCAGTTGATTGGAAACTGAAAGTGGTATCCCTGTTCTTTTGAAATTGATTTCTGCAGAAAATGGGTGCTGAAAAAGTAGACGCAGTAGTGGTAGATGCTACAAGAAGAAAGAAAAAGGAGAAAAAGAAGATGCGACCAGCATCTGATTTAGATGCTCCTACAAGCATAGAAGAAACCTGTAAGGCCAATTTAATACATTTTTCTGAACTTTTTTTTATAGGTTTATTGATCTTGAGTTACTCAATATTGTGATTAATTGTAATCTATGGTGCTTAAAATCATGTGTAGTTGTCTATTAGTGGAAATTAGATTCCAGTTTTCCAAAACCATATGCTGTTATTTTTTTCCTTCTATTACTCTCGGATTTCCTCTGATAGTCTAGCTCCTAATTGCTATCTGCTATAGTAAAGACTTCTCTTTGGAGGAGAGCTCATAGTGGTTACAGTGATCATTATGACAGAAACACCAATTACTCTCTGGTTTTATCATAGGGCTAGCTGACACCACGACAACGTGGTTTCCTGTACTTCAGACAGCAAGTACATTGTGGAGCGATTGACAAGGTTTTCCGTGTCAACTAGTCAGAATCTTTTGAGTTGTATGATATTTCTTAGGTTGTGATACTGATTTGTTAGGTTGTGTTAGTTTTTACATACTCAGGAGTCAGGACTAATCCCGTTTTGGACTTGTTTAGGTCATGACGATGTGAAAGGACCGGCAACAGAAGAGAAACTAGTTGCGGTAGTGGTAGATGCTTCAAGAAAAAAGAAAAAGGAGAAAAAGAAGCGACCAGCATCTGATTTAGATGCTCCTACAAACACAGAAGAAGCCTGTAAGGCCATTTTAATTCATTTTTCTGAACTTTTATAAGTTTATTGATCTTGAATTACTCAATATTGTGATTAGTTTGTAATCTTTGTTGCTTAAAATCATGTGTAGTTGAGTATCAATGGAAATTAGATTCCAGTTTTCCAACCCTTAATAAGGTGGACTTAATACTGTGTTCTTTACATGCCGTTATTTTTTTTCTTCCAAAAATTCGATTAATCTCATTGGATATCGAAGGGCTAGCTGACACCACGACTATGTGGTTTCCTTTACTTCTTATAGCAAGTAAATTGTGGAGCCACTGACAAGGTTTTCCCATGTCAACTAGTCAGAATATTTCGAGTTGTATGATATTTCTTAGTTTGTGATACTGATTTGTTAGGTTATGTTAGTTTTTGCACAATCAGGAGTCAGGACTAATCCCGTTTTCGACTTGTTTAGGTCATGACGATGATAAAGGACCGACAATAGAAGAGAAACTTGCGAGTATAAACTTGACTAATGACAATAAAAGCAGCATCACTGAAGACGAGGAGCCTTCTACAATCACAACAGTCCCAAGTGCAGATTCGGTTCACGTGTTGCTCAAGCAAGCATTACATGCTGATGATCGTGTGTTATTGTTAGACTGCTTGTACACGCAAGATGAAAAGGTATGCCTAGTTATTTGATAACATAACTGGATAGAGATATATTTAACACAATGTTTACTGCTTACAACCTTGGGGTTCATGAGAAAATGATCCAATGGCTGAGTGTGTGTCCGTTTCTGGATGGTTCACATAGCAAGCAGATCATCCTACAAAACCTTACTGCAGACCATATTAATTCGTGACTGCAGGTGGTCTAACTATGGTCTTAGAGTAAGTAGAATAAATGTATAACCCATATTATTGGGTTGACTTGTTGTAGCCTACTTTTGGGATTGTCAACCCAATGAGATTGATGTTTTGAATCATAGTGTTACTAATGGAATGATACTTGGTTTCAGGTTATTGCAAATTCGATCTCCCTATTGCATCTGACAGATGCTCTTAAACTCTTGGATGCCTTGTTAGTGCTTACACAGTCAAGGTAAGCTCCTTTTCATTGAGTTTTAAGAGTCAAATTTGTGAGCTAAATTCTGACTGATTGGTTTTGAACTCTTGGTTTTAGGAAGAGTTAGTTCAAAATATACATGGTTCAGTTTATTATACAAGTTTTCCGGTAAAGACCTCGACAAGGCTGAATGTGATTTTTCTTATCAGGGGTGCAGTGCTATCTTGTGCTCTTCCTTGGCTAAAAAATTTACTTCTTCAACATTCAAGTAGCATAACATCAAAAGAATCTTCCCTAAGGTCACTCAACTCTCTATATCAGGTCATTTTCTTCCCTCACTATTTTATTTAATTCTTTTGATTTGTATGCCAAGCTTCTTCTTTCATCTCCTATTTGCTCCACTGCAAGCCATAAGCACATGCATCTTGATACGGTGCTTGCGTACCCGTATATTGTGATAGGAAGCATTCGTCTTAATATTAGTGGGTTACTCATAGACATCAATTATTATGATACTGCACCATAACAATATTACGGTAATTGCAAATGCATCATATGCTAAAAGTGTATGTATAGATGGAATGATCTTATTTTTGGTAATCGCACATATGGGTGATGGGAAATACAAAAGTTACATGAAATGATTTTCAGTAGTGTATTTGAAGGATAACAAGTATAGAGTATCCCATGTTTCCTCAAATATCATTTGAAGCTCTCTCTTTCTGTTACCCCTATCTTTCTTAGCAGTCGAACTGACAATTACATTATGACTGAAAGGATTTTTGTTTTACCCTTATATGCAGCTTATTGAATCTCGAGTTTCAACATTTCGACCAGCTCTTCAGTTATCAAGTTGTTTGGATTACCTTTTCACAGAAGTGAGTTCGATGAAAGTTTTTTACTTTGAATTCGATTTTTATTTACATTTTAGGACTTATCACTTGCTATTGTTGGTTTTTTCTTAAACAGATATCAGATGATGCTGATGATGAGACAATCAAGATTACCCCCATTATTTATGAAGATTTTGATGACAGTGAGTTAGACAAATCTGAAGATGATGCCATGGACAGCGATCCAGAGACTGAAGAACAACAACATGAACAGCATGAGGAAGTTGAGTTCAGTGATTATGATCAAAGCGATGAGATGAGCGAAGATTGACACTGGTTGGAAATGAATAGTCCATCTAGCTAAAAGTAATTGTTGTATTCAATTGCACCAGTATTCTGTGCCTGAAGTCTTTAAGATTTGGTATAACAGTTATAAGCTTTTCCGTAAAATTTGATCTTATGTAAGAGGGAAATTATCTTGACTGCCTTTTAGTATCACTACCTAAAAATTTACGTTCTCAAGAAAAATACTATCAGACTTCCGAACCTCTTGATCATAATCAGCGCTCAGCAGTGTGCACATTTTGAAGGTTTCATTGTAGGCACAGGCACACTGGCCTGTGATCCTCGGTTCTCAGGAGAGATGTAAGAAGCTTAATTTCAGTTTGTTTTTGCTAAAAGAGTGTTGATAGAATAGCCTTGTAATGATTTTTTATCCAAATAACTAATCAGACCTACCAACTATAGAAGGCAGTACTCATTCTGCAGGTAGCTCATTTCTAAGGCACTGTCAGAACAGTCGGCATTGGGCTCGTTACAATTAGGCCTGCACACGGTTCGGTGCGGTTAGTTGTAAAACTGTTCAACTAACCGTTTATAGTGCGGTTAGCACATTTAAAACCGTAACCGAACTCAATAGTATTCGGTTCGGTTTTAACCATAAATTAATCTGTCAGAAATTCTGACAGATTTTGCACCTGCACCTGTACAATGTACTTCCATTCCATACTTAAGAAATAACAACTTACCATACTTAATAGGTTAAACAGATCCATTCCATAAGAGTCTAAACTCTAAAGATCAAACACACCGTCACACACATAATGAAGTCCAAAAGCAAGGAGTCTAAACTCTAAAGATCAAACACACACACACAATAGTCTTAAAGTTTAACATAAGAAAGTAGCACGAAGAGTCGAAGACAAGTAAAAGACTCCAGAGTCCAGTCCATCCATCCAATTCTCAAGCCAACAATCCCCTTAATCCTCATCCTTGCCCAAAATGTCTGCAAAGAGAAAAACTCAAAAGTCAGATCAAAATTCTTCACATCATGGGTAATGTACTTCAAGTGTCTACAACTAGTACACCACACAACTTGAAATTCCAAGTTCAAAAAGGACAGGGAATGAGGGAATACAGAAAGTAACATAAAAAGGACAAGGATCACAAAAGTAACATAAAAGGACCAACACCACACAACTTGAAGAATCAAGTATCAACCACTTTATCTTTAATATTCATATGCAAACCCTAAGCAATTACATAATCATAGATAATGAAACTGAGTGCAACTGACTGCAAGTTTGCAACTCCACTAACCATAAATCATGACATGCAAAAGAAATGACAACTATAGAAATTTTAAGTCAAATAAGAAGTCAATCATGATATGTAAAAGGTGACTGCATTCATTCAAGTGAAACTCTAACTGGATTCATTCAAGTGACAAACAATTCTAGCTGGATTCATTCAACTATAGAAATTTTAAGTCAAATAAGAAGAGAAGAGATTCCATTACCTTCTTCAATGCTGGCATTGTCATCTGGTACATAGTCACATATGAAATCAAGAGAGATAGGTTTCTGCAACCAGCTTTGCGTATAGAGAAGTGCTTCAACTGTCCTGGCAGATAGCGAGCTTCTCCATGGAGTAAGAATGCGCTTCCCGGTACTGAATGCAGACTCTGAAGCAACTGAGGACACTAGTATTTCCAAAATATCCTTCGCCATAAGTGATAGTACCTTATACTTGGTACTATTATCCTGCCACCATGCCAGAATATCAAAATCCCTTGTTGATGCTTCACAGTCACCAAGCAAATACCTTTCCAGTTCAGACTTTGGATGAGTAGAGTGAACATTCATTCTTCGCCTTTTCTTCCTCGACTCAAGCATATCCTCAATGTTCTCTTCTTGTACACAAACTACCATGTCATCCACACCTGCAGCAGTTGTTGACCCAGTACCTAAGACATCAGCACAAATGCACAATCAACATTAGTAAATGATGATGATAACAACATTTATAATATCTAAGTATGTAACAGTAGAAAAAAAGCAGATAACTAAAGTTCAAAAGATGATGTCACCTTCATCTGCATTAGTATTTGAATACATGGTGTTGTACTCTTCATAAAGTCTAACCATGTCTTGTTTCACAGCTTTCAAAACAGTCCCAACCCTGAAATCTTCTTGCTCATACAAACATTCAAGATCAAACTTCAAACCATACTCTTTCTCTCGAGGATCAAGCAACTTAGAAAAAAAAAGAACAGAGTTCATGTCTTCATAATCCCCCCAATATGAGTTGTACTTTTTAAACATTACTTCTGCCATCTTAGAAATATGAGCATCTCAGTTTCCTATATCTCTAAGACGAACCAAATGTTCATGAATCAAAGCTAACTTCCATAAAAACTTATGTGTAGTAACCTGTGTTGAAGCAGAGAATTTAACAGTAGAATCAAAGAAATTTTTTAAACATTTTACAAGACTCCTAACATATGACCAGTCTGCAGCATATGGAGCATGATGACGGGGCTTGTTCCTTTTCTTCGTATTCCTCTTTTTAGTTACATCACATTCACTTTCAGATTCACTAGAACTAAGAAAATAAGCTTCATCATCAATTACAACAGTGTCATCATCAGGACTAGGTAAAGCTTCACATTCAGATTCTTTAAAAATATACTTATCTCGAAAGCTCTTGTCTTCTTTTTCTAACCTCTTAAAGTCCTTCTCATACGGAGTGAAAGCTTCAAGCATTAGATATGTAGAATTCCATCGGGTCTTCACATCCAAGAAAACCATCTTCTTACAATCAATCTTCTCAAGAGCAGCACATTCTTTGAATTTGGTCAACCTAGAGGGAGATCCAGTGACATACTTGACAACTGATCTGATCCTGCTAATTGACTGTGATACAACAACACAACATCTCTAACAACAAGCGCAAGAACATGTGCATCACACCTTACCTGATATAAGAATGAAACAAGGAAATATAAACATGTTGCATATACAGAAAGTATGAAACAAGGAAATACAAAGTGTACAAGCAATGCTACTGATAATTTGTAACAATAATATAAACATGTTGCATACTGATTATCTAAGTACTCATGCTTTCTAAAGCTACATTTAGGATAAAATAACACTACAACTTAAGTACAAATGCAAACATATTATCCATTCCATACAACATGACTAAGCAAAATAGCATCAAAAGATTCAAAAATACTCTACAACTTTA
The DNA here is from genome assembly GCF_003573695.1 of Papaver somniferum. NCBI lineage: Eukaryota > Viridiplantae > Streptophyta > Magnoliopsida > Ranunculales > Papaveraceae > Papaver > Papaver somniferum. Next base: position 44,521,820 of record NC_039365.1, read on the forward strand.
CATAATTAATACATTTCATGGTTGAAATGAGCAGTACTCAAATGGCTAAATGAAACAATTAAACTAACAGCAAGAAGAAAAGCAATCTAACCTGCATGTATTCAGCTCTAACTGTTGCTCCAGTCCAATTAATGACACTGGTTTGAAGATACTCGATCGCCACATTATTTGCACTGAATTGTCCAAAGTCGTACCAAAAAGATCTTCTAGCCCCCAATCCAGCAAACATTTCTCAAGTGTTTTCCCAATATCCACTCCAGTATGACCCTTGATCTGGCAGAACATGATGATTCTCTTTTGGAGCTTCCAATGAATATCAATGAAGTGCACAGTCACACACATGTAGTTGAAGTTGTTTGGAGAGGTCCATGTATCAGTTGTGAGAGAGACTCTTTGTTTACTTTCCTTGAAATATTTCTTCAACTTATCTTTCTCATCTTTGTAGATTGTTAAGAGATCTCTGTATATGGTCATCCTGCTTGCCACCTTGAATCTAGGCTCCAACTGTTCACTGTATCTTCTAAACCATTCTCCTTATACAATTCTAAATGGCAGTTCATCTATTATGACAAACTCAGCCAATCTCCTTCTGCACATATCCTTGTCATAGCTAACAACAACCAATTGGGATGACTGTCCTGGTCTTGGTGGTGGAAACAATAAACTTTGTTGACCCTTCAACTTCTTGTTTGGATTCTCAGGACATGTGCCTAAATGTGTCTTCATGCTGGAGGTGCCATTTCCTCGACTATCTTCTTGCAACTTCTTCTTGCAGTGCTTACATTGGGCTTGTTTGTTATTGAGCCTTGTTAAATCATTCCATACTTTCAACCTCACTTTTCCCTTCTTCTTTGGTTCAGTTGCAGCGGCAGGGTCATGTGTAACCTGCTGAGTTTCTTGTGTAGCATCAACTTGAGGTGTTGATGTTGCAGAAGTTGTCACTTGAGTAGACTCAGCTGCAAGGGATTGAGAGGCTGGAGATGCACCTGCCATCTTGCAGCTCGATAATGAAATTGAACTTGATCCAAGCATTACCACCTGCAACAAACATCATTTCCAACATTTAGTTCAAGAAGCAACAATACAATCAGCATTACAATCATGGATTTCATCATCAAACCTTAGTCACTAAACTAATCAGTATTATAATTTGTAACTCTAACAACTCAGTTACCAAAATCTCACTTCACAGTATTACACAAATAGTTCCAACAACAATTTCTCATAGAGTAATTCATATAACAACAATACCTCATAGATTTAAACACCCATTAAAACCATTTTGCTCATAGATTCGTAGTCACAGACTCACAGATCATAAATCACTTGGTTTTACATCAAAAAAACCTTTTTCATAATCAATACTGAAGATTGAACTCAAATCAAACAGAACAAGTCAAGTGAAGGGTTTTACTTGTTTGATCTCACAATACTCTTTTAATGAAGAACTCCAGCTGCTGGTAATTCAATACTCTTCAAGTTCTGAGAACATAAAACCAAAAAAACAAAAAAAACAATCATAACCCTAAATTGACTGATAAACAATAATCGATTGGCTTAACAAATCGATTGATTAAACATATTTCAAACCATCTCGAGTATCAAAAGAAACCCTAAAATAAAAAAAAACCCTAGAAATTTATAAAAAAAAAACCAATCGAAGAGAAAACAACTTACTAGATCATAGAGATGGTGGTGCTCTTAAGTCTTGAATCTTGATGGAGGTGGAGGAGGCGAATCAGACGACTATATGCAGGAAGAGAAGATTCTGGTAATGGAGGCGACTGGAGAGAGACGGAGTCGGAGAGGAAGAGAAGAAGAAATGAAATGGTTGCAGAAATAGTTTGGGTTTCCAGTTTTTATATTCTAGGGTTACCCGATTTTAGACGGTTAGGATTAATCCTAATAGAAATAAATCAACGACCTATAATAATCGGTTATCGGTTCGGTTAGGGTGCGGTTAATAGTGGAACCGATAACCGAACCGAATATCCAACGGTTACTAAAATTAAACCGACACCGACCGTTGGATTATCGGTTCGGTGCGGTTACAGTTCGATTAGTGCGGTTATCGGTTCGGTTATGTGCAGGCCTAGTTACAATTGATTCCTGCAGGTAAATTATTTTCCACGTGCTTTTGAAAACCAATTGGAATGAAGGTTTTGAGAGAAAGCATGTTGTCAACTTGAGCGTGCAGCTGATAATCTATGTATGGGCAATAGATATGATTATCCCCACAGTTGCGCTTTCGGGAGATTTCTTCCATCCTAAGTTCAAAGCATCACAACTTTTCTTATTACAGGAGCGGGAGCAATTAAGCACCTGGAGATGTCTCATTTGCAAATTGTAGGATATAGAACACCCCCCATCGAACCTGACCAGAGAAATTCAGTATGCGTGTAGGTAGTAGTAGTATTTCTAAACTGGCTACCCACCAAAAAAGATTGTCTCCGCAAAATGGCGGCTTCTCTTGTGATAATCTCTTAAAAAGTCTTGTAATCATCTGACCAGGAAAAGGAGAATAACCTGACATTTCAACACTAGCAACTAGTAACGGGATCTCCGTCTGACAGAAGAATCAAAATAACACAATATCTTAATATTCCTGCTGAGGTATGTGATTATGTCAGATCAAACAATAAAAAAACCAATCAGATTAAATATCCAACCATTCCAACCAAGAGTAATCAGATTACGAACCTTGAATATTCCTGCTGAGGTATGTGATTCTCAACAATATTTTTTTTTAGAGATTATTAACAAGGGATTAAGCCTTTCAATTGAATGGTGAATGAATGTCAAACATACATCTATTTACATTGCTAATTACACAACCTCACCAGAATAAAAGAGAATGGAAAACAAAAATTTGGAACAAAAAAAATTCAAGAATACTGAAATTTTGTGTCATCTGACAGCAGATGCAACAGTATGAGCCCAATTTCTAAGGTGATATTTCATGGCAATTTCATTGTCTAACTTAGGAACTTGCCAATTGATTAATGTCAGCTCTTCTTCCTTTGTTTTGTTATCTAAAACAGCCCAAGCTTCAGACAAATAAGGTCTTTGAATATTTACAGACTTATTATCCTCACCTCTGGCTGGTTTAAAACTTTTATCTTCTTCTTCTTGTGCTTCTGTAATAAGGTTTTCTTTCTTTCCTAATCTCTGTAAACCAGGAATGATTGAAACCAAACTTGAATTCTTATCTTCTTCAGAAAATACAAAACCCAAATCCATAAACCCTTTTAATTCTTCAAACTCAAGATCTGATAAGCTTTTACTGCTCTTCATCTTCTTCATTCTTTTACCCTTGATCATCAATTTATTTGAAGCTGCTGCTCTAGTTTCAACTGATGATGAATCAGGTTTCTGTTCTTCTTCTTCTGAAACTTGTTTTCCTGAATTGATTGTTTGTAATTGGTGCGGTCTTAGAACTGAATCAGGAGAAGATGAAGAAGTAAAACTTGATTGTGACTGTAAATCTTCACTTACAGATCGAAGAAGAGATGATTGTATTCGAGTAATCTCTGGTTTTAAAGGTTTGAATGGAAATTCAAGATCTGGGTTTGTGGCAAAAGACGGTGTTGCGATGATATCATTGTAAAACCAGTTAGAATCAAAGAGATTCAATAATTGCTCCTCATCCATGGCTGCAAATGATTGGGGTTCTAGTGGAATCTATACCTTGATAATGATGATTGAACCCTATATATATATATGTAGTTGAACTAAAGAATCAACCTTAGATGCTACTGGATATTACTAGAAATACCTACTCTGAACACTATAGAGAACACGTTTAAAATTCAACTTCTTACCAATTAAGAATTTCATTTTATTAGTTAACCTCGTGAAACTTGTTAACAAAGTTTCTTTATTCCAGTAATTTGATTAGTCAATTTGTTTGACATGTAGACATGTTAGTAGTTGTGGTTGATATGTAGGGGTTTGGACTAACCACGAGATTAATACGAAACATCGTGGGGGCAGTTCCTTGTCACTGTCAAATTGTCAATGTATGTCGTATGTACGCTACGACTTGCTCTTTTTTTTTTTCATATAAACTAGTGATTCGCTCGTGCTTAGCGTGGACTCAAGTTATGCATCCTAGAGAACTACTGATTCTCACACCAATAATAATCAACGACCATATTCTTTTGGAGCTATAAGTTGATACCTTCTGATGAGGAAAATATCCATAATATTTGCGTTGATATTTTATTGGGGAGAATATCTGCATATTGAGATTGGGTACCAGTAGATTAGAATATTCTCGTAGACTAGAGAATGATGTCAGATCGTTTTTAACTGATTATTAACTGGTTGTCGATAATATTCAGAATAGCTACTGAAGTCATTGTGGATTAATATCCCTCTTTGCAAAGGAATTATCGATAAAGTTTATATGATTGGTAAATATGGATTTTAATCTCACCTGAATACACTCTTAGAACTTTTGTCATAGCATCCAAAAATTTGAAGTTTATCGGAAAGCGTAATAAGAAAATTATGGTCGTTTGTTTTACGGTGCTACCCTAGACAAAGAATTTCAACAAGCACTAACCAGGTTGATGGAAATATAGTCTTGTAGTCTTAGATGACTCGACACATCACCTGAGTGATATCCGTGTATCTACACTCTCGTACATACTTTAAATGAAACTCTTGCTTGTCAGTCGTCGACGTATCATCGTAGCGATGCTCTGGGCAATGATAGTGGGTATTTAGAGCACTGCTCGGTCAAACTCGCATGCGTAGCAATCTCAAGCATGTTTGTCAATGTTAGTGATCAAAACTATAAGTCTTGATTTCTAGTCTACTATAGATAAGTCTCGGACTAGGATAGAAAGTGTAGTTGAGCTCAAGAACTCCATGGCGATCATCATACAAGACGAAGAACTACTCAAGGAACTGGTGGAACTTCATCGACTAAAAGATATGTGGAGACTTGAACTTATCTATCACCCAAAAGTCTATCTACTCTATCTCCTATCTTGAGACAAAAGTCGTTTTGCTATATAGACTTTGATTATACACATTTGCTATTTCAAGCCGAATTTATCTCGCTTATCTATTTCTCGAAATATGTGTTGATAAGCTTTCACTTTGACCAAGTTCATCTTTACCTAGTGAAGAAAGTCATGTTATGTTTCAATCACTTGAAAATGGTTTTGAAGAAAAATAGTTTGTGAATAACAACTATATAACGTCCTCTAAGAATGTTTCAATGATTGAATGAGAGTTTAGATTATATAACCAATGTTGGATATAACCATTTGTGGCAACACATACATGTATAAGTCCTTATACCTTGAACCAAAGTATGCGTACTTTGTTGATTAGGAAAACCGAAACCCAGTCCGCGAACTGTAGGAGGTTCTCTTCCCTAGAAAATTTGCTGGAGTTTGTGAATTGTTACAAACTTATTCCGGGTACTTATGTCCGCGAACTCAGTCCGCGTAATTAAGTTGGTTATTTCTAAAAACGATTATTCGTGAACTTATACTTATATTTACTAAGGAATGCAAGTTTGCAAACCGTGGCTATAAAGTTCATGAAGCGATTCGAGTGAATCAAATCATTTTTTCTTTGATTGTGTCTTGTATACTTCTATAAGATCTAAGCAATTGAACAACTTTCTAACTAGTTCATTTGAGTCATTTGAACTAGTTATGGTGAAGAAGAACATGTTTGATATGAAAGTGCTCATATGGCTAACCATTTGGTTAACTATCGTTGAACCAACAAATGTACATGTTTGGGTACGGTTACACAAACCTAAAATCGTGCATTTCATTTGTGTGTAACAAGCTAAGTTTTCGATCTAACGGTTGAAAGATATTAGCTTGAATCTAATCAAGTTTTCATCTAACGCTGAGTATTGAATGCTTTGTTATTAAGCTAACATTGATTGCAAACCATGATTTGAAAGACTATATAAAGGAGAACTCTAGCAACTGGGAAACCTAATCCCCACACCTCCTGTGTGATACTAGTTGTATAAGCTAGAGTCGATTCTCCTTTAACCTTAAGTTTCTACTGAGACCCTGTAGGTTAAGGACTTGAAGACTTCATTGGGATTGTGAAGCCAGACCGATACTACTTTCTTGTAGTTATGTGATCTGATCTTGATGATTCTATCGTGTTGAGTACAATCGTAACGATTGGCTTGAGATTGATATCTCCTTTAGGCAAGATATAAAAGTAATCACAAACATCTTCGTCTCATTGTTTGTGATTCCACAATATCTTCTTTCGCCGAGTCGATTAAGATTATTATGAGGTGATTGATAATACTGAGTTGTTCTTCGAGAATATAAGTCTGGTATATCAATTGGTTCCTGTTCACCTTGATTTATCAAAAGACGGAACAAAACTCGTAGGTATTTCTGTGGGAGACAGATTTATCTATTACCGTGGACTTTTCTGTGTGATATAGATTTGTTTATTAAAGTCTTCGACTTTGGGTCGTAGCAACTCTTAGTTGTGGGTGAGATCATATAAGGGAATCAAGTACGTAGCATCCTGCTGGGATCAGAGACGTATGGGCATAAATGTACCTTTGATCAGTGTGAGATTGATTGGGGTTCAACTACAGTCCAGACCGAAGTTAGTTTATAGTATGCTAGTGTCTGTAGCGGCTTAATACAGTTTGTCTTCAATCTGGACTAGGTCCAAGGGTTTTTCTGCATTTGCGGTTTCCTCGTTAACAAAACTTCTGGTGTCTATGTTATTTCTTTTCCGTATTATATTTTGTTATATAATTGAAATATCACAGGTTGTGCGTTTGAATCAATCAATTAGAATATCCAACCTTTGGTTGTTGATTTACATTGATTGATACTTGAACATCTGTCTTTGGTACCGTTCAAGTGATTTCTCTTGTATTCAATTAGACTCGCAGATTTCTATTTTCTTGAGTAAGAATTGAATCGAGAAAGATAGATATAAATCTTTGTTATACTTTATTAAGATTGAGTCTAGTTGATTATATTGAAAGTATATTGGATTTAGTCCATACATATTGCTAAGCCAAATATTGGGTGTGGTTGTTATACCCCCGCATTTTCAATTGGTATCAGAGAAGGCAAACAAGTTTAAAGACCTTATAAGTCTGTGTTTGTAAGCGATCTGACTATATGGACAGTAAAGTCTCTAAAAATGCTTCACCAGGATTAAAAACCAATCGCAGAAAAAGTTCTGTAAACTGGTCATTCTCCAGAAAAAGTTGGATGAACAAATCCGGATCAACTCTGATCTTGTTGCAGAAATCGCAATACTTATGGATTTGAAATCTATCAAAACTCCTTTGATGGATCTGAATAACTCCACTTGTTCTTCTCTGAAGAACAGTCGTAAGTCAGATGATAAACAACGTTCAGATGTTGTGAAAGCTGATATGACTCAGAACTGCTCAGACGAGCTTAAAGATGTCGGCCCTTGTTTGTTTTGTGATTCTTCCAATCGCTTTCAACATACTTGTATGTCCTTCCAAAAGAGCCTGAAAGTTGCAAGTAATCTTCATAAGAAAACTAAACAACTGGTTGCTTCACTAAAAGGATGTACAAAACTAACAGGAAATCCTAAATAGGAATGTACTAATAGTATGAGAGCTTTTGCTTTAAAATCAACATCACCCTTTCAATGGTTTCTTTATAGTGGATGTAGCAGACATATGACAGGTGATATCACATGGTTTGTTTCGTCAAACGACTATGAAGGAGGACCGGTAACATTTGGAGATGGAAGTTGTTGTTACATAAACAAGAAAGGGACGATCAAACTACGCGGCGTACCTGAAATCCATGATGTAGTATACGTAAAAGGTATGACTGCAAATCTTATTTCTATTATTCAAATTTGTGACAAAGGTCATCGAGTTGTTTTCAATGAAAATAGATGTGACACTGTAGGAAAAACTGGGAAAGTAATTTTTCAGGAAACTCGTAGTAAAAACAACTGTTATCTTTTGGATACTCAGTTCGGTAACTGTTGCAATTTGACTAAGGTAGAATCTACACATCTTTGGCATGAGCGTTTTGGTCACATCAATTATCGTCTTCTAACTAAGATCATTAGCAAAGAACTTGTTAGAGGCGTTCCCAAAATCAATGCAAAAATTGATGGTGTATGTGGTGCCTGTCAAAAGGGTAAACAACCGAAAGTTCACCATAAATCATCTCGAGATATTCTCACTAAAGCTCCACTTGATTTAATTCATACGGATCTCTTCGGACCAATTCAACAACCCACGGTTGCTGGTAATAAGTACGCTTTAGTTATGGTAGATGATTACACCAGGTTCACTTGGGTTGCATTTCTTTCTCATAAGAATGAAATCCTTGGTGAATTTAAGATTATTGTTAAAAGAATCCAGAACGAACAAGGTCGCAAACTAAAGAAAATTAGAAGTGATCATGAAACTGAATTAAGGACACTAAGGTGTTTGAATTTTGTGACGAACTGGGAATCATTCAACAATATTCACCACCCATCACTCCTCAAGCTAATGGAGTTGCAGAAAGAAAAAATAGGAACATTCAGGAAATGGCCAGGGTAATGCTCCATAACAAAAACTTACCATTAAGATTTTGGGGAGAAGCTGTCTTTACAACGTGCTACTTGATCAACCATGTTTACCTACGGTCTAAAACCCTAAACACTCCTTATGAGTTGTGGTACGGAAGAAAACCCAACTTGCACTATCTCAGAGTGTTCGGAAGTAAATGCTACATTCTAAAAGATTGAGAACAGAGAGGGAAATTTTATACCAAAAGCGATGAAGGTATCTTTCTTGGCCATGCTTCTGATAGTCGTGGTTTTCTAGTATTTAATCACAGAACCCGGGTCATGATTGAATCTGCTAATGTTATCATCGATGATATTAGTAATTTTCATCATGATAATCCTCCTGCTGAATTGCCTCCAACTGAGACAATTGAGAAAGTCAAAGAAATCCCAGATTCAGTTGAAGTTATCCCAACTGTTACTGATCTTGATATTTTTAGTGACGAGGAGAAGAGCACTGATCAGGATATTCCTGACGAACAAGAACGTGTCCCTCCACGACACCTCTGGTTTCAAAGGAATCATGATCCCAACAGTATTATTGGAGGAAGATATTCTACATCTAAGACAAGAGGACAACTTCAAAATATTTGCAATTTTGGTTGTTATATTTCACAAGTAGAACCAAGAAATGTTGATGAAGCTCTTAGCAATCCCTTTTGGGTGAATGCAATGCATGAAGAGTTAAATCAATTTCAAAGACAAGACGTATGGGAACTTGTACCTTGTCCCTCCAATATTAATATTGTTGGTACTAAATGGATATTCAAGAATAAGTCTGATGAATTTGGCACAATTGTCAGAAATAAAGCTAGACTTGTCGCTCAAGGATATTCACATATTGAAGGTATCGACTTTGACGAAACATTTGCTCCTGTGGCACGCCTTGAGTCCATTCGACTATTATTAGCTCATGCTTGTTTTCTTAAGGTTAAGCTGTTCCAAATGGATATAAAATCCGCATTCCTAAAAGGAATTTTAAAAGAGGAAGTCTATGTCGCTCAACCTAAGGGCTTTGAAAATCCTGATTTCGCATATCATGTTCTTAAGCTCAAAAAGGCATTATATGGGTTAAAACAAGCACCGAGAGCCTGGTTCGAAAAACTTACCACTTCTCTTATTAGGAAAGGTTTTTCAAGAGGCGGAGCTGATAAAACTTTGTTTACCAAATGGAGTGGGAAAGATGTTGTCACAGCTCAAGTCTATGTAGATGATATCATCTATGGTTCAACTTCTGAAAAACTTGCAAAGGACTTCCAAGTCTCTCTTGCTAAAGAATTTGAATTGAACAATGTTGGTGAATTGAAGTTCTTCCTGGGATTACAAATTCAACAACATAAGGATGGAATTTACTTATCCCAAGAAAAATATGTAAAGGATCTTGTCTCAAGGTTCAGTCTAGATAAGTCAACTCCAAAACTGACACCTATGCCCACTACTGGTAAACTGCGTAGAGATGAGAAAGGAGTAAAAGTGGACCAAAAATTGTACTGATCCATTATTGGTAGCCTTTTATATCTTACAACTACTAGACCTGGTATTTCTTTTAGTGTTGGTTTTTGTGGTAGATTTCAGGCTAATCCAAAAGGAATCTCATCTTGCAGCTGCAAAAAGGATCGTATGATATGTCAATCACACTTTCGGGTATGGTCTATCTTACACTTATGATACTAACACTGACCTTTCTGCTTATTTAGACGTTGATTGGGCAGGATGTGTAGAAGACAGAAAGAGTACATCAGGGGGTTTGTACTACGTAGGGCTGAATCTTGTGGCTTGACATAGCAAAAAACAGAATTCACAATCCCTGTCTACATGTGAAGCAGAATATATTGTTGCTGGCTCATGTTGTACTCAACTTCTATGGATGAAACAAATGCTGGCTGATTATGAAATTGATACTGGAATAATGAAGATCTTTTTGTGATAACTCTAGTGCGATTCGAATCACTGAGAATCCTGCTGAGCACTCAAGAACAAAGCACATTGATATAAGGTACCATTTTATTCGACATCTCTATGAAAATCATATCTAAATAATTTGTGCCTTCCGAACAACAGTTGGATGATATTCTCACTAAATCATTAGACACTGCTACTTTTCAACACTTACGGCAGTCTATTGGTGTTTTTTTGGTTCATTAGTTATTTTCATGACTCTTTCCCCTGTGCTTATCTCGATCTTTTGGGAAATTTAGTTTGAAACTTCAGTAAGTGTTTACTTCAATTCCGCATTTGTTTCCATAGGTTGATTTTCTGTCAGGTTTCTTAGTGTGTTGTGTCCAAAGAAATCCTTCTTTTCTCTTGAAATTAAGGTCGCTCTTGTTGTTATTTCGGGAATGACATTTTATGGGGTAGAGTTCTTAATTAAACTTGTGCTTTATTGCCAAATCTTTGTGGGGAGTGCGGCTGTGGAATATTATAGGAGTTATCTTGTATCTTTATAAACTCCTTGATGAAAGCATTTAGCTTCGGATTTATGATTGCATCTAAATAAGTTGATATGTGCTTAATTTTGTTCATGCAATGTCTCTATGGAAATTTTCATTAGGATCCCGTCTTCGTACCTTTGCCAATTTTATTGACAAAAAGGGGGAGAATTAATGTGTAGATCACACTACAAATACATATGGTTTTCGGATTATTATGTAAGGGGGAGTGGTTCCGTGTGAGATGGAGTATTGACTAAGGGGGAGTGATACATATCACCATAGTATTTTTGTCGAAGTTGTGATACAATTTAACATTGATGTTGTATAATAATACTATGACACTGTATAACAATGATTGAGAATTCTTGTTTTCTCATTGTTATAACTACGGATTTTCAACAATGATGATGCTAAACTTACAACCTTTGGAATCATTGGAGTACTTGGAAGTGACGAAGATTTCGAGTAATGTTGAAGATTAGGTATGTGGAAGAAGAGCTACAAAAGTTTATTTATCTATTTTTGTATTCCATATGTATTGATAGTTTTGTCACTAAAATTGACAAAGGGGGAGATTGTTAGAGCACTGCTCGGTCGAACTCGCATGCGTTTCTATCTCAAGCATGTTTGTCAATGTTAGTGATCAAAACTATAAGTCTTAATTTCTAGTCTACTATAACTAAGTCTCGGACAAGGATAGAAAGTGTAGTTGAGCTCAAGAACTCCATGGCGATCATCATATAAGACGAACAACTACTCAAGGAACTGGTGGAACTTCATCAACTAAAAGGTATGTGGAGACTTGAACTTATCTATCACTCAAAATTCTATCTACTCTATCTCTTATCATGAGACATAAGTCGTTTTGCTATATAGACTTTGATTATACACATTTACTATTTCGAGCCGAGTTTATCTCGCTTATCTATTTCTCGAAATATGTGTTGATAAGATTTCACTTTGACCAAGTTCATCTTTACCTAGTGAAGAAAGTCATGTTATGTTTCAATCACTTGAAAATGGTTTTGAAGAAAAATAGTTTGTGAATAACAACTATATAACGTCCTCTAAGAATGTTTCAATGATTGAAATGAGAGTTTAGATTATATAACCAATGTTGGATATAAGCATTGTGTGGAAACAAATACATGTATAAGTCCTTTTTCCTTGAACCAAAGTATGCGTACTTTGTTGATTAGGAAAAACGGAACCCAGTCCGCGAAATGTCGGAGGTTCTCTTCCCGAGAAAATCTGCTGGAGTTTGTGAATTGTTTACAAACTTATTCCGGGTACTTAAGTCCGCGAACTCAGTCCGCGTACTTAAGTTGGTTATTTCTAAAAATGATTATTCGTGAACTTATACTTATATTAACTAAGGAATGCAAGTTTGCAAACCGTGGCTATAAAGTTCATGATTCGATTCGAATGAATCAAATCTTTTTTTCTTCGATTTTGTCTTGTATACTTATGTAAGATCTAAGCAATTGAACAACTCTCTAACTAGTTCATTTGAGTCATTTGAACTAGTTATGGTGAAGAAGAACATGGTTGATATGAAAGTGCTCATATGTTTAACCATTTGGTTAACTATTGTTGAACCAACAAATGTACATGTTTGGGTACGGTTACACAAACCTAAAATCGTGCATTTCATTTGTGTGTAACAAGCTAAGTTTTCGATCTAACGGTTGAAAGATATTAGCTTGAATCTAATAAGGTTTTCATCTAACAGTGAATATTGAATGCTTTGTTACTAAGCTAACATTGATTGCAAATCCTGATTTGAAAGACTATATAAGGAAGAACTCTAGAAACTGGGAAACCTAATCCCCACACCTCCTGTGTGATACTAGTTGTATAAGCGAGAGTCGATTCTCCTTTAACCTTTGGTTTCTACCGAGACCATGTAGGTTAACGACTTGAAGACTTCACTGGGATTGTGAAGCCAGACCGATACTACTTTCTTGTAGTTGTGTGATCTGATCTTGCTGATTCTATCGTGTTGAGTACAATCGTAACGATTGGCTTGAGATTGATGTCTCCGATAGACAAGATATAAAAGTAATCACAACATCTTCGTCTCATAGTTGTGGTTCCTCAATATCTTCTTTCGCCGCGTCGATTAATCTTATTGTGAGGTGATTGATAATACTGAGCTGTTCTTCGGGAATATAAGTCTGGTTTATCAATTGGTTCCTGTTCACCTTGATTTATCAAAAGATGGAACAAAACTCGTAGGTATTTCTGTGGGAGACAGATTTATCTATTACCGTAGACTTTTCTGTGTGATACAAATTTGTTTATTAAAGTCTTCGACTTTGGTTCGTAGCAACTCTTAGTTGTGGGTGAGATCAGCTAAGGGAATCAAGTACGTAGCATCCTGCTGGGATCAGAGACGTAGGAGCATAACTGTACCTTGGATCAGTGTGAGATTGATTGGGATTCAACTACAGTCCAGACCGAAGTTAGTTTGTAGTAGGCTAGTGTCTGTAGCGGCTTAATACAATGTGTGTTCAATCTGGACTAGGTCCCAGGGTTTTTCTGCATTTGCAGTTTCCTCGTTAACAAAACTTCTGGTGTCTGTGTTATTTCTTTTCCGCATCATATTTTGTTATATAATTGAAATATCACAGGTTGTGCGTTTGAGTCAATCAATTAGAATATCAAACCTTTGGTTGTTAATTTACATTGATTGACACTTGAACATTGGTCTTTGGTACCGTTCAAGTGATTTCTCTTGTATTCAATTAGACTCGCAGATTTCTATTTGCTTGAGTAAGAATTGTATCGAGAAAGATAGATATAAATCTTTGTTATACTTTATTAAGATAAAGTCTAGTTGATTCTATTGAAAGTATATTGGAGTTAGTCCATACAGATTGCTAAGCGAAATATTAGGTGTGCTTGTTATACCCCCGCATTTTCAGACAAAACTTAACTCTCACGGGAGACACCCATAGCCATAATTTCTAGTATACGTCCCCACGAGACACTGCTGGTTGTGATGCTGCGATTCCTAGCGCACATCCTCGACGAGATACTGCTGGTCACATAGATTCCGTGGAGTGTAAAACGTCCTTGGCAGATTTATGAACCAGAACATCTACAATTCCAGCATGTCTTCACGAGACGCAGCTGGTTGTAATGCCATGATTCCTAGTATACATCCTCGACGAGATACTGTTGGTCATGTAGGCTCTGTAGATGCGTAAAAACGCCCCCGACGGACTTATGAACCTGAGCGGAGACATATATGTCTCATGTAAGCACCACTCACCTTATTTGAGATCAAGGACTGATTCCTAGTACATCATCGCGATATACACTGGTCATGTCTACTCTAGGCTCTGACTCGACTTACTAAGGCTTCCGAATAATACCTAGGACATCCCCGCGAGATACGTTAGTTATTATGCCTCTGGGCCCTTTCGACAGACTCCTAGAACGTCCTTTAGAGATACACTTGTTATATCGTCCCCACAGATACAATTGACTCCTAAAATATCTCTGTAACATACGCTGGTCAAAGACAAGTGAGCCGAAGTTTCACAGAGACATTATTAGGCGTGCAAGCTTTCCTTTCTCTCCGAACATTTCCCAGCTGTATTCGGAGAGACTGGATCGCGTCATCCAAATCTCAGATGTCCTCCGTCGCGTCAGTCAAGTCTCAGATATCCTCAGTCGCGTCAGCCAACTCTCAGACAGCCTCAGTCGCAATGGCTAAATCTCAGAAAACCTCGGATGGCCTTATCCGAGATAAGCCAACTCGTATGAAGAGTCTTGTACAAGCAAAGGGCTCAAGGCTTTTTCTCAGCGTCTCAAACACACTCACGACTAGTACATTGGGCCTGAACTGTACATGTCTATCCAAAAACGTAGATAAGCTCCCATGACCTCCACATGCTCAACATAGGGACCCAAAAGTAATAATACGGTCTCCACGTGACATATGTGACCGGCCATTGGGAGACATATCTCAACCCCATCTCCTCTCACACTCTACACACGATTTATGAGACATTCCATGCCTTTTCACATGACTCATCCTAGTCATTCTCACAAATCAGAGAATCTATCTTTATCTCGTCCAACTCGGCTATAGATAATAATTATATTTCTCAACACATCATCGCAAAGGCTGACTCAGCTTCACACTAATGGTGGGATATCAATTAGGATTTTGTCCTGGAGGTCTGCGACACGTGTGAGAAATACCCGACCTATTCCTGAAGAGATGGGAGAAGTTATCACACGACAAGCAATCCCTATCTTCACCGACCTGAGATTAGAGAATTCAACTACAAATAGGTCATCTATTTCTCCAAGCTAACACACAACATTCTCATACCTCTCAGAGTAATAACTGGTTCTCTGATCTCTCTTCATCTACTTTCATCCCTAAGACCATCCCTAACCTCTCATGTGACTGAAGAATCCTTTGAGAACGGCCGCTATACGTGGTTTAGGAGAATACTGTTTGTGTTCAACCTCCCGTAACTCACTTTCATAAACCCTAGAATCCCATATTATCCTGTCGCTGATTTTAGGTAACTACAACAAATTTTTTAAAATCTTTAGAAATTGCAAATCAAATTGCCTTCTTGGGAAATAGTAAATGTGGTAGTAAGAGTGTAACTTGTGAATACCAATATTCCTCGGAGCACGTGTCACGATCTTAGTGGTCACATACAAGATAAATGTGTATCCCTCGCTATACAGAGAAACCTGAGTAGCAGAGGATACCTTCACAGATCTTCTTTATCTCATCCCAACAAGGGATACTCGACGGTCAAGATGGAAAACGTAAAGCCTAGTCTAGGGAGGGGAAGCTGGCGAAGGGACAGATAGATGACGCATCTAATCAGCAATAAATTCACAAATCTATTATCTACACTCATAACCAAAGCACGTGGAAAGAAATGACGTGGCAGAATCTGTCTGGCAAAGGTTAACGGTGAAAGAAGGTACAATCTGTACTGAGGCTGGGAAGTTCCCGAAGGAACGTGGATAAGCTGAGGTGGCAGAGTCCGACTGGAGAAAGCACGCAGTGAACGAAGATACCATTTGTATGAAAGGTATATCAGGGAACGATGGATCCAAAGATAGAAAAGATATACCTGGAGCAGAAGGGGATATAAATACCAAGCTTCACCAACAAACCAAGGGCATTCAGTACCTAGGAGAAGAAGATCTAGTCTTAACCTTATACCTCATTAATGTTTAGAACTTAAGTATTTACTTAAACTTGAGTTCTCTCTATTACTTTGGGAAGCATTTAAGATCTTTGTAACCACCACTACTTAATACAAACAAATCACTCATTACCCCATGGATGTAGACAAAAGTCGAACCACGTAATCTCTCATGTCTCATGATAACTTAGTAGCATTTACATTATATTTGTGTTCTTTGATATTATCTTGATCTTAGATATATTTTATTACTTAATATTATCAGTTCAACAGATGTATCATTACTACATAGTACTCGATCCTCTGAGCTGTTTACATTACGTAGACTATGGGAAAATTAATAGTCACATAACTTAAACCACGCATTGAGTGTGGATGGTAAATTGATCCAAAATATTCTGCTCATTCTAAAAGGAAATAACCAATCGCGGTCATTGAAAGATAGAGCTCTTGAAGAACTGTCAAAGGAAGATTTAATTTCTCTGAGTATGGTTCTCCTAACAATTGCACGTCTCCGCTAAGGCTACTAAACCTCAAATCGAGGGGATTTTCATAAAACATACGTGAAATGGAGAAATTTACGATCGTAATATAATGATCGTTGGTGATATATGTTAGAGCATTGATTGGTCGAACTCAGAAGTGTTGCTATCTAAAGATTGTTATCAAATTTAGTTTACACATGTTCACGTTGGTTTGCTTGCCGGCCGGTCTTCCCAACAAGCAACAACTTTTACATAGTGTGGAACTTAATTCTACCTTATTAACTTTGATTTTTAGTCTACTTTAGTCAAGTTTCAGATTAGGATTAGAAGTGTATAGTTGAGTATCAGAAACCGCCGAACATCCTTGAAGATTGAAAATTGGAGATCAAACGAAGACATCAACGAGTAATTCTTCAAAAAAGGTATGTGGTTACTGATTTCATTCGGATTCTTGTTCAATTCTACCTTCCTAATCTATCGAAACAATTTCTCACTCTATGGAACAATCCAATGACAGTATACATACATTTATGTATGGACTCGAGGTTATTTGAGGCATGACTTTAGTGATAATAATCTTTATCCCTGGAAAGGTTCTCATGTTGTTGTGAATGAGCTTACGAATTCAAAGAGACAAGAATCACTCAATTCCGAGTTATAACAAAGAAGTTATTGAGTGTTATTAAAGCAACAGTTACAAGTGTTGTTGTTACTGTTATAGTTCGTTAGTAGGAAACAATCCACGAACTGTTTGTAACGTTTCACGGACTTAAGCGCAAATACATGACTAAAAGCTTTTTGTAGTCAAGTTTTTGATGTTTCCTTATCTAGACAAGATGAATATTCTTCCAAAAACTTTTGATTGCCATATTAAAGTGTTTGTGATGTTTTAGAATTCCTTCCTAAGTTAAATTGTGATTTATTCTCAAAAATACAATTTATGCTAAAGTAATTATTTATTTAATTATTTACGCAAGAGTTGTAACTTAGGAAACTCCCAAAATTAGGAGAGTCTTGAAAAAAGAAAATACATCACAAGCTTGCTTGGGGTTCAAGCTACCTTGGAATTTGCGTAGGTTTCAAGCTACCTTGGAATTTGCGTAGGTTTAAAGCTACCTTGTTCGCTATGAATAAAGGGTTCGTGAATGCTACACTTTTTATCCCTTGGAAAGTTTGTGTAATATTCATAAGGTTGTTTTCCACTACTTTTGTTCTTCTTCAACAAGAGTGAGATAAATAAGTCTTTGCATTCGGGATCGCAAAGTCGAGTTGGTTTAATTATCTTTGATAGTTGCGTTTTCTATTCTAAGGTCCTTTTCTTCTAATATAAGGTTATTCAAGAGTTGTTGATCATAAAAACTAGGTTTTGATATATTTCGATTCACGATCGTATACCGACACTAGTTAGTCGAAATCAGATTTAGAAAGAAAAATTGAATTAAGGTATCTTATAAACTCCTTAAGAAGTTTTAACAAGATATCTCTAGATTTATTCTAGTTGTTCTTTGTTATAGAATTATTAGGATTTTCTTATCTTGAAAATTGATCTTTGGCATCTTCCAAGTTCACTTATGAAAATTAGGATTCACTAACTCATTTTCTGTACACATACTGATTGTAAGTTGTAGAGTATAAACCATAATCTACAAGTTTGTTTTGATATCTCTACTTTTATCTGGTAGTTGTTCGAAACAAACACAAGATTTCCAAAACCTTGGTTCACACCTAGAGGGAAATCAAAAGCGGTGTTTTGTGGATTTAAAACCCAAAAGTCTTCACTGAGGCTGAAGCAACTCTTAGGCTGTAAAGGACATCAGCTAAGGGAATCAAGTGCGTAGAATCTTGCGAGGTTCAAGAGAAGTAAGGACCGCGGTTGTAACTGGATCGTTGTAATGGACCGAAGTATTGATAGTAGTCTAGTGTTTGTGGCGCTTAATACAGCTCGGTGTTCAAACTGGACTAGGT
Source organism: Papaver somniferum (assembly GCF_003573695.1). Taxonomy (NCBI): domain Eukaryota; kingdom Viridiplantae; phylum Streptophyta; class Magnoliopsida; order Ranunculales; family Papaveraceae; genus Papaver; species Papaver somniferum. The sequence goes on from NC_039365.1 coordinate 44,540,465, forward strand.
CCCGGGTTTTTCTGCATGTGCAGTTTTCCTCGTTAACAAAATTTCTTTGTGTCTTGCTTTACTTTTATTTTCCGTATTATATTTTGTTTGATATAATTAAAGTAAACGCAAGTGATTCGATAAATAACCTAAATAGTTTTTAACTAAAACTGTATTAAACCTACAAGGCTTGTTCTTGGAATTCGTATCTTGAAATATAATTTACAAGAATTACTTTTGTTAGAATTCGGTTCACGTACTGTTACGGTACTAGGTTATCTTGGATATTTGAAATCATCCAAGAGTTCTTGTACACAATCAGATTCACGTATCTTTTTGATTGTACAAGAATAATAAACCGTATATACATGTTGTCGAAGGATCATTAAGTTGGTTTACTTCCAATTGTATTAGGTTTTTGTCTCATAGGTCCGAATGAAAAAGTTGGTGGTGTATTTGCGTTTTCAACATAGTCAAAGTATCCACTGATACATCCATACATGATATAGTTTTCAAATCACACACTGTAGGAGAATGTCATTAAAGGAATAATTGGTTAAACTAAAATAAGATATTAAGGCAAAATAGCAGTTTCTCCTAAAACTGCATCCATACACTTTGTAACATGAGCTAATATCTGGAAACATGTGGGTCGTGACTGCATTCTCGACATCCAAAATATAAACATTATTGGATACATGGTGAGAAAAGTGAAGTCAACTAATAACACAAAGTATTTTACAGAAACTTAAGATGGATTACAAAGAAGCATCCTTGTATTAGATGCAACTGTATATTTCATTAGTTGATGAAGTCTGTTAGTCCTTGAAGGATTCGACGTGAATCTAATGAATATGGTTAACGCCTATCTACATGTAAGACAAGATAAAAATACCTGCCTAAAAATTCCTAAAAGTTTTCAGGTATAAACAAAATAATCATGTCGTATGTATGTAGTGAAGCTTAATCGAGCCTTATGTGGTTTGAAATGATCTAGATGAATTTTGCACAATCGCCTAAGTGAATACTTATTGATACAGATATATGTAAATCATATTATATACCCACGAACTATACATTTGCTAGATTTGATATAGACAACACCAATTTAATTGGAAACTCTTGAAGAGTTCGTTCTCCAAAGCATAAAATGCTTAAAGAACAAGTTCGAGATGAAAATCTTTTTAAAAAAAGGTTAGTTTCAACATGTTGATTAAATATTGCATATGTAGGCTCATTAATTCCGTCAACTTTAAAGGTTAAGACATGTTTAGTGGACAAGCTCATAGGGTTGTATTTTTACGATCTCTTACTTTTAAGATTGATCAAATCACATCTCAAAAAAAGATGAAGTATCAATATGTGGTATGTGTTACATCAAAGATGTGTAAATGGTATAACATATAAAATACGTTTTAAGTACCTGATATTGGTTTTGTAATAAACATGTAACTTAGGTTGTAATGAATACCAATATCAAGACATTGGTCAGAAGAAAAGTTTTCCATCTTCGTGGTACCGTTAGAATTTATCTTTGAGATGTGATTTGTCCAATATCTTTTGAGATGTCTCCCGTGGAGAAAAATAATCATACTGATATCTTGTGGTTGCTACCTTCTTGACAGTTTCTGTCAATATTTGATCACGCAAGGTATATGACTTATTGAAAACGAGGGGTACAACAACCACACCCAACTTTTTCATTCGGCAATCTGTATGGACTAAAGTACAATATAATTTCGAGAGTTAACAACTTAATGAAACTCAATCAAGGAAGGATATCAAATATATTTATCTCTTTCTCAACACAATTAGTTAATCAAACGGAAATGAATCCGCGAATCTGAATGATGTGAGAAAAACTCAGATGGTACCAAAGACTAATATCCGAGTGTCAATCATGTTCTGTCCAACAAATAAGGTTGGATTTATGAACTGTGACAGAACAACGCACAACCTGTGATATTTCAATTATATAAAGAAAATATAGTGCGGAAAAGAAATAACACAGACACCAGAAATTTTGTTAACGAGGAAACCGCAAATGCAGAAAAACCACGCGACCTAGTCCAAACTTGAACACCACACTGTATTAGGCCGCTACAGAATCTATCCTACTGACAAGATAACTTCGGACTAGAATGTAGTTGAGTCGTAACCCAGTATCACACTGATTAAGGTACAAGCACGTTCCTTACGCCTCTTGAATCTCGCAAGACCCTACGCACTTTATTCCCCTAGCTAAAGTCCTTTATAGCCTAGGAGTTTTTACGACCCAAAGTCGAAGACTTATAAACAAATTTGTCTCCCACAGATAAGTTTATTCTTATTTTTGGCTTTCGTCTTTAGATTCAAAGATCAAGGTGAACAAGAAACACAACTAATAAACTGGTCTTATGTCTCCCGAAGAGCATCCTAGAATATTAGTCACCTCACAATAACCTAACTGATTTGCAGAAGAAGTTATTACGAATCACAAGAGTCTAAGACGAAGAACTGTTGTGATTACTTTTTATATCTTACCTACCATAGATAAATCTCGAGATAATATTAGAAAAGATTAAACTCAATACGATAGAATAGTAAGATTAGGATACGCAACTACAGAGAAAATAGTTGTACCTGGCTTCACGAATCCCAAGCGAAGTCTTTAAGTCATTGTTGATGAGGAAAAAAAATTTGCTGGTTTTTCAGGGAATGGAGAGACGACCGTGCAGATGGAGGCTCCTCAACTGAGCAAACTGCCTAACCTCAAACAAATACGCTGCATGGGAGTGCTTTGAGTTCGAGAGATCAATCTGTAAGACTCCGGCCTAAACCAAGAAATGGCCGTTCCAGAGTCAATTCGGTCACAAAGAGGGAAGAGGGTTGATCTATATGAGGGAATCTGAGAAGTGCGTGAGATCAATGATGATCAAGGATTGTGAATGTGTTGTATGTTTCTTCAAATGAATAATAAGTTTTAATTCTACTCAATTGAGAGAGATTGTTGCTCACACGATAATTATTGGTTAGATGGATGTTGTCTTTTCTACCAATATTGTTTTTAATCGTGATTTGAGAAACTTAATTATTTTGCTAGAATGTAGACACATTTATCTCCAGTAAGTGTGACGGTTTCTCGAGTAAAAGAGTGGGAAAGTGGAAAATCGTGGTTTAACCAGTTCCAGGTCGTGCAGAGACTTGGTTGATTGTCCCCCCACTACTTTGCTAACTCCCTTAAATGCTTGCACGAATTACTCACATTCCTCATCGTGGATGAACACACATGTCGTAGTCCGCTAGAACAAAACCCTAATTAGTATCCCCCATGTGACAGGATAGATGTCTCATGAACGTGGAGTCTTCAAGGCAAACGTGTATTTGATCAGTCAGTCGTTGACTTGATTAGACGACGAGTCTAAGTATTGTTCAGTCGAGCATGATTGTTGAATGCTCTATGATTCATAGATTGAACATGTCTGCGGGGACGTATAGTTCTCGAATGAATGATGTTGAGAATTGAATCATGAATATTGATAGTCTGAGCAAATATTGCTCGTACGATGAATTGTTGAATATTGATAGTCGAATCAATCTTCGAGCATCTGAGAAAATATTGCTCATTTGATGAATTACTGAATATTGATAGTTGGATCAATATTCGAGCATCTGAACAAATATTGCTCATTCGATGAATTACTAAATATTGATAGTTGAATCAATATTCGAGCATCTGAGCAAATATTGCTCATTTGATGAATTATTGGTAGCATGACAAAATAATATATTAATTAAAATATTGGTAGTTGGACCAAATTTTACATAATTAATCCAGATGTTGATTGCCGAATCAACATAAAATTATTAGTGTTTGAACTTGCTCAGAACTATGATTTGCAGAGCATTCGTTCGAAACCCTAATTTTGATCAGTTGCTGATCAATTGATGATTAACTGAAAATAAGTCACTGAGTGAAGGAGGGACCGGATACATGGGATGATGGCCGACCATGTAGCGCCCAAGTGATCGAGTGAGCATGCACCAAAGTCCTTTGTTGACAAGTTGGTGAAAGGATGATCAAATGTTGGTTAATCATTTATTAAAATAGTGCTCGTCTGAGCGTTAGGTAATAAAACTTAGTTGTGGAGAGATGAGGGACCGATCAAGGGGTCATGGGACCGACCCTTAGAGGTCGTGGGACCGGCTGATGGTCGATTGAGCAAATCCCAAGTTGGTTGGAGAGAGTTTGAACCCAATATGAATTGTTAAGAGCTTATTATGTCAAAATACTAATTAGCCAATTAGCTAATGATGAAAGAGTGCGGGACCGGCTCTTCGCAATCCTAAGGGCCGACCTTGGTCGGCCAAGGTGGCATGCCCGTGTCACCATACTGTGTCTCAGTTTTGAGAGCTTTGGTATTTTATAGTGCGCGTTTGAGCAATACCTTGGATTTTCAGAAGAGTTTGATCTTGATTGAAGCTCTCAATTTTGCTCGAATGAGCAAGTATAACTTTGCTCGTACGACCAATATTTTGAGATTATTAAAATAATAATATTTTAATTTTTGATGTTAGAAGCCTAGTGGGTCATGTGACCATTTGACTTTTTGGCTTTTTCATGGTTTGAGCAATATTTGAGAAAATATTGAAAAACTAGGGTTTTCGCTCAAACGATAGAGTTTCATGAGATAAAGGAAATAATAATATGAGAAAATAAGGAATTGCAAGGTGTGGGACCGGCTAGGTGGCCCGGTCCCGTGACACCTTTCCCTATTTTTTACTATTTTTTCATCGTTTGATGGAAAGTATGGAGAAACTAAAAGTTTTTCTCAAACGGGGGACTTTGCTCAAATGAAGGAGTCTTCATGAGATGAGGGAAAAATAACAAAATAATATAAAATAATTTAAAGAGGTGTGGGACCGGACACGGAGGCATGACCGGTGGGCCCGGTCCCCTTAGGCGCCTTTTTATTATTTTAATGATATTATTTTCTTCCCCATTTTGCATAGGTTTCCTCGTTTTTCCATATTTTCTAATGCTCGTTCGGGTGCTCGTTTGTGCATTATTTGCTAAGTACACTCGGACCATTTTCTCGGGGCTTACTCGGTGGTGGCCCAGATACCCGATCAGTGAATATTTATTACTAATTCATGAAATTCAGCTGAGAATGATTCATGAAACAGAGTAATAACAATTACTTGATTATTTATTATTAATTCATGAAATTCAGCTGAGAAATTCATGAAATTGAGTAATAAAATAAGTTGAGTATCTATTACTAATCCATGTAATCCATCTGAGGATCAGCCATGAGATGGTGTAATGGGATGGGATAAAATATTTTCTAGGAATTCAGTTGATGAATGACACGCTAGAATTAACCTATTTGCAGAATCGAGATATGAGATAATTGAAGCATCATATTCGTTCTGAGAGGGGTGTATAGTCAGGGAACAATGAGCAGCGTGACGTCCTGAAGGCGTTAATATTTCTAACATGCAATATGTCTAGGAACCGCCCATTCATTAAGAGATTCTATACATGGTCTCTCTATGTAGTCAGAGAACAACGAGCAGCGTGACGTCCTGAAGGCGTTAGGCTCTATACTACCATGAAATATTTCTAAAAGCCTCCCAATCATTTTGATTCTATGTAGAGGTGATGATGAAATATGTGAAACATCGAAAGCTCAGCTAAGAGGCTTTTCGAGAAACATGTTCATCATAGCTCTGAGATGAATGATCGCTCAGTCACAGATCGTAAAATGGTTCACGGATCATGAAATATGAATCGTCACATACATTCCTGAAGCCGGGCCAGAAACATGCAGTATCAAGATTTTACGATTTTAGCCCTTGCCGAAAATCCACCATCAATATTAAGTCCCCTGCTTAGTGAGGGACAATCATCTTCCGCAGTAAGCACTGGATGGTGATTTTCCAGTAGACGAGATAAGTAGTTGAACTTAGTCGTACAAAGGCATTTTCAGAATCCCCGATTTGCTCCAATGATGTCATGTACGAGAAAATGCCCAGATAAGGATCATGTCAGTATGATTGAGTGTCATATCGTGAGTACGGAGAGACGAGGCACTGCCGATTTGGAAGGTCAGACGTCCAGTTTCGGTCGGTTTAGCGTTAACGGGATCGGGACCAAAAAAAAGAAATCCTTGTTTTAGGAACAGACGTTCGTTCGTTAGTTTAAGAAACAAACAACGATCCCTAGCATAAGAGAGATTTTTTTTTTAAAGCAGACCTGCGTCTAATGATAAAAATTTGTCTATGAGCTTTCACGAAACCAAAATTTTATTTTTTAAATATGTGAGATTTCAAAGGTGGATGCTAGTACGAGAGAAAAGTTTTTTTTTTGATAGACGTGCGTTTGTTAGTAATAAATTTTTTGTCTATGAGCTTACATGAAAAAAATTATTTTTGATATATGAGCTTTCACAAATTTTTGAAACTATACTCTTATTTCAGATACGTATGCTCGCGCGAGGGAGCAAATATATCTATATATACATATTTTTTTCAAATTTACGTGAGTTTCACGTTAAAATATATTTTTTGTAAAATCAATGTTTTGATTTTGAACAACTGTTGAAAGTAGACAATTATACATGGTGAAATAATGTCTGTATGTGAGTTTTCACAATTCTAAGATGGACGTTTGTCCAATTTTTGAAAAATCAGTGGATGTTAACACAGTAAAAATTTACGTGGGTTGTTCACGGTTTTATAAAAAATCAATTTATGGTTTTTGAATAATGGACTTTTCCCGTCTTTGCAGGTTTGAAGAAACGGGAAAGTTCTTAAAACTTTTGTTCTAAGTTCTGTTAGTGAAATTGTAAACAGGTAAGAGTTGGAGTGTTATTATTTTTGTTGCGTGTTTGTTATTGGTATATCCATGACTCCATGTCTTTCACCTCAGATAATGGTGACTTCCAGTTATAACCACTCTTCTGGCTCTTCCGGGGAACACTCCAGAAATATCAAGTCAAAGATGAAGACTTCTGCAGATGTTCGTGCCAAGGTGAATCAACCTTTCAGAGATGCTGGAAAGTTAATACATGGTACATCTTTTGATCATCTGAGACTGGTTCGTGCTAAGATACATGGTTTCTTGGTCTTAGCAGATGCAGAGGGAAACCAGAGACATGATGAAATATCACAGAAGAAAAAAGCTGAAGATGAAAAGCTCATATCTCATCAGCAGAAGCACCGCCGACTTGCAAGTGAGACTATCAGCTGAAGATGAAGTTCGGCCTTGAGTTGATGGTGTAGCTTCTGATTCAGATATGGATGAATGAAGAATTTTTTCATAATTTGTCATCAGAAAATTCAGAAGTTAGGTCTTCATTGAAAATGCTGTAGAGTCTTCATACGATGTCCGTTTTTGATGATATACCCCAACTTTTCGATGCCCAGGAAATTTCCTAGATTTAACATGGAAGCTTTTTGAGTTTTCAGCACGTTTAGTGGTCGAAATCAACGAAACAGTAAACTTCCAGGAAGTCTTCAAAAACTTCAGTTGTCATGTAGTTTGATGTTTCGACCACATATTTTTGCTCGTTCATCCAATTATTGTGAATTTTGGATATGTTGTAGAGGACATCCGTTCAAAGAGAATGGTATATGACCCATCCCTAGATTCTTCACGAATTGCACCCATCTCGCTTATTTGTGCAGGACAGAGTAAAATCGTCTCAGACGAGCTTGTTGTAAAACGCGCCCTGTTGTGTCTTTAGACCATTTGCTTGTGTCTTGATCGCTTTATGAAAGATTTCAATGTCATTGATTATTTTGCAATCTGAAACCCATGGTTGATACATGAGCCTGGTGCTTGTAGTACCATTTTTTGTTTCTGTCAATCGTAGAAACATCACTTCTGAAACGTGGTCATGGGACCATAACTGAGGTTGCTCTCAAGAGGAGATGATGTAATGACCATGGTTGTATGTATCGGTTGTATAATTAGTTTTATGATGAACGATTAGAATAGGCGAGCTTGGTGCCAGTCACGACTCTTGGACTGTGAAACTGATCGTCATGATCAGTGGATCTTCAGTCCCCAATATTTAGTTAAATCCCCTTTTCGTTTTTCCTTATTCTATCAAGACCTAGATAGAGGACCCAAGTAGAAAAAACATGATATAAAGACCTAGGTGGTCAAAGTTGGAGGTACCTTGATGAAGGAATTAGTGGAAATACCTAGTGGACATCGATCGACTGTGAAGGTAATGAATCTCGTCGAAGAATTGTTGCTTGCATGTTGTATGCTCTGGAAGCTCTAGGAACCTCATATGACCTCAGAATTCGGTTCTTGACCCCAAATTTTGAATCTAAGAGACTTAGGAATCATATGCAAAAATAATCCTTCAGTTTGGAGAAGGTCGGGGAAGCCAATTACGTATGTACATTCATAACTTGTAATCCCGTGCAAATTTTCAGATTCCATGAACATGAGTTCGGAAGCCATATATTTCTGTACGTATGTCCGATTGACTTGCCCTTTTGGTGTGTTGTAGAAGGTACATAGACGAACATATTTCATCGAGGAAGCATTGTCTCATTCCTCACCCAATGGTACGTTTTCGTAAACCCATGGACTTAAGTGTGTTGTATCTCATTTGTATAGTTGATGAGAACATCTTGTAAAAGACTTTGGATTGTTCCCTCCAGTCGTGCAAGCTTTGGGAAGAATTTCATGTGAACATGTTATCATGTCTATACATTTTGATATGAATCACTAGTTCTTGGACAAGTCCGCTTCATGTGTAACACTTCAAAGAATGGTTAGTTGATGAAGCCCTGTCATGAGGATATTGCTCCTGAGACCGTTGTTGATGTTGAGGCCATGGATGGAATTCCTCCAGATATCCTTGTTGATGCCGATACTATGGTCGGAGTTGCTCCAGAGACTGAAAAGGCTAGAACCGTGATTATTGACATAGCCTTTGCTCCTCCATCCAGTGAGCCTTTTACATTCACGAACTAATTGGTGGGTTGAGCATCCCTAAGATGAAGGTGTACTGGGAGTTCAACCCGAATTCTCCTGAACAGTATGAATTTACTATGAATTGGCTTCGCCAGTGAGTCGACTTTGTTGCGGTAGATAGCAGCAACAGTCTTCATTCTGGATGTGATTGGTGAAGAGAGGAAGTTCCTTAGTCGTGCAGGGGCTTGTGATGTAGAGAGGTACCATTGATAAAGTTTCATGGAATCATATCAGGTTGAAATAACTTGTTATGTGGATAACATTTATTGAAATCGATTTTAATCGATTTCTCCAATAAGATCAAGCCCCCAGTGTATGTTGAAGGAGTTTGTGCCATCCATGGATGAATGATGTTGCATCTTCTTCAGAAGTATTGTCATGGGATAATGATGACTTATCGATTGTAGTTCAATTACACTTTGATCATGCTGGTGTTGAATCAATGTGTCATCATCGAGATATTTGTGTTGAAGCTAGAGGCGTCATTATCGAAGGTGTACTCTTTGATTGGGAGTACAGTTTGAAAGCTTCTGAAGAATGTAGCATCCGGAAATGAGAGGTTTTTGACTTTTAGTTGGCCTTGGAGAAGTAGATGATTGACAGTTGTAGGGATTTTCTTTTGGTTTGATAGATTCAATTACTTAATCCAAAGAGAAATGAAAATAATGGATAAGTTAAGAAAAAATCCTAAATGCTTCAAACCTTAGCTGCTTGAACGTTGAAGCCTCATACTCCTTAAGCGTCGAATGTCTTAGGCTTGACCGTCTCGATCTCGAGTATCTTTTTTTGATTCAGCATTCCTTTCGTTGCGGTAGTCAGATTCAACACTTGTGCAGACATCAGAGCTTTCTGATTTTGTGGCACACATGGAAACTCCTGCAAGGATATGGAGAAACGCCAAAATTGTTCTTTGCCATGCTTGGATATCATCTCAGTAATGAATGTCTCAGTGCTCAACTCGGAGAAATGTCAGATTCAACCACTTGGTAAAATAATAATGCGGTGAAGCTACCATTCATAACATCTTGCAATAGCAGAGTTGCTAGCAGAATTGAGTCCCCAGGCTAGGATAACATGTGAAGAAACAAATGACATAGACATGGAAGGAATGAGACTTGCCTGAGTGCAGAACCTCTTGATAAATGTCTATGAATATTTTGCAGGTTTCTTGCTTCAACCTCGTTAAAGTTCAAAATTCCTCCAAGTGCTCTGATGATGGAATGTCCGCCAAATCTTCTGGATCATAACTTTCTTCGTTGGAGAGATGTGCAACCAAAATCTCTTTGTCAGTAGCCATCTTTTCAGCTTGGATCCACGCTCGTCTGAAGACCATGTCATATCCTGAATCTTCCTTATTATGTGAAACTTGGTTTCCGTCCAGGTTGAAATTATGTTCACTTTAAGAGTGATGTAGACATAAGTATTTCCGAGCGTTCCTTGAAGGTCTCTGATTGAGATAGGATCACGAGTAGCTTCTTGTCGAGTGATTCCTACGGCTCTGAGGTTTTTCAGGGAATAATGTTGATAGTGGTTCCAACATCGATCAATGTTCTCCTAAATTCGTTCCCTTTGAGATTGATTGTGTGGTAAGTAGTCCCCAGTCGTACATCTCTTTGTCTGTGGATGGAGGCTCAGGAAGTATTTCCGGAATGGACTTACTGACACGATGTGATTCAGTGTTGTGAACATGTCTCTCATTTGTTCCTTCGACATATAGAGAAATTCACATATATGTTTGACCAAGGATTGAACTGCCTCTTTGATAGGTTGTTCAGAGAGAGTGCATGTCTTGATTGGGAGAGGGTCATGTGTACTCATTCAGTCCCCAGTTGAAGCTATTGTGGATCAACCTTCTCTTTGAAGATATGCTTCAAAATATTGCAGTCACTTGTTGGATGATTGATGAATCTATTGAGGTGATAGTACCTGGGATTCTCCATTTTTTATTTAGTTGGCTCTCTCCTGATGAAAATAAATTTGATTGCATCATCTTGAACCCAGACTTCCAGTAACTCGATCACTTCTTCAATGAGAAGAGAGAAGTTTGAGTCCCCGTTTGATCATTTCCCCGTTCTTTGATGCCGGGTCGAGGTTTGTGCATTTCAGGATTGGTTATATTTTCTTTGCGCCGTTAGAGGAGCCTAGGATGTTGGAGAAGCGCTCTGATGCTGTGTCTCGGTTTTACTTTCATTCCTTTTAGCAACAACGTTTTTTGAAGGTTGAAGATTGTACTGATTGTTGACTAGGCGTCGTCTGCTTCAAGGTTCCTCGACCTTTGCAAACTTTGCTCTTTCCAGTAAAGAAGGTGCAATAGTCTCAAATCGTTTGGATACTTCATGAAGTTCTGAGAAAGTTTGGAACCAAAGATTTTCCAGTAGGGCTCTGTAGACTGGGATCATTCCGTTGATTCATAAGTCCACCAGTTGTTGTTCAGTGATATTCGGGCCATGATAATCCAGAGCTTGGACTCTGAACCTTTTCACATAGTCGTTCAGATGTTCATTGTTCTTCTAAGACATTCTTCCTAAATTAGAGAGAGTAATCTGCTCTGAGACGAAGAAGTATTTTCGGTAAAAATCATTAACCATTTCTCCACAACTAGTGATGCTCCCTGGTGCAATGTTGTTGTACCATGTATATGCTCGACCTGTCAGAAACTTTGAGAACTCCTTCAAACGGACGACATGGTTGTGTTCATGTTCTCCTAATGTTTCCAGGAATCAAGAAACATGTTCTCGAGCATTCCCTATTCCATTGTAAAGTGTGAACGTTGGAGAAGTATAGCCTTTCGTGAGAGGGATCCTCTATGTAGCAGCAGGATATAAAGGTTGTTGGCGGTGGACAGATGATGTCTTTTCTTTTCCTCGAGCCTCAAGCAAGCGTTCCAGGTCTTCACGAGTGATGAAACCTGTAGATTCCTTTGCTGACGGGTCATCTGCAGCTTTGCGGACTTCATCATCATCTACTACGTGGATTGGAGAGATTTAGGGATCAGTAGCCGGAGATGTTTCTTTGGATTTTACTTTCTCCTGAGTTTTCTCCAACATCTTGTCTGTCAGAGATTTGAGATAAGTGCATAACTCCTTCTGAGTGGCAGCCTATCAATTTGATTTTTGGAAAGAGTCTCTTGCACCTTCATGAGATCACCTATGGTAGGAGGATTTTCTCTGATTTCTTCGGGAGATCGGCCGAAGAGGGGATTGCTTCCGATGTTGGTTTGAGTAGGTGTGTTACCACCACCGCTGTTGGAAGCGGCAGTAGTTTCTGGAGTACCACCACTATTTCTATTGTTAGCATTGTTTGAGTTAGGATTTGCAACTGAACCTGACCTAAGATCAACCATTTTGTGAAAGTTTGAGATTGCAGTTGAGAGACTAATCTCCCACTGTGGTCTCCATGATGGGGAAAAAAGATTTGCTGGTTTTTCAAGGAATGAAGAGACGACCGTGCGGATGGAGGCTCCTCAACCGAGCACTGCACGAGAGTGCTTTGAATTCGAGAGATCAATCTGTAGGACTCCGGCCTAAACCAAGAAATTGTCGTTCAGAGTCAATTCGGTCACAAAGAGGGAAGAGGGTTGATCTATAGGAGGAAAGCTGAGAAGTGCGTGAGATAAACGATGATCAAGGATTGTGAATGTGTTGTGGGTTTCTACAAATGAAGAATAAGTTTGAATTCTGCTTAATTGAGAGAGATTGTTGCTCACACGATGATTATTGGCTAGATGGATGTTTCTTTTCGACCAATGTTGTTTTTAATCGTGAATTTAGAAACTTATTTATATTTATAGAATGTAGACACATTAATTTCCAGTAAGTGTGGCGGTTGCTCGAGTGAGAGAGAGTGGGAAATCGTAGTTTAACCAGTTCCAGGTCGTACAGAGACTTGGTTGATTGTCCACCCATTACTTTGCCAACTCCCTTAACTTCTTGCAAGACTTACTCACATTTCTCATCGTGGATGAACACACGTGTCGTAGGCCGCCATAACATAAACCCTAATTAGTATCCCCCATGTGACGTGATTGATGTCTCACGAACGTGGAGTCAGCAAGGAAGACGTGTATTTGATCAGTCAGGCATTGACTTGATTAGACGACGAGTCTAAGTATTGTTCAGTCGAGCATGATAGTTGAATGCTTTATGATTCATGGGTTGAACATGTCTACTGGTACGTATAGTTCTCGAATGAATGGCGTTGATAATTGAATCATGAATATTGATAGTCTGAGAAAATATTGCTCGTACGATGAATTGTTGAATATTGATAGTTGAATCAATATTCGAGCATCTGAGCAAATATTGCTCATTTTATGAATTACTGAATATTGTTAGTTGAATCAATATTCGAGCATATGAGCAAATATTGCTCATTCTATGAATTACTGAATATTGATAGTTGGATCAATATTCGAGCATCTGAGCAAATATTGCTCATTCGATGAATTACTGAATATTGGTAGTTGAATCAATGTTCGAGCATCTGAGCAAATATTGCTCATTTGATGAATTATTGGTAGCATGACCAAATAAAATATTAATTAAAATATTGGTAGCTGGACCGAATATAACATAATATACCAGATGTTGATTGTTGGATTAGCATAAAATTATTAGTGTTTGAACTTGCTCAGAATTAAGATTTGCAGAGCATTCGTTCGAAACCCTAATTTTGATCAATTGCTGATCAATTGATAATTTACTGAAAATAAGTCATTGAGTGAAGGAGGGACATGCTACATGGGATGATGGCCGACCATGTAGCTCCCAAGTGCTCGAGTGAGCATGCACCAAAGTCCTTTGTTGACCAGTTGGTGAAAGGATGATCAAATGTTGGTTTAATCATTTATTAAAATAGTGCTCGTCTGAGCGGTAGGTAATAAAACTTAGTTATGAAGATATGAGGGACCGACCAAGGGGTCTTGGGACCGGCCTTTGGTGGTCGTGGGACCAGCTGATGGTCAATTGAGCAAATCCCAAGTTGGTTGGAGAGAGTTTGAACCCAATATGAACTGTTGAGAGGTAATTAAGTCAAAATTATGAAAGAGTGTGGGACAACCTTTTTGAAAGCCTAAGGTCCGAACTTGGTTGGTCAAGGTGGCATTCCCGTGTCACCATACTCTGTCTCAGTCTTGAGAGTTTTGGTAATTTCTGGTGCGCGTTTGAGAAATACCTTGGTTTTTCAGAAGAGTTTGATCTTGACTAAAACTCTCAATTTTGCTCGAATGAGCAAGTAGAACTTTTCTCGTGCGACAAATATTTTGAGAATATTAAAATAATAATATTTATTTTTTTTGACGTGAGAAGCCTAGAGGATCATGTGACCATTTGACTTTTTGGCTTTTTCATGGTTTGAGCTGAGAAAATATTGAAAAACTAGGGTTTTCGCTCAAACGATAGAGTTTCATGAGATGAAGGAAATAATAATATGAGAAAATAACCAATTGCAAGGTGTGGTACCGGCCACGTCTAGGGCATGACCGTCCGGCTAGGTGGCTCGGTCCCGCGACACCTTTCCCTATTTTTTACTATTTTTTCATCGTTTGATAGAAAGTAAGAAGAAACTAAGAATTTTGCTCAAACGGGGGACTTTGCTCAAATGAATGAGTCTTCATGAGATGAGGGAAAAATAAAAAAAAATAATATAAAATAATTTAAAGAGGTGCGGGACCGGACGTGGCGGCATGACCATTTTTTATTTTTTTGATATTATTTTCTTCCCCATTTTTGACAGGTTTTCTCGTTTGTCCATATTTTCGAATGCTCGATCGTGTGTTCGGGTGCTCGTTTGTGCATTATTTACTAAGTACACTCGCACCATTTTCTCGGGGCTTACTCGGTGGTGTCCCAGATTCCCGATCAGTGTATATTTATTACTAATTCATGAAATTCAGCTGAGAATGATTCATGAAATCGAGGAATAAGAATTACTTGAGTATTTATTACTAATTCATGAAATTCATCTAAGAATGATTCATGAAATGGAGTAATAAAATAAGTTGAGTATGTATTACTAATCCATGGAATCCAGCTGAGGATCAGCCATGGAACAGAGTAATGAGATGGGATAGATTATTTTCTAGGAATTCAGTTGATGAATGACACGCTAGAATTAACCTATTTGCAGAATCTAGATATGAGATAATTAAAGCATCACATTCGTTCGGAGGGGGGTGTATAGTCAGGGAATGATGAGCAGCGTGACGTCCTGAAGGCGTTAAGCTCTCTAATATGAAATATGTCTAGGAACCTCCCAATCATTAAGAGATGCTATACACGGTCCCTTTACGTAGTCAGGGAACAATGAGCAGCGTGACGTCCTGAAGGCGTTAGGCTCTATACTAGCATGAAATATGTCAAAGAGCTGCCTAATCATTTTTATTCTAAGTAGAGGTGATGATGAAATGTGTGAAGCATCGAAAGCTCAACTGAGAGGCTTTTCGAGAAACATGTTCATCATAGCTCTGAGAGGAATGCTCGCTCAGTCAGAGATCGTGAAATGGTTCACGGATCATAAAATATGAATCGTTACATGCATTACTGAAGTCGGGCCAGAAACATGCAGTATCAAGATTTTACGATTTTAGACCTTTTCGAAAATCCACCATCAACAGTCGTTAAACCTAGTATTGGTTTTCAGAAGAACTGGAAACCTAGGTTAAGAGAGAATCGACTCTAGTTTGCAACTAGGACACCCGAAAGTGTCGGATTAAGTTTACCAGCTGCTAGAGCTTATCTTTATATAGTCTTTGAAATAAAGGTTGTTTACAATTAAAGTGAAAAAGAGGGGGTCTAACAAATACACCCAATATTTCGTTTAGGCAACCTGTATGGACTAACTCCAATATAACTCCAAGAGAATCAACTAGACAGTCAGAATCAATCAAGGAAAATATATCCAAGAGTTATATCTCAATTTCTCAAATCAATCTGCAATCGAACAGATACAAATCTGTGAGCCGGATTAATATGAGAAATAACTTGGATGGCACCAAAGACCAATATCCAAGCGGCAATCAATTTCAATGAACAACCAAATATTGGATTTACCAATTGATTGAACAACGCACAACCTATGATATTTCAATTATATAGAAAATATAATGCGGAAAAGAAATAACACAGACACCAGAAGTTTTGTTAACGAGGAAACCGCAAATGCAGAAAAACCCTGGGACCAAGTCCAAATTTGAATATCACACTGTATTAAGACGCTACAGATTCTAGCCTACTACAAGTTAACTTCGGACTGGAATGTAGTTGAGCCCTAATGTAATACTAGAATTTTTTTTTATCAACGTATATATAATTAGATTTAGATGCAAAAGAGGCCCTTAGTGAATCCAGTATTGTACTTAGTATTATCCTATGTGATTTTGGAATTTAGGTCTTTGACCTCTTCTTCCTCCCACTTCCTTATCGTTTGGAAAGTTGAATGAAGTATTAAAGAATTAAAATCCTAAGAAACTAGCCACCACACTTAGCATACGAGATCGATAGATTTTGGGTAAAACGAACGGAATAGTGATTTGGTAGAGGTAAATGTTCAACTGATTGTTTCTTTTTCCAAGATTTGTAATAAAGTTTTAGCTATTTACAAGTCAACAATCATCAGAACCAAGGACCGCCTGCTGAAACTGAGGAAGATAGGTATAGAAAGGTTCAATTTCAGTTCAAGAAGTTGAACCCGAAAGAGTTTTCTGGATAGTCTGATAACCCAATGATATCCCATGAATGGAAGGATGAGATGGTCAAGATTTTTAGGTCCATGGGACCTTCTTGCACAGAAGTCTTCAATCATAGATTAGCTATCTTTGAGCTCACTGGAGATGCTCATACTTGGTGGACTTCAGCTTCACGTGGATTGGATCATGCCACCATGACATGGACAGACTACATTCGTATGTTTGATGACAAGTATTTTCCTCAGAGTATTCGAAATGCTAAGGATAGAGAGTTTCTTTCATTTAAGCAGGGTACTTTATCTGTTACAGAGTACGAGATTGAATACTCGAGATTGTCGATGTTTGTACCTCACTTGGTGGATACTGAAGAGAAAAATAGATGTAGGTTTTTTTATGGTCTGAATGCTGTGTATCGGAGGCATATTGTTGCAAATCATATGATTGACACATATGTTAGGGATATTGAATGTGCCAGAGAGCTTGAGCAAGATTTCTTAGCTCATAAGAGGGATGAGGAATACTTGAAGAAGGACAATAAGGTTGACCGTGCATCAAAGGTTTCTCCAGGTCAACATGGAGGTGGTAAGAACCAGCAAAGCCAGAATGTCACTCAAAAGGGTGATCAGCCAGGGAAGAAAAGGAAGGGGTATTGGAATCAAGGGAACCGTGGTCAGAAGAACGGTGGTAATGAAGGGGCAGTAGTGCCAGCTGAGGGCGAGGCTCTTACTGCCAAACCAATTAACTTCTATGGATTTTACTATAATTGTCGTGAAAGGGGGCACAAGGCATCAGAATATACCAAAGAGAAAGTTCAGACAGCAGATAGACGTGAGCAACCAAACACTAGGGTTGCAAACTTTAATGTGAAGCCTCGTGGCCAGGGTCAACTCTTTGCTGTGCAACCTTCTGTGATGGAGAATGCTACCTTGGGAGGTACTTTCTTTATTTTAGGAGAGCATGTTAGTATTTTATTTGATACCGGAGCTACTCATTCTTTTATTTCTGCTAAGTTAGTTCGCATGGTAAATATTTCTATGAAAGTGTGTAATATTCCGTTATGTGTTTCCACCCCTACTAGTAGTATGGTAGAGTTGAGTAACAAGGTCGATGCTTGTCCTATTATGATTGGTGATGTTGAGCACTTGGCGGATCATTATGTGTTGGAGATGGTTCCTTACGATGTAATACTAGGGATGGACTGGTTATCTTCTAATTTTGTGCAATTGGATTGTGCTGATAAGACAATCACTTTTGCAAAGCCGGGTCAATCTAAGGTAGTGGTGCAAACTACATCTCGAAGTCTGTTTGTAGAAGCTTTCCTTAGCCATATTGAGGGTGAAGTAGTAGATAACGAGTCTCTACAGATTGCGAGTATACTAATTGTGTCTGATTATGCGGATTTGTTCCGAGAGGTTCCTGGATTACCTTCAAATAGGCAAGTGGAGTTCCGCATCGAACTTCAACCAGGTACGACACCAATTGCCCATGCTCCTTACAGAATGACTCCAAAGGAAATGCAGGAGTTGAAGTCTCAGATTGAACAACTTTTGAGTAAAGGATTTATTCGTCGTAGTTCTTCACCATGGGGTGCTCCTGTTTTGTTTGTGAAAAAGAAAGATGGTTCGTTACGATTGTGTGTTGATTCTGTGAACTAAACAAGGTTACGATAAGGAACAAGTATCCTTTGCCTAGGATTAATGATCTATTTGACAAGTTGAAAGGGGCTATATGGTTTTCGAAGATCGATTTGCGATCTGGATATCATCAACTTCTTGTTAGAGAGCAAGATATTTCTAAGACTGCATTCCTGACTCGTTATGGTTCTTATGAGTTTTTGGTGATGCCTTTTGGGCTTAAGAATGCACCAACGGTTTTCATGGACTTGATGAATCGAGTATTTAGAGATTTTCTTGATCAGTTTGTTATTTTTTTTATCGATGATATTCTTGTGAATTCTAAGACTCGGGAACAACACGTGGAACACTTACGCTTAGTGTTGCAGGCTTTGAGAGAGCATCAATTGTTTAAAAAGTTCTCGAAATGTGAATTTTGGCAACAATCAGTTAAGTTTTTGGGGCATGTGATATCTGAATCCAGAGTTTCTGTAGACCCTTCCAAGATTGAGGCAGTGTTGAGTTGGAAACAACCTACAACGGTTTCAGAGATTCGAAATTTTCTTGGTTTAGCTGGATATTACCGTCGTTTCATTAAGGATTTCTCTCGAATTTCAGGACCACTTACTAAGATAACTAAGAAGGGAGTATCGTTTGTTTGAGATTCTAAGTGTGAAGACGCTTTCCAGGAGCTTAAGACTAAGCTTACCTCGGCACCAGTTTTGACCTTACCTGAAGAAGGAAATGAGCTAGTGGTTTACACAAATGCCTCACTTCTAGGATTGGGATGTGTTTTGATGCAGGAAGGTAAGGTTATTGCTTATACATCTAGGAAATTTCATGCTCATGAGAAGAATTATCCTACCCATGACCTGGAGTTGGCAGCAGTAGTTTTTGCTTTGAAGTTATGGCGTCATTACTTGTATGGCGAGAGATTTGAGCTTTTCACTGATCATAAGAGTCTCAAGTATCTGTTTTCTCAGAAAGATTTGAATATGAGACAACGTCGATGGATGAAGCTCATTAATGATTACACTTTCGACTTACAATATCACCCTGGTAAGGCGAATTTCGTAGCTGATGCCTTGAGTCGAAAACCAAGGGGTTTGTTAGCTTCTATGATGGTTCAAGAGTGGAAGATGTTGGAGACAGTTTTTGAGTTTGAATTAATCATTAAGAATTCTTCCACTTCTCAGGCCTTTTTGGGTAATGTTGGGGTACAACCGGTACTTATTAGCCGTATTATTCAGGCTCAATCCAAGGATGAATGTTGTGCAAAATTACTTGGAGACGGAGACTTAAGTGAAGATTTTAATGTAGCGATGGATGGTGGGGTTCGACTTCGAGGTCGGTTATGTGTACCCGTGGATGCCCAGTTGAGACGTGAGGTATTAGATGAAGCTCACCGTAGTCGCTACACTATCCATCCTGGAGCTACAAAAATGTATAAGGATTTGCGTAGACAGTTTTGGTGGAAAAGTATGAAGTGAGATATTGCAGAATATGTTTCTAAATGCCGAACATGTCAGTAAGTTAAGATTGAGCACCAAAAGCCAACTGGAGAATTACAACCACTCCCAGTACCAGAATGGAAATGGGAAAATATTTCCATGGATTTTATAGTTGGACTACCGAGATCAAATAGAGGACATGACTCTATTTCGGTAATAATGGATCGGTTGACTAAGTCGGCACACTTCTTACCAATGCATACTACTTACAACATGGATAGATTATGCAAGCTCTATGTAGAGAAGATTGTGGTATTACATGGAACGCCAGTCTCGATTGTTTCTGATAGGGGTGCTCAATTCACTTCTAAATTTTGGAGAAGCTTTCAGCAAGCTTTGGGTTCAGATTTGGATTTTAGTACTTCATTTCATCCTCAGACTGATGGTCAGACAGAGAGAGTTAATCAAATATTGGAGGATATGCTCCGAGCGTGTGTGCTAGATTTCCAAGGGAATTGGGACGATTATTTACCATGGGAAGAATTTGCTTACAATAATAGTTATCAGTCAAGTATTGGTATGGCTCCTTTTGAAGCTCTTTATGGAAGACCTTGTCGTTCACCGGTGTGCTGGGTAGAAGTAGGTGAAAAGAGATTTTTGGGACCTGATTTGGTTCAACTAACTACGGAGAAAATCCTAGTGGTTAAGGATTGCCTTCGTAAATCCCAGAGTAGACAGAAAAGTTATGCAGATTGGAAGCGTCGACCATTACCTCTTGAAGTTGGAGATGAAGTGTTACTTAAAGTGTCTCATATGAAGGGAGTGATGAGGTTTGGGAAGAAAGGGAAATTATCTCCCAGGTTTATAGGACCATTCCCTATAAATAAAAAGATTGGAAACGTAGCATACCATTTGGAGTTACCATCACAGTTGTCTGGAATGCACAACGTGTTTCATGTTTCTATGCTACGTAGACACTTAAGAGATGAAGAGCGAGCTCAACAAGCAGACCTTAGTAAGGTGGTTGTGAAACCGGATGCGACATATGAAGATAAGGGTATTCGTATTTTAGAATGACAAGTTAAGAAACTACTATCCCGGGAAATTCCATTTGTCAAGGTGAAATGGAATCCACAAGACGAGCGAGAGGCTTTTTGGAAATGTGAAGATGTTGTTCGTTGTTCTCATCCGCATCTTTTCACTAACGAGGTAAGTTTGATTTCGGGAATGGAATCCTCTTCTAGTAGGGTAGAATGTAATACTAGAATTTTTTTTATCAATGTATATAATTAGTTTTAGATGCAAAAGAAGCCCTTAGTGAATCCAGTATTGCACTTAGCATTATCCTAAGTGATTTTGGAATTTAGGTCTTTGACCTCTTCTTCCTCCCACTTCTTGATCGTTTGGAAAGTTGAATGAAGTATTAAAGAATTAAAATCCTAAGAAACTAGCCGCCGCACTTAGCATACGGGATAGATAGATTTTGGGTAAAACGAACGGAATAGTGATTTGGTAGAGGTAAATGTTCAACTGATTGTTTCTTTTTCCAAAATTTGTAATCAAGTTTTAGCTATTTATGAGATGGTTCTTTCTTTTTATTTAATATAGGGAAGGATCAGTGAAGGCAAGTTTTCTGGATCTCTTAGTCCCGGATAGATGTAAAAGTGACAACCAAATATCTCGTAAACTCTGCATCATGCTTGAGTTTCTTTTCCCTGCTCTCTTAATTGTTCTAATCATTTTTTGCTTTAGATGTCATGGTTGTTCAAGGAGTGATTCACGTAGCTACTGTATGTATGACACGGTAAAAATTATAGCGGCATGAGATCTAGAAACTAAAATTGATATAGTATTTAGTCTCTGATCAGTGATTAGACCGATATATTAATATTGATGTGGAACCCTTGTGATTCATCTGATGCTTATCCATTAAACTTGGTTATAATATTTCAATTAAGCTAGTTGTATAGTCAATGCCAGTGGTGAATTGTTTGTTTTCTAGGACGATGCCCTGCTCATGGTGTTAGTGTTAAAGGTGTTAGTGGTAGTGGGTATAGGACGGTGTTCTTGTGTGATTATCATCAGCTAAATACTGAATCCCTACGTATCTTGATATTTACACCAAATGCCTAATTAGTGGGCACTAGTAAAGCCCTAGTATATTAGTGGGGTTTAAATGAACTTTAATGAGGTTAGAGAAATATTACCTGTTCTTAGAGATGGAGAAGTAATATTAGTTTAGCAGCTTCGGAACAATGAGCTAGTTAAGATATTTTTTTTAGCGTAACTGGTAGTATCTAGGATAAGCCTTACTGCAAGGAGGAGCACTACATTCCATTGCTAGCTAGGAGACTTTGTATGGAAGGATGTAAGTATTTTTTCAGCTTTTCACTTGGTCACAAGTTTTGTTATTATTGAGCAGTAATGGGTTCGCATGTGATGATTGTAACCGTGTTGTGAGACCAGTTATGGGTGGTTTTGGATAGGCCATTGAAGGCAGCAAGTTAAACCTCATTCCTAAGGATAAGAGGGATTCAGAGTGAATGCGTTCCCTGTACAACTATATATGTGCTAAGAGCACAACCATATATATACCGGTATAATATGTGAGTTAGTCGTTGCGGATATGTCACGGACGAGGTACTTTATGTTTGTTAGACGTTGTGGATGTGACCCGGACGTAGTTAATGTGATTACGGATAGGTTCCGTTATCGCATTGTCGTATAGGACTTTACTAGAAATGAGTTCTTTAGTATTGCACTGTATGAGTTCTTTAGTGTTGCACTGTAAAGATTTCTAAAGGGGAAGGCTATAGGTTCTTTAAGAAGTGACTTCTTATATTGTAATTTATGTAAATTTTTATAGTGACTTTCTGGCTTACGATATATTTACCATTTTTATATGTCTCTGTGATTCGGCGATCAAGTGAACTTGCTTGGAGTTTAACTCCTGTTGATTATTTTTCAGGTGTTGTTAGGAACCGAGAAGGAGTTTGATTGATTCCAATATCGGGGGATATTTAAAAGATATCTAACTGAGGGTGGACATCTACACTTCTTCTTTTATTTTTATTTTTTTCCGTTATGTAGTTGTGAGGCAGTGGGGATATTGCTTTTGGGTAGACTTCATTATTTGTTTATTTATTTTTCCTTTGCTAGTTCCTATTTAAGGTGGATTATATTATTGAAGTCAAGTACACCATTTTTATTTGACATCGTTGTTTTTCGTTTAGAAATAAAATTCCCTTCTACATATTCAATTGTAATGGAACTGTATTCCTAGTTTTCTGTGGGTTATGTACCTTGTTGAAGGAAATTAATGGCATATTTTCTATTTAATCATCGGTCGGGGTTATATGGAAAGTAGGGCTGTTACACCTAATCAATGTCACACTGATTAAGGTACAATCGCGTTCCTTACGCCCCTGAATCCCAGCAGGACTCTACGCACTTGGATCCATTAGCTGATCTCACCCACAACTAAGAGTTTCTACGACCCAAAGTCGAAGACTTGATAAACAAATCTGTCTCACACAGAAAAGTCTATTGAATAGATAAAAATCTGTCTCCCACAGAAATAAATACGAGTTTTTGTTCCGTCTTTTGATAAATCAAGGTGAACAGGAACCAATTGATACACCAGACTTATATTCCCGAAGAACAACCTATTAATATCAATCACTTCACATAACTTAACCGTATGGTAGCGGAATAAGATATTGTGGAATCACAAAGAATGAGACGAAGAGCTTTGTGATTACTTTTTATCTTACCTATCGGAGATTAAATCTCTAGCAAATCTTAGAGAAGATATTACTCAATACGATCGAACAAAGTAAGATCAGAACACGCAACTACGTATAAAATTGTTGGGTCTGGCTTCAGAATCCAATGAAGTCTTTAATTCGTTAACCTATAATGGTTTTTGGAAAACTTAAGTTAAAGGAGAATTGACTCTAGTCGCAACTAGTATCACACATGATGGGTGGGGATTAGGTTTCCCAGTTGCTAGAGTTCTCCCTTATATAGTCTTCAAATCAGGATTTGCAATCAATGTTACATTGGTAACAAAGCATTAAATATTCACCATTAGATAAAACCTGACTTAAGATTCAAGCCAATCTCTTTCAACAGTTGGATGGTCTTAGATTCTTACACACAAACGAAATGTACCTTCATTTAGATATGGGTAACCGTACCTAAACGTGTACACTTAGTTGGTTCAACAATAGTTAAACGAAGTTAGCCATATGAACACTTTCATATCAACCTTGTTCATCTTAATCACAACTAGTTCAAATGACTCAAATGAAACTAATTATAGAGTTTTTCAATTATTTATATTCTCATAGAAGTATACAAGACACAATTGAAGCAAAATCGGTTTTGATTCATTCGAATCAATTCATGAACATTATATCCACGATTTGCAAAGATCACCTTCCTTATTATATAAATGTATTTGTTCATGAGTATGTAAACATACTTAACCGATTTTAGAACTTAACCCACTCAAATATGCAAACGGGTACACATACCTAAGTTCCCGGACTTTGTCTTGTTTGCCAGTATGCAAACGGATACGCTTATCATGACCGAACTCAGTTGAAATCAGTATGCATACGGGTATGCATACTATAGTTCCTGGACTTCTACTGTTGAATCAGTACGCATACGGATATGCATACTAGATTCCCGGACTTGGAGTACTCTTGCAACAGTTAGAATAAAAGTACGCATACTGTGTTATATCTAATCAATGGCTAATTGTTCTAAACTCCCATTTCAATCATTGAAACATTATTAGAAGACGAGAATAGCTGTCTCACACAAACTATTAGCTTCAAAGCAATTTTCAAGTGATCAAATGATCAATACGAAACATTCCGAATCTACATCAAATGACTGTCTCACACAGAGCATATAAGATGTTACCAGGCGATTTTTACATGATCATCTTTTGACTTTCTTCAAGAATAAAATATGAACTTGGTTAAAGGGAAATCTTACCAACACATATTTCGAGAAATATGTAAGCGAGTTAAACTCAGCTCAAAATATCAAATGTGTATGATGTAAAATCTGTATAGCTATACGACTTTTGTCTCAATAGGAGATAAAATAGAAATAGACTTCTGAGTGATAAATGAGTTCAAGTCTCCACATACCTTTTGTTGATGAAGTTCCACAAGCTCCCCTTAGTAGTTCTTCATCTTCAATCGATGAATGTCGTGAATTTTAAAGCTCAACTACACATTCTATTCTAATCCGTGATATAGCTATAAGTAGACTAGAAATCAAGGCTTATAGTATTGACAACTAAACTTGACAAACAAGCTTGAGATAGCAACGCTTGTGAGGTCGACCGAGCGGTGCTCTAACAATCTCTCCCTTTGTCAATTTTAGTGACAAAACTATTAATACAAAATAAATAAACTTTGTAGCTTCTCATCCAAATGCTTGATTTCCTTGGTTCTTCAACATTACTCGAAATATTCGTCACTTCCAAGTACTCCAGTGATTCTGAACGTGTTCAACTCAGCATCATAGTTGTTGAAGATCCATAGCTATGACAATATATAAAAATAAGATGCATTGTTATACAATGTCATAGCATTATTACACAACATCAAAGTTCAATTGTATCACAACTTAGACAATAATACTATGGTAATATGTATCACTCCCCCTTAGTCAATACTTCATATCACAATGAAAACCACTCCCCCTTACATAATGATCCGTAAACCATATGTATATGTAGTGTGAACTACAAAATAATTCTCCTCCTTTTCGTCAATATAAATTGGCAAAGGTACGAAAACTAGCGGGATCACAATGAAATTCTCAGAGAGATACTTCATGACTAAAAAGGAACATATCAACTTTGTTTCGATGATTTCACATAGTCGAAACTTAGTGTATTCATCATCAGAGTTTATAAAGATACAAGATAACTCTTACAATATTCCACAGCAGCACTCCCCACAAATATTTTGGCAAGTAAGCACAAGTTCATTTAAGAACTCTCCCCCATAAAATGTCATTCCCGAAAGAACAACAAGAGCGACCTTGATTTTACAAGAAAAGAAGAATTTATTTTGACATTAACAAATCACATAAAACATGAATTTGTATCCTGAAAACTCAATTAAATTAACCACAAAGGAACCTTAATGATTAATTTAATCGTAAAAGCTCAACATAGAAAACTTACGGAGCCATACAGTACTTTCACATTGAAGTGGATCAGGGAAAGATCAATACTTCGGAATATTAAAAGATTCATTCTATTTTTGATCAATATTTGCATAATGATACCATAGACTTAATCTTTGACATCAAAAGTTCATTCTATTTTCCATCAATACTTGCATAATGACATAATAGACTTAAATTGTGACATATATGGGACAATCATAGTTCGTAAACACACATATCCCATAACATGATTTGCAATATATGAAACCAATAAAGATTAATACTGAAAAATTATCTTCCAAATAACTTAGAATTTAAATAAATAAATCTAAAATCATTGCAAGATGAAAATCGTTGGAAATAGCTATGTGTAATAACAATATATGCTATTCCAAACTATAGTTATCCTCTTAAAACACAAGAATAAATTCTCATAAGAAGTTTCCTAAACATTAAGACCTCTGAAAAGTTCTTCTTCGTCCCCTAACTCCTTGTCGTCAACAACCATTAGAACATAAGGTTCATGAAGAAAGGAGTCAATTCCAACAAACCTTCTTGACTGATGTCGAACCAGTGCCTTCTAAATTTCAAGAGTTCTCAAAAAAATAGCCTTTATTTGCTGAATCACCTTCCTCGTTTCCTTCAACTCTTCAAGAACACCAGAAAACTTCTGAAGATTAGAGGGGATAGCCCTTGGTTTCTTCATATTCTTCCTTTTTCTCTTTAAAGTTGTAGAGGAATGAGATTTATCTTTTTTCTTCATGATTGATGGCTTAACAAAAGAAAACAAAACGGAATGATTTCCAAAAGCACACAACAAAAGAAATGGACATAAATGTAGCAAACTGGCCTATCTAACAGCCTGAATTGGCGAGACTCCACAGACTTCGTTAGAAGTTGAAATTCAGATCTCGACCCCAATTTAGAAAATAGAAAGAATTACCTTTCATAATCACTTTAAAAATCTAGATTCCGAGTTCAAATGGTCGGTCAAAAATGTAGGCAAAGTAGGTCGCAGAACTGCCTACCTACATATTTCAGATTTATAGTGTTCTATCTCAAGGACAAAATCTCCTAAACGAAAAATCGAAACACCAAACCCTTTAAAAAAAAATTTAGAAAAGATATAGATGAACATTTTTCAAAAGAAAATATGGCTTAATTCCCTGCCAAAAAATTTCAACATTTGTTTTGATTCTAACTTTCAGAATACAATCTTTATTCAACAAAGCCTTTCAACTACTAGTAATTTAATCTTTAAGACAGTAAATTATGTTCTAAGTCTCCAACATTCAAGCCTCTCAAGTGAGAACAACAAAATACATAGAAATGAAAGCAAGAAGTAAAAAACGCTTAAACTAACAACTCTTTACTTGTTCCGCCCTTCGATAAAATCTGCAAAACGTCAATTGGGGTGAGATAACGGCTCAATAGGCTTACGTTCCCATTTTCAAAGAGATGCGGAAGAAATCTCAGAAAAGTATAAGGGATTAAATGTAAAGAAACGACAATAGAAATTTAATAGTCAACGGTGTATTCAACAAATAAAATTCGCAATACCAAAGAATTTTTCGACAAATCAATTCATTTAGATTTCGACACATTGAGTCCATGGCGCGAAAACCTTGGTTCGTATACCCACCTATCGTTTATCGGCACCGACAGCCTCCATCGATGGTCGGGAAGCTACGTTTCCATGGGGATCATTACCCATTTCACTATATGGGGGATCATTACCCGGCATAAGATGGAACTATGTTCCAACTAACGGAAGACATGAACTCAGTCATTTTTATTAATCAATCTCATTTGCATTCACATCCAATGTAATTCATTCATAAAAGGAACTCAACTGACTTTGTTTACCAAAACACATAGACAAGAAAGGCATTTGTTGACACGAAACCTCTATGCATATGGAGTTCATTTCTATTTACCAAAATCAGCAAACTTTTACGGTTGAAATCAACAATCCCAGGCATAAAATAAGCAAGGCATCCATTACTATAAATTGACAAATACAAGGTTTAAGTTCACAAAGGAATCTACAAACTCAAGATAAAGGAATTGGCTCACAAGCATTTTCACAAGCACTTTCAGTTCTTAAAGGGAACATTGAAAACAATCATTTGAAACCCTATTTTTATTTCACAAAACTAAAAAATCATTTCAATCAGGCACTTCCTTCACAAAACCAAACATCTCCATTTCGTAATCCATGATAACAAACCATTAATTCAGTTCGGATAGAGCAATTCAAAAATAAACACCAAAGAAATCAAATCAGGGAATTCACATCTTAATTTGGAAGAAATAAATCATATAATTAAGAAAAATCTCAAAGAAGTTGAGTAGTAAACCTACCTACAAAATAGCTTAAACCCAGTTGTCTTCCTCCTTTAGAATTGTTCTCCTATCCTCAATTCAATCCCAATTTGTCATACATATATAATCCATACGTTACTAACCCTTCCATTTTCTTCCTAGTTCTAACATGGAGACCTTTCCTTCTCTCATTTCTAATTTTATTTGTTTTCTAAATAAAATTCCTAAGTTTATTTGCACCCAGCCTATACTAAGAAGAGTAACATGGTGGAAAAAGACCCTTAAAATTCCTAGTATTAGCTACACACTCAGGCACTATGGAACTACTCTGTGCCGGTGTCGCGCATCAGCCATCAAAAGTGGGAAAATGTATAGCTAGCCTAATAGTATGCAGAAACATAACCAGTAAGTAATAAGATTAAATTCCTCCCATTTAGTCTTAATCAAAAAAAAAAAAAAAAACATTTTTTTGGAATACGGTTGATACTCGATCCAAAACATATACAAAATGGGTAAATCAAAATGCAGGGTATCACACCAATCATTTTTAGACTTAGTGCACGTAGTCACATGGTGTTGAAGATCTGGGGTAATGACATGGATGATAGCTTTTAATCCGTCGGAATTTTGCTTTGCGACAATAATCTCGGTAGGATCATATGCACTAATATGCTTTGGAACAGTTACATCTCCTTCTGTAACAACCGGAGGATCATAGCCATTAGCTACACGAACACATGATTGAAAATCACGTGCTTGAAGAAAGGCGCACATAGGAATTTTCCACCATAAGTAATTCGAGTCATCGAAGACTGGTGGTACGTTTATAGAGATAACATTTATGTTCATAGATTCAGATTGCTGCAAACACGGATTTATGAGGTCTTAAACGTGTTTGCCTGCTCTGAAACCAATTAAAAAGGCATGGGTCTAACAACCACACCCAATATTTCGTTTAGGCAATCTGTATGGACTAAATCCAATATAATTCCAAGAGAATCAATTAGAAAGTTAGACCCAATCAAGGAAAATATATCCAAGAGTTATATCTCAATTTCTCAAATCAATCTGCAATCGAACAGATAGAAATCTGTGAGCCAGATTAACATGAGAAATAACTTGGATGGTACGAAAGACCAACCAACTGATTGAAGTACGCACAACCTGTGATATTTCAATTATATAGAAAATATAATGCGGAAAAGAAATAACACTGACACCAGAAGTTTTGTTAATGAGGAAACCGCAAATGTAGAAAAATCCCGGGACCTAGTCCAGAGTTCAACACAACACTTTATTAAGCTGCTACCGACTCTAGCCTACTACAAGTTAACTTCGGACTGGAATGTAGTTGTGCCCTAACCAATCTCACACTGATTAAGGTATAGTCGCGTTCCTTACGCCTCTGAATCCCAGCAGGACTCTACGCACTTAATTCCTTTAGCCGATCTCACCCACAACTAAGAGTTGCTACGATCCAAAGTTGAAGACTTGATAAACAAATATGTCTCACACAGAAACGTCTATTGAATAGATAGATCTCTCTCCCACAGAAATGTCTACGAATTTTTGTTCCGTCTTTTGATAAATC
The DNA here is from genome assembly GCF_003573695.1 of Papaver somniferum. Lineage (NCBI taxonomy): Eukaryota > Viridiplantae > Streptophyta > Magnoliopsida > Ranunculales > Papaveraceae > Papaver > Papaver somniferum. The sequence goes on from NC_039365.1 coordinate 44,570,289, forward strand.
AAGGTGAACAGGAACCAATTGATACACCGGACTTATATTCCCGAAGAACAGCCTAGTAATATCAATCACCTCACAATAACTTAACCGTATGGTAGCGGAACAAGATATCGTGGAATCACAAAGAATGAGACGAAGAGCTTTGTGATTACTTTTTATCTTACCTGTCGGAGATTAAATCTCTAGCAAATATTAGAGAAGATAGTACTCAATACGATAGAACAAAGTACGATCATGTAGTGAACTCACTACAAATTGGATTGTCAGCAAAAACTTGGATTTCTAAGGATAGAGGTTTTAGGATAGATAGAGAAAATTAGAGGATTAGGAGAAGAATTAGACGAATTAGAGGGATAATAAGAAAATATTGTTAGACCAGAAGTTGCAGAAGAATTTGGGAAAGATAATAAAGGTTTACATTATTCATTTGCTAATTCTCAAAGGCATACAACAACCCCTATATAAGCTGGACGACACACTATCATCGTGCATAACACGAACCTCCCCACGCGACACTCTAAGACTACTAAAGCCACCTTTAACCACCCTGGATGCCCCCCATAGGGTCATGAAAACTACCGACCTCTACAAATCATCCTTGTCCTCAAGGATGAGATTAAGTGAAGCACTAAAATTGGAGAGACAATGCCTGGTAGACGATATAGATAGTAGTTTCCCCACACCCCTGGACACAAGAGAAGCCCAATACGCTCAATTGTCAATTAAAACCCATATGAGGCCCAAAAGGTTCCTATACCAAGCCCATATGCCACTGCCCTCCTGGTAGACTACATGTGAGTCGCACAGTGATAAGTATTCTCTCAAAATAAACCATTAGCATTTCTCCAAAGTAAACCGGTCCATTGTCTTCATAACATCCTGTAGAGTGGGCATCCATAGAAGTACCACTTGTATTGATAGTCTTGACCTTGTTTACCATGGGATGATGTATCTGTCCGACCCCCTTGGTAGCTTCAAAAAATTGACAAGGAACAACACACATGGCAGTAAATCAAGAGTTAACCTTTAGGTACTTGAAAACTTCAGTGTGGAATGAACTTGGGACCCTCCCATTAAAAATCCAAGTATGGACAAGAATTCTCGTCAGTACACAGTCGAGGTTAGTAACAGAATGTGTTTCAAATGTCCATCTCGAGGAGACCCACAACTGTAATGCAATTCGAAATTCCATTATCTCATTTAGGTGGTTGTGCTTAGAACAGTTCAGCTAGATACGTCCATCACAGCAACCCCCACCATAGTGCTCGAGTTCCAACTCGGGTGACACCTGAGAATGATTTGCTTGTAAACTTCAACTTTACAGGGCACTTTGCCATAGTACCAGAATGTTTTCGTGAGACACACAACTAATGTAAAATTCATAATAACCCACCATTAGACTGTAATCCATAGACCTGTCGAGAACGATTTCCAACTCAAGAAGTGAACCATTTCCAACACATTTCGAGTGTATAGCACGGTGAGTAAGGCCCGAGTGTCCAGCACTCTTCCTTAAAACACTAGTTTGAATAAACATCTCATTGGTTGATAAGATCGACTTAATAATCGATTACAACCATATAAATCATGTACGGCATAGTGCAGGTAGCAGAGAACAAACACCTATGACAGGGTTCAGAAATGCCTGGGTACACTTTTCCGGAATGCAGAACTCATAATTAGGCCACGGATAATGCAAGGAGAACCTTACTCTTAAGAATTTTAAGCAGCTTCCTGGAAGTATGAGCATCAACATAGAAGTATGTTCTTGGAAGCAAGAAAATTCGCCTATTATAATCGAAAAAGAAGAAAACTGATCCAATGTTGCCAACTAAGCTCCGGACAAGAATCTTCGATACATCTATTTTCTCTCCCGAGTTAATATTAGTCTTCATTAAAATTACACGGAGGATCTGAATACCAGCATGTAATCCATTTGAATGCCCCAGAAGTAAGAAATCTGCACTTTTACTTAAACTCCATACCAGACTCCCCGCTAATTTATTAAACAGTTCTCGTGCACAAAAATAACCAGCAGTAAAACTATTAGGAAATAATATATGAGAGTCTATATTTAGGAGAGATGCACATTAAGTTGTGAGAGTTATATTAGGAAAGTGTCTATGTTTAGAGTTTGATCTTAGTTAGGAAAGTACCTTGAGTGGTCGTCAAGTTTGTGAACAATATAAATAGGCTGTTGAGCCATGAAAGTTGTGAGACCGAATTATTATCAATGTAGTCTATTGCTTCCGCGCGTTTATGCTCTCCTCTCTCTTGCTCGATCCTTAACATGGTACTTTCCTAACTAAGATCAAACTCTAAACATAGACACTTTCCTAATATAACTCTCACAACTTAATGTGCATCTCTCCTAAATATAGACTCTCATATATTATTTCCTAATAAAAACACTTGGCAGTATACCTAAAATTAACCATTAGCAGCTCAAACACTTCAGTGTACATCTTCACGGCACTTGTGGGCAATATAAGGAAAGTGGAAGCAGAAAATTTCTTGGGATACGATATTGGTGCAGACCCATCCATAATTTCAAGTTGATTAAGTCGTCCCACCGGCACACAATTGAGCTTGGAAATCCAACGTGCAACAATTTGATTATGGACCACCGCTTCACAGAACATGTTACTCCAAAATCTAGTTAACAGCCTTACGCATAGGAATTGAATCACCCTGGGCATGACCTGAGTTTCCATAATCCGCAAGAGAAATGAAATGGTTAAACTCGTATTTGCAGCATTCTCTAGACCTATAGAGTACAATTTGTATTTCCATCGCAAAAAGTCTACTACCATCCACAGTGAAAATGCGGGGGTCTAACAACCACACCCAATAATTCGTTTGGAAATCTGAGAGGACTTACTCTAATATACTTTCTAGAGAATCAACTAGACAGTCAGACTCAATCTAGAGAAAAATATGTCAAAAAGTTTATATCTCTATCTCTCTATTCAATCTGCAATTAGGAAGTATAAATCTGCGAGCCCGATTGAATATTAGAGAAGTAACTTGAACGGTACCAAAGACCAATGTTCAAGGATCAATCAATTCCAATCAATAACTAAAAGATTGAATTTCTCAATTGATTGATTCAAATCATAATCTATGATATTTCAATTATATAACAAAATATAATACGGAAAAGAAATAACATAGACACCAGAATTTCGTTAACGAGGAAAACCGCAAATGCAGAAAAACCCCAGGACCTAGTCCAGTTTGACACCACACTGTATTAAGCCGCTACAGACATTAGCCTACTATCAATGAACTTCAGACTGGACTGTAGTTGAACACTAATCAATCTCACACTGATTCACCTTACAGTTGCGCTCCATACGTCTCTGATCCCAGCAGGATACTACGCACTTGATTCTCTTAGTTGATCTCACCCACAACTAAGAGTTTCTACGACCCAAAGTCGAAGACTTGATAAACAAATCTGTCTCACACAGAAAAGTCTACAGAATGAATAAATCTGTCTCCCACAGAAATACCCAAGAGTTTTTGTTATGCATTTTGACAAATCAAGGTGAACAGGAACCAATTGATAACCAATCTTATATTCCCGACGAACATCCTAGTATTATCAATCACCTCACAATAATCTAAATCATATAATGGCGAAACTAGATATTGTGGAATCACAAACGATGAGACGAAGGTGTTTGTGATTACTTTTTATCTTGCCTATCGGAGAAATAAATCTAGAGAAAATCTTAGAGAAGATAGTACTCAAACGATAGAATCAGGCAAGATCAGAACACGCAACTACAACGAAAATAGTTGGGTCTAGCTTCACAATACCAATGAAGTCTTTGAAGTCGTTAACCTACAGGATCTCGATAGAAACCTAAGGTTAAAGGAGAATCGACTCTAGTTGATGCAACTAGTAACACACAGGAGGAGTGGGGATTAGGTTTCCCAGTTGCTAGAGTTCTCCCTTATATAGTTTTCAAATCAGGGTTTGCAATCCAAGTTACCTTGGTAACAAAGCATTCAATAATCACCGTTATATGAAAAAACTTATTCAACCAAGCTAATATCTTTGAACTGTTAGATCGAACTTAGCATGTTACACACAAATGAAATGTACCCTCATTTAGGTTTATGTAACGTACCCAAACGTGTACACCATGTTGACTCAATAATAGTTAACCGAAGTTATCCATATGATCACTCTCATATCAACCTTATTCATCTTAACCATAACTAGTTCAAATGACTCAAATGAAACTAGTTAAAGAGCCGTTCAATTGCTATATTCTCATAGAAGTATACAAGAACACAATTAAAGCAAAATCGGTTTGATTCACTCGAATCAATTCATGAACATTATAGTCACGGTTTTCAAAGATTACATTCCTTATTATATAAATGTTTAAGTTCATGTACACAACCGAATTTAGAAAGTAAGCCACTCAAGTACGTAAACCGGGTATGCATACTTAAGTAGCCGGACCGAGTTTGGTTACGCCAGTACGCGTACAAGTGCGCATACCAATTCACACTTCCAAACTCCAGCAAAATTTCACGAACGTGAGACTTCAGCCAGTATGTGTACGGGTACGCATACTTTCCCAGACATCCAACAACCGCCAGTACGCGTACTGGTATGCATACTTCTGGTTCCCGGTTTTGGACTTACGCACAAATGTGAGAACACACTATGTTTATATCCAAACGTGGTTACTTGATTCTAAACTCTTTATTTCAATCATTGAAACTTTCTTAGAGGATGACAATAGCCATTTTCACACACTATTAGCATCAAAGAAATTTTCAAGATATTGGAATAATCATTACGAAACATTCCAACTCTACACCAAATGATTGTATCACGCAAACCATGTAAGATGTTTACTCGACAATTTTCACATGATCATATTCTGACTTTCGTCAAGAATAGAAGATAAACTTTGTCAAAGCGAAAGCTTGCCAGCACATATTTCGAGAAATATGTAAGCGAGTTAAACTCGGCTCAAAATATGAAATGTGTATAATAGAAAACTATATCGTAATACGACTTATGTCTCAATATAGGATATAGAGTAGAAAAATACTTTTTCCAAGTGATAGATGAGTTTCAGTCTCCACATACCTTTTTTTGATGAAGTTCCACAAGCTCCTCTTAGTAGTTCTTCGTCTTCAAATGATGAACGTCGTGAAGTCTAATGCTCAGCTACACAATCTTTGTCCTAGTCCGAGACATCTATAAATAGATTAGAAATCAAGACTTATGTTTTTGATCACTAACATTGACAAACATGCTTGAGATAGCAACACATGCGATTTCGACCGAGCAGTGCTCTAACAATCTCCCCCTTTTTCAATTTTAGTGACAGAACTATCAATACATATGGATTACAAAATAAATAAAAACTTTGTAGCTTCTCATCCAAATGCTTGATCTCCTTGGCATCTTCAACAAGACTCGAAATCTTCATCACTTCCAAGTACTCCATGATTCTAAACGTGTTCAACTTAGCATCATAGTTGTTGAAGATCCGTAGCGATAAGAAAACAAGTGCTCTCAATCATTGTTATACAGTGTCATAGTATTATTACACAACATCAAAGTTCAATTGCATCACAACTTTGACAACAATATTATGGTGATATGTATCACTCCCCCTTAGTCAATACTTCATCTCGACATGAAAACCACTCCCCCTTACATAATAATCCGTAAACCATATGTATTTGTAGTATGAAACTACAAATTAATTCTCCCTCTTTTTGTCAATATAAATTGGCAAAGGTACGGAAACTAGTGGGATCCTCGTGAAATTTTCATAGAGATACTTCATGACCAAAAGAGAATAACATACCAACTTATTTAGATGCAATCATAAAGCCGGAGCTAAATGCATTCATCAAGGAGTTTATAAAGGTACAAGATAACCCCTATAATATTCCACAGCCGCACTCCCCACAAAGATTTGCAATAAAGCACAAGTTCAAAAATAACTCTCCCCCATAAAATGTCATTCCCGAAAGAACAACAAAGGCGACCTTTCTTTTACAAGAAAAGAAGGATTTCTTTGGATATAACCAAATCACATGAAAACATGAATTTGTATCCAAAAATCTCAATTGAATCAACCACACAAAAAAAAATGATCAATTCAATTGTCCATGCTCGACATAAGAGAACTTACGGAGCACCACAATATATACACAAGATGTGGATCGGAGATAGACCAATACTGCGGAATAAACAAGGATTCATTCTATTTTTCATCATTATTTGCACAATGACATATAATAGACTTAATCCTTGTAAACAAAAGTCCATCCTATCTCCCATCAGTATTTGCATAAAGACATAATAGGCTTAACTTTTTTTTTGTCAAAAGTTCATTCTATCTTTTATCAATAATTTTATACAGACATATAATAGAGATAACTTTTGAACAAGTATGGGACAGTCAAAGTTCACGGACGTAAACAACATATCCCATAAAAATTTGAAATATATGAAACCATAAAGATTAATACTGCAAAAATCATCTTCCAAAAGATACAAATGAGCTTAGAAGAGAAGTACTCCAAGAATCCAAGTGCCCAAGTCCAAGAGAAGTGGAACAAGTGCGACGAAACGGAGCAAAACACTCAAAAACAAGAGTCGGGACAATGACCAATCTTAACTCATCCAAATCCAATAATTATCACCACCACTTTGAAGAGAATTCAAAGAGAAAGATAATACAAAAATAATGAGGTCATTCCGGGTTCGGACGAAGAAGTTGCGGCCAAAACGAGTTTACCGAATATCGATTTCTACAGGCCAGTATACATACGGGTTTGCAAACGAATTTTCGTTACCTGGAGCAGTACGCAAACGAGTATGCGTACTAAAATCCATGGATTTTTGTTTTAAAAGATGGTATGCATACATGGTATGTGTACCATGAAGTCCAAACATCCCGAACTACTATTTTCAAACTTAAACATATAAGAACCTTAAACACAGATTAAGTTAGGTAGAAATGAACGACAACCAAGGTACATGGATCATTATAAGTAATCTAAGAAAATAAAAACACGAATATTACTCAAGTTTATAGACATACCTTTTTAGAAGAATCCAATCGAATTCTACAGCCTTACCGAACATAATCTGTGTGCCCCAATTCTCGTGCTTCCCTCTCCGTATACATAGCAGGGCCTTCCTTGGTGAGGATGCACTTACAACACACTCAAGTTGTGTTGAGGTGAAAAATGTCTTACTCACCACAAGTGAATTTTGGATTATCATGAAAGAGATCGCTTTTAGAACCTTTCACATCCAAATCCATTTTTCCAAAGAACTTATTAAGTTCCAACATCATGGATACCGCTTTCTCCATAGTCATGGAATTTTATGGGAGATCATTCCTTTCCACACTCAAATATTATTGACTGTCTTTGGTATCCACTTCTCAGTGCGTTTAGGAACAACTGGAACCTTCTTCCATTACTCTCTTCTAGAATTCTCGGAAGATAAATGGATTGACTAGTCTTTTGCAAGTTAGTCTTTCTCCAATTGGGAGCATCGGATCTTGTCCTTTTGATTACCATTACGATTGTGAAAAGGATTCGTATGACGTTTATAGGCAAATCTAGGTTTATCACAGCATTGATTCCTTTGCCTAAAGGTTGGACAGTTACAACCTGTAACGTTAAGGGGATTAGTCTTAACATATGATCTTGGTTTCAAAACTTCTTGTGATTCCCAAACGAGAACATCATGAAGTTTCTCATTCCTTATACGGAAACTACATCTCCTTTCCAGATGATCTTTATTTCCGCAATAGTGGCAAACATAAGGAATGTTCTTACCTTGATCCGTGTGTGCTGACTTTGGAGGTTGATATACTTAGCTCTTTTGAACCTTTACTGCCGGTGAAGGTATTTCATTTTTTCCATCAGTGGAGACCTTTGTTGAGAAGAATCAGTAGCCTTGACAAAGTTTACCCCTTTGCTAATACTTGGAGCATCTATTCCCTTATAGCCCAATCCTCGTGTATCACGATGATTTTTACTTGCTCCTAGCATAGTGGTTAACTTGCTTGAACTAATACTGAACTTTTTAAAGTCATCTTCCAACATCTTGATTTTATCAAGAGCAGCAGCTAAATCAGCCTCAAGACGTTTTTATCGAGCTAGAAAAGCGCTTTCTCTGTCATCAAAACTAACTTGTTGAGGTTTAATCCTTGCTCCAGATTCTGCAAGTTTGTATTCCAACGAAAAGTACTTTTGATAAAGATTATCACATTCAAGTGACTTTACACGTAGGTTTTCCTCAGAATCCTTGAGGATCGATTCGTTAGAACGATTCGAAACATAAACACCTACGTAACATCTTCTCAATTGCTTGTTTTTTCGACAGAGAGGAGTTATAAGAGGTGTGACATAAAAAGTTGGCATCTTCTTCTTTTCCAACGAATTCAAAACCTTAACATACTCTGAGACTTCCTCATCAACAGTTTTTACATTAAGAGAATGTTTAAATATTGACATAGATGTGACAGTTCTCTCAGGTGAATCCAAGCTTTGAAGAACATCTGGTTATTAGAGATAGACTCGTCCATAATCAGATCGCTACAAACACAGACATATAAGGTCTTTAACATGTTTGCCTGCTCTGATACCAATTGAAAATGCGGGGGGTCTAGCAACCACACCCAACAATTCGTTTGGAAATATGAGAGGACTTACTCCAATACACTCTCTAGAGAATCAAGTAGACAGTCAGACTCAATGTAGAGAAAAGTATATCAAAGAGTTTATATTTCTATCTCTATATTCAATCTGCAATCAGCAAGTATAAATCTGCGAGCCCGATTGAATATTAGAGAAGTAACTTGAACGGTACCAAAGACCAATGTTCAAGGATCAATCAATTTCAATCAACAACCAAATATTGGATTTCCCAACTGGTTGATTCAATGCATAACCTGTGATATTTCAATTATATAACAAAATATAATGCGGAACAGAAATAACACAAACACCAGAATTTTGTTAATGAGGAAAACCGCAAATGCAGAAAACCCTCGGGACCTAGTCCAGTTTGAACACCACACTGTATTAAGCCGCTACATACACTAGCCTACTACCAATGAACTTCGTACTGGACTTAGCTGAAACCTAATCAACTTCACACTGATTCAAGGTGCAGTTGCGCTCCTTACGTCTCTAATACCAGCAGGATACTACGCACTTGATTCCCTTAGTTGATCTCACCCACAACTAAGAGTTGCTACTACCCAAAGTCGAAGACTTTATAAAAAAATCTGTCTCACACAGAAAATTCTATTGGAATAGATAAATCTGTCTCCCACAGAAATACCTATGAGTTTTGTTTTGTATTTTGATAAATTAAGGTGCACATGAACCAATTGATAAATTGGACTTATATTCCCGAAGAACAGCCTAGTATTATCAATCACCTCACAATAGTTTAAATCGTATGATGGCGAAACTAGATATTGTGGAATCACAAACGATGATATGAAGGTGTTTGTGATTACTTTCCTATCGAAGAAATAAATCTCGAGCAAATCTTAGAGAAGATAATACTCAAACGATAGAATCGGGCAAGATCAGAACACGCAACTAGGAGAAAATAGTTGGGTCTGGCTTCACAATCCCAATGAAGTCTTCGAATTCGTTAACCTACATGGTCTCGATAGAAACCTAAGGTTAAAGGAGAATCGACTCTAGTTGGTGCAACTAGTAACACACAAAAGGTGTGGGTATTAGGTTTGCCAGTTGCTAGAGTTCTCCCTTATATAGTTTTCAAATCAGGGTTTACAATCCAAGTTACCTTGGTAACAAAGCATTCAATAACCGTTAGATGAAAAACCTGATTCAACCAAGCTAGTATCTTTCAACCGTTAGATCGAACTTAGTTTGTTACACACAAATGAAATGTACCCTCATTTAGGTTTATGTAACGTACCCAAACGTGTACACCATGTTGACTCAATAATAGTTAACCGAAGTTAGCCATATGATTACTCCCATATCAACCTTATTCATCTTAACCATAACTAGTTCAAATGACTCAAATGAAACTAGTTAAAGAGCCGTTCAATTGCTATATTCTCATAGAAGTATACAAGAACACAATTGAAGCAAAATCAGTTTGATTCACTCGAATCAATTCATGAACATTATAGACAAGGTTTGCAAAGATTGTATTCCTCATTATATAAATGTTTAAGTTCATGTACACAGCCGATTTTAGAAAGTAACCCACTCAAGTACGCAAACGGGTATGCATACTTAAGTAGCCGAACCGAATTTGGTTACGCCAGTACGCGTACGGGTGCGCATACTAATTCACACTTCCAAACTCTAGCAGAAATTCACGGACGTGAGACTTCCGCCAGTATACGTATGGGTACGCATACTTTCCCAGACATCCAACAACCGCCAGTACGCGTACGGGTACACATACTTCAGGTTCCCGGTTTTGGACTTACACACAAATGTGAGAACACATTATGTTTATATCCAAACATGGTTACTTGATTCTAAACTCTTTATTTCAATCATTCAAACTTTCTTAGAGGATGACAATGGCCGTTTTCACACTCTATTAACATCAAAGCAATTTTCAATATATTGAAATAATCATTACGAAACATTCCAAGTATACACCAAATTATTGTATCACACAAACCATGTAAGTTGTTTACTCGGAAATTTTCACATGATTATATTATGACTTTCGTCAAGAATATAAGATGAACTTGTTCGAAGCGAAAGATTGCCAACATATATTTCAAGAAATATGTAAGGGAGTTAAATTCAGCTCGAAATCTCAAATGTGTAAAATTGAAAACTATATTTTACTCCCTCCGTTCCATTTTACTTGATGTTTTAAGGTTTTTTTCATGTTCCAAAATAGATGAGTGTTTAGATATTTTTCCCAAATTCTCACTAATTTACCCTTGCTTTGGAATCATTATCATACATTTAATTTTCATTGAAATCAGTAAATGGATAATTAATCTAATTTTCAAATCCACTCCATGGAGGATAAGTACTCTATCCCATGTAAATTACAACGAGATTTGTAATTTACACTAAATATAAAAACTAATACTAGGTACTTTAAATTTATAGAAAGCTATTAATATGGGTAAATTTGGAAAAAAGTTACTCTCTATGTTATTTCTTAATCTGCGTGAAAACTCTACAACATCAAGTAAAATGGAACGGAGGAAGTAATACGACTTATGTATCAATATAGGAGATAGAGTAGAAACAGACTTTCCAAGTGATAGATGAGTTTCAGTCTCCACATACCTTTTGTTGATGAAGTCCCACAAGCTCCCCTTAGTAGTTCTTCGTCTTCAAATGATGAACGCCTTGAAGTCTAATGCTCAACTACACAATCTATGTCCTAGTCTGAGACATCTATAAATAGGCTAGAAATCAAGACTTATAGTTTTGATCACTAACATTGACAAACATGCTTGAGATAGCAACGCATGCGAGTTCGACCAAGCAGTGCTCCAACACAGAGATACCGAAAATGAAATACCATGAACAAGACCTGAGTTCCCATATAATTCGAATACCTCACATTAGCTTCCAGCTCTTTGCCACTATCAAATAATATGCGATCAAAGTCAAGGCTACAACCAACACACTTTACACTAGACAATTTTTTGTTGGTGACAGTGAACACCTTTGAGTTGTTAACCTGCTCATAAACAAAATTCTCAGTATACTCATTCATCCGGGCTGACCCCATAAGATAAAAACAAACCATAAGTAAGAGTATTCAACCAGAATTTAGAACTATTCCCAATCGATTTCAGCAACCTTCCTCGATCAAATACCCTTCTAGCAATCTATGTGTCACAATCTTCACTATCTCCTTGAGATGTTTTCACAAGCACTGCAGCTTCACGAATTGCATAACTAGTTGCATTCAAAAGAACCAACTCATAACCATTAATTCCAATGTAGTTAGGTAATCTCTAAGATGAATCTGAACTTGTTGTAAGTAACATCTTCGAATAGGAATTCCACAAACTGGTCTCACACATTTTACCACGATCGAACAATATACACATAATCAAAACTAGGTAAAATAGCAAACAAAAACTCAGAATTTGCACTCAGCAGTTTTAAAAAATACCCACGAGCAGAATCTAACTCCGAGACAAGGTCATCGAACTGTCTTCCTCTATCAATTATCATTCTATTATAATTAACACTAGAAGAAACATCACTAGATCCATCGATTATTGCGAATTTAGGTATCAAACAGGAATTACAATCATCTATTTCTAGAGAAGTAGAATAATTTTGAATGACCCCCTTAATAGAATTGTAATCTTTAGCTCTCCTAACTTTAAAACACACACCCTCATTACAAAATTTATTATCAGAGTTGAATGGTTTACCTTCTTGGTAGTCCAAAATCATTGTAGATGTCTTGTATTTCTGAACCTCATTAACATCACTAGATCCATTGACACAAGAGAATTCAACTACGGGTATAGATTGAAAAATATCTTCATTTGTTGCACTAAGAGTTGAAGGATTTTGTGAGAACACTGTTTCTGAACTTGAATCTTCACCTGAATCAAGTGGAATTGGTTTCAAATTGACATCAACTTTGTCCTCGGTCAGCTTCGATTCCGTAAACTCGGATTCAATTGAACCAATGTTTTCAGATCCAGATTTTAATTTTCCAGCATCATTTATCAATTGTGAATCGATACCCGTACTCTCAATTCCATCAGTGAAACTTAGTTTGTTGTCGAAAACCCTTTTCAAGTCAGCTTGAGAGTTAGAACCTGATGGTGTTTCCAGTAAATTATCACCGGATCCAAGTTCCTTCTTCAACAAACGTTCTCCGAAATCTTTAAACTCAGAAGCTACCATCGTCTTCAAGGAAGAGAGGAGTGCGGTTTCAAACTTACTCATGTCAGCAGTCTCAGAATCGACCGCTCTGATACCACTTGTAGTGAACTCACTACAAATTGGATTATCATGAACAACTTGGATTTCTAAGGATAGAGATGATTTTGGATAGATAGAGGAAATTAGATGATTAGGAGAAGAATTATACGAATTATAGGGATAATAAAAAGACAATGTTAGACCAGAAGTTTCATAAGAATTTAGGGAAGATGATAAAGGATTACATTATTAATTTGCTAATTATCAAAGGCATACAAAATCTCTTATATAAGTTGGGCGACACACTATCATTGTGCATAACACGAGCCTCCCCACGTGATACTCTAAGACTACTAAGGCCACCCTTAACCACCCTAGATGCGCCCCATAGGATCATGGCAGATCAGAACACGCAACTACATATAAAATAGTTGGGTCTGGCTTCAGAATACCATTGAAGTCTTTAAGTCGTTAACCTATAATGGTTTTAGGAAAACCTAGGTTAAAGGAGAATCGACTCTAGTCGCAACTAGTATCACACAGGAGGTATGGAGATTAGGTTTCCCATATGCTAGAGTTCTTCCTTATATAGTCTTCAAATCAGGGTTTGCAATCAATGTTACATTGGTAACAAAGCATTCAATATTTACCGTTATATGAAAACTTATTTAAGATTCAATCCAATATCTTTCAACTGTTAGATGGTCTTGGCTTGTTACACACAAATGAAATGTACCTTCATTTAGATATGGGTAACAGGACCTAAACGTGTACACTTAGTTGGATCAACAACAGTTAACCGAAGTTAGCCATATGAACACTTTCATATCAACCTTGTTCATCTTAATCACAACTAGTTCAAACGACTCAAATGAAAATATTTATAGAGATTTTCAATTGTTTATATTCTCATAGAAGTATGCAAGACAAAATTGAAACAAATCGGTTTTGATTCACTTGAATCAATTCATGAACATTATAGTCACGATTTGCAAAGATTGCATTCCTTATTATATAAATGTATTTGTTCATGAGTATGTAAACATACTTAACCGATTTTAGATCTTAACCCACTCAAATATGCAAACGAGTAACGTATACCTAAGTTCTCGGACTTGGTATTATTCGCCAGTATGCAAACGGTACGCATATTGTCGTTCATGACCAACTCAGTTGAAATCAGTACGCATACGAGTATGCATACTATATTTCTCGGACTTGAATTGTTGAATCTGTATGCATACGGGTATGCATCCTAAATTCCCAGACTTGGAATACACTTGCAACAATTAGCATACAAGTACGCGTACCGTGCTAAATCCAATCAATGGTTAAGTGTTCTAAACTCCCATTTTAATCATTGAAACATTCTTAGAAGACGAGAATAGTTGTCTCACACAAACAATTAGCTTCAAAGAAATTTTCAAGTGATCAATACGAAACATTCCGAGTCTGCATCAAATGACTGTCTCACACAAATCAAATAAGATGTTAACAGGTGAAAGATGAACTTGGTCATCTTTCGTCAAGAATAAAATATGAAATTGTTTAAAATGAAAGATTACCAACACATATTTCGAGAAATATGTAAGCGAGTTAAACTAAGCTCGAAATATCAAATGTGTATAATGTAAAGTTTATATAGCTATAGGACTTTTGTCTCAATAGGAGATAGAATATAAATAGATTTCTGAGTGATAGATGATTTCAAGTATCCACGTACCTTCTGTTGATGAAGTTCCACAAGCTCCCCTTAGTAGTTCTCCGTCTTCAATCGATGAACGTCGTGAAGCCTAAAGCTCAACTACACATTCTATCATAATCTGAGACGTAGCTATAAGTAGACTAGAAATCAAGACTTATAGTTTTGACAACTAAACTTGACAAACAAGATTGAGATAGAAACGCTTGCTAGTTCGACCGAGCAGTGCTCAAAGAAAAACTAAGATAAATTATTAACAAAGCAATCAATGTTCACCGTTAGATGAAAACCTGACTTAAGATTCAAGCAAAGTTTGCTTAGAAAAAAGAAATCAATCTCCATCATTAGATGGGGTAGCTTGATACACACAAATGAAATATACTTATATTCAAATATGGAAGAACCGTCCCTAAACGTGTATAATGAGTTGGCTCAATAACAGTTAACCGAAGTTAACCATATGAACACTTTTGGCTCAGCTGTTTTCATCAAACACTTCTAGACTCAATCTGATAATCAACCAATTTTGATAAATGATCAAATGTATCTAATGTGTTTTATAAGAGACTTGTTCAAATGCTCAATATCTCATGGAAATATATGTGAGCATTTGAAACAAATTCGGCTTGGTTTGTATGTGTACAAAGTACGTATACAAGAACCAATTCATGAACTTAATGTCACGGTTTTCAAACCGAGTGCGCATACCATAAAGGAATTGAAAATTCAGGGACTTTAGTTCACAAATGAACCTGAGTTCATCAGTATAGACAATTAGTTTGCATTTAGAGTATGTAAACAAGTTGTCATAACTGCTGATTTTAGAACCTAACCACTGAGTTCGCAAACTACTGTTACGGACCTTACCTAGTTTTGGCGTTCGCAAACTACAGTTCCGGACCCATATAGATAAACTCCTTCGCAAAACACAGTTCGCAAATAAGAGTTCTGGACCCAACTAGTCTTTCACAGTTCGGATACAGGGTACGCATACTGTGCTATATCCAGACTTTGGTAGTAGTTTTAAAACTCTCGATAATCGATTTGAAACATCGTTAGAAGAACGAAAATGGTAATCTCACACATACCACTAGCTTCAAGTAATTTTCAAATTATTATTTGATCAATATGAAAATCCCAAGTTAACATCAAATGATTGTCTCACACAAATTATGTAAGATGTTCAAGGTAATTTTCACATGATCAAATTGACTTAATATTTAGTTCCAACAAATGAATTGTTCATAACCAAAGTTGTCAAGTAAATGATGAAGCATTCTAAGCTTTAAACTCATATTTCGAGAATTATATCAACGAGATAAACTTGAGTTGAAATTTCAATGTGTATAATATAAAGTCTATATAACTATACGACTTAGTCTCATCAGTAGATTGAATTGAATAGACTTCTGAGTGATAGATAAGTTTTAGTCTCCACATCCCTTTTGTCATTCAAGCTCTTCCAAAGTCTTCAGTAGATCTTCTTTTTCAAATGGTGAATGTCTTGAAGTTTAATGCTCAACTACACACTTCTATCCTAATCGGAGGCATAACTATAAGTAGACTAGAAATCAAGATATAGTTTTGATAAACTAAATTTGACAACGAGATTGAGATAACAACGCTTGCGAGTTCTAACGAGAAATGCTCTAACACCTATAGGTTAATATCAAAAACATTGTGGTGTACTTGGTACCCTCGTCATTTCAAGGACATTACGTCGTATACTCTTTTTCTTTAGTCAAGGTTTTTTCCAACTGGGTTTTCCTTGTCAAGGTTTTAATTAGACATACAAGTCCATTGAAGTTCGAAATGTTGTACTCTTTTTCATTCGTCCTGCTTTTTGTCCCTCTGGGGTTTTCAAGGCAAGGTTTTAACGAGGCAACGTCTTCGGGCCTTTGCAGACAGTACAAACTGAAGCATGATGGAAACAAGATTAAATAATAAAGCATGATGGATAACTTATACAGAAATAAAATATAGGAAAGCATACCCAGATGCACTCTTGTTAATAAGAAAACAAAATGAATAGAGTGTAAACATGGCCACCAAGCTTATCCTGAGATCTCAACAGAACAACCTAAATAACATGTGATCAAGACCATCAAGTTAAACAAAAATAGACATACGATATTAAACATTCGTATGTGTATCTAGATATATCCAACTGGGGCGATGAGAAGTGATACAAAAACCGAGAATAACAAACCAGATAATCGAATCTTCAGAAGTCTTGCATACATACCTGAATGGAGCATCATGAAGAGAGAAATGCCTGCAAAACCACCACCTATAACAATGGTCGAACGAGTAAAATGTTTTCTCTCATGTAAAAAGAAAGCACCTACAAAGAGATAGGAATCGAAGTCATATTAATTAAAAATATATGTATTATTATTATCCAATCTATGTAAGATGGCAGCTAAAAATCAAATAATGATGTTCAAACATTAACATTACAGATCAAAAAATCACACCCTCTCTTACTTACCAAAAGATTGAAGTCCAACTTATCACTCCCAATGGAATGAACTACTATTTGTAAATGTCTCATTAACAGCAATAATTTCAGTAGATACTAGAACAAGAATGGCAATCTAAAATTAATGAAAAACCACAAACATCTTACATCAATCCGGCAAAAACTAAATAAAAATTACACAAACTGGAAAAAAAATCAAGAAAAAAGCCTAAAAAGCACAAATTAAATAAATCAGAAATAATGCAAGTCTGCAAAATTGATAAATACCTAAAAAGTATAAAACAAACTTACATCAGTCCAATCTGAATCAAACAAAAATCATATAAAAGAAGGGAAAATAGGGAAGAAAAAAAAACGTACCTGCATCTCCATGCTATCCCAAATAATCGAAAATGAGACCGATATCACACCATTTATATACACAAATCCTGAGCTTTTCTTGGAAAACATGTAATATATAGAACCCTAAAATCCCCGAATTAAATCCAAATATAAAAACGATCGTAGATCTAAAATCAGGAAGATAAAAATGTAAAAACATAAAAATCACCTCTCAAATATCAAATCTCCTTCCCGATGAAAAGGAAAAAAGATTAGAATGAGCTCCTCTAACAAGGAAAATCAAATGCTTAAAAACTAAAAAGGGGAAACGAAGACAAACATAAAAGAAAACATAATTTTAGAAAAATATAGGTTTGTGAGATAAAATTTCCCAAAAATGGGAGCGTCCATGAAGTTTCCGCCCGTGGGTTTTTAAGTGAACAAAAATTGAAAAATAGGTAAAACCCTAATTTTCACGTCCAAGGCAAGCCCAAAACGCATCCCTTCTTTTCCTTTTTCGCTCAGTCCCAACAGAAACTAAATCCAAATTGGTTCCCCTTTTTGTTCACTTCTTCATACGAACTCGGAATGATCTCATTCTTTTTGCATTCTCTTCGTATTTCAATTCTTTACAAGATGACGAGCAGAAATTCTTGACATGAAGGTTCAATTCCTCACTTGCTGGTATTCCATGTGTTTTCGACATTCTTTGCTCCTTTTGGTCACACTTCTTCCACTTTTTTTGGATTTAGACACTTGGATACTTGGAGTACTTCACATATTAGCTTTTTTGTAGTCATTTTCACTCTTCTTGGGATGATTCACCTAGTTAAAACAAATAAAACAAAACAAAAATAATAACAAGATAAAATACAAGAACTATAACAAATATTGGTATGGATTTGACATTAAAATCATGTAAATTATGCGCTTATCACCCTTTTCAGTCTTAAATTCTTTTATGAGCAAAAGTAATTGGGTGATACATAATTACCTTGTATACATATGATTCATCTTCCGCCACGTGTTGAAGGAAGTACACGTGGAAGACATGCAACAGTAGGTCATCAAGATACGATGCCACGTCCCAACACCCAGGAAACCTCTATCGCCTATATCTGTTCATATTCATGATGATCCAATGGCTCAGGATCAGGGAGCACTGAAGAGCACCCAAAGATATGCTTTATCCCATCTCAAGGAAGACCCAAGACCAACGGTGAAGATTAACTCCACTGACGAACATGTGACAGGGGAATCAGACAACTATCTGACGCGTGCGGACCATCCCAACCACCAGCATTAAATACCATAGGCATAGGGTACGTGTCAATCAAACTGTGGATGAGAAAGAAGTGACCCATCGTCATCTGGCATAGTCACTGAGGGCATCGGTTTAGAACGAGGATACCAGCGGCATCGGTACAAAAAACGAAAAGATAAGGTTGCAACTATCTCTGACATTGGGCCCCATGTATCAAACCTATAAATACCCCTCTCCACTAAGAAAGAGGGGGTCAAGGAATTCTTAGGAAACATAGAGAGAGAAATAGGAAAAGTAAGTATGAGCTCCATTTCCCTTTTTAGCTTCGTATTTTAGACAAAGTCATTCGACTATCTTTGTAATTCTCAGATACTTAGTGAAACACCAACCCCCATGGACGTAGGCCTTAGTACTGAACCACGTAAATCGTTGTCTCATTTATATTTCAGCACTTTACTCATTTTACTTCTTTTATTATTATACTCAGTGATATGTGCTTCGTAGATATGAAATGGCACGGAAGCACACTCTATGGACTAGACAATGACGAGTCCGAAGACTCTGAGTCGATGAGTCATCGTATTTGCATCATTTCATATCTGATTTATTCACCTTAACGTTTTTATCCTCAAACGCAATATTGTTTGTGTACACGTGGACCTCATCGTGATTTATGTGTTCACAATCTGGCGCTAGAAACAGGGACTCTGTCCTGGTAAAAGATTTATCTTATCCTGTGACTTTACGCACTCTTTATGTTCCAAGCACCGTTCTTTGAAAATAACAGCGCCTGAAACAGCTTCAGCACGCATCTATTTCCTTCAACAATCAAATCTACGGGTAAATCCTCTTTCATTTTTATGGGATCTACGCTTTCAAATATTTTCAAGTTTTTATCTTTGAAAATCAAATCCATGCGTAGATCTACCTTCATTTTTATGAGATCCACATTTTCAAAATATTTTCAAGTTTTTATCCTTGACAATCAAATCTACGGGTAGATCCTCTTTCATTTTTACGGGATCTACGCTTTCAAAATATTTTCAAGTTTTTATCTTTGAAAATAAAATCCATGCATAGATCTACCTTCATTCTTGTAGGATCTTCGTTTTCAAACTGTTATCTTTGTTATGGGATTTTTCTCACTTCTTGTAAACGCTCGGCTTAGACTAACTCTAACCCAACCCACGCGGATGTCGTTTCTTCGATGGTGATTTATTTATGCAGAAAAAAGAAGAAGAGGGAATCGAAGACGGAAAAAACGAAGCTTAGACTAACTCTAACCCAACCCACGCGGATGTCGTTTCTTCGATGGTGATTTATTTATGCAGAAAAAAGAAGAAGAGGGAATCGAAGACGGAAAAAACGAAGGATATAGGAAAAACCAAAGCATCATCAAAAGAAACACCAAGAACGACACCAGTTATGACACGCAGTAAACAAAAAGGTGAAAAGATGAAGGATCCAAACTAGAAGCCAGATACAGCGGAAATCACCTCACCAATAGACACCAATGCAATAGCAGCGGCACCGGTCAGAGCTCTGGCGGCCAAAGCCGATGCGGACTCAACAATGCAACAACCAGCCTTCGGAATGCCACCAACAAATGAGCTGAACCAAACTCTACCAGTTATCCAGCTCCCGCTGACAGAAAACCAACCAGCGCTCCCTCGTGTCGAACTCTCTGTAACAACCACCGATCCGCCTATCCCTTTGATCCAAATGTTTGATGAAGATCATAATGTGGCCATTAGAGGACAAAGGCAGGTCGGAACTCCGAACAAGGATCGAATCATTCCCCCCAACTGATGGCAGAGCTTGAGGAATTAAAGAAAAACCAAAAGGTGTACGCGGATGCCGTAGCATTGCTAGCTCGAGAAAACCAAGAACTCAAAGACAAGATTTCCCAGAGCTTAGAAGAGCCCCCCCCCCCCCCCCCCCCCCCCCCCCCCCCCCGCATGACGAAGCCAATTCTAAAGCTTTTGAGCCTAATCACGATCGACGAATCATCTTGACGAACGCTAATAATCCCGAACCATTGAACCGAAAAGCGGCCAGAGGAAACGGATCATCCGACCCAGATTACGATCCCGATGATTCAGACTACTTCGATAGTGAGAACCGAAGACCGGGACGATCCAGGATCCAAGAAGATCATCAGCGGGCAATGGAAGATCTTCGTACGGAGATGATGGATGAAATCAAACAGTTGAAAGCTAGACAAGGGGGAGGAAGACTAGAAGAGGCGATGAGAGAATCTAGCACCACACCTCTGACCCACCACCTGGCCAAAGCGCTCATCCTTCAAAAGTGTCCCTTCCCAGCATTCGAATGTTACGACGGACCTAGCGACCCTGCAGCTCATCTTCGGTACTATAATCGCGTCTTAGCCCGACGGAAGAAAAACGATGCAGTCCTTTGCAGATACTTTCCTTCAAGTATAAAGGGGTCGGCATTATCTTGGTTTAACAACTTACCGCCCAATTCCATCGATTCTTACAGCCAGCTCACTAAGAGATTCTTAAGAATGTACATGTACAACAAAGCTGTCAACGCCGGGATGGACAAGATATTTTCGCTGGCAATAGCTTACAATGAGACGATAAGGGAATATACAGACAGGTGGCACGAGATTTGTCAAGCTATAGGGAACATAGATCCAGTGGTTAGAATCAATTGTTATAAGTGGGGTTTGGATAGAATGAGCCCTCTATTCGTTGAGATCCATGGAAGTGTGCCAACAACCGAAGGAGATCTTCGAATCATCATCGAGAAGCATGCCCGTTTGGAAGAAATTCAACGAGAAAATCCAAGGGCTCAAACGCAGTGACCTCATCGGACCAACTCACCCGAACAAGTCAGCGGATCCAAAAGGGGTAACTCAGCAGAACGTCCGCGCGAAGATAACAGGGGACGAAGAGATGATCGTCGGCGTGACGATCGGAAATTCGAAGACCAAGTCTTCACAAAATTGAATACCAACTACACTCGCGTCCTACGAGAAATCAAGGATCGAGAAGGTCTGGACTGGCCTTGGTCCAAAGGGAAGCAGCCCCCTAGGACCGAGAAATCAAGAGATTACTGCGAATATCACTGTTTCAACGGCCACCAGACCGAGAAATGCAAGAATGTCAAAATAATGATCCAAAAGTTGATTGACGCAGGCGACCTCAGGCAGTATATACAGAAGGCAGATAACGAAGATATGACCAAACGAAGCAAGCAAGTTCAACTGCCAGAGGAAAACCGAACACTCAATACCATCTCATGTTCCGAAGCTACAGGGCCCTCGCTAACAGCACAGATAGGGAAAAGGTTAAGGAAACAATTCGAAGACTACTGTGAATTATACAAGATCGATGGGATGGAAGTGGACGAAGACGAGCAATGGATGAACGCGCCTATGACTTTCGATGTAGAAGACATCGAGGAGGATATGGAAGATCACAACGACCCCTTGGTCCTCACCTTACCAGTGGCAGGATGCAACATCAAGAAGATCCTCATTGATGGAGGGAGTTCAGTTAACGTTCTATTCTACGACACATTCAAGCGGATGGAGCTTAACGACGAATAGTTGATGTCTTCGTATTATACCATCTACGGGTTCAATGGGGCACCAACCAAGCCGTTAGGAGACATTGTTTTGCAAATAGACGCAGGACCAATGAAAGTTGATACTCGATTCAGTGTAGTGGACGCTCCTTCCCCTATAACGCCATCATTGGCCGAAGATGGGTGCACAAGCTCAAAGAAGTGGTAGCGACCTATCACCAGTACCTTAGATTTCCGACACCCGAAGGGGTAGTGGAAATAAAGGGAGATCAGGTCACTGCTCGGGAATGCTAGGCTCTACAAAATCAACTCAATAATGAACAAGACGAGCAACAGAAATCCCAAAGAGCCCGAAATAAAGAGGCTGCGAAGGAGAAGGCAATTGATCTTTATCTCGAAGAAATTTCTGGAAAGAGTCTGACAAAGGAGAGCATCGTTCTAAACGCTGAGGCAAGTACTTCGACAGCAAAGGAGGCTACGTTCACACCCGTAGGACGCGTGAAGGAGATCAATATAGGGTCCGAAGAAAATCCGAAGATGATCAAGATAGGGACCTTAATAGACAAAGAAAGAGAGATATCCCTGATCAAGTTGCTCAAGGAATACGCAGATATCTTTGCGTGGAAATTAGGAGACATGCCAGGGATTGATCCGAGGATAATTCGGCACGAGCTTCGTATAAAGCCAGGCACCCCGCCCTTCAGGAAGAAGGTACGAAAAGTAGAACCAGAGTATCACAAAGCTATTGAGAAGGAATTACGCAAGCTGTAAGAAGCAAGATTCATCAAGGAAGTCAAATATCCAACGTGGATCTCGAATATGGTCATAGTGCCGAAAAAGAATGGAGGAGTTAGAATATGCATCGATTTCACCAACCTCAATAAAGCATGTCCGAAGGATAGTTACCCACTCCCAAGCATTGATCAATTGGTAGAGGCTATCGAAGGATACGAAGATTTATCGTTCATGGATGGATATTCTGGTTACAACCAAGTGGCATTGGCAGAAGAATATCCACAACATACAACATTCTACACCCCGCACGGCCTCTATTGTTATACAAGGATTCCCTTCGTACTTCGAAATGCAGGGGAAACATACCAGAGGATGGTTGATACTGTCTTCAAACCATGGATTTGGAACACCTTATAAGTCTACGTTGACGATATGCTCATCAAAAGCAAGTTACGCAAGGATCACCATCAAGACCTGAGGGACGTCTTCGAAGCAATGAGGAAGTACAACATGAAAGTGAACCCAGAAAAATGCACGTTCGGCGTCACCTCAGGGAAATTCCTTGGGTATATAGTAACAAAGAGGGGCATCGAAGTAGATCCTGCGAAGATCCAAGCCATCGTATAAATGTCGTCCCCGAAGAACTTGAAAGAAGTTCAGAAGCTCAACGGATCCTTAGCAGCTCTGGGAAGATTCATCGCCAGGTCATAGGACAAATGCAAACATTTTTTCAACATCCTCAAAAAAGGGAGCAAGTTTGAATGGACCGCTGAATGCGAAGAATATTTTTAAAAGATCAAGGAATATCTAGCCACGATCCCAATCCTACGAAATCCCGATCCTGATGAAGTACTGGCCCTTTACATAGCGACAACCGAAGATGCAGTCAGCGCAGTATTGGTCAAGACGAATACAAAGATAGAGCAACCTATTTATTATGTCAGCAAAACTCTCAACACGGCAGAAAGAAACTATACAAAGATCGAGCAACTCATCTTGGCGCTAGTGTGGGCTACCCAAAAGCTAAGGACTTATTTTTTGACTCACTATGTTCGGGTTCCATGCAAAGCACCGTTGGAAGCGGTTCTCAAGAGCGCTGGGAAAGTAGGAAGTATAGAAAAGTGGAACACTCACCTTGATTAGCTCAACATTATCCATGAAGTCCAACACTCGCAAAAATCACAAGTCTTGGCGGATTTCCTCGCAGACCTACCCCTGGACAATGATGAGGAAGTAAGGGGCATACCTTAAATAGACGAAGGTAAAGACCCAGTTGACATCCTCGATCCCTTAAACCAAAAGCGATGGGAGGTTTTCGTTGATGGATTGAAGAATAGAGAAGGTGCGGGCATAGGCATCGTAATCACCACCCCTACCGGAGAAAGGATCGTGCACGCATTAAGGTTGGAATTCAGAGGGAACACCAATAACATCGTCGAATATGAAGTTGTAGTGCACGCTCTTCGTTTGATAATAGAAATGGGAATAACCAATGTACGCCTTACAAGTGATTCACAACTGGTTATGCGACAGATATGGATAGAGTATAATGTCAACGACGAGACTCTTTCAGCATACATGGCCTTGGTCCAGACTCTGTCATCCCAAATACCAAATATTAAATTTCGGCATTTATGTAGAAAATAACTTAGGCATGCCGATGCTTTAGCTTATATATCATCCATGCTGAAAGATGAAAGCATACAGGCAATCAAGATAACAAGAGTATACGAGCCCTCGGTCTTCCCTCGGGAATCCTTCGCTACAAATCGTGAAGACGACGTAGGGGAGGATATCGCTGACAATGATGTAGGGGAAGAAATCGCTGATGACTTTTACGAAGATGATATCATGACAAGAGATAACGAGGACGAAGACTTCAAAAACGAAGAAGATTGGATAACCGAAGTTCATCTCTTCCTTAAAGAAGGAACGCTACCTACAGACCTGAAGCAGGCTAGAAAAGTGCAGTCAAAGGCTGGAAGGTACGACCTCAGGGACGAAATTTTATACAAGAAGTATTTCTTCGGACCATTGTTACACTGCCTATCAAGAGAAAAAGGACACCGGGTCTTGAAGGACATGCACTATGGGGACGCAGGTAACCACAATGAGATGAGATCCTTAGCAGACATGGAAAAAATGCAGGGGTATTACTAGACAACAATGATACGTGATGCTGCGAGAATGTCGAGGAGATGTGAGGAATTCCAGGGTTTTTCCAAAAGAATCCATACACCGGCAACAAAGCTGAATTCGATGGATAGCCCATGGACTTTCTCGAAGTGGGGCATAGACATAGTGGGACCCCTGATCGAAGGATCGGGGAAAAGATGATTCTTGATAGTAGCCACAGATTATTTTAGTAAGTGGGTAGAATCCAAGGCCCTACCAAGAATCCGCGACTCGGATGTATTCACGTTCATATTCCAAAACATTATTTGCAAGTTTGGCATCCCAGCAGAAATTGTCTCCGACAATGGCAAGCAGCTGCAAGGGAAGAACGTTGACATGCTCTTCGATACCTTCAAGATCAGGAAGAACAAATCAACCCCCATATATCCTCAAAGCAACGGCCAAGCAGAATCCACGAACAAGACCCTTGCCCTTATTCTCAAGAAGAAGTTGGATGAACACAAGGGACGATGGTGTGAGCAATTACACAACGTGTTGTGGGCATACCGAAGTAACCCGAAGTTCCGCCACAGGAGAATCGCCGTTCCTCCTCACCTATGGAGCCGAAGCCGTCATCCCAATAGAAATCATCATGCCAACCACGAAGACCGAAGCATGGGAGAAGAACCTTACAGTGGATATGATGCTAGAAAGGCTCGATGATTTGGAAGAAAGAAGGGAAACAGTGCTACAAAGGATGGAGAATTACCAACGAAGACTGGCGAGGGAATACAACAAGAAGGTTAGGCTTAGAAACTTTGTAGAAGGACAGTATGTGCTGAGAACTATACCCCAATACCAGCGAGATAAGAAGTGGGGCAAGCTAGCACCAACATGGGGAGGACCTTTTGTTATACATGATATTGCAGGAAATGGATCCTACTACCTGCATAACCTAAAAGTAGAAGTCCTCAGACACCCGTGGAATGCGAAATATCTCAAGCCATACTATCCATAAAAGAAACGCAGTTCTGCATCTGTGTGAAGAGCACCAGAAGAAGAAGACAATGTACCCACTTGACATGTTTCTATCTCTGTACGAGGAATAGCAGATCTCAACTCACCAATCGAATGAGATTTTTGAATTCTATTGGGGAAATTAACTATTTACAATCCCTCGGGACTCCCCTATCAGCGTCTATAAGTGTAGGACCATGGGGAAGGCTTCCAACAGAAAGAGATACCCAACCAATTAATAAGACAGCGTCTCAGCCGGATGAATGCATGTAAATACTTTAATAACGCATTACATATCCGGGAACGCTGCATCAACCCCCACCGTTTGGTGATCCTCTGTCCAAGGATTAGCTAGCGGGGTGACAGGTCCAAAGTCAATAACGAAGGTGCATACCTTCGTTACTGCCAACAAACACTTTTTATTATCTACTCAATTTTCAATATCTATTTACTCGCTGCCTAAAAATCAAATAAACTAATCATTCAGGTAAAGCGGAGTTGTACATATCCAAATAAACGATGATTTATTCCATAAAAGTTGATTACAAGTTCGGAAAAATAAGCAGTAAAAGCAAGATACAACAAAAAATGGCCCAGAGCCAAGTAATCAACAAAGATCAATTTTCTATGACATACGCATAAATCTACTTCTCCTTGGAAGACTCCACGTGATCAGCAGGATTCTTCGATTGAGACGAAGGAACACTTCCTCCCGAAGAAGGATCAGAGGTATAGGTCATCGGCTCGGGTACAGGGCGACGAGGATATTTCTTGGTTATACCATGGTCCCTCAGAAGGCCTTGATCAATCTTGTTCAACATCTTGTTGATCTCCTCGGCAAGCTGACTACGAGCCATATGCGCAATCACAGTGGCCTTGAGCTCATACTTAGACAACTAAGACTTCAGCTTAGATACCTCCTTAACCGACTCCTTTGCGGCTTCATCCCGAGATCCAGCCAGCCCTTCATAATACCTAGCCAGAACCTGCTGGTGTACTAGGTAAGATTGAGCCTTTTCAAGCCTTTCATTTGCAAGGATAAGCTGTCCCTCGAGCTCTGAAAAAGAAAACACAAATACGTGAGAAGATCAGAGTAAAGGAAGTGCTCACGACCATACAAATATATACCTTCGACATTAGCCGAAGCTATTTCATATTCATTTACTATGGCATCCCAGGCATCGTCGAGGAAATCATACTCGTCGGAAATTTTCTTATAATCCAATTGAATATTTGTGGAGCAAACTGACACTCATCTAACTCTACCTGCTTCATGGAATCTAAATGTCGAAGGTGTTTGACTTCGTTATTCATCTCTTCTATCCCTTTATTAAGCCTGTACATATTAATCTCAAGATTTTTCTCGGAATCCACTAAACGAGCGACATCGGACCGAGAAGCCGCTAAAGCATTGCTGAGTGCATAAGCCTCAGCTCTGGATTCGTCCCTCTCCCGAACAAAACGTTGTATGTAATCCTGAACCTCGGGGTTAAGAGATGAACGAGCTTGACGCGGCTCCTCTTCTAAGTTCACTATCTTGGTTTCTAGACGAGAAATACTCTCACGAGCTTCGTCTAGACCTTTTGGGGTCCTCTCTGGGGTCTCGTTGAACTGTTGGCGATCGGCATTATAACGATTGTGGATGTCAACCGCCAGTTTCCGTTGCTGTCGATAATGATCCATAAATTTATTATGCTCATCTACCCGAGCGTTCTACTTGTCAGCCTCTTTTTTGATCTTCTCCAGTAATTCCTTAATCCGAGAAGCTTGGCGAGTCCTCTCATTCTGAAGCCATGCCAACTCTCGGATATCAACCACTGAAGATAGGGCTGGAGACTCAGACAGCACACTAAGAAGACAAAAGAGGAATATGAATGGAAGAAAAGAAACAAAGACAAACCTTTAGAAGACGAAGCATCTTTACGGGCTTTCTTCAACTCACTACGAACTAATGCAAGCTCAATATGAAACTTCTCCTTCTCGGATCCGAGTTGATCCTTCCCCTTCAGACGGTTCTTCAGTTCCAATATCTCCTTGTCCCTAGCAGCAATAAGCACTTCAGCAGCGTTCAACTCTTCTTCCCTATGACAAAGCTTTGCCTCAAGCTTGAGGGCCTTCGCCTTGAAGAATTAGTACAAATTATTGTTGCAATGTTCACTTCTCATTATCTACGATAATCATGTACAAACCATAACTATTAATAAAAAGGTATGTCAGCAATAAAGATGGAACCTACGATAACTTACTTCAAGAACACGCTGTTGGGGATAACCGTACTGGTACCCATCAGCGATAACCATCATTTCAGCAACAGAAGAAGAGGGATCGACCAATAAGCTGGTAGAGGTATCCCCCAAATTCTTCTCCCAACTTTCGGCAACGTCATCAGGAGACGACAGTTGCATCCTTTGACGGGTAAAGGCATCAGAGTTTTTCTCACCAGGTATCACTGGGGCAGGGTTCGGCAAAAACATCAGACTTTTCTTCATCAGCCAATCTAGTATAGAATCATCACCATCCTGCATTATGGATCTATCAAAACCCTCCGAAGGTGAACCAGGGGAAGTTCCAATATCATCCGCGTTCTCTTGACCAGTGGAACACCTCTTGGCCCCGTCCTCCTCGTTAACACGAGTCTCATCGCCCTCTTGACCAGCTGCCCTTTCGCCACCAGTCCTAGCAGCCTCTTCATCACCCGTCCCAGCTGCCTTTTCGCCGCCAGCCTCAGTTCCTACCCCACCAGCGGTTTTCTCACCTTCATCCCCAAGAACATCCCATTCATCATTCTGCGAAACCAAAGAAAACTCCTCATCTAGTCCCATGGAAACGTTAATATCCATCAGACCATCAACGGAGTGAATCTTACCAAAAGAAAATTATGCGGGGGGGTTTGTTGGCTGAGGCTCAGCATCCCCATTCCCCTGGGCTTGTGCCGATACAATAGGGGGATCGTTCATCGGAATGTCAGAAATAACTCTCTCTTCGTGGGTACCACCATCATTGGTTGCATCCTTCTCATGATTAGGAGGGGAAGTATCTATTCGTTCATCATCATCGGTAACCTCCTCTTCGTCCTCAACATCCTCATCATTCACGGGGCTGTTAACCTCATCCTGAAAGTCTGCCTCCTCCGCAGGGGCAGTAGAAGAATGAACCGCGCCAATCTTCTTTTTCTTCTTTGCCTAAGGATATAACACTCAACGCATCAAAACGACGACTATTTACCTTAAACTAAGAAGAAAAGGGGCAACATAAGGGACCATACCTTGGCAGCGGCTTTACTCTTCGGAGGAAGGTTAGCATCGGATCTTTCGTCTTTATCAGCAACATCAAAGGCATAATCGAAACTCATGCCATCGAAGTTCAATCGCCAGGGACAGAAGTCACCATAGAGATCTGGAGCACTATCACGAGGTTGACTACCAGTGGTAGATGCCAGCCCCGCGTACCAGGTACCCATACGTAATCCCAAGGACCGACAACTTCAATAATGGTGGCACGCCACTCATAGTCATGATCACGCTTGAGCTTTTCACGACTGGGAAAGAGTTTCTGCTGAGAAGTCCCTTCGGTACCAGGAACGTAGCGAAGCTTTGAATCACTCACCTCACTTAAGAGTTGAACTTCACCACAAGAAGCAGGAATTGAACGAAGACCTACACTCCAAGGCTTGCGGTTCCTACCGTTGATATAATCCCTAAAAGAGGCATTAAAGTTTGCAGGAGTATACAAGTCTCTCTCGGCGGGATCGGGAGTATAGCAGGTCATCGTCGTTTCACCATGACTACGAATATAACACTCCCTCAAGGTCCGAAGATATATAGTTCCCACTTAGCTGCACCACTGAACGACAATGAGTATTGTGAGTGAAATTCGTGATAGGCCAGAACGTCATAATAAAAAGAATTACCCGACTTATACAAGGGTAGCATCAAACCCGCCTCGAAGGCTTCCATAGTAGTCAATAAATGAAATTCATCATACTTATAATTCACGATCATATCATAGGTAAGATCATCATCTGGCGCAAAGAACTTAACATCAAAACCTTCGAGTCCATGCTTCTTCTTGAACGCTTCGAGATCCACATGCTTGAAAGTGACTTTCTTCTTCCCCACCGAAATGCTTCGTATCATCGGAACAACATCAGAGTCATCGGGATCATTCAACAATGGCTTCTTCGCTTTTTGAGGATTTAAATCAGAGCCTTTTCTTTTAACCGGTGGATTCCTCGGAGGGTCCGCTGGGGGAATTGTATATTTTGAAGAAGACTCCTTCACCAAAGGAATGGATTGTGAAGCTCTAGGTCTCGATTGCATCGACGCCTGAGACGGTAGGGACTGAAGGGGACGAACATTTAATGGTTCAGTGCGCTGGGGAGAAGGTTGTTGCACACCCTTCGGATCAGCACGCTGAGAAGAGGGGTTATCCACTAGACGGTTAACCGCATACCGAGACCCTTTCGGTGGATCTCCTTTCTTCGTAATAGAGACCCTTGGACCCGAAGATGATGGAACTTTCTGTGCTCGTGGATCTGGAGGCGAAGGCCTTGGCAGACCACCTTTTGGCGGAGAAATATCAGGAGTTCTATGTGGGGATCTGTAGGGGCTCGATGGCGGAGTCTGATAAGGAACCCGATGGCGATCAGCCATATCTGCGAAGGGGCACAGAAACAAGGTAAAGGTTAAAACAAAGAAATTAACAGATCAAAAGATTAGGGTTTGACAACTTTCACAGTTCATCAGAAACATCGACAGGGGTACAGAGACAAACATACTTACCGAGACGAGAAACCCTAATTCAGTCATAAATACCAAAAATAAGCTTCGATGACCAGCAGAAAAGTCTTAAGTTTTTGCGAAAAATAACAGGGGCAAGTATATATACTTTTGTATATTTTGTTCTTTATCGCAAAAAAATTAGATACAGCAAAAAAGAAAAATGAATATCAACTAAAATCTAGAACAAGATGATGAACACCATACCTGGAGGTTGAGCGTTTTAGACGATCAAAGGTGAACAAGGTCGAAACTATTGGAGAACAGTAACGACGGCTTAACTCAGAGAATATTGCCAGAGTTGGTCGAAGTTGTAAGGAGAATCAGGAGCAGCAACAGTTAAGAACTAAAAAACAAAGAAGAACTAGAAAAAAAAAGAGTCAGGAAGAATAAACCGACAAGGAGTCAAGAAGGATAAAATTTATTATGTTAGCAACTTCTATCATATTTATAGCAAGAATAATTGCCCATGAATCAAGGGGAAGTTAATGCCAATAGTGGGAAACGTGCGCCAAGGATAAGGAGAAGTTAATAGGGAGAGATGAATGTGGAGACGTTTTTTTCTCCAAACTTGGACCAGCTTCAAGCTTAGAGAAAAGGGAAAAATTGTATACACATGATTCATCTTCCGCCACGTGTTGAAGGAAGTACACGTGGAAGACATGCAGCAGTAGGTCATCAAGATACGATGCCACGTCCCAACACCCAGGAACCTCTATCGCCTATATATATTCATATTCACGATGATCCAATGTGTCAGGATCAGGGAGCACTGAAGATCACCCAAAGATCTGCTTTATCCCATCTCAAGGCAGACCCAAGACCAACGGTGGAGATTAAATCCACTGATGAAGATGTTACAGAGGCATCAAACATCTGTCTGACACGTGCGAACCATACCAACCACCAGCATTAAATACCATAGGCATAAGGTACGTGTCAATCGATCTGTGGATGAGAAAGAAGTGACTCATCGCCATCTGGCATAGCCGCTGGGGGGCATCGGTTCAGAACGAGGATATCAGCGGCATCGGTACAAAGAACGAGAAGATAAGGTTGCAACTATCTCTGACAGTGGCCCCATGTATCAACCATATAAATACCCCTCTCCACTAAGAGAGAGGAGATCAAGGAATTCTTAGAAAACATAGGAGAGAGAAATAGGAAGAGTAAGTATGAGCTTCATTTCCCCTTTTAGCTTCGTATTTTAGACTGAGTCATTCGACTATCTTTGTAACTCCCAGATACATAATGGAACACCAACCTCCGTGGACGTAGGCCTTAGTACTGAACCACGTAAATCGTTGTCTCATTTATATTTCATCACTTTACTCATTTTACTCCTTTTACTATTATACTCAGTGATATGTGCTTCGTAGATATGAAATGGCACGGAATCACACTCTATGGACTAGACAATGACAAGTCCGAAGACTCTGAATAATTAAGTCATCGTATTTGCATCATTTCATATCTGATTTATTCACCTTAACGTTTTTGTCCTCAAATGCGATGTTGTTTGTGTACACGTGGACCTCATCGTCATTTATGCGTTCACATACCTGAAGAAAGAAAATCACTCTAAACCATTCACTGCTTTAGTTTTCTTTTAAGCTTTGTCCCAACCAAAAGCGCTGAAGCAAGCTTCCAAGATAACCTTTTGGCCATGCTTTTCCATCTTAAAATTTAAGTTTTGAATTACTATAGGACTCGGTCTAATTACATTTTGGGTCAAGCATGCACTAATCTTGAGATTAAACACCACTACATCGTTTGCTTGGACTTTGACTGAATTTACTTATCCAAAAATAGATGAAAATTCAAATTAATCTCATTGACATCGCAAATAAGACTTGGATAAAGAACTTGGGTGGACTCTCTATTAACAAAAATACACGACAGTTTAGTGTATAATCCATGCTAAATACAATTTTGCGGAGTATATTATTATTAGAATAATCTTTCAATTTTACATATAGGTGTAATGAAATAGCAGTAATAAAAAAGAAAATCTAGTATTTTTTCTGTAGCAAGTTCAAAACAAATAGTCTAAAAGGCACACAAGCCATGTACAGGCAGATACAATGAAAAGATTGAAAGAAAAAAAAACATAACAAAATTGAAGCTAGAAGCAAAACATGAAGTAAACCACCATCAACTATCAATCAGTAGATTTTTCAACATCCTCTAAAATAGAACCATCATCATTTGTGTCGCGAGGTCGTTAAACATTTCTTCACGGTCATTTTTTAAAGGGGAAGTCTAAACCATTTTACTAGAGGGTAATCTCTCTGCGTTCATACCAAAGTATGTTGTCCACTTCTTGTGAACTTCGTATAAATGTTTCATCATACATTTTTCTTATACAAATGTCATAATCATAATATAATCTACATAAGTTTCATCTTTAATTAACTCTATGAAGAATAAAAGCAATTAAGTAGAAAAAATAAAGAAAAAAAAGTGAAAGTGAAGTATAAGCTGTAGCCACCCACTTGAATTTAACAGAAGGGAAGGGGAGGGAGCAGCTTCTATTTTAAATTAACAACAAAGAAAACAAAGCAGCTTTGTAGAATGGAAAATTTGTTGGTCGGTCCTGGGCCCGTGTAGTTATTTATAGTAAGGTCCAACCGGAATTTTTTTTTATCCGGAGGTCCAAAATTAATTGAAAACATTGAAATGACCATAATACCCTCTACTACCAAACGTGTGCGTGTCTACACTCTTATTATATTGAGTACATATCCGCTGCACTGCTTACAAATTTGAGTACACATAGCTTATATACTTATAAATTCGAGTACATATCTTCTACACTGTTAACTATCAAAATCAACGGAAAGAAGCTTCACTCTCTTAACTGGTTTTTCGTCCAAGTTTTACAAACCTAATCTTTGAATATTCGACCAATGTTTCCATGTTTATCTCAAGTTCTAAATCAAGCTTTTGCCTTTGCCAGACAGCCCTTGTGCACAGCCTCGAGCCAAGACTAGCAGCTACACAATACTTGGGCAGAACTGTTGCCCTCTTCACTGATTACTCGCCTCAAACTCTTGTCGAAAGTCTGGTCGAACCCTTGTACAACCAATGTAACCATGGCTGATAACTCCAAAAGACTTACTTGGATTTGTGAACACTGGTTGCACAATCCATTGTCTGCATTTTTAACATCTCCTACATCTGACATACTAAGCTGGTCGCAGCTGATCTTGAAACTGTGAAGAAATGCTCTTTCCGGCCTTTCTACAAACAACCTGTGTGCAGTTTGCTTATATACAGTTCTGAGCTTGATGTTGAATCCTAAGCTCTTTCAATCTCCTTACCCGCGACAATAATTAAATTACACAAGCATCCACATTTATAATTCATTCAAAACTCAGAAACATTCATCATCACTTATCATCATAACGGCAGCAACTTGTCTTCTCTTCACTGCCTTCTCTTGGCAGCAAAATGACTTCAAAATCAAACCAAACTCTACAAAATTGAATACCCAATCTTTATTTCCTTCTCAGCTTCGAGATCCCAGTCCTGATCTCCCTTGATCTTCATTCCAATCAATGACAGACAACAACTCTTTCCCAACTGGTTTCTCGGTATTAATTTATCACTCTGTCGTGTTTTTCTGAGCTTCTGGATCACGCCTTTCCTCCTCAAACAAGACCACAAGAACCGTGACTAGCTGCTGGTAGACTTTGTTGGACAACGGTGAACTCTTGGAAGCAGATCTTCGTATTTTGGTTGTAGACTGAGATGAAATGAGCAAAACTGGTCGAGTGTATTAGGACCTAGCTTTGTTGTTGCTGCATATAAGACTGGCCCTTATCACAGCATGTGGCTACCCCGATTAATAAGTGTGACTACCTTGGCTTCAAATCCATTAGCACCTAGCGTAGCCAAAATGATGAATTATGCCTCTTCTCCTCTTCTTTCATGTAACATGACTCCAAAATTCCTGCAAAATAAAACAAATGTAATATACAAAAATACAAGAGAAATAACTAAGAAAAGCATAAAAAAATTGACATTCAAAAGATGTATTTAAGGCACTTATCACCCATTACCAATGAAAACTCTTAAGACGTGTAGGCGTTTAGCAAACCATACCAACTAACGAAGAGTAATAATCCTGCAAAATGTTTTCCAGTCTATAAATGATGTACTCAATTTCTTGATAGTACATCTGCACTCAATTTATTCGGTCCTTTCTTTTTCGAAGACATCAAATAACTATTTCTTGACAGTACTTATACACCCAATTTATTGAAAGTATACCTACACCCAGTTCATGTTTTACATATACAAAAATCATCCTTGAATAAACTCAATTCATACTGTATAATCCAAAAAAAAATCGTTCTCGAACCGACACATAAACTGCTTAATAAGCCAATTCCATTGCCAACCCAAAAAGATCATATAACCAATGGATAATGCTAAGAAACAAAATTCTTCCTTTCACACCATGACAGTGATTGCGTTACAAAACACAACTAATTCTATCTAAACCTATGTGTAATGCTAAGAAAGGCAAGTTTTCGTTTCACAACTATCAGTACATATTGGATGCACTCATATTTTCAGTGGATTTTAAACATAATAACACGGATTTAATGTTAAGAAAAATATGTACAAGATCCTATCAATGTCCCCATAATGAACAATACTTCACTTAGTTCAACTTGGGTAATTATAGAGTGAATATACTTAAAAATTGAAACTAAAATCGTCATGGGTTGTCCAGCGGATAGACGACGGTGCTGGTATACTAAGAGAAAAAGGTATAGCAAGGAGATAAACTGTTTATTAGTTTGTTTTTTTGGTATTCCTCTATGCGAAAAAAGAAACTTAAGCAAGAGTCTTATGTAGTTGTGTTGATAAGGTGTACCAATCTCTGCTTGTAAGAATGACTTTATGCAACCATATCAACTAGCACGTCTTGTTGATCCCCCTGCTAAGTGACCAACTGAGATGATCAAAAAATGTATAAAAACTCCAAGCGGATTACTTGGTTATGCTTAGTGCAGAATAATATTTATGGAGCAAAAAACCAGCAGCTACTGTAATGTTCTATGAAGTGTAGACTGTGATTTTTACAGATTGCAACATTTATACACTGATTTCTCGTCAGTGTAGCGTATATAAACTTAATTTTCAGCAGTGCAGCGTATACGCACTGCCAAATTATACCAAATGAAGCTGCAAAAACCTTCTACAATACTTATCTGGGAATAATACAGTACATTCATTATGGACTCCATCAAACTCACTAAAAATGCATGAGAATGCAATACATGCATTACACACTCTTATCAAAACACACTAAAAATGCATGAGAATGCAGTACATACATTATGCACACCCATTAAAACACACTTCATACTAAACAAGATTACATAAACAAGAATATCGAAACACTTACATGTTTGCATTATATCGTCTCAAGAACTTCACCGTAGTTTGATCCTTCATAGAAAGGACGCAACCATCGGGAAATTCAGGAAATCCCATTATACGCCACGGCCACCACGATCCATTCCTACGCCTAACCCGAACTAAACTACCAACAGACAAATTGTTCTTCTTCGACCTATATCCACTAGACGGATTCAAAAACTAAAAATAAATTGCATATCAAAACAAGTAATGAATATAACAAAAGCAAAACAATTCTTTTTCAGTACGCCATATATGCACTGCTGGATTCTTTTGCAGCACTACATATATAGCATACTGATATAAACAGTACATCATATATGCACTGCTGGATCACACCCAAAATCAATTGAAAATAGAATCAACTATAAAAGAATAATCAGAATAAAAAACTTAAGAGCTACCTACCTGAATTATGTTAGTCTCTAGATCCGAATAAGAACAGAGCATGAATCCAACGACAAAGGCCTGCACCAAATTAAAAGAAAGACATATACCAATGTTGATTCATTAGATTATCAAACTGATACTTTTTTTTTTTTTACACAAAGCACACACATATACACAAAATTTAGATGTTACACATTTTATAGACATACAAGGACCGTATTATATTCAGTACATCACATATGTACTCCTGATTATGAAGTTAAAACAACAAGGAAAAGTATGATTTTAACTGGGAAAAAAATAATCTACCAAAAACGGAAAATTATCTCAAATTGACAATCCACCCAATCAAAATAATATCAATTACAAAAACAGATTCATAAACAAGAAAAATTCAAAACAAAGAGATGGATTTTACACATCTTAAACATATACAACAATTATAATACCATCAGTACGACATATATGTACTACCGGATCCTGCAACCACGGATCTACAGTCAAATATCAACAACTCAGATCTATACAACCAATCTTTAGCTAAAATCACCGAGAAAGGAAATGAGATTACAGATCTAAAAACTAATTGTGAATCGAGTTAGGAATTCAAAGTGAACTTAGTGCTATTAAGGTTTTTGAAACCATAGATTTTTCTGTAAATTCTTATCCAAACTGATAAATCAAGGATTACGACCGAATTAAACAATCAAAATAGATGAAACTTATCTTGTTTGTTGGATTTTATTGATGATTCATTCAATAAAACTCGTGGGTGATGCTTTCAAATGGAGTTTCTTCGATCTTCAACGCAGAGCTGGAGTCGTGGAAAGAGAAAATGAAAATAAAATTGAAAATCTCTGTGACTGATTTAGTCTTATCGTTATTATGTATGAAGGGTAATCCAGACATTTATCGAAAATATTTTCCTACTTTCGCACGTGTACAGGACCAAGTGATAAAAAATTGGGTCCATTTTTCTTCTTTTTTTTAATTATGGACCTCTAGTTATTGGGCTTTAGTGGGTGGACCTGCCACTAACTAAGAACACTATAATAGGATCTATAGGTAATTCCTACTTGTAGAATTCCACACCCAACTGCTTTATTAAATTCTTCTATTTGGACTCCGTCCTTGCAGATTGGTTCTTTCCTTCCCGAGTTGATCAAACCTAGACTCACTGAGTCAACCCGATTCATACGTTCTACCGAGTTTGTGAACTTTCTAGCTCCTCCTCATCATCTAATATGTCTCTAACTGATAATACCTTACTCCCTCGTGAAACATCTTCTGGATATCTTCTACACTTAATAGTAGTTGTTTTCGATCCCCGGTTTCGGGCTCTGATCATACAGTATATCGGAAAAAGACTTTGCCAGATTGGGAAGTGGACTCGTTCGACGATGCAATCTTCCAGCTCGGTTACAATCTCTGTCATTGATGGTCTAGAATTCTCATCTGATGAAACGCAACGAGCTGCAATGTTAAGCATGCATTGTATCCTTCCAACCATATTAGAAGGTAATAACCCCATTCTTGAATCACAAACTTCAGCCACCCTCTGATTTTTAATCAACGGTAACGCCCATTCAACTATCGAAGATGTTTCCATGCTTACATCTATAGCTCTTCTACAACTGAAAATCTCCAAAACCACAACCCCAAAACTAAACACGTCGATTTTTGTAAGTTTACAAGGTGTGGTGTAACTCGGGTCCAAGTAACCAATTGTACCAGCAGGTTGACTCGGACTATAACTCAGTGACTCAGAATCATTTGCAAGTCTAACTGAAAGACCAAAATCAGCTAATTTAGGGTTCCAGTTGGAGTCAAAAAGAATATTAGAAGACTTGATATCTCTATGAATAACAGAAGGTTTTGAACCATGTAGTATCTGTATAGCCCGAGCGAGCCGAAGAACTATAAATGCACGTTTCGACCAGGTTGGTGGGTTAGCCGAGTTATTATGTAATGAATGATGAAGAGAACCATTAGACATGAATTCAATAACGAGAAGCTTCTTACGAGTTAACACGTCGTGACTAACTCCAACGATGTTCACAATATATTGAGTCTTTGGCAGAGACGATAATATGTCGATTTCATTGTCGAGCTTTGTGTTGTCTTGAAGGATTTGAAGACCCTTTGATGGTTTCTTGACAGCGACTATCTTTCCACCTTTGAGAACTCCTTTGTAAACACATCCATGGCTTCCTTTACCTATTAATCTTGACAGTGAGAACTCTTTTGTTGCAGTTTCTATTTCCTTGTAACTGAATATCTCCATGGCTTTGAGAAAATATATTCTTGTTGATCAGAGTTCAAATAATATAGGAAGGACACTCACTGGGTGTAGTGTCTCTATATACAGCTTAAACAACTCCCTTGATTAAAGATTGACACGTGGAATGCTTTATTTGGATAGAGAGGAACTCCACCAACTTCGGACCAAATAGATACAGCAGTCCCTATCAGAGATATGATCACAATGTTCTCCAACAATATCCAGCGATAGATTCGACCTAGTAGGCAACATGCTTGATCAAAAATATCCCACTGATGAAATGTGGCGCAGCCCGGGCAAGAAACAACTCTTAGCAATATTTTTGATTAAGAAGTCGGTCAAACGTCGTAGGTTTCAGTTGCTATGTTCCTTTCGAGGGTGGGTGTGTTGGGCGGAAGCAAGGATCATAGTGTACTGACTAAATTTCTCGATCCTATAATTCAAATTACTGAGACCCTGGTGCTACAGGCTAGCTAACGGGGATCTTGACACTTTTGGATGAAGGCTGCTCCCGAGTCTTGACCACCTCTCAAATTTCTCGATCACTTATAGCATACCTCAAGTTGTCTGTGATTTATCTTATTAAAGACATTCCTAGATCATGTCAACAAAAAGATTTGAAGAAAATTTTTTCAAAATTTTTCTCTCAACGAACTACGCAGTGGCGGAACTAGAAATTAAATGTGGGAGTGGCTTATAAGTTCAAATAAGATAAATTTTTTAGGCCTATTTTTTAGGTATGATTTTTTAGGTATGATTTTTCAACCAAGTTTCAAAACCATTGTAAAAATCAAGTTTTTCCGGATTTTGAGGCTTGCTTAAGCCAGCCCCATTCTCTATGTGCCTCCGCCCCTGACTACGTTATTTCACTATCATATCTTCATTTATTTTTTTACAAACAGGGTCGCCCCAGAGAGTCTAGCGTGGACGTGGTGAATATTGTTGGACCTAAATTTTTTTTCTTTTTTGGATTAATGATGAATAGGTAGATTATACTTTGAGTGCTGAGCAAAACTATAGCCTGTCCCAAATCTAAGTAAGGTAGTTAAGGGAGAATTTCTTAACCTTCAATGTGAAGGCACATGCTCCATCCGTACTGAACTTTATAAAGTTTCCAAAAGCAAAAAAGAAGTATAAATTAAATTAAAAGAGAAGAAGAACACAATAGGTTTGGGACAATATATCCTGATTCCTAGAAGTGACAGACAGTCTTAAGCTCTTTCTTTCATTTTGATGTTAGTAGCAAAGTAAATCCTATTTATAATTTAATATATTCTTCTCAGAGATTTATGTTTCCAAATAAAAAAGGATTATCCAACCCCCCATTTTCTTTTCAACTAATTTATCTTTCTTTTTTTTGGTTATCAGTTGTCATAAATCCATGTATATCCATGCTAAGCCATTATCCAAATCACTAAAAACTCTTGGATAAAAACATTTAGTGAAGTGTCGCATTTTGATTGAACAAACAGAGGGACGAATTACACCTCTATATTCAATATAAATAAACAAATGCTGTAGCCAAAAGGTTGATTGTTTCAAGCGTTCCAGAGTCAAAAAAAAATAACAGGTAGACATAAAAATTGGAAAGCAAAAGCACTCTGATGAGTTGGGAATGTGATGCACTTTATCTTTTGATCTGTCGTTATAAAATAGTATAAGTATGTAGTATCTGTGCTTGACCGTAAAGTATAACAAGAAAGAGATATATCGATGATTTTGTTGATATGCAACTTTGATTTAGTAGCAAAAGTGCTCGGTCCAACAAAGAACCTCATGTTTCATGAATTGGAAAACCAACCAGCAGGCATTGAGCCCACCATTTCTACACTAAACAATCACCTGATTTCAGTTGTGTGCATATACTAGATAGCATGCAACGAGGCGCTTCCGTAACAGACCGGTAAAGAAGAAAAAAGGCATATACCTTGAAAACACAACATGTGTCAACCATCTTCTCGTGGGATGATTTTTTTTTTCTTGGGGGTGCCTTTGTGCTCACATGATATATGAATATTTTCCTCACCAAAGGTGGTTTTCGGAATTTTGATACAGAGGGTTCTCAGAAAAAATAAAAATGCCTGGGGGTCCAAATCTTTTGAGAGAATACGACCACAATGGGAAGTGTAAGAATACTAAAACACTGCTGCCACGATGGAAAGGGCTGATCGGAGAAAAACGAAACACCGCTATAGTTGGATTGTGAAAGAAAATTTTTGATCTCCGAAAACAGATGCAACCAATTTACTTTTTTTTTTCCTGTAGAAAATGTTTGAAGAGAGAACAATCTTAACAGTTTGTTTAGTTGATGAATGTTCGGAAGAAACTAATTTTTGTACTAATTGTGAAAAAAAATGGAACGCCGAATAAAACCTAAATCTTACCTGGAACTCCAATATTCTAGTGACATCAAAATGACATTCACCTGCAATAAGATCTCATTTAGGAAAGTAACAAACATAGATAGAATGTTGAGAGTATAATGAACTGGGCATAACAAAACCAGTGAACGAAAGAAAGAGAGAAATAACCTTACAAAATCTTGTGTAATCTTGTGTCGCACTAACTAATTGTTACAACCGTTCTTCTTCTGCGTGCCTTAAATCCGTAACAATCGCCTATTCTCTTTATTCTTTCGAAATCAAGCATAGCACATAACGTAAGGTCTCTAAGTCGTCTAACCCGTGACAGTGCCACAAACGTCATCACGAGTCCCTCTGTATTCCTTTATTCACCACGGCCTGATCAAGAGTCAACCCCTGACTCTTGTGAACCGTTATTGCCCAACACAAAATACGTGGTAACTGAGTACGCTTGCATGCCATCCCAGAAGGCGATGTCCATCTTGTTGTGACTGGAATTATAAGAATCAAAGTTGATTCTTCGCACACCCTTAGACCGATATACTTATTGAATTCAACAATAACAGCAATAGGCATACCTGCGGGTGATTTCTCTTCTTTATCATATATGATGTCCTTAACAGATTCCGTCGAACCACTCACCAAACCACACTTAGTGGAATGATTCCAACGCAACATAACCCTTGATTGATTTGACAACAACAAAACATCTTGTAACCCTTTCGCCTCATCAGAATTTGCTTCCTTAGTTGTTGCACAGTTATTCTTTGATGGGATACGCGCAACAGAAAACCCAAGCTGTCTAAGGTGTTGACAACTATGATTGGAAGCATCACCTTTGGTGGGAACATACGAATAGCATACTTAAAGTTGTCTTTCTCTTCGACTGAAAGGGTCGCATAGCTCTTAGTGAAAAACAGATTCCAATCTTCAATAGTGGAGTTGCCATCACTTAATCTCGACAACGCTTCTCTATATTCTGACTCCTCAACTCCAGACTATCGGAAAACTTGTTCAAGCGAACACACTGTTTAAACAAAGAGTAAGAGAGAGTACATGTCAATTGTAACTCTCCTCCGCCTTCAGTATATAATGGCGTATCAAAAACAGGTGGAAGTTTTCTTATATCACCAAAAAGCACAATAGAGATATTCCCAAAAGGTTCACTTGTTGAAAAATGTCTCTTAATGGAAGATCGATATTTGCAAGCATTTTTCTGCCAATAATGTTGTATTCGTCAATAATTATCAACTTGGTGTCTTTGAAATCAACCTGAAACAACAATAAAGAGTAATATAAAAAGGTGAACCCATGACTGAAACAACAACATGCGTGCAAGTCATGAATGTAAAATTAATCTAGTACTATTATATCAAGGATTTCCCTAATATAATTCAATAATTCAATAAATTAGTACTAACACAGAATTAGTACTAACATAGAATTTCCCTAGTGTGACTCCTCAAATCTACATAATTCAATAAATTAGTACTAACACAGAATTTCCCTAGTGTTATAGCATTGCTTGGTCGAACTCACATATGTTGTTATCTCAAGCTTGTTATCAAATTTAGTTGTGAAAACTATATCTTGATTTCTAGTCTACATTTAGTCAAGTCTCGGATTAGGATAGATGTGTGTAGTGAGAATCGGATATCGCTGAGTTCTACCGTTTGAAGGCGAAGATCAACAGGAGCTTTGAAGAACTTCAACATCAAAAGGTAAATGAACACTAGACCACCTATTTATCAAGTTTTCACCTTTCTATCGTTGAGACATTGTCGCTTGACTAAATTAGACAGTACATACATAATAGAAATTTCGAGTCAAGTTTATCTTGAATATTATTCTCGAAATATGACTAAGCATAAAAACATTTGTTCATACTTCATGAATTTGGTTTAGAACAATGTATTGTTTGCAACCTAATTATGAATCAAGATTTAATCATTTGAAAATAGCATGGAACTGTGATATGTGTCATTGACGTTATTTGGGAATATTTCGAATTGATTGTTAGAGAGATATGGAACTACTGTTAATTTGGATAAAGGAAAATATGCATATCAGTTCACATACTGGGAGAACTTTAATAAGTCCATAGCCGAAGCACAGTAAAACGTTGATAAATTAATAGTCTTGGGACTACTAAATTC
This sequence comes from Papaver somniferum, assembly GCF_003573695.1. Lineage (NCBI taxonomy): Eukaryota > Viridiplantae > Streptophyta > Magnoliopsida > Ranunculales > Papaveraceae > Papaver > Papaver somniferum. The sequence continues at coordinate 44,613,814 of NC_039365.1, forward strand.
TATCAGTTTAGCGAAGAATTAATTTATCGATAAATTAATAAGTTATTATTATATCGAAACGTACCAAATTTAACTTTACATTTATGAAATAAGTGTGTAGCATCAAATATCTAGAGATTTTATTTTCAATTCAAATTATTTTCTAATTATTTTATACGGTGACTAAAAACAACCCTCACATGGGTTAAATGTAACCGTGACTAAATACAACTCTTTAATTTATGTAATTAGCTAAATACCACCCTAACTCTTTCTATAATTGTCTATATGCAACCCAAGACTATGTTGACCGTTTATTCCATCCCGGATAAAATTTATATTAACCCAGATCAAGATAAAATTAGATATAGATTAATATTCATCATTAACAATTAATGAAGCAGGAACTTTTTTAATCCAATAAAAATACGGATGACAGTGTGTCGATGTTGTTGTTGAGATTGGGAGATATATTGCTTGTCCTGTTTGTGGAAATCTCGTTCAAGGATCAAAAGCATAAAAATAAATTGGTTAATATTCATCATTAACAATTAATGAAGCAAGAATTTTTTTAATCCAATAAAAATACGGATGACAGTGTGTCGATGTTGTTGTTGAGATTGGGAGATATATTGCTTGTCCTGTTTGTGGAAATCTCGTTCAAGGATCAAAAGAATAAAAATAAATTGGTTGATGATGATGAAAAGATTCTCATTTGGATATTTGTTCAATGAAAGGAAATATACAAAATTAGTAAAAATTCTATTTTTAGTTTCATTTTAAAGGTTCAGTAACAAAACCGGAAAATCAGTTGCATCCATAAAAGAAAATCAATTTTTCTTTTATATTCAGTAACTGATCTAAGTTTTGTAGCTTCTCTTCCTCCATGAACACAACAAAGGAATAATCCTGATGTCATGAGTAAAGTAGATAGCCATGACCAACTGAAAAAAATACAAACACAAAACCAACTAGGGTCAGTGGACCAAACTCAATCGAACGGTTCTTATGTTATTGTTTTTACAAACCATATCTTCACTGGAAAACACAAAAAATTGATCTTGATTCATCGAAGAAAAACATTCCTGAAGAATATTGTTATATTTGGATAACCGTATAAAAATATTTAGTTATTTTATGGATATAAGTAGGGTTTGACTTGACTTTTAGGTTGTATTTAGTTATTTTTCAAGTTAAAAATGTAATTTGTTTAACCCAATAAGGGTTGTATTTAGTCACTGCATTATTTTATGGCATACGAATGTATATACTTTAATGTTAAAATTAAAATAAGAAAAAGATACTCCCTCTGTTCCACTTTAGATGATATTCTAGGAGTTTTCACGTAGATTAAGAAACAGAGAGAGATATGAAAATTTTCCAACTATATCCATAAGAAAAGTCTTCAAACATTAATTGTTATTAGTGCATTTTAAAATAAACTTATAGTTCCAAGACATAGTGTTAGGGTATTATTGGTAGTTTCATGGGAAAATATGAAAACTTTCAAGTATTGTGGAACAAGAAAATAACCCTAAAACATCATCTAAAATGGAACGGAGGGAGTAACATATTAAAATCATTTCGGAACTTCTCAAAAAAGTACAAAAAAATCAATGTTGAAGTCCAATGTATTATAAATGTGAACAAAAACAACTAACTGTAAATGTCTATTTTAATAAGCACTGTAATATAATGTTATCACACTGATTATTAATTTATATATTAGTCGGGTCCTATTGGAAATTTAAAAATTTTATTATCTTACAAACTTAGCGTGGTTATTAATTTAGCACACCGGCCCAAGTCGGGACTGATAAAAAATAATCTTAGAGAAATTATTAATTTATCGCGGTTTTATTTAACGAAGTTGTACTGTACATGTACTCAGGACACGTACTGTCGTAGCTATATTTCGGTAGTGACTTTGTATTACACATACCTGGTATCCATACTAAAAAGTTTGTTGATCGTGAACCAGGAAGGGTACGCATACCCATTATGCAAACCGGAAAAGATCATTTGATTTCAAAACCGAAAACGGTACGCATACCCAGTATGCAAACTGGTGCGTGTCGTGAGTGCAACAAATTAATAATCTTATTTCCATACAATTAACTGGTAATATAATGGAAGTAAGGATCGTTCCCACGAAGAGCAGTGAGTTTTAGTTATCAAAGTGTCACAAAGGAGGGTTTTGTTTTAGATTTCGAACAAAGTAAATAAAAGCAATTGAAAATATTAAGTTGCAAGCAATAGAGATAGATGTGATCGAGGAATCCTTCTTCGTTAATAAACCGTCAATGAGTTATTATAATTGCCTACTCATCGTTAATCATAGATTATCACCAACCGTAAAATAACAGCTAGATCAGTGTTATCCCCTAAATTCCTTATATCACTGGATACGGAAGTTCACGCCTACCAGATTCTATTCAACGAATCACCAAGTAGTAGATCACTTAAGGTGTAATCCAATCGAATGCTTTATCTTTTGTGAATTTATAGATTGATCCTACTAGTTAGACTCTTAGATCAAGGTCCACTTTTTAGTGTTGTTTACATACACAATCGCTCCACAGAATCCCTCTGTAAGGCTTTGTGTTCTCTACTTGTGTACAAGTTATTTGACGATTACTTATCTCCTAACTTAATACTAGCAATAGAGTAAATCAATAAATCAAACCAGTTGGCCACCTAGACAATCTATCAATCAATCATAAATATTAAAATAGTATAAACAATCGATAATCATATGAAGAACTTCAAAGTAGATTAATATAATAACTCTAATCTTGTTTACAACTTAGAATTCATCCTCAATCAATAGGTGTTTAGCTACTCATGGATGTAGAAACATCCATGATATACATATGAGAAAAGTAACGAGATAATTGTACGATTTCTAATCGCTCCGTATGATGTTTCTTCTCTCCAAACCCTAACAATTTCGTGACCTATGATATGATATGATTTCACATAACCTAACAATTTCTTTATAGGTTTACATTGCTTGGTATTCACGCATTGGGTTCGGTTCAAGAATCCGACCCAAAATAACGAAATAACGTTCCCAAACGTGCCCTTAGACCTTCCAAGGAGTTTATACACGTTTCCTACTACCTAAATTTGCGAACCCAATCCGCAAACTTCAAATTCCAGCAGAAATTTTCGGAATTAAGTCTGCGAACCTGGTATGCGAACCTAGTTAGCGTACTTCACTGTCTTCGTATTCAATAAAAGCTTGTTTTGGCCACAACTTCTTCATCCGAACTCGGAATGACCTCATTATTTTTGCATTATTTTTATCTTTCAATTATATTCAAGATGATGATGAGAAATCCTTAATTTGAATGAGTTAAGATCGGTCTTTGGACCTTCTCTTGATTATGTGTGTTTTGCTCCTTTTCGTCGCATTTCTTCCACTTCTCTTGGACTTGGACACTTGAATACTTGGAATACTTCTCTTCCTAGCTCTTTTCAGCACTTTTTAGCTCCTTTTTGGATGATTCACCTGATAGAGGCAAATAAGAGAAAACAAGAGTAATAATACGAAAATATGCAAGAATAATAGCTAAAACAAGTATGGAATGGACACTAAAATCATATGAATTATGCACTTATCAAATTCCTCCACACTTAGATTTTTCTAGTCCTCGAGAAAACTAAATAAAATTAATCCTAAATACAATAACTCCATGTCGTGAGGATACTGTAACTCTTAGCATGAATAACAGGCCTTTAAACCCCTAGGTGTCCCTAGTGGACGAGTTATAGTCTCGTGAGGGCTTATAAGAGGTATACCCATAAAACCTACTCCAATCTCTCGCCTTGGAAGAACTACTAAGGATAGACAAAAAGGAAAAAGCCAAATAATTAGCTTGCATATGTTCTTTAGATGCAAACATCCCACATACATTCCAATCATCACACACAAGTAATTACTTACGTGTGACATTCAACCTGATTGCAAAACTCTACTAAGATAGCCATCGTACTTGTTGCAACGTTTATCACAACACTCGCATACTGAAATCACATGGATAGATAAGAAAATGGAAATAGAAAAGTGAAGTGTGCAAATGTTGACTAAAGTGAAAGATGTTACCCACAATACTTGTATGAATGTCGTCAAAGGACTCTTATTTATAGCGCAATAGTTGAGAGAAGCACCCATTTAACTTGACCACATGATTAGATAATCTAAGCGCATGTTTCCTTTTTAACAAGTATGTGATAGTTTCCTTGGATCCTGCATTCCACGCTTGCTTAGGCGACGGAGACAGGGACAACGTTTCATGCATACTGCCACCCAAGTGTCAAGAACCTAATCAATAGTCTCTTTGACTTGCTATATAATGATGATAGGTTTTTATTTTCATCGACCACATGATTAGATACTCTAAGAGCATGTTCCTTTTCAGCAAATACGTGATAGTTGCCTTGGATTCTGCATTCCACGCTTGCTTAGGCGACGGAGACAGGGACAACGCTTCACATGTATTGCTATCCAAGTGTCGAGAAATGAAGAGGAGCCATATATATATATATATATATATATATATATTTCTCTTTTTTTCTTCTTTTTTTTTGGCTCACTCTTTATGAGTGTAAGACAATTGTCTTATGGGGATTTCAAATACCCAACCAATGATTACCTTGCTACAACATCCATGGAAGTATCAAGATCCCACCAAATCACTTTAGAGAAACATATAACTGCAAAGATAAAAAGAAAGTGATTCAGTAATGATTAATAGAGAGGATGGATCTTTCAAATGACTATCGTAGCTTAGTTTCGCATTCAATTATGAACGTATACAGTTAAGGATTGAAATAAGTGGAACTTAATCTACAACTGTAAAAACTGTTTCAACCTTAAAAGGTGTAGAGTGTCATCCTAAAATAGCTCATAATTAACTCCAAAATATGAAGTATCAAGAATGCAAGAAATCAAAGAGTATTATTTATTTATGTGGATATGCAAATAGTAGATACTAAATGCTCCCCCACACTTAAACTCAATATTGTCCTCAATGTTCAAAACCGAAAATTCATAACAGCCCTGAAAAACTCGAAAACTGTATCAGTGGGTAGGGAACTAGGGAAAACATATTAAACGAAAGTTGTTCGCCTACGTCTTTTCTATAAGGTGTCAAAAGGGAACAGTGTTTTGATAAATGGTCTGACTTTTATGGCCTCCGAACTGACTGACATGCAATCTGAAAAAGTTCTGGAAAAATACCGAAACTTAAATGTCCAGGCCTATCGCTCCAACTTAACAGACTCCGAATTCAAATTTTCTTTTTTTAAAAGAAATATGAGTCTGTACTCTTTAAAAGTTGGGGTCAACCACTCAAATCGGACTCCATATGAAGTCTCGAGAGTTATTTTCGTGACAAGTGCGCAGTCAGAATTTTCTGACGAGAATTCGTCAAAACTCTCATTATTGATATAGGACTTGTAAAATCTAAGATGGGAATGCAACATATTATATCCAAAACTAAGAAAATTAAAAACAAAAGGGATAGAAATACAAAACCGATGGGTTGTCTCCCATTTAGCACTTAGTTTAATGTCCTCATCCCGACTTAGCATTCCGTCAATTACTCCTCCAGAGGGAGATAATCATGAAATTCTTGCACATCCATATCCACATAAGAAATGATTTCATAATATAGCTTCAATCTATGGCCGTTCACCTTAAAATTTGTTCCATCTCTAAGACTAGAAATTTCAACTGCGCCATGAGAATAAACATTAGTAACAACATACGGTCCAATCCATCTAGACCTTAGCTTACCAAGAAATAGTTTAAGACAAGAATAAAATAAAAGAACTTTCTGAACCACAACAAAACTCTTTCGAGAAATCATCTTTTCATGGAAAAGTTTCGTCTTTTCCTTGTAGATACGAGAACTCTCGTAAGCATCATTACGTATCTCCTCTAACTCATTGAGTTGTAACTTCCTTTGTTTCCCCTCATTGTCATAATTCATGCTGCACATCTTTATCGCCCAATATGCCTTGTGTTCAAGATCAACCGAAATATGACAAGCTTTTCCATAAACCAACCGATATGGAGACATATCAATCGGTGTTTTATAAGACGTTCTATATGCCCAAAGTGCATCGTTAATCCTATATCTCCAATATTTCCGTGTAGTGTTCACGGTTTTCTCAAGAATGGATTTAATCTCACGGTTCGAGATCTCGGCTTGCCCACTAGTTTGTGGGTGATACGGTGTACCAATCTTGGGTGTTGTGTTGTACTTCTTGAGTAGAGCATGGAAGGATTTCTGAAAATATGATCCTCCGTCACTGATAACCACTCTTGGTGTACCATGTCTAGAAAAAATATACTCCTTCACAAACTCACAAACAACTTGAGAATCATTAGTAGGGGTGGCTTTAGCTTCCACCCATTTAGAAACATAATCCACAGCAAGAAGTATATAAATTTTTTCATTAGGATTGACAAAAGGACCCATAAAATCAATTCCCCACACATCAAATACTTCAACATCAAGAATTGGTGTGAGTGGCATTTGATTTCGAGCACCTAGATTTCCCGTTCTTTGACATCTATCACAAGATTTGCAAAAAATATATGCATCCTCAAATAGGGTAGGCCAATAAAATCCACTTTCAAGTACTTTGAAAGCGGTACGTTTAGAACCAAAGTCACCCCCACATGCATAAGTATGACAAAAAGTAAGAATTGATTCAAATTCAGAATTAGGTACGCACCTGCGAATGATTTGATCAGAACCGTATTTCCACAACTAGGGCTCATCATACACATACTGCGTGGCTATTTTATTAAGATTAAGCTTTTGAAAATTAGACATTGTACTAGGTACTTTTCTTGTAACCAAGTAGTTCATTATATCCGCGTACCAGGGTGTTGAATCTTCAATTAAGAAAATTTTTTCGTCTGGAAAACGATCTTGTAAAGGAAGTTCTTCTTCGGAAACAACAAGTATACTAAGATGATCATCAACAGTATTTTCAACACCTCTTTTATCCTTGATTTCATAATCAAATTCTTGCAATAGTAGAATCCACCGTATCAGTCTTGGCTTAGCTTCTTTCTTCTTTAATAGGTACCTAAGGGCTGCATGATCAGAATACACAACCACTTTTGAACCCACCAAATATGATCTATATTTTTCTAATGCAAACACTATAGCCAAAAATTCTTTCTCGGTGGTAGAATAGTTGATTCGTGCATCGTTTAGGGTCCTGGATGCATAATAAATCACATGAGACAGCTTGTCTACTATTTGACCCAAAACGGCTCCAACTGCATAGTCACTTGCATCACACATTAATTCAAATGGCAAATTCCAATCCGGTGACTTGATAATTGGTGCAGTCGTCAACAATTCTTTCAATTTATCAAAGGCATCCTTGCACTCCTCGTTGAAGTAAAAAATAATCGATTTTTGCAATAATCTGCACAGCGGCATTGAGATTTTGGAGAAATCCTTGATAAACCGCCTGTAAAAACCTGCATGACCAAGAAAAGAACGAATTTCCCTCACCGAAGTAGGATATTGTAAGTTTCTTATTAAGTCTATCTTTTCTTTGTCAACTTCAAGCCCTCGAGAGGACACAATGTGACCGAGCACTATGCCATGGTTTACCATAAAGTGGCATTTGTCCCAATTAAGAACAAGATTAGTGTCTATGCATCTTTTAAGAATGAGTTCAAGATTTTGTAAACAAATATCAAATGAATCACCATCAACACTAAAATCATCCATAAATACCTCAATTATGCGTTCCACATAGTCAGAAAATATATTGACCATACATCTCTGAAAAGTGGCAGGCGCATTGCAGAGACCAAACGGCATCCGTCAATAGGCAAACGTACCAAAAGTACAAGTGAAAGTAGTATTCTCTTGATCTTCTGGTGCAATAACAATCTGATTGTACCCCGAATAACCGTCCAAAAAGCAATAATGTGAGTGTCTCGCTAACCTTTCTAACATCTGATCAATGAAAGGCAAATGAAAGTGATCCTTTCGGGTTGCGGCATTAAGCTTCGGGTTGCGTCATTAAGCTTTCTGTAGTCTATGCACATTCTCCATCCAGTTTGAACCCTTGTAGGAATGAGTTCATCATCTTGATTTCTAACAACAGTGACGCCTGCTTTCTTAGGCACCACTTGAACTGGGATAACCCATTTGTTGTCAGAAATTGGGTAAATCACCCCCACACTTAGGAATTTGAGGATCTCTTTCTTCACGACCTCCATCATTGGGGATTAATCCTACGCTGAGCATCACGTACAGGCTTAAAATCATCTTCCATTAGGATTCTATGCACACACAAGGATGGACTAATGCCTTTAATATCAGTAATTGTCCAACCAATAGCCGTTTTGTGCTCTTTCAGAACCCTAAGTAGATGTTCTTCTTGTATTGGGGTGAGGTTCTTTGCAATAATCACCGGAAGTTCTTCTTTGTCACCCAAGTACACTTACTTTAGGTGGTCTGGAAGTGGCTTAAATTCAAGTTTTGGTGCCTGCACAATAGAAGGTAATGGAACCTCATTAGTTATGGGTGAATAAATATAAGAAATATTATCCGTTTTTGCTTCTTGTAGTGATGTTAGGGAACTACACATATCCACTAGCTCCTTGGCTAAGTCAACGTCCAGGTTTGGCTGTCCATGAACATCTAAATAAATATTGTTCCATAACACAACTCCGAGTTCATCTTCAGCATTTAAATCAAACATTTGTTGCGCTAACGAACCAATAACATCAATGGAGAAAGCGGAGTGAACATCACTAGGATAACGCGTGGTTTCAAAAATATTGAACCATATGATCCCCTTATCAACTTCCATAGTGAGTGCACCATTATCAACATCAATTTTCGTCTTTGCAGTCTTCATGAACGGTCTCCCAAGAAGTAACGAAGTAGATGAACAATTATCTCCATTGTGCATATCCACAATGTAGAAATCAACCGGAAAGATTAACTAATTTACTTGAACGAACATGTCCTCCACGACTCCCTTAGGATATATATTGGACTTGTTAGCCAATTGAATAGTGATCTTTGCCTCTTTTAAAGGTCCGAGATTCAAAGAATCATAAACATCGGCTGACATAACACTTATGGATGCTCCCAAATCAAGCAAAGCACGCTCAAATTGTCGGTTACCAATGGTAACTGGAACCGTGAAACCGCCAGGATATTCACACTTTGTAGGCATCTTCTTTAGTAACATAGTTGTAGCACTTTCCCCCACTTGAATGATCTCATTACCAATCAACCTATCCTTCCTTGTACACAAATACTTCAAAACCTTAGCATACCTGGGTACGGTTCTGATGGCCTCAATAAATGGAATGTTGATGTGTATCTTGCTGAAAATATCCATGATCTCCTTGTCTTTGGCTTCTTTCTTAGATTTGGCAAAACGACTAGGAAAAGGAAGTGGTATGGTAAAAGTGGGAATTGTGTCCTTAGGTTGGCCGATTGAGGTTGGCTTTTCCTTTGGTACATTTTCCTCCTCTACTTCCTTTTCAATATCGTCATTAGGTACGCGTACTTCCCCTGTATCCATATTAGAACCTGCCACCTGTCTTTCACTTCTTAATGTTACTGCATTGACGTGCTCTCTTGGGTTCACAAACGGTTGAGATGGGAGTGTTGTAGACGCTTTTTCTTTCAGTTGATTCACATCCGTAGCCAATTTTCCCATCTAAGTATGTAAATCCCTAATAGCATTATCAGTTTTTAGCTGATTTTGATCAGTTTTCTGCATGAATTGATCAGTTTTCTGCTGACGTTTTTGAAACATAGATGAAAGACCTTGTATCATGGTAATAATCTTCTCAGAGGCGTCCTCCTTTGGATCTTGTTGTGTTTGGAATTGGTGTTGAAAACCACCTTGTCTCCCATATGAATTAGGAGCTGTAGCTTGCTTATTAGCATAACTGAAGTTATGATGATCTTTCCAACCTGGATTATAAGTATTAGAGTAGGGATCATACCTTTGCCTATGATTTGGAAACACAGCGTTCACCTGTTTGGCCTCTTCTTCATAGAAAGGAATGAGAACAGCTACCATTTGTTTCATCATCTTCTACATATTACAATTATATCCTCTAAGTGTGAAAAAGAACTAACTTCGTTGACCCTCCTAGCCGTCGATGCGCCTCTTGTATTAAATTGCTACGTGTTTGCATCCATATTCTCGATCAATTCCGTGGCTTCATCAATGGTTTTGTTGGTTAATGCACCACCACTAGCCGCATCTATGAGATTTCTCTCCGATTGAAGCATCCCATCATAAAAGTACTGCACTATGAGTTGCTCACTGATTTGATGGTGTGGACAGCTAGACAATAACTTCTTGTACCGTTCCCAGTAGTCGTAAATATTTTCACCAACAGTTTGCTCAATTCCACTTATTGCTTTATGAATAGTTGCTGCTTTGGACGCGGGAAAGTACTTTTCTAAAAACACTTTTTGCATATCATTCCACGATGTAATACTTCCTTGTGGAAGGATGTAAAACCATTCTTCCGCGGAATCTGTCAAAGAAAAAGGAAAAGTTATAAGTAAATCTCCATCTTTGTCAGTCCCAGTTGGCTTCAAACTTGTCAACCTATGTTGAAATAATATCAAGTGTTTATTCGGATCATCTCCAATTAGCCCTTTAAACTTCGGCAACCAATGTATCAACTGATATTTAAGTTCAATAGAATTATCTAAGTCGATCCAAAGCTTTTGTTGATCAAAAGATGGAGATGTTTGATCTTTGAGCGTCCTCCTTGGAGGAGGAGGAGGTGGTGGATCTATCTCATCGTCTGTATTAACCATCTCTTCTTTAGAGGGTTCTCGTTGCAAGTGTTGACGTGCTTGTAGTACAGTTCATTTGCGAGTTTGAATACCGTACCTCAAATAATCCCAATCTTTGCCAGAGATTAAGCACTTGAAACCAAAATCTAGAAAACGAAATTAAAAACTACAAATAAATTCTAAAAACAATAATAAAATTAAAAGAAATCACAATTAAAGCTACCTACTGCTCCCTGGCAGCGGCGCTAAAATTTGGTGCGTGTCGTGAGTGCAACAAATTAATAATCTTATTTCCACACAATTAACTGGTAATATAATGGAAGTAAGGATCGTTCCCACAAAGAGCAGTGAGTTTTATTTGTCAAAGTGTCACAAAGGGGGGTTTTGTTTCAGATTTCGAACAAAGTAAATAAAAGCAATTGAAAATATTAAGTTGTAAGCAATAGAGTGAGATGTGATCGAGGAATCCTTCTTCGTTAATAAACCGTTAATGAGTTATTATAATTACCTACTCGTCATTAATCATAGATTATCACCAACCGTAGAATAACATCTAGATCAGTGTTATCCCCTAAATTCCTTATATCACTGGATACAGAAGTTCTCGCCTACCAGATTCTATTCAACTAACCACCAAGTAGTAGATCACTTAAGGTGTAATCCAATCGAATGCTTTATCTTTTGTGAATTTATAGATTGATCCTACTAGTTAGACTCTTAGATCAAGGTCCATTTTTTAGTGTTGTTTATACACACAATGGCTCCAAAACTCTGTAAGGTTTTGTGTTTTATACTTGTGTACAAGTTATTCGACAATTGCTTATCTCCTAACTTAATACTAGCAATAGATTAAATCAATAAATCAATCCAGTTGGCCACCTAGAAAATCTATCAATCAATCATAAATATTAAAATAGTATAAACAATCGATAATCATATAAGAACTTCAAAGTAGATTAATATAATAACTCAAATCTTGTTTACAACTTAGAATTCATCCTCAATTGATAGGTGTTTAGTTACTCATGGATGTAGAAACATCCATAATATACATATGAGAAAAGTAAAGAGATAACTTTATGATTGATAATCGCTCCGTATGATGTTTCTTCTCTCCAAACCCTAACAATTTCGTGACCTATGATATGATATGATTTCACATAACCTAATACATTTTTATAGGTTTACATTGCTTGGTATTCACGTATTGGGTTCGGTTCAAGAATCCGATCCAAAATAACGTTCCCAAACGTGCCCTTAGGCCTTCCAAGGAGTTTATACACGTTTCCTACTACCTAAGTTTGCGAACCCAGTCCGCAAACTTCAAATTCCAGCAGAAATTTTCTGAATTAAGTCTGCGAACCCGGTATGCGAACCTAGTTCGCGGACTTCACTGTCTTCGTATTCAATAAAAGCTTGTTTTGGCCACAACTTCTTCATCCGAACTCGGAATGACCTCATTATTTTTGCATTCTTTTTATCTTTCATATTTCTTCAAGATGATGATGAGAAATCCTTAATTTGAATGAGTTAAGATCGGTCTTTGTCCCTTCTCTTGATTATGTGTGTTTTGCTCCTTTTCGTCGCATTTCTTACACTTCTCTTGGACTTGGACAGTTGGATACTTGGAATACTTCTCTTCCTAGTTCTTTTCAGCACTTTTTAGCTCCTTTTTGGATGATTCACCTGATAGAGGAAAATAAGAGAAAACAGAGTAATAATACGAAAATATGCAAGAATAATAGCTAAAACAAATATGGAATGGACACTAAAATCATATGAATTATGCACTTATCACAAACCATAAAAGATCTATGAGTTCCTTAACTTGTTTTTGTCTTAAGGGTATCCATAGACGGTGCACGTACCATGACAAAGATATTCACGAACAGGTACAGTACACGTACTTACCCTGATGATTGTTTTCAGATGCATCAAAATATTTCTATGAGATAATCAGTATTTGAACAACTCTCTAAAAACACTATATAGACATTTTTGATCATGTGTGTGATTCAAGAAAGTCTTAAAGTGTTATATGAAAATGGTTAAGCTTATCATTCAATTGGCTAGTTCTGGCTAACCTACATGAATAGGTCATTGTACACGGTTCGGTTACGGTTCATCCTTAACCAGAGTGTATATTCTACTGTGTTAATCTCAAGTCAAATTTTTTATCTAACGGTGACTATTGATTGCTTGGTTTCAAATTTTTCTTAGCTTAAACCTAAAAAAACTTTGATCTTGAAAGTCTATAAAAGAAGAACCCCTACATACGTCTGCATCGTTCTTCCTCCAGCTTCTTGTACAAAAGGTTCCTATCCGCTGTGATGGCAAGTTCGGGGTAAAAAGTTGAACCCCTAATGTTAAATGCAGCTACAACGGTGGGAGTCATGATCCGAACAGACTTGTCGTTGCTAAACAATTCCCTCGTTGAGTGAACAATGACACTTAAAAAAGTTGACTTTCTCGTGCCTGCCCCTCCATCGATAATCAAACGAATATTTGATTTTGATCTCAAAGATTCCATAACCAGATCAAGTGCGACTTGTTGGTGTGTTGACAGAGCAATGAGAGAAGTACCCGAATCAGAAACCGAATGTCTCTCTTGCACAGTTTGTTTTAACATGTGGATTAAATCCTTTCTTCTCGTGAATGGAAGGGTGATACAATAACCCTTGTGACCGTTCACGGTTGACATCAATGTCCCGCAAACCTAAATCAATACCCTAGAATTGGATGCCATCATTGCTGCAACCATCCATTCCTCTAAATGCTCATCTTCAGGATCCATTTCGTCCTCTAATTCATCCTCAACCATGCCAAGATCTACTGACGCATTTTCAGTAGGACGGATGAGTTCAAAATAACATTCTGACGACGTAGCAAAATTTCGTTTTGCTTACTCCTGTAACGGCTATTCAACAGTACTTGTTGTTTGTAATAGAATTCCCAACGATCAGTATTTGGCATGATATTTTTCCCACTAAACTCGGAAAAATTCTAACAGTAAGATGAACACGGTGTTTGCACCACTTTCGACGAGCTTGCCATAATCCAACCCATCTGCAAGTGGCAGACCTCTTAGGCGGATACATCTCTTTGCCATAATCCATGAATTTGTTGCGCAACATAAGAAACATGGCCAGCTAACCAGATGTCCCGTGATGAGACCATTTCTCGGATACTTTCAATCGAGAGTTCACCATCTTGTGGGTACTTGTTAATGTAAACAGACCCTAAAGATAATGCACGCCACCTGGTCAGCAAATTCAAAGAAAAATATCTAAATCTTGAGTCACGAGCGAAACGCCCGTCATGGTATATCATCAGGTACATTATCTTTATGCTCGTGACTTAAGATTTAGATATTTTGCTTTGAATTTGCTGACCAAGTGGCGTGCATTATCTTTATGGTATGTTTACATTAACAAGTACCTGCAAGATGGTGAACTCTCGATTAAAAGTATCCGAGAAATGGTCTCATCACGTGACATCCGGTTAGTTGGCCGTGTTTCTTATGTTTCGCAATAGATTCGTGGATGACGAGCTTATTGGTACAGTAGGCTAAAGGAGCTTATATTGAAGGTGAATCAGTTGGGGCCACCATCTATTTTCTTCAAAATTTAGTGCAGCTGACCTCCAATGTCCCGAACTCTACATGCTCCTTGACCCGGAAAACAAGTTGGAAGCTTTAGATCCAATGAGAAGAACGAAAGAAAGGGAAAGGTTACTAAACGAGAATCCGTTGGTTGTCTCGTTCTTCCAAAAAAAAAAAAAAGTAGAAGTATTTCAACGGGACCCGGTCATACATTAGACAAGAACCAACTAACACGTATTTGTACTCGGTATATCTATGTTCTCTTAAAATTTTAAATGTGAATCAAGCTAATGATGCATTCAGTTCAGTTATTTCTACCGTGTCTATTGTTTTATGATCAGTTTGGAAGGTATACTAACTTTGCATGTTTTCAGGTACGTCGTAAGATTATTAAATACTTTCGCAGCATTATTGAAGTAGAGATAAACTTCTGAGAATCAAGACGCTGTCAATAGTACAACTCGAAGAAATAAGATCCTTCACAAATCTTTCTTTCACACCACGGGGTGAAGGAGAAACCGCAGAAAATGCATTACCTGCAAAGAAAACTACCAGGCTCTTTTCTGCATGATTTATAAGGGCTGATACCAGCTCTACTAAGGGCTGATACCAGTCCATATAGGACGAAAAGATCTTGGCGATCCTGACCATTAGATTGATGGACTAGTATCAGCCCTTATCAATCATGTTTCTGAACAATTCTGTGAGCAATCTGTCATCAATGGTAAAGAAAGAAACATCATCGAAGTTAACGCCTAGAGAACAAAAGCAAAATTTCAGCACCTAAAAAGGAAGGAACGCAGATTTCATTCTGATATTGACTTTTTTACTGCACATTTTAAGGTATCCCCAAATTACAACTTATGTACATACATCCTGTTAAGTAAGGGCTCTTGGAAGTTTATAATCAAGCGAACACAAGCACTTGCATAAACCAGCAGGTGTCAACTTGCTGGGTATTAACATATGAGGGGATATCGGTAAGACTATATACATTTTTCTTCTCTTTTGTACAGGTTAAGTAGTGACTGTCAATACAAAACAACAACCAACTCCTACGATGATGATCTGGATAAATAAAATCTGACTTTATACTGACTGAGGCTAGGACTTGAAACTTCTTGTTTTTCACCATCCTGCATGCCTTGTGAAACTACCATGCAATGATCTTTGAGAGATTGTTGTGGTGGAATTGCACTCTTAGAAATGGTTTCAGGATATCAAATCCCTAAATCAAATGATGGAGAGTTTAGTAATCCAAGAGTTTCCTCTGTAGAAGTATTTGCAGTCCATTGTTTTTTCTCTTTCGACAACGCGGACTTGCATCCCAGAATTTTAGCAGCCTGCGCCTCCAGTTCATCAAAATCAACACCCTCATAGAACTTATCATCAAAAAATGCATCTTCGTTATAATTCTCATCCTCGGGTTGACAAAAGCTTAATTTTCTTTTTCTAGAGTCTATCTTGCTTTCTTCTCTTGGTGCCCCTTCACTGCATTCAGGAGGCATACCTGAGAGGAAGGATGGATCTGGATCCCTTTGATAAGAAGGATTCTCGACCCTACTTACAGAACCCATTTGAGGTGTCTGTGAAGAATGAATGACCTTTCCAGAAGAGCTTCCTACTTCAATTATTTTGGATCCACTAGACAGAATATCAGGACTCAAGTCAGTGGAGAAGATTGGTTGACTGAGCAACGAACGCCTGTTTTAAAATCTCAATTAGTTCACTATATGAATTGATAACTTGCAGAAACAAAAAGTAACAATTGTATGAATATGGAAACGTCGGAGGAAGGTCATTAAATATACAACAGTATGTTATTTTTCATTTTCTCCCTACATTTATGATTGTTTCCAAGAGACCATTTGAACCCCTTAATTAAGATGTATTTACTTTTCAGAACAAGCACAACAATCTCCAGTTGGGGTAATAACTTGCTCTATTTAGGTTCGCGTTGACAGAAATAGGTTCTGGATAAAACTTCAAGTGAGAAAGAGGAATTCAGGTTTAGACCACAACCAAAACAATGGATGGTCAATATAGCAAAGATCTATTTTAAAAAAAGGATTTTCTTTTGAAGAGCCTAAATGCTTAATAGATAACAAAAGGATACAGGTGTTCTCCACAATGCAGTTTCATGCCACGGTGCAAATACCTCGGCTAAATGGTATCTACCTAACCATAAAAAGGTCGACCATTAATATTCTTTTGAAGTGAGGCTTCCGGAAAAGGTGAGGAAAACCGACTTCAATGAAATATATGCTAGCACGGGAGAAGCTTCAGAAAAATACAAATAAATAAAGAGAAGAAAACTCCAGTGCATCCTGACCTGTACATCGCCATCGTGTCCATTGTGGCAGCTTCTGCTTGAGTAGCTGCCATAGTAGGATTTATTCTGTCATCAATAAAACTATCATATGAATCATTGTCCTTGTCTTCTTCCTCCTCGTCATCAGATATTTCGGCATCCACAGACACTCTGAGAAGAACCAATTACCAGTCAGTGACCTCAAAATTGTCAATTTCACAAATTAGTTGAACAATTAAATTAGAAAGAAAAAGCACTTCAATATTTCATCAAGCTAAAAAGGCGCTGAGAAATGGCCGTACTCTGCTTCTTCTTCAATGTAGTGGTTCATCTTTTTAACTGTATTCCGGTTATCTGAACAAAACAACCACAACCAGTCACCGCAGTTAAAGATCAACAAAAATTTAGTGTGCATTGCTGAAAACAATTCAAAAAGATTGAAGTAAAATACAGCTGCGAGCCGACGCTAAGAAATCGTTACCTTTGTTATTCCGTATGGGTCCAATTCGGGTACTAGCAAAAGAACTATCAAGGTTTGCACAGAAACTCTGTTTTTTCGTATCTCCATTCTTCCGCAGCCTTTTAAACTTTGGTGCTGGCTTAACACTATTTGATGACTCTCCAGAACTCATGCGCCAGCCTTTACTACAACTATTACTGTTAGACAGGTTGGCCAATGGAGTGCGAGCACTCTCATTCACAGGAGAATCAGATGAACATTTTCTTGCTTTGCCATAGTAGTTCATTTTGACCGGAGGAGTATCAGTATCTTCATTTGTCAAATTAGGAATAACTCCTCCTTCAGTGGCTCTATCTTTCATTTTGACCTTTTCAAACCTTTCAGAATTTGGGCATGGTGATGAAAGTCCACTTCGCGACTTGGCTGGGGATGCATGCAGTAAAGGAGGTACAGTTCCGTCCTCTGAACTGAAAGGCTCTTCAGAATGGAACCGCTTATGAACAGGGACTTTGTTTCCATGTAATTCTGCATTATAGCTTTGATCTAATCCACCACTTCTGTACCTAAGGCTAACATTCGAACAATTTTCTTCTTTCGGTGAACCTGAATAACCACTTTCCCCTACAGGAGACTCTGGAACAACACCTTCCTCGACCATGTTAGTTAACCGAGGGCTCATCTCCATGTCTTTTGGGTCAGTGGAAGGCTCATCAGTATTTAATATTGGATATTTATTTGCAGTACCTGGTGTCTCAAAAATTATTTCTTCTGAACTTGAGAAATTTCTCTTCGGACTTGGTGTCAGTAAAGCATCTCTCTCAACCCCATTTACAACGTTCTCTTGATTGCATACAGAATTGCACGCTTTAGGGCTTAACAGAAGTTCATTGTTTACAGCTCCTGCCTCATCAGAAGTAGCTGAAACTTTAATTCGCTTAGCCCGTGGATTGAACTCCAAATAATCTGCAGGTGACAACCTAGAAGGTCCCAACTTTTGCTTTACTGCATTCAGTAGCTCAGCACTTTCTGTTGCTGCACTCATACAAGGTGGAGTTGCTTTCATAAAAGGTAAGCCTGGTACAGATAAAATTGAGACCACTCCAGCAGCATCTACAGATACAAAGCCCTCACTGTAAAGAAAACAGTGCATAGAAGGATCCTGGCTTGTGAGACGAGGCAAACCACTTTTCTCGTTTCCATTTGGGGCCACCACAGGTGATGATGCCTCGGTAGTTACTGCTTTCCCATCAGACTGTGGTTCCGGGGAACCAGGGTAACTCGTCAAATCTGCAATTGCCATGATTGAACCCGGTAAAACAATATAAAATTGCATAGAGAATAAAGAGAAGTAGACGGAAGAACAACGCGGAAAGATATGTAAGATAGCTATCGCAAAAGAATCAAAAGAAAAGAGAAGATAGTCTCTAGCAGTCTGCTGGTGCAGAAATATTCAAAAGGAACTATATGTATGTCTACAACCTACCTGGGTTTGTTTATAATTATACAACAGTCCCTTTTCCTGAATTTCCAATAAAAACCCCGGTTCGTGCATAATGTGGAAGTATGCAGTAGTTTTTAACAATGTTTTACTTCTCTTCCTAGTATGTTCTTTCCCACAAAGATAATAAAAGGGCACTCCAGAAGTGGAAACTCTTGCCGATTAAATGCATATGAACTCTGCAATTTTAATGGCCTTATGTACCTATACTAAATGAAATCTCTAAAAGGGACATGCAAGATATATATGATTCAGACATTTAGCACAATCTGCAACCCAACAAAAATTGAAGCTGTTTTTGTTAAATGTATTCTCTACAGATGGTAAAAGGCAAGCTTACCTTCTTGAATTATGTCGCCCTGTTCAATAGCTTCAGCTTCCAAAGATTGGAAAGAAGACGTCTCACCCTTATAACCAGAAAAAGTACATCAAAAATGAATATCGACCCAAGCGCAAAGGGAAATTACTGATCAAATAAAATAAAAAGCTAACCTCAGCTAGGATTGTTTCACTAGGTCCTTGCAACTGTTGCATGGTATCAATCAGCAACCCTGTTCTAAATGAGTGCATGACATTCTGAACTCGGGAAGGGAACACTTGGAAGTGTGGGAAAGCAATAAGAGAAGGTTTCCATGTGCCTTCCTTTGGGGTGTGAAAATACTTGGAAATTAGTTCAATCTCAGCATCTGACATTTTCAAGCTAATAGATCCATCAATAGAATCGTCTTTGACTTTCTTTCCACGAGGAACATACTGTTTGATTGCCAACTGAACAAACTGAACTTCTGGTCTGCAGATATGTGGAATCTACAACAATAGATTCCAGAGCATATCAAAAACGTTTAATGCAATAAGGGAACAAATGATTCGCTAAAAAAAACCTCAAATTTGAAATTTGTAGTGGTTACCATTCTAGGACTCGCATGGAAATCAAAGCTATTTATTCCCCCGTTATTCATGTGCTTCTTTAAGGCCTTGTTGTTCGCTTGCTTTTTATGGTATCCTTTCAACTCTGAACCTTTACAAGCTAAAACAAGTAACCCTTTGTCAAGGAACATAGCTGAATAAGCACAAATGAAATATACTTCAGAAGACATATTGTGCACGGAGCTAAAGTGGAATTTGGGATCAGCAATTTTATGAAGGAAAAGAGAAAACCCTCCAAATCGCCAATCCTGAGATCATTTGTGAAGAAATGGATAACAGGGTCAACCTCAATCCCTGGGTTTAAAGGGACTCTCTCCGACTCACATAAGCCCATGTTTTTGAAATTTTGAGGAATTACACTAGTTTCTCTTTTACCAGGACAACAAGTTTCTCATTGTATACAGCATCACCTCTCCCGACACCCAAAAGATGAAAGAAAATAGAAAACGAAAAACGGAAATAAAAAAGAAAACGAAAAGAAAAAGAAGAAAAAGGATATCAACTCGTCCATCATTCTTCCTTCCAGTCCTTCCCATGCGCTGGATCATTCTTAAAGGAGAGATATTGGCATCAAAACATATCACTAGATCGACTTCCATGATATCTAGACCTTCTTCACCAATTGATGTTGCAACGATGACATTGAATCCACCGGCTCGAAATTTCTGTAGAAGAAAACTGTAAATTAACCAGCAGAAGGACCTTAACGAGGAACTTTAAATATTATATAATTGATTACCTGCAAGACTGCCTGTTGCTCTTTCTGTGTCTGGCCTTTCAAAGCTTTCCCTGCAAATCGCTCGAATATTGAGAAGTGGATTTAATATATTGAAACTAACATCATCTTATTGTTCCCATCAACTAGTAACTAAATTGAGACACTTGCCATTCAAAAAGTCAGAAAAGTAAACTTCAGACAAGTAAAAGTTGGACTATTTTATCCTTGCAGTGAAAGAAGGATACAAACAAACAATTATCATGCACACACAAACAATTCAGGAAGAGAGAGTGAGAGAGGCAAGTAGCAACTCATCCTAAAATTCTCAATTCTGATTAACTGCGCGAATTTGCCGCTAGACATACTTAAGACACATGCTAAAGCGAGTGTTGCACCAAACGAATGTACATTCCTCAACAAATATTATCAAGCAAAGAACTTCATTAACAAAATGAAAAATGTGACGCTGGAACTCAATTTCAGGGGAGAACGATCATACTGAAATAATTATAGAGAAAAGCATATTAACCTGAGCTTTGACCAATAAACTCGGTAGCTTTAACAGACTCCCCAGCATTTGATAACGAATCCATTATGTCCCTGCAGTATGTGAAGGATGGTTATTAGCACACTATTGTTCTAATTCACATCAAAAGATACAAAAATTACTTGCAGTCGTATACTAGTGCTTTGTTTTTTAGGTATAACCAGGAATTATATATAAGAGCAGTGAGTATACAGGTGAAACATTTATTTTGAAGTTTAAACTATATATTATGTCCAAACACAATTATGTGCAGCCATGCCGGCAGACACAACACCTAACATTTGTATGTGCAAGCACCCGCTGAGTGCCAGCAAGTGTCAAACACCGTACGACATGACATAATTCAGAGAGTGGGATGTCCCGGCTATTATAGTGTGGTAATTAGACTATTCAACATTAAAAAATCACTAAATCAGCAAACTTTGTTTGGGTCTTCAGTCTATACTCCATGGTAAATACACAGTGATCCAATGAATAAGGCGTAACACTAAAATGCTGTGAATATTTGCAGTTTTATAATTATAAAATACATTAACAACTATTGCCTCTTTTTGTTGAACCCACTGGAATAATACCAATGATCGCTACCAAGGAACTGCAGAAGAAGTGCCGCAGTAAAGTAAACACAAAGAACAAATAAAAGATAGTCCTCGGCAACAGAATAAAAATGAAATCAAAGACGATAAAATATCAAAACAATGCATAGATATCACCAATGGCAGCTCATGCTTTATCAAATTTGAAGAAACTGTCTTCACCTGACACTTCCCCTGAAATTAGAGAAAATGATAACCCTTGAATTCTTCGGATCATTTTTTCCTGCAAAGACAATAAAAGAGACCAAACACACAGAGTTTAATATTAGGTCGAGCAGCAACAGCCTATCACTAAATAAATCACTATAAAGGAAAATAAAAAAGTCAGTGATTTTACAAAGTCACATAATCTCCCCAGTAATCCACCCTTAAGAGGTGCGAAAAAACAAAAGCAGGAAAGACGAGCAAATTATAATTTTGCCTGGTGCTCTTCGACAAGACTAAGACACGTTTTCAAATGAACATTCCCTTATTCAAAAGCCTTAGTAATATGTGTGTGTGTGTATTTTGTAAGGCACCTTAAACGATCAAATCCCAAAGTGAGACATATGATAATAACGAGACAACACTTACTGAAATGATCCATTAATATTTCAGTCATTTTTGTTAGCTTCGGATTTGGTGCTCCATGAGACAAATTTCGCTGCATCAATAGTTTAGTTTTGTGTATGACTTCATTTCTACTCAAAAGCCTCGCAAAAGACCTGCAACATCAAAAAAAAAAAAAAAAAACACAAAAGTCACTTCAAAGTCTATTACTATAGCGAAAGAAGAATTGAATGTATCATGAGGACCGACTTGTTCATCAGATATAGCATTCTAGAACTCCCTTCCTTGGTAATGGAACCATATCATCGGTCTTCTGTATAATGACTTAAGTTTACATGGTATAGAGAATTGCCAAAGATAACACAAACTCGCTCTCTGACAACCCTCGGATACATGATTGTAACTTGTAACACAACCACAGTTCACCAATTCCCACTCTCGCACTTTCATTACGTGTATATCTGGGAGTACCGCTAAGATCTACCTTCTACAAAAAAAAAATGACGTGTGCTTCAGAGTGCCAATGCTCAACATTAGCTCAGAGAAGCAAAGGATTCTCAGAACCTCTCAATGCTCTTCCTGGCAATCTTTAAGGGTTAGAAACCTGTAACCAAGCTCTTTTAATTACTTTATGCTGTATGCTGGTCTTCCAGGAAAAGCTTTAACTAAAGTGAAACTATATACATTTGTACTAATTCTTAATCATACAGGTGGCAGACATGATGCCAATACCACAGTTGGAAACCCAAAATCAATATTGGATGTTCGAGATTTAAATTGACCACTCATCTAATCTTAAACAAAATCACGGGGATTCCTAAAAGAACAACTTAAAGGAATCAGCTTTAATATTGTATTGTTATGAAGTTCCTAACCGAGCAGCATCGAAACCTACCCCTGTTGCACCTTTTCGCTCAGCATCTCATATGCAGGTCTTACACCATGACTTGAAAGCAACTTGATTACATGATACAGTGTAATGAGAACAGCAAAATATCCTTCTAGTTCTCCATATTTAGCTTGAGGAAGATTTAGCGGAGGTGCTTGCCGAAATATTTCCCTAGAGCTAAGCAACTGATGTGGACTCAGCTGTGAAAGATGAAATACTGTAAGTAACAAAAAGAGAAATCAATACTGGATGGCTAACTGACATCAATTGGAAAAGGAGGGAGGAACAAAAAAAAAACTACAGATTGAGTAACAAATTAAACGTATTACTGCGAGTATTATGGTTTTGTATCACATAACAGGGTTCTTGAATGTATGTTGATTCATTATAAAAGCCACAGACATTTGTTTATCAGTTCATGTATTGTTACACCACCTCTATCATTAAGAGGGTTTAGTGAAATTTTCATCAAAGCCCAAAGGCTGTAGAGGTCTTGGGTTCAAGTATTTGGTACACCCTGTACCGAATAGTGGGAGGCATTTTGTCTATTCTTCCCACCCACAAACAAAACCTTGTTAGAGGACAGTGTTGCACTCTGCCTCACTCAAACTCTCAGGGTGCTTAGCATATTTGTTTCTTAACAATCTTTGATGGAACAGGCATCAACAGCTTGCATTATGAAATCCATTTTGTTAGACATATACTTGTTGATACCTCCTGGAATGCACAATGTGCACTTGAATAATTAGGACGGATGCAATTACTCCCTAGCAGACGAACTTTAAGAAGAATGTTGCTTCCTCTTAACGATGAGAAATGTGCACTATCATACTACACTTAAATGATCACCACTACCAGGACTTCTCCTGTACCAGCATGTGTATTGTGATATTGAGGAAACATAAACAGTTTAGTGGGCTTCTTCTATTCTCAGCTACCACTTGGGCATAAGATCACTATTATCCTGTTGCCTCGAAGAATAAACTTTCACCGCCAGAAAAACAGAAAGCATCAAATATTCCCATGAATTGTTTCACATATACATTATGAAACTCTAAAGCCATTTTTCAGTTCAACATGCTGATAAAAATCCAGGAAAACTTTAAAGAAACTGAATAAAACCAAAACCAGGAATAAGAGGATTCATACTGTTTGGATGTCTTTGCTATACAGCATCCCTAAGGCAGAAAGCTTGGTCACAAATGGTTGTACAGCTTCCAACAACAACTTGTTTATTTCAATAGCATCATCACTCATTGGAACCTGGAATTATTCGAGGCACAAAGTTATTACCAGGAAACGAATAGACAATAAATAAGAAAAAAAAAGAACAGCAAAAGATAAATACATATATATGTTCATATATTTGTATTTACACTATTGCCTATGTACCTCTATTAATTCGAGCTTCCGATCGTGAACATGTGGGCAGACATCTGGGTGGTCATCATTGCGATACTCCAGCTTTGAAATATGCAAGTTGTTAATCACATTTTGAATTGCCTGCTGCTTGGCTGTGTAACCATGTTATACCTCAGAATCACCAAGCTAAGTAATTATAAGTATCACAAATGGAGAACCACAAATACCAAGGAAGACTCACATCCTGGTGTTGCTGTTAAAGCCAGTATCCTGAATTGAACTGGTACAGCCATCAACTGAACATGCAGAGAATAGATTAGGTTGTAAAGCTTTGAAAGGCATACATTCAACCAGCAGATGCAGATTGAATGATATTGTATATCATGCAACATAGTGAAGTTATATAACCACCTCGCGAACCACCACACAGTAAGCATAATTTCCTGTTGCCCGATGAGCCTCGTCAATAACCAAACAAACTATGTTTTTCACCAAACATGTACCTAAAGTAAAGAAGAAATAAGGAAAGGAAGAAAGAAAGAAGTTAGATAGAAGAGGTTGTACAAGCTTGACGAAGCACTATAATTATTCACAAAGACGAACATTACAAAGAAAAATGTACATCAAGTTATCCACCAGCCGAACTTCTTCAGTTATGCTAGAGCATGACAGCTAACTAAGTATCAAAAACCATGCCTACTTTCAGAGGCTAAAATACAAGTGTTTGACTATCAGAATAAAGCATCCACCTTTGCTGAGATAACCAAAATTCTTTAGCGATACAAACTTGTGAGAAGCATTATCCTTTATTTTCCTCCAAGAGGAATATTAAAAAGAATATTGAGCATGGGTTTATTCACTACAGTGCCTCCAGACAACATTACTAGCTGAAATCAAGTTATAGTACTGCGTATAGGCACTCCTAGTTAAGGATTACAAAATTCCCTCAAGCAAAGATCATGATAATCTTCATGTTCTCCGGGTGCTTCTAAAATAGGATGGATGTTCCTTGGCGTTCCCTTTGTCATTGTACAACGGAAAGGTAAAACTTACGTTTTCTATGCAAAAAGGACGATGCTGCAACTACATAGGATATTACAATGAAGAATGAGCAATGGCTTATTCACAAGTGAAACGAAATAATTACGCATATTCCGTGAGTACCATATATTTCTTTTACAATTAGAATTACAAATCCACCTTATTAGATATAAAACCGAAATTAAAGCTACGGCAGCAACTCACCAGATTGAATATCTTTTTCGAGCACTTGCGGAGTAACAAAGAAAACTCGCTTATCCTTCCAACAGCATGCTCTTTTGGGAGGAGTCATCTGGCCTGTCATTTCAATTGTCCACTCCTGCAATCAGTTCAAATCGGATCTTTTCATATACGTATTGATAGTGATGATGCAGAACTTAAAAAAGTAATCCAATCTCTTTAGAGAGATGTGGACACTAAATAATGGCTTACCTGAGGTATCCCCACAATATTATGGCAAGCCTCAATCTGTTGCATAACAAGAGGTCGAGAAGGGGCAGTGAAAACGATTTTCCCTGTAGTGGACCTCCGAGTTAGCTTAAAGTTTCAAACCGTTACATATTCTAGAAACCGTTGAATACGTCAAGTTTTCATGTAAAAAGAAATGGTACAGTATTGTCTTTAACGACTAATCAGTAGATGAGAAGGAACTAGAAAAGAAAGATAGTTCTTTGGTCCGTACGCTACTCATTGCCTACTTAATTATTATCAACAACTAAAAAATGCCTACCTGATTGCCAGAGTTACATCATAAGATCAGAAATATGCATCACTTTAAATAGTTATTAGAGTCCTTGCAATAAGAAAGTTGTTTCTACCAGAAAACTTTCTAATTCTAAGAGAATCTGTAAATGATCCTTGATTGTTGTAACTTGATATATCTTGTAGTACATGATTAATATGTTCTTCTTGGATGCACTGCTAAGGTGCATCAATGGAATATGTACGCCCCTTAACCAGCAAGCCACGAAATAAAGACAAAAGGGTAGGATTGAGAATAAGCATATTATAACAGTGAACATGATATACATTCATATTTTCTAAGGCATCACCTAGGAGAAGATAATAAGTAACTTATAAGCTAACTAGTCATGAAATGTCAGTCTAAAATACAGATTGACAAGATCAACATACGATGAGCATGAAAATCTACACTAAAACTAAGGTAAATGACAGCCACGCTTACGTAAGGGACCCAAGGCCTCAAGCTCCAAACAACTACCAGTATTAATATACTTTTTTCATCAACAAGCTCGTGGCTTGAGGGAAAAAACAGGGATAGGCGTCTGCCATATCAACTATCAAGTTATTGTTTCTTCACATAAAACACACATTGCATGCTAAGTGACGTAATTCAAGAATGAAAAAAAAAAACTTGGCATGGGTGGTAATGTGGCAACACAAAAATACCAACGGTGAATAAATAAACCACAAAGACGATGCTACTTAAATAACCCATGTCAACCTAACCACTGATACTGACAACAACATAAAAGATGAGCTTAAAAGTTAAGCTCCAGCCCACTTAAAATTACAAAAGGTAGCTACAGGAGAGGGTAGAATATAGGCCATGGACATTACTGGAACCATACCTTCAGGAAACCATCTAAAGTAATTATACATAACAACAGCCGCAATTAAAGTCTTCCCAAGTCCTGTTGGCAGTGCAATTAATGTATTTGAAAATAGCGCTGTCTTTGTAATAGATAACTGGTATTCACGGCGCGGAATTTTATCATTATCTACATTAAAATGTAATTTCAGTGAGCCAAATACAATGAGAAAATGTGAATTTCCCCAGTTAAACCAACCAAAAAACATATATATAGCTCATGTAACCTGGATAAATCCATGTTTTGGCGGCTTCAAGATCAACGCGGCTGTGACAAACTTCTTCTCCTTGTTCATTGAAACCCCCTTGATTTTCAACAACATGAATTGGTTCATTTTGATGGCTAAAAGACCGATTCTCCACTTGAGGTTGTTTCCTATCAGTAGTTTGCACAAACCTATCTAAGGTTGATTGCTTAGAAACCCCACTAATCTTTCCCTTGTGTTGGGGAAATTTTCCTTGTTGAGGAACTTCATTTCTAAAGTCTTGCCGTTGTGGTGGTGGTGGTGGTGGTAGATGTGAAGTTGAAGCTTTTGTAGCTTGACATCTGATATCAATCTCTTTCACAGCTGCTTCCCAATCGAAATCCTGCAAACAAAAAAATGAAACATTAGGGTTCAGAAATTTGGGGATGAAGGGAGAAATTAGATTGATTTGTAAATGCTAGGGATTGGAATTTACATCGGCGTCTTCGTCTAGTTGGATTAGTTCGCTAGGGTTTGTGATTGGGAGCATCGTCTTAACGATTGGAGTTTAAACTGATTTCGCGGTCTCTTCAGTCTTCTTCACTCTTTACCTGGCTCAGATCCCTCTCCGCCTTCTTTCACACTCTTTTAATCTCTCTCAAAACTTTTCAGGCTGGCGGCAAAGCGTCAAATTTCCAATTTCCCATTCTTTTTTTTTCCGTACTCCTTCTCGGGCACCAAGTCGGAATTTTAACGGACTGACTGGGCTAGATTAAGGGGAGAATATAGTTCGGTCTTTTTTTAGTTTTAATTTCCCTAACTTTTCTAATTTAATAGTAATTATTTATGTTCATTTTTTATACAATGAATTTTATATTTAATGCGCGGGCGCGTTACGGCTCCAAGAGAATCACTATCCGTCTAAAACAGACTCATCAAAACAAAACTAATACCAAAATTCCATTTGACCTCAACTGTCAAAATTACCCTTCTGTATATTGTAGCCTGCGGTAATAACCCCATCTCAGAAACCTTATGTTCTCATACCGTCTATTTTCCTCCGTAACGGCAAGTTTTTATGGAACTTTCTATTGTCTTCCCTCAAAAACCTAGATCTGAAACCAATTTTGATTCTTACTGCACAAAATAGTTTTTTGGAACTCAAATTAGGTTTAAGTTTCATTTTGATTTTGGAATAAATCAGAAAATGGTGAAAAATCAAGAGAAAGCGAAAGATGAAAAGATGAAGAAGATGGTCAAACAATCTCCAAAAGGTAAATCAAAACCCAATTTTGTTCCATCGATTTATTGTTTTTCAGATGTTTTTTAGTGATTTCACTTTCTTCAGCAATCTTGTTAACATGTAATTGTTCTTCCGTGATGGTTTAAAATCAACATCCATGTGTAACCTATGATTTTTGGTTTCACAAATTTTAGTTTCTTCACTGGTTCAACATAAAATAGGTTTCATCAGGGATTTCATACTTAGGATTTTTTTAGTTTCATAAGTTAGTTTCACAAATTGTTATATGATTCACTTATTGCAGTAGTATTGTTCTTATTTTGGTTTCACCATTTTTCACTTTGTCGAGATTGGTTCTACCAGTACTGTGTTGTTGCTTAATTCTAATCATTATGATGAAACGCCATTTTTCACTTTATGATATTTGGTTCCACCAGTATTGTGTTGGTGGTGTTGGTTAATTCTGATCATTCTGATGAAACCGTTTTTGGTTTCATCATTCTCTCCTTTGTCGAATTTAGTCCTACAAGTATTGGTTTGGTGGTGTTGATTAATTCTATGGTGTTGATTAATTATGGTCATCCTGATGAAACATTTTTGGTTTCATCATTTTTCATTTTGTCGAATTTGGTTCCACCAATACTAGTTTGGTGGTGTTGCTTGATTCTGGTCATTCTTGATGAAGCCAAAAATGGTTTTGGTTTCATCATTCTTCCCTTGTCGAATTTGGTTACACCAATACTGTTTTATTGGTGTTTATTTTTGTTTTGGCTAATTTTAGTTTTGTTTTGCAGGTTAAAGACGTGAAGATTCATTTAATTGTACATTTGTTTTGTAATTTCAGGAAAGATTGTAGACTTCATGTTTGATATTAGATGAAGAACCTTGTGAAGGGAAACACGAAGTCTTATGAAAAGAATATATCAGAAAAAGGTGGATCACGACAGAAAAGTCGTCGTATAAGATACTGATGGACAAACCACCAAAGAATTAGAAAAGAAGACACTACTGTCACTGCACACATAAAAATTAGTGTACTATCAGCTAGTTGTAATACATGTAATAGCCTTTTACAACATTTTTTTTAAATGCTTATGTAGTAAAAGATTTAAATGGTTTATGAATGGTTTCAATTATTATTACCACATTTGTGTTTATTGGCACCCTGTAACTTAACCCAAACCATATCGATATATTGGATGTGCAACGAAATGTTATATGTTTAACCGTTTTATGATGAAACCAAAAAAGGTTCCATCATATTGCAGGTGAAACCAAAAGGAAGAGGGTCATATCACGTCTTACTCTCGTAAATATGTAAGAAAATAAAATCTTTTCTCTTCCTAGAGTTTTGGACCATGAAGTGTTCCTGATCCCGTTTTGAAGTCTTAATCAGAACCTGCATTCTTAACTTAGATGCTGCATATAACAATGATATGACCACTTATACATGGTTCATTTCTGATCTTAAGACACATACACCATAATTGAGGATGTTAATATGAAAAAGCAGAATTATATTATATTTCTATGCATGAAACATTTTCTTGTTCCAAGGAACAAGTGTAATTACACCCAAGTATTAAACTACAACAGAAGACAGACCAAACATAGTTTGATATATTGTACTGAATGGTCTAACAAATAATTTCAAATAATAACTAGTTATTTTAACATTAATGACACTTTTAGAAAAGTAGTACTGTGATTTTTCTTCATCCATAATTCATATATGTGCACTCAGAAATTCCATCTATATATGTTTAGGTGACACCAAGCGGTATGTTTAAGTGATTTTTTTTTTTTACATAGAGTAAAAAATGATGAAACCAAAAAAGGTTCCAACATATTTTGGTTCCAAATATAACAGTAAAAATGATGAAACCAAAAAGGGTTCCAACATATTGCAGGTGAAACCAAAAGGAAAGACTTAATCAAAATTAAACACCAGCAGAAAATTAACATGTTTAACTGTAACAAATGCAGACAAGAAAAAAAATGAACCATCCGAATTCTCATTACTATAAGCACATCGTTTTCATAAGTTGCAATCGTGTTTGATGGAGATTCGATTACTATGATTAGTTCAATCTAAAGATGATAATTCAAACGATTAAACTTCTCTTCTTCTCTTGGAATTAATCTGAAAGAAGACGAATTTTGAAAAACAGATGTTCTTCAACTTCAACAAAACTGAAATAAAACGAATTCGATTACTATGATTAGATCAATCTTAAGACACAATTCGATAGGTTGAAATATACGATTTCTTCGCAACATCAACAAAACTGAAATAAAACGAGATCTCAAAATTGATTTCTAAGATGATCAGATTTATTTGAACCCTAAAATCTAAATACATGAAATTTCGGTAGAGAACATATCGAATCTCTATAAATCTAATCTTCATAATTTCTACATATGTTTTCCCCAAAATCTCCATTCTAAATATCGTGTATCTACCGTGAAGGGTGAGATCGGAATTCTGGGATCTAGCAAAAACTGAATTTAACTATTTTGAATTGAAATGGGGTTTTTGTTCCATTTTTATTGGATGTGGTTTTCATTTAGTCCAAATAATATGGCTGGTGTATTTATAACTTAAAGAGTATCACCTTGGTTTTTTATAGCTTAATATGTTTTATATTTCCTACTTATTTTCTTGTAGGAGTTCATTCAGTTTGATGAGCTGTCAGGTGTTTGGTATTGTTTTTGTAGATTCGAGTTCATTCTTAAAATAAACACACAACAAAAAAATCATTATTATGAACAAAAAACAGAATTCATTCTTTCATATATAAATGAATATTCAATAAAAACACTCAATCAAAGTTCATTCAAAGTTCATATATGCATACTCAATCAAAGTTCATATATGAATACTCAATCAGAGTTCATTCTTTCAAATGAACACCCAATCAAAGTTCATTATTATGAACAAAAATCAGAGTTCATTTTTCCAAATGAACACTCAATCAAAGTTTATTATTATGAACAAAAATCAGAGTTCATTCGTCAAAATGAATACCTACCAAAAACCAACTAATTCAAATCTAGAATATAGTTCATTTTTTAAAATCAAAAAAAAAAAAAAAAGTTCATTCTTTCGAATGAACACCTAATAATTCAAGATCTAAAACAAAATTCATTCTTTAACATGAACACACAACAAATACAGAGTTCATTTTTTCGAATGAACACCTAATAACTCAAGATTTAAAACAAAAATCATTTTTTAAAATGAGTACACGACAAGAATCTATAAAACAAAGTTCATTCAAAATCTTCAACAACGGGAGATTAATCTTCGACGACAACATGAGTTCGTCATCATCATCTTCATCGTCTTCGTCATTTTCAACAGCGGCAACTGAAAATGAAAACCAGAGTTCATCTTCGTCATCGTCTTCATCATCATCATCTTTGCTACGAGTTCATCTTCGATTTCTGTAATCAAATCAAGATCTCCATAATCAAAAGTCAAAATCCATGTAATAAGAAACCAAATAGATCTTTGTGATCAAATCAAATCGATTTTATGTTTTAATTACCAGCAACTAAAGCGTAACCTCTTGAAAAGGATTATTAGTTAATGTGCTAAACTAAAAATAGAAATTTTCTAAGAGAGATTTCGGAAATATTGGTTGACATTTATTGGAAATAGGAAAACCAAAATTAGGTACTTTAATGCATATCTTGAGAATATTTTCAGTTTTGGAATTTCCTTGTTGTCCAAACAACCTTGGTTTATCAATACTTGAGTGAAAAACGGGGGGTACAAAAACCACACCCAACAATTCATTTGGTAATCTGAGAGGACTTACTCCAATATACTTTCAAGAGAATCAACTACATAGTCAAACTCAATCTTTAGAAGAGTATATCAAAGAGTTTATAGCTCTATCTCTCAATTAAATCTGCAATCAGCAAATAGAAATTTGCGAGCCCGATTGAATATTAGAGAAGTAACTTGAACGGTACCAAAGACCAATGTTCAAGGATCAATCAATTTCAATCAACAACCAAAGGTTGGATTTACCAATTGATCGATTCAACACACAACCTGTGACATTTCAATTATATAACAAAATATAATGCGGAAAAGAAATAACACAAATATCAGATTTTGTTAACGAGGAAAACCTCAAATGCAGAAAAACCCCGGGACCTAGTCCGGCTTTGAACACCACACTGTATTAAGCCGCTACAGACACTAGCCTACTACCAATGAACTTCGGACTGGACTGTAGTTGAACCCTAATCAATCTCACACTGATTCAAGGTACAGTTTCATTCCTTGCGTTTTTGATCCCAGCAGGATACTACGCACTTGATTCCCTTAGTTGATCTCACCCACAACCAAGAGTTGCTACGACCAAAAGTCGAAGACTTGATAAACAAATCTGTCTCACACAGAAAAGTATATTGGAATAGGTAAAAATACCTATGAGTTTTGTTCCGTATTTTGATAAATCAAGGTGCACAGGAACCAATTGATAAACCAAACTTATATTCCCGAAAAGCAGCCAAGTATTATCAATCACCTCACAGTAATTTTAATCGTATAGTAGCGAAATAAGATATTCTGAAGTCACAAACGATGCGACGAAAGTGTTTGTGACTAATTTTTATCTTGCCTATCGGAGATCACTCTCGAGCAAATCTTAGAGAAGATAATACTCAATCACGATAGAACATGGCAAGATCAGAACACGCAACTACAGAGAAAATAGTTGGGTCTGGCTTGACAATCCCAATGAATTTTTTAAGTCGTTAACCTATAGGGTTTCGTGAAAAACCTAAGGTGAAAGGAGAAATGACTCTAGCTTATGCAACTAGTATCACACATAAGTGTGGGGATTAGGTTTCCAAGTTGCTAGAGTTTTCTTTATATAATTTTCAAATCAGGGTTTGCAATCTAAGTTACCTTGGTAACAAAACATTGAATATTCAGCGTTAGATGAAAACCTGATTAGATTTAAGCTAATATCTTTCAAACGTTAAATCGAACTTAGCTTGTTACACACAAATGAAATGTACCTTCATTTAGGTTTGAGTAATCGTACCTGAACGTGTACACTATGTTGTCTCAACAATAGTTAACCGAGGTCAGCCATATGAACACTCTCATATCAACCTTGTTCATTTTAACCATAACTAGTTCAAATGACTCAAATGAAACTAGTTAAAGAGTTGTTCAATTACTATATTCTCATAAAAGTATACACGAACACAATTGAAGCAAAATCGATTTGATTCACTCGAATCAATTCATGAACATTATAGCCACGGTTTTCAAAGATTGCATTCCTTATTATATAAATGTATTAGTTTATGTAGATTTTAGAACTTTAACCTTCAAATACGCAAACGGGTACGCATACTTTAAATACCCAAACCAAGATTGGGTTTCTCCAGTACACAAACGGGTACGTGTACTTCTAATCCCAGCAGAAAAACTCGGACATGAACCTCACGTCAATATGCATATGGGTACACATACTTAGGTTCCCGGATTTCTCAAACCAACAGGTATGTGTACGTGTACGCATACTATGGTTCCTGGACATGGATTACATATGTGCAAGAGTACACAACATGTCACAATCCAATAATGGTTAAGTGTTCTAAACTCTTATTTCAATCGTTGAAACTTTCTTAGAGGATGACAATATCCGTTTTCACACACTATTAGCATCAAAGCAATTTTCAAGTTATTGAGATAATCATAACGAAACATTCCAAGTCTACACCAAATGATTGTATCACATAAACCATGCAAGATGTCACTCCGCAATTTTCACATAATCATATTTTGACTTTTGTCAAGAATATAAGATTAACTTGGTCGAAGCAAAATCTTACCAACGCATATTTCCAGAAATATGTAAGCGAGTTAAACTCCGCTTGAAATATCAAATGTGCATAATAGAAAAGTATATATCACTATGACTTATGTCTCAATATAGGAGATAGAGTAGAAATAGACTTTCCAAGTGATAGATGAGTTTCAACATCCACATACTGGTGGCTCTCTAAAAGAGTCACAGAAATGATACCTGCAAGTGCACAGGGTCTATTGTAGTGAGTGTGCAAGGTAGGGTCGAACCATAGAGACTAGGGTGTATAGTTGAAGTTTTTAAGCTAGTTATCTAAATTAAAAAGGCAGTA
This sequence comes from Papaver somniferum, assembly GCF_003573695.1. Lineage (NCBI taxonomy): Eukaryota > Viridiplantae > Streptophyta > Magnoliopsida > Ranunculales > Papaveraceae > Papaver > Papaver somniferum. Next base: position 44,648,332 of record NC_039365.1, read on the forward strand.
ACTAAAGCAATGAGGTAACAGTGGCAGAGAACAAAGAAAGTGAAATTCAGTGAATAAGAAACATTGAAACAAAGATAAACAAACCAAGGCTGTGAGCCAAGGGCAGTGATAAAGAAACAAAGGCAGGTCCTCCAGCTATGTTCTTGTCCCTTGTTAGTTATCAGTCAGCTTCTAGGCTTTCTGAATAACTAGATGACAGTTGCGGTTCAAAGCCGGCTGTTCATCTAAGGGTTGGTCTAGAAAGGAGGCTAAAGGCACTAAGATGAATTCTAAACCTTGTGATAGTTGGGGCTCTCACACTGCAACTACCCGCAGAGAAGCTTGCTTAGTGTTTTAACAACCTATAAGGATATTCAATCCTAGACAATTCAAGCACAACAAGATCAAAGCATGGATAGGATAAAAAACAATTGAAATGCACAACATCATTTAAAATAAAAACTAACCCTTGAGGCACTGGCTATTCCGGTCCTCTTGGGTGAAGCACTGTCTAGTCCAGGCATGCCCAAATTCACAACCCTTAACACCTATTTATACATATAAGCAAAATCCCAAAAATCCCCCAAATCAGTGAAATTAAGGTTTACCAAATATCCAAAATTGATTCACCTAACAACTCTGATTTTACTCAATTATTTTCACCCACTCTGCTATTTCTAGTTACAATCAACTATTCCCAAAAATCTTCAATTTGTAAAATTAGGGTTTTCTGTTGTGAAATAGAAATCAAAATCGACTCACCTAATCTCTGATAACTGCTCCAAAGTGTCGACCCATACTTCAATTTCCTCTCCTGCGTCTCCTGTTGTTCCAACTGCTCCTCTAGCTCGAGCTATTTTACCAATTTCTCTTCTTTCCTGTCTCTGAAACCCTAGGAGAGAAATTGGTATGATAGCTGGCTAGAAAGAAGGGGGAAATAAATAGGGTTTCGTTAGGTAATAGCCATGATGGCTTTTGGTGGTGGTTGTGGCAGTTGAGGAAGGTGGTGGTGATGATGGTGGTGCGGCAGGGTATGGTGGTGTTGCAGAGGGTGAGGGAGAAAAAGAAGAAGTCGATGGAAAATGGATTGGGGTGCGTTTGTTTTGGGTATAGGGTATTTGGTACTCGGGTGTTGAGCGGGTTTAGCAATTGTTGATGAACAGCGAGGATGAGACGTTGGATGCGAAGATGATGGATCGATCTAACGGTGAGACAGAAGGAAGCGAGGAGCGACCGTTGGATGCGGAAGTACAACGAAACTGACGGCTCAAGATGGAGTTAGGTGTTGTAGTGTTAGACAGGAGCTTCAGACTTTGATGTACTGACTATGCTGCGACCGTAGGATGCTGAGATGATCCAATCTGATGGCTAGAAAGAGAAACGAGTATGGATATAGGAAATGGATTTGGGTGAGAGTTTTGGGCCTTGGGTATGCCAAACCCATATCTTTTCTAAGAACAATTCTTCCTCTTCAAGCCCATTTCTAGCCTTTTGATCTTGTGCACAACATTCTTCGCGGCTTCCTTGCGTAATTCCTCCCGGCTTTTCACTACATTTCTGCTCTTTTCCGCTCCGCTATTCATCCAAACTTTATTTGGTACCTAAAAATGCAAAATTAATTAATAAAAATATTTATTCTTGAAAACAATGAAAATACAGAATATGGGTTAAAATGGAGAATTAGAGCACAAAAGATGAGTTAAATGCCAAGAAAAATATATATAAATATGCACTTTTTAGCACTCATCAAATACCCCCAAACCTGAATTTTACTTGTCCTCAAGTAAAACAAAACTAAGGAAATCCTAATTATACCACTGTCGCTGGTCTCTCGAATGCATTTAGCGTATGCACTAAGCCTTTTAAACCACTAAGTGTCCCTAGTGGACGAGTGAAGTCTCGTGAAGGTTTGCTTAGAACGTACCTACAAAGTTCTAGGACAAAATATAAGCTCATATTCCATCAAATGTGACATGTGCAAGACAGTTTAAGCTCACAGCCAAATGGAGATGTCAATCTAGCTATCAAAGGCACAATCCTAGCACTGATAACAAATAAAGACATGTGATAAGAGTGTAAAGTGTATCTACACATGTGTAAAGAAAGATCGGATGTTATGACTACTAATCACCAAGAGATAGTTTTTAGGCTAAGAACCGAATTCTAAGCCAAGCTAGTTGTCCGGCTTTACGAGAATTGTGAATGTTCACCCAATGAATTGGTGATATTTCAGTTTACCCGCGTTATACATCGATGGCTGCACCCTCCTTGCTTATTACAAGACTATTTACAACAAAAAGATGACTCTTTACATGACTCTTATTTACATTGATTACTCTCTTTTATTTTTGGAACAAGAGAGAACTATTGTCTTTAACATGACAAAACATGGAATAAATACTTGATTTTTTTTGTATTTTTTTATTATTTTTTTTTTGATATTTTTTTTTTTTTGATATTTTTTTTTTTTGATTTTTTTTTTGTAAGAAAAAACTTTGATCTTTACAACATAGTGACACTTTTGATACATGAACAAAAAGAAAAACATAATTACATGACTCTTAGCAAGAGGTGGCCCTTATCGAATGCATCCGGTCAAATTCTATGGTTGCTTTTCTTAACGTATCCTCCAACTTCTATCCCAGCCAACCAAAGAACAAGCTAGTCAAGTCTCATTCAGTATTCTAAAGTGATTGGCAATCAAACTTCCTATCAAACACCTTGAAGATCGAGGCTATACATGTATTGGTAGATTGTGCGTGTGCAAGTTTCTTATCACTATGTAAATTGTGCTAGAATCAGGGTGCCTAAATATCTAGACTAAGAATCCTAATAAAAATACATATTTGCACAAGAGTCAACATTTCAAGGTAAATGAGCTCCATTTTTATGTTTTTTTAATTTTTTAATTAATTTTTTTTTTCAATTTTTTCAAAAAGAATTCAAAAAGAAGGAGTTCTTGTTTTCAATTATGGCATGTGATCGTGGTATCTACTCTATACCCCCAAACCTAAACTAAACATTGTCCTCAATGTTTCAAAAGATGTAAAGAATTATAATACAACATATGGAGAGGATTATGCTGAGTAGAGAAAAAGGAAAGAGAATACCCGATTTCGGCGAAAGCAAGATTAGAACTCCATTATTCAAGGCAAAAATCCAACATTTTTTTAGCCGAGATCATATTGGATTAGCACTATATATACAAAAGAAACAAAAGATTTAACTAAGAAACTATCTACTAGATTTTATACAAGAAAATTTGGTTTTTAATGGGATTGGACTTTTTGGGAAAATTTTGGTTTTGTCGGGAGAAAAACATTTGGTTTTTAATGGGATAAGGAGACCAAGCCCACTGTTCGGTTTTGCGAAGCCCAGCTACGTTTTTGAAAAACAGGCCCACTGCTGGTGAGTAAAGCTCACTGTTGGTTTTTGGAATTTTGAAATTTTGGCCCACTCGAACTTTGGTTCAGGCCCACAGTTCAGAAACAAGCACAGGTAACAATTTGAAATTTGGGCTCTTAAATAGCCAAAGGTCGAGGCCCAACTGGGCTTTGAAAACGTTTTCTGTTTTTGGGTCAAGCCCACAGTGTAAATGTTTAGTTTTCAAATGGATGTTAAGCCCACAGTCCCAGAAATTTAGTTGGGATTTGGCTAGCTACTAACTAAAATATGAGGCCCAACTGGGCTTTCAAAAGTTCAGTTTTCTTTAATTAAAACAACAGGCCTAAATCAATCTAAAACCACAAGCCCACAAGAAATTAAACAAACAAGCCCACAAGAAATTAATTACAAACCCAACAGAAAATATAAGCCCAAATGTTGGGTTTAATATTACAAGCCCACAAGAAAAATGGAAGCCCACAGTTTGGGTTCTCTTAATGGGTTTAGGCTTACCTGTGAAGCACAGCCCAGGTGTTCAGTTTGGTTGCAAAAGACCAGTTAGGCTTTGGATCATCCTAAGCTTTGGCTTCAACACTCAAGGCCCATTTGGGCTTGGTTCAATTTCCTCTCCTCCTGCAGCTTCAGCCCAGTTGGGCTTGGTTCAAATCAGTTTACTTCACAAGCCCAGTTGGGCTTTATCTTACACCAGCTGCAGCAGCTTCAGTAGCAGCAGGAGCACCAGTTCAGGTTCAAAATGGTGAAGCCCAAATATGACAAAGCAAGCAAGCAAGGGCTTTGCAACAGCAGGTAGCAGCTTCACCAGCAATCAAGGCTCAGCAGCTTCACCAGTTCAGGGCTTTGCACCAGCAGCAGGGGCTTTAAGGCAGCACCAGGGGCAGATTCAGCTAGCTAGCTAGCTAGCAAGCAAGGGCTAGCCAACAGCTACAATTCAGTGCAAGAGCCTGGTTCAAAGAAACAATTGCACAGCAGCAACAAGCGCAACAGAGCAGCAGGGACTCAGCAGCAGCAGCAGTACAGTTCAACAACAGCAACAGGCAGCAACATGGGTAGTTCAGCAGCAACAGGCTGCAACAGCAGCCACAGCAGCTCAGCAGCAGTCTTGGCCTGGCACAAGCAGGAGCACCACAGCAGCACAAGCACAGCAGCTCAGCAGAGGCAGTGAACAGGGAAGAAAGCAAAGAATGCAGGATGATGCAAGAAATGAAAAAATGCTTAAACTAAGATGCTTATGATTACACTAATATGCAGATGCAGATGCTCTAAGTTACAGTTAGACTAAGTTACAGCTAAAGATACAAAATTACAGCTACACTAAAACAGCAACATTAAAGCTATACTAAGTTACACTACAGGTGGAAAACAGAAAGGCAAGAGCAATTTTTTTTTTCTTTAAACTACACAGCACCAGTCCCCGGCAACGGCGCCAAAAACTTGGTGGCTCTCTAAAAGAGTCACAGAAATGATACCTACAAGTGCACAGGGTCTGTTGTAGTGAGTGTGCAAGGCAGGGTCGAACCACAGAGACTAGGGTGTATAGTTGAAGTTTTTAAGCTAGTTATCTAAATTAACAAGGCAGTAACTAAAGCAATGAGGTAACAGTGGCAGAGAACAAAGAAAGTGAAATTCAGTGAATAAGAAACATTGAAACAAAGATAAACAAACCAAGGCTGTGAGCCAAGGGCAGTGATAAAGAAACAAAGGCAGGTCCTCCAGCTATGTTCTTGTCCCTTGTTAGTTATCAGTCAGCTTCTAGGCTTTCTGAATAACTAGATGACAGTTGCGGTTCAAAGCCGGCTGTTCATCTAAGGGTTGGTCTAGAAAGGAGGCTAAAGGCACTAAGATGAATTCTAAACCTTGTGATAGTTGGGGCTCTCACACTGCAACTACCCGCAGAGAAGCTTGCTTAGTGTTTTAACAACCTATAAGGATATTCAATCCTAGACAATTCAAGCACAACAAGATCAAAGCATGGATAGGATAAAAAACAATTGAAATGCACAACATCATTTAAAATAAAAACTAACCCTTGAGGCACTGGCTATTCCGGTCCTCTTGGGTGAAGCACTGGCTAGTCCAGGCATGCACAAATTCACAACCCTTAACACCTATTTATACATATAAGCAAAATCCCAAAAATCCCCCAAATCAGTGAAATTAGGGTTTACCAAATATCCAAAATTGACTCACCCAACAACTCTGATTTTACTCAATTATCTTCACCCACTCTGCTATTTCTAGTTACAATCAACTATTCCCAAAAATCTTCAATTTGTAAAATTAGGGTTTTCTGTTGTGAAATAGAAATCAAAATCGACTCACCTAATCTCTGATAACTGCTCCAAAGTGTCGACCCATACTTCAATTTCCTCTCCTGCGTCTCCTGTTGTTCCAACTGCTCCTCTAGCTCGAGCTATTTTACCAATTTCTCTTCTTTCCTGTCTCTGAAACCCTAGGAGAGAAATTGGTATGATAGCTGGCTAGAAAGAAGGGGGAATAAATAGGGTTTCGTTAGGTAATAGCCATTATGGCTTTTGGTGGTGGTTGTGGCAGTTGAGGAAGGTGGTGGTGATGATGGTGGTGCGGCAGGGTATGGTGGTGTTGCAGAGGGTGAGGGAGAAAAAGAAGAAGTCGATGGAAAATGGATTGGGGTGCGTTTGTTTTGGGTATAGGGTATTTGGTACTCGGGTGTTGAGCGGGTTTAGAAATTGTTGATGAACAGCGAGGATGAGACGTTGGATGCGAAGATGATGGATCGATCTAACGGCGAGACAGAAGGAAGCGAGGAGCGACCGCTGGATGCGGAAGTACAACGAAACTGACGGCTCAAGATGGAGTTAGGTGTTGTAGTGTTAGACAGGAGCTTCAGACTTTGATGTACTGGCTATGCTGCGACCGTAGGATGCTGAGATGATCCAATCTGATGGCTAGAAAGAGAAACGAGTATGGATATAGGAAATGGATTTTGGTGAGAGTTTTGGGCCTTGGGTATGCCAAACCCGTATCTTTTCTAAGAACAATTCTTCCTCTTCAAGCCCATTTCTAGCCTTTTGATCTTGTGCACAACATTCTTCGCGGCTTCCTTGCGTAATTCCTCCCGGCTTTTCACTACATTTCTGCTCTTTTCCGCTCCGCTATTCATCCAAACTTTATTTGGTACCTAAAAATGCAAAATTAACTAATAAAAATATTTATTCTTGAAAACAATGAAAATACAGAATATGGGTTAAAATGGAGAATTAGAGCACAAAAGATGAGTTAAATGCCAAGAAAAATATATATAAATATGCACTTTTTAGCACTCATCACATACCTTTTGTTGATGAAGTAACACAAGCTCTAACTTAGTAGTTCTTCGTCTTCAAATGATGAACGCCATGAAGTCTAAGGCTCAACTACACAATTTATGTCCTAGTCCGAGACATCTAAACTATATAAAGTAGAACTCTAGCAACTGGGAAACCTAACCCCCACACCTCCTGTGTGTTACTAGTTGCATAAGATATAGTCGATTCTCCTTTAACCTTAGGTTTTTCACGAAACCATGTAGGTTAACGACTTGAATACTTCATTGGGATTGTGAAGCCAACCCAACTATTTCCTCTGTAGTTACGTTTTCTGATCTTGCCCGATTCTATCGTTTGAGTATTATCTTCTCGAAGATTTGCTCGAGATTTAATCTCCGATAGGCAAGATAAAAAGTAATCACAAACATCTTCATCTCATCGTTTGTGATTCCACAATATCTAGTTTCGCTTCCATATGATTTAGATTATTGTGAGGTGACTGATAATACTTGGCTGTTCTTCGAGAATATAAGACCGGTTGTTGATAGACGCATTTATGTGTCTAATATGTCTCAATTGTATGTATTGTTAGTGCTCGATTTTGTATTTATTTTGTTATTTTATGTCTTTGTAGGTATTTATAGAGAAATAAGCTCTTGCAACAAAAATTGGCTCGAAAAGTGGTGTTTTACACCCCAGGATAAAGTATTAAAGGCACCCCAGAATACACCGGAAGCACCCCAAAAATGTGCCGGAGAAACCCCAGGAAAATTACTGTTTACGCCCAAAAATTACTATTTGCACCCCATAAGGCAAGTGCTAAAGGGAAACCCGTATAGGATTAGGGGGAGGACATCTTCTTCTCAAATTCAAAACCAATTTTGGCGGGAAAACATTTCACTTCACTAGAAGAATTTCGATCGAATGTTTGGAGGAGTTTTTGTGTGATTCAATCGCTGAAACTTCATGGGTAGTTGTGATATGTCCTAACAGAGCTAGTATGGGTGTTTGTTTCGATAAAATTTGGCTGGATAACTTGGTTTAATCCAAACAGGGAGTTGGAGGAAAAAAATGAGCTTGCACGAGTTGTGAGGAATTTAAACGTGTACTGCACGTGTTTGGAAGAGTTGATCGATATTCTGGAGCGTGAAGAAGGTATAGAAGGAAAGAAATACAGCTGCAGACGCGTAGGAAAACGATTTTTGGAAACAATATATTTTCAAGAATAAAAGAAATAATGGGATTAAATAAAGAGATTTTGGGAGATTCAATGTCGCAATGATGTATAAATAGGTTCCTAGGATCACATAGAAGGGGAGGGGAGAGTTTGGGGTCGAGAGGAGAGCTCAGGAAGCGTGAATCAAGAGTTTTCAGAACTCTGTTGCTGCTGCTCGTGAAGAACAGGGAAACAGCGACGGTTTCTTCATCCGTCGTAGTGGTTTCTTCAAATGCTTGTCACGGTTTCTTCAACTGGTTTGCAACATTTATCTTCATTGTAACAGTTTCTTCATCCTCTTCTGCAACATTTATCTTCATATTTGTAACGGTTATCTTCATCATAACAGTTGAGAGTTGAAACAGTCGGTCTGCAACGCGCATGTGTTGTTGCAGATTTCCTGTTTCACTATTTTCTCTTCTTGTATCTTCATCCTCTTCTGCAACATTTATCTTCATATTTGTAACGGTTATCTTCATCATAACAGTTGAGAGTTGAAACAGTCGGTCTGCAACGCGCATGTGTTGTTGCATATTTCCTGTTTCACTATTTTCTCTTCTTGTAAACACTTTTTGAGCCATGAATACATATTTTGAGTGTTTTTCCAACATGATGAGCTAAACCCAATCTTACGGGGCGATGGAGGAATCCATTCTTCCAAAAGTTATGTGGTAAAATTTATTTGAATTTAATTTTGCAATTCTTTTATGATTATTTGCACCGAATGAAAATTGAGTAATGATTTTTATTAATTAGTTGTGTTTTCTATTGATGAAGTATGCTTAGTTTAGGGCTTTTGATACTTCATTCTTGCGATTAATAATTGATGTTTTGAAAATCTAATTTAGGCAATGATTAGAATCACAATTTCTTTTGATTAGAGTTATATTTTCTAGAATTGCATGATAAAAATTAACATTAAATTACATGAATTTTGGTGAATGGTGAAATCCTGAACCCCGGTCTCTCTAATATAATCAGTTTTAATTTGCTTTATTTTCTTTAGTTTTAAAATTTAAATCTAAAAGCACAACCTTCACAAGTCTTGAACGAACTCTATTATTTATTACTACAACAACTTGAAAACACATCACATTTTTGGCGCCTGCCGACGCGGACTTGTCTTTAGGCTAGAGTTTTTAGATTTTTTTTTTTAGGTTTTTATTTTTATTTGTTCTTCTTTACGTTTTTGGGTTTTTGTCTTTTTCTTTCAGATTTTGGAATTTGGAGCGAAAGAAAAATTTTCCAAAGCTTTTGGTGAATACTTAAAGACTGGAGTAAAAGGCAAAGCGAAATGAGCGAAAGAAGAAGATTTTTTTTTAATAAAAAAAGAGAGAAAAAAAAGTGAGACATTTTTATTTTTGTAGATTTTTTTAGACTTTCTTTTTCTTTTGCACTTTATATTTTTGGACTTTGGACTTTGGACTTTAAATTTTGGGACATTATTTTTTTTAAACCCTACGGAAGGGTGGTTTATATATAAACTGTTTGCAGAGAAGGACGGTGATTACAATATCACCTCGGCCCCTCGGGTTCGTACATGACATAGGATTCATGGCCCGAGTCGACTACAAAGGTTCATCCCCCGTCTGGTACGGGAGGTAAGTTTGTCGAAACACTCGCGAATCCCCTGTCAGCGAGTTACTGTCTTCCTTCGTATGCATATATGTTGAGGACTTGAAAATGGCTGCTTTAATTTCCTAGTAAAGGGCAAGGACAGGCTATACAAGATAAGGGTTCGGATTTCATCACCGTTCTCTTCTTGCCCGCCTTAGGAAAACGACACCAAACGCAAACCTAAGCTTAAAATTTTGACTAGAACGAGACCGATAGGGTAACGAGCTTAACAGGAAAGTCATTCAAAAAATATTGGTTACTCTTTTAAGCATACTTCGAAGTTCTTGACGGTTTCTGTAAGTTGAATGCGTGACTGCGCCGCCTTGTAATACCGGTGAGGCCTTGGGTATCAAAGCTCCACCGAGCTTCCCTCGCCTCTATTCAACTTACTTTGACTCAGATTAATTTCAGAGGGGTTTGATTAAATTGTAACGAATTCCCGTTCTAAGGATTAGAAGCTGGTCTAGAAACAATCTAAGTGGAGCCATCATGCTTTTTGTTTGCTAGAAATCAGTAGGTTTGCTGTGGTGGAGTCAGCCTTGTTTGTGTTTGCATAAAACATCCCTTCCGTTTTAGGACTTTTCTTTTTGATTTTGTTTTTCTAGTGTATTCCGAAGTTTTTAAACGGGATTGGAAAAGAAACACTCCAGGTCGTTTGATTAGTGACAAACCTAGTAGTTCTTCTTGTGAAGGCGGGGAGCTCGAAGACTCTTCTTTTGAGAGCCCCGTTTTTGGAAACTTCAGTTTTGAGAATCTGTCTCTTCGTGAGGAAAGTACTCATATTCCTTTGGTAGTGCCAGTAATGGAAACTTTTAAAGCTTTGCTAAACCCAACCAGGACCTCTCGTCCGTCTTGTATCAAGTTAGCTGAAACCGAGGCAAATTATGAACTGAAACCTGGGACTTTACAGATGCTCCCAATGTTTTTAGGGAAGGAGAATGAGAACCCCTATTTTCATGTTAGGGAATTTGAGGAAGTTTGTAGTACTCTGAAAATTAAAAACCTAAGTGATGATGGGTTGAAACTTAGGTTATTCCCCTTTTCCTTAAAAGATAAAGCCAAATCTTGGCTGTATAGTTTGGACTCTGAGTCAATTGAAACCTATGACCAACTTACTTCTGCCTTTATACATAAGATTTTCCCAAGGCATAAAACACCGTCTATTAGGACACAAATATGTACTTTTGCCCAACAAGAGGGAGAATCTTTATATAGGTACTTAGAAAGGTTCAATGACTTGATATCTCAATGTCCTCATCATGGTTTGGAGAAGGTTAGGTCAGTTCAGATCCTCTACGAGGGTTTAGATTATTCAACAACAACCATGGTTGAGTCCTTATGCACAGGTGGGTTTGAGAATAAAACTGTTGATGAAGCGATGACATTTTTGAATGAAATCGCCGATAAGACCCAACAATGGGAAAATAGTAGGGAACCCCAGAAAAGAATTCTTCTAAGTAGAGGAAATGTTAATAGGGTAGAAGGATCTTATGAGTCAGATGCCAAAATAGCAGCTATAGACAAAAGGTTAGAAGCCTTAGAATTAGGTCATTCTAGTGGTAGTAGTGGAAGAAATGAGCCTTTTTGGGAAGGCCATGTTGTTGAAGAGCAAGCCAATGCTCTTTATAACAACACTAGGTTTGATAACCGACAGAAGTTTGACCCATATTCAGAAACCTATAACCCTGGCTGGAGAAACCATCCAAACCTTTCTTGGTCCAAGGGCCAGAATCAAGGTCAGTTTAGTAATGCTCAGGTTCCCCCAGGTTTTGGCTATACTAAGAATCCTTCAGCTCCGGCACAGTTTCAAAACCCTTCGGATAAGAAGATTATGAGTTTAGAAGAGTCTCTTGCTTTGTTAACTCGTAACACTGTGCAGTTTCAGCAATCTGTTGCTCAAGGTTTAGAAGAAAATAAGAGAATAGGTCAGGCTAACTCCCAGGCTATTTCTGAGTTGAAAAACCAGGTTAGTCAGATAAATGAGTCTTTAAGAGAAAGAGGTAAGTTTCCTAGTCAGACTCAACCCAACCCTAGAGGAATTAATGAAATAGGTGAAAGACCATCTGATCATGTGAATGCTATTAAAACCCTTAGGAGTGGTAGAGAGATAGACAACAAGGTTTCCATGCCTGATAGTGAACATGCTGTAGTTCACCCTTCTGAACCAGAAACTGAGGAGACTGATAGAGTCTCTAAAGAGACCAATGAGGGTCATATTGAGCCCGGCTTTGTCCCTAGAGCCCCATTCCCACAGCTGCTAGTTCCAACTAAGAGGGAGTCCAATTTTAATGATATATTGGAGGTTTTTAAGCAGGTAACTATCAACCTTCCACTACTAGATGCAATTAAGCAGATTCCCTCTTATGCCAAGTTTCTCAAGGATATGTGTACGCGAAAGCGAAAGCTTAATGTCCAGAAGAAAGCCTTTCTAGCTAGTCACGTGAGTTCTATTATTCAGAATACCACTACTCCTAAGTATAAAGACCCAGGGTCCCCTACCATTTCTTGCACAATAGGTAAATACCGTGTTGAGAAAGCGTTGCTTGACTTAGGAGCTAGTGTGAACTTACTACCATATCATGTGTACCTTAAGCTAGGACTTGGTGAGATGAAACCTACCCAGATGACACTTCAGTTAGCTGATAGGTCCGTTAAAATTCCTCGTGGTGTGATCGAGGATGTTCTCATAGAGGTTGACAAGTTTATTTATCCAGTGGATTTTGTTATCCTAGATACCCAACCTGTCCCTGACCCAGAGAACCAGATACCGGTAATTTTAGGTCGCCCGTTTTTAGCTACATCCAATGCGATCATTAACTGTCGAAATGGTATTATGAAATTGTCTTTTGGTAATATGACTATTGAGCTGAACATTTTTAATATTAGTAAGCTACCCTCCGAACTAGATGACTCGAACATAGAAGAGGTGAACATGATAGGAACATTAGTCGAGGAGTCATTACCAAACACTTTGTTAGAAGATCCATAAGAGAAATGCCTAGTCCACTTTGGGATTGATTTTGATGATGATAATGTGATTAATGAGGTGAATGCTTTGTTATATTCAACCCATTTGTTAGATACTAGTAATGGATGGAAACCTAAAGTCGAACCACTACCAGTTTCTGAGTCTACCCTAGTTCCTTCGTTAGAAGAGCCTCCTAAGTTGGACCTAAAACCATTGCCAGATTCCCTAAAATGTAGGTTTTTAGGCCCGTCTGAGACTTTACCTGTGATTATTTCTTCCGTCTTGGATAGTGACCAGGAAAGTAGGCTAGTAACCGTCCTTCAAAACAACAAGGAAGCTTTAGGGTGGACCATAGCTGACATTAAGGGTATAAGTCCCACTGTTTGTATGCATCAGATCTATTTAGAGAGTGATACCGAACCTTCTAGGGAAATGCAACGTCGACTAAATCCTAATATGAAAGAGGTAGTTCGAAACGAGGTCCTTAAGTTGTTAGATGCAGACATTATCTACCCCATTTCAGACAGTAAGTGGGTCAGCCCCGTTCAGGTTGTTCCCAAGAAATCCGGTATTACTGTAGTCCAGAATGATAACAATGAGTTAATCCCGACCCGAGTGACCACGGGTTGGCGTGTTTGTATTGACTATAGGAAATTGAACAAGGTCACTAGGAAGGACCACTTTCCCCTTCCCTTCATCGACCAGATGCTAAAGAGATTAGCTGGACATAGTCACTACTGCTTTTTAGATGGCTATTCTGGATATAATCAGATCGTTATTGCCCCAGAAGACCAGGAGAAAACCACTTTTACCTGTCCCTTTGGTACCTTTGCGTATAGACGCATGCCTTTTGGGCTTTGTAATGCCTCTGCGACTTTTCAGCGTTGCATGATGAGCATATTTTCTGACATGGTAGAACGGTTCTTAGAGGTCTTTATGGATGATTTTTCAGTGTTTGGTTTGTCTTTCGATGAGTGCTTGCATCATTTTTCACTTATGTTGGCTAGGTGTAAGGAAAAGAATTTAGTGCTTAATTGGGAGAATTGTCACTTCATGGTTCGTTCAGGAATTGTTTTAGGGCATATCGTATCTTCTAAGGGTATAGAGGTAGATAAAGCCAAAGTTGACCTGCTTAAAACTTTACAGGTCCCAAAAACCGTAAGAGATATTAGGTCATTCTTAGGGCATGCAGGTTTTTATCGTCGATTCATTAAGGATTTTAGCTTAATTTCTAGACCAATTTGCAATTTGCTTGCAAAAGATGTTAAGTTTGTCTTTGATGATGCTTGTTTAGAGGCTTTTGAGAAGCTTAAGAATTTACTCACTACCGCCCCCATATTCCAGGCACCCAACTGGAACCTACCCTTTGAGATCATGTGTGATACTTCAGATTATGCTATTGGTGTAGTGATAGGTCAACGAGAAAACAAATTACTTCATGTGATTTACTATGCTAGCAAAACTCTGAATGATGCCCAGTTGAACTATACCACTACTGAGAAGGAACTGTTAGCCATTGTGTTTGCCTTAGACAAGTTTAGACCCTATCTCTTAGGTTCTAATATCATCATATATACTGATCATGCTGCTTTGAAGTATCTTTTGTCTAAGAAGGATACAAAACCTAGATTGATTAGGTGGATCCTTTTATTGCAAGAGTTTTCTCCAGACATTAGAGACAAAAAGGGTGCCGAAAATGTTGTAGCAGACCACTTGTCTAGGCTAGTTGTTAGTTCCCCTGATGATTCCCTTCCTATAAGGGATAGGTTTCCTGATGAACAATTGTTCTTTGTTACCCAATTACCTTGGTATGCTAATATAGTGAACTATCTTGTTACTGGTCGAATGCCCCAACATTGGGGTAAACAAGATCGTTCTAGGTTTTTAGCTGAGGTTAAGCACTTCTTCTGGGATGATCCTTATTTGTTTAAGTATTTTCCAGACCAGATTATTAGGAGATGTATACCTGAGAGTGACCAGTCCAGTATTATTTCCTTTTGTCATGATCATGCTTGTGGGGGGTCACTTTAGTGCTAGGAAAACTGTTGCTGAGATATTGCAGTGTGGATTCTATTGGCCTTCGTTGTTTAAAGACTCCCACAGTTACTTTGTGACTTGTGAACGTTGCCAGAAATTAGGAACCATTTCCCGTAGGAACATGATGCCCTTGAACCCTATTTTAGTTGTGGAGGTCTTTGATGTGTGGGGTATTGACTTTATGGGTCCGTTTCCTAATTCTTTTGGTAACTTATACATCCTTGTCGTTGTAGACTATGTCTCTAAGTGGATTGAGGCGGCTGCGTGTAAAACCAATGACCATAGGGTTGTGATTGAGTTCTTTAAAAATAATATACTTACACGTTTTGGTACACCGCGAGCTATAATTAGTGATGGAGGGTCACACTTTTGTAATGGACCTTTTAGCCTTTTGATGAAGAAATATGGTATTACACATAAGGTAGCTACCCCGTATCATCCACAGACTAGTGGTCAGGTAGAAGTTTCCAATAGGGGATAAAACGTATATTAGAGAAAACAGTTAATCCTAATCGGAAAGACTGGTCGTCTAGGCTTACTGATGCCTTATGGGCTTACCGAACTGCGTTTAAGACCCCCATTGGAATGTCACCTTATCGACTTGTGTATGGCAAGGCATGTCACTTACCTGTTGAGTTAGAACATAGAGCTTATTGGGCTGTTAAGCAACTAAATTTTTCACTTGACAAGGCAGAAGCCCATAGGAAACTCCAGCTCAATGAGTTGGAAGAGATTTGTAGAGATGCATACGATAGTGCTAAGGAGTATAAGAACAAAATGAAACTTGTGCATGATAGAAATATCTTAAGAAAGTCATTTTCTCCAGGTCAAAAAGTTCTTCTGTATGATACCCGCTTGCATCTTTTCCCTGGGAAGTTACGTTCTCGGTGGACGGGTCCTTTTATTGTTCGCACTGTCTTTCCTCATGGAGTTGTTGAGATCGAGACACCGGATGGTAGTAGTTATTCAAAGGTTAACGGTCAGAGATTGAAACCCTTTTTAGAGCCCTTTCCTACAGATGATATTGAGGAGGTCCCTCTGGAGGACCCTGTTTACCCTTGATTGACCATCGAGGCGATTGTATATTGTTGTATATTAGTTTTCGATTTCTCTCTTCACCCAGGTAATATCTTTCTGACTTCTCTCTTTACTAATTCCTCATGTTACTTTACTGTTTGGTATTGCTCTTTCATTAGAAACATTGAGGACAATGTTAGATTTTAAGTTTGGGGGTAGGGAAGAAACTTTTTGTTAGCTTTTATTTGCAATAAATAAACTCCAGAGCCTAGAAATTTATGCCTATTAAGGATGGCACAAAACAATCTAAGTGGATGGAAGCATTTTGGTTATAGGAGTTGAGGAACCAATCTGACTAGATGACAACATCTAAAGAGTCTATTCATAAAAGCACAAAGCTCAGGTGTTAGAAATAACATGATAGTTTCACCATATCTCGTTGAGTCCTTTTCACTTCTGTTTTTATTTTGTTTTGTTTTTAAACTATGTTTCTCTAAGTGATTGGGTGGCGCTCACGATTCAAGTTGTTACCAATGCTAGGGTGAATTAGAGTGATTGAGATACCAAAAAAAAAAGAAGAAAAAAAAAGAAAAAAAGAGAGACCAGACCATTAGACCAACTGGAATAAATTCAATAAAGTCGACAACTGGAACCCTTGTATATGCCAGTTGTGTTGACCTAGAGTTAGGATTATCGATCACTGGTACCCTTGTATATGCCAGTGTGCTGATATTAGTCAGACCGGTATCTCAGTCCATTAGGATAGGTTCATTTTGGCGGAGGCCTTCAGACAGATATGAGAAACACCGTTCACCTAATAAACATCAAAACCATATATGTGTTTCTATATCCATCTTCTTGATCTATCCATGTGATTAGTTTTGACTCCAGATATTGATGTCCACAGTGTAACTATCTGAGTAGAGCTCTGTCACTTCATATGAATTTTAGTATGCTTGAGTGCAAACTCATGTACAACAATTGGAATTTCGCATCAGGGTACTTCCTCCTGTAGTCAATAAGTATGCCAACCAAGGAGATTCTTTAGTGCCTTACAAGGTTCTGCGAAGATAGCTAGGGTCTGGAGTAAAGGTTTTGTGGGTACACCTCTGGTAAACCCTCCGGAGACAACACTCCGCCGCTAGGGCCACCTAGCGATTTAACGGCTTGCTGCACCTGCTAAGTGTAGTCATTTTTATTTTGTAGTTTTGATTTGCTCGAGGACTAGAAAATAATAAGTTTGGGGGTGTTGATAGATGCATTTATGTGTCTAATATGTCTCAATTGTATTTATTTTGTTCTTTTATGTCTTTATAGGTATTTATAGAGAAATAAGCTCTTGCAGCAAAACTTGGCTCGAAAAGTGGTGTTTTACACCCCAGGATAAAGTACTAAAGGCACCCCAGAAATGCACCGGAAGCACCCCAAAAATGTGCCGAAGAAACCCCGGAAAAATTACTATTTACGCCCAAAAATTACTATTTGCACCCCATAAGGCAAGTGCTAAAGGGAAACCCGTACAGGATTAGGGGGAGGACATCTTCTTCTCAAATTCAAAACCAATTTTGGCGGGAAAACATTTTACTTCATTGGAAGAATTTCGATCGAGTGTTTGGAGGAGTTTTTGTGTGATTCAATCGCTAAAACTTCATGGGTAGTCGTGATGTCCTAACAGAGCTAGTATGGGTGTTTGTTTCGATCAAATTTGGCTGGATAACTTGGTTTAATCCAAACAGGGAGTTGGAGGAAAAACATGAGCTTGCACGAGTTGTGAGGAATTTAAACGTGTACTGCACGTGTTTGGAAGAGTTGATCGATATTCTGGAGCGTGAAGAAGGTATAGAAGGAAAGAAATACAGCTACAGACGCGTAGGAAAACGATTTTTGGAAACAATATATTTTCGAGAATAAAACAAATAATGGGATTAAATAAAGAGATTTTGGGAGATTCAATGTCGCAATGATGTATAAATAGGTTCCTAGGATCACATAGAAGGGGAGGGGATAGTTTGGGGTCGAGAGGAGAGCTCAAGAAGCGTGAATCAAGAGTTTTCAGAACTCTGTTGCTGCTGCTCGTGAAGAACAAGGAAACAACGACGGTTTCTTCATCCGTCGTAACGGTTTCTTCAAATGCTTGTCACAATTTCTTCAACTGGTTTGCAACATTTATCTTCATTGTAACAGTTTCTTCATCCTCTTCTGCAACATTTATCTTCATATTTGTAATGGTTATCTTCATCATAACAGTTGAGAGTTGAAACAGTCGGTCTGCAACGCGCATGTGTTGTTGCAGATTTCCTGTTTCACTATTTTCTCTTCTTGTAAACACTTTTTGAGCCATGAATACATATTTTGAGTGTATTTCCAACATGATGAGCTAAACCCAATCTTCCGGGGCGATGGAGGAAGCCATTCTTCCAAAAGTTATGTGGTAAAATTTATTTGAATTTATTTATGCAATTATTTTATGATTATTTGCACCGAATGAAAATTGAGTAATGATTTTTATTAATTAGTTGTGTTTTCTCTTGATGAAGTATGCTTAGTTTAGGGCTTTTGATAATTCATTCTTGCGATTAACAATTGATGTTTTGAAAATCTAATTTAGGCAATGATTAGAATCACAATTTCTTTTATTTGGAGTTATATTGTCTAGAATTGCATGATAAAAATTAACATTAAATTACATGAATTTTGGTGAATGGTGAAATCCTGAACCCCGGTCTCTCAAATATAATCAGTTTTAATTTGCTTTATTTTCTTTAGTTTTAAAATTTAAATCTAAAAGCACAATTTTCACAAGCCTTGAACGAACTCTATTATTTATTACTACAACAACTTGAAAATACATCAGTTGTGCACCTTGATTTATCAAATGACGGAACAAAACTCATAGGTATTTTTGTAGGAGACAAATTTATCTATTCCAATAGACTTTTCTGTGTGAGACAAATTTGTTTATCAAGTCTTCGACTTTGGGTCGTAGCAACTCTTAGTTGTGGGTGAGATCAGCTAAGGGAATCAAGTGCATAGTATCCTGCTGGGATCAGAGACGTATAGGAGTGCAATTGCGCCTTGAATCAGTGTGATATTGATTAGGGTTCAAATACAGTCCAGTCCGAAGTTCATTGGTAGCAGGTTAGTGTATGTATCGGCTTAATACAGTGTGGTGTTCAAACTGGACTAGGTCCCGGGGTTTTTATGCATTTGTGGTTTTCCTCGTTAACAAAATTCTGGTGTATGTGTTGTTTCTTTCCGCATTATATTTTGTTATATAATTGAAATATCACAGGTTGTGCATTGAGTCGATCAATTGGGAAATCCAACCTATAGTTGTTGATTGAAATTGATTGATCCTTGAACATTGGTCTTTGGTACCGTTCAACTTACTTATCTTATATTTAATCGGGCTCGCAGATATCTATTCTTTGATTGCAGATTGAATTAAGAGATAGAGATATAAACTCTTGGATATACTTTTCTTATAGATTGAGTCTGACTATGTAGTTGATTCTCTAGAAAGTATATTGGAGTAAATCCTCTCAGATTGCCAAACGAATTGTTGGGTGTGGTTGTTGTACCCCGCTTTTTCAATTCTGAAAATTTGAGAAGGGGGGAAATGAAATTTGATAGGGAATACGAAAAGGTTTGTCAAATTTGAGAGGGAATTAGAAAAGGTTTCTCAAATTTGAGAGGGAATTGAAATCTAAAAGATGTATCAGAGTGGTGATTTGAGAAGGAACGAAATTTGGGACCCAAAATTGAAACCTTGATTTTTCGGACAAGAGAAAATAGTACAATAATAGAGGAGAGATTTGTTTTTGTCTCAAAATATCTAGGTCAAAGGCGTCTGGATCGAGGTAAAGTTGGTCAAAATTATGGTCAAGTTGATCAAATTTGTGGTCAAGTTGGTCAAAATTATGGCCAAACACATAATCGGAAACAAAACAAGGCATACTCAGTTTGCCAGATTACCATATACAGACCCAATGTTCTCTTCCATGTGAAGTTGAGATGTCAAATATCAAATTGGATGGTTCCTCAGTGTATTTTGCAAACTATTATGGAACTATGCTTACAAGTGTTTGTGGGTGAAAACCGTTTCTGCTGATTTTGGTAAATTCGCGTGTGTGGGTGAAAAACAAATCTAGACCGTAAACAATGTACTGCACGGGAGTACTTTTGATTCGAGAAATCAATCTGTAAAATCCTGGCCTAAACCAAGAAATGACCGTTCCAGGCTTGCTTAGGTCACAAAGTGAAGGAGAAGTGTTGGTCTTAGGGAGGGAAGCGAAGAGAGTGTTGAGACCAGAATAGTTGATTCTAAAGGCGTGGTTGTTTATGACTTGTATCTGAAAGTAGAATTGGCGAGCATAATGAAAAGCTATCAGGTGATTTCTAGATACAAGTCATATTGTTGCCGACCAAAACTTGTTGTTTTGCTGAAAATAGGTGAAGCCTATTTATACAAGCCATATTGAAACGTACCCTGGTCTCGTATGAAGTGGAAACGATTGAGTGGTGGAAGAATAGAGTAACGTGTAACTTTCAGACATTATGTTTCTATGATGAAGGAAGTGAATTCGTGTAACCGTCAGAAATTACGCTTCCATGATGGAGGAAATTAATTGTTACACCGTTACTTTTACCACCACTAATTGTCCTACTTCATGACACTTTCTTGTAACGGGCGCATTGCACGCCGCATGCTGTAAATCGCCAGACCAATACCCTGATGAGCATCCCCCAATATGTGACATGTTTGATGTCTCGAGTGTTTTCGTGGAAAACGTGTAGTACTTTGCTACGTGTGGTAAGTCAAAGTCAAGGGACTTAACGCAGGAAAAATCATGCAAGGCTATTAGGCTCGTTTTGGCTAGTCGCCTAAAACTTGCCACAAGTTTGTCAGTTCGGTGGCGAACTTCAGTGGATGAGATCGCATCTCATGAAGGAGGGTAGCCGTTGATTATGGCTACCTTGTATTGGCGCCTGATAATGGCGTAGTGGTGTTTTGGTGTATGCCAATGGAAATGTAGCATGGCTGGCATGGCTCTTTCATGCCAGTGGCACGTTGATGCAAGTGGCGCCTAGCGTAGCCATGGCCACTAGATTTAGGCAGCCGGTCGCCTGAAACTCACCAAAAGTCTGTCAGTTTGGTGGCGAGCTTGGATGGCCGAGATTGCATCTCATGAGGAAGGATGACCATTGATTATGGCAGCATCTTGTTGTATAGCGGAGTGATGCCATTGGCATAGCGGCATGCTAGTAGCCGTGGCATAGTGGTGTGCCAGTATCCGTGGCATAGCTGCGTGCCAGTAGCCGTGGCATAGCAGCATGCCATTGGCGTTGTGGCATGGCCACGCCTGTGGCGTTATAGCACGGCCAAAGCTAAGATTTGGCTTTGTGGCCAAAGTTAGGGCTTGGTGGCATGGCCAAGGCTAGGGTTTGGCGCCATGGCCAATTCTAGGGTTTAGCGCCGTGGTGTTGGACCCACATGTTGCGTGGAAACATTTGCCATGTTGCCACATCAATCCCATTGCTCTGGGAAACGTTATTTGTATTTGGTAGTAACTTTCCCAAATTAGGGTTTGACATGTCGAAACCCTAATTAGTGCGCGTGGCATGCGGCCGCGGATGGCGATACTTTTGTGAGAATGGCGCCATGGATATGCCAAAGGAACTATGGCAAGGTCGTAGTGTGGAAACGGCCATAGGAGTAGGGATTGTCATGTGGTGGCTATTTATGGCAGGTTGCCACGAAGTGGCATGTTATCGTGGCAGAGTGGCATGTTGGCATGTTACCGCGGTAGAGTGGCATGTTGGCATGTTACCACGGTAGAGTGGCATGTAGGCATGTTACCGCGGTAGAGTGGCATGTTGGCATGTTACCGCGGTAGAGTGGCATGTTGGCATGTTACCGCGTTAGAGTGGCATGTTGGCATGCCGATCAATATGTTGTCGTGGTAGGGCGCGTTTGCCTTGCCATTTAGTATGGTGGCGCGACAGGGTGCGTTTTGCCTTTAATTTATGGTGGCAAGTTTAGAGCAACTTGATTGGCCACGAAAAGGGGGGCGGCCAAACATAAGGCGCGGCTACACTTCTGGCGAGAGTGTGGTGGCTTTAAAGCAACCTGATTGGTCAATTAAAAGAGGGTCGGCCAAGTATGGGCCCAACCACAACTTATGTGTGCGTGGCGAGTGTAAAGCGACCTGATTGGTCGAGGGAAATAAGGCCGGACTAGGATGGGGCATGGCCAATAGAAAGTGGCGCCAACTGGCCTAAAGCATGGCCACGCCTCCCTTTGTTGTTGCGGCTCCCTGTTTTTCTGATTCTGGGCGAGGTTTTGCACCTGCTAATCCATGACGGATTAATTACCTAGTTTTCCTAGGCTTAATTTTGACAAGCAAGGTCTGGTATACTGCGCGAGGCGCGAAACCCTAACTTCTGCAAGTTAGTCAGGACAATTGATTGAATTCTATGTGTTGACACATAGTTCTTTTAAGTTCATTGCCAGAGAGCAGCATGCTTTTCTGATTGAATACCTTATGCAAAGATCTTATCCTTGATATTTGGAGATTCATGCTACTCTGCTGCGAGTGAACACAAATCGTCATGCCATATCAACATTAAGGGTTTAGCCGGAGAACATAGCATAGAAGGCATTCAAAAGAACTAAAATATAAGCAAGGCGCCGAAATTTACAGGACATCTCGGATGGTTGATACATTCGCCAGTCTGGATAAATTTCATGTAGATATATTGAACGGATCAATAAATATGTCGGTATAGAGGTTAGCACTCGCGGCACCGTTTCCTTGTAGAGTGACGTCACATCAGATACAAGGTTTTACGATTTTAACCCTAAGATAAAAACCACCATCAACATTAATTCCCCTGCTTAGCACGTAACAGTGGCATTATTGCGGGGTAAGCATAAGATGGTGACAGACAAGAGTAAAATCTAAAGGGCAAGATGTGAAGAGATTGCCGAGGAAATTCAACTAACCTTTAGTGGAAGGCATGAGGAATCCGTAATCCTTGTGTTGGCGGCTCTACATAATTCGGCTTGGCCATGGGGTATTGACATCAGCGCTGCAACTTTGCCTATTGATCGGCAGAGGTGACATTGTAACTTGGTCCGCGGAACGGGCGCTGGTTGGCTAGGAAAGGTAGATGGCGTTGTTGGCTTTGAATGATGGATGAATGATGGACGGCGCTGCTTGCTTTGCCACATCCATGGAGTGGTGCTACTGGCTAGATACGCGGATCAGCGCTGTTGGCTAGGTCCATGGAGCGGTGTTGTTGGCTAGGTCCGTGAAACGGTGGATGGCACTTGGCTGGCTAGATCATGGGGAAGCAGAGATGGCGCGACCGGCTTCTGATTCGTGGAACGGTGGATGACGCTTCTTTGAACGACTAAGATGGCGCTTCCTTGGATGGTGGAGATGGCGCTTCTTTGAACGGCCAAGATGGCGCTAGCTAGGTCATGTAATGGTGAAAACTGGCTTCAGTCCATGGAATGGTGGAAACTGGCTTCAGTCCATGAAATGGTGGAAACTGGCTTCAGTCTATGGAATGGTGGAAACTGGCTTCAGTCCATGGAATGTTGAAAATATGGCGCTGGAACTTTAGCTACCAAACGGTGATGATAGCGCTGGAACTTTGGCTACCAAACGGTGATGATGATACTGGAACTTTGGCTACCAAGCGGTGATGATAGGGCTGGAACTTTGGCTTCAAATGATGATGGTGGCGCTGATGGCTTCAGTCCGTGGAACGGTGGAAATGGCACTTGGAAGGCTTGCTGGCTGGATCACAGAATACCGTAGCGTTGGCGCTAACTTAACCATAGAGTGCTGGAGCCATGGAGAGTTGGCTTGACCATGGAGTGCTGGAGCCATGGAGAGTTGGCTTGACCACGGAGTGCTGGAGACATGGAGAGTTGGCTTGACCACAGAGTGCTGGAGCCATGGAGCATTGCAGGTTGAGTGACTGGTGTTCCTCATTGTGGCGCGCTGTTGGTTCAGTCATGGAGTGGAGGTATTGGCACACTACTTGTTTGGCTATGGAGTATGAGTGTGGTGCGCCCAGTCATCTGTTCCCTTTCATGGAGCAATAAGGAATCCTTATTCTGTTAAACTCTAGAAATTGCGTTCATATGAAAGGGGTATCGACCATCTTCTGTTTTTTGTTGTTCGTCCGGTTCTGTGCTTTCATCTGCAGTATCTGGCTCCTTTTCGTCATTTTTTAGCGATGGTAGAGCGATCATTAATGGAAACAATGCAATCTCCAATAGTTATCATCAGCATCAAGGCAATCCAAGAGAACTCAAAGTAGGTGCTCTCGCATGTATCCACCCAACAGTACCATCGATCTTCTCCAGAATGTGTAATAAGGTTCTGACTCCAGAAAAATGAGTATCTGACCTCTCCAGTGGATTTCAAAATTTATCAAACTCCATTGCACTCTTGGGATGGATGGATGAAATAATGTCAGGGCTAATCTTGGAGATTGTGGTTGCGTTGCTGGTTCATCCTTGACTTTAGGTTATTTGGTACCTATACTTTCTGATTGCAATGATGATATGCTGTGGATGCTTGTATGGTCGAAATCTTCCGGAGCTATTGGGTGAAATAGATGAGTTGAGAGACGTTCCGTGGCCGATGTGTTGCTATCAAGTCTTCAAGGACTTCGTTCCAAACTACATCCTTTGAACCATCTTCTGAATCTTGGAATTGTATGTAATGGGATGCGCTGAGCAGTCCCCAGTTATACTTCTGTTAGATTCGATGGCATGGCCGGATATGTGAATGTATCTCTGTGGCGTGCTTTTGGAGTTTTTGATGCACGTGTACGACTTCATGTTGAGAAATTCCTGTGGATCGTAAAACTTCGACAGTGATGATGTTGAAATCGAGAATAACCTGGTTGAGGGTAGTGAAGGTGTCCCATTCTGGTAGTCCCCATGTGTAATTATCCTGAGCCTATTTTCTCGTGGAAGATGTGCTTCTGCTGCATTCACTGGTAAGGTGGTGACTGCGTTTAAGCTTCTAAATATGAAGGATACTTCATTCCCCAGGTGTAGCATATTTTGATTGTATCGCCTTGAATCCACGCCTATGGGATTTGATACAATCTTATCATACTCTCCTGGATGTGATACTGGGATGCTTGGAATATCACATGGACGAAATATTCTGGATAACAAAGAGGTAGAAGTGAGAGAGTTATGTCGTTAATCGTGGCTCCCTCTGTCTCTTCAAGAAAAATGTTTCAACCGCGTCTCTGGAGTTATCTCATGAATGCTTGATTGTTGTCAGGGATGGACCGTGATGAGCAGTCCCCAGTGATAGACACATTTATGTGTCTATTTTCATCTCTTTTGTGTATTTTGTTAGTACCCATTTGTTCTTATTACGGTGTTTTTATGTTTGTTTAGGTGTTTTTGGAGAAAATACCCTTCTGTGGAAAGAGTTGCTCAAAAAGTGATGATTTACACCCCGGAGAAATGTACCGAAGGCACCCCAGAAATGCACCGGAAGCGTCCCAGAAATGTACCGTAGTATCCCAGAAAAATTACTATTTTCACTCAAATTACTATCGGCAGCCCTACTCTGGATAGGGGCAACCACATTTAAAAAATTCAAACGCGGGAAAATTCTTTCCTTTACTGACAGATTTTCAATTCGACATTTGAAGGTGTTTTAACAAGATTAAAGAGCTGAGACTTAATGGGTATATGTGATATGAGTATATGAAGATATTATGGTGGTTGGGATCGATCAAATTTGTCCAGAAAATCAATTCCCGATCAAAACAGAGAAAATAATATCGTTTCATTTTTGGAAAGAAAATCACGTAAAAGATGTTGCATGTTTGTGTAGTTAATCCCAGATATTCTCCTAGGATGCGTATCAATCAGTTTATGAAGATTTCCAAGACAATTAACGTACACAGAGGAAGAAATAAGAAATTATTCTCAAAAATATTTTTCTTCATTGTGAAGATTTTTGAGGAGTTATGGCGAGATTCAATGAGGCTTAGGTGTATAAATAGGTTGATACTATCACAGGGAAGGGATGTCGAGAGTTGGGAGTCGAAAGGAGGGCCAGAGGAGCAGAAATCAGAGTTTTCAGAACTCTGTTGCTGCTGCTGCTGCTGCCCGTGAAGAACAAGGAATCAGCCACGGTTCCTTCATCCATTTGCAACAGTTTCTTCAACTGCTCTGCAACCTTTATCTTCATCGCAACAGTTTCTTCATCCTGTTTTGCAACCAGTATTGTCATAGCAACAGTTTCTTCATCCTATTTTGCAACAGAGAAGTAAACCGCAACATTTAAGTTTCCGTCACCAATTCTATCTTTGTAACGGAGCAACATCGTCTTCGAACAGAAACTTCTGTTGCGATTTCTCTGTTGCATTGTTTACTCAATTGTAATCAACTTTGGAGCAATAATAAAACATTTTGAGATTATGATTAATATGAGGAGCTAAACCCAACATTGGGACGACGGAGGGAGTCTATTTTCGTCATTGTGGTAAATTTAATTTATTCTTTTTATGACTTTTGCACTGATTAAAAATTGAAAAATGATTTTAATTAATTAGTTATCATTTTATTTGATGCGGCATGCTTGCTTAAATGTTTGATGTCCCATGCTTACGATTTATAACTAATATTCTGAGAATCTATTTTGGCAAAATAAGAGTCCATATATTTATGTTTTGAGCAGTAATTGTTAAGAATAAATAAAATATACCACATGCATGAAGAATTGGCCAAGTCCTTAGTCCCAATACCTCTCGAACATCTTGTGACAAATTTGTACATATATTTTCGTTTTAAAATCTATTCAAGTCCGAGCAACGAATTCTTACTTACCGAAATTATACTCACAACAAAATGGCGCCGCCGACGTGGACTTGTATATAGATTGATTTTTTTTTTTTTAGGTTTATTTTTTTTTTTAGAATTGTTTGTTCCTTTTTACGTTTCTTTTTGTCTTTATTTTGCAGGTTCAAAGTGAAAACTAAGGACTTGGAGAGGAAAAAGCTTAAAGCGAAAAGCGAAAAGAGAAGAAAAAAAAAAGGACAATTTTAGGATTTAATTTTTAAATTTTAATTTTTTTTTAGAGTGTGTGAGGAAAACTGTAATTTTTTTTTTTTTATTTTGGACTTTGGACTTTGAACAATTGGACTTTATTATTTTTTTAACCCTACGAAAGGGTATTATTATTAAAAAAAAATAATAAAAAATTATTATTATATAAACTGTGTGCAGGGAAGGACGACGATTACTATATCGTCTCGGCCCCTCGGGTTCGCACACGGCATAGGAGTCGTGGCCCGAGTCGACGACAACGGTTCATCGCCCGTCTGGTACGGGAGGTAAGTCCAATCGAAACACCCGCGAATCTCCTGCAAGCGGGTTACTGTCTGCCTTAAGGTGATAATTGTTTGAGGACGAACCGGACTGTCTTTATTTTCCTAGTAAAGGGCAAGGCCTGGCCTAAACAAGATAAGGGTTCGGATTTCATCACCGTTCTCTTCTTGCCCGCCTTAGGAAAACGAAACCTAACGCGAACCCAAGCTTAAAATTTGGAATAAAACGAGATCGATAGGGTAACGAGCTTAATAGGAAACTCGTTCGAAAAATATTGGTTGCTCTTTAAGCACACTCCAAAGTTCATGATGGTTTCTGTGAGTTGAATGCGTGACTGCGCCGCCTTGTGATAGCGGTGAGGCCTTGGGTATCAAAGCTCCACTGAGCTTCCCTCGCCTCAATTCAACTTACTTTGACTCGGATTGATTCCAGAGGGGTTTGCTCAAATTGCAACGAATTCCATTTCGAAAGATAGAAGCTGGTCTAGAAACAATCTAAGTGGAGCCATCATGCTTTTTGTTTGCTAGAAATCTTTAGGTTTGCTTTGGTGGAGTCGAGTCGGCCTTGTTTGTGATTGTATAGAATCCCTCTGTAGTTTATATTTCTTCGGTGATGAATCCTTTTGAGGAGACGCCACCTGCGATGACGTTGCGAGAATATATGTCTAGAAATTCTCGTTATCAAGAGACGTCTTCGGAAATGACTCTTGGTGAATATATGCGTGGGCAGCGATATATAGATACTCCAACTTTTATTAAGGAATCACCTCTAACGATCTATGAGAAATATTATAAACATAGACCATGTAGTTTGGAACAAAGATTGAGAATTCTTGAATTTCAAAAATTGTATCATGATGATGAGGATAGTGATGATGAAGAATCTGAAATATGGGGGAATAGTGATCAGGAATTTGTTACCCCAGTTGAGCC
The DNA here is from genome assembly GCF_003573695.1 of Papaver somniferum. Classification (NCBI taxonomy): domain Eukaryota; kingdom Viridiplantae; phylum Streptophyta; class Magnoliopsida; order Ranunculales; family Papaveraceae; genus Papaver; species Papaver somniferum. Next base: position 44,676,170 of record NC_039365.1, read on the forward strand.
TTATAATGATTATATTATTTCTGGTTCAGATCCTAATAATTTTAAAAATTATTCACCTATTCAAAAGGACGAGGATTTGACTAGAGATACCCCCGTTTCAGACGATGTAGTATGTCCTGTTTACGAAACCGATGATGGTTTAGAGGAACCAGTTTATCTTGAGATCGAGTCAAACGATTTAGAAACAATAGTATTAGATGAACTCGTAGAGATTAGCGAGGATGAACCTGACTTAGAAAAATCAATTGCCGACCTAGAAATTAGGGAGGTTATGACCAGTCTATCTAGAGACGCCGAAAACTCTAAGTTTGGGGGTGAGTATCATTCTCCATGTGCTTTAACTCTTAGTAAGGTCCCTCACTTGGGACTTGACATCAATGCCTCACCCATCTTACGAGACTATCTTCGTACTCGTTTTCCAGAACCTAATGATATCCAACAAGAGTCTCAACTGTTAGAAACCCATCCTCTGGTTGATGTGGTTAACCCAGGCAATAATACCAAGATTGATTTTGTTTTCCCACCAAATAGTTTTCTTCCAAATGTGGGAACATATAGAATTCAAATCTGTCGAATATTAAGTTGTGAGACTAAACCTAAATGCTTTAGGAAATTAGAATCGACACATTTGCTTAAGAATGACCACTACTTTCATTGTGGTCAATTATGTAAGTCAAATCTTATTGACTTAGAGGATCCTCGGTTATTTAGGTTATTATTGTGCGCTTCTAAGATCATATTTGAGTTTTTCCAGACTCTAGGACCTAATGATTCGGATCCCACCTATGAAGAAACGCAGCCAATGAAAATTTTCTATTTAGACCCTTTCATAGAACCTGAACCTGAACCAAAATTAGATATAAATTTCTTAATCAGGAAACTAAGTAAGGGCATGCTAGTCTTGTTCATTTCGTTGGTTCACTGCAGTTTCCTTTTGTCATCTCTTTTTGGTTTTAAAGACCCACAGTTATTCCGGCTACTGTTATACGGTTCGAGTTGACTAAACCTTTCTTAGTCTGGCTGAAGACTTTAAACTTAGCACTTCTTGGGAGGTAACCCAATCTCACGCAACATGGTACTATCCTTCCTTAACTCTTTTACTTCAAATAGTAACCGTTTCTCCTTGTTCATGTTTTTAATTTTATCTTTAGAACATTGAGGACAATGTTAGATTTAAGTTTGGGGGTATGGGAGAAACTTTTTAGTTGCAATAAATAAACTCCAGAGCCTAGAAATTTACGCCTATTAAGGATAGAACTAACCAATCTAAGTGGATGGAAACATTTTTTTAGGAGCTGAGGAACCAATCTGACTAGATGGAAACATTATAGAGTCTATTCATAAAAGCACAGAGCTCAGGTGTTAGAATTAACATGATAGTTTCGCCATATCTCGTCGAGTCCTTTTCACTTTCTATTTTTAGTTTTCTTTTATTTCAAGTGATTTGGTGGGGCACACGATTCAAGTTGTTACCACTGCTAGGGTAAAATAGAGTGACTGAGTATTGAAAAAAAAAAAATGAAAAAAAAAAAGAGAAAAAAAAAAGTTATGAAAAAAAAAAAAAATGAAAAAAAAAAGAAGAAGTTTTAGACCAGACCATTTGACCAAACGGAATAAAATTCAATAAAGTCGACCACTGGTACCCTTGTATATGCCAGTTGTGTTGACCTAGAGTTAGGATTATTGACTATTGGTTCCCTTGTATATGCCAGTGTGTTAATATTAGTCAGACCGGTATCTCAGTCATTTAGGTTAGGTTCACCTTGGCAGAGGCCTTCAGACAGATATGGGAAACACCGTTCTCTTTTCAACCATCTACATTTTTCTTTTTCCATCTTCTTAATCTTTCCATGTGATTAGTCTGACTCCGAGTATGATGTCCATCGTGAAACTATCTTAGTAGAGCTCTGTCACTTATATGAATTTTAGTATGCTTGAGTGCAAACTCGTATACATCAATTGGAATTTCGCGTCAGGGTACTTCCTCCTGTAATTAATAAGTATGCCAACCAAGGAGGTTCTTTAGTGCTTTCCAAGATTTTTCGTAGATAGCTAGGGTCTGGAGTATTGGTTTTTGTGGGTACACCTCTGATAAACCCACCCGAGATTAACTCGGTCATTTTTCTAGATTAGATTTGCTCGGGACTAGCAAATAATAAGTTTGGGGGTATTTGATAGACACATTTATGTGTCTATTTTCATCTCTTTTGTGTATTTTGTTAGTACCCATTTGTTCTTATTACGGTGTTTTTATGTTTGTTTAGGTGTTTTTGGAGAAAATACCCTTCTGTGGAAATAGTTGCTCAAAAAGTGATGATTTACACCCCGGAGAAATGTACCGAAGGCACCCCAGAAATGCACCGGAAGCGTCCCAGAAATGTACCGGATGATCCCAGAAAAATTACTATTTCCACTCAAATTACTATCGGCAGCCCTACTCTGGATAGGGGCAACCACATTTAAAAAATTCAAACAAAAGAAATTGGCGGGAAAATTCTTTCCTTTACTGGCAGATTTTCAATTCGACATTTGAAGGTGTTTTAACGAGATTAAAGAGCTGATACTTAATGGGTATATGTGATATGAGTATATGAAGATATTATGGTGGTTGGGATCGATCAAATTTGTCCAGAAAATCAATTCCCGATCAAAACAGAGAAAGGAATATTGTTTCATTTTTGGAAAGAAAATCAAGTAAAAGATGTTGCATGTTTATGTAGTTAAGCCCAGATATTCTCCTAGGATTCGTATCAATCAGTTTATGAAGATTTCCAAGACAATTAACGTACACAGAGGAAGAAATAAGAAATTATTCTCAAAAATATTTTTCTTCATTGTGAAGATTTTTGAGGAGTTATGGCGAGATTCAATGAGGCTTATGTGTATAAATAGGTTGCTACTATCACAGGGAAAGGCTGTCGAGAGTTGGGAGTCGAAAGGAGGGCCAGAGGAGCAGAAATCAGAGTTTTCAGAACTCTGTTGCTGCTGCTGCTGCTGCCCGTGAAGAACAAGGAATCGGCCACGGTTCCTTCATCCATTTGCAACAGTTTCTTCAACTGCTCTGCAACCTTTATCTTCATCGCAACAGTTTCTTCATCCTGTTTTGCAACCAGTATTGTCATAGCAACAGTTTCTTCATCCTATTTTGCAACAGAGAAGTAAACCGCAACATTTAAGTTTCCGTCACCAATTCTATCTTTGTAACGGAGCAACATCGTCTTCGAACAGAAACTTCTGTTGCGATTTCTCTGTTGCATTGTTTACTCAATTGTAATCAACTTTGGAGCAATAATAAAACATTTTGAGATTATGATTAATATGAGGAGCTAAACCCAACATTGGGACGACGGAGGGAGTCTATTTTCGTCATTGTGGTAAATTTAATTTATTCTTTTTATGACTTTTGCACTGATTAAAAATTGAAAAATGATTTTAATTAATTAGTTATCATTTTATTTGATGCGGCATGCTTGCTTAAATGTTTGATGTCCCATGCTTACGATTTATAACTAATATTCTGAGAATCTATTTTGGCAAAATAAGAGTCCATATATTTATGTTTTGAGCAGTAATTGTTAAGAATAAATAAAATATACCACATGCATGAAGAATTGGCCAAGTCCTTAGTCCCAATACCTCTCGAACATCTTGTGACAAATTTGTACATATATTTTCGTTTTAAAATCTATTCAAGTCCGAGCAATGAATTCTTACTTACCGAAATTATACTCACAACACCCAGTCGCACTTCTCTTTGGTTACTGAAGTTTTTTTCTCTGAGTAGGCTTGGGATCTGTCGCGGCCTCGTAAAGTGTTGCAGGCTCCTTCTAGACAGAGAGGTGATGATATTCTTGCGCTATACCTTTGAAGGGTGGATGACCTTGTCGTGGCTATGAATTTTTGGTTGACTGTGTCTTCTGAGCTTTGACAGTGAAGGGTCCCGTGTTGAGCCTCAGTCCCCAAGTGTGGTTTACATGTTTCTATCTTGTATGGTCGATGAGTTGACCACGATAAAGACATCATCTTGCATCCATAATGGTGACTCTATTACTTCTTCCACATGAAACTTTGTAGTGGTTGTTGCTATGGTAAAGCTCTGGCTGGTATCGACAAACGAGCAGCAATATTTCTTGGCAACAGATGTGATCAGAAGAGACTACATCGTCGTGGGAACCAAAATAGGTTGGCTGGAATTGCATGGGTGTCCATGGAAGCAAAGGGATCGGATGGATACGTAAGCGAGTAAACTGTCCACGACCACGAGGTTTGGCGAGATGGATCAAAAAGTGGCCACAACTCCGATCCTTGGATGGCCGTGATCACGATCCTTGATAGGGAGGAGTCTGGTGGCTACGGGCACGAACCTTGGAAGAAAGGAGTGTGGCGGCTACGGCATGATCCCTAGCAGGAAGGAGGCATTGAAGCGGCTTCGGCTTTTGGAGAGGACGTTGAAACTTATGGATAAAAACGCTGAAGCTTCGACTTCAGATCCTGGAGCAGCTTATGGAGAGAATGCTGAAGCGGGGCGGCTGCTGGAGCAAACGTTGAAGCGGAGCGACTTCTGGAGAGAACGTTGAAGCGGATCTACTTCTGGAGAACATTGAAGCGGAGCGACTTCTTGAGAGAACGTTGAAGCGGATCCTGGAGAAAACTCCAGTGAGGGCGCTATTAACCCTTGAATTCGAAAAACGACTTGATACGATATGGCGTATGGGAAGACATCACAAATAGTGCTGGTCGGTAAGTCGTCTTTTTCTCCTCATGGAAAAGAATACGCTTATTCTATTTGATTTTCCCTTGCAACTCTCAGGGTCTTGACGGTTACAATGTTGAAGGCGGAGGCCGCGTCAATCAGCGTGCTGCAAAACTCGACATCCTTCAAGTGATCAGTGGTTAGGAGTCCCCAATTTCATCTATCAATCGTGCTTTCTAGGAGAGGTTGGGGTTTGGGAACGGCTTCCCTGGCTGGAAATAACTTCTTTCCTGATGTAGTGCGGTTGAGGGCTGCAAATATGTCTTGACGCTGCGCCTTGGAGAAATACAGAATCTCACATAAATGTTTCATCATAGACTGCACGATTTTGTAGGCGAAGCCCCCAGAAATCATGCAGCTCCTGAAGGGAAGAGGATCTCTGTGAACTCAAGAGGTTTGTTGATTTTCTTTGCCTCGATTTTGGAGAAGTCGTCCCTGATCTTCACGTGTGACGAAATTGGATTGCTGATTCCTTTCTACTGGGCGTTCAAGAGCAACGCGAGCCTCTTAATCTATAAACGCGCGTCCTGCTTAAGTGCCTGTGCCGGATGTTAAAAATGTTCCTTGTCAACTCCATCTTGGGTTGACGTGACTCTTGCGGTAGCCGATCCATTAGTGTCTTGAGGAAAATATGTATCTCTTTCTGAGTTGTATCCATGTCTGTCTGAGCCTTACGAGAACCTTTTGTCTTTCCATCAAATCAACAGTGGTAAGAGGAGATCGGATTCTTCTGGCTTCTCCAGTCTCTCGTCCTGATGGTGAAGTAGTAACGGCTCTGGTGACGGTTGGAAGCGTCACACTTGAAGAAACGTTGGGAGTGGCGGCAGCGGCTCTGGATCTGGCTCTGGTGATCGGCGGTGTAATACCTGAAGGAACATTTTCCGCGCCGTTGGTGTTGTCTGGTGACTTATTAATGCCACTGGAAGGAGCGTTAGTACCGGGGATGATTTCAATGCTAGTGTTCTCAGGGTTTGTTGCTGATCCGGACCTGAGTTCTACCATCTTGAGATCGAGGTTGAAAAATAAAATTGGGAATTGAAAATTGATATTTCAACCGAGAGATTAATCTCCCACTGTGGTCGCCAATTGTTTGTGGGTGAAAACCGTTTCTGCTGATTTTGGTAAGTTCGCGTGTGTGAGTGAGAAACGAATCTAGACCCTAAACAATGTACTGCACGGGAGTACTTTTGATTCGAGAGATCAATCTATACAATCCTTGCCTAAACCAAGAAATGACTGTTCTAGGCTTGCTTCGGTCACAAAGTGAAGGAGAAGGGTTGGTCTTAGGGAGGGAAGCGAAGAGAGTGTTGATACCAGAATAGTTGATTCTGAAGGTGTGGTTGTTTATGACTTGTATCTGAAAGTAGAACTGGCGAGCAGAATGAAAATCTACCAGGTGATTTCTTGATACTGTGTTGTTGCCGACCAAAACTTGTTGTTTTGGTGAAAATAGGTGAAGCCTATTTATACAAGTCATATTGAAACGTACCTAGTCTCGTAGGAAGTGGAAACGATTGAGTGGTGGAAGAATAGAGTAACGTGTAACTTTCAGACATTATGTTTCTATGATGAAGGAAGTGAATTCGTGTAACCGTCAGACATTACGCTTCCATGATGGAGGAAATTAATTGTTTACACCGTTACTTTCACCACCACTAATTGTCCTACTTCATGACACTTTCTTGTAACGGGCGCATTGCACGCCGCATGCTGTAAACCGCCAGACCAATACCCTGATGAGCATCCCCCAATATGTGACATGTTTGATATCTCGAGTGTTTTCGTGGAAAACGTGTAGTACTTTGCTACGTGTGGTAAGTCAAAGTCAAGGGACTTACCGCAGTAAAAAATCATGTAAGGCTATTAGGCTCGTTTTGGCTAGTCGCCTAAAACTTGCCACAAGTTTGTCAGTTCGGTGGCGAACTTCAGTGGATGAGATCGCATCTCATGAAGGAGGGTAGCCGTTGATTATGGCTACCTTGTATTGGCGCCTGATAATGGCGTAGTTGTGTTTTGGTGTATGCCAATGGAAATGTAGCATGGCTGGCATGGCTCTTTCATGCCAGTGGCACGTTGATGCAAGTGGCGCCTGGCGTAGCCATGGCTACTAGATTTAGGCATCCGGTCGCCTGAAACTCACCACAAGTCTGTCAGTTTGGTGGCGAGCTTGGATGGACGAGATTGCATCTCATGAGGAAGGATGACCATTGATTATGGCCGCATCTTGTTGTATAGCGGAGTGGCGCCATTGGCATAGCGGCATGCCAGCGGCGTAGCCATGGCATGGCGGCGTTCCAGTAGCCGTGGCATGACGGCGTGCCACTAGCCGTGGCATGGCGGCGTGCCACTAGCGGTGGCATAGCGGTGTACCAATAGCCGTGGCATAGTGGTGTGCCAGTAACCGTGGCATAGCGGTGTGCTAGTAGCCGTGGCATAGTGGCATGCCAGTGGCGTTGTGGCATGTCCACGTCTGTGGCGTTGTAGCACGGCCAAAGATAATATTTGGTTTTGTCGCTAAAGTTAGGGATTGGTGGCATGGCCAAAGCTAGGGTTTGGCGCCATGGCCAATGCTAGGGTTTGGCGCCGTGGTGTTGGACCCACATGTGGCGAGGAAACATTGGCCATGTTGCCACATCAATCCCATTAATCTGGGAAACGTTATTTGGATTTTGTAGCAACTTTCCTAAATTAGAGTTTGGCATGTCGAAACCCTAATTAGTGCGTGTGGCATGCGGCCGCGGCATGACGATAGTTTTGTGCGAATGGTGCCATGGCTATTCCAAAGGAACTATGGCAAGGTCGTAGTGTGGAAACGGCCACAGGAGTAGGGATTGCCATGTGGTGGATATTTATGGCAGGTTTCCACGAAGTAGCATGTTACCGCGGCAGAGTGGCATGTTGGCATGTTACCGCGGTAGAGTGGCATGTTGGAATGTTACCGCGGTAGAGTGGCATGTTGGTATGTTACCGCGGTAGAGTGGCATGTTGGCATGCCGATCAATATGTTGTCGTGGCAGGGCGCGTTTGGCTTGCCAGTTAGTATGGTGGCGCGACAGGGTGCGTTTGGCCTTTAATGTATGGTGGCAAGTTTAGAGCAACTTGATTGGCCACGAAAATGGGGTGGCCAAACATAAGGCGCGGTACACTTCTGGTGAGAGTGTGGCGGCTTTAGAGCAACCTGATTGGTCTATTAAAAGAAGGCCGACCAAGCATGGGCCCAGCCCCAACTTATGTGCGCGTGGCGAGTTTAAAGCGACCTGATATGTCGAGGGAAATAGGGCCGGATTAGGATGGGGCACGGCCAACGGAAAGTGGCGCCAGCTGGCCTAAAGCATGGCCACGCCTCCCTTTGCTGTTGCGGCTCCCTGTTTTTCTGATTCTGGGCGAGGTTTTGCACCTGTTAATCCATGGCGGATGAATTACCTAGTTTGTCTATGCTTAATTTTGACAAGCAAGGTCTGGTATACTGCGCGAGGCGCGAAGGGAACTTCTGCAAGTTAGTCAAGACAATTGATTGAATTCTATGTGTTGACACAGAGTTCTTTTAAGTTCATTTCCAGAGAGCAGCATGCTTTTCATATTGAATACCTTATGCAAAGATCTTATCCTTGATATTTGGAGATTCATGCTACTTTGTTGCGAGTGAACAAAAATCGTCATGCCATATCAACATTAAGGGTTCAGCCGGAGAACATTGCATAGAAGGCATTCAAAGGAACTTAAATATAGGAAAGGCGCCGAAATTTACAGGACATCTGGGATGGTTGCTACATTCGCCAGTCTGGATAAATTTCATGTAGATATATTGAACGGCTCAATAAATATGTCGGTGGAGAGGTTAGTACTCACGTTACCGTTTCTTTGCAGAGTGACGTCAAATCAGATGCAAGGTTTTATGATTTTAACCCTAAGCTAAAAACCACCATCAATAGCCGGATTACCATATACAGACCCAATGTTCTCATCCAGGTGAAGTTTGAGATGTCAAATATCAGATTGGATGAAACTGCAACCTATTATTGAACTCAGGTTGCAAGATTACCATATACAGACCCAATGTTCTCGTCCATGTGAGGTTTGAGATGGAAAATATCATATTCTATGAAACTGTAACCAATTATTGAACTCAGGTTGCAAGATTACCATATACAGACCCAATGTTCTCGTCCTGGTGAGGTTTGAGATGTCAAATATCAGAATGGATGAAGCTGCAACCTATTATATATTGAACCCAGGTTGCGAGATTACCATATACAGACCCGATGTTCTCTTCCACGTGAGGTTTTGAGATGTCAAATATCAGATTAGATGAAACTGCAACCTATTATTGAACTCAGGTTGCAAGATTACCATATACAGACCCGATGTTCTCGTCCAGGTGAGGTTTGAGATGTCAAATACATCAGATTGGATGAAACTGCAACCTATTATTGAACTAAGGTTGCAAGATTACTATATACAAACCCGATGTTCTCGTCCAGGTGAGGTTTGAGATGTCAAATATCAGATTCGATGAAACTACAACCTATTATTGAACTCAGGTTGCAAGATTACCATATACAGACTCGATGTTCTATTCCAGGTGAGGTTTTGAGATGTCAAATATTAGATTCGATGAAACTGCAACCTATTATTGAAATCAGGTTGCGAGATTTCCATACACAAACTCGATGTTCTCGTCCAGGAGAGGTTTCAGATGTCAAATATCAGATCCGATGAAACTGCAACCTATTATTGAACTCAGGTTGCAAGATTACCATATACAGACCCGATGTTCTCATCCAGGTGAGGTTTGAAATGTCAAATATAAGATTAGATGGTTCATGAGTGGATTCTGCAACCTATTACGGAACTTAGCTTGCAAGATTACCAAAAATTACAAAAATACCCCTACCGGAACAAGTGCATTTTTCGGTGATTTCAAATATTACAAAAATACCCCCACCGGAACAGGTGCATTTTTCGATGATTCCAAATATTACGAAAATTCCCCTGCCGGAACAGGCGCATTAAATTTTCCTTGATTTCAAAAAATCCGAAAATGCCCCTACCGGAACAGGTTCGTTCCATTTTTAACAATCACAATCACGCATACACACACATGTATATATATATATATCTGTTTTACATAGCACACACAAAATGTCTTCAAAGGGAGTGCTACAGGAAAACAGAAAAACAGAGATCACATTCACATAACGATCTCTGAATAAAAACTATACCGTCGTCGTATCATCTACACATCAATTGTTCTGTTTTGTTAACCATATACCAAAAAGTAAACCAAAAAATATACCCTTAGGTATCACCACTAAGTATATTTATACCAAAACATACCCGCAAAAAGTTAGTTCATCCATCAGCAGTTAGAACAATCTTATAATCCATCATCCTCAGTAATCATCATCTGTAGAATATTCCTCGTACAAGTCATATACATCATATTCCTCAGATTCATATTCTTTATATTCCTCTTCTTCCTCATCTTCATCCTCGTCATCTTCGTCGATGACTTCACTTGTCTCATCTTTCTCATTGTCTTCATCATCATCGTCGTTATCTTCAGCATCCACCAGTGCTTGAGCATACTCCTCCGCTTCTGAATCAACATGCCTCATGAGAAATTTATGCCAATTGTCTGCTTATATTTCTTCCTCCAAATCATCTTGCGCAAGCTGCTCTATCGTCTCATCTGGTGAGTATGGTTCCGGCACATGCTGAAAAGTTTCCCAATCAGGTTCAGCCTCTGATTCAGCATCAGAGCCCAGAAAACCTACTTGTGGAGGATATCGAGGCATACTTGCTACAAGTAATGCATGTGCACGACGAAATTGTTCATCTCTGAACTTGTCATACTTCTCTTGCAAAGAAGCTTCTTCAGCATCCTTCCTACGGCGTGCCGCTTCATCCTCTTTAACTTTGAGCCCTATTTCATGACATGTGACGAGGTCGTTCACATGCTTTTGGAGCTGTTTCAACTGTTCATGGGTCATGAGCAATCAGTTTATAAAACTTAGCAAGAGGATCCTTGGAGCTTCCTGCCTCTGGTTCATCATCCGAACAACAGACCTTGGGCTTCTTTCCTTTCATGTCTCTCTCCCTCTCATGTGACGAATCAGGACTGCGGCTCTTCCTTGACACCGTACAACAGTTTATAAAAAGTATTGCTGCAAAAAAATTACTTTGGTGTTAAACATAACCAAATACATTGCAAGAGAGACAATAATTTGCATTTTCATTCAAAAACAGATCGAATCCTAGAAACAACAACAAAAACAATCTGCATTTTCACTCAAAAAACAGATCAAACCCTAGAAAAAAAATTTAACAACCACCACAAAACTTAAATCAAACACATCTTCATAGTAGGATAATGTAACTCAAACAAAACCCATATCATAATTACACTTAATTCTTAAATCAACCACACACCACCAACACAAACAAAGTGTTTCCACTAGATAGTGTACCACAAAACAGAGTAACAAAAAAATTAAAATAATACATTAAGTGTTATTACACTTCTCTGCATTCTCTTTGTAACAAAGAAAAACTGATAATTAAATAAAGAATCAATTTTTATGCAATCATGCAGAGGAAGATGAAGAAAAACAACACTTAAAAGAATACAAACCCATACCCGTGTAGATGAAGATTGAAGAGTATGGTTTATTCAAACATTCAGAAGCAACTAAAATTGAAGATGATTTTGCTGTTGTTTTCCCACTTACTTCAGCTTCTGAACTATTGGAGAGCAACTAATAACTGCTGGCTTTTTGTCTCTGAGTAGAAAACATAAACTACGTTCCCAAAGAAGATGATTTTGTTGGGAAAGGGAGTGTTTGTTTGGTAGTGATAAAAGGAGATGTTGGGTGGAAACAACATCTTCTAACTTAAAGGCGGCTAAAAAGTGGGGCGGAAACAATAAGTAACTTACACGGGGATCTGTAAGCAAATATGTGTAAAAATGGGGGTGTGTGTCAAAAAATAACAATTTTTTATTCAAGACTAGCATTAATCTGATCAAATGCAAAGTATCTTGCAATTGGAATCTACATATATTCAAGACCATCATTATAAAGGAAACTTGTTGATCGCACATATATTGGAGATTTTTCATTTCTTTGTTTTAGGGAGACGCTTTTTCTCCAGCATTTTACGTAGATGCGGTTCCTCTGCTAAAATATCTTGAAAACTGTCGCGACCTGGTATCTCTGTTGTATCCACATCTGCAATCATTCTTCTCGACGTATGAATAACAACTCACCAATCTGGATGTTTCACGTCTGCGGAGTAGAAAACTTCGGCAGCCTCTTTAGCGAGAATCACGTGCTCGTCTGAAATATTGGTATGGCTTTTCAATATTGAAAGATTTACCAAAGGAAAATCTGAATCCTGACAGATATTTATTCCATTCTCTACCTTCACCCAATCACAGTAGACGACAGTTTCTTTAAATGTACTATAGTTTAACTCTAGGATTTTTCTGATCACCCCATGCCACCGGGTTAGGTTGGTAACAGGTCTTTTGTCCCTTTTCGAGCTCCTAAAAGTGGTCGATGCAACCACGGGGACACCACTGTCCCGGGTCTTAGCCTTTTCCTGGTTTGCTTGGGAACAAAAACTAAATCCATTCCCACGATATATTTTGTAATCTTTTTGAGACACTGGACCTCTAACGTAACGCCACAAGTCTGTATCTATTTTGTCTTCTGATCTAAGCTGTGAAAGCGAAAAGAAAATCAACACATCAGCATACTGCATCATTATTACGCTAACAAACAGGAGCGCCAATGCAAACCTTTTAATACAGCCAACTAAGGAACTTGGTTTGCATCTCGACTTCCTCCATTGCAACCCCATCAGCTTCACATTTCTCGCAATAATCCCTATATTTAGCATACATAGTATTAAATTCTAAGTAGAATAACCCATTTTCCACATACAAACAAAACACGTCCAACCAATACCTGTAATAAACATCGATACCTTCAGGATTAGTCCGAAAAATTACCCACCGACGTATCTGCATCCACTGAATATGGATCACCCGAACCGACTTTTCATCAAGCAGAGAACCCACATCGCTGAATTTATTTTCCTCCTTTAAGAAGGGCTCCAAATTTTCTTTGTGACCTCCTTGATCAGCATTTTTCATGTGCTCCATACAAATCTAACACAATCATCCATTTCAGTCGACTTCGTAATTGACCCTTCAATGTATATGCTGTTATTTGGGATGTTTTTGCACACCTTCATTGCCCTGATTCAGTATGTACGTGTAAATTTTAGTACAAAAACAACAAAAATAAATAAAAATAAAGGAGAAATGGTAAAATAGCAATTCACCTTTCGAATGGGTACATCCATTGATACCTAATAGGTCCACAAATTAAGGCATCATCAGCAAAATGAACCATGTTGTGCACGCTTATACCAAAAAATCCAGCCGGGAAATACTTTTCGAGCACACACATGGCCTCTGCAATCATCCACTTAGCCTGGTTCAGATACTCTCTGCTAACCACCTTTGAGCACAAAATTCTAAAATACAAACTGACTTGTTGAAGCGCAATACGCAAGTTTTTCTCTCCTGGAAAGGCATGTTGAGGCAGAACAGGTAATAAGTACCCCATAATCACATGGTAGTCATGTGAATTCAAACTTCTCAAGTTCAGTTGCTCCATACTTACGTTGTTACTTATATTCGACGAAAAGCCTGTGGGAACTTTCAGATCCTTAAGAATCTGACAAAAATCGGTTTTCTCTTTTTTTGCTCGAAACAAACAGCGGAACCATCTCTACTCCTTTCTTTGTTTTCTTCTCTTTCCACCCTCCATAGTTTAGTTTATTCTCCTTCAATTTGCCACGATTATTCCATGCAACAATAGTCTTATTATCCTTATCAAAGATAGTTTAGATAATGTGTTCCATAATATTTTTTCCGTGTGCATCACTTCGACACAATGTCGTATAGTCAAGGCACAATACGACTGAAGTTCCCAAAGAATACACTTCTTGAAGAAATCACTTGTGACAAGCTCAGAATCATCTTCATCTTCATCAGACTGATATCTCTTTCGTTTACCTGTCTTGCGGACCACTAACTTACCAGGTTCGTAATGAACATCGGCCAACTTCTCAAGCAACTGCGCTCCTGTTAGTGTCAGCGATGCACTTTTATGCTCCCGTATATCTAATCCCAAAATATTTCCATACCTAATTGGGTGCCTTGACTTAAGGAATATACGATAGTTAGTGTACACAATCTTGCTGCCGTAACCTAGATGAGTACTTCGAGTTTCTTTTGTGCAGAAAACACACGCACAGTATCCATGAACGGTACATCCACTTAAAACACCTTGAGCAGGCAAGTCATGAATGCCAAACATCAGAGTTGCTTTCAGAGTAAAATACTCCATTTTCAAAGAATCAAAAGATTGTACACCTTGATGACAAAGTTTTTTTAGCGTGTTGACCAGCGGCCGCAAAAAAACATCAATGTATTGACCCAGTGACTTACTCCCAGGTATCAATGGAGTCATCATTTGGAATTCAGACTTCATACACATAGCAGGCGGAAGATTATAAACCACAAGGATCACATGCCAGTAACTCCAACTCAAAGTCTGCACCCCATGAGGATTAAACCCATTGGTTGATATTCCAAGCCAAACAGTTCTTCCTTCCGCGTCAAACAACGGAAACTTCATTTTTATTTGTGCCCACTGAGAAGAATCGATTGGATAACGCATATATTCAGATGAAACTTGCGCTCGATCGTGCCACAATACTGCGTCTGATATCCAAGGTAGAAAATATATTTTCTTTAGTTTTTCGTCTACATGAAAGTATCTCAGCACTTTGCAAGGTTCATTTGTCACCACAAGACCATCTTTGTTAGCTTTCAACTTAAACCTCATAGTTTTGCATACCGGACACTGTATTAAATCCTCATTCTCCTCGTAATACAAAATACAATGATTCTCATAAGCATGAATAGCCTTTTGAATAGCCTTTTCTTTCATCCCCAAATCCTTAAGCATTAACCTCATAGCATCATAGTTCTTGGGCAACTTGTTAGGTTTCAGAAGCCACTCTCTTAACAAATCCAACAAACTGTTGACACAGTTACCCTAAATTTTATAAGTTTTCTTCATATTATGCAGTTCACCATCGCAGAGAGGATTGTGAGATTGTCTTCACATGAAGGGTACAACTTCTCTGCCGCTAACGATTTGTACCTATTATAACGCTTCTCGACATCTGGATCTTCTAAGGGTGGTTTTCCAATTTGTGTTCCATCGTGGTCATGATGAATACCAAAGGAAGAGTCAATAAAATCATTCAAATTCAAACAATTTGATTTCTTATCATGCGTTTCTTCGACTACGGATTTCCCCTTCGAACGACTTGTTGAAGCACCATCCGCTCTTTCACCATGTAACCTCCAAGTGGTGTATGTCTTATCGAAACCATGCTCATATATATGGGTCCTAACCAGCGAGAATCCACGTCGATGTCTATTTTCACACTTCCTACACGGTCAAGAACACTTTTTTGCACAAGTACCATTTTCCATTGCAAATTCAATGAATTTTCAAACCCTGTGTCTGTATTCTGGGCTATAATTGTTTGTTACAAGCATCCAAGATTTATCCAAAAAATTTGACATCCTACAAACAGGTAAAAGACTATGTCTTAGTAAACTAAGTTTATCAATTAAACCTAAAAATGTCACAGATGTATCAACATATTACAGTAGAATACAATTCAAAACAACATCTACAATCCTCAATTTCTAAAACTAATAACCCCAGATGTTGAAAAACTGTCGAATAAGGAAACAATAAACGAAATAACTTAATTAGCTTAAGATAACCCAGGAGAATCGATAAATTCAGAAATCTTAATCAAACTCAATCTTTCCGTGATAACTCGATTAATTTAAATCTTTAATGAAATCGACGAGTCACAGAAGAATCGGTTGAATCAATTTTGTTGATGAAGTTTCCTGCAACTGAATCTCAAATTGAATCTGATGAATTTTCTGGTGAAAGGATATACCAAGAAGTCGGTGAGATGTGAAATAAATGGAGGTGAAAGATAAGATATAGTAATGTCTCAACCGTTTTTCTATCAGTGCATTAAGTTGTTTATCTACCTCCCAACTGATTCTTATTCTCATTTTCAGGCATATTAATGAAAAAAAATTCAGATGATTTTAATTTTGTTTTCTGATTTTCGGTAATAAAATTGAAGAGTTATAATGGGAAAAAAATGTTGGAGAAAAAAGCCAGAATCATTGGGAGGTTGGGTAGCTCTCGAGTGTGAGATGAAATTGGGAGTTGATAGTAGTAAGTAATAATGGAGGTTAACAATGTAACTTGGAAATTTAAGTTGAGGATAGGAAGGTATTACCCACAACCCTCCTGAAACTCTGTAACATATACCAATTATTGCAACGAATATCCAACGTTACAAAGTTACCAACGTCGATACGACGTTACTTTAAAAAAATCCGTTACAAAATTGGGCGTTACAAAATCCGTGATTTCGTGTAGTGGACTTTGGTTCGTATCAACTCTTAGTTGTGGGTGAGATCATCTAATTAAGGGAATCAAGTGCGTAGAGTCCTGCTGGGATTCAGAGGCGTAAGGAATGCGACTGTACCTTGATCATTGGTTAGAGCTCAACTACATTCAAGTATGAAGTTAACTTGTAGTAGGATAGAGTCTGTAGCGGCTTAATACAGTGTGGTGTTCAAATATGGACTAGGTCCTGGGGTTTTTCTGCATTTGCGGTTTCCTCGTTAACAAAACTTCTGGTGTCTATGTTATTTCTTTTCCGCATTATATTTTCTATATAATTGAAATATCACAGGTTGTGGGTAGTTCAATCAATTAGATAATCCAACCTTTGGTTGTTGATATAAATTTATTGACACTTGAACGTTGGTCTTTGGTACCGTTCAAGTTGTTTCTCATAATAATCAGGCTCACGAATTTCTATCTGTTTGATTTGCTGATTATATTGAGAAACAGAGATATAACTCTTGGATGTTTTTCCTTGATTGATTCTGACTGTATAGTTGATCCTCTTGGAAATATATTGGAGTTAGTCCATAAATATCGGGTGTGGTCGTTAGACCCTCGCTTTTTCACAATAACTTAGACCTTTCCCTTTAGATAAGACAAACACTAGGTTAGTTAACTAGTTTTTCTTGTCAAGGCATTCGATTATACTTGAATAACCAAATCCTCCAATTTGATAAGTCTAACTAAGATCAAAATTAACTTAGTTTCACTTATCCGGAATCAATTGGACTAAACAAATGATCCCGTATTTTGTTAAGCCTTAAACAATACATACAAACAAAATCAATTGACTTGCACAATTATTTCTCTTAATCGGAAGCAATTGAAACAAATATACGCATTACAACACCTCAGTTGCACCGAATTTCATTAAGCAAAAACACTTGATACCCAACAATAAAGAAGATACCAAACAATAAGCCAATAAATTGACACAGTTTTCTTAACCGGAAACAATTGAATCACATAAACATCCGCACACACACAATGGAACATATATATCAACTGTAGTGAAATTTTGTTAAGCAAAAGAAAAATATAAACAGGCTTTTCATAAACAGGAAAATGATTAATTAACTAACAAATTCGTTACCTCAATTCCCGCAGCTACTATCCTCCAGTATGTTGTCATCCTCTCGCAAGAATAAAATAACAACAACAAAATCAGCCTTTACCAGAGAAAGGTTGAACCGATTTTACTATTACATGCCAATAGTAATAAGATGACCAACAATATCTCGCAGGGATATATACTAGGAATCATCGCATCACAATCATCTGCGTCTCGCGAAGATATGCTGGAATTATGGTTGTTCTGGTTCATAAGTATGCCGGGAACGTTCTATGCTATGCGGAACCTATGTGACCAGCGGTATCTCATCGAGGATGTGCGCTACGAATCACGGCATCACAACCAGTAGTGTCTCGCGGGTATGTATACTAGAAATCGTGTCTATGGGTGCCTTGAGGACCAAGGGCTTAATCTCTCCCGTGAGAGTTGAGTTTTGTCTATGGTCTTGAAATGACGCTTTTTCCCCTTATCCAAATTCCACCATCTAAAAGTAGTATGTTTGGATTTGTTATATGTGTTTTAGTTTTAGGGTTTGCTTTTATTTCCCATCTGTTCTTTATTGATTATTTGGAGGTTTGGGTGAATTTGTTGAGATAAATGTCGATCTATTATCGCCAAATCTATTTCTTTTTGATTTACCTTATTATTTCATTTTAATTTCTTCGATTGAGCCTGTGGAGATATATGTCGATCTATGCTATTTGGATCTGTTCCTTTATCTTGTCTTGTTATTCTCTTTTATGTTTCTTGTACTTCGATTGAGCCTGTGGATATAGATGTTGATCTATGCTCTTACGATCTATCCCTTTTTAGTTTCTTCTCTTATCTTTCTTAGAACGATCATAGGTGTAGATGATCATGTATGTTGAGGCTAGTGTCTTTTCAATTTCTGGTTTGTGATTTTGTATCTATTATTAAAATGTTCTAATACCTGGTTGGGTGATCTCTATCTTATTAGATATGTAGTAGATGTACAATTGGGTGATCCATTTTTGTCTTTTGTTTTTGGAAGTCTTGTGCTTAGGATGTGATAAATTTTACAAAAAATATGTTTGTTGGATCCATAATAATCTTGGTGAAAATGCGGGGGTCTAACGACCACACCCAAAAATTCGCTTGGAAATCTGAGAGGACTTACTCCAATATACTTTCTAGAGAATCAACTAGACAGTCAGACTCAATCTATAAGAAAATTATATCCAAGAGTTTATATCTCTATCTCTCTATTCAATCTGCAATTAGCAAATAGAAATCTGCGAGCCCAATTGAATATTAGAGAAGTAACTTGAACGGTACCAAAGACCAATTTTCAAGGATCAATCAATTTCAATCAACAACCAAAGGTTGGGTTTCCCAATTGATCGATTCAACGCACAACCTGTGATATTTCAATTATATAACAAAATATAATGCGGAAAAGAAATAACACAGACACCAGAATTTTGTTAACGAGGAAAACCGCAAATGCAGAAAACCCCGAGACCTAGTCCAGTTTGAACACCACACTGTATTAAGCCGCTACAGACACTAGCCTACTACCGATGAACTTCGAACTGGACTGTAGTTGAATCCTACTCAATCTCACACTGATTCAAGGTACAGTTGCGCTCCTTACGTCTCTGATCCCAACAGGATAATACGCACTTGATTCCCTTAGTTGATCTCACCCACAACTAAGAGTTGCTACGACCAAAAGTCGAAGACTTGATAAACAAATCTGTCTTACACAGAAAAGTCTATTGGAATAGATAAATCTATCTCTCACAGAAATACCTATGAGTTTTTTTGTTCTGTCTTTTGATAAATCAAGGTGAACAGGAACCAATTGATAACTCAGACTTATATTCCCAAAGAACAGCCAAGTATTATCAATCACCTCACAATAATCTCAATCGTATGATGGCGAAACTAGATATTGTGGAATCACAAACGATAAGACGAAGATGTTTGTGATTACTTTTTATCTTGCCTATCGGATATTAAATCTCGAGCAAATCTTAGAGAAGATAGTACACAAATGATAGAATCGGGCAAGATCAGAACACACAACTATAAAGAAAATAGTTCGGTCTGGCTTAACAATCCGAATGCAGTCTTTCAAGTCGTTAACCTACAAGGTATCGATAGAAACCTAAGGTTAAAGGAGAATCGATTCTAGTTGATGCAACAAGTAACACACATGAGGTGCGGGGATTAGGTTTCCCAGTTGCTAGAGTTCTCCTTCATATAGTTTTCAAATCAGGGTTTACAATCTAAGTTACCTTGGCAACAAAGCATTCAATATTCGTCGTTAGATGAAAAACCTGATTCAACCAAGCTCATATCTTTCAACTATTAGATCGAACTTAGATTATTACACACAGATGAAATGTACCCTCATTTAGGTTTATCTAACCGTACCAAAACGTGTACACCATGTTGGCTCAACAATAGTTAATCGAAGTTAACCATATGATTACTCTCATATCAACCTTATTCATCTTAACCATAACTAGTTCAAATGACTCAAATGAAACTAGTTAAAGAGTCGTTCAATTGCTATATTCTCATAGAAGTATACAAGAACACAATTGAAGCAAAATCGGTTTGATTCATTCTATGACTACTAATTTTCCCATAGTCTACGTAATATGAGCAGCTCATAGGATCATATACTAAGTAGTGTGGATACCTCAGTTGAAATGATATTGTTGAGTAAGTAAAAGGTATATTCGAAATATAGATCTACTCATAAGATCATATACTAAGCAAGTAAAGATACTTCACAAGAGAAGATGCTAAGAAGACAAAGGTACCTCTGTAATACAGAGGCGAGTAAGCAAATAAGCTAAATAAAGAGATATCTCAGATGAACAGATAACTCAGGAAACAGAGAAAACTCTGAGAACAGAGATAACTCAGTAAGTAAATAATTAAGTAAGAAGATAATGTAAGTGCAACTAAGTTGATAAATCACACAAGAAATTACGTGGTTCGGTTAATCTTAACCTACATCCACTGGTAAAGATGATAAGTTTATTATTAATCTTGTTACATTTGAGTGGAAGTACTCCATTGAAGAAAGTATGAAGCTCTAGAAGTAAAGAGTAGGGGGAGAGAGCATTTTCCCTAATTCCTAACCAACCCAAATTGTTCCCCTTCTCTTGTGGTAAGGATGGGTATTTATAGATCCTTTTGTGTCCATGAAATCTTTGTTGTCTTTTGTTCCATCTAGATCTGATGGTCCTTGGTTAATCTAGTACCTTCGTTGGCCTCCCATCATCTCTAATCAGACGATGCCACCTTAGCTTCCTCCACGTGCCATCGTGAACTGTGAAACCTCCGTACAAGTTGTACCTTCGTTGGCCGCATACCTTCGCCAGTCATAGAATTCCACGTACTCTGAGCCCATGTGGTTGATGACTGCGCCTTTGTACTAAAAGCTGTGCAGACTGCTCAGCTACCTCTGACAGACAGACACACCCATGTGCATATATTACAACCTATTTCTTAATAACTAAGCAATCTTGGTAGTGATTTGGTGTACTCCATTGTAGCGTACTTTGATACTCCCTCCTTTAATAGTGCGCCACACATTGAGGGATATAGCTTCATAACTAAGCATCCTAATGAGAGATATATTGTGCGTTGTTGTAACATAATAAGTTACTCCACCTTTAATGTTGTTCCACGTGGCACAACAGATTTTTGGTACTCACAGTTTGCCCCTTTTCATGAAGGTTGTTTGAAGAATGAACCTTAAGAAAAAATTATTGATCCTGCTTTGTTTATTTTGCTGAGGGATCATTGAAGTATTGAATAACTTCGAAGTAACTTGCTGAGGTACCCTTGAAGCATGAAAATAATTCGCTGAGGTACCATTGAAGTATGAAAGTGATTTACTGAGGTACCTTCGATGTATTAATTTAATGAGGGAGCCTCGACATACTGAAGTAGTTTGTCAATATAGAGAAGTATCGAAGTAGTTTACTGAGGTGCCCTCGAAGTATAGAAGTATTGAAGTAATTTACTGAAGTATCCCCGAAGTATAGAAGTATCGAAGTAATTTGCCGAGGTACCATCGAAGTATAGAAGTATCGAAGTAATTTTCTGAGGTACCCTCGAAGTACAGAAGTATCGAACAAGGTTATGATGCTAATATTATCACACAAATATATGTATGTGTGTATGTATGCAAGTATGTATGTACGTACGTACGTATGTATGTATGTATGTATGTATGTATGTATGTATATATGTAATGTGTATATATGCATATATGTATGTATGTATTTGTTTATGAAGCTCACACCTTCGTTAATGAAAGCTGAGACTGGGATAATAGTTTTCACCTCTTTTAAAGCGGAGCCTTCGCTCGCTGCTTAGGTATCTTTGCTATCATTTTGAACCAGTCGGCACGCAAGCAAGATATGATGTGGCCAGAAGGTATCCCCTCATAGCATGCAACTAAGGTTTAGCTGAGTTTGAGCTTATTGATTAGGCGTATATTATTTACCTTTTAGTTTTTCTTTCGGCTAAGGTGACTCTAAGATGTATCTTTACTTGCCCGGTATGGAGTTGTCTCCTGGTGTACCTTCGTTGTTGTAGCTTCGCTCCTTTACAATGGAAGTATGCCTTTTGAAACCTTTACCTTTGGTTAAGATTTTCGCAGTATTCTTTGTACCTGCGTAAATATAATACGTACTGAAAATGCGGGGGTACAACAACCACACCCAATATTTCGAATATGTATGGACTAACTCTAATATACTTTTAAGAGAATCAACTAGACAGTCAGACTCAATCTAGGTAAAAGTATATCAAAGAGTTAATATCTCGTTCTCTCGATTTGATCTATACTCAAGCAAATAGAAATCTGCGAGTCTTTACCAAATACTAGAGAGATAACTTGGATGGTACTAAAGACCAATATCCAAGTGTCAATCAATTTAAATCAACAACCAAAGGTTGGATATTCTAATTGATTGATCCTAACGCACAACCTGTGATATTTCAATTATATAACAAAATATAATGCGGGAATAGGAAAAACAGAAACACCAGAAATTTTGTTAACGAGCAAACCGCAATTGCAGAAAAACCCCGGGACCTAGTCCAGATTGAACACCACACTGTATTAAGCCGCTACAAACACTAGCCTACTACAAACTAACTTCGGTCTGGACTGTAGTTGAACCCTAATCAATCTCACACTGATTCAAGGTATAGTTGCGCTCCTTACGTCTCTGATCCCAGTAGGATACTACGCACTTGATTCCCTTAGCTGATCTCACACACAACTAAGAGTTGCTACGACCCAAATTCGAAGACTTTAATAAACAAATCTGTATCACACAGAAAAATCTATGATAATAGATAAATCTGTCTCTCACAGATAAACCTATGAGTTTTTGTTCCGTCTTTTGATAAATCAAGGTGAACATGAACTAATTGATAAACCGGACTTATATTCTCGAAGAACAACCTAGAATTATCAATCACCTCACAATAATCTAAATCGTATGGTAGCGAAACTAGATATTGTGGAATCACAAACGATGAGACGACGATGTTTGTGATTTCTTTTTATATTGCCCTATCGAAGATATAATCTCAAGTCAATTATTCAATTGAACTCGTACGATAGAAAATGGAAAGATCAGATCGCTCAACTATAAGAGAAGTAGTTTCGTATGGATTCACAATCCCAATAAATTCTTTCAGTCATTAACCTACAGGGGCTCGAGCAGAAACCTCAGGTTAAAGGAGAATCGACTCTAGCAAACCAACTAGTATCACACAGGAGGTGTGGGGATTAGTTTTTCCATTTGCTAGATGTCTCCTTTATATAGTTTTCAAATCAGGTTTTGCAATCTAAGTTACCATGGTAACAAAGCGTTCAATATTCACCGTTAGATGAAAAACCTGATTTAACCAAGATAATCTCTTTCAACCGTCAGATCGAAACTTAGCTTGTCACACACAAATGAAATGTATTCATTTAGGTTTGAGTAACCGTACCTAAACGTGTACACTTAATTGGTTCACATATAGTTAACCAATGGTTAGCCATATGAGCTCTTTCATATTAACCGTATTCATCTTTCTCATAACTAGTTCAAATGACTCATAAGAACTAGTTGATAGAGTTGTTCAATTTCTTAGGTCTTTATTCATAGACACAATTGAAACAAAATCGTATTGATCCATTTGAATCAATTCATGAACAATATACCCACGGTTTGCAAAGATTGCATTCCTTATAATTTATTGTTTTAAGTTCATGAACTACCGAATTGAGAAATAACCAGCTTGTGTACGCGTACGGGTATGCGTACCTTAGCTACCGGATTTGAGGTGGCTTTGGTTTCCAAACTCAGCAGAAATTTTCGGGTATTAAAACTTCCGTGGGTACGCGTACGGGTATGCGTAACTGAGGTGACTGGTTTACTAGTTTGCAAACTACAAACTCAACAGAAATTTTTGGTATGAAAACTTCCGCTAGTACGCGTACGGGTACGCGTACTCAACATGTCTCCTTCACCAATACCGCATGCACACATATGCACGCACTTGGTTTCTGACACATGGATTTATACACTAACGTGCAAACACACTATATATGCTTATATCCATAGATGATAATCTCAACTCTACATTTCAATCATTGAAACATTCTTCTATAATGTTATAACAATCGTTATTCATGACTATCGTCATCAAAGCTATTTTCAAGATTGAAACGTCATCATGACTTTCGTCACGGGTAAAGATGAAAATGGTTAAAGCAAAAGCTTACCAACACATATTTCGAGAAAAAGATAGGCGAGTAAACTCGGCTCGAAATAGCAAATGTGTATGTATGAAAACTATCATACTTACACGATACACGACTTTGTCTCAAGAGTAGGAGATAGAGTAGACTTTTGAGTGATATATAAGTTCAAGTCTCCACATACCTTTTAGTCGGATGAAGTTCCACCTGTTCCTCGAGTAGTTCTCCGTCTTCGTAAGATGATCGCCATGGAGCCTGGAGCTCAACTACACTTAACTATCCTAAACCGAGACTTAGTCATAAGTAAACTAGAAATAAAGACATATAGTTTTGATCACTAATATTGACAAACATGCTTGAGATAGAAACACATGCGAGTTCGACCGAGCAATGCTCTAACAATCTCCCGCTTTGTCAATTTTAGTGACAAAATTATCAATACATATGGATTACAAAATAGATAAAACTTTGTAGCTTCTCGTCCGCATGCTTGATCTCCTTGGTGCTTCAACATTACTCGAAAACTTCGTCTTTTCCAAGTACTCCCATGATTCCATAGATGTTCATTTCAACATCATAGTTGTTGAAGTTCCGTAGCCATAAAAATGAGAAAACAAAAGCTCTCAATCATTGTTATACAGTATCATAGTATTATCACACAACATCAAAGTTCTCATATCACAACTTTGAAAACAATGCTATGGTGATATTGAGAAAACGGGGGTCTAACAGCACCACCCAATATTTCGCTTAGCAATCTGTATGGACTAACTCCGATTTACTTTTAAGAGAATCAACTAGACAGTCAGGCTCAATCTTAATAAAAATTATATCAAGGAGTTAATATCTCTTCTCTTGATTTGATTTTTACTCAAGCTAATAAAAATCAGCGAGTCTTTATCAAATACAAGGAATAACTTGGATGGTACCAAAGACCAATATCCAAGGATCAATCAATTTAAATCAACAACCAAAGGTCGGATATTTATTGATGATCTTCGACGCATAACCTCTATTATTTCAATTATAAAGATAAACGATATAATGCGGAAATAGAAATAACACAGACACCAGAATTTTGTTAACGAGGAAACCGCAAATGCAGAAAACCCCCGGGACCTAGTCCAGATTGAACACACACCGTATTAAACCGCTACAGACACTAGCCTACTACAAACTAACTTCGGTCTGGACTGTAGTTGAACCCCAATCAATATCACAATGATCCAAGGTACAATTGCACTCCTTACGTCTCTGATGCCAGCAGGATACTACGTACTTGATTCCCTTAGCTGATCTCACCCACAACTAAGAGTTGCTACGACCCAAAGTTGAAGACTTGAATAGACAAATCTGTATCACACAAATAAGTCTACAAGATAGATAAATCTGTCTCCCACAGATAAACCTAATAAGTTTGTTCCGTATTTTGATAAAATCAAGGTGAACAGGAACCAATTGATTATCCGGTCTTATATTCCCGAAGAACAGCCTAGAGTTATCAATCACCTCACAAAAATCTAAATCGTATGGTGGCGAAACTAGATGTTGCGGAATCACAAACGATGAGACGAAGATTTTTGTGATTTACTTTTATCTTTCCCTATTGGAGATAAATCTCAAGCCAATATTACAATTGCACTCGTACGATAGAAAATGGCAAGAACATATCGTAAACTACAAGAGAAGTAGTATCGTCTGGCTTCACAATCCCAATGAAGTCTTTTAGTCGTTAACCGACAAGGTATCGAGAAGAAACGGTTAAAGGAGAAACGACTCTAGCAAAACTAACTAGTAGCACACAGGAGGTGTGGGGATTAGTTTTGCACGAATGCTAGAGTCCTCCTTATATAGTTTTCAATTCAGGGTTTGCAATCTAAGTTACCTTGGCAACAAAGCATTCAATATTCACCGTTAGATGATCAACCTGATTTTTCCCAAGCTAATATCTTTCAACCGTTAGATACAAACTTAGCTTGTCACACTCAAATGAAATGTATTTCATTTAGGTTTGAATAACCGTACCTAAACGTATACATTTGGTTGGTTCACAAATGGTTCACCAATGGTTAGCCACATGAACAACTTTCATATTAACCATATTCATATTCTTCAATAACTAGTTCCAATGACTTCAAAACAACTAGTCCAAGAGTTGTTCAATTGCTTAGATCTTTATAATAGACACAATTGAAATAAGATCGGTTTGATTCACTTGAATCAATCATGAAAAATATAGCCACGGCTTGCAAAGATTGCATTCCTTATTGATTTATTATTTTTAGTTCATGAGATATCGATTTGAGATATAACTAGCTTGGGTACGGGTACGTGTACTCTAGCTTTACCGGAATTGGGTTTGTAAACCCAGCAGAAATTTTTCGGTTCGAAAACTTACGAGGGTACGTGTACGCTGACGATTTTCCAGTTTGCAAAGTTCACAAACCTCAACAGAAATTTTTGGTTCGAAAACTTCCGCCAGTATGTGTACCCAACCTATCTCCTTCGCCAATACTTATGCACGAATGCACACACTTGGTCTCCGACACATGGATTTATACAATAATGCGCGAACATACTATATATGCTTATATCCATAGTTGGTTACGTATTCTCAACTCTACATTTAAATCATTGAAACATTCTTCTATAATGTTATAATAATCGTTGTACACGACTATCGTCATCAAAGCTATTTTCAAGATCGAAACATCTTCATGATTTGCGTCACGGATAAAGATGAACAATGGCTAAAGCGAAAGCTTTACCAACACTTATTTCGAGATGAAAGATAGACGATTAAACTCGACTCGAAATATCAAATGTGTATGTATGAAAACTATCATACTTATATGACTTTGTCTCAAGAGTAGAAGATAGAGTAGACTTTTGAGTGATAGATAAGTTCAAGTATCCACATACCTTTTTGGTCGGATGAAGTTCCATTGGTTCCTTGAGTAGCTCTTCGTCTTCGCAAGATAATCGCCGTGGAGTCTGGAGCTCAACTAAACTAACCTGTCCTAACCGAGACTTAGCTATAAGTAGTCTAGAAATCAATACATATAGTTTTGACAACTAAACTTGACAAACATGCTTGAGATAGCAACGCATGCGAGTTTGACCGAGCAGTGCTCTAACAATCTCCACCTTTGTCAATTTTTGTGGCAAAACTATCAATACATATGGATTACAAAATAATTAAACTTTGTAGCTTCTCGTCCACATGCTTGATCCTCTTGGTGCTTCAATATTACTCGAAAAATTCGTCTTTTCCAAGTACTCCCATGATTCCATAGATGTTCAATTCTGCATCATAGTTGTTGAAGTTCCGTAGCCATAACAATGAGAAAACAAAAGCTCTCGATCATTGTTATATAGTGTTATAGTATCATTACATAGTATCAAAGTTCTTATATCACAACTTCGACAACAATACTATGGTGATATGTATCACTCCCCCTTAGTCAATACTTTCATCTCAACATGAAAACCACTCCCCCTTACATAATGGCCGGTAAAACACGTAAACCATATGTATTTGTAGCGTGAAATACATATTAATTCTCCCCCTTTTTGTCAATAAAATTGGCAAAGGTACGAAAACGGGATCCTAATGCAATTTCCACGGAGATGCTTCAAGACCAAAGAAAAGTACATACCAACTTATTTAGATGCAATCATATAGCCGAAGCTAAATGCTTTCATCAAGGATTTTATGAAGATACAAGATAACTGATAGACACATTTTTGTGTTTAATTTGATCTCAATACTATATATTGTTGGCACTCGAGTTTGTACTAATTTTGGTGTTTTATGTGTTTGTAGGCACCTTTGGAAAATAAACATTTTTTGGAAAATTCGGCTCGAAAAGTTGGTAAAAGCCCAGGAGGACACGTGTTATTCGGACTCTCACCATTGGATAAGGGGCACCTCAATTACTAAGGGGGACCCCAGATCACCCCAAAAGGCATATGCTATTCGCACCCTAATACATGATTAGGGGGAGGTCATCTTCTCCATTTGAATTTTGTTTTTGGCGGGGAAATGGAGAACACTTCTGCAGATTTTTGATCGAATTGTTGAACGTGTTCTAGGGAGATTTAATGGCTGATTTTTGCTAGATAGTTGTGATATGGCCTATTAAACACACTGTGGGCGTTTGGTTCGACCAGAATTGGCTAGAATCATCTAAACACACTGTGGGCGTTCGTGTATATCACGGGTTTCACGTGATTTGGAGAAGATTCAACGTGTTTTGTGCGTGCATGGAAGACCCTCACAACCTGTTGGAGCGTGAAGGAGTTAAATATGGTAATTTGGAGGCTTGAAAACGCATGAGAAGATGAAACTGAAAAGAAAATATTCCCAGAAATATTTTCTTTACTGCCGAGTTAAAGAGAATTATATGGAGTGAATGAGCGAGATTCGATGGGTCTGTTGGCTATAAATAGGTTGCTGGGGTTGAGTAGAAAGGGTGTCGAGAGTCTGGGGGGGCTGAGGAGAGCCAGAGAAGAAGAAATTCGAGTCTTCACAAACTCGGTTTCTGCTGCTGCTGCTGATGAACATGAAGAACACGAAGAACGGACCTGCACCAGCAGTCGTTGTGCTACAGTAATAACGACTCACACCTGTGGGTCGTACATCAGGCAGACTTATTTTCTACAGCGTTTTGCGACACAGCTTCAGCAGTCTTATTTTGTCACTGAGGGTCGTAGTTCTCTGGTTTGTAACAAATATAATTGTTACAAACCCGGTTTTATTGTATTTCTCACATTCTCATCATTTGTAAACCATTTTTGAGCCATAATAAATTATTTTGAGAGCATTTTTACTATGATGAGCTAATTCCCTCGTAACCAAGGCAATGGAGGAAGCAATTCACGCAACATAAATGGGTAACTATTTCATTTAATTATATAATTCACCTAATCGCTGCTTTTGCAGAGTTTTAAATTATTTGAATGATTGTCTTAATTATTTGTTATTCAGTTTGATAGGTTATGCTTGGTTTAATCTCTTGATAATCTATGCTTAAGGTTTACAAATAATGTTTGAGAATCTGTATGATTGATAGTGAATTAAAGATAAAAGAGGACTTAAGAATTGAATAGAGTTTTGAAATATTTATCATTCAATTTTGCATAATAGTGGAATCTAGTGTCTTGGTTACCTCTCGCACCCATTGTTAATATTTTTGTATATATAATTTTATTAAATCTAAAATTCCATTTCCTTCACAAGTCTGAAACGAATCCTATTTACTACAATCACAATCAAAAATCTTAATAATTTTGGTGCCTCCTACGCGGATTTGTGCTTAGGTAGAATTTTTAGGTTTTTATTATTTTTTATTATTCCATTTGTTCTTTTTACGTCTCTTTGGTTGTGTCTTTGTATTACAGGTTTGAAGTTGGATACTAAAGACCTTGGAATCAAAGCTTAAAGCTAAAAGAGAGGGAAAAAAGACAAAGCAAAAAAATAAAGAAAAAAAGAGAGAAAAAAACAAAAAAGGAGAGAGAATTATTTTATTTTTTTTAAGAGACTTTCCATTTTTTTTGTAATTATTATTATTATTTTTTTTCTTCTCTTTGGACTGGACTTTGGACAATTTATTTTAACTTTAAACCCTACGGAAGGGTTATATAAAAAAAATAATTAAATATAAACTGTTTGCAGGGAAGGACGACGATTAAAATATCGTCTCGGCCCCTCGGGTTCGCACATGACATAGGAGTCGTGGTCCGAGTCGACTTCAGCGGTTTTGCGCCCGTCTGGTACGGGAGGTAAGCTTTCGAAACACCCACGAATCCCCTGTCAACGGGTTTATTGTATGCCTTAAGGTGAATATATGTTGAGGATTTGAATACGGTTTTTTTAATTTCCTAGTAAAGGGCAAGGCCTGTCCAAATTAAGATAAGGACTCGGATTTCATCATTGTTTCCTTCTTGCCCGCTTTAGGAAAACGAAACCAAACGCGAACCTAAGCTTAAAATTTTGACTAGAACGAGACCTATAGGGTAACGAGCTTAGTAGGAAAGTCGTTCGAAAAATATTGGTTACTCTTTTAGCATACTTCAAAGTTCATGATGGTTTCCGTGAGTTGAATGCGTGATTGCGCCACCTTGTGATAACGGTGAGGCCTTGGGTATCAAAGCTCCACTGAGCTTCCCTCGCCTCAATTCAACTTACTTTGACTCGGATTGATTCCAGAGGGGTTTGCTTAAATTGTAACGAATTCCCTTTCGAAGGATTAGAAGATGGTCTAGAAACAATCTAAGTGGAGCCATCATGCTTGTTGTTTGCTATATTTTATAGGTTTGATTTGGTCGAGTCAGCCTTGTTTGTGATTGTGTAGAATTCCCTTGCAATTAAGAATGTTAAACTGGTATGATAGAAGCCAATACAATGATTATCGACCTGAATTTGAATATGGACATCATCCTTTCTATGACCATGTTGGGAATAGTGGTTGGGAACGCCATCCTTTTTAAGGTTATGGTTCATACCATAGTGAGCCCAATTACTATCCACACGCGAATTGGTCTTACGAGCAAGAAAATCAGGAACATTATAGTACTAGTTACGCGTTTTTGGAAAATTACTTAAAAACTAGTCCTGATTATGATATTTATGAACATGTTCCTTCTCTAGAAGAGACCCAACAACGGATTAAAAGGACGTATAAACGTTTAGTTGCAATGAATAGTTTAAAAGAAGAGTGTACACGGTATTCTGAGATGATAAACGAGAGTAGTGAACGTATAAGTGTTATGCTCAGTGAAATTCATGCACGTCTAGAGGCAGAAAATGAACAGTTATCTAATGCTGCTCTAAATGATCTAAATTTCCAAAATAGTGTTTCAAATTCTACCCTTGATATCAATAGTGAATATTTGTCTAATTTAGAGGACGAGGTTAGAATAAAAGACACTACTTATTTAGATAAGGTTCAATCATCTTCGTACTATTATGATGAGGATAGTAGTAATGAAGAATCTGAAATGTGTAGGCATAGTGATCAGGAATCTATTAATCCAATTGAGATTTATAATGATTATAGTTCAAATCCAAATAATTTTTATGATTATTCACCTATTCAAAAGGACGAGGATTTGATTAGGGATACCACCGTTTTAGACGATGTAGTTTTTTCTTTTGATTACGAAGCCGATAATGCTTTAGAGGAACAGGTTTATTCCGAAAATGTTGTTTTAGAGTCTAGCGACTTAGAAACAATAGTCTTAGACGAAGAAAATGAACTCGTAGAGCTATTAAATATGAGTGAGGATGCGTCACTTGAGTATAACCTCGAAGAAGCAATTGACTATTTTCAGGATTCCAATGATCTAGAAATTAAGGAAATTGTAGCTAGTCTATCTAGAGATACCCAAAAATCTAAGTTTGGGGGTGATTATCATTCTCCTTGTGCCATACCTTTAGCTCTTACAGATATCCCTCATTTTGGACTTGATATCTCTGCCTCGACCATTTTACAAGATTACCTTCATACTCGTTTTCCCGAACCTAATGATGTCCAGGAAGAAGTTCAGTCGTTAGAAACCCATCCTCTGGTTGATGTGGTTTGCCCAGGCTATGATACCCAGATTGACTTTGTTTTCCCACCAAATAGTTTTCTTCCAAATGTGGGAACGTTTATATTTCAAATGTGTCGAATATTAAGTTGTGAGACTAAACCTAAATGCTTTAGGAAATTAGAATCGACGCATTTGCTTAAGAGTGACCACTACTCTCATTGTGGTCAATTTTGTAAGTCAAATCTTATTGACTTAGAGGATCCTCAGTTATTTAGGTTATTATTATGCGCTTCTAAGATCATATTTGAGTTTTTCCAGACTCTAGGACCTAATGATTCAGATCCCACCTATGAAGAAACGCAACCAATGAAAATATTTTATTTAGACCCTTTCTTAGAACCTGAACCTGAACCTGAACCACAATTAGATATAAATATCTTAATCAGGAAACTAGATAAGGGCATGTTATCCTTGTTCACTTTCTTGGGTTATTGTAGTTTCCTTTGGTCAGCTCTTTTTGGTTTTGAAGACCCACA
Source organism: Papaver somniferum (assembly GCF_003573695.1). Taxonomy (NCBI): domain Eukaryota; kingdom Viridiplantae; phylum Streptophyta; class Magnoliopsida; order Ranunculales; family Papaveraceae; genus Papaver; species Papaver somniferum. The sequence continues at coordinate 44,708,418 of NC_039365.1, forward strand.
GTTATTTCGGCTGTTAATTTTTGATTTTATGAGGTGACTAATTCCTTCCGATGTCTGGCTAAAGACTTTAAACTTAGCACTTCTTGGGAGGTAACCCAATCTCATGCGACACGGTAATATCTTTCCTTAACTCTTTTGCTTCAAATGGTAACAGTTTCTCATTGTTCATATGCTTTTAATTTTATCTTTAGAACATTGAGGACAATGTTAGATTTAAGTTTGGGGGTATGTGAGAAACTTTTTAGTTTCACTTTTGAAACTTCTAGCGTCACATGGTATCCGGTTAGCTAAGTTTACATACTGTTTCTCACCGAAAAGATAGAAATTGGAATGCTAGAGATAACAACTTATTGAGACATTAGAGAAAAAGACATTGAGATCCTTGAAATTAAGGAGAGAACTTGTTCGTTTTAGAGGGTAACCGTGATGGACCTAACCATACATGATGGAAAGGCAAGTAGGTCAGGGAAATGCCAGAAAGACAAAGCAACCTCACAATGTAGTCTTAGTTACTGGATTGCGACTCTCTCTCAGTAGAAACTTATCATCATCAACAAGCGGAGCGACATCAAAATATATGAAGAAAGTTGAAGACGTTTTAGGTTTAGAAGCAACAATAGAAGAGAATAATTCAAAAATCAAAGTTGAAGTTATAAGAGCAAATGATATAAGTTGTTAGAATCCATGATACCAAGACATCACAAGTTGCGAAGATCCAAGTTTTGAAAGTCCTTCTCTCATGGCCATGTAAATTTTTGTCTTGTAATTTTTTGTTTTCAAAAAAAAAATGAAAAAAAAAATGAAAAATGAAAAAAAAAATGAAACATCATTACGTTCTTTTTGTTCAATAAGGCCATAGGGAAGAAGAAATTTATAAGTCAAGCAAGAAATCGAAGAGAAGAGTTAATTGTCAAGGTTCTATGAGGTTCGAGAGTTTATCATCAACAGTTGAAGACCGAAGAAGGCGTTGTTTCTACTGAGCACTGTGAGAGAGTCGAAGAAAGATGCATTTTGGTTGCTTTGTTAGTCTGCTTTCAATCTGGCACAAAATCTTTCTAGCACTGGTTTAACTCATCACACGTAATTAGTCCAGCTGTGTAGCAGATGTCCCTCTAATTTTTATCTCTCTCCTAATCTTATCCAGCTGTAAAGCAGCGGACGCATCTTACAATGTTTATCTAGCTGTGTAGCGGATATCTCTTTATCTAGCAGTGGTGTGGATGTGTCTCCCCTTTTCTTCAGTCAGCTTTAGAGCTGACACCTTTAATTTCTCTGGCATTCCACTTACTTGGAGATAGGTTGAGAATATGTATGTCCTCATAGCTCTTTGGATACTTGTGACCAATTAGGAGTAAAGGTTTTGTGGGTACACCTCTGGTAAACCCTCCGGAGACAACACTCCGCCGCTAGGGCCACCTAGAGATTTAACGGCCTGCTGCACGTGCTAAGTGTAGTCTTTTTATCTTTTCAAAAATAAATTTTGCTCGAGGACTAGCAAATAATAAGTTTGGGGGTATTTGATAGACACATTTTTGTGTTTAATTTGATCTCAATACTATATATTGTTGGCACTCGAGTTTGTACTAATTTTGGTGTTTTATGTGTTTGTAGGCACCTTTGGAAAATAAAGATTTTTTGGAAAATTCGTCTCGAAAAGTTGGTAAAAGCCCCGGAGGACACGTGTTACTCGAACTCTCACCGTTGGATAAGGGGAACCTCAATTACTAAGGGGCACCCCAGATCACCCCAAAAGGCATCTGCTATTCGCACCCCAGTACATGATTAGGGGGAGGTCATCTTCTCCGTTTGAATTTTGTTTTTGGCGGGGAAATGGAGAACACTTTTGCAGATTTTTGATCGAATTGTTGAACGTGTTCTAGGGAGATTCAATGGCTGATTTTTGGTAGATAGTTGTGATATGGCCTATTAAACACACTGTGGGCTTTTGGTTCGACCAGAATTGGCTAGAATCAGCTAAACAATTCACGGGTTGAAAACAGGGAAGTTCGTGTATATCACGGGTTTCACGTGATTTGGAGAAGATTCAACGTGTTTTGTGCGTGCATGGAAGACCCTCACAACCTGTTGGAGCGTGAAGGAGTTAAATATGGTAATTTGGAGGCTTGAAAACGCGTGAGAAGATGAAACATGAAAGAAAGTATTCCCAGAAATATTTTTTTTACTGCCGAGTTAAAGAGAATTATATGGAGTGAATGAGCGAGATTCGATGGGTCTGTTGGCTATAAATAGGTTGCTGGGGTTGAGTAGAAAGGGTGTCGAGAGTCTGGGGGGGATGAGGAGATCCAGAGAAGAAGAAATTCGAGTTTTCCCAAACTCGGTTTCTGCTGCTGCTGCTGCTGATGAACATGAAGAACACGAAGAACAGACCTTCACCAGCAGTCGTTGTGCTACAGTAATAACGACTCACACCTGTGGGTCGTACATCAGGCAGACTTATTTGCTACAGCGTTTTGCGACACAGCTTCAGCAGTCTTATTTTGTCACTGAGGGTCGTAGTTCTCTGGTTTGTAACAAATATAATTGTTACAAACCCGGTTTTATTTTATTTCTCACATTCTCATCATTTGTAAACCATTTTTGAACCATAATAAATTATTTTGAGAGCATTTTTACTATGATGAGCTAATTCCCTCGTAACCAAGGCAATGGAGGAAGCTATTCACGCAACATAAATGTGTAACTATTTCATTTAATTATATAATTCACCTAATCGCTGCTTTTGCAGAGTTTTAAATTATTTGAATGATTGTCTTAATTATTTGTTATTCAATTTGATAGGTTATGCTTGGTTTAATCTCTTGATAATCTATGCTTAAGGTTTACAAATAATGTTTGAGAATCTGTATGATTGATAGTGAATTAAAGATAAAAGGGGACTTAAGAATTGAATAGAGTTTTGAAATATTTATCATTCAATTTTGCATAATAGTGGAATCTAGTGTCTTGGTTACCTCTCGCACCCATTGTTAATATTTTTGTATATATAATTTTATTAAATCTAAAATTCCATTTCCTTCACAAGTCTGAAACGAATCATATTTACTACAATCACAATCAAAAATCTTAATCAATAACCCCTAAAAATTCCACAGCCGCGCTCCCCACAAAGATATGGAAATTAAGAACAAGTTTGAATGAACTCTCCCCCATTTGATGTCATTCCCGAAAGAACAACAAGAGCGACCTTACTTTTAAATGAAAAAGAAAGGATTTATTGAACACCAAAAACCAGAAGGAAATGATTTTTTGTATCCAAAATTCTCAATTAAAATAACCACAAGTAAACCTATGATTAATTTAATCGGAATACATAGACAAATTAAATAGAAAAGTGATCAATTTAATTGGACATGCTCGACATAAGAGAACTTACGGAGATACGACTAAGTTAACCATAAAAGAATGATAAACTCAATCGTTTTATGCTCAACACAAGAAAAACTTATGGAGCATTGCAGTATACACATAAAATATGGATCAGGGAAAGATCAATACTGCGGAATATACAAAAATTCATTCTATCTTTCATTACTATTTGCATAACGATTTATAATAGACATAATCTTTGTAAATAAAAGATTTTAACCTATCTTCCATCAAAAATTGACAATATAGGCTTAAATACTGTTTTTGTCAAGAGTTCATCGATCTTGTATTAATATTTGCATACCGACGTATGAAAGAGCTAACTTTTGACAAGGTATGGGACAATAATATTTCACGGACGCAAACACACATATCCCATAACATATTGCAATATATAAAACCATAAAGATTAATACTGCAACCATCATCTTCCAAATCACTTTAGAATTTAAATAAATAAATCTAAAAACATTGCAAGATGAAAACATTGGACATAGCTATGTGTAATCACAATAATGGCTATTCCAAACCCTAGTTATACCTCTTAAAACCAAGAATAAAATTCTCATAAGAAGTTTCCTAGGCATCAAGACAAACTCGTAATGCACAAACCAGATGAATTGTCCTTAAAGGGTAGAATCAATCTTTTTCGCCCGTATTTACACTAAGAATAGCTACCAAAGGCGTATAAAAAGATTTTCTTAACAAAGAAGAACATACAAAGTCATCGACGACCATGCACCATAGTTCTCATAAGATGATTGTGAACATTCAAGAATTTCATAGCAAAGTATACTACTACCCATTCTCGAACTTCCTTCTTTGTGATTCACCAACATCATTCTTGTAAAAGCTACAAAATTTCTTAGAAGAGTATTACTCCAAGAATCCCGGTGCCCAAGTCCAAGAGAATAGAACAAGTGCAACGAAACAGAGCAAAACACTAAAAAACAATAGACAGGACAATGACCAATATTAACTCGTCCAAATTCAATAATTCTCATCTTCATTTTGAAGGGAATTTAATAAGAAATAGATGAAAAAATAATTAGGTAAATCCGAGTTCGGACGAAAAAGTTACGGCCAAAACAAGTTTACCGAATATCGACGTCAAGTATGCATACGGGTTTGCAAACGAATTTTCGTACCCTGGAACAGTATGCAAACGGGTATGCGTACTTAAACCCTTGGATTTTTGTTTTAAATGATGTTATGCATACTTGGTAAATGTACCATGAAGTCCAAACATCCCGAACTATTGTTTTCATACCTAAACTTTTAAGAACCTTAAAACAGATCAAGTTAGGTAGAAATGAACAATAAGAAAGGTACATGTATCATTATAAGCACTTTGAGCAAATAAAAACATAAATCTTGCTCAAGTTTGTAGACATACCTTTTTTGGAAGAATCCATTCGAATTCTACATTCTTACCGAACATAATCTGTGTGCCCCAATTCTTGTGCTTCCTTCAACGTTTACATAAAAGGGAATTCCTTGGTGAGGATGCACTTACAACACAATCAAGTTGTGTTGAGGTGAACAGTGTCTTTCTCACCATGGCACCAATAAAGAGTTTCTTTCCAACAACACTTACACCTTACAGTATTGAGAAGAACCCAAGGAACTGTTTTTATAAGTTTTTCAAAGAACTTCCAGAGAGCACAAGAAAATTTGTGTTTCCGATTTCTTATTTTACACCTTATAAGAAACAGTTTCTGCAGATAATTTTCAGTATCGCATAGGGAAACTCTTTTGATAAAAAGAGACATCCTAATTTCTTCATAAGAAGAGACAATAATATTATCTTGGTAAGATGTATCAGGAATTGACCAATGAATTGCTTCATGCTTAGAGGTGGTATAGTCGGAAAACTTAGACTTAAACTCTTCTTGTAAACCGTTTAGTTTGCTACAACTAGTTGGATTACATAGAAGAGGAGCACTGCTCTCACTAATTAGTAAATCAATGTCAACCTCAACATGAATATTATTCATCATAACTTGATTTAGCATGTCAAGAGAATCTTGTTCATTCTGGAGATATAGATCAACATCGGAAGATAGGCTTTCAAGTTTCTTTTCAATTCCTGAAAAGATTTCAAGGGATTTTAAACCTGGTGGTGGTTTAGATAGAATTTCTTCAATAGACTTAATAAAATCAGTCATGGAAGTGAATTCTGAAATCCCTGGATCTGGTGGTGCATTTATTGAGATAGCACATATGTCCATAGAGTCAGATCGCTACAAACACAGACTTTTGAGGTCTTGAACGTGTTTGCCTGCTCTAATACCAATTGAAATAGCGGGGGTCTAACAACACCACCAAATATTTCTCTTAGCAATCTGTATGGACTAACTCTGATTTATTTTTAAGAGAATCAACTAGACAGTCAGACTCAATCTTAATAAAAAGTATATCAAGGAGTTAATATCTCTTCTCTTGATTTGATCTTTACTCAAGCTGATAGAAATCAGAGAGTCTTTATCAAATACAAGGAATAACTTGGATGGAACCAAAGACCTATATCCAAGGATCAATCAATTTAAATCAACAACCAAAGGTCGGATATTCTAATTGATGATCTTCAACGCACAGCCTGTATTATTTCAACTATAAAGATAAACGATATAACGCGGAAATAGAAATAACACAGACACCAGAATTTTGTTAACGAGGATACCGCAAATGCAGAAAAACCTCGGGACCTAGTCCAGATTGAACACACACTATATTAAACCGCTACAGACACTAGCCTACTACAAACTAACTTCGGTCTGGACTGTCGTTGAACCCCAATCAATATCACACTGATCCAAGATACAGTTGCGCTCCTTACGTCTTTGATCCCAGCAAGATACTACGTACTTGATTCCCTTAGATGATCTCACCCACAACTAAGAGTTTCTACGACCCAAAGTCGAAGACTTGAATAGACAAATCTGTATCACACAAATAAGTCAACAAGATAGATAAATATGTCTCCCACAGATAAACCTAATAAGTTGGTTCCGTCTTTTGATAAAATCAAGGTTAACAGAAACCAATTGATAATCCGGTCTTATATTCCTGAAGAACAGCCTAGAGTTATCAATCACCTCACAACAATCTAAATCGTATGGTAGTGAAACTAGATGTTGCGGAATCACAAACGATGAGGCGAAGATGTTTGTGATTTCTTTTTATCTTGCCCTATCAGAGATAAGTCTCAAGCCAATCTTACAATTGAACTCGTACGATATAAAATAACAAGATTAGATCGCAAACTACAAGAGAAGTAGTATCGTCTGGCTTCACAATCCCAATGAAGTCTTTTAGTCGTTAACCGACATGGTCTCGAGAAGAAACCTACGGTTAAAGGAGAAACGACTCTAGCAAAACTAACTAGTAGCATATAGGAGGTGTGGGGATTAGTTTTGCAAAGATGCTAGAGTCCTCCTTATATAGTTTTCAAATCAGGGTTTGCAATCTAAGTTACCTTGGTGACAAAGCATTCAATATTCACCGTTAGATGATCAACCTGATTTTTCCCAAGCTAATATCTTTCAACCGTTATGTCAAAACTTAGCTTGTCACACACAAATGAAATGTATTTCATTTAGGTTTGAGTAACCGTACCTAAACATGTACATTTGGTTGGTTCACAAATGGTTCACCAATGGTTAGCCGCATGAGCAACTTTCATATTAACCATATTCATCTTCTTCAATAACTAGTTCCAATGACTTCAAAAGAACTAGTCCAAGAGTTGTTCAATTGCTTAGATCTTTATAATAGACACAATTGAAGCAAAATCGGTTTGGTTCACTTGAATCAATCATGAACGATATAGCCACGGTTCAAAGATTGCATTCCTTATTGATTTATTGTTTTTAGTTCATGAGTCGCCGATTTGAGATATAACCAGCTTGGGTACGCGTACGGGTACGTGTACTCTAGCTTTACCGGAATTGGGTTTGTAAACCCAGCAGAAATTTTCGGTTCGAAAACTTCCGAGGGTACGCGTACGGGTACGCACCTAAGGTGACGGTTTTCCATCTTGCAAAGTTCGCAAACCTCAGCAGAAATTTTCGGTTCGTAAACTTCCGCTAGTACGGGTACACGTACCTAACCTGCCTCCTTCGCCAATACTTATGCACGAATACACACACTTGGTTTCCGACACATGGATTTATACATTAATGCGCGAACACACTATATATGCTTATATCCATAGTTGGTTACGTATTCTCAACTCTACATTCCAATCATTGAAACATTCTTCTATAATGTTATAATAATCGTTGTACATGACTATCGTCATCAAAGCTATTTTCAAGATCGAAACGTCTTTATGACTTGCGTCATGGATAAAGATGAACAACGGCTAAAGCGAAAGCTTTGCCAACACGTAGTTCGAGATGAAAGATAGACGAGTAAACTCGGCTCGAAATATCAAATGTGTATGTATGAAAGTCATACTTATACGACTTTGTCTCAAGAGTAGGAGATAAAGTAGACTTTTGAGTCATATATAAGTTCAAGTCTCCACCTACCTTTTTGGTCGGATGAAGTTCCACTGGTTCCTTGAGTCGTTCTTCGTCTTCGCAAGATAATCGCCATGGAGTCTGGAGCTCAACTACACTAACCCGTCCTAACCGAGACTTAGCTTTAAGTAGTCTAGAAATCAAGACATATAGTTTTGACAACTAAACTTGACAAACATGCTTGAGATAGCAACACATGCGAGTTTGACCGAGCAGTGCTCTAACAGATATGTATCACTCTCCCTTAGTCAATACTTCGTCTCAACACGAAAACCACTCCCCCTTACATAATGATCCGAAAACCATATGTATTTGTAGTGTGAACTACATATTAATTCTCCCCCTTTTTGTCAATAAAATTGGCAAAGGTACGAAAACGGGATCCTAATGAAATTTTCATATAGACACTTCAAGACCAAAAAAAAGTACATATCAACTTTGTTTAGATGCAATCATAAAGCCAAAGCTAAATGCATTCATCACGGAGTTTATAAAGATACAAGATAACTCCTCAAATATTCCACAACCGCACTCCCCACAAATATATGCAAATTAAGCGCAAGTTCAAAAGAACTCTCCCCCATTTGATGTAATTCCCGAAAGAACAACAAGAGCGACCTTACTTTTACGAGAAAAGAAGGATTTATTTGGACACAAAAAACCACAAAATGATTTTGTATCCAAAAGATCTCAATTAAACTAACCACAAGAGAACCCATGATTAATTTAATCGGAATACACAACCAAAATAACCACAAACGAATATATGATTAGTTTAGTTGGAAATGCTCACACAAAAATACTTATGGTGCCACACATTATATACATAAAATATGGATCATGGAAGATCAATATTGCGGAATATACAAGGATTCATTCTATTTTCCATCACTATTTGCACAATGACATACAATAAACATAATCCTCGTAAACAAAAGATTTTAACCTATCTTCCATCAATGAATTGACATAATAGGCTTAACTTTTGTTTGTCAAAAGTTCAACGATTTTGTATCAATACATGCATATCGACATATAAACGAGATAACTTTTGACATCGTATGTGACAATAATAGTTTACGGACGCAAACACACATATCCCATAACATATTGCAATATATAAAATCATAAATATTAATACTGTAAAAATCATCTTCCAAACCAACTTTAGAATTTAAACAAATAAATCTAAAAACATGAAGATGAAAACGTTGGACATAGCTATGTGTACTCACAATAATGGCTATTCCAAACCCTAGTTATCCTTCTAAAACAAAAACAAGAATAAAAATTCTCTTAAGAAGTTTTCTAGACAACAAAAAAAAACATCTACTAGAAACCGATCACAAGTTAAATCAAGGTCCACGTTCGCCAGCTTCACGGGTTTCGAGGCCTTTGAGTTTGTGATTCATAATTGCGTCTTCGGATAAGATATCCTCATTGAGAAGTTCTTTAGCATGTGACTTTATGAGACCAGGGTCAGTAGTAACCTTTTTCAACTCAATTCTAACCACATCAATATCCTTCATTGTATCAACAAGTTGCAGTTTTGGTTCCTCAAAGTATTTAAGAAAGTCATGAACCACTTCAGCAGAAACCATATCCTCATTCTCAACATCTTGGTGTGAGTAGGCATAGTAGCATAAGGCATTAGGTGCACCATCTTAAACAAGAGTTCTTTTCTTCCTCCCTTTTGATTCAAAACCAAAACCTTTCTCAAGAAATCCCCTTTCAAAATCACCATAGCGAGATGAAGAAGAAGACATTCTTGATAACCCAGAAAAAAACCTAGAGTATGCTACGTGACTTACGTAACTCAATAGGTCGGGTACCTAAAGGATTTCTTAGGGAAGGAATTTTATGGTTTCCTTAATTGATTCGCGCCAGTCACACGGGTAACCTGTACGAGATCAATCTTGACCCAAAAGAAAAACAAGAGTCATATGCACACGAATTTGCAGAAGACTCTTTGTAATATGAATAAATCATAATGACTCCAAAAAAAGTCTCAAAAGAGAATCAATTTTAGAGTGCATGAGTAGCACTTTGTTTACCCAAACAATCAAAAAGAAGCAAAAAAAAAAAATTTACCATAGCAAACACAAATACTTGTGCAAGTATTTTGCAAAGATACTCATGCTAAAGATGATAAGAAAATAACTTGAGGATCCGAAAATACTATTGACACAAGTATACCTGAGCATATTTCTCAACCAGGATTTTGTGTGAGAGATTTCAACCTTGTGATCATAAAGCCGAAGCTAAATGCATCCATCAAGGAGTTTATAAAGATACAAGATAACCCCTACAATATTCCACAGCTGCACTCCCCACAAATATTTGGCAATTAAGCACAAGTTCAAAAAAGAATTCTCCCTCATAAAATGTCATTCCCGAAAGAACAACAAAGGCAACCTTGCTTTTACAAGAAAATAAGGATTTCTTTGGATATAACCAAATCACATGAGAACATGAATTTGTATCCAAAAATCTCAATTGAATCAACCACAAAAAAATGATCAATTCAATTGGACATGCTCAACATAAGAAAACTTACGGAGCAACACATTATATACACAAATATGTTGTAGTGTATCTAGTACAACTACAAGATGAATTTTGGATAACAATGGTAGCAAGCTACCTTCTCTCTGATGAACAGAGCCTAAACTTCAATTGAAGTCAAATTTGGTTTTCATTACATAATTCAGGAGAGAAGAATGATTGGCCTTTAATAGACCAATCCTTAACAGTTACATCAACGTCTAGAATAGAATCATAACTCAGTGCTAGACTCGAGAAGGAACCCCTAGGATTAATACACCCAACTCAACTTAGTTACACCCACTCACTAGTTACTCAGAATTACAAGGTATGTAGAATGAATACCCTGTGAACATGACACTGCGCCTCCCATTTAGAAATCCTTGTCCTCAAGGATGAAATCTGGAAATTGAGCTTTGATGTGAGCAGCATCTTCCCATGTTGAATCAACTGGGTATGCATTGCACCACTGTACTAAGACTTGGGGAATCTGAGAAGATCTTCTGACAGTAATTCTAGTATCTAGAACAGCTACAGGTTCAATCACAAACTGGCCTGCATGGTCCACCAAAGGTAATTGAGGTGAAGTAGTTGACTGCAAGCCTATTTTCTTCTTCAGCTGTGAAACATGAAAGACTGGGTGTATCCTAGACCCCACAGGAAGTTGCATCTTATAAGCAACCTCCCCAATTCTTTGTAAAACTTCAAAAGGGCCAAAGTATTTGGCAGATAACTTGAAATTCTTTCTTATAGCCACTGAAGTTTGTCTATAAGGCTGAAGTTTCAAGTACACTAGATGATGTGATTTCTAGTTGTTGTAGTAGTAATAGGCTCGTTGAGACTTGTGAAAGCAAAAGATTTTAGATTTAATGAAATTTAAAAACAAACAAAACTTAATTCAAGATTATTAGGAATAACCAAGATACTGATTCCACTATCACACATGAATAAATTATGGCAAATAATCCAAAACTCTAATTATCTTTTAAGTCCCTTATTTCTTAATTCACAAATAATCAAACATATTCTCAAATATTAATTATATTCCCCAAGCATAGACTATGAATTTATTAAACAAAGTATAATCTATCAAATTAAATCACAAGTAATTAAGAAAATTATGTAAACATTTAAAAACTCTGCAAAAGTAGTGATTGAGTGAATTATAATTAAAAATTAGAGAAAATGAAATAGTTACCCATTATTCATGTGTAAATAGCTTCATCCATTGCCTTGGTTAAGCGAGAATTTAATCTCTCATCATGTTGGAAACACACTCAGAATTCGATTTCATTGCTCAAAAATGGTTTACAATGATAAAAAAGGGAGAAATAATTCAAAACCGGGTTTGTAACACTTATATTTGTTACAAACCAAAGAACGATACAGAGGATGTGTCACTGTTACTGTAACTCTAAGACTGTCACTGAACAGTCGCAAATACTATAACAAAATAAGACTGCTTCTTGAGGTCTTATGTTCTTCGTGTTCTTCAATGGAAGCAGCAGCAGGTTTCTCTGGTGATCGTATTTCGCCTCTGTGATGTTCCAAATCCTTCCCAAACTCTCTGTATCAACTTTATTACTCGTCGACACCTTATATAGCCTCCTATGCACAAGAAATCTCCTCCATAACTTCATATATTTCTCCATTACTCAGCATTAAAGAAAATATTCTCGGGAATAATTTCTTACCTTTTTTAATCTCCTCCGAGCCTTCATTTGCTTCAAACACACTCCCTACACGCTCCAGAATAGTTTGATAATGCTTTATACTCGTGCAGGGCTGATATATCCACGCCTCATCCACAAAGAAATCTGAGTTTTCCTTCACTCCTCTGTTTTCTTCCACATGAGATTACAGTCAATTCTAATTGAAACAAGCAACCATAAAATGCCTGTTATGCTAATTCACGTCCCATGCAATTCCAGTTATTGAGTCACGCTAAATCATCACCAAATCTCGTACCAAAAATCTCCCAGGTGACTGCAAAAGTTCCCGCCAAAACTGAAATTTGAATGAAGAAGATGGTGTCCCCCTAACCAAACTGAGTGTGCGAATAGAAGGCGCGCAACTGAGGTGCCCCTTATACAAAGTGAGGGTGCCTTCAGTACTTTTCTCCGGGAGTCCAAATAACACTTTTCGAGCAACTTTTTCCACACAAGTGTATTTATCCAAAAACACCTACAAACACACAAAACATCAAAATTAGTACAAAAATCGAGCACTAACAATACAGACACTAAGGACAATTCAGACACAAAAATGTGTCTATCACTAGATCACCAACTGCAAATGTCCTGTCAGATCTCTTCTGATCTGCAAAGAATTTCATCCTACTTTGTGCTTTTGAGAGTTCTTCTTTAAGTAATTGCAGCATAAGATCCCTCTCCTGTAAGTAATTGTATACAGTGGCAACCGATGTAGCAGTAAGAATATGGAAGATCAAATGAGGTGGAGCATACCCATATAAGTCTTGAAAAGGAGACATCTTCAGCTAAGGCTAACCACTGGACCCATTACTTAGGGTGAGAGATTGTCATGCACTTTAAGTATTGTTCAACACAAGCATTGGTTCTTTCATTATGACCATCAGTTTGTGGATGGTAAGCAGAACTGAGTTTCAAGGTGGTACCTAAAGTCTTGAATAGTGCCTGCCAGAAATTGCTGATGAAGATTTTGTCCCTGTCACTTACAATGGAGCTAGGAATGCCATGGAGCTTAAATACATGTGCAAGGAACTCTTTAGAAACTGTAACAGCAGAGAAGGAATGGCCAAGAGGAATAAAGGATTATACTTAGTCAGTCTATCCACAACCACTAAGATAACATTCTTCCTAAAAGACATTGGGATCCCTTCTATAAAATCAAGAGAAATGTGTTGCCATGCAGTGTCAGGTATAGGGAGGGGTTGATGTAGACCAACTGGAAGTGAGTTTTCTCCCTTATTGCATTGGCACACATCACAAGTGGTGACAAGCTGAATGATATCAGTCTTCATATTTGTTCAAAAGAAGGATGTTCTAGCCTTGTGGTAAGTACCATTGATTCCAGATTGGCCTTCTACAGCAGAGGCATGTAAGGAATGTAATATAGAAGATCTGAGTTCAGTACCTGAGCCAATATATAGTCTCCCATTGAACCTTAAAAGGCCTTGTGCATAAGAATAATTGCTCTGGTTAGGAGTGACAGTGAGTTGACTAATAAGTTTTTGTGTTGTTGGGTCAGACTCATAGCTGGCATGAATGTCTTGAATCCATTGTGGTTGATATAAAGAAAATGCTGAGGAAGAGGCAGTTGGTAGTCTTGATAATGCATCAGCAGCCTTATTTCCTAAACCCTTTTTTGTACTTGATAACATAGTAAAAACCCATCAATTTGACCAGCCATTTTTGTTGTAAAGCAGTAGACAATTTCTGATCCAGTAAATACTTCAAACTTTGATGGTCTGTATGTATGATAAACTGTTGGTTGCTTAAATAGTGTTTCCACTTTTGAACAACCATAACAATGGCCAAAAATTCTTTCTCATAGGTAGATAAGGCCAGTGCCTTAGGACCCAATGGCTTGATGAGGAATGCAATGGGTTTACTATTCTGCATAAGTACAACACCAACTCCCCTTGAACATGCATCAGTTTCTATAGTAAAGGACTGAGAAAAATCAGGTAAGGCCAAAACTGGTGCAGATGTCATAGCCTGCTTGATGGTGGAGAAGGCAAGAGTGGCAACATCATTCCAAGAAAAAGAGTGCTTTTTGAGCATATCAGTCAGTAGCTTGCAGATGTTGCCATAATACTTAATAAATTTTCTGTAGTAACCGGTAAGCCCCAAGAATCCTTTGAGTTGCTTCAGTGTATGAGGTTGTGGACAATTAACCATTGCAGCAACCTTTTCAGGGTCAGCAGCAACACCATTGGCAGTAATGATATGACCAAGGTATTATAGTTGTCGCTGAGCAAAGGCACATTTCGACATCTTTGCGAATAAAGAATGCTTCCTTAACAAGGATAAAGTAAGTTGAAGGTGTTCTATGTGTGTTGTAATGGATGGATTGTAGACTAAGATGTCGTCGAAAAACACAAGGACAAACTTACGGAGATATGGCTGAAACACCTCATTCATGAATGCTTGAAAGGTTGCAGGGGCGTTAGTAAGACCAAATGGCATAACTCTGAACTCGTAATGGCCTTGATGAGTGCGAAAAACAGTCTTGTGAATGTCAGGTGCATAAAACCGGATTTGGTAATACCCAGAACGAAGATCAATCTTGGAAAATACCACAGAACCATTCAACTCATCCAACAATTCTTCAATAATAGGAATAGGAAATTTATCCTTGACCGTAATATCATTAAGCTTTCGATAATCGACACAAAAATTCCAAGTACCATCCTTATTCTTGACTAAGAGAATAGGAGAAGCAAATGGTCTATGGCTGGGTTGGATCACTCCACTAGATAGCATTTTAGAGACCAATGACTCCACGACAGACTTATGTATAAAAGGGAATTTATATGGTCTTTGAGAAGTGGGGTTAGACCCATGTTTGAGTGGAATCTTGTGGTCAAGTGATCTAGAGGGTGGAAGGCCAGTAGGCTCTGCAAAAACATCTACAAATGTCCCTAATAGTGTAGAAACTGCAGGTGGAGGTGGGAGTACATGAGTTGTAGAAATAGAGAAAAACTGGCCAATTAGGGCTGAAGTATTACTCTTAATAAACTTCTTCAATGAATAACCACTAATCATGCTTATAGAAGGTTTAGAAGTGATACCCTGAAGTGTGATATGGCTGCCTTGATGTAGAAATGAAATGCTCAATTGACTGAAGTTGAATGTAACATCACCAAGTTGGCGCAACCAATCAGCTCCTAAAACAATGTCACAACCGCCAAGAGGAAGAACTCGTAAATGTGCAGAGAATTGATGGCCTTGCATATCCCAATGTAGGTTGTGGCAGACACCTTGACTGAGAGTGCTATCTCCATTAGCAACTGTGACAAGCATTTGTCCAGTTGGAGAAACATGTAGACCCAACTTTGAAGTTAAATTAGCATCAATGAAACTATGGGTTCTTCCTGTATCAATAAGGATAATGACAGAGTGCTTATTAAGATGACCATCAATTCTAATTGTGTCAGGGGAAACATTTCCTGTCAAGGCATGTAAAGAAATGTCGATGGGAGAATCAGGAGTTGAAGAAGAGTCTTCAGAGACATCTTCAGTTGATAATGATTCATGTCCTTCAAGGTCCTCATCAGCAATAAACATAAACATTTGTTGAGTTTTACATATATGCCCTTCTCTGTAAAACTCATCACAGTTATAACAAATCCCTTTGTCTTTCCTAACCTGCATCTGTGCATGGGTGAGTCGTTTAACAGGAGGGAGAGAGTTGTCTGGGGATGTTTTAGTGGGTGTAGTAGGATGAGTCAAAATGGGGGATGATGATGATGCAGCGTGCTTAGTAAATATGGAGGATGGAGTGAAAAAAGGTTTGATAGTAGATGGTGGGTGGGAAACAAAAAGTGGTGAAGGAGCAAATGGTTTAGAGAAGGATTTAGTTGATTTATGCTGGTGATGCATAGAAGCTTGCTGCAATATAGCCAAGTAAAAATCTGCTGTAGTATTATCAGGTTTAAACATTTGCACCATAGTCCGGATCTCCTCTTTTAACCCACTAATGAAACTCAAGGTGTAAAAACTCTCAGGAAAAGAAGGATTGTTAGCAACCATGAAACTTTTATAATGTTCCCAAAGATCATAATAATCCTCAACACTGGTGGTCTAGTAAAGTTTATTGAAGCTACCTACATAATTATATTGAGCAATATCCTCAAATTGAATACATAAATCCTCAACAAAAGTATCCCGTGGAATGAAATCTTTACCCTGTTGGTAATTTAGAAACCACAGATCTACGGAAGAATCAAAGTGAATAACAGCAATATCAACACCTTCATTATCATAAATATTATGTAATTGGAAGTATCTTACACATTTGAGAGCCCAACCACGGGGATTTGTACCATTGAATCGAGAAAAATCTATTTTAGGAGTACGAGAGAACTTACGATGTTAAGTATGAGAAAGATTGTGAACCAGCTTCTGAAAGCCTGTAATTGAATTTTCCAGATTCGTTTGAGGAGTCTCAGATGCAGAAGGATCTGGAGGTGAATTCGAGTTCGGTGCAGCCTCAAGTAACCCAATGATAATGTTCATCTTAGTATTCAAAGACTGGATTTCAGATTTAATCTCAGTAATTGAATCGGTGTGTTGAGAAATGGTTGATGAAATCTCTTGAAGTTTTTCTTTGGTGGCAATGGCTACAGGTTCCAGGATGGAGTCTGATACCAATTGTAGTGTATCTAGTACAACTACAAGATGAATTTTGGATAACAATGGTAGCAAGCTACCTTCTCTCAGATGAACAGAGCCTAAACTTCAATTGAAGTCAAATTTGGTTTTCATTTTATAATTCAGGAGAGAAGAATGATTGTCCTTTAATAGACCAATCCTTAACAGTTACATCAACTGCTAGAAAAAGATCATAACTCAGTGCTAGACTCGAGAAGGAACCTCTAGGATTAATACACCCAACTCAATTTAGTTACACCCACTCACTAGTTACACAGAATTACAAGGTATGTGGAATGAATACCTTGTGAACATGACCGATGTGGATCGGATATAGACCAATATTGCGGAATAAACAAGGATTCATTCTATTTTTCATCACTATTTTCACCCACTCACTAATAGACTTAGTCCTTCTAAACAAAAGTTCATCCTATCTTTCATCAATAAAGACATAATAGGCTAAACTTTTGTTGTAAAAAGTTCATTCTATCTTTTATCAATACTTTCATACCGACATAAAATAGAGATAACTTTTGAACAAATATGGGACAATCAAGGTTCACGGACGTAAACAACATATCCCATAACCATTTGCAATATATGAAACCATAAAGATTAATATTGCAAAAATTATTTTCCAAATAAATCTAAAAACATCGAAGATGAAAACGTTGGAAATAGCTATGTGTACTCACAGTAATGGCTATTCCAAACCCTAGTAATCCTTCTACAAAAATACAAGAATAATATTCTCATAAGAAGCTTCCTAGACATAATCAAAGCTCTTTGAGAACCTCATACATTTCAATGAATCCATCACATAAGGCATCACTGATTTCCTTGATTCTCTTGACCGTAGATACTTCATGTTCGTGAGTTAGAACACAAACTTTTCGATCAATAACCCGAGCAAGTTTTCTAGCCTTGACACAGTCCATGATGAGATTTTTCTTTGAATCGTCCTGAAAACGAGTTAAATCCTTGACAGATTCATCAATCCAGGAGTTGTGCTCTTTCCTTGCAAGAATCTTCTTCAGAACCAGCTCTTGAGCCGAATCACGTCCTTGAGTGTCTTCCTCCATATTAGGATGCAAAATCTCTTGTGATTTTGCAGAGTTCTCCATATAATTTTTTGTTAGATATGGATTACTACAATAGAGTACATATATATGTAGTTGAGAATAAGAGAAGAGACTTCTCATTAATAAAACCCTATGAACTCACATAGGAGGGACACAGACGTTCACGGACCGGTTACGCAGAAAATATGGATTAAAAGAAAATCCAATGAGAGGAAACACTAAATTAGTTAACATAGCTTAATAATTTAGAGAGAGCCTCAAATTAGATCCTGAGACCGATAACATAATCGAAAACTCAGAAAATTAACATAAAAATGCATAAAAACATAAAACTATTCTTGAGACCCCCCACAATCATCATCATGACATCTCTCAAGATAGATACTAGGATGAGTTTACCTAGAATCGGGTAAAGGAGTGAAAAGTAATCTCACTACGAATCATGGGAGAAGGGTTGTACAAGTTTTTTGAGTATTTGAAAAGTGTATTTCCTTCTTTCATTGATTATAACATATTCCATAAGAATTTGTCATAAACTTTTTCAAAGATCCTACTGAAGGATTTTTCTGAGGGCTAAGTCTAGGTCCTCTAGAAACAGGTTCCAGAGAAGAAGAGAAAGAAGGTTTCCATCTTATTGACTTAGACTTGCCAGACACATTCTTATAAGGGCAAGAACTATGTTCATTAGTGGCACAAGAGTTTATACCAAACATAGGAACTTTCATCCTTTGATGATTTCTAAAAGAGCGATCATCCTTATAAGAATTCTGGTTTTCTGTAGGGGAGAAATTCACAGAATACGTCGGACGACTTACTCCGTTGACAGTAGAAAGAAGCAACAACCGAAGGTGTGAGATTTGTTTCTTTCTAGCAAAGCAATAAAGAGCATAGTGATTCTTTTCTCAATGAAGGAACAACATCGTGGATTAAAGACATGATTTCCTTGACCCATAACTTCTTCTGGCACATGAAAGTTTTTCAAGTGATTCACAATGTGCAAATCCTTGGAGGAAGTCTTCTTTACACTCGATAAATCCTTGTGAGTATCAGAAGAAGGCCCATATGATGACTTATTCATCAAAACAGATTTTTCTTTTTTCAAGGTGTAATACTGTTGAAAAAGCGGGGGTCTAACAACACCACCCAATATTTCTCTTAGCAATATGTATGGACAAACTCGAATATACTTTTAAGAGAATCAACAAGACTCAATCAATTAAAAGTATATCAACGAGTTTATGTCTCTCTCCTGATTTGATTTACTCAAGCAAGAACTGCGAGTTTTAATCAAATACAAGGAATAACTTGGATGGTACCAAAGACCAATATCCAAGGATCAATCAATGACAATCAACAACCAAAGGTTGGATTACCCTAATTGATGATCTAACGCACAACCTGTATTATTTAAATTATAAAGATAAACAATATAATGCGGAAAATGAAATAACACAGACACCAGAAATTTTGTTAACGAGGAAACCGCAAATACAGAAAACCCCCGGGACCTAGTCCAGATTGAACACACACTGTATTAAGCCGCTACATGCACTAGCCTACTCCAATCTAACTTCAGACTGGACTGTAGTTGAACCCCAATCAATCTCCCGCTGATTCAAGGTACAGTTATACTCGTACGCCTCTGATCCCAACAAGATACTGTGCACTTGATTCCCTTAGCTGATATCACCCACAACTAAGAGTTGCTACGATCCAAAATCGCAGGCTTTGACAATAAACAAATCTGTCTCAGACAAACAAGTCTATCAAAGTATCGATATGTCTCCCACAGATAAACCCTAAAGGTTTTGTTTCGTCTTTTGATAATAATCAAGGTGAACAGGAACCAATTGATAATCCGATCTTATATTCCCGAAGAACAACCTAGAGTTATCAATCACCTCACAACAATCTTAATCGTATGGTAGCGAAACAATATGTTGTGGAATCACAAACGATGAGACGAAGATGTTTGTGATTACTTTTTATATCTTGCCTATCGAAGATATCAATCTCAAGCCAATCAATCTGATTGTACTTGTACGATATAAGATGCAAGATCAGATCACACACCTACGATAAAAGTAGTATCGATCTGGCTTCACAATCCCAATGAAGTCTTTAAGTCGTTAACCTGGTTTTAGAAGAAGAAAACCAAAGGTTAAAGGATAATCGACTCTAGTATGCAAACTAGTATCACACTTAAGGTGTGGGGATTAGTTTTGTACAATACTAGATATCTCCTTTATATAGTCTTTCAAATCAGGGTTTTGCCTTGGTCACAAAGCATACAATATCCACCGTTAGATGAAAACCTGATTTAGATTCAAGCTAATATTTCTCAACCATTATATCGAAAACTTAGCTTGTTATACACACTTGACAATGCACACTTCAAGGTTTGTTAAACGTAACCAAACGTGTGCACTTGTTGGTTCAATAATAGTTAACCAAAAGGTTAGCCATATGAGCATTTCATATCAATCATGTTCTTCTTCACCATAACTAGTCCAAATGACTTCAAATGAACTAGTTAGAGAGTTTTTCAATTGCAAGGAAATATTATGTACTACAAAAGACACAATTGAAGTAAAGATGATTTGATTCACTGGAATCGGTTCATGAACTTTTATAGCCACGGTTTGCAAACTGCATTCCTTTGTCTTTTTAAGTTTAAATTCAGAAATCATTTTCAGATATATAACCTTCTTAAGTTCGCAGACTAGGTTCGCGGACTTAAGCAACCGGGGCAGATTTTACAAACTCCAGCATAAAATCTCGGCAAAAGACCTCCCGCCGGTTCGCGGAATGGGTTCGCGGACGCAGCTAGTTCGTCAACTCCAGCAGAATTTCTCGGGATGAGAAGTTCGGAAGTTCGCGGACTTGGCAACAAGCCATTCTTCCGGTTTCTCTTGATCAACAAAGTTCGCAAACTTTGGTTCAAGGAATAGGGCTTATACATAAATGTGTTTCCACAACAATTCTTATGTCCATCATTGGTTATGTAATCTAAACTCTCATTTCAATCATTGAAACATTCTTAGAGGACGTTATATAGTTGTTACACCATTTCTCGTCAAAGCAATTTTCAAAGTGATTGAAACATATCATGACTTTCGTCACTAGGTAAAGATAAACTTGATCGAAGAGAAAAGCTTACCAACACATATTTCGAGATATAGATAGGCGAGGTATACTCGGCTCAAAATACCAAATGTGTATAATCGAAGTTTATGTATATAACATACGACTTCTTGTTTCAAAGAGTAGGAGATAGAGTAGATAGACTTTTGAGTGATAGATAAGTTCAAGTCTTCACATACCTTTTTGTCGAGAAGTTCCACCGGTTTCTTGAGTAGTTCTTCTGCTTGTATGATGAATCGCCATGAAGTCCTTGAGCTCGACCACACTTTCTATCCTAGTCCGAGACTTAGCTATAGTAGACTAGAAACAAGACTTATAGTTTTGATCACTAACATTGACAAACATGCTTGAGATAGCAACGCATGCGAAGTTAACCGAGCAATGCTCTAACAACTGTTCTCGAGCATATCAAAGTGATGCAACAAATTTCTCTTTTTCAACATGAGCACTGTTAATTTCTGATGAATGAGCTTTGACCAAACGTTTTTCTCTAATTGAGTCTTCTTTAACAGTATCTTCAAGCATACTAATCTTTTCGCGCTGTAGAGTAGTTTCTTGAACCAGTTTTTCGATATTGTTAGAGAGAGATTCAATGAAGCTGTAGAGTTCACGTTCCCTTTCAAGAGATTTATCAAATTCATCGATAATCTGATCATTATTCTTTTCAAGAGTCTTTATTTTAAAAACTTGAAATTCAGTGATTTCAGTAGATTTTTTTAACGATCTGGTGAGTTCCATTTATGATTCTGACACGATGTCAATCTTCTTGTTTTTCCTTCTGAATTCGAAAGAATCTTCTAAGGAATTATCCTTTGAGGGAAACCCAAGATTTTTGGTACGATCAGAAACTTTAGAAGACACCTGTGTGTGTATAGTTTGAGATATACTACGAAGGTCCACAGAAATCAGATTGCTACAAACACAGACTTATGAGGTCTTAAATGTGTTTGTCTGCTCTGATACCAATTGAAAGTGCGGGGGTCTAACAACCACACTCAACAATTCATTTGGAAATCTGAGAGGACTTACTCCAATATACTTTCTAGAGAATCAACTAGACAACCATACTCAATCTATAAGAAAAGTATATCCAAGAGTTTATATCTCTATCTCTCTATTCAATCTGAAATAAACAAATAGAAATCTGCGAGCCCGATTAAATATTAAAGAACTAACTTGAATGGTACCGAAGACCAATGTTCAAAGATCAATCAATTTCAATCAACAACCAAAGGTTGGATTTCCCAATTGATCGATTCTATGCACAACCTGTGATATTTCAATTATATAACAAAATATTATGCGGAAAATAAATAACACATACACCAGAATTTTGTTAACGAGGAAAACAACAAATGCAGAAAAACCCCGGGACCGAGTCCAGGTTGAACACCATACTGTATTAAGCCGCTACAGACACTAACCTACTACCAATGAACTTCAGACTGGACTTTAGTTGATCCCTAATCAATCTCACACTGATTCAAGGTACTGTTACGCTCCTCACTCCTCTGATCCCAACAGGATATTATGCACTTGGTTCCCTTAGTTGATCTCACCCACAACTAAGAGTTGCTACGACCCAAAGTCGAAGACTTGATAAAAAAATCCGTCTCACACAGAAAAGTCTATTGGAATAGATAAATTTGTCTCCCACAGAAAAACCTATGAGTTTTTTTGTTCCGTCTTTTGATAAATCAAGGTGAATAGGAACCAATTGATAAACTGGACTTATATTCCCGAAGAACAGCCAAGTATTATCAATCACCTCACAATAATCTAAATAGTATGATGGTGAAACTAGATATTGTGCAATCACAAACGACGAGACGAAGGTGTTTGTGATTACTTTTAATCTTGCATATCGGAGATTAAATCTCGAGTAAATCTTAGAGAAGATAGTACTCAAACGATAGAACCTGGCAAGATCAGAACACGCAACTAAAAAGAAAATAGTTGGTCTGGCTTCACAATCCCAATGAATTCTTTCAAGTCGTTAGCCTACATGGTCTCTATAGAAACCTAAGGTTAAAGGAGAATCGACTCTAGTTGATGCAACTAGTAACACGCATGAGGTGTGGGGATTAGGTTTCCCAGTTTCTAGAGTTCTCCTTTATATAGTTTTTGAAAAGGCGAGGGTACCCAAATATACCTCAAGCTAAAACTTTTCCTACCTATAAGTCTTTTCTCCGAAAGTGATTGTCTATAAATTGAGTCGAGACAATACAACTAATCGGTTCACACTTCGTGTTATCGTCTATGGATACGAGATCGAGACAATACAACAACGAAGTTTGTTACTTGAAAAAAAGATTCGGACTCAACCAAACACAATAGGATTCGCTTATCAAGTAAATAAGAATTAACATTTGTGCGATTTACTTTAATTATAATAAAACAATTATAATGCAGAAATATAAAATAAATGACACAACAAGATTTTGTTAACGAGGAAACCGCAAATGCAGAAAAACCCCGGGACCTTGTCCATAATTGAATACTCTCAGGATTACGACGCTACACAAAATTACACCTAACTTTGTATAGTTGAGACCCAGCAACTAAACCTATAGTTCACCTAGTTCCGTATGCATTCCCACGCCTCCAACTTATAAATAAGTCACGTACTTGGAACAATTCCTTTGGTTCGTATTCCAAACAGTAAAGGAACAACAAATCTGTTTGGTATCAACTCTATTCAACCAAGTGATATGAGTCGGACAAAGGCTCTTCTGTTTAACTTAACATAAACTCCTTCGTCAGGTCCTTAGATCTATCTTATGTTCAATTACCGAAGTAATCGTTTAAGATTAAGCCAACAACACTATTAATCCAAAGAATTGTGTTGATGCCGATCTCAATTAATCAACCCAATCTATCACAAGGATAAACCGACTATTAATTGGATCCTCTTTTCCCGAAACAAGTATTATGAACATCAAAGATTATGAACCCACAAATCAAAAATCTTCAATATCTTCTTCATCTTCAAACTTTCTTAGATCTTCAATAATAACCTGCACACAATCACTTGAATCTCTTGTGATCAATCACACACAGAACGGAGTCTGTTAACAATGGATTATCACAAGATCGTCTTTATAACTAACAACAGTCTAAAAATCCATGTCAAAACTCTGAACTAGTTTGAGTGAATCTTATATCGGAAGAGAAGATTCTCAAGCATAAACAAACTAAGTGCAATCAAAGTTCAACCACTGTTATTCAATCAAATCAATGAAAACAAAAGATAAACCTCAGTTATCTAGTTTCCCACCAACGGTACACGCTAGAGCTTCTCAATCCCAAAGAAGACTTTAAACTGAGCGGTCATAAGAGATTTCGCCTAATTAGGTTACTCTCCTCTCTGAATAGGCGGCTACATCAGTAACAACACAACAAAGAGGAAGCTTGTTGTTACGAAGGATTAGTTTGCTAGAAAGGAAAACTTCAAGTATTTATAGACAAGGAAGTTTGGACACCAAGGAATTTCCAAAATCGAGAATATTCTCAAGATATTCATTAAATCAAAAATTCGGTTTTCATAATTCCTGGAAATGCTCTGTCCAAAAATAATGATCGAAATCTTTCGGAAAATCTCTAATTAGTAAATGCACATTACTAATTCTTATTTCCCTACAAAATGAAATTAATAGACTTAATTAAAAGATTCTTAACTTATTTATGTTTCGATCCTGGGATTCTCTTCCCTTAGCAATTAAGGAATAACTTTGAACAATTAAAGAAATAAACATTCACAACACTTGTTCAAAGTATGTCGACATCCTTACTTTGTAAGTTCTCTTTCACACTTACAACCTTGTAACCGATTTGCCACACTTCCAAACAAGTTTAGAATTGGTTCATCTGACTCTAAGAACTATGCGATTGATCAAATAACATTCAATCACAATCATGGGTTTAACGGCTCTACCAAAAAAAGTTTCGGTTCTACCTTCCATGTAAGTACTGTGCATAGTCACGCTAGCTTTTCAAAATTCAGTTGACTAGGTACTAGGATTGGTTCCCCACATAGATATGGTATCTGGTAGGCTTCTAAAAGGTCCTACAAATTATAACCGCAAGTGCACGGTCGTCTGTTGTAGCTCGTGCAAGTACGGGTCGATCCACAGAGATCGGGTGTGTTTCGGAAGTGTCTTAGCTATTTGGGTTCCTAGATTTGCTTTGGGCTTAGAAGCCCCTTTGGAACTATTGGGCTTAATGGGTTTGTTAATAAAATGCTTTAGGTATTGGGCCTGTGAGGTAAACTGAGCCTTGGACTCAATTGGCTTGGACTTGGGCTTTTGAGTTTAGGCTTATGGAATAAGCCCACAAGTTGGTTGAATTGGGCTTTGATTTTTTATGAGCTGGGCTTCAACTTTTAGTCCAAACCTGGGCTTGTAACTGTGGATTGGGCTTTAATCTTTTTGGAATGAGCTGAGCTTTGGGCTCAGTTGGGTTGGCCTTGGAAGGCTGCAGGAAGCAGAAGTGGCAAGACTGCACAGCAGAAGTGGCAGCAAAGTGGAGCTGCAGCTTGGCAGCAACACAAGAGAGCAGCAACCTTGGCAGCAGCTGTAGCAAGACTGCGCAGCAAGGCCAACAGCAACAGCAGCTGCAGGGCACAAGCAACAGCAGCTTGGCAGCAGCAACAGCAACCTGGTAGAGTAACAGGCACCAGCAGCAGCACACCAGAAGAAGTGGCAGCAGCACAGAAAATGCACAGTAGTGCAGTAACAACAGAGCTGCAGCAGCAGCTGCAGCTGCTCAAGCAGTGAACAAAAAGCAAAGCAGGGGTGCAACAGAGTTGCAGGGCAGGGGGGAACAATCAAGGTAAAAGCAAAACAAAGCAAGAACAAAGCTAAACTAAACAGTTGAAGAATGAATTGTGGTTGAGAATGAAGTAGATTATGGATGGGAACTAGGGGTTGAATTCACTCTAATTTTTACTGTGTATTCTCCTATAGAAAGTTAAACACAACTATGGTATTATTTCCAAAGCACTAATTGTCTTTCTACAGCACAACTAGTCAAGGGATTATGAATTCAGCTTGAGTTGCAGCTTATCAGCAGCTCATGAACCTAACTACAAAGCATACTTGGCATACATTGTGAAAGTGAGGTGATGATGAGCTAAGTTCAAGTTTTTCCTAAACTTGTTTAGCCTTCTAGAGCAGTGTGATCAATGTACTACACAATAAGGAATTAGTGATTCATCAAGTCCCTAGCATGATAGTTTAGAACATGACAAACAGCATAACAGTGATTAACAGTGAGTAAACTAACATAACATTGCAAACTAACATAACAACAAATGCAATTAAGAGTGAAAATGCAACTAACAGGGGCAATGAAAGTTAACAGGAGCATCAAAAACTAACAGTGCAATTTAACATTGGAATTAACCTAACCCAAATTGGGTGGAAACTTGGCTAGTCCAAGAACAAGTTTTAACATCTCATACACATCCCCTTTTATACCCAAATTAGCAAATTAGGGTTTACACCCATTTTCCCCAAATCAGAAAATTAGGGCAATTTTAAATTACATAAAATTTGCTTACAATCTCCCAAAATTGGCTCGACCCATGCTTCTTGACGTCCCTCTGATGCTCTTCCTGCTCCTATTGTCCCCTAATTTCTAGCTATTTTACTCACCCCAAAACCTAGGGTTTCAGAGGTTGTGAGATGAAGAAAATAGCTAGGCTAGGGTGTTGGGGATGGTAGTGGCAGTGATGGAACTGGTGGTGGTGACGGAAGTGACAGCGGCAGAGAGGGGAGGTGGTGGAGTTGCAGAGCTCTGCAACTGTCGGGTGAAGGAGATGAAGTTTTGGGGCGATGGGTTGTTTGGGTGGATAATAGGATTCGGTGCTAGGGTGTGAAGCGGGAGCATCTGGTTCGATGTTTGGCGAGCTGAGATGTTGGATCATTAGATCTGAGTGGAATCGAACGGATAGATGGAAGGGTGTGTGAAGCGACCGTCGGATTCTGAGGTGCAACGAAGTTAACGGTACCAGATGGAGTTAGGTGCTGTAGTGTAAGGCGGAATCATCGGGATTTGATGCACAGGCATAGGAGCGACCGTTGGATTCAACTACCATCTAATCTGAAGGCTTGGAATTTCAGCGCTGTGGTGCTTGGCAGAGACTTCCGATTTTGATGCTCTATGAAGGAGCGACCGTCGGATGCTCCCGAGAACTGATCTGATGGCTGAGAACGGAGGCGCTTTTGTGTGTAGAAAATGAGGTTGTGCGCACCATTCTTCGCGGTTTCCTTGCGTAATTTCTCCCGGCTTTTCACTACTTTTCTGCTCTTTTCGCTCCACGACTCATCCGAACTTTATTTACTACCTAAAAATGCAAAATTAATTAATAAAAATATTTATTCTTGAAAACACTGAAAATACAGAATATGGGATAATATGTAGAATTAATGCACAAAAGATGAGTTAAATGCCAACAAAAATATATATAAATATGCACTATTTAGCACTCATCAAATACCCCCAAACCTGAATTTTACTTGTCCTCAAGTAAAACAAAACTAAGGAAATCCTAACTATACCACTGTCGCTGGTCTCTCGAATGCATTTAGCGTATGCACTAAGCCTTTTAAACCACTAAGTGTCCCTAGTGGACGAGTTGAAGTCTCGTGAAGGTTTACCAGAGGTGTGCCTACAAAACCTAAGGACAAAATATAAGCTCAGATTCCATCAAACGTGACATGTGCAAAACAGTTAAGCTCACAGCAAAATGGAGATGTCAATCTAGCTATCGAAGGCACAATCTTAGCACTGATAACAAATAAGGACATGTGATAAGAGTGTAATGAGTATCTACACATGTGTAAAGAAAGATCTGAAGTCATGACTACTAATCACCAAGAGATAGTTTCTCAGGCTAAGAACTGAGGTCGAAATCTAGCTAGCTGTCCGGACTTTATGAGAATCGTGAATGAGTTGGAGGTATTTCACAATTTCTCGCGTTGTACATCAATGGCATACACCCTCCTTGCTTATTACAAAAGAAACAACAAAAGATGACTATTTACATGACTCTTATTTACATTGACAAATCTCTTTTATTTTTGGAACAAGAGATGATGGAATTGATAAATACTTGATTTTTTTTTTTTTTTTTTTTTTTTTTTTTTTTTTTTTTTTTTTGCACAAGAACTTGAAATTGATTTTTACATATGGTAGCTCTTTTGATACATAACAAAAAGAAACAAAAAATTACATGACACTTTGCAAGAGGTAGCCCTTTTTGATGCACCCAGTTAAATTCGATGGTTGTTTTTCTTAATGTAACCTCCATCTTCTATCCCAACCAACCAAAGAACAAGCTAGTCAAGTTTCGTTCAGTATTCTAAAGTGATTGGCAATCGTAACTTCCTATCAAACACCTTGAAGATCGAGGCCATACATGTATTGGTAGATCGTGCGCGTGCAAATTTCTTATCACTATGTGAATTGTGCTAGAATCAGGGTGCCTAAATATCTAGACTAAGACTCCTAATAAAAATACATATTTGCACAAGAGTCAACATTTCAAGGTAAATGAGCTCTATTTTTTATGATTTTTAATTTTTTAATTTTTTTTTTTGAATTTTGATTTTTTAATTTTTTTTGGAATTTTTCAATTTTTTCAAAAAGAAGAAGGAGTTCGTTTTCAATTATGGCAAATTATCATGGTATCTACTCTATACCCCCAAACCTAAACTAAACATTGTCCTCAATGTTTCAAAATATGGAAAGAATTAAAATGCAACATATGGAAAGGGACATGCTGAGTAGAGTAAAAGGAGAGAGAATACCCGATTTCGGCGAAAGCAGAATTAAAACTCCGTTATTCAAGGCAAAAATCCAACATATTTCAACCGAGATCATATTGGATTAGCAAAATATATACAAAAGGAACAAAAGGGTTTTTAAAATTTTATCTACTGGATTATATACAAAAAATTCACCATACACTAACAATCTAAAGAGTTGAGGATCAACCCAAAAGACGAAGTGTAGACATTTCAACAGCTTCACACAATAATAACAGGAAAGAAACGCAAGTGAAACTGTGAAACAAAATGAGCTACCCCCAAACCTGGATTTTACAGAAGATATAATTTTGAAAACAAAATCGCGCAGTTTTGGGGGTTTCATGCACAAGGTCTAGCTCAAAATGAACTGTGCTAGGGACGGGCAAACATGCTATTTCCAACTGTGGTTCCTCAAATGTATTATATTTGGAAGCAAATAGTCCAAAAGGACTTGGGAAGCACACAGTTCCAAACCTAGGTTGGGCATTCTCAGAGAAATTGGTTTTATAATATTGGTACAAACCAAATCTAGGTTGGGTGGAAGGCCATCAGATTGTGACTTAGGTAGAAGAATAGGCATATCATTATCAATCAAATCAAAATCTTCTAACTCATCTACACATGTCACATCATGCTCACAATCATCACTCACATTGGCAAGTTCACACTTAGAATCATCAACATCATCAACAGATTCATTCTCATGCATCGGCAAATCAGGAGAAATATCACAATGTGACCTAGGTAGAGAATCAGACACATCAAATATATTTTCATGCATATTAGTGTCTACAGAAGATTCAACTATTCCTATGTCATGCTCATCTTCACAGAATAATTGTACGAATCCCATGTCAATATCAAAATCATATGAATTACAATGAGTATTAGAAAAAACAATATTCATGAAGGTCGAGGGCGAGAAGCCGTATGTTATTGAACCAACAGGTTCCACAATATTTTCATGTTCTTCTAACATATCATCATAATCATCATAATCATCATCATGGTAGCATGCATATTGGTCCTCATTAAAAGTGGTGGTGTCGTTAGTCGATTCATGTTCCTCTAAATTAGGTTCATATTCAACATCATTTACATGAATGGGACTAGACACTTCATTAGGGACAACATACATTTCCTCATGAATTTCCTCCTTTTGTCGGTGAAGCAAAATCTGATCTAAATGTGCATGAATTCGTGCTGTAGATCTATCATAGTCTTGCTTACAGAGTCTTAAAGCTTCTGTGGTGGAGTCTAAATTCATGGGAGTACAAAATTCTTCATGTTCAAATTGTGGTGAATGGTACATGTGTGCATGGTCATTAGGGTCTACAAAATATTGATCGCAACCCTCAAAGGATTGATTATGGTCCCAATGACTATCATTCTCACAATTCATGGGCATTTCATACATTGGATTTTCTCTAGATGGCCTAAAATTATGCAAAATATGACAATTCTCAACAGGGTGGTCTAAACTACCACATGCGGGACATGCATAGATTTCAGGTTGCCTAAGAAAATTAGATGTGAAAGATTCCTCATGTGATTGCATTTCTAAAGCTGTGATTCGAGCTTCTATTTGATCCATAAGTGATGATTGTGTGAGTGAGGCACTAGCAAAATGTTCATTTTCACGTTGCGATGAATGATGCATGTATGAATAGTCATTAGGGTTCATGTATTGCGGCTCGGGACTTTGAAAGTGTCCATAATAATTCCTATGACTATTGACATCATGGTCCGTGGAAGGTTCATAACGTGGCACATGCCCATAAGCAAGTTCTCTAAGAGTTTTATTTCCATCCCCAGGAGCAGACCAAAATCCAGACATGATTGGCTCAAAAGCTAAGTAACTATGTTACAAAGCCCAAAATTTGGTTTTTTAAAGGGTTTGGATTTTTGGGAAAAATTTGGTTTTGGTGGGAGACATTTGAAAATTTGGTTTTGAAATGGGAGTAAAATAAAACTTTTGGTTTAAGATGGGATAAAGAAAAAATTTGGTTTAAAATGGGAGCA
Source organism: Papaver somniferum (assembly GCF_003573695.1). Taxonomy (NCBI): domain Eukaryota; kingdom Viridiplantae; phylum Streptophyta; class Magnoliopsida; order Ranunculales; family Papaveraceae; genus Papaver; species Papaver somniferum. The sequence goes on from NC_039365.1 coordinate 44,739,293, forward strand.
AGTAAAATTTGGTTTTTGAATGGGAGCAAGCCCACTGTTTGTTTTGTGTCTGCTTTGGCTCCGCTTGGTTGAAAACTTTTGGTGGAACTGAGTCCAAAATCTCGGCCTAGAATTTGGGTACTCGGCCCACTAACGAGTTCAACTAGCGTGATCGGTTACAAGCTCAGCTGGGTTTAAGAACCCAGAATACAGAATACAAGTCCAAATTAAACAAGCTCACAAAAATTAAATACAAGCCCACAAATTAAACAAACAAGCCCACAAATAAATTATTACAAACCCAACAGAAAAATAAAAAGCCCAAAAAATGGGTTAATTATTACAAGCCCACAATTAAAGAAATTTGGAAGCCCACAGGTTGGGTTCTCTCAATTGAATGGGTTTAGGCTTACCTTTGTAGCACAGCCCAGCTGCTCTGATATTGTTGCAAAAACCCAGTTGGGTTTTGGTTCTTTTCCTTGGTGGCGTCCCAGCAGAGGAAAAAACAGGTTCAGAATCAGCAGGTCCAACAGCAAATGAAATGAAGCAGATGCAGATGCAAATGCTATGAAATGAAATGCAAAATAGCTAAGAAAAACACAGATAAAACACAGCACCAATCCCCGACAGCGGCGCCAAAAACTTATCCCCGGCAGCGGCGCCAAAAACTTGGTAGGCTTCTAAAAGGTCCTACAAATTATAACCGCAAGTGCACGGTCGTCTGTTGTAGCTCGTGCAAGTACGGGTCGATCCACAGAGATCGGGTGTGTTTCGGAAGTGTCTTAGCTATTTGGGTTCCTAGATTTGCTTTGGGCTTAGAAGCCCCTTTGGAACTATTGGGCTTAATGGGTTTGTTAATAAAATGCTTTAGGTATTGGGCCTGTGAGGTAAACTGAGCCTTGGACTCAATTGGCTTGGACTTGGGCTTTTGAGTTTAGGCTTATGGAATAAGCCCACAAGTTGGTTGAATTGGGCTTTGATTTTTTATGAGCTGGGCTTCAACTTTTAGTCCAAACCTGGGCTTGTAACTGTGGATTGGGCTTTAATCTTTTTGGAATGAGCTGAGCTTTGGGCTCAGTTGGGTTGGCCTTGGAAGGCTGCAGGAAGCAGAAGTGGCAAGACTGCACAGCAGAAGTGGCAGCAAAGTGGAGCTGCAGCTTGGCAGCAACACAAGAGAGCAGCAACCTTGGCAGCAGCTGTAGCAAGACTGCGCAGCAAGGCCAACAGCAACAGCAGCTGCAGGGCACAAGCAACAGCAGCTTGGCAGCAGCAACAGCAACCTGGTAGAGTAACAGGCACCAGCAGCAGCACACCAGAAGAAGTGGCAGCAGCACAGAAAATGCACAGTAGTGCAGTAACAACAGAGCTGCAGCAGCAGCTGCAGCTGCTCAAGCAGTGAACAAAAAGCAAAGCAGGGGTGCAACAGAGTTGCAGGGCAGGGGGGAACAATCAAGGTAAAAGCAAAACAAAGCAAGAACAAAGCTAAACTAAACAGTTGAAGAATGAATTGTGGTTGAGAATGAAGTAGATTATGGATGGGAACTAGGGGTTGAATTCACTCTAATTTTTACTGTGTATTCTCCTATAGAAAGTTAAACACAACTATGGTATTATTTCCAAAGCACTAATTGTCTTTCTACAGCACAACTAGTCAAGGGATTATGAATTCAGCTTGAGTTGCAGCTTATCAGCAGCTCATGATCCTAACTACAAAGTATACATGGCATACATTGTGAAAGTGAGGTGATGATGAGCTAAGTTCAAGTTTTTCCTAAACTTGTTTAGCTTTCTAGAGCAATGTGGTCAATATACTACACAACAAGACATTAGAGATTCATCAAGTCCCTAGCAGGGTGATTTAGAACATGACAAGCAGCATAACAGTGAGCTAGGGAGGGCACTAACAAGACATTAACAGGACATTGCACATTAACAGGAACAATTACAAATGAACAGGAGCATTAAACTAACAACACAACAGACAATTACACAACATCAAACAATTACATAGTAGTGAATTAGAGCATTAAACTAACAAACATCAAACAGTTACACACTACAACATCATACACAGCACAGTAAAAAAAAATATGCAAATGGTTAACAGTGCAGCAGAAATCAAAATCAAACCTAACCCAATTAGGGGGAAACTTGGCTAGTCCAAGAACAAGTTTTAACATCTCATACACATCCCCTTTTATACCCAAATTAGCAAATTAGGGTTTACACCCATTTTCCCCAAAAACAATTAATACACAGTACAATTAGGGTTTAAATTATTACCCAAAATTTAGCTTCCTCTGCTCGACCCATGCTTCTTGATGTTTCTCTGATGCTTTTCCTTCTCCTATTGTCCCCTAATTTCTAGCTATTTTACTCACCCCAAAACCTAGGGTTTCAGAGGTTGTGAGATGAAGAAAATAGCTAGGCTAGGGTGTTGGGGATGGTAGTGGCAGTGATGGAACTGGTGGTGGTGACGGAAGTGACAGCGGCAGAGAGGGGAGGTGGTGGAGTTGCAGAGCTCTGCAACTGTCGGGTGAAGGAGATGAAGTTTTGGGGCGATGGGTTGTTTGGGTGGATAATAGGATTCGGTGCTAGGGTGTGAAGCGGGAGCATCTGGTTCGATGTTTGGCGAGCTGAGATGTTGGATCATTAGATCTGAGTGGAATCGAACGGATAGATGGAAGGGTGTGTGAAGCGACCGTCGGATTCTGAGGTGCAACGAAGTTAACGGTACCAGATGGAGTTAGGTGCTGTAGTGTAAGGCGGAATCATCGGGATTTGATGCACAGGCATAGGAGCGACCGTTGGATTCAACTACCATCTAATCTGAAGGCTTGGAATTTCAGCGCTGTGGTGCTTGGCAGAGACTTCCGATTTTGATGCTCTATGAAGGAGCGACCGTCGGATGCTCCCGAGAACTGATCTGATGGCTGAGAACGGAGGCGCTTTTGTGTGTAGAAAATGAGGTTGTGCGCACCATTCTTCGCGGTTTCCTTGCGTAATTTCTCCCGGCTTTTCACTACTTTTCTGCTCTTTTCGCTCCACGACTCATCCGAACTTTATTTACTACCTAAAAATGCAAAATTAATTAATAAAAATATTTATTCTTGAAAACACTGAAAATACAGAATATGGGATAATATGTAGAATTAATGCACAAAAGATGAGTTAAATGCCAACAAAAATATATATAAATATGCACTATTTAGCACTCATCAGTATCTAATTTATATGTGTTGCACATGTCCATATGATCGGTTCCCCTTTGCCTAAAAACGTGTTGCACATGTTCATAGGATCGGTTCCCCTTTCTGCTATAAACCTTGCCGCACCTTATACAAGGATCGGTTCCCCTTTGTGATGTACTGCACCTCTTACGAGGATCGGTTCCCCTTTCCCATATTTGGTCATATATAAAATCAAAAAAACGATCATACTAGCTCAGGTGATTACTTAAGATCGGTTTCACTAATAAAATTCATGCCAATATATAAGTCAGGCCTTTATGAATAGTTCTACCAAGAACACAAACAAGTCGTGAATGGTTATACTCAATCACACATATTGGTTGTTCATAAGATATGCAATGAATAACAAAACCAATAACGCCTGGCGATTTCCTTTTCGATTCACAAATAAGTTTATGAACTTACTTCCTTAAAACACATGTAAAACATTGTTCCCTAGGATGAAATCCTCACCTCATACCCATACATAATCACAATAGCATTCAAATGATTATGGCGATGTCTTATCTACAACGTTTAATGGTTAAGTAATAAACCTCGTATTGTATTCCTTAATATTATGTCTATCTAGAGTTCAAATATGCTTCGCAGTTTTGTTTTCAATATGCACAACTTGAAAGATACGTTATGGAATGAAACAGTTCAAGTCAAATATCACTAACCTCAAGTAGAAAGATGATTGTTGTCGTTGTAGCTCCTTGCTTCTTCACATCTTCAAGTATTCGCAATACTGGTAATGTCTCATTATCCTAATACTTTCAAGCTAACCTATACGAAGTTGACTCTAGTACATAATCAAGCGACTCATAACATGAGTTTTGATTCACTATAATATGACAACCAAACTTGACATACCAACGCTTGGTGGGTTCAACCGAGAAATGCTCTAATAATCTCCCCCTTTGTCAATTTTATTCACAAAACTCTTACATCATATGGATAAACAAATTACAAGAATTCATTACACATACGCTTGATTCCCGATTCAACAACAGAGTAAACTGCTTACATTCAATCCTTGAAAATGCCGCTGTTCACATTATAATAACAAAGATAATACTCCCCCTAAGGAAGATAGGTAGATATTCAATCCCCACATCTTTGTTATACCAATTAATATGACATGTTACTCCCCCTTAGCCTGTGCTTTCACTCATTCGTTTAGATAAAACGTTTAAGCACCAATGTTCTTTTCCTTAGCGACACCAATCAATATAAAATCAATGCCAGTATCACTTGTTTACTCCATATATTTCTCCCCCTTTTTGTCACAAAATGACAAAGAAACTAAAAAATAAAGGACAACACGAAAAGAATCTTACAAATCTCAAAATAGACTTGCAACCTGTAGAGTTAGGCACGAGGGTTCCACACATCATGTTCTGATAACCAATATCAAAACCGAAACTACAAGTAGTTTTATTTTGATATGTTACCAAGGAAACAATTGCCCGAAACAATTTTTCCATATTAGTTTAGAAAACCAATAACCAACTAAGCACCTTAGTCGCTTTGCTAAACCGATTGTTCAAAAACAACCGCTTAATTCGATAAGACCAGAATAAAGATAACTCTATTTTTCTCATCAGGTTCTAATTATCCATAAACTTAGACCTTTCAATTTTAAACAAGACAAGTACTAGGTTAGTTAACTAGCATTTCTTGTTAAGGCATTCGATTAGACTTGGATAACCAAAACCTCATTTCCCATCAGGCTCTAATTATCCATAAACTTAGTTTCTCTTATCCGGAATCGAATTGGACTAAACAACTCATCCCGTAATCCTTTTATTTCGTTAAGTCATAAATAATTCATACAAACCAAATAAATCAACTTGCATAATTATTCACCTCAACCAGAAGCAATTGAATCAACATAAGCATTAAAACACCGTAATTGCCCCGAAATTTTGTAAGCCTAAACAATTGATACCACACAATAAAGCAAGATAACAATAGTTTTTCTTAACCGGAACCAATTGAATCACACACATCCAAACACACATCATGGAATAAATATCAATTGAACTGAAATTTTGTTAAGCGAAAGCAATAAATATATATGATATAAACTCAGGTTTTTCTTAAACAGGAAAGCAATTAACTAACAAGATTGTTACCTAAAATTTCGCATCCACTTCTCCATATGATTGCATCTTCTTACAAGGAGATTTGATATCGAAATATCATCATGTTGTCATCCTTATGCAAGAACAAAAGAATAACAACCACATACCTTTACCAGAGAAAGGTTGAAAATAGGTTTTAACAATTGCAAGCAAAAGTTGAAAACCGTTGAAACACATATGCTTTTATGCTAAACCAAAAACGATTCAACATATTGTGACTTTTTCACATATTCTACCAGATCCCCTCATGATTCTTTGATAAAGCCTACCAATATGGGCTAGAAATTAATCCTGCTAAATCAAAAAGTCACCCAAACCACAAGGGTTCATAATAAATGAGATCGAATATTAAGGTAGTAAAACCGAAATCAAACATCCCATAATCATACATAGCAATAAGATAAAAGCATTCAAGCACAGGATATGTAAACCGAAAACTATCACAAGAAAAATTATAAATAAAATAATTTTATTCATAATAGTTTTATTTATAATAGACTAATACAATCAATGAAAGAAATCAAAAATTGATGTCTATTTTCTTGCAACCTAGTCCTTCATATCAGAGCTGAATGAAGGTGGATTACTACTCTCCAGCTTTTGAATTTCTTCAAGTAGAAAACCTTGTTGCTTGACCAGAATCTATTGCAGATGAGAAATTTTTGTGAAGGATTCTGCAAGAGCATATAATTCTGTCTTTGATTGAACACAAACGTGCGTCAATGCCTCAATACACTGATCTTTCTTCAGAGCATTCTCTCTTTCCTTCTTGCTAAGTGTTTGAGGGTGAAAACCGTTTCTGCTGGTTTTGGTAAATTTGGGTGTGTGTGGCTGAGAAACGAATCTAAACCCTAAAAAAATTCACTGCACGGGAGTACTTTAGATTCGAGAGATCAATCTGTACAATTATGGTCTAAACCAAGAAATGGTCGTTCCAGACTTGCTTCGGTCACAAAGTGAAGGAGATGGGGTTGATCTTAGGGAGGGAAGGGAAGAAGGTGTTGAGATTGTGAAGGTATTGGCTGTCTATGACTTGTATCAGAATGTTGAACTGGCTTGCATAATGTAAGGTATCAGTTCTGGGTGTTTTCTGGATACGTAGTTAACAACACTTGGTTTTCTATCTGTGTTGGAAATAGGTGAAGGACCTATTTATACAAGTCATTGAGCGCAACCTCATCTCGTAGGAAGTGGAGGAGGTGAAGTGATGGAGTAGTGGGGTCATGTAAGGATAGTGATTGTCACACGATCACATCTTTGCCCACTTCCCTCATCACTGTTAACCGTCCACTTTTTACTGACACGTTCTTGTAATGACGTGTTTCACGCTGCACGCTGACCACCAGACCAATACCCTAGTAAGTATCCCCCAGTTTGTGACATGTTTGATGTCTCGAATGAGCGGATCGAGTCGTGGGACCCACCGTAGGAAATAACATACGGTGTTACCAAGTTAAATAACTAAATTATTTAAAGAATAGATATTCATGAAATATCGTGCACGCTCGATGCATGTAATGCATCGAAAACAATCAATATGCATAAAGCATCGCTGCTTAAAAGCTTAACTGAATAAGTCGCGGATTAAGTGTCTTAAAACGGTAGCATGTCCGACTATCTTTGAGTGATCTTTTGGAGGCCGCATGGGCATGCCACCATCTGGTCGATTACGCACTGTGGTAGCGTGGCAGACGGTGATCAGTAAGGCGCTTCATTGGTCACCTAACTTTAAATCTAAGTCGTCCGTCCAAGATGGCAAGGTTGGACGGACGAGATGATTTACGGCGCATTATTGCTGCCGTTGATGGATTTTAGGGTTTTAAAGAGGTGCAAAACATCCCCTCTTTGTATTGATCGAATTCAAGCATGGGCGCTGGTTTTGGTGGGACCAACCGGTCATGCATGGAGACGGACCATTGTTGTGCATGTCTACACCTCTCGGTCCCATGAAGGTTCAATCTAGGCCACTAGATTTGACCGGCAAAGATGAGTGGTCGTGATCGATTTGTGACATAAATCCATTGCCGCAAAGGATTAAAGGTCGCGCGACATGCCATCTTTGGGCGCGCATTTCGAGGCGCCTGGCCATAGTCTTCCTAGGCCGTCCGGCTACACACATGTGGGTCCATAGTGATCACGTCGACATCCTTGGGACTTCTTGAGTCTATATCCACACCCTCCGTTTAGGTTGGCGAAGATGGATGGACGTGATCGAACTACGACAGATGTGCATTGCCGCAAACCCTAATTAGGGTTTGAAACAGTCACGCACTCGTGATTTTGGCTAAACGATTTTTGGAAGACCGATCGAGTGGGGCCCACGTTGGGCTAACGGTGAACATATGTGCACCTTCCTGATGGTCCTAGGTGCGATCTTAACCATCCAAATACGCTGGCTAAGTTGGATGGTTGTGATCAATTTAAGACACTAGTGGAATTTCCACGACCCTTTAAAGCATCACGCCATCCATGTTTTGAGCAAGCGTTTCATTGCTCCATGGCTTTTCCGTGAGAAAACCGATCGGGTAGGGGAGAAGTGGGCCTGCCAACGTATGTGTTAGCGCTTCCCTGATCATTCACGGGATGATATGATCCGTCCAACCAGGCTGGAGATGTTGAACGGTCGTGATGGTTTTAAGACTGCCTTGAACAGTCTTGCTCATTCGAGCCTTTCCCAAAGCAACGCGGCCATCCTTCTTCGCACAGGCGTTTGACGGGCGTTGGGAGCGTAGTGTGGTGTTCGACCGGCTAGGGCATAAACAGGCCCGCCAGTGGTCATTACAGTGATCGCCTACTCCTTCCAGGGTTTGGCTAGGCTGTTTAAATCATACGGCCAACTTGTGTGGCCATGATCATTTCTGAGACTGACATGGACAGTCTAGATTTCCCTTAAGGAATTTAACGGCGTTCAATCGCGCAACTTTTAATTAAAAGGTGTGCGAACTTGCTGATCTCTTTGTCATAGGGTGGTGTAGGCTATGTGAGTTTTTTCATGCAGGTCTCAATACCGACACTTCGGGAGATTCATGCTACTCTGTCGCGAGCGAACATTTAATCGTCATGTCATGAGTTCACCCGGGAACATAGCTTAGGAAAACACTAGGCAGGACATGCATTAGTGAATAATGCTGGTGCAAGATAAAATTTATAGAACATTTGGGATTGTTGCTACATGCACCATTCTGAGTAAATTTTATACACATAAATATATTGAAATTCTCAATACATATATGAGCGAAGAGGCTTAGGCACTCAACACTTTTAGATGGCTCCATTTCATTAGTGAATAATACAACTAGGAGCTTAAACACTCGTTAGGCTCTATATTAGTGAACAATTCATCTAGGAGCTTGAGTTTCAATACAATATGAAGAGCGGCATAGGCACTCATCAAATTTTGATATATTCTTCAAATTCCTTGCGGAATACGGACATATCAAGGTCTATTATTTCCGATGTCGGGTCCGGTAGATAGACTTTTACAATTTTAGCCTTGAACTAAAATCCACCATCAATATTAGGTCCCATGCCTAGCACATAATGGTTGCACTATCGTGGGGTAGGCATTAGATGGTGACAAATAAAGATAAAACTTATGAGACAAAGTTAGATGTTACTAGGAGAGATGGGTCGTCCTGTCCTTGGAGCATGTCACATTCAAGAGGCGTTCCGGTGAGCGTTCCCCTAGCGTGATGTCGGTTGTCCCCAGGTATATTAGGTATATGGTTGGTTGGATTCTGAAACTATTAATGACGATGTCGTAATCCTCGACTCTGATGAGTATGAGCCCTATCATGAGTAATATCCTTAAAATTCTACTGAAGCAATTTTCTGAAAATGATGTTGAAGCACCTCCCAAAGAGAATGTTGATGTAGCTTCCGGAAAGCGTGTTGAAGCGGCTCAAGAGGATGTTGAAGCGGTTCCGGAGAGCGCGTTGAAGCATCTTCTGAAGCGAAGGTCGAGGCGGATCCTGGAGAGAGTGTTTATGCAACTTCTGGAGAGAACGTCGAAGCGAGTCCCGGAGAGAGCGTATAAGCGGCATCTGGAGAGAATGTCGAAGCGCATCCCGGAGAGAGCGTTGAAGCAACTTCCTTTGGAGAGCGTTGAAGTGATGAAATGCCTTTTTCTGGAGAGAGAGCTGAAACTCCTTCTTCTGGAGAGAGAGCTGAAACGCCTTCTTCTGGAGAGAGAGCTGAGAGCTGAAACGCCTTCTTCTGGAGAGCGTTGAAGCGGCTTCTTCTTCAGTTTGATTTCCCCTTGTAAATTACATGCTTCTTGATTGACCATCTCTCTTGTGTTGAAGAAGTTCTTGACTGACGGCGAAGGAATTTCATGTTGAGCCTCAATCCCCAAGCGTGATTTATATGGTTTTATCTTGTATGGTCGGTGGGTTTACCATAAAGATATCGCCATCTCTCCTCCGTGATTCTATTACTTCTCCATGGAAAAATAAAATATGCAGAAGTTCGGATTACCTCTGTCCGTAACAGTTATTGCTATGGTGAAGCTCGGGATGGTATCAACAAACGAGCAACAACGGTTCTTGGAAGCGACTGTGATCAGAAAAGACTGGCATGGAGAGGCGTGATAGCTACGGGCACGAAGTTGGCAGTCTTCATATAGTGGTAGAGCTTGTCTCATTGTTATAGGGAGAAGCTAATGATGGATCCGATATCTTCCTTGATGTTGCCTCATGGAACGAAAAAGAGAGAGACAGTCTCCTGCCCACGAATATCCATTGAGCCTTTGATTTGATACATGTTGTCACACCGGGTTCATGAGGTCGTCTTTACATCTGCGTTGCGTTTCATAGACGTCCAGGAATATCGCTGGTCTTTGACAATACGGCTGATTTCTTGAGTATATCCTCGTCTTTGGACATCTTGGAATCCTGATGATAGCGTGCTTGCATCTTTCTAAATTCAGCATCTTTGAGATGGGTAGTGCTAAGCAGTCCCCAGTCACACTCCTTTGCAATTATTATCTTTGGATCGTGTCTTTGAGGAGTATGGAAGTTTCTTCACGTGAATGATTTAACTAATAGGCTCTGTAAATATGATAAAGCTCTTTTCATGGAGAACCTGTATGTACCTCTTGACTCCCAGGTTCAATCTCCTTTGGTAACGCAACTACTTCTTCTACGGGAGACGAAATTCATAAAGCGTTGATGTAGTTTTGAAAGTGATAAGTAGAACTTCGTTCAAAGACTTGTAAAGATTTGATTTCAGACTTAATTTTGGTTTCACTTAATCTTACGAGAGACTGGGACTCAGGATTCCACCAATAAATCTATTCATGCGATTCATATAGTTATTCTAGACAATTATAGCTCAAATAGAATATTGACTCCGTTTCTTAGCCAAGGTAAATTTTTGAAAAGAAACGACTGTAAATATAAAGCATAGGATATCAAAAGACTTAACCTAAGTATAACCCATCAATTGAAGTCACAACCGTTCAATAAAAACCATAAAACAATTAATAATCCATGCAAAAAGTCATGAAAGAATTAAATATAATTACCACACGCATGAAATATGGCTTCCTCCGTGATCCCAGTGTTGGGGTTTAGCTCCTCATATTATTCACGTGCTCAAAATAGTTGTTCATAGCTCAAATAGGTGAAAAACAAGAGAAAACTAATAAAGCAGACAGTTTGCAACTCTGCAACGGTGTTACAAACAGCTGTTACAACGGGTTGAACTGTTACAGAGAAAAGATGACAAGCTTATGATATAGGTTATATATTATTGTTGAACAACGAACTTCTGTTATGCTGTTTGAAAAAAAAGACTGCTTCTGCGACTGTCCTCGTCTGTCCAATGTTCTTCGGCTTCGTCTTCTTCCTCCTGCTTTAGCAGCAGCAGAGAGCTTCTGTGCAAGTCTTCTTTCTTGGATTCTCTGGCCTCTGACCAGACCCCTAACTCCCGATTACCATGTTATGACTCCTTCTCAACCTATATATAGGAAACAGGACCAAAAATACTCGATAAAATCTCCCCTGCCTTTCACCAAAAGTTACGGAGTTATCTTTTTTTATTTTCTGCCAAGTAACGATAATAACTCTGCCACCTCAGTTAAAGTGTCTTTTGATGGTTATGCACTTCCCAAATCTGGAATATACGAATCCATGAAGATTATACCTTATCCCATTGCACGTAACTGCCAAAGATAAATTAAAACAATGCCGAGAATATCTTTCCTGACTTGTCGACAACTCTTATTTTCTCTCAATTTTAGCACGCGTAGAAATCCTGTTGTGTTGTCACAACTAGTGCCAAATCCAACAGCTGAGAAATCCAACAAAACATCGACCAAATATTTCCATGTTTCCGTAAATAGTTTTCTCCCCTATTTTGTCCTAACCCAATTTAATTGGAGTAAAGGGCTATACCAGACGTTTCAAATGTTGAAGAATGGTTACCCCCTAACCAGAGTAGGGATGCGATTAGCGGCTGCCTGGAAATGGGATGCTCCTTAGTAATTAGGTTACCCCTTATCCAAAGTGAGAGTCCAAATAGCAAATGTCCTCCTACGAACGCAAAAACCACTTTTCGAGCCAATTTCGCCGCAAAATCGTATTTCTCCATAAACACCTACAAAGATATAAAATAACCAAATAAGTACCAAATCGAGCACTAACAATATATACAATTGAGATCGAAATAGACATATCAATCTGTCTATCAAGCGTCTCTCATTGATGTTGAGGACATCGCTATCTTCTTGAGGCTGCTCCCTTGAGGTGTCGGCTCCAGTAGATCTAAAGATGTCCTAGGCTCTCTCTCGTCCGGGCTGACATGATAGGCGAACCCTTTATGATGATTTGGAGATGAAAATATTCGTTGAATCTTCCGAAACGCTTCCTTGCCCATGAAGCTTTGGAGTTCCTTCACAGTTCGCGGAGGCGCCATCATGAGGATATCTTGGGTCTTGGATGGGTCCACTTTGATTCCCTCAGCAGTCACTTGGAGTCCCAGAAATTTGCCTGAAGAAACACCGAAAGCGCATTTCAAAGAATTCATCCTCAACTTGTATTCACGGCACTCGAACACTTGTCGTAAGACTCCTGTGTGGGCCGTCCGAGATTTTGATTTGACTACTATATCATCCACGTAGTCTTCAACTTGTTTATGCATCATGTCGTGGAATATTGCTGTCATAGCGCATTGATACGTTGCACCGGCATTCTTTAAACCAAATGGCATTACAGTATAATAAAAATTTCCGAGAGGAGTTCGAAAAGCGGTCTTACTCGGGTCATGCTCATACATCCTTATCTGATCGTAGCCGCTATATCCATCCATGAAGGAGAACACGCCGTTTCCGCTGGTGGCATCCACTAACATGTCGATGTTAGGTAGAGGAAAATCATCTTTGGGGAAGCATCTGTTCAAATCTCTGAAATCCACGCAGCACCTGATCTTTTGATTTATTTCGTGTCTGAACTACCTCGAAGACTGTTTAACTGTCTTGGATCCAGGTATGACATGTAGATGACGGGTGACCAATTTTTCATCTAAATCGGGCATTTCTTCATACGTCCAAACGAATATGTCTTGGTACTCTTCGAGAATTTCCACGAGCTTTGTGCGTTCATCCGTACACAAGGTTGAGCTGGCGGAGATAGGCTTAGGAGATTCCTCATTCACGATGTTAACGATTTCGATCTCATCAGTTGTGGAGTTTGTGCTATCTTGCATCTGTAGTGCATCATCTAGCACTTCTTCTTCTTGTGGCTCGTCGTTGTTGTAGCATTCCGTTTGGCGGAGAGACTGGGTAACAGTCTCCCCTGCTAATTTCTAACAGCAGCGTAGGTCCACGGTTTTCCCTTTCTGGTCACGACTTGCCATAAAAATTCGTTCCCTCTTAGTGTGAGTGTGGGTCGCGGATTCACATAATGAAGGAAAATTGAGACGCCTTGTCAGCAAAGATGCATCATGGGGCTTAGCCTTCAATGATGCAAGTCGGTCCTCCTCTTGGATTGACGCCCACGTGCGGAGTGGGATGCAATGAACTTTTACTTATTCTTCGCGTGGAGCTTCTCTTGGTTCAAACAATTTCACTCCACATATTGGTGCGTAAGGATATAATGATGCAGGAATACGGAAGACTTCTTTATTCAGCATAGTCTTCAGGCATTGGTGATACGTAGAGGGGACGACCTTATTTCCATGAAGCCATGGTCTCCCCAGTATCATATGGTAGTCCGACTCCTTTTCTATGACTTCTAATTTCACCTTTGATTGGAGGATCCCTACATATAAATTCAGATTGACATACTCGTACGTGTTGGTTTGGTTTCCTTCAAAGTCTGTCATCGTGGTAGGCTGTCGCACGATCTTGCTTGGGCGAACCTTAGCCGTCCTGAGTATCTTGAGAGTAATCACATTCGAAGACGCTCCTGTGTCGATGAGGGCCCTCTTGAACTATGAATTCTTGATGCGTGCAGTAATGTGTAGGGCCCGGTTGTGACCTTCTTCCGCCATCATGTCTTCTTTTGTAAATGTAACATTATTCACAGACATCTCTGGTGTTTTTGAGGCTTCTGGACACAAAGGAGTTAAATGCACTTCCAGGGCTATCTGGTTGATTGCAGCAAACGTCTCCGCCCGCTGATTCTTAGAGAGGTGTAAAAGTTCGCATAAACTTTATACTAGAGAAGCCGCTTCCTGATCCACCGACCTATGGTTCATAGTGAAACTATTGAATTGAGGAGTATCGTTGTGAGGATCAGTCCCCAGTGTAGAAATCTCCGTGACAAGAGAACCGCTCATATCCGATATCATCTTGATGAGGAGATCGAGTATGATGTTTATTGTTTCTTTGATCAGGTCCATGTTCTTCGTGTGAATCTCTGCACCCATGCTAACTCGATCAATGTTGGGATTCTTCCGGTTACACCTACGGATGCACCGTTGGGAAGAAGGGTATCTTCATTAGAGGAACTTCGACCTGGATTTAAAATTGGTGGGGGAGTCCTAAGACCAACCATTTTGAAATCAGCCAAATGGGATTGGGTATTGAAGAAATTGACTTCACAACCGAGAGATTAATCTCCCACTGTGGTCGCCAATTGTTTGAGGGTGAAAACTGTTTCTGCTGGTTTTGGTAAATTTGGGTGTGTGTGGATGAAAAACGAATCTAAACCCTAAACAAATGCACTGCACGGGAGTAATTTAGATTCGAGAGATCAATCTGTACAATTCTGTCCTAAACCAAGAAATAGCCGTTCCAGACTTGATTCGGTCACAAAGTGAAGGAGATGGGGTTGATCTTAGGGAGGGAAGCGAAGAAGTTGTTGAGATTGTGAAGGTGATGTTTATGACTTGTATCAGAATGTTGAACTGGCTTGCATAATGTAAGCTATCAGTTCTGGGTGTTTTCTGGATACGTAGTTAAAAATACTTAGTTTTCTGTCTGTGTTGGAAATAGGTGAAGGACCTATTTATACAAGTCATTGAGCGCAACCCTCATCTCGTAGGAAGTGAAGGAGGTGAAGTGATGGAGTAGTGTGGTCGTGTAAGGATAATGATTTTCACAAGATCACATCTTTGCCCACTTCCCTCATCACTGTTAACCGTCCACCTTTTCATGACACCTTCTTGTAATGGCATGTTGCACGCTGCACGCTGTAAACCGCCAGAACAATACCCCAGTAAGTATCCCCCAGTTTGTGACATGTTTGATGTCTCGAATGAGCGGATCGAGTCGTGGGACCCACCCCAGGAAATATCATACAGTTCTACTAAGTTAAATAACTAAATTATGGAAAGTAATGCTCCTAAATATAGTTATTCTACTCTCGAAGATCTAATGCATGAATTTATGAATAGTTTGGATCGGGAGAACCAACAGCTGGATGAACACAACAAAAAGACTAAAGATACACTTCAAGAACTTCAAGAGGTTATTGACAACCTAAGAAGATAAATGGATCAAATTAAGAAGGAAATAACTAAGGAAGAGTTTTGGCCTCAAAGCCAAATCAATTCTGACGTTCTCATGATCAATAATGGATATATGATTCATGAGTATCTTGAAGATGAGCAACCTTTGGAAAGTCCTTGCAATAATGGTAAATTTATTCCAACTCCGGATCATTATAACGATCACTCGCCTATTTAAAGGGAGGAGAATGGATATGACATAACTGTTGTTATAAATGGTGTAACGTACTCAAACAATGATTTTAGGATTTGCACCAATGAACTAGACTTTCTAGGAGATGATTATGATTCTGATGACGAGTTTGTTGAAGAGATAGTGATTGAGAATGAAACCAAATTGGTTGAAGTTGTGGAAGACCCAATTGAGCTAGCCAAGGATTATAATGATGTGAGATTTTGATTGACGGAAAAACTGACGAAGAATGGCTAAATAGTTTGATAGAGGACCACAATACAAACGAGGTAAATAATTCATTGCAATTCTTTAAGAATGATGAGGATCCTGTAATATAAGAGATTGTGGAAGGTTTGTCTAAACCTTTGCATATTTCCAAATATTTTGATCGACATCACTTAGGATTGGAGTTGTGTGCTTCCAAAGTTTTAACGGATTATTTTACTTCTAAGTATCTACCACTTGATGTGTTTGATTATAGCTTTTTGCAGGTTCAACAAGAGAAACCTATAGAAGTTTCCTTATTTTATGTTCTCTATCCACTTCCGAGTGTAGAAAGGACTTAGTGTGAGGGAAGCTTTCAAGCTATAACAATTTTATTATTCATATGATATGCTAATCATTATTTGAAGTTGTTACTAGAATTGCAGAATTTTTCTGGGAAGACTACCAGATTTTCAGATTGTTGGTATATGGACGATAACAAGAGAGTCGGGCTGACGACTTTAAACCAAGCGCTAAATGGGGGGAAACCCATAGGTTTTGTATATTTAAACCCTTTTATTTTTTTGTTTTCATATCATATCTGCATCCCCATGTTTAATTCCATTGATTCCGGAATTTATTTTAGAAGAAAGTTATGACGAATACCATTTTGTAGAAAAGACGTAGATGAACAACTTTTGTGAAATGGTGTTTTTCCAAATTCCTTACCAATTTGTACAGTTTTTGCGTTTTATCTGCTGCTACGGCAGAATTCAGAATTTTCAGTTTTACACATTGAGGACAATGTGGAGTTTAAGTGTGGGGGAATCTTTTGCATATAGAGTTTTTAGACTTTTTGAGTCAAAATTTTTAAATTTTTGTATATATTTGAATAAGACCGCCAACTTGTAGAGATTTTAGAGTCACTAGCATACTTCTAGGTATGTTTACATAGAGATTTCTGACCGACATAACTGAACTTGAAAGTGTTAGGGAACTATGTTTGGATTTCTTGCTTGTTAGAGTGTCAAATAATGGATTTAATCATGCCGGTGATGCAAATTTGGAGCAGGAAGAAATGCATTATAGGAGTTGCTGATCGATCATTAATGGAGACTACCTATTTTCAAATCAACAGAGGCACTAGACCAAATTTCTTTGTAGCTGACTAAAGAGCTTTCTTTTGAGTCTGTGCCACCGTACGTTAATTCCGGGTAGAATGGTGAGCTACCCAACCTCCCACCAATAGAAGTACTATTTTTGATCTCTTGAATGCTAATTTTGTCAATCATGAGGGTGACGTCTATAGATGAAAACCACCTTCTTGTAGTTTTATATGCAGTTAGCATCATTCTCTCTCTCGCCAACAACAGGTCCATAGAAACACCATCATCATCAACAAGCGGAGCGACATCAAAATCTACAAGGAAAGTTGAAGACGTTTGAGGTTTACAATCAACAATACAAGAAAGAGAAAATTTCATATTCAAGTAAGAAACATACAATGAGCAGATTTTCTAGAATACAAACCATAGTTTGGACAACTTAACCTAGATAAAGAGCGTCCAGGATGCATTCTGAGGAAAGTTAAATCCATGGTTGTGGTTTGCTTTAATTAAAATTAATCATTATGAGTGTTTTATTAATTAGTGTCTCATTAATCTCTCATAATGAATAATTTATTAAATTTCATCATTAAATATCCTCTTAATTAATCTAATAAATATGTATTTTTACATTACTAAATAATTTAATTTTTTTTTACTATATCAATAGAAATTAGTGGTTAGTACTGGAAGAAGTAGTGGCTGGTAGAAGTGGTGGTGGTGGAGGCGATAATATCAGTGGTGGTGGAAAAAATAATGCCAATGGGTGGTTTTATGATGGCGATGTTAGTGAATAGTCGTGGATAATATTAGTTTTGTATATTTCAACACAAGCAACATTATATCGTGAAAGATGTAGTTGGTCATCACGATTGACAAAAACAATATCATATATTTAGGATGATACCATACCATTTAAAAAAAATGATCAGAACCGCGGGATCACCTAAACGGTACCCTTGCTACCTTTAGCACCCGGTTGTATAAATCATGGTTCTAACCGTTAAAATAAAATTAATTGCAATACAACAGAGTATATAAAAATAAAAAATATAATGGAATAAATTAATTAACGATCTAAGCTTGTTCAACCGTAATTTTACTCATGATGTTTGTGATTTAAAAATTAGAAGTACGACAACCGGCCAACGGGAGGTGGGCGACGATTGTGGTGGAGAAATAATTGGTATTATATATGGTATTGTAATGGTGGCGACGGATGGTGAGTAGTTTTATATCGCTAAAAAATAAGTAAAATTATAAATTAGAAGTTGGTTGATTGTCTTATTAATAAAATAAAATAAACTCGGTTAAAATACCTGAATGATCAAAAGAAAAACAAAAAAAAAAATCCACAAAATGTCACGTTATATAATTACTACAAACAAACGGGCACAAGTCAAAATCAATACAAAAAAATTTACTTCTTATCGAGATGTGTCGTTATGGTAAGGGTTGTACCCTAGATATGTATACTTTCCTGCCTATTTCTTTGTATACTGTATTATAAAATGAAGCTTTGCTAAGTTAGGAAAGATAAAGATCGGTTCTGATTTTTCCTCCCAATTGTTAAATTCATGGTTTCGTTCTATCCCATGAATACACACTTTAATTGAGAAAAATTCATTACATATTCTCTTATTCCCATCTCAAAGTCTAGATCAAAATGGAAAAATTTGATCAACTGAAAATTACAAACCTACCTTCCCATAAAACTGAACAATTGATTCTCTCTCTCACATTCGATATGATGAGTGGGTTTGAGAACTCTAATTCCTTACTTTGGAGCAAACGAAAATCAGAAATGAAGTTGGGAAGGGAGATAGATTGCAGAAAGGAAAAAATTCAAGAGTATAGTTCCGCTCAATCTTCTTTCAATTTTCTCTCAATCTTCGTCCACCAAAACGTACATCTGTGACCAGTCAAACTACTCTGAGCTAACAACATTTGAGAAAATATTTTCTTTTTTACATTGTTTCATGTATGAATGTTTAGGGTTTCTATCATTTTCTTGAATATCATTTGTTGTATATTTAGCTGAAGTATACATTTTCAAATATATCCTTAGTGATTACAATAACCTCATGGTTAAATTTAGGGGTGCATGTATTTTGTGATTAAAATTTGGATATCACAGGTTGTCGAGGTTTCAATATATTCACAACCTTTTGGTTTAGAAAGGTGATTTTTTCAAGAACCAATTTTTCGTTTCTATTTGTTTAGATATTAGTGGAAATAGAATTTTCATTTCATCTTGACAGATAAACTTACACAGAAACTTGTAAGATTATTCAGATTACACGTTATAATTTGACAATAAATTGGTATTTGTAAAATGATCTTACATGTATAAAAAAGCCCTTATTCTTCGGGCTTCTGTTTCAAAGTCTAGAATAATTTGACTAGAAGCTATTTTCAGTAAATAATCTGACATGATTATACGTAATTTGTATAACATCCATGCCATAATGGATTCATTCTTGGAAAAGTAAAAACTACGGTTGTAAAATGATCAGTTTAATTAACTTTCAATAATAAATTTTCTATTGATATTTCATAATAAATATTTTTTAATTAATCAAATAAATATATTTCCATTAATACAATATATAATAAATTTATTTTATATTAAATCAGTAGGCATTAATGGTAGTTGTGATGGTGGGCTAGGCTGGTGGATCGGCGCCGGGATAATGATGGTGGGTGTTAGTGAGAATGGTGGATTGACGACGTTAATGGTGGTGGTGGTAGTGGGATGAAAAAGGTCTCCTAAGGTTATTTAGTTGCCCTTATTAAAAAAATTATTTGATATTAGTTTTTCAGGAAATATCCATTGAGAGAGTTTCTTTTCAATTTAATAAAAAAATAATTACACAGCAGGCAAGCGAGCAACAAACTGCACCGCGATCTCTTATTAGTTTTTAAATTTTTTTTTTGTTTTTATTTTTATCTTTTTAAAATTAAAATAAATATTAAAGACCAGATTTTTCTAGGGAGAGGATAAGTCAATAGCTATGGTTTTTAGATTTGTCGGGTTGGGCAAGTAAGAAGATGAAACCTATAAAAAGAAGTTGACCATATACAAGGCTACACGCGAATCAATTGTAATTGATTTAGTTTATCATATCTCTCTCTATTCTCATTTTTTGTCATGATTTATGTTTTTTCCATTTCTCCTCGACTTCATATGATTATGCATGCTTGAGAAATAGTTCATGGTAATAGGTAAAGAGAGAATATAAGTAGATAAAAAACGAAATGGATCAAGAATTACAGATTATTAAACTTTAGAAAACACAAATCTATGTAAATTTAGAATAATTTATATCACCAAAGGGAGAAAAATAATCCTTGAAGCTAACAGATTTTGTAAGATTAATCAAATTGATTTTGAAGTAATTTTGTGTTTCATATTTGTTATAAATTTGGTGAACGACCTTTGATGATTTATTTCTTTTTGAATAAGGGACACTACTTTGTTTTGAAGAAGTTAATGAAATGGTGTTCTATTACCCATAGGCCCATAGGATTTTCAAGAGTTGGTTAATGTTTAACTATATTTGTCCTAAAGGATTGTATGACTTGCAGATATAGTATTAAAATATTTGAGGCTAAGACATGTTTATTAACGAACACCTCAAAAATATTTAGACTTGGATCAACTTGATCGATTTTTAGCAAACAGTTATGATATGTATGAACCGATGGATATATTTGAAATACATATCATTTCCCGTGTCGTTACGGCACGGGTTAAGCCCTAGTATATATACATGTTGAAGACTTACACATAAGGAGCGGAATTCTATATCTAAGTATGGGGACCTATTTACAAGAGCGAAGAAAACCAAAAGATGAGAGTTATTGAAGTTTATGATACGAAGACAATACAAGTTGTGAAGAACAAAGTGGTAAAGTACTTCTCTCATGGCCATGTTAATTTTAATTTCGTTATTAATTTTGTAGTTGCAATCTTTTTATCAAACGGAAAAAAAATACAAAAAAAATAACAAAAAAAAGACGAAAAAAAAATACAAAAAAGAAAAA
Source organism: Papaver somniferum (assembly GCF_003573695.1). Classification (NCBI taxonomy): domain Eukaryota; kingdom Viridiplantae; phylum Streptophyta; class Magnoliopsida; order Ranunculales; family Papaveraceae; genus Papaver; species Papaver somniferum. The sequence goes on from NC_039365.1 coordinate 44,760,135, forward strand.
ATTGAAAAAAAAATTGAAAAAAAAAAAGAAAATACAAAAAGATTTGCATTTAGGTTGTTATTTGTTCAATAAGGCCATGGGGAAGAAAAATCTATAAGGAAGTTTCGAGCAACAAGGAAATTGAAGAGAAAGAGTTACATATTGTCAGAGTTCTACGAAGTTCAAGAGTTTATCATTAACGGTTGAAGACCGAAGACCAAGAAGATGAAGAAGACGAGCCGATCGAAGACTTTTCTATTGGATGATGTGAGAGTGGTGTTATCATCATTGCAATCGGATGTGAAGGTGGTAAGTACTCTCATCCTCGATAATAGCGGTTGATTTCCTTTCTTAGAGATCATCAGAAAAAGTCTTTTATTTTCCACGATTTTGTGGAGTCTCCAGAAATTATTTCGGAAGGTTTCCTTCCCACCATTCAACGTGTGTAGGATTTCTCTCTTCATTCCTACCTGCACACATGTGAGACCCATAAAAAAGCCGTCTTATTGAGTGCAATTATCATAAAATCCTTTTAAGTGAGGCAGAAGTCGAGGCGAAATGCTTATCGATCGCTCTCAAACACGCGTTCTCTCATTATGGTGTGGTTATTTCTCACTCAACATTTAAGAATGAGAATATGTTCTTTGGTATTTTTAACTTCTTATTACTAGCATGCAGAAACTCTATGTCCTCATAGCTCTTTGGATGCTTGGGAAGCTGAAATGCTTTGAAGTTGGAGCAGGTTTTGTGGGTATATCTCTTATAAGCCCTCACGAGACAATAACTCGTCCACTAAGGACACCTAGGGGTTTAAAGGCTTGTTCCACATGCTAAGTGCAACCGTATCCTCGGCGAAATGGAGTTGTTGTAGTTTAGTTTAGTTTGCTCGAGGACTAGCAGAAGGCAAGTGTGGGGGAATTTGATAAATGCATATTTTACATATATTTAGTGTCAATTCCCTGCTGGTATTTTTTATCTTTCCGGTGAACTATTTTATATTACGCTTGTTTCTTGTACTTGTCTTTCATTAGGTGAATCATCCAAAAAGAAATGGAAATATCTACAAAAGTGTAGTTTACAAGTGAAGAAGGGCCAAAGACCAGTAGAACTCGTTCAAACGGAGGATTTCTAGTCATCAGTTTGTAGAGTACAAGAAGATTAAGTCAATGGCGAAAGAACAAAGCCATCACTTTGTAGAGGACAGGAAGATGAAGTCAATGGCGAAAGAACGGAGTCATTCTGAGTTCGTATGAGCAAGTTATAAGCAAGACAAGAACTTGAAAGACAAAAGGGCAAAATGTCATTTTAAAGGTCAAGTGCTATTGGCACCCCAGCTGTACGTTAAGGGACATTCATTATGTTAAGGGGTGGACTGTTTCAAGGAAACTGCTAAAGGCAGTCATGTCATTTAATGGGGGGAAGCTGGAAATCACATTCTGTTAAGAGCACCCTTCCTAATTACTCAAGGCTGCCAGCTTCTTCTTCACTACCATATCACGACAAGTTCAGGGAAAAGTGCTGCTGGTGATATTCATGCCGTTGGAGATGGATCGTGATGAGACTTCAAGAAAACAAGAGAATGAAGGACGAGTTGGTTGTTGCCATTATCAAGAGTTTATGCGATCATTGGTGATTCTCGATGAGGTTCGGTGATGATGGTTGCTGAGTTCTTAGTTGTTTATTGCCATCATGACAGAGAAGATGGAGCTGAGTTGATACTGCTGATGATGATGTTCTATGCCATTGGTAGCGAAGGATGATGGAATGGGTGTTTGAGCTGGAGATTGTGTTGGCGCAATGCGGAAATGTGATGGGTTTATGGAAATGAATTTAGGAAGAGAGGTTCGTTAATTGAATGATAAGTGAGGCTTATATTAATTTGGAAATGAAATATTACAAGAAGTTTTAGTTTAGCACTTTGGCTCACCTAATTTACAAAAGCACTTTGGCTCTTGATGTCTAGTACTCACTCTTAACTCTCACTCTGGCTTTCTTACTTCACTCACTTTGATTTTGGATGATTACAAATGAAACTATCCTTGCCTATTTATAGGCCAAGCTAACTGATACTAGTTTCTTCTAGAGTATTCTTTATATTTCTAGCACTAAGCAACCGACCTTGCCACTTCGAGAATTCTCTAGCTGATGATAGCAAACTTTAGTTTGCTTTAGAACATTCTTTGACCAACTCTTGTCTGGTTTGACTAACTAGATTTTTTTGGATTTTTAATATCACAAATTAATTAATATTTCTAACACCCCCTCTTAATTTGTGATGTTAAGATTCTCTTTGAAATGATTGAACTTATCCACCGTGACTGCTTTTGTAAAGATGTCGGCATTTTGTTCTTGTGTTGGACAAAATTGGAGCTTAATTTCCTTGTTTTCTACCAGTTCTCTGATGAAGTGGTGTCGTAGCTCTATATGCTTCGTCCGTCCGTGGAATACTGGATTTTTTGTCATAGCAATTGTAGACATATTGTCACAGTAGATAGTTGTCGGCTGCTTTTGCCTTTGTTGTAGGTCGGTCATTATTCTTCTCAACCATACTGCCTCACATGCTGCACTTGTTGATGCTATGTATTCTGCTTCGGCTGACGATAATGCCACCGTACTTTGTTTTTTTGAACTCCAAGAGATAACTTTTGTTCCCATACAGAAAACATAGCCTGATGTGCTCTTTCGGTCTTCAATAGAACCTTCCCAATCGCTATCTGTGAAGCCAATTAAATCATTATCTTTTTCTCTTGTATACTTGATGCCGAAATCCTTCGTTCCCTTGATATACCGAAGAATTCTCTTTGCGGCTGCATAGTGTAACTTGCTTGGCTCGCTCATAAACCGAGAAACAATACTGGTTGCATTGACGATGTCTGGCCTTGTATTCGTTAAGTAGATCAGTGAGCCGACTAGACTTCTGAATAAGGTTGGATCAACTTTTGTCGCTCCATCATTTTTTACCAATTTCTCATTGGTACCCATTGGAGTTGCAATTGGTTTGCAATCCATCATGTTGAACCTTTTCAGTAAGTCTTCTGCATATTTTTCTTGGGAAATGAATATTTCTTCCGGAGATTGTTTTACTTGAATCCCAAGAAAATATCGCATAAGTCCTAGATCTGTCATCTCATATTCTTTCATCATCTCCTTCTTAAATTTTTATGCCATGTCTTGTTTTGTGCTGGCGTAAATTAAATCATCAACAGACAGACGATTAGGAAATCTGTACCTTGTTTTCTTATGTAGAGGGATGGCTCACTTGGACTCTTTTCGAATCCATTATCTCGGAAATACTTGTCGATTTTGCTGTTCCATGCATGCGGTGCTTGCTTGAGGCCATATAGTGCTTTGCGGAGACGATAAACCATATTTTCTTTTCCTTTTCGGACATATCCTTGAGGTTGTTCAACGTACACCTCTTCTTCAATTTCTCCGTTTAGGAACGCCGACTTTACGTCCAATTGGTAGACCTTCATTTTTAGTTGAGCTGCCAAAGCTAACACCATCCGGATTGTTTCCATGCGAGCGACTGGGGCGAATGTCTCGTTGTAGTCGATTCCTGGTTGCTGGGAATATCCTTTTGCAACTAGCCTTGCTTGTGCTTTTGAATTGACCCATCTTCATTATATTTGTCTTGTAGACCCATTTCAGACCAATTATTTCTTTATCAATTGGCTGATTGACAAGCTCCCATGTCTTATTTTTCTCGATTACTCGCATTTCTTCGTCCATGGCATTCTCCATTTTTCTTCTTTTGCCGCTTCCTCATATTTTTGAGGTTCTAGTGCTATAAATGCACAATTAGATATTATCATAAATATCTCTTAGGGAACGCACCTTTCTAGGTGGGGCACTTGATTCAGATGAACTTGGACTTTGTTGTGACTAGGAGATCTCGGGCTTGCTGGTGGAGTGTTTTCTTCTTGGTGTGACAGATCTGGCTCTTCTTCGATGAGTAGTGGAGACTCGTGGTTATCTGGTTCATCATTCCAATCCCAAGCTTTGAATTCATCAAAGATAACATCTCTTGATATTACCAGTTCCTTTGTATCTGGCTTTAGAAGTCTATAGGCTTTAGACTCCTCGCTATATCCGATGAATATTAGCTTTTCTCCTTTTTCATCGAACTTTTCTCTATGTTGGGATGGAATATGTGAGTATGCTAACGCAACCAAAAATTCTGAAAGAAGTTACCTCGGGCTTTTTCTTATGCCAAGCCTCGTATGGAGTTTGTTGTGAACCGCTTTTGTTGGGAGCGATTAAGGATGTAACTGCTGTGTTGACTGCTTCCGCCCAGTAGGTGTTGGGTAGCTTCCTTGCTTTTAGCATACTGCGAGCCATTTCCACGATCGTACGATTTTTCCTTTCCGCGACGCCGTTTTGTTGTGGAGTGTATCGGACGGTGAGCTCCTTTTAATTCCATTTTCTTTGCAGTAGTTGATAAACTCTTTTGAAGTAAATTCTCCACCACGGTCTGTACGGAAACTTTCAATTGATGGCCACTTTGCTTCTCTGCCAGCGCCTTGAATTCTAGGAATTTAGTGAATGCCTCGGACTTTTGCTCGAGAATGTACACCCACATCATCCTGGTATAATCGTCCACGAATAAAGAAAATATCTTCTGTTGTTGAGTGAAGTTGTTCTTGTCGGACCGCAGATATCAGCGTGCACCAATTCGAGGGGCCTTCTTGCTCTCCACGATGTCTTGTAAATGGAAGTCTATGAAACTTCCCAAGAATACAACCTTCACATACTTTATCTCCACCGTCGATATTGGGAAGACCAATTACCATGCCTTTTGATTTTAGAACCTTTAAGGATCTGTAGTTGAGATGCCCGTATCTCAAATGCCATAGCTTTCCTTCGTCAATATGGTTGGTACTCATTGCACAATTTTCAATTGATGGCATAGATAAGGGAAAGACAAAATTTCCTGACATTTTTACTTTTGCCACCAATTGTTAATTTTATCATAAATTGTGCATTCTCCGTCTTCGAAATGTAGTGAGTACCCTTTCTTATAAGTTGTCCAACACTTAATAAATTTTGAGCTAGGCCAGGAACATAAAGAACATCAGATATGTATCGAGTTTTACCTGACCTTGTACGTACGGATATGACTCCGCTTCCTCAACATTCTGAACTTTCCATCTCCATCCGAGCTTGACCCGGTGGAATCTCTTGCTCCTCCAATTTTACGAAATATTCTTTGTTTCCTGTCATATGGCTGCTGCATCCGCTGTCGACATACCATATACCTTGCGCTTCTTGTTGCGAGGTGAGGCAGGATTAAATACTTGATTTTTGAGAATCATTTTCTCGGAATAGTTGCTTCATTATTTTTAAACCACAATCTTTTTCCATGTGATTTAAGTTCACATTTGGTGCACTTGTACTTGCAATTTTCAGTTGCATGGCCAAACTTTTTGCAAACACGCATCGGAGATTTGAGGAGTAATTTTTTCCGTACCTTGGTTGTTGTTTCTATATAACCTCCTTTTCCTCTTACACGTCCGCGGTAGAAATTTCTGGGTCCTTGAGTTGACGTCGACCCTTTCTCGTACTGCGAGTTGGATGACGATCCCCCTCTGGAGCTTTCTTTCTGGCTTCTGTATTTTCTTCTCACTGAAATTTATTTTTGATTGAAATGCCTGCTCCAATGGTTGCTCCGCGAACCTATTTATCCTTTTCTCGTGCGCCTCGAGTGAACCCATTAATTCGTGTACCGAGAGAGTCGATAAATTTTTGGACTCTTCAATGGCAGCGACGATGTGATCGAATTTGAACGGTAAGCTCCTTAAAATCTTTTCTACAACTCTTTTATTTTCTATGGTACCTCCATAACTACTAATTTGATTTACTATACCAGTAACTCTTGAAAAGAAATTCTGGATAGTTTCATTTTCTTTCATAAGTAGATTATCAAAGTCTCGCCATAAGTTTTGTAGTTTAATGGAGATTACCTTTTCTGATCCTTGGAATGCTACTTTGAGAATATTCCAGGCCTCCTTTGAAGTTTTCGCCACCGAAATTCGAGGAAAAATAGTTTTGCTTACCCCTTGTTGTAGAAATAGTAGTGGTTTAGCATCCTTCTTCTTGTTTTCTTTGTACTCCTTTTTCTCTGCATCCGTCCATGACGATAGAGCTTCTGCCGACTCGGGTACCTTATAACCATCTTCCACAAAATCCCATAAGTCTTGTGAAATGAATAATGTTTTCATTTGTAAACTCCAATAATCATAACTCTCACCATCAAAAATTGGAATTAGATTTTGGGAATAATTGAAACCTTGAATACTTTGGTTAATTGCCATGGGTAGAGTTTTAGGATTACTGGGTTAGGTTTGCTCTGATACCAAATTTGTTGGCGCAATGCGGAAATGTGATGGGTTATGGAAATGAATTTAGGAAGAGAGGTTGGTTAATTGAATGATAAATGAGGGTTATATTAATTTGGAAATGAAATATTACAAGAAGTTTTAGTGTAGCACTTTGGCTCACCTAATTTACAAAAGCACTTTGGCTCTTGATGTCTAGCACTCACTCTTAACTCTCACTCTGGCTTTCTTACTTCACTCACTTTGATTTTGGATGATTACAAATGAAACTATCCTTGCCTATTTATAGGCCAAACTAACTGATACTAGTTTCTTCTAGAGTATTCTTTATATTTCTAGCACTAAGCAACCGACCTTGCCACTTCGAGAATTCTCTAGCTGATGATAGCAAACTTTGCTCTAGAACATTCTTTGACCAACTCTTGTCTGGTTTGACTAACTAGATTTTTTTGGATTTTTAATATCACAAATTAATTAATATTTCTAACAGATTGATGGATCTGTTCTTGGTAGGAAAACAATGAAGCCGCTGTGATGTATCGGTGATGGAAGATATGGGGTAGCTGCTCGGTAACTGAGAAGATGAGTTTGGCAGTGAAGATGGAACTCGGAGGAGTTTGAGAAAGTTCAGGGAGATGCCGATGATCATGGTGATGAGCTAAGAAGAAATCAAGCAAATGGAGTCTGTGATACGGGCACAGTTAGCAAGGAACTGTGAGTTAGTTTTGCTTCTATTGGCAGTGATGGTCTTGTTACTAGCGTTGATGATAAGGGCTGATCAACGGAGAGGATGTAGTGATATTGTTGAGTTCGTTTATAACTGTGAATGGGTTTTGGAAGTTGAACAAGATACGGAACTAGTGAGGATGAATTGCTTGGCCGAGAATTCAGATGAGATGAGCTTCCGGCCGGTAGAAAATCTGGTGAAACGAGCGGGTTTGCTATGTTATTATACATCGAGTTGGGTACATAACTAGAATCAAAAGAAGACACATCAGCTAACATTGCCCCCACGACTCATACAACCAATCAGAAGCCGTAGCCAGGTTGTTAAAATGCTGCGCACAACATCATATCGAAAGCACTTAATTTCTCAACAAGCAAAATACTGTTGACCGACTATGCAGTCCTTATCTAATTAGACATTCACGCGAGTAGGTTTCGGTGAAGGCCTGTATATAGCCTTGTTGCGGCAGCTTTAAAAACAACTTTTGGGAGAGGGAGAAAAGCACAGAAACAGAGAGAAAGGTTTTTATTTAATAGGGTTTACCATAGTAGGGGGAAACCAAACTAATTTCTTCTCCTTCTATATATTTTTTTATGGGTTCCAGTAAATTCATGTGTAGCTAAATTATCACTGATCAGGGATGAATTCAAAGTCCTGCATAATGGAATTCTGATTCTTTTTTACGAGTTTATTTTAAGTTGATTTTTCTTGTCGATTATCTCTATTATTTTTATCGTCTAAGATTACTATTGGGGTTGGTGATACGTGTAATAGTCACTCAATTCCATACACAAGTGGTACATCGCAAAAGCTCACAGAGGGATTCTGTTAAGCAATTGTGTATAGAGGACACTAGTAAGCAGATCGAGCTTATGCGTCTGATGCTAGGATCAACCTAATTCACAAAAATTAATGAATTGGATGGGTTACACCTTGAGAGCTTATTCATGGTGGCTCAGATAGATAGAATCTGGTAGTTGAGCGCTTCTGTATCCAGTGACAACAGGAATTCCGGGGATAGTAGAGCTTATTGCTATTCTACGGTTGGTGATAATAGAAAATTAACAAGAGATAAACAGGTACTTTTATTAAGTTTATGTTCAGTGGCGGAGAATGATTCCCTAATCATCTGTGCTTTCTTATTATATTTTTATTTTACTTTCATCAAACCATCCCCCCCCCCCCCCCCCCCCCCCCCCCCTTTTTACTTTATTTTTGCTCATTCAAATAACATATCAATTACACAACTCTCTGTGGGAACGATCTCTTACTACCGCTATATTACCAATTAGTTAGTGGGAAATATCTTGATTAATTTGTTGCACTTACGACACGCATCACCATCCGACACTGGGATAACAGTTTTTTCCCTAACAATAAACTTATATACTTTTAAAGCTTGAAATACAAGACGGAGGGTCATTTACCCAATTAAGAACAGTTGTAAAAGATTTATCTTCCTTAGCTAGAACATCAGCCACATTGTCTGGTGATCTAGGAACAAAAAAAAAACCTAAAATTTTTGAATAAAAGTTAATTTTTTTTGTTTTACTTCCTCCATAATAGTCGATTTTGCCAATTTAATTGGGAAGGTAATTCATTCAAGTAATCAAAAAGGTTCTTGCAATCTCCTTCAACACTGAAGTTTTAAAATCTACATTCTCTTTCCCATTTAGCTGCTTGTAGAAGTCCTAGTGCTTCTGCTTCTTCTGGAGTTGATGTTGAGATAGGTCATTCGCTTCCTTGTTCAAAATTATATGCATCAGTTCTAAGAATTAAGGAAAAACCTGCTGGTGCAAATTCTGAAATCCAAGATGCATCTAAACTAATTTTACTTTGAAGACTCATGGGAACCTTCCAAGTTGTTGTTTTTCCAGGAAGATTGACCAAATTGTTTGTGTCATTATATTTCTCTTTATGCCAGAAGTTCAAGTATCTCTGTATTTCTAAAGCTAGCTGTAAATAAGATTGTCGTTTCTTTTCAAATGTTCTGTTACATCTTTCTTTCCATACAAACCATTTTTTTTTAATTATAATTTTTGTAAGAAGGACTGGGATGGCCTTATCTATCTAATGCTTACAAATATCTAAAAATATGGTTGAAATTAACTCAAATGGATATGGACCTATATCCCATACAGATTTTGCATATTGACAGTGGAAGAATAGATGTTCTATGGATACATTTTCCTCGCAACCAATGGTACACTTAGGTGAGACATCTTTCATAAATCTGGATAACTTGAGGTTTGTAGAGACTGCATTCTCAAGGAACTTCCATGTGAATTTTTTTATTCTTTGAGAAAGATCTAAAGCCCATAGACCTTTCCTTAAAGAGTCTGACAGACCTAAGTTATTGTTAGAGCACTGCTTGGTCGAACTCTCAAGTGTTGCTATCTCAAGCTTGTTTGTCAAGTTTAGTTGTCAAAACTATAAGTCTTGATTTATAGTTTACTTATAGCTAAGTCTTGTATTACGATAGTTAGTGTAGTTGAGCCTTAGACTCCACGGCGTTTATAGATCGAAGACGAAGAACTACTGAGGGGAGATTGTGGAACCTCATCATCAAAAGGTATGTGGAGGCTTGAAATCATCCACCACTCAAAAATAAATCTAATCTATCTCTTATTTGAAACAAAAGTCATATAGATGTATAGACTTTGATTATACACATTTGATATTTCGAGCTGAGTTTAACTCGCTTACATATTTCTCAAAATATGTGTTGGTAAGCTTTTGCTTTAACCAAGTTTATCTTATATTCTTGCCAAAAGTCAAAAGATAATCATGTGAAAATCGCCTTGTAACATTTTACATGATTTGTGTGAGATAATCATTTGATGTAGACTTGGAATGTTTCGTATTGATCATTCGATCACTTTAAAATTGCCTTGAAACTAATAGTTTGCGTGAGACAACTATTTTCTTCTTCTAAGAATGTTTCAATGATTGAAATGAGAGTATAAGAAAATAAACATGATTGGATATTTTTAGCATTTATGTGTTTTGTGCAACAAATCTCCATTTGGTTAAACTAATCTTGTTTATACTATGTTAACTCGGATTAGTCTTAATCCACATTAAGACATGTTTATGGTATTAATCATGCATTAAATACTAGATTAAGGTTAATGCTATATAAGGTTGAGTATAATCATGACATCTCCTTTAGCTTGACATGTCATATATGTTGTCCAATGTAGCCATGAAGTGTCATCCACTCATGATGGAAAGGTTGGAGTTGACATGTGGCAAGCATGACTAGGACTTTCTTCTAGCCTCACAAGTTTTCTTTAAAAGCAAATCTGTTTTCATTCCATCATGGAGAAATATGAGGAAATACAAGTTGATGATAAGTCATGAAATTTTTAGTGTCTTGTGTTCTATTTCCTTGTACTACAACCTGACTTAGTATGCATCATATGTTCTAGTGTTATATGGTGTTGTTTTCAGTGAGTTGTTGAGTATGCTAATGCTAGTTTAAAGTATAATTTCAGCATGTAGTTGGCTTATAGGATGTTTAGTACTTAAGCATAAAGGTTAAGATGCTGAAATTCCAACATTAAACTTCTATTTCACCTAGTTATTACATATTCAGCAGCTAGGGTGATGGTAAGGTTAAAGTTTGGGTTGTTTTCTTTCTAAGGTTGTAGTTCTTCTCATATATGGTGGTTTAGTACTTCATGCTTGATGGGGTGGGACTGAAAAATCAGGACAACAAGTATTGGAGCATTTGTAGAAGGTTTGTGTATCACAATCAAGGTATGTTCACATCTGCAGTAGATTTGGACTTCTCAAGATGGCGGGTTTGCTGTAAGCATGAGTCTGGATTTTTCTGTTTTGAAAAATTGTAACTTGTAATAGTTTGTAGATTCCATTACTCGACTAAGTGTTCCCAATGTGATGCTTCGAGAGTATGTGAAAATGTTTTAATGAGAATTATGTGATTGTGGTGGTTTGTTTTGATTCATTCAGAAATTGTAAACACGAATCTTGCCCAAAGGTGTTTTGTGTTTATGAAATTTTATGTGAATCAAGTCTCATATGAGTGAAAGCTTTTCATATGAGAATTTGTCTTAAACTTATTGGGACTCATGTGTGTCGTATTTTCTGCCCAAAGGTGATTTACGATGGTACAGAGTCTTGTTTCTGAGTTTAAGATGTTATTGTTTTGCTTATTAACATGCTATTTACTTGGTTTATGTTATAGATGTATAAAGTGATAATAAGCATGTGTGTGTTGTGTGAATCTGAATTTCAGCGGAACTGTGATTGTGGTTTAATTCCATGATGTGTTTGAATCTGAAATTCAGTGGGAGTGGTGTTTGTAGCTTTTTTATCATCATTCTCTTATTTTTGTATGGTTTGTATGCTTATAAAGTAGTCTCTAGTTTGAGATAAAATATGTGTTGTGCTTGAAGTTAATGGGAATATGATGTTTATGGATTTATCATCATGTTTGTTTCCTTACTTTTATAAGGTGTATATGCTCATAAAGTAATATCTGGTATGAAATATAGTTCTCATTCGATATCATCAATGTCCTGAAGTTCTTGGTCTCATTAGAATACGAGCATAGTGCTTAATTCGAGCAAGACATTGGGGATATCAATAAGGAGAAAAATCGGGTTGCACAAGAGCACATGTAGTGCTGCTTGTATGGATTTAAGCTAATCCAATAAAGTTACAAGTGCAATTAAGTTGGCATAAGGTTAAGCCAAATGAAGTTTTCAAGTTCAGCTTGGTTTTGGCGTAAATCTAAGCCAATAAAATGTTTTTCTGTTTTGAAATATAAAATGTTTTACTTGGAAATAATTGGCCGTCTAGTTTTCTGATTATAGAAATGGCTTGCACCTTTTGAATACAAGGGGTGAGTCTCTATAATCGAAGGCCAGCGTACTATTTGACTCGAGTGTGCGGCTAGCATAAAAATTCTTTTATAAAGATTTTAAGAAAATTTTTGTTGCTTAAACAAGTGAGAGATGTTAGCATTTATGTTTTTTGCGCGACAAATCTCCATTTGGTTAAACTAATCTTGTTTATACTATGTTAAGTCGGATTAATCTTAATCCGCATTGAGGAATGTTTATGGTATTAATGATGCATTAAATACTAGCTTAAGGTTAATGCTAGATAAGGTTGAGTCTAAGAATGACATGTCCTTTAGCTTGAAATGTCATATATGTTGTCCAATGCAGCCATGAAGTGTCATCCAACTCATGATGGAAAGGTTGGAGTTGACATGTGACAAGCATGACTAGGACTCTCTTCTAGCCTCACAAGTTTTCTTTAAAATCAAATATGTTTTCATTCCATCATGAAGAAATGTGAGGAAATAGAAGTTGATGATAAGGCATGAAATGTTTATTGTCTTGTGTTTTATTTCCTTGTACTACAACCTGACTTAGTATGCATCATATGTCCTAGTGTTATATGGTGTTGTTTTTAGTGAATTGTTGAGTATGCTAATTATAGTTAAAAGTATAATTTCAGCATGTAGTTGGCTTATAGGATATTTAGTACTTAAGCATAAAGGTTAAGATGCTGAAATTCCAACAGATATAGCATAGTATGTGTAGTTGCATATATGTTGTCCAACATCGGAACCAGGATATGCATACCCGTATGCTTACTGTTTGGTTTAGTGGAAGTGCGTGAACCATAATATGTATATCTGTATGCGTACTGGTTGGTTAATGAAAATACGGGAACTTAGTATGTTTACCGGTACACGTAATGGCGTGATTTCAAGTTCCGGAATTCAACTGAGGTTTGGAAGGTATGCGTACCCGTTCGCATACTGGCGAACCCAAACCCAGTCCGACTACTTAGGTATGCGTACCCGTTTGCATACTTGAGTAGGTTATAATCTAAAATCGATTCTTCACGAACTAATACATTTATACAATAAGGAATGAAATCTTTTGAAAACCGTGGCTATAATGTTCATGTATTGATTCAGTGAATCAAAATTGATTTTGCTTCGACTATTTCTTGTATAATTATACGAGAATATAAACAATTGAAAAACTCCATAACTAGTTTCATTTAATTCATTTACACTAGTTGTGATTAACATGAATATGGTTGATATGAAAGTGTTCATATGGATAAACTCGGTCAACTGTTGTTGGGACAACAATAGTGCACACGTTTAGGTACGGTTACCCAAATCTGAATGAAAGCACATTTCATTTGTGTGTGACAAGCTAAGTTCGATCTAAATTTTGAAAGATATTAGCTTGAGTATAATCATATTTTCATCTGTGAATATTGAATGCTTTGTTACCAAGGTAACTGAGATTGCAAACCCTGATTTGAAGACTATATAAAGGAGAACTCTAGCAACTGGGAAACCTAATCCCCACACCTGCTGTGTGATACTAGTTGCGAATAGAGTCGGTTCTCCTTTAACCTTAGGTTTTTCTCAAAACCCTGTAGGTTAAAGACTTGAAGACTTCATTGGGATTGTGAAGCCAGACCCAATTATTTCTTGAAGTTGGGTGTTCGGATCTTGTTGTTTTCTATCGTATTGAGTAATAGTTTCTCTAAAGAAATCATTCTTTTCTTGTAAAAGTAAGGTCGCTCTTGTTGTTCTTTCGGGAATGACATTATATGGGGGAGAGTTCTTAATTCAACTTGTGCTTTATTGCCAAATCTTTGTGGGCAGTGCGGTTGTGGAATATTGTATGAGTTTTCTTGTATCTTTATTAACTCCTTGATTAATACATTTAGTTTCAACTATTGGTTGCGTCTAAACAAAGTTGATATGTTCTTTTTTAGTCATGAAGTGTTTTCATGAAAATTTCATTAGGATCCCACTAGTTTTCGTACCTTTGCCAATTTATATTGACAAAAATGGAGAGAATTAATGTGTAGTTCACACTACAAATACGTATGGTTTACAGATCATTATGTAAGGTGAGTGGTTTTCATGTGAGATGGAGTATTGACTAAGGGGGAGTGATACATATCACCATAGTATTGTTGTCAAAGTTAAGATATAATTAGACTTTAATGTTATGTAGTAATACTATGACACAGTATAACAATGATTGAGAGAAACTTTTTCTCATTGTTATATCTACGGATCTTCAACAGTGATGATGCTGAGTTGAACACGTTCAGAATCACTAGAGTACTTAGAAGTGACGAAGATTTCGATTAATGTTGAAGAACCAAGTAAATCAAGCATTTGAATGAGAAGCTACAAAGTTTATTTATTTTGTAATCCATATGTACTGATAGTTTTTCACTAAAATTGACAAAGGGGGAGATTGTTAGGGCACTGCTCGGTCGAACTCGCAAGCGTTGCTATATCAAGCATGTTTGTCAAGTTTAGTTGTTAAAACTATAAGTCTTGGTTTCTAGTCTACTTATAGCTAAGTCTCGGATTAGGATAGTATGTGTAGTTGAGCCTTAGACTCCACGACGTTCATCGATTGAAGATGAAGAACTACTAAGGGGATCTTGTAAAACTTCATCAACAAAAGGTGTGTGCATACTTGAACTCATTTATCACTCAAAAGTCTATCTACTATATCTCATATTTGAGATAAAAGTCGTATAGCTATATAGACTTCGATTATACACATTTGATATTTCGATCTCAGTTTAACTCGCTTACATATTTCTCAAAATATGTGTTGGTAAGCTTTCGCTTTGACCAAGTTCATCTTATATTCTTGAATAAAGTAAAAAGATGATCATGTGAAAATTTTATTATAACATCTTACATGATTTGTGTGAGACAGTCATTTGATGTAGACTCAGAATGTTTCCTATTGATCATTCGATCACTTGGAAATTTCTTTGAAGCTAATAGTTTGTGTGAGACAGCTATTGTCGTCTTCTAAGAATGTTTTTATCATTAAAATGGAAGTTTATAACAAATAACCATGATTGGATATAGCATAGTATGTGTACTTTCATATATGTTGTCCAACACCGGAACCATGATATGCATACCCGTTTGCATACTGTTTGGTTTAGTGGAAGTCCGGGAACCATCGTATGCATACCTGTATGCGTACTCGTTGGTTAATGAAATTCCAGGAACTTAGTATGCATACACTTATGCATACTAGCGTGATTTTAAGTTCCGGAATTTAATTGAGGTATTCAACTGAGGTTTGAAAGGTATGTGTACCCGTTCGCATACTGGCAAACCCAAATCCAGTCCGGCTACTTAGGTATGCGTTCCCGTTTGCATACTTGAGTAGGTTATGTTCTAAAATAGGTTTTTCATGAACTAATACATTTAAATGATAAGAAATGCAATATTTTGCAAACCGTGACTATAATGTTCATGAATTGATTCAAGTGAATCAAAACCGGTTTTGCTTTGATTGTGTCTTGTTTACTTCTACGAGAATACAAACAATTGAATAACTCCATACCTAGTTTCATTTGAGTCATTCTAACTAGTTGTGATTAAGATGAATATGGTTGATATGAAAGCGTTCATATGGATAACTTCGGTTAACTATTGTTGAGCCAACAAAGGTGCACACGTTTAGGTACGGTTACCCAAATCTGAATGAAAGCACATTTCATTTGTGTGTGACAAGCTAAGTTTTAACTAACGATTGAAAGATATTAGCTTGAGTCTAATCAGGTTTTCATCTAAAGGTAAATATTGAATTCTTTGTTACCAAGGTAACTTAGATTGCAAAACCTTATTTGAAGACTATATAAAGGAGAACTCTAGCAACTGGGAAACCTAATCCCCACACCTCTTGTGTGATACTAGTTGCGACTAGAGTGGATTCTCCTTTAACCTTAGGTTTTCCCCAAAACTCTATAGGTAACGACTTAAAGACTTCATTGGGATTGTGAAGCCAGACCCAACTATTTCTTGTAGTTGCTTGTTCTGATCTTGTTATTTTCTATAGTATTGAGTACTATCTTCTCTAAGATTTTATCGAGAGTTATTCTCCAATAGGAAAGATAAAAATTAATCACAAACATCTTCGTCACATCGTCTGTGATTCCGCAATATCTTGTTTCGCTATCATACGATTAAGATTATTGTGAGGTGATTGATATTTCTAGGCTGTTCTTCGGGAATATAAATCCGGTATATCAATTGGTTCCTGTTAACCTTAATTTATCAAAATACGGAACAAAACTCATAGGTTTATCTGTGGCAGACATATTTATTTATTCAATAAACTTTTCTGTGTGAGACAGATTGATTTATCAAATCTTCGACTTTGGGTCGTAGAAACTCTTAGTTGTGGGTGAGATTAGCTAATGGAATAAAGTACGTAGAGTCCTGCTGGGATTCAAAGGCGTAAGGAACGTAACTGTACCTTTAACAATGTGAGATTGGTTAGGGCTCAACCACATTCCAGTCCGAAGTTAATTGGTAGCAGGCTAGTGTCTGTAGCGGTTTAATACAATGTGGTGTTCAAATCTGGACTAGGTCCCGGGTTTTTTAGCATTTGTGGTTTTCTCTTTAACAAAACTTCTTCTGTCTGTGTTATTTCTTTTCCGCATTATATTTTGTTATATAACTGAAATATCACATGTTGTGCGAAAGATCAATCAATTAGATAATCCAACCTTTGGTTGTTGATTTAAATTGATTGACACTTGAATATTGGTTTTTGATACCGTTCAATTTGTTTCTTATAATAATCTAGCTCACGAATTTCTATGTTTTTGATTTGCTTACATTAAGAAACTGAGATATAACTCTTAGATATATTTCTTGATTGATCTTTCTTTATTAGTCGGTGCTCTAAGAATTATATTGGAGTTAGTCCATTCAGATTTCTAATTGAAATATTAGGTGTGGTTGTTAGACCACCGCTTTTCAATTGGTATCAGAGAGGGCAATCACGTACAATACCTTATAAGATATGTGTTTGTAGTGATCTGAATATATCTATCTATATAAATGTACCACCAGTCTTCGATGGCTCGAATCACTCATGGTGGAAAATTGCTATGTGTGTCTTTCTTCAAGCGTGTGATTTTGAATCATGGGTATATGTTGTTAATGGCTACAATCCTACAGTTGTTACAAAAGGGGATGTAACTGCTCCAAAAGATATTGGTGATTATGATTCTGTCGAGATTCTTGCCGCAAAGCAAAATTCTGACGATTTGAACGCAATCATCCATGGCATTACCCCAGATCTCCAGTACCATGTGACTATGTGCACTCAGTATAAATATGCGTGGGTTATCTTAGAAACTGCATTCGAAGGAAATTCTTCTGAAAAAGAAGCTAGGCTTCAAAACCTATTTTATGATTGGGAAAACCTTCGTATGGATGATGAGGATTCATTTGATGAATTTAATCACACAATGTCTGACATTGTTAATGCATCTTTTTCATTGGGTAAGACTATTCCTGAAAAGGACATTGTGATAAAAATTCTCAGATCGTTACCAGCCAAATACGACTCTAAGAAACATCCCATCATTGAGGGAAATAACCTTAATACTTTATCCAGAAACACTCAGGTTAGGAATTTAAAAATCTTTGATCATGAGCATACATCCAAATCTGGAAAGGACATTGCCTTCAAAGAACAAAAGAACACAAAATTACTTGGCAAAAGTAAATGTATTGGCAACTCTGTAAATTATCCAAGTGAGACTGATTCATTAGATGAAGATATTGATAACTCAGTTTCTCTGATCACAAGACAGTTTAGAGATCTTCTTTTAAAGAAAAGTAAACGGCATGTCAGAGATAAGCCTAAATCATCAGTTAAACCTCATGACCGTGTTGCTCCTAAAAACAAGGATACATTCGATATTGATGAGGAGGATATGCCACAGTGCTTCAAGTGTAAAGATTTTGGTCATTTTGCAAATGAGTGTCCAAATCATAGAAAATACACTGGTAACAAAGATCTTGTTGCAACTCTTGCTGAAATGTCTGATTGTGATTCAAATGAAGATGAAAAATCAAGTGTAGCACTCCTTGCTGAAAATATTGATTTTGATAATTGTAGCAATACTCATATCAATCTTGATATTTTTTAGTAAGAAACTTCTTCAACTTTTGGAGGATAAAATGTATTTTCTCTGTCTGGAAATTCTATTGCTAATTTTTCAGGCGCCACATTTTGTCTAGCAGCTTGCACTACTACGGTGTCTGAACCATCCTCCACCTTGACATGTTCTTACTGTAATTTTTAAAGGTCACAAACTTTCTAGTTGTTTCAAGTAAAAGCATAAAGTAAGATATTTCAAAAAGCTTCAACGGAGAGAAAATCGATTAGCAAACAAGCTCAAACTTGTTCAAAAGTCTTATGAGGTATGTAAACTCATCTCATATCTGAAGAAGTTAATTTCTAAAGAAAAGATTAGACCCCTAGAGAAAAATTTTTGGTCTAAAAGATCTATGAAACGGGTTTCTAAGAACTCCATTCAAGAAGGTTATGGTGAACAGATTATTGTTCACCCCAGCATAACTTAATTGTGTTGTTTGTGTATCTTGTCTCAAGTACCTAGTTCAAAAGAGACAAGAATTTGCACATCTCAGGCTTTAGGAAAAGATTTTTTTTTTTTTTTTGGCTTAGTTTTCCGCTATTTGGAAGTTTTCCATCTTTTCATATCTAATTGATATTGAAAAGGGTTTCCCTGTTTGATCATTAAAAGAGGGTCAAAATCGAAAATTCTGCCTTCTTTAGGGTTTGAATTGTGCGTTCGTGAATCCATTTTGTATAAGGGTTCAATAATCCTACATTCATTTTTTTCTTCTCTGAAAAACTTTTTTTCACAAGATACTAATCAAAATTATATACTCATATGGAGACTCCAAGCATTATGTCTTCCAATGGATAAAATGTTAATATGATTTTTAAGCCATCAATCATGAAGGAAAAAGATTTATCTCCTTCACCTTCAACATTGAAAAGAAAAAAAAGGAATGTGAGAAAACCTAGGGTTATCCCTTCAAATATTCAGAAGTTCTCTAGTGTTCTTGAAGAGTTGAAGCGAACACGAAAAGAGATACAACAAATAAATCTTAGAGAATTGCTCGGTCGAACTCGCAAGCATTTCTATCTCAAGCTTGTTTGTCAAATTTAGTTGTCAAAACTATATGTCTTGATTTCTAGTCTACTTATTGCCACGTCTCGGACTAGGATAGTTAAGTGTAGTTGAGCTATAGAACTCCACGGCGATCATCTTACGAAGACGAATAACTACTCAAGGAACCAGTGGAAATTCATCCGACCAAAAGGTATGTGGATACTTGAAATTATCTATCACTCAAAATTCTATCTGTTCTATCTCCTACTCTTGAGACAAAGTCGTATAAGTATGATAGTTTTCATACATACACATTTGCTATTTCGAGCCGAATTTATCTCGCCTATCTATTTCTCGAAATATGTGTTGGTAAGATTTCACTTTAGCCAATTTCTTCTTTACCCGTGACGAAAGTCATTATGACGTTTCAATATATTGAAAATTGCTTTGATGAAGATAGTTGTGAATAACGACTATTATAACATTATAGAAGAATGTTTCAATGATTGGAATGTAGAGTTGAGATTACATAACCATCTATGGATATAAGCATATATAATGTGTTCGCACATTAATGTATAAATCCATGTACCGCAAACCAAGTGTGTTCATATGTGTGCATACGGAATTGGTGAAGGAGACAGGTTGGGTACGCGTACTGGCGGAATTTTTCCTCCCGGAAAATTATTCTGAGTTTGTAGTTTGCAAACTAGTAAACCAGTCACCTTAGGTACGCGTACCCCTATGCGTACTGGCGGAACTTTTCCTCACAGAAAATTCTGCTGACTTTGGAGACCAAAACCAACTCAATCCGGTTGCTTAGGTATTTATACCCGTACGCGTACCCAAGCTGGTTATTTTCTCAAATCGGTAGTTCATGAATTTAAACAATAAATTATAAGGAATGCAATCTTTGCAAACAGTGGATATATAGTTCATGAATTGATTTAAATGAATCAAACCGATTTTGTTTCAATTGTGTCTATCTATAAATACCTAAGCAATTGAATAACTCTTCAACTAGTTCTTTTGAAGTCATTTGAACAAGTTGCGAAGAAGATGAATATGGTTAATATGAAAGTTACTCATATGGCTAACCATTGGTTAACTATTTATGAACCAACCAAGTGTATGATAAGCATATAAATGCTACATTTTATAACCATATTTATATTATCTAGGATACAATATTTTAGTTACTAATACTATTTTAGTGCTTTTGTAGAAAGTATAAGTGAATTCGATCATCCAGCGAATAAACAGCAAAATGTGAGACTTAATGGTGTTTGCGACGAAAATGGCAAAATGTGGTTGGCATGGTACTTCCATATATCAACAACCACAATGATGAAATATGTCGGCCTGGTATCTATATATCAGCATCACTTATTATGCTGGCATGGTATTTCCATGTATCAGCATCTTATTATGCTGGCCTGGTATTTCCATGTATCAGCATCTTATTATGCTGGCCTGGTATTTCTATATATCAACATCACTTACTATGCTGGCCTGGTATTTCTATATAAGCAACACTTATTATGCTAGCCTGGTATCTCCATATATCAACAACACTTATTATGCTGGCCTAGTATTTCTATATATCAGCAGCACTTATTAGCTGACCTGGTATTTCCATGTATCAGCAGCCAACCACAATGGTGAAATGGGTTGGCCTGGTATTTCCATATATCAGCAACCACAATGACAAAAAATGACAAAATGTAGCTGGCCTGGTATCTCCATATATATCAGCAGCATAAAATTGTTTCAGAGGCGAGGCAGAGACGCAGCAAAGGAATTGAAATCAATGTGGGGTTGGCGCATGGAAACTGAAAATGAGAACTATTTTATCTTTCTTACTTTATTACAAATATATTATACCAAGAAAGATAATTTATTTGTCATGTGAAGAATTAATTGAGGAATATTTACACTGACTATTTTGGAAATAAAATAACTCTTTCTTCGTTTGGGAGATTTTGGAAATAAGGGGAGTTTATTATTTCATTGGAAGAACGAGGTGGCAATACTATTTGGGGAAAGATACTGATGACGACATCAACTTGCATGCAAGATATTTCATAGAATAATTTATTTTGATACTTTGATTAATGAAATAAAAGAAAAGGAAGGTGTATAAGAAGGTGAGTGACTATTTGATAAAGGGGGAAGCCGGCCACAGTGCCGCAACGAAGGAAGGATTTTGAAGTTTTGTTTTCGATTCTTCATTTTTCATTAGCTTGAGTTTAATTTTAATATGTTTATGGATTTTGAGAAATCCATTTCTAGCTAGTGTTATGTTAGGGTTTAGGTAGAAACCAA
Organism: Papaver somniferum; assembly: GCF_003573695.1. Lineage (NCBI taxonomy): Eukaryota > Viridiplantae > Streptophyta > Magnoliopsida > Ranunculales > Papaveraceae > Papaver > Papaver somniferum. The sequence goes on from NC_039365.1 coordinate 44,781,501, forward strand.
TAAATTGTGTAAACTCTATATTTATATACTCAATAATGATTTGAATGACTAGTAGTTTTTTCTTCACAAAGCTTGATGTTTAATCGTTTATGTGATTTTCTTGATTATTTATGGTTTTGAATTGATATTTCGTGCTTCGGTTAAATCCCTAGACGTGGTATGCAAGGATTGATAGGTAATGCTTTAGAATCACTACCCATGAAGCGAAGGAAACTATAGCGGAGAAACAGTATTTGAAAACGCATGGAATATATTCTTAAAGATTAGTAGAGTTTGGTAATTAATTGGTGGAAACCGAAAATCTTAATAACCCATTTCCATTTTTTTTATTGTTAGAATTATTATTACTTGATTTTGTTTCGAGTTTCTGAAAATTATTAAAACATTATTAATTCGATTATTCAATTCTTGGTATTAGTTTGTAGAAGTATTTTCACACTCCTCGTGGGAACGACCTGTACTTGTCATTGTCTACGAGTTAGACGCTGTGCACTTGTAGTATTTATTGTAAGTTTCCGAGCCTGTCAATGTACACGTTTAGGTACGGTTACTCAAACCTAAATGAAATACATTTCATTTATGTATGACAAGCTAAGTTTCGATTTAACGGTTGAAAGATATTAGCTTGTATCTAATCAGGTTTTCATCTAACAGTGAATATTGAATGCTTTGTTACTAAGCTAACATTAATTGCAAACCCTGATTTGAAAACTATATAAAGGAGAACTCTAGCAACTAATCAAACTAATCCCCACACCTCCTGTGTGATACCAGTTGGTTTAACTAGAGTCGATTCTCCTTTAACCTTAGGTTTCTTCTCGAGACCCTGTAAGTTAACGACTTAAAGACTTCATTGGGATTGTGAAGCCAGACGAAACTACTTCCTTGTAGTTTAGTGATCTGATCTTGCCATTTTCATGTCCGAGTAGAATTGTAAGATTGGCTTGAGATTATATCTCCGATAGGGCAAGATAAAAATAAATCACAAACATCTTCGTCTCATCGTTTGTGATTCCGCAATATCTTGTTTCGCTACCATATGATTAAGATTATTATGAGGTGATTGATAATTCTAGGTTGTTCTTGCGGGAATATAAGTCCGGGTTATCGATTTATTCATGTTCACCTTGATTTTATCAAAAGACGGAACAAAAATCTTAGGTTTATCTATGGGAGACAGATTTATCTATTACCGTAGACTTTTATGTGTGATACAGATTTGTTTATTAAAGTCTTCGACTTTGGGTCGTAGCAACTCTTGGTCGTGGGTGATATCATCTAAGGTAATCAAGTGCGCAGCATCCTAGAACGATCAGAGTCGTAAGGAGCGCAACTGTACCTTGAATCAGTGTGAAATTGATTGGGGTTCAACTATAGTCCAGACCGAAGTTAGTTTCTTCTCGAGACCCTGTAGGTTAACGACTGAAAGACTTCATTGGGATTGTGAATCCAGACGAAACTACTTCCTTGTAGTTTAGTGATCTGATCTTGCCATTTTTATTGTACGAGTAGAATTGTAAGATTGGCTTGAGATTATATCTCCGATAGGGCAAGATAAAAATAAACCACAAACATCTTCGTCTCATCGTTTGTGATTCCGCAATATCTTGTTTCGCTACCATACGATTAAGATTATTGTGAGATGATTGATAATTCTAGGTTGTTCTTCGGGAATATAAGTCCGGGTTATCGATTGGTTCATGTTCAGCTTGATTTTATCAAAAGACAGAACAAAACTCGTAGGTTTATCTATGGGAGACAGATTTATCTATTACCGTAGACTTTTATGTGTGATACAGATTTGTTTATTAAAGTCTTCGACTTTGGGTCGTAGCAACTCTTGGTTGTGTGTGAGATCATCTAAGGTAATTAAGTGCGTATCATCCTGCTAGGATCAAAGACGTAAGGAGCGAAACTGTACCTTGAATCAGTATGAGATTGATTGGGGTTCAACTATAGTCCAGACCGAAGTTAGTTTGTAGTAGGCTAGTGTCTGTAGCGGCTTAATACATTGTGGTGTTCAATCTGGACTAGGTCCCGGGGTTTTTCTGCATTTGCGATTTCTTCGTTAACAAAATTTCTGGTGTCTGTGTTATTTCTATTCCGTATTATATTTTGTTATATAATTGAAATATCACAGGTTGTGCGTTGTATCGATCAATTGTGAAATCCAACCTTTGGTTGTTAATTGGAAATTGATTGATCCTTGGATATTGGTCTTTGGTACCATCCAAGTTTATATCTATTGTATTTAATAAAGACTCGCAGATTTCCATTTGCTTGAGTATATATTAAATCAAGAGATCGAGATGTTAACTCCTTGATATACTTTTTATTAAGATTGAGTCTGACTGTCTAGTTGATTCTCTTAAAAGTATATTGGAGTTAGTCCATACAGATTGCTAATCGAAATATTGGGTGAGGTTGTTAGACCCCCGCATTTTCAATTGGTATCAGAGCAGGCAAACATGTTCAAGACCTCAAAAGTCTGTGTTTGTAGCGATTTGACTCTATGGAAAATAGTGATATCTCTGACTTCGCAAAACCATATCAGGATCCTCTTGATAATATTCAAAGTTCTGAGACCTCCAAGAAATCTGTCATATCTTCCCCTCCGTCAGAAACGGATGTCAACTGGGAAAATAACCTAGATGAACAACTGGATGAACTTTGAGATGTAAGTGACTCAGACAAGGGACCAAGTATTGGTGAAGAAGTATAACAGTGTATCATACTATTTGATTATATCATATAAAAAAAAGGATCAACTGCCTACCTGGTAGAATATCTGTTTCCTCTCTGTCGTGAAAACAGGAAACTAAAAAAACTCTTTAAAGGATATGATAGTAGATATAAACTCTTATAATCCATCCTTAAAGATCGTGATGAAGAAGTCCATTCAAAGATTGCTGAATGTGAAAAACTTCAGAATAGTTTCTGTATGTTGAAAGAAATACTTGCTGAATCTGAGGCAATGTATGACTCTCAACAAAAATACTATAATGACAGAGAAAGCCTTTTTCGCGCCAAAGAGAAGCAATTAGGATGACCTATCTACAGCTGTTAACAAGGTAAAATCACTAAAAGAGAGTCTGAAAAGATTCAACACTATCTCTACGAAATTATCTTCCGGAGCATGTAACTAACATCGTGATACACATGGTCTGGGATTTAAAGGAATAGACGCTCCAAACACTGGAAAGATAAACTTTGTCCCTGCTAATGACAATTCACTATGTGAAAAATCATCCACTGCAGCTGATGACCATGTAAACAAAGATTGGCATTCTTCAAAGAAAGGTCGTAGGAGAGCCGGAAAAAACGTTACCTTCAACTGCTATTATTATGGAAACAAAGGTCACGTTGAAAGGAAGTGTCGTTTTCGGACGAGGAATGAAAAACTTCATAACATTCTCATATAGATGTCAAAAGAAGTAATCAATCATGTTTCTCTCGGTGTTGAAAACATCATAGTCTCAAATCCGAAAGAGTACAGTGATGAGTCATCTCTTAGTTATATGTATGATACGAATTCTTTCTACAATCGTAGAGGAAAGAATTTTATATGGACAGCTAAGTCGTCCATGTAAAGAGAAAAAGACGTCAAAGGAAGAAGGATCATCAAATATCCTCATATATTGACCAGGATCATACTGTGTCCAAAGTATCTTCCTCTGAATATATACACATCAACAATCATGCTTCAGATCTAAGGACCAGTATAAATAGTCTCAAGCGGAAAATAAAAAAAATTAAGGAAGATTGCATCTTCAGGTACGCCTTATCCTCCTTGTGAAAGTTCTATTGAGACTAATCATGTTACTCCTTTTAATGATTCTTATAAATAAAAGAAGAAAAACATTGATGAGTTATATGCTCTAACTACAACCTGACCAGTCCTTACTGTGCGTCTTCTTTGCAACCATGAGAGGATGCACATAAGGTTGAAGTAGAAATTCTTCTTACCAAAATGGTTGTTGTAGTATGCGTTTGTTCCATAAAGTATTTCTCTTTAGAGTTTTTTTTTGGGGGCTACCATTTATTTTTGAAATTTTGTCTAAAATCTCGTTTTGTTGAGTACTGAAGGTTTATCTTCAGCATTTCTTCTATTGACAGTTGAATTGTTGTCCATCAACAATGATCTTATATTCTTTTGTATTAAAGATTCTTGTCAATCTACTTAGGTCAAAACCTTTTTAAGGTTCCATTGCTTAGATGGTTTGGAACCTGTTTCATAACCTTAAGCGTTTGTATACCCGGCCCATTACCGACCTTAAACGAGTAATCCTAGGGTTTCCTTATGTGTACGTCTAGTGCATATACAAATATATATATATATATATATATATATATATATATATATATATATATATATATATATATATAATCATATTCTTTGATATATACTCGTACGGTAACGACGTAAGTCTCCCTTGAGATAATGATGCAAACTATGGATGGAAGTATGAAGGAAGTCAAGGATGAAGAATTCAACATTGCTGAGTTTTATGAGAACCCGATTCTTATAAATTGCTATCATGCAATTGCTCATGAAAACAAGCAACCGGTTCAGATATCACTTCAACTGGTTGGTAATATTCTTCGTGATTTCAAGATTGTGCGTGATCAATTTGCATTTCCGTTCAAGAATCTCGAGTTTGTGAAGATCAAACTAAGGGAAGCCAATGAGGAACTCGAGTGTGTTCGAGCTATTATTGCACGTCTTGGATAGATGGGTTTGTTTTTTTCTAGGAAACTTCTTAAGAGAATTTTTATTCTTGTTTTTGCTTAAGAAGGATAAGTAGGGTTTGGAATAGCCATTATTGTGAGTACACATAGCTATGTCCAACGTTTTCACTTGAAATGTTTTTAGATTTATTTATTTAAATTCTAAAGTAAATTTGGAAGATGAGTTTTGCAGTATTAATCTTTATGGTTTTATATATTGCAATATGTTATGGGATATGTGTGTTTGCGTATGTGAACTATTATTGTCCCATACCTTGTTGAAAGTTATCTCCTTCATATGTCAATATGCAAGTATTGATAAAAGATCGATGAACTTTTGACATACAAAAACTGAACATATTATGTCGTTATGCTAATAATTGATGGAAGATATGATGAACTTTTGTCTATAAAGATTGTGTCTATTATATGTCGTTATGCAAATAGTGATAAAAATATAATGAATCTTTGTTTATTCCGCAGTATTGATCTTCCCTGATCCAAATTTTATGTATATACTGTGCGGCTCTGTAAGTCTTCTTATGTGAGCATTTCCAACTAAACTAATCATAAATTATTTTATGGTTAATTTGGTTGTTTATTTTGATTAAATTAATCATGGGTTCTATTGTGATTAGTTTAATTGGGAATTTTGGATACAAAATCATTTCCTTTTTGATTTTTGGTGTCCAAAGCAATCCTTATTTTCTTGTGAAAGTAAGGTCGCTCTTGTTGTTCTTTCGGAAATGACATCAAATGGGGAAGAGTTCTTTTTTGAACTTGCGCTTAATTTCCATATCTTTGTGGGGAGTGCCGCTGTGGAATATTTTAGGAGTTATCTTGTATCTTTATAAACTCCTTGATGAATGCATTTAGCTTCGGCTTTATGATTGCATCTAAACAAAGTTGGTATGTACTTTTCTTTGGTCGTGAAGCATTTCCGTGAAAATTTCATTAGGATCCCTTTTTCCTACCTTTGCCAATTTTATTGACAAAAAGGGAGAGAATTAATATGTAGTCCACACTACAAATACATATGGTTTTCAGATCATTAGGTAAAGAGGAGTGGTTTTCATGTTGAGATGAAAGTATTGGCTAAAGGGGAGTGATACATATCACCATAGTATTGTTGTCAAAGTTGTGATACAATTGAACTTTGATACTGTGTAATAATATTATGTGTTGATGGTGGTTTTTAGTTCAGGGTTAAATTTGTAAAACCTTGCATCTAATGTGCCGTCACTCTGCAAGAAAATGGAGCCATGTAAAAGAGAGGAGTGTCAACCTCTCCACTGGTGCATTTATTGAGCCGTTCAATATATTTGCATGAAACTTATCCAGACTGGCGCATGTAGCAACAATCCCAGATACTTTGTAAATTTCAACACCTTGCTTATATTATTCACTAATGTAAGACCCTCTGAGTACTTTTCCTGTGTTATGTTCCCTGGAAGAACCCTTAATATTGATATGGCATGACGGATTTGTGTTCACTCGCAGCAGAGTAGCACGGATTTCCAAGTATCAAGGTTAAAACCCTTGCACAAAATGCTCAGTCAGAAAGCGTACTGCTCTCTGTAAATTCTGTGTCAACACATAGAATTCAATCAATTTTGTGATAATTCACAAAATTCATGAATCTGACTAATTTGCAAAAATTAGGGTTTTGTGCCCTGCGTAGTATATTAGGCCCCGTTGGTCGAAATTATGCTAAAGCAACTAAACAATTGATCCACCGTAGATTAGTAGGTGCAAAGTCCTACCCAAAATCAGAAAACAAAGAATGTCGAAGCGGCGGAGTATTGCAAACACCCCAATTTCGCACAAACGTTGGGTCTAAATTAAAAATGTTGTCGCGAACCGAATCCAACAACAGGCAGACCGCGAGCCCAAAATATGGTTTGAGAGTAAAATGGTATATGCACTGTGTGACCCAAATAAATCCACTTAGTACGAACATTTTGAAAGTCCACTTATTAATACCTGAGGTCCTTAGCTGGATGTCTGTATAGTGACCATATTGTGTGTAGAAATTGACGTTTAATCCCAAATTAGTTGGGATTTAGACAGTCTAGTCCCGTCCTTTTAAGCCTAGTACTAAGAGGTCCAAATTTAAACAATTAGAAACGAGTCAGTCCTTTTATAAACGATTTAGTCCAAAACTTTTTTTTCATGACAATATTACCCATCAACCAGAAGATATATTCCATTTTCATTCTTTAGTTTCTGTTTCTTCTTTTCCGGGAAATTCGAAACAACTCTCTCGACTCTCGGAGAAAAAATCCAAAAACTTAATCTCGTCTCGATAAAAATTCAATCCCTAAATATACATCTGATAATCAAACAAATACGTCAATCAAATCAATTCTACTTGAAAAGCCTAGATTTGGATCATAAGTTCATTTTCTTGAAGATTAATTTGAAATGGAGGGGAATAGATAATGAAATTCAGTTTCAGCAAACCGAAATGAATATTTCGTCATTGAAAGCTATTCGAAAGATAAGTTGAAACTACTCTTATTGTTTAATTTGATCGCGTTAATTTATTGATTCAAAATCGATTTTAGGAAGAAAAAAATTACGATCTCATAAACCTAATTCCTTCGATTTCAGTTGGAATTTCTTATTGGATTCGTGGTGAGAGTTTAGATCTATAATCATCTCATGTTAATATTTCTTTTGATATAAAAATTTTGTCAAAAATTTCACAAAGTTTCTTACTGACCATTTCTATTTTGAGACTCAATATTGTATTCATCCTATTTCGATTTATCTTGTTTCAATATTGTGATTCATTTGCTTCTGTTTCAATATTGTGATTCGTTTGCTTTAATGGTAGTAAGTATCTTTGTTGTTTTCATTTCTTATATGTTGGTAACTGTTGCAAATGTTAATACCAAATTACATCGTGTAAACCATGTGCTGTGGAGGTACAAGGCCAACTCGAGCTTTGATAATTATGTCATCAAAGTCATCATCTTCCTTACCTTATTCATAAAACCTTGCTCATTTTAGCTTGATAATTTCTGTAATGTATGAGTTAGCATGATTTCATTGGAAGAGGACAAGGAAGTATGGTATTGATTATGTTGAGAAGCATGATTTGAGTTTTCTCGCTGGTATTTTTATTTCTTATATTAAAATTTACATTAACATACCAGATTATCTGTAAGTTCTCAAAGAACCTTTGTTGTTAGTTGGTTTGGCTAAAGAATCAGGTTAACTAGAGTTTCGGGTAACTATGTAGTAAAGCCCTCTTGTGACTTTTCTAATTTATCATCTCTGTAATACAAGTGTACAAAGAAACATTTTAAGCTATGAATGCAAAGAAAAAATCTTATTGATAGATGAGTTCGATGACTTTACTAATATTAGGAGTTATAGGCTGCTCATTGGGTTGTGGAAATGAAAGATTCTAGTGCAATAACGACTTGGACCTAAGACTTGTCCATGCTTATTACTTTATTTGGTACGTATATAATGACTTAAGGGGGTTCCTTTGTGGTTGCTGTGCTTTTGGTTTCATATGCTTTGGGGCTTTAGTAAGTTGTTTTGGGAGATTGTTTCTTTTGCTATTCGTTGGTTGTACCACTTCTTTAATTCCAGTATGGAGATTTGTAGATGAGGGTCTACATAAAATGGCAGACGTGTTTTAAACTTTTAAGCAAATTTATGTGCTTTAATTTAGCAAATTATATAAGTGATGATTGGACCAAGGTACAACTCAAGCACAGTGCGGGGGACCTGTAGTGTTTCTCAAATAGATTTTAGGTGAGAGTATTCAATCATTTTGACATGGAAGTTCTTTTAAATTAAACTTGCACCAGTAACCAATATACCAGCTTCAGTTGACGTTGCTTAGGTGTGTAAAGCCAGGAATTTCATACCTTAACTCTAAAGGGAGAGAATAAATAAAGCTTAGGATGGACATTGTCTTGTAGCTTCTGAAAATGGGATTGTGATCCCTTGTAGATATTATGCGTACATCGCGTCTTAATTAGCTTCTGAACTACTTCTTTGCTAATGTGCACAAAGTTGTACATATGTTGATTCTTAATGTGTACGTAATTGTACACCCATTGATTGTTAATACATAGGTGTACACATGTTGAATACTAATGTGTACATAATTATACACATTTTTATGGTCTATGTGTACATAGCTGTACATATTAACATTTTTTAATTTTTTTCCTTATTTTTTAGATCCTTTAGAGATGTTTATCTATGTCCATTGTATTTTGATTTTTCGTACTTGGTTGAGAAGTGTTGATTTGTTGCACAGGCTGAATTCATTTGTTAATTCTAGTTTCAATTAGCGCAGTGATGTCGCATTGGGCTTTCTCAAAATCACCCCTTCCTGCTAAAGTTGTTTATGACACCATTGTTGCTCACCATTTCCTTTCACCATTGATGCTTATCGTGTCCAGATAAGTAAATATATATTTTTTTGCTCGAAAATTTAAAATAATAAGTATTCGTCGTATGGCGTGACCGGCAGAACAATTATATATAGACCACAGATAATCTTATACTAGCCACCTGTTGTTGAAGTTCGTAAGAAACTCACGTAAGTAAAAGGATATGTCGTGTCTACAATACCCCATACTAGCATTAGTTATAAGAAATGGCCAGGAACACGTTAGGTTTTGTGTTATGTGCTAGGTGAATGTGATCCTTATAAGATTTCTAAATATATCTGACCCTGTAAGTGGAGCTGACTACACTTTAGTCAAGAATGTCCTAATTGGTCTCCCCAGTGTTTTTTTTTAATTCTAACTATCATCTCTTTTTTGGAATTTGGTGAGAAATTTGAATTTATCATGGCAATAGAAAAAATGAATGGTCTAACCATAAAAAATGAATTATCTAACCTTGAAAAGAAAACCAGAATATAATGTAACATGATATATTTATTCAAACATTAGTTAGCTAATTCTATTGCTTTAAACTGCGAAGTGGTTGACGCTTACGCCTAGGAGACTGCTTTGCCTCTGCAAATGAAACCACCTCGCACCACATGAACACATTTTAATATCATGGAGATACCTTTTCTTCCAAAATTTTTTTCTTTTTTTTTGTAACCTCATGCGATGCCTTGGTACTTGATGCTTACTTAAATGACATCCGTGTTCCAATAAGAAATTGATGCTTTACCCGAGTATTAAATGTTTAAGATCCATTATATGTTAATGTGTACATAGTTGTACACCTGTTGATTCTTGATGTGTACATAATTTTACACCTTGATTAAGTAAGGATTAACTAAGGTGACTACAATCTCTTTTAGTACTTCCAAATTTGGTTGCCTATGACCCAGACATTTTTACTTTTCTATACCATCTAGTTTCTAGGTTAGAAAGGAGAAAGCATAATACTTTGAATATGCTTAATTTTGATGTTACCGAAAAATATTCTTCTTAGAGATGGCTGGTGCCCGATATTTGCAAAATCCTAGGCAACATTCCGCTTTCTAGTTTATTATATGGATCTTCAGTTAATGATTAGCTTACCAACACCATACTAAGTATCTAGGGTAATGTGTACATAGTTGTACTTATGTTGATTTTTAATGTATACATAATTGTACCCATGTTAACTTGCACATTGTTGTACACTCGTTGATCGTTAATGTGCACATGGTCGTACAGCTATTAGTTAATGCGTACTAACACTTTAATTACTGCCATATAACTTTACTCAAAGCGACAAGGGTAATCCATGGATTCCAGAATTCTACATTGATAATCAAACAAAATTGGTCCCAATCGTTTGTGGGATAATCTTAATGGTTGTTTATTGTATTCTTTTTTTATGGAGAACTAATTTTTTTAATGAGCAAATACGTATTAGAGGTCACCTTGATGATAATGTTACTACAGGAACATTGACAAGGAAAGGAGAACTTGATTTAAAAGTGATTGTAAGATTTCTTTGCTTATCAAGAAAACGATTTGCATGTTTGAATAGTAAAGTCGGCAAGGTAAATTCTTCACTCGTGCCCTCTCTAACCATTTCCTTTCCTTGTGAGATCTGTGAATATATTCTTCTTAAAGGTTAAAGACTGGTAGAGTCTTTATTTGCATTGTTTTTATTATACCGGTTGTACGAGGTGCACTTATTTGTACACCAGTTATGCGCAGTGTATTTTTTAGTGCACTAGCTTTATCGTTGTAAGTCGTGTACTTTGCTTCTGCATTGATTATGAACCTGAATCTAACAAACTAGTACTTTTATTTAGACTTATCTATTCACAACAAACGTATAATTCATGTATCGGATATAATCATCCCCAAGTCTTAGTTAGGTAGTAATTTTAGGTACTTAGTATTAACAACTATGTATATTCCCTGTGGTACCTGTACTTTCGTTGAAACCCTTTGATCTTTTATTCATTTTTTGGGTTTTGATGATCAGAAAGGTACTAGCTCTAGTGAATTAATGAGGATTTCTAGTGTTGCTTAGGAGAATTTTGTAGCACGGTTTAAGATTAGGGAGTCAGGCAGTGGTGGGGAATGCAAGAAGGTTTAGAGGAAGTTTGCTGGAAACTCCTACTAAGGCAAGGTAATAAATTTTTGTACTGGCTCTACAAGGTGTATTTTGTGTGTACTACAAATTTTTGTACTGGCTCTACAAGGTGTATTTTCTTGTACACCAGTTACATGCATTTACTTTTTTTGTTATTTTGTACTTCGTATACAAGGTGTATTTGAATGTAGACCAGTTATACGCAGTGCAACACAAATGCCACTACTTCGTTATATTGCTTGATGTCTTGCTTATTCATTTGTCATTGTGGATTACATTACTTGTCTAGGTATCTTTTTTTAGACATTAAGCGAAGAGTTGGGTTTCCTTGCTACACAGAAATAATTTTTGAGTCACCGAACACATCTTAGTATCAGTTGATAAATCTATTTTCCAGTACCTATTCTACTATATTAGGCTATTACCGCAGAATATGTGACAGAATACGTGTGCCTACTACATTATTACATCAATCTCTATACATAATTATACAATGGTGATTTTTAATGTGTATATAATTGATAATATGTGATCTTTAATGTGCTTAGAGTTATACGCTTATTGATCGTTAACGTGCACATAGATCAGTAAATAACCGTACACCTTTTGATTGTTAATAAGTGCACATAGACAATGGAAATGTTGCGTGGATAGATCAGTAAATAACCGTACACCTTTTGATTTTTAATGAGTGCACATAGACAATGGACATGCTGCGTGGATGGATATGTAAGTAGTCCCCTGGTTCTTATTTAAGGTTGGTACAAGTGTATGAGTTTTCTTTTTTGTCTTATCATATCCATGTAACGCGACCATATAAATTAGATTTGACATCGCTTGCACAGTCTTTTTTTTTGGTTGAAATGATCATAAAATTCAAATTTTAGTTTGTAATGGGACTCATAAGCTCAAAATGTTTGAGCGCCCGGCCTATCACAAGGTTTGCGGAGGTTGATGGTTCAAATCCATCTGAATTTCAATGTTATGTTTATTCAATGTGGATAGCGTTGTTGGTGCTTGGGTAGTCGATTCAAGTTGTATGTGTGTACAAACTCATGCACCTTGTCTCTTCTCATGAATATACGGGCTACTTTGTGGGTATAAATGTTGGATTTCCTGGATTTTGTAGACGTGTACATAGTTGTATACCATTTTCCCGTCTCATGAATATGTGGTCTATTTTGTTGTGTGAATGTTGGATTTTCTGGATTTTGTAGGTGTGTACATAGTTGTACACCATCGTCCCTTCTCATGGATATACTGACTGTTACGTGAGTATGGATGTGAATTTTCAGGATTTTTATAGTTGTATACATATTTGTACACCAATGTAAATTAAAAATCTTAAAAAGTGAAAATTATATAGTCATATGGATACTATTTTTACTCGTCTTGGAAAGAGCTTTCCGAATATATAAAGTTTGCTAATTTTGGACGAGCGGTTCGGAAGATAAATCATTTTTTTAAACTTTTTTTTATATTATTTAAAGTTGATGATGTCATGATAAATCACTTCAGAAATCTAAATATTTGAACTAAATTGTAAATAAGAAGGTTACTTGTGTATTTTACGTATTTCAAATAAAGAAATGACTAATTTGTACCTAATTGAATGGGTCAGGACTAATTAATATATTTAGATGTGATTTTGAACTAAATCGTATTTTTCTCATTTTGTGTCCATTAAATCCTTAGTTGGACGTCCGTATCTTCTTCCAGTAGTGCAACCAATGTTTAAAATCGAGTCCTGTCCTTTAATTCCCAAGCTGGACGTCATTAGTGGGACGTCTGCTCCCAGTAGGCTAGCCATTTGCATTTGGCCTTGACGTCCACCCCAAAATGTCGACATGCTTTAGATATTAGGTCACTTATTTTCCAAGTCTTTCCTTCCAACAAAGATCCTAGGTTTAAATGAAATCTTTTGCATTTTTGATATTAATATCCAATGAATTTATAAAAATGGGAATAATATTTTTAAAAATGAGTAATAATATTTAGATTTTAGAGTCCACCGTTTGATCATAGACATTCGATCCAAGGGTCCTAGATGGTGGGAGAAGGCTATAAATAGGGAGTTTTTCCATGAGTTTTGGGGAGAAAAAAATTCCTAAAGAATTAGACATTCTAGTAAGAGAAATATTCATGGAGATAGGATTAGAAAATTTGAGAAAATAATAACTCATAAGGGAAGTTGGAAAACGGTGGTACTACTGTAGCTAGATTCGGTTCGCGCAGCATCATCGGTTGGTTCTAACAAATCCAAGTTACATTTTTTATCATCTGCGAAACAGGTACATAGCATAACTATTGAGCTATTACATGATTTGGTTTTGTGTACTTGCTGTGTAATGATGTTAACATGATGAAATAAATTAAAATGGTTTTATCTGTTTACATATCGACGGTGCTATTCTCTGTTCAAGTTTCCTTATCTTGATTAATGGACCCATCACATGCTAATGTTTCATAAATTAATTACTTTTACAGTTATGAAGGCTCGATATTTGCTTTACTAAGAAGATAATTGTGTACTGTTCTAGTGGTATATGCATGAATACTAGTCGTACGTTATAGGCGACTAAAGCGTTATGTCCCTGTGTGTTTCATGCTGCAATGAGATAATATGTGTTTCAGTGGTTAATAATAATAATATATGCTGGGTTGATATAGTGGTCAGTGATTGATAGTCAATACTGTGCTATGTTCCATGCTTTTCTTCATCTAGATTTTGCATAATAATAATAATAATAATAATAATAATAATAATAATAATAAAAATGGGCCCCTAGCTCAGCTGGTCATCCCCGTTCCCCAAAAGTTTAATGCGCTCCAGGAGGTCACAGGTTCGAGTCCCCAATGGCATAATATTGCAGGAATTAACATGGAAGGTAGTGTTAGTTTGTCCCCTTGTGACACAATCTCAGCCCCCCCTCCCGCCGTTTCGGTTTCCTTGGCTAGGTTACCCATGAGGCTCGCTGGTAGATTAGCACAGCAACCTGTTCAATTAATGTATTAGTATGTCGTTGGAGCTTAGCTTGTTAGGCTTCCAACTAGTTTCATGTAATAATATTCATCCAATAATATAATAAAAAATTTTTTTTTAAAAAAAAAAGAAAGAAATAATAATAATAATAATAATAATAATAGTTTGATGGATATTGATTTTGAGTGATAATAATAATAAAAAACAACATTGGCTTGGTTGATATTTCGGTTCTTGGCAGCATCTTAATAATTCTTTTGCAATAATAATAATAATTTCATGATCATATTTCGATAATAATAATAATGATGTTTTTGGGATATTGATTGAAGTTGTTTTCTTTTACAGGATATAGTGAGTATAATTATTGGCTTAATTTGATTTATGAACATTTTCTTGTTACAAATTGAAATCCTAAATATCCCCAATATAAAGTAGAGGCCAATTTTCGGATTGGACGGGCTTCGTGCCTCACACCTTCCTAACCCGTATCTTGATTTCCGGACTTTTCTTTATTTTGGACCAGTGATATTTTGGGTCCCAACTCCCTAAGGTGGGTGGCGGCTTCCCCTTATTAATAATTTTCCACGTAATTCCCATTTTGGATATTTAGAGATCCTAACCGATTTCGACGGTATCTACAAGTATGAACAGCAATGACAGGGAGTGTGGCCACGCCATAGGCTAGCCGGGGCCACTTGGCCATGCCCCATGCTACCTAACCAACCCTTATTCCTTTGTCGACCAATCAAGTCGTTTTAAACCCACCATACTTCCATGAGTTGTGGCTGGACCCATACTTGCTGGACCTATTCCCCATCGACCAATCAGGTCGCATTAAACCTTCCACGCATACCAAAAAGGTGGTCACACCCGTGCTTGGCCGGCCTCCTACTTTTAGTGATCAATCAGGTTTCTCTAAACCTTCCATAGCTTTAAAAGAGGTGGAAATTGTGTCAAGAGGTCGCCATACTATGTTGGCTTCCCAAAACCGCGCCAACATTCTAACGGAACGAGCATGCCAGGCGCACGACATGCCAAACATTCCAAAAAACATGTCAATCACACATGCCAAACGTGCCACTTACCGTGACAGCATGCCAAAACGTGCCAATCCACTCTCTGTTCGTGGCTAGCATCACAACAGACTTCAATTTGGCTATCATAACCATATGCGCGACCATACTCTAGTGGCGGTGGATGAAACCCTAATTTCTAATCATGGCAGAAAACTATGCCACCTCGGTCCCACAACATGCCACAAGCCGTGCGGACTTAGGAAACCCTAAAAAAGGCGCCACACCATAGCCACTCGTGGAAATATTTGCTCCTGTGGACGTTTTTACATGGTGGCCTACCTATGGCTCCTCTGGCATAAATCTGGCACCGTTTGTATAAAACATCGTGCCACGACCACATACCACATACTGCATGCCATATGTGCTAATTAGGGTTTCGGCATGCCAAACCCTAATTTAGGCAAAGTTGCTACGCCAACCAAGCCAAATAATGTTCTACAGAGCATTGGGATCAATATGGCTACTAGAACTGATGTTGCCACATCACATTTGAGTTTAACATCAAGGTGCTAAAATCCAGCGGCCGTGGCTACGCCAAGCGCCACTTGCACCACCATTCCACTGGCATGCAAGAACTATGCCAGCCATGCCGCAGTGCCACTGGCATGCGCTAAAAACGCCACTATGCCATTGTCAGGCATCAACAAGGTGTGGCATAATCAATGGCTACCCTTCCTCATGATATGCAATCTCAGCCGTCCAAGTTCGCCACCGAACTGACAGGCTTGTGGCAAGTTTTAGGCGACCAGCCGAGATAAGCCTAAATCTAGTGGTCATGGCTACGTCGCTACTTGCGCCATCATGCCGCTGGCATGCAAAAGCTATGCCATCCATTCCACCGTGCCACTGTCATGCACGAACTATGCCAGCCATACCGCAGTGCCAGAGGCATGCGCTAAAGGCGCCACTACACCATTGGCATGTGCCAATGGCGCCACTGCGCCATTATCAGGCGCCAACAGGATGTGGCCATAATCAATGGCTACCGTTCCTCATGAGATTAAATCTCAGCCGTCCAAGTTCGCCACCAAACTGACAGACTTGTGGCAAGTTTTAGTCGACCAGCCGAGATAAGCCTAATAGCACCACATGCTATTTTCCTACGGCAAGTCTCTTGAATTTGACTTGCCACACGTAGCAAACTGCTACATGTTTTCCACAAAAACACTCGATACATCAAACATGTCACAAACTGGGGGATACTCATCAGGGTATTGGTCTGGCGGTTTATAGCGTGTGGCGTGCAATACGCCCGTTATAAGAAAGTGTTAGGAAGCGGGACAGTCAGTGGTGGAAAGAAGTAATGGGTGTAAACGAACCCACTTCCTTCATAGTAGAAACATGGTTTCTAACGGTTATACGTTACCCCACTCTTCCATCAGCTCAATCGTTATCACTTCCTACGAGACCAGGGTGCGTTTAATTATGACTTGTATAAATAGGTTTCACCTATTTCCACCAAACAACAAGTTTTGGTAAGAACAATAACACAATATCCAGAAATCATCAAAGGACTGATAACTTTCATTCTGCAAGCCAGTTCCAAAATTCTGATACAAGTCATAAAACAGCCACACCTTCAGAATTAACCATTCTGGTCTCAACACCTTCATCGCTTCCCTTCCTAAGACCAACCTTCTCCTTCATTTTGGGACCGAATCAAACCTGGAACGACCATTTCTTGGTTTAGTCCAGGATTGTACAGATTGATCTCAGGAATCAAAAGTACTCCCATGCAGTGCATTGTTTAGGGTTTAGATTTGTTTCTCATCCACACACCGAAATTTACCAAAACCAGCATAAACAGTTTTCACCCACAAACAATTGGCAACCACAGTGGGAGGTTAAATCTCTCAGTTGCAACTCCAATTTTCAGAAGATGGTCGGTCTTAGAACTGATTCCATGGTCCCAAATTCCACTCAGACTCTGGAGAATGGTGATGTCTCTTCTCCCAACACGGCACCTAATGACGCAGCCAATGAAGAAATTCCAAGGTTGGCCGAATTGGCACGGGTTTAGGAGATCCACCCAAGGAACATGAACCTGATGAAGGAGACGATAAACAACATACTCAACTTTCTTGTAAGGTTGACATCAGATTTGAGCGGTTCACCTTCCCCGGAAATTCCAACACTGGGGACTGACGTCCCAGATGATCGTTCTTGGGTCAACAGTTTCACCACCAACCAGAAACTGGTAGACCGAGAAGTAGCTGCGTTGGTGGAAAGTTTATGTGAACTTCTACACCTTTCAAAGAACCAGCGAGCGGATACATTTACTGCGATCAATCAAATAACCCTAGACGCGTGTTTGGTTCCTTTACGCCCGGAGACTCCAAGAATATCAGAGATGTATGTCAACAATGTTACATTTACTGAAGACGACATGATGGCAGAAGAAGGACATAACCGGGCCCTACACGTCACTGCCCGCATCAAGGATTCAGAGTTCAAAAGGGAACTCATTGATACGGGGGCGTCCTCCAATGTTATTACTCTAAGAACGCTCAGGACACCAAAGGTGAGGCCAAGCAAAGTTGTACGGAAGCCTACCATGATGGCATATTTCGAAGGCAACCAAACCAGCACGTATGGATACATCAACCTGAATCTGTCAGTAGGACCAATCCAGTCAAAGGTAAAGTTCGAGGTAATCGAGAAGGATCCAGACTACCACATGATACTGGGAAGACCGTGGCTCCACGATAACAGGATCATTCCTTCAATATATCACCAGTGCTTAAAGACCATGTTGAATGAAGAAGTTATTCGCATTCCCGCGTCATTATCTCTTTATGCACCAATCTGTGGTATGGAGATGTTCGAACCGAAGGAAAATTCGTGGGACTCGTCAGGCAAGGTTTACTGCACTCCACTCCCGATATAGACGTCAATCGAAGAAGAGGATAGGCTCGCATCGATGCACAAAAGGACCAAATCTCCCGCCATCCCTCTAAAGGAAAATCACGCCAATTTCCCCTCATCAAACAGAAATTTGGCTCATTCTCATACCAAGCAGGAGCGGGCTTTTATTGCAAGTCGTGACGAAAAAGGGAAAACCGTATATCGGCGTTGTTGTTAGCAATTAGTAGAGGAGACTACCACCCAGTCTCTCCACCCTGTAAAATGCAATCACAACATCAAACCACAAGAGGAGGTGTCGGATACACCATGAAAACTGCAAGACATAACCAACTCCACCACAGATGAACTCGAAGTTGTCAACATCGGAAGCGAGGAATCTCCACGGTCTGTCTCCATCAGCTCGACTCTATGTTCCGACGAACGTGCAAAACTTGTGTATCTTCTTAAGGAATATCAAGATGTATTCACGTGGAAATACAAGGAAATGCCTGGCTTGGATGAGAAACTGGTTACTCATCATCTATATATAATACTCGGATCAAAACTGGTTAAACAATCTCCGAGACAGTTCAGACACGATGTAGAGGAACAGATCAAGACGGAGATTCAAAAATTGCTAGCCGCTGGTTTCATCAAACCCATTCACCACCCCACCTGGTTAGCCAATGTGGTTCCAGTAAAGAAGAAGAGCGTCCAAATCAGGTGTTGTGTTGATTTTAGGGACTTGAACAAGTGCTGCCCCAAGGACGATTTTCCTCTTCCTAACATTGATATGTTGGTCGACGCCACCAGTGGACACGATATGTTCTCTTTCATGGACGGGGACATCGGCTACAATCAAATAAAGATGTATGAGCATGACGCAAGTAAGACAGCTTTTCGAACTCCTCTCAGAAACTTTTACTATACCGTGATGCCTTTCGGTTTGAAAAATGCTGGCGCCACCTACCAACACGCCATGACCGCAATTTTCCATGATATGATGCACAATAAAGTTGAAGATTACGTGGATGACATAGTGGTTAAATCAAAAACCCGGGCGTCCCATACAGAGGTTCTGAGACAGGTGTTTGAAAGGTGTCGCGAATACAAACTAAAGATGAATCCTTTGAAGTCTGCTTTTGGCGTCTCTTCGGGCAAATTTCTAGGTTTCCAAGTGACCGCCGAGGGAATCAAAGTCGACCCAGCCAAAACCCAAGCTATCCTCACGATGCCGCCTCTACAAACTGTGAAAGAACTCCAGAGCTTCATGGTCAAGGTAAACTACGTTCGGCGCTTTATACCAGGTTTAGCTCAGCTTGTTGCTTCATTCACCCCCTTGCTGAAGAAGGGAGAAAGTTTTGTTTGGACAGTGCTAATAAAAGAGGCGTTTCGGAAGATTCAAGGTATACTGTCATCCCCAGCCGTCATGAAATCTCCTGTACAAGGAAGACCGTTGTGTCTCTACACTGCCTTTAGCGATACTGCTGTTGGAGCTCTTCTCGCCCAAGAAGATGATGAAGGAATCGAGCACCATATATACTACTTTAGTCGGGATTTGAGGGATGCTGAAATCAGATATCCTAAGGCATAAAAAGCGTGCCTAGCTCAGATTCACTCCATCCAGAAGTTTAGGCATTATCTGCTCTCAAACAAAGTGGTGTTGATATCTAAGTTCGATCCTGTGAAGTTCTTTCTTTCAAAACCGGCCCTGATAGGAAGGCCAGCCAAATGGCTCCTCCAAATATCAGAGCTTGATATAACGTGTGCTTCCCCAAGAGCTATCAAAGGAAAACGGTCGCGGATTTATTAGCGTCTTTCCCAGGAAGGGTACCAAAGCACTGCACGAAGACCTTACTGGAGAGTTTCCGGAAATCTCTTTTGTCAAAAAGGAAGCATGGATACTATTTTTCGATGGCTCCTCCACCCCTAGCAATAATGCCGTAGGAGCGGGCGTAGTTCTAGTATCTCCGACCGGTGATGTTTTATCTCATTCCTTCAAGATAGACTTTCATTACACCAACAATTCAGCAGAATATGAAGCCTTTCTCATAGGGTTTTCATTAGACAAGAAAGCTGGAGCCACACGTATGTAAACAAGAGGTGATTCTAAATTACTGGTTAACCAGATGAATGGAGTATACGCACTAAAGGAGGTGACGCTGGCCCCGTATAGATCCGAGGCGTAAAAGCCACTAAATTACTTCGCTGATGCGACCATAACACATGTTGGCCATAGAAACAACAAGCATGCTGATTTCCTAGCCACATTAGCATCGAAGCTACAGTTCGAAGGTTTGGAAGAAACCCTGACGGTGAAAAGACGACCGTAGCATCAACATGGCTTTCACAATCTAAGGAGACTTAAGCCAGTGACTAGAGAACACCGATTATCCAAGAACTTAACATCTCACTTTCCCAAGGAAAGGTCAGTCTCAAAACCTTACAAAACTTTTTCATGCTTTGCAGGATGTTGTACCACCGTAACCCAAATGGCTCCCTGTCAAGATGCCTCGGAGAATAAGAGGCACAATTGCATCTTAACCACATTCATGGAGAAATTTGCGGGCAAACGTTAGTGGTAACACTTTACCGTCGTCGCATCAATTGGAAGTTTTCAATGTTGTCCACACCGGGGACTGGCAAGAGTCGTACATCAGTTATCTTCGCGATTGCGTACTCCCTACCAGCAAGAAAGACACAACCAAGATTAAGCAAAGATCCAAGAGGTTCATATTCCATGAAGGAATCTTGTATCGTAAAAGATTTGGAGGAGATTTGTTGCGGTGTCTAGGTGGGGCGGAATTCCCAATCATAATGAAAGAAATGCACGAAGGCGAACACCAAGGAAAAAAGAAGTTATTTCTCCAGATACACGAGAAATATTATTGGCCGACCATGGAGGATGATGCGGATGCTTTTGTTCAAAGATGCCACGAATGTCAAATCCATGGAAACCTTATCCATGCATCTTCTAATCCTCTGCACTCGGTAAGTAGTCCATGACCTTTTTATAGATGGGGACTTGACATCATTGGGAAGACCAACCTGCCATCGTCGAAGCAGCATGAGTATATAATAACCACAACAGAGTATTTCACCAAATGGGTCGAAGCCATCCCTCTACGAGGGACTACTGGAGCCACAATTTCAGCGTTCATTAAGGAAAACATCATTTGTCGGTTCGGGGTGCCTAAACACATCATCATCGATAACGACACTCCTTTCGCCAACAAGCAAGTACGGGAGTTACTTGTAGAATATGGAATTAAGAAAGTCTTCTCCACCATTTACTACCCCCAAGGGAATGGGCATTCCGAAAGCACCAACAAGACTCTAATTTGAATCCTCAGCCGGATAGTGCACGATAACCCTCGGACATGGCACGAACAACTGCCAATGGCGCTTTGGGCATATCGGACATCACCAAGGAGCTCTACTGGCGCCTCTCCATATTCTCTCGTCTACGGCGCATACGCTATTCTCCCAGCGGAAATTAAAATCCCATCGGCTAGGATTGCCGAGGCAAGTGGAGTCCGATGGAATGAAGCTGAAGCTGAAGCATCGAATGCCATGGTAGCGGAGTTAGACACTTTGGATTCTAGAAGAGCTAAAGCAGAATAGCACGCGCAAGCATACATAAATAGATTTGCTCGAGCATATGACAAAGCTGTGAAACCTCGAGTTTTTCAAGTTGGAGATTTGGTGTTGAAGACCGCCAAACACATCCAGCAAGACATGTTCACACCAAAATTATCCCCAAAATGGGAAGGGCCTTATATGGTTACCAAAGCGTATAACAGTGGATAATACAAGGTCATCAAGGAAGATGTAGGAAAACTAGAAGCAGTCATCAATGTAAAATGGCTCAAGGCATCCTGTTAGAGCATTTCTCGGTTGAACCCACCAAGCATTGGTATGTCAAGTTTGGTTGTCATATTTTAGTGAATCAAAACTCATGTTAAGAGTCGCTTGATTATGTACTAGAGTCAACTTCGTATAGGTTAGCTTGAAAGTCTTAGGATATGAGACATTACAAGTATTGCGAAGTCTTGAAGATGTGAAGAAGCAAGGATCTACAACAACAGCAATCATCCTTCCACTTGAGGTTAGTGATATTTGACTTGAACTGTTTCATTACCTAACGTATCTTTCAAGTCGTGCATATTGAAAACATAACTGCGAAGCATATTTGAACTCTAGATAGACATAGTATTAAGGAATACAATACAAGGTTTATTGCTTAACCATTAAACTTTGTAGATAAGACATCGCCATAATCATTTGAATGCTATTGTGATTATGTATGGGTATGAGGTGAGGATTTCATCCTAGGGAACAATGTATACATTTGTTCTAAGTAAGTAAGTTCATAAACTTGTTTGTGAACCGTAAAGGAAATTTCCAGGTGTTATTGGTTTTGTTATTCATTGCATATCTTATAAACAACCAATATGTGTGATTGAGTATAACCGCTCACAACTTGTTTGTGTTCTTGGTAGAACTATTCGCAAAGGCCTGACTTATGTATTGGTATAAATTTTATTAGTAAAACCGATCTTAAGTAATCACCTGAGATGGTATGATAGGGTTTGTGTGTC
Source organism: Papaver somniferum (assembly GCF_003573695.1). NCBI lineage: Eukaryota > Viridiplantae > Streptophyta > Magnoliopsida > Ranunculales > Papaveraceae > Papaver > Papaver somniferum. Next base: position 44,804,264 of record NC_039365.1, read on the forward strand.
TGACCAATTATGGGAGAGGGTAACTGATCCTAGTAGGAGGAACAATACTTCACAAGGGTAACCGATCCTTGTATGGGGTGCAACAAGGTTTATAGCATAAAGAGGAACCGATCCTATGGACATGTGCAACACGTTTTTAGGAAAAGGGGAACCGATCCTATGGACATGTGCAACACATATAAGTTAGATACCATATATATGTGGGGAACTGATCCTAGTACCTAATCAACCGAATTTCGGAAAGTGTCATACTCTAGATGCCTTAATTATCACCTGGTGTCCTTTTTCCATCCTGTTGAGTGCCTTTATCGCCAGTTGTTAACCGTTAGTTCTCAACGGCTAGCTGAAGATTTTGTTATCTAATTGGTTAGCCGTCTTCTCCCACCTGTTTCTCGTGTATTGGTTGTTCTATATCCAATAGTGTATTTAATTGGTCTTTTGTGCGTCTGTAAGGGAATGATCATTTTGATAAATAAAACCCTGAGGATGGTTTTTTGAATCAGAGTTACGTCTTCTTCTTAATCGGTGTTCAATTTGTACTAAGACTAGTACAATTGGCGTCAGAGCCGTTCTGATCTACAATGGGTGTTCCGACTGTGCGTGAATTATCTGAAACCACTACTGAAAAATTTTCTGCCATTAAAGACAAGTTGGCAAAGCTCGACCAATGTCTAGAGGAAAATTCTACTCATATCAAGGATAAATTCAAAGCTAATGATTTGTTGATGTCTCAGGTAAATTCTCAGTTACCTGGACTATTGATTTTGGTTAAACATCAGATTCCAGTATCTCCCAATGGTGGTGAATCTAATAGAGCTGCTGGATCTCATGGTCATTCTGGGGAATTTTTTTTTGGGCCTTTAAATTCTCTCCGAGACAATCAAAACTCGTATCGTCTGCCTAAGATGGATTTCCCTCACTTTGACGGTGAGAATCCACGAGGTTGGATTCAAAAATGTGAGCGTTACTTTCAGATCCATAAAATTGATGATGGATAATGAGTGAGTATAGCTTCTCTTCATCTTGATGGTCGAGCTGATCAGTGGTTCTTAAATTTTCAGATTGGTAAATTTTCTGTCAATTGGAATGACTTATGTGTTGGTATCTGCGCCCGTTTTGAAAACCCTTTTAATGATAATTATGTTGGTTCTTTTAACAAACTGATGAAAATTAATTCTGTAGATGAATATTTTGAACAATTTGAAACTCTTAAGGCTCTTATGCTAAGCAAGAACCAATATCTTACAGAGGATTATTTTATACTGAGTTTCATTAGTGGATTGAAGGAGGAATTTCGTGGTTCGGTCTTGATGTTTCACCCACAATCTCTCATGGAGGCTTTTTCATTAGCTCGTATAGAGAAGCAGAAGTACTCTTTGCTACACAAAACCACTAAACCATTCTCAAAACCCATCACCAATTCGTTTTCTACCAACAGAGTTTTCTCTCAGTCTAATTTTCCTCCTAAACCAATCATCACCATTCCCAGTACACCTAAGTCTCCACCATCCACCTACAAACTATCTCTTACTACTCATACTCCCAACACACCCACCAACTCTTCCTCTCTACCACCCATTAAAATATTAACTCAAGAACAAATGCAGGCTAGGAGAGCTAAGGGACTGTGTTACAACTGTGATGAACTTTATAAACCTGGACATTGGTGTAAGAGAAAACAACTAATTATGCTTAGTGCTGAAGTTCCTGTGGAGGAGGATGTTACTATAGAAGAAGAAGTTTTTGAGGAAGCATTAGAGACTCCAGTGGACTATGACATGGAAATCTCCCTACATGGTCTTACTGGTACTATCTTTGGTGACACAATTAGAATTCCAGGTCTTCTTAAGAAGCATAAAATTTCTATACTAATTGATTCTGGAAGTACACATAGCTTCATTGACTCTGATTTAGCCACCAAGTTGCATTGTGAAATTCAACCTACTGCACATTTGTTGGTCACTTTTTCCAATGGAGAAAAGACTGTCATCTATGGAGTGTGTCCTTAACTACAATGGTCAATGCAGGATTACCAATTCAGTGGGGATTTGAGGCTACTTCCCTTGGGAGGCTGTGACATAGTTTTGGGGGCAGACTGACTAAGAAGATTAGGTAATGTCATGTTCAACATTGCCAAGCTCAACATCTCCTTCCAACACCAAGGTGATACAATTACTTTAACTGGTGCCAAAAATTCACTTTCTCTCATGATGATGAGTAGTCAAGCAGTTAAAGAATTCTTCAAGAAGAATACCCATGGCTTATTAGGCCATCTGTTTTCTATCGCTCCTTCCACTACCTCCCAACCAGTTCCTCCTTCCATATCCCATTTATTACATTCTTATGAGGATGTCTTTCAGGAACCTACTGATTTACCACCTACAAGGAACTTGGACCACACCATCCCCTTACATCCAAACTCAGTACCTCCAAATCATAGAGCCTATAAATGTCCCTACATTCAAAAATCAGAGGTAGAAAAATTAGTAAAAGAAATGCTTGATCATGGTATTATTCAGCCTAGTCATAGTCCATTTTCTTCTCTCATTCTCTTAGTAAAGAAGAAGGACAATTCCTGGAGGTTTTGTGTGGATTATAGGAAGTTGAATGACATCACTATTAAAGATAAATTTCCTATTCCAATTATTGATGAGTTGTTGGATGAACTTTTTGGTTCTGGGTATTCACCAAAATAGATCTGAGATCAGGGTATCACCAAATTCTTGTTCACCCTTCTGATATTTTTAAAACAGCTTTTAGAACCCATCATGGGCACTATGAATTCAAGTTTATGCCCTTTGGGCTCACTAATGCCCCTGCCACTTTCCAAGCTTTGATGAATGAAATCTTTCAACCATATCTTCGAAAATTCATTTTGGTATTTTTTGATGATATTTTGGTTTACAACCCTAATTTATCTACTCATCTTCAACATTTAGAGATCACCTTACAGTTACCCACACAACATAAGTTATATGCTAGGTTCTCTAAATGCTGTTTTGCTCAGAGTAAACTGGAATATCTAGGACATTTTATATCTGCAGAAGGGGTGGCTGCTGACCCAGCTAAAGTGGCAAGCATGACTTTTTGGCCCCAACCAACCTCATTGAGGGAATTGAGAGGTTTCTTGGGCCTCACATGGTATTAAAATAAGTTTATAAAGCATTATGGGTTAATCGGCAAACCTCTCACAGAATTGCTCAAGAAGAATTATTTCTCATGGTCTCCATCAGCCACTCAAGCCTTCAATAATCTCAAAGCTGCCATGGTTAGTGCCCTGTTTTAGTTTTACCAGATTTCTCCAAGCAATTTATGCTAGAAACTGTTGCTAGTGGAGTTGGTATTGGTGTTGTGTTGATGCAAGAAGGTAGAGCCATCTGTTTCTTCAGTAAACCACTTGGTCCTAAGGCACTTTTCCTTTCTACGTATGAAAAAGAATTACTAGCTATTGTTCAAGAAGTGAAGAAATGAAGGTACTATTTACAAGGTAAAAAATTCCTCATTCAGACAGATCACCAGAGCATCAAGTATTTCCTGGACCAAAATATCACTACCACACTTCAAAAAAAATGGTTGATGAAGTTATTGGGGTATGACTATCAGATCCAATATAAGAGTGGAGTTGAGAATAAAGTAGTTGATGCTCTCTCTAGAAGATCCCATGACACTGCTACCTGCAATTTGCTATCTACTACTTCTCCCAAATGGGCTCAAGAATTAGTGCTTAGATACACTGATGACCCTAAAGCACAGAACTTAATTCCTCAATTACTGGTTGATTCCAATGCAGTCTAAAAATTTTCTTATAAAGAAGGCCTCCTCAGGTACAAGAACAGACTCTATGTGGGCACAGCCAATGATATGAGACACACCATATTGTATTCTATCCATTCTTCAGCTGTTGGAGGGCATTATGGAGTTCGGGAAACTTACATTAGAGCTAAGACTTACTTCTACTGTCCTAGAAATGAAGAAAGTTGTTCTTAGCTTTGTTAGCAGTTGTGATGTTTGTCAGAGAAACAAACACTCTCGTTCCTTTCCTGTAGGATTGTTACAACCATTTCCAATACCTGAGCAAGCCTGGAAACACATCTAAATGGATTTTATTGAAGGTTTGCCCTCAAGTGAAAGGAAGGATGTTATCTTGGTGGTGGTGGATAGGCTGACAAAATACAGTCACTTCATGGCTCTCTCTCACCCTTATACTGCTGCCTCTGTTGCTAAGGTATTTCTGAATAACATCTTCAAAATCCATGGGTTGCCAGTTTCAATTGTCTTTGACAGGGATAAAGTATTCGCCAACAATTTTTGGCAAGAATTATTCACATCATTGGGTACCAGCCTCAATCTGAGCACTGCTTATCACTCTCAAACTGATGGCCAAACATAAAGAGTGAATTCTTGCTTAGAAACTTACCTCAGATGCATGACTATCCAGCAACCAAAGAAGTGGCACTACTGGATTCCCTTAGCTGAATGGTGGTATAATACAAGTTACCATACCAGCTTACAGATGTCACCTTTCAAAGCCTTATATAGGTATAATCCTCCTCATTTGGCTTTCCCATCCACCATCACTACTTCAGTTGCTGCTGTGGAGACATATTTGAAGCAGAGGGATGCCATCTTAGAGATACTTAAGGAGAATTTAGCAAACGCCCAGGAGATAATGAAGATCTATGCTGACAAGAAGAGGGTTGATAGACAGTTTAACATTGGGGATTTGGTGTATCTTAAACTTCAACCTTATAGACAAGTATCAGTTTCCTTGAGGAAAACTTTTAAACTGTCTGCAAAGTATTATGGTCCTTTCAAGGTTTTACAGAGGATTGGTCAAGTGGCTTACAAGATTGAACTTCCTCCTGCAGCTAGGATTCATCCGGTGTTCCATGTATCTCAGTTGAAGATGGAGATTGGATAGTCTGCAATACCTTACCCAACTCTCCCTTTGATGGACCATGGAGGTCAGGTGGTAGTAGTTCCACACTCTCAACTGGATTCAGGGTCATCTCCAGAAATGGTTCTGAAGTTCAACAGCTGCTTATACGTTGGAAAAATTCCTCTCCAGAAAATGCTACTTGGGAGGATGTTTCTGTGATCAGAGCTCATTTTCAAGATTTTTTATCCTTGAGGACAAGGATTCCTTAAAGGGGGAGGTAATTCCATACTCTAGCTGCCTTACTTATCACCTGGTGGCCCTTTTCCATCCTGTTGGGTGCCTTCATCGCCAGTTGTTAACCGTTAGTTCTCAACGGCTAGTTGAAGATTCTGTTATCTAATTGGTTAGCCGTCTTCTCCCACCTGTCTCTCGTGTGTTGGTTTTTAGTGTATTTAATTGGTCTTTTGTGCGTCTGTAAGGGAATGAAAATTTTGATAAATAAAATCCTGGGGATGGTTCTTTGAATCAGAGTTACTTCTTCTTCTTAATCGGTGTTCAATTTATACTAAGTCTAGTACAGAAAGCTAATGTGACTATGCACAGTACTCACATGGAGGTAGAACCGAAACTTGTTTTGGTAGAACCGTTAAACCCATGATTGTAACTGAATGTTAGTTTGATCAATCACATAGTTCTTGAAATTCAAATGAACCGATTCTAAATTTGTTTGGAAGTGTGGAAAATCGGTTTCAAGGTTGTAAGTGTGAAAGAGAACTTACAAAGTAAGGATGTCGATATACTTTGAACACGTGTTGTGAATGTTTATTTCTTTAATTGTTCAAAGATATTCCTTAACGGCTAAGGGAAGAGAATCCCAGGATCCAAACATAAGTAAGTTAAGAATATTTTAATTAAGGTTATTAATTTCATTTTGTAGTGAAATTCTAGAATTAGTAATGTCCATTTACTAATTAGATTTTCCGAGAGATTTCGATCATTATTTTTGGACAGAGCATTTCCAGGAATTATGAAAACCGAATATGTGCTTTAATGAATATCTTGAGAATATTTTCGGTTTTGGAAATTCCTTGGTGTCCAAACTTCCTTGTCTATAAACACTTGAGGTTTTCCTTTCTAGCAAACTAATCCTTCGTAACAACAGACTTCCTCTTTTGTTGTTGTTACTGGTGTAGCCGCCTATCCGGAGAGGAGAGTAACCTAATTAGGAGAAATCTCTTACGGCCGCTCAGTTTAAAGTCTTCTTTGGGATTGAGAAGCTCTAGCGTGTACCGTTGGTCGGCAACTAGATAATTGCGGTTTCTCTTTTATTTTCGATTGATTTGATTGACTAACGGTGGTTAAAATATGATTGCACCTACTTTGTTTATTCTTGAGAATCTTATCTTCTGATATATGATTCACTCAAACTAGTTCAGAGTGTCGACAAGGATCTTTAGACTGTTGTGAGTTCTAAAGACGATCTTGTGATAATCCATTGTTAACAGACTATGTTCTGTGCGTGATTGATCACAAGAGATTCAAGTGATTGTGTGCAGGTTTTTATTGAAGATTTAAGAAGATTTGAAGACAAAGAAGATATTGAAGATCTGACTTGGGTTTTATAATCTTTGGTGTGCACAATACTTGTTTCGGTAAAAGAGGATCCAATTAATAATCGGTTTATCCTTGTGGTAGATTGGATTGATTAATTGAGTAGATCGGCATCAACACAATTCTTTGGATTAAGAGTGTTGTTGGATTAATCTTAAACGATTACTTCAGTAATTGAACATAAGATAGATCTAAGGACATGACGAAGGAGTTTATGTTAAGATAAATGGAAGAGCCTTTGTCCGACTCATATCACTTGGTTGAAGAGAGTTGATACCAAACATATTTGTTGTTCTATTACTGTTTGGAATACAAACCAAAGGAATTATTCCAAGTACGTGACTTATTTATAAGTTGGAGGCGTGGGAATACAGACGGAACTAGGTGAACTATAGGTTTATTTGCTTGGTCTCAACTATACGAAGTTAGGCGTAATTTTGTGTAGTGGCTTAATCCTGAGAGTATTCAATTCTGGACAATGTCCCATGGTTTTTCTGCATTTGCAGTTTCCTCGTTAACAAAATCTTTCCGTGCCATTTACTTTATATTTCTGCATTATAATTGTGTTATTGTAATTAAACTAAATTACACAAACGTTAATTCCTATTTATTTGATAAGCAATCCTATTGTGTTTGGTTAAGTCCGAACCTTTGTATCAAGTAAACATACTTCGTTATTGTATTGTCTCGATCTCGTATCCATAGACGATCACACGAAGTATGAACCGATTAGTTGTATTGTCTCGACTCAGTCCATATACAATCACTTTCGGATAAATGACTTAGAGGTAGGAAAAGTTTTAGCTTGAGGTATATTTGGGTACCCTCGCCTTTTCAATTGGTATCAGAGCAGGAAAACACAAAAAGATCTAACAATCTATGTTTGGTGCAACCTAACCTATAAGAAATGAATCCATAGGATGATTCAGTTAACTTAAGTCAAGATAATGAGAATAAGATCTCAAGGAAACCAATGGAAATTGGTCTCGAAAGTCTTTTCTAAAATCAAAGAAAAAGTCTATGACTAATAACTTGATTACAAATCAGGTTACTGATCACAAAAGAGTGAGTTCGAAACTCAAGAAACCTGTTTTGGATTCGAGTCCAATTCCTAGTGAAAAATATTCTTTTACAGAATATGAAAAGAGATTAGAATCACTAGCATACCCTAGCTCTGAATTCCGTAAAATGTTGGTAAGGTTTTTCAAACATATCGACACCTATTCATAGAAAGGGAAAACCATTGACAGTCTAGATGATGTCATAGAACTTGTTGTTCGATTGAACGTAAGAGTCTGTGAAGGAATGTGAGAAACACTAAGTCTTCAGAATAATCTGACAGATTATATGGAAAAAAATTTGTCTTTGTGCAATGAAGTTCATCAAAATACTACTGAGTGCGAAATTCTCAATCGATTGATAGAACATTCACAGTTAAGGAATAAAGTCCTTATTGAGAAACTTCTTACTGTAATATGTCGAGAAGTATATCTACACCAATGTTTATAAAAACATTTCCAGCAAGGAATGGATACCTTAAGAGGACATATAGGGTGTCTTGAACAAGAGTCATTAGATAAATGCCGACTGGAAGATCTAGAAAAATCGGGTTAAAGTTCAAAGAACATACCATCCTGGGCAAAAGATATAATTGAGGACATTGCATCTCGCAATTTTCTCAACAAAGAGGATGGGTTCCGAACCCATGACGAATGCTTTTATCTTATTACTAAGTATGATTATGGGATGTTTGATTTCGGTTTTACTACCTTAATATTCGATCTCATATATTGTGAACCCTTATGGTTTGGGTGACTTTTTGGTTTAGCAGGATTAAGTTCTATCCCATGTTGGTAGGCTTTATCAAAGAATCATAAGGGTTTCTGGTAGAAACAATATGTGAAAAAGTCACAATATGTTGAATCGGTTTTGGTTTAGCATAAAAGCATATGTGTTTCGACGGTTTTCAAATTTTGCTTGCAATTGTTAAAACCGGTTTTCAACCTTTCTCTGGTAATGGTTGAGGGTTGTTGTTATTCTTTTGTTTTGGCATAAGGATGACAACGTGATGATATTTCGATATCAATTCTCCCTGGACGAAGATGCAAACATATCGGAGAAGTGGATGCAAAATTTGAGGTAACAATCTTGTTAGTTAATTGTTTTCATGTTTAAGAAAAGCCTGAGTTTATATCGTATATATTTATTGCTTTTGCTTAACAAAAATTTCGGTTCAATTGATGTTTATTCCATGATGTGTGTGTGGGTGTGTGTGACTCAATTGATTCCGTTTAAGAAAAACTATTGTTATCTTACTTTATTGTGTGGTATCAATTATTTAGGCTTACAAAATTTCGGTACAATTGATGTTGTGTGTGATTCAATTGGTTCCGGTTAAGAAAAACTATTGTTATCTTGCCAAAACGTGCCAACCCACTCTCTGTTCGTGGCCAACATCACAACAGACTTGAATTTGGCTATCCTAACCATAAGCGCGACCATACTCTAGTGGCGGTGCATGAAACCCTAGTTTCTAATGGTGGCACAAAAAATTGTGACCTCGGGCCCACAACATTCCACAAGCCGTTCGGACTTAGGAAACCCTAAAAAAGGCGCCACACCATAGCCACTCGTGGAAATATTTGCTCCTGTGGACGTTTCTACATGGTGGCCTACCTATGGCTCCTCTGGCGTAACTATGTCACCATTTGTATTAATCACCGTGCCACGACCACATACCGCATGCCATATGTGCTAATTAGGGTTTCATCATGCCAAACCCTAATTTAGGAAAAGTGGTTACGCCAACCAAGCCAAATAATGTTCCACAGAGCGTTGGGATCAATATGGCTACTAGAACTGATGTTGCCACATCACATTTGAGTTTAACATCAAGGTGCTAAAATCCAGCGTACATGGCTACACCTGGCGCCACTTGCACCACCGTGCCACTGTCATGCACGAACTATGCCATCCATGCCCCAGTGCCACTGGCATGCGCTAAAAACGCCACTATGTCATTGTCAGGCATTAAGAGTGTGTGGCCATAATCAATGGCTACTGTTCCTCATGAGATGCAATCTCAGCCGTCCAAGTTCGCCACTGAACTGACAGGCTTGTGGCAAGTTTTAGGCGACCAGCCGAGATAAGCCTAAATCTAGTGGCCATTGCTAAGTCAGGCGCTACTTGCGCCATCGTGCCGCTGGCATGCACAAGCTATGCCAGCCATTCCACTGTGCCACTGGCATGCACGAACTATGCCAGCTATGCTGCAGTGCCACTGGCATACGCTAAAGGTGCCACTACACCATTGGCATGTGCCAATAGCGCCACTGCGCCATTATCAGGCGCCAACAGGATGTGGCCATAATCAATGGCTAACCTTCCTCATGAGATCAATCTCAGCCATCCAAGTTCCCCACCGAACTAACAGACTTATGGAAAGTTTTAGGCGACCAGCCGAGATAAGCCTAATAGCACCACATGTTATTTTCCTACGGAAAGTCTCTTGACTTTGACTTGCCACACGTAGCAAACTGCTACATGTTTTCCACAAAAACACTCGAGACATCAAACATGTCACAAACTGGGGGATACTCATCAGGGTATTGGTCTGGAGGTTTACAGCGTGCGTTGTGCAATACGCCTGTTATAAGAAAATGTTAGGAAGTGGGACAGTCAATGGTGGCAAGAAGTAATGGGTGTAAAAGAACCCACTTCCTTCATCGTGGAAGCATGGTTTCTAACGATTATACTTTACCCCACTCTTCCATCAACTCAATCGTTCCCACTTCCTACGAGACCAGAGTGCGTTTAATTATGACTTGTATAAATAGGTTTCACCTATTTCTACCAAACAACAAGTTTTAAAAAAAACACAGTATCCAGAAATCATCAAAGGACTGATATCTTTCATTCTGCAAGCCAGTTCCAAAATTCTGATACAAGTCATAAAACAGCCACACCTTCAGAATTAACCATTCTGGTCTCAACACCTTCTTCGCTTCCCTCCCTAAGATCAACACTTCTCCTTCATTTTGTGACCGAATCAAACCTGGAACGGCCATTTCTTAGTTTAGGCCAGGATTATACAGATTGATCTCTCGAATCAAAAGTACTCTCGTGCAGTGCATTTTTTATGGTTTAGATTTGTTTCTCATCCACAGACCCAAATTTACCAAAACCAGCAGAAACAGTTTTCACCCACAAACACTATGACACTGTATAAAAATGATCGAAAGCTTTTGTTTTCTCATTGTTATGGCTACGGATCTTCAACAACTATGATGCTGAACTGAGCATCTATGAAATCATGGGAGTACTTGGAAAAGACGAAGTTTTCGAGTAATGTTGAAGAACCAAGGAGATCAAGCATGTGGACGAGAAGCTACAAAGTTTTATTTATTTTGTAATCCATAAGTATTGATAGTTTTGTCACAAAAATTGACAAATATGGAGATTGTTAGAGCATTGACCGGTCAAACTCGCAAGCATTGTTATCTCAAGCTTGTTTATCAAATTTAGTTGTCAAAACTATATTTCTTGATTTCTAGTCTACTTATAGATAAGTCTCGGACTAGGATAGTTAAGTGTAGTTGAGCTCCCAGACTCCACGACGATCATCTTACGAAGACGAAGAACTACTTAAGGAACCATTGGAACTTCATCCGACCAAAAGGTATATGGAGACTTGAACTTATCTATCACTCAAATCGGTAGTTTAACTTAAACAATAAATTATAAGGAACGCAATCTTTGCAAACCGTGGCTATATTATTCATGAATTGATTCAAATGAATCAAACCGATTTTGTTTCAATTGTGTCTATCTATAAAGACCTAAGCAATTGAATAACTCTTCAACTTGTTCTTTTGAAGTCATTCGAACTAGTTGCGACGAAGATGAATATGGTTAATATGAAAGTTACTCATATGGCTAACCATTGGTTAACTATTTGTGAACCAACCAAGTGTACACGTTTAGGTACGGTTACTCAAACCTAAATAAAATACATTTCATTTGTGTATGACAAGCTAAGTTTCGATCTAACGGTTGAAATATATTAGCTTGTATCTAATCAGGTTTTCATATAACTGTGAATATTGAATGCTTTGTTACTAAGATAACATTGATTGCAAACCCTGATTTGAAAACTATATAAAGGAGAACTCTAGCAACTGGGCAAACTAATCCCCACACCTCCTGTATGATACTAGCTGGTTTAGCTAGAGCCGATTCTCTTTTAACCTTAGGTTTCTTCTCGAGACCCTATAGGTTAACGACTTAAAGACTGCAATGGGATTATGAAAAAGACGAAACTATTTCTCTTGTAGTTGTGCGATCTAATCTTTCCATTTCTATTGTACGAGTTCAATTGTAATATTGGCTTGATATTATATCTCCGATAGGTCAAGATAAAAAGAAATCACAAACATCTTCGTCTCATCGTTTGTGATTCCGCAATATCTTGTTTCGCTACTATACGATTAAGATTATTGTGAGGTGATTGATAATTCTAGGCTGTTCTTCGGGAATATAAACCCGTGATTATCGATTGGTTCATGTTCACCTTGATTTTATCAAAATACAGAACAAAACTCATAGGTTTATCTGTGGGAGACTGATTTTTCTATTACCGTAGACTTTTCTCTGTGATACAGATTTGTTTATTAAAGTCTTCGACTTTGGGTTGTGGGTGAGGTCAGCAAAGGGAATCAAGTGCGTAGCATCCTGCTGGGATCAGAGATGTAAGGAGCGCAACTGTACCTTGAATCAGTGTGAGAATGATTGGGGTTCAACTATAGTCCAGACCGAAGTTAGTTTGTAGTAGGATAGTGTATGTAGAGGCTTAATACAATGTGGTGTTCAATCTGTACTAGGTCCCTGGGTTTTTCTGCATTTTCGATTTCCTCGTTAACAAAATTTCTGGTGTCTGTGTTATTTCTATTCTGCATTATATTTTGTTATATAATTGATATATCACAGGTTATGCGTTGTATCGATCAATTGTGAAATCCAACCTTTGGTTGTTGATTGGAAATTGATTGATCCTTGGATATTGGTCTTTGGTAGCATCCAAGTTTATATCTCTTGTATTTAATAAAGACTCGCAGATTTTCATTTGCTTGAGTATAGATTAAATCAAGAGATCAAGATATTAACTCCTTGATATACTTTTTATTAAGATTGAGTCTGACTGTCTAGTTGATTATCTTAAAAGTATATTTGAGTTAGTCCATAAAGATTGCTAATCGAAATATTGGGTGAGGTTGTTAGACCCCCGAATTTTTAATAAAGTTTATTGTTTATATGACTCTTGAAATTCAGAAGGCCCTGGTTCCACATCAGTCAAGAAGGTTTATTGAAATTGACTCCTATCTTCATGAACCTTATGTTCCAATGGCTATTGGCGACAAGGAGTTCGGGGACGATAAAGATTTTTTCAAAGGTCTTAATGCCTAGGAAACGACTTATGATAATTTATTCTTGTGTTTTAAGAAGGATAACTAGGGTTTGGAATAACAATTATTGTAAGTACACAAAGCTATTGCCAACGATTTTCATCTTGCAATGTTTTTAGATTTATTTATTTAAATTCTAAAGTTTATTTGGAAGATGATTTTGCAGTATTAATCTTTATTGGTTTTACATATCGCAAAGAGTTGTTATGGGATATGTGTGTTTAAGTCTGTGAACTATGATTGTCCCATATATGTCAAAAGTTAAACCTATTATATCATTATGCAAATATTGATGGAAGATAGGATGAACTTTTGATTGAAAATATTAAGTCTATTATATGTCTTTATGCAAATATTGATGAAAAATAGAATGAATCTTTGTATATTCCGAAATATTTTTCTCTTCCTGATCCATTCTATGTAAAATAATGTGTGTCTCCGTAAGTTCTTTGATGTTGAGCATTTCCGATTAAATTAATCATGAGTTCTCTTGTGGTTAATTTAATTTAATATTTGGGATTAAGGGTGCACAGGAACCGAGCCGGACCGACGGACCGAACCGGAACTGGTGGAACCGTACCTGATTTTGGACCGAACCGAGGTACAAGGTACAGGTACCGGTCCAAAAAATAGGAACCGAGGTCTCGGGGTACAGGTACACGGTCCAATACAAGTACCGTGCCGTACAGGACCGAAAGTCCCGAATAATAAAAACCGTTAGATTTGGGGAATAAGGGATCAGTATTAGCCGTTAGATTAAAGGGGTATATAAACTAACATAATAGGGTTAGGATTTCAGTTTCTTTTCTTTCTTTTTTTTCTCGTCTCCTCTCTCTGAGAAGAGAGAATTACCCCTCTGCTTCCCCATCTCTTCGGAAAACGGTATGTAAATTGGTGCTTTCTTTTAGTTATTGAACTTTTCTTGCGTATGAAGATCACATAAGTACAGTTTTTTGGTCTCAAATCAATTGAATTTTTATGCTTTGGGAGTTCCAATTTTAGGTTTTTATTTTTGATTTGTGGATCTTGAATGTGTTGATTGTGAGATGGATGATGGTGGGAATTGTTGTGAATGATTTGGTAGTGATTCTATTAATGGGGGCGATGATGATGTTATAGTGAAGATTGTAATTGAATTTTATCATGTTCAGAGATGAGAGGTGGTGGTGTTTGTTGTTGAAATGAAGAGATGGGGTTCGAATGTTGGTGGTGTTCGATGGGGTTGCTGATGATTTCCGATAATAATTGATGTTCTTGAGTTGCAAGGGAATGGTGTTTTCTGTAGATAAGTTAATGGCTTTGATGGGCACATCGTATTTTCTTTCTTTTATGTGGTCTCGGTATAGATTTATCTGATTAATTTGTTCCTTCTTTTATATGCAGAAAGAATGATTTCATGCGGTAGGCAATGTGGAAAATGTACGGCGAAACATGCTAAGAAAGGTACAGAGTAGATAGTGAAAAAACTCTTATGTCAACAAGTGAAGCTGGCATCATTGACCATGTATAGACTGTTTAATTGCAATCATCCGCCATATTGAGTACAAGGGAAGCTGTCATATTGAGTTTGCAACTGAAGAAGCTGCAAAGAAGGTAGACTTCTCAGTTTGTGCTCCGTAATTTGTTGAAAGTTCTGTGTTAGCTTTTACTCTATGAATAATTTATCATTGCAGGCATTGGAGTTGGATGGCCAAAACTTGTGTAACATGGAAATTGTAATTGACCGTTATGGAACCGAAACCACTGGAGCATCAAAAACACTTATTGCCAAGAACCTATCTTTGTCCATTACTAAATCAGATGTGTGCGTATATATCCTATTTTTACTTTTTAACCTTCGCCACATTTCATTGTCTCAACACTCTTTTTTCGCTGCTGTTGTAGGATCAAGTTCTTTAAAAGGGCTGGGAAAATTATCGATGTGCGTCTCTCTTCACTTGATAATGGAAAATTCAGTGGACATTTCCATATTGAGTTTGCAACTGAAGAAGGTGCGGATAAGGTAACCTCCCCAGCTTATCACTGCCAAGCTCCAATTCCAACAGTCTCAGAAACCAAGCTCAACTTCGAAAGTCAATGGCAGCAACACCACTGATACGTCACCCTCTTCATCAACGATGAGCAGAAGCATCATCAGTTCAACACACTAGTCATTATAGCAATTGCACAACTGCACTAGCATATGACTTGTTATTGTACCACAGTTTAGGAAGTTAATTACTACTCAAACTGCAGTTATAGTTTGTTTGTGAACACCACACCTCTCTGAAGTTAATTAGTACCGATAGGTACCAGTACCGTACGTGTACCGAATGGTACCGGAACCGAGGTACAAGGTACAGGTACCGGTCCAAAATTTGGGAACCGAGGCTAAGGAGGTACAGGTACTCGGCCTCGGCAAGAACCGAGCCGAACCGTACCGTGTGCACCCTTATTTGGGATACAAATTCATGTTTACATGTTATTTGTTAATGTCTAAATAAATCCTTCTTTTCTTGTAAAAGTAAGGTCGCTCTTGTTGTTCTTTCGGGAATGACATTATATGGAGGGGGGGAGGAGGATTTCTTAATTGAACTTGTGCTTTATTGTCAAATATTTTTGGGGAGTGCGGCTGTGGAACATTGTAGGGGTTTTCTTGTATCTTTATTAACTCCTTGATTAATGCATTTAGTTTCGACTATTTGATTGCGTCTAAACAAAGTTGATATGTTATTTTTTAGTCATGAAATGTATCCATGAAAATTTCATTAGGATCCCACTAGTTTTCGTACCTTTGCCAATTTATATTGACAAAAAGGGAGATAATTAATGTGTAGCTCACACTAAAAATACATATGGTTTACAGATCATTATGTAAAGGGGAATGGTTTTCATGTGAGATGGAGTATTGACTATTGACTAAGGGGGACTGCTACATATCACCATGGTATTGTTGTCAAAGTTGAGATATAATTGGACTTTGATGTTATGTAATAATACTATGACACTGTATAACAATGATTGAGAGCAATTGTTTTCTCATTGTTATATCTACAGATCTTCAATAGTGATGATGCTAAGTTGAACACGTTCAGAATCACTGGAGTACTTGGAAGTAACGAAGATTTCGAGTAATGTTGAAGAACCACGTAAATCAAGCATTTGGATGAGAAGCTATAAAGTTTATTTATTTTGTAATCCATATGTATTGATAGTTTTGTCATTAAAATTGACAAAGAGAGAGATTGCTAGGGCACTGCTCGGTTGAACCCGCAAGCGTTGATATCTCAAGCTTGATTGTCAAGTTTAGTTGTCAAAACTATAAGTCTTGATTTCTAGTGTACTTATATCCAAGTCTCGGATTAGGATAGTATGTATAGTTGAGCCTTAGACTCCACGACGTTCATTGATTGAAGAAGAATAACTACTAAGGGGAGCTTGTGGAACTTCATCAACAAAAGGTATGTGGATACTTGACCTCATTTATTACTCAAAAGTCTATATATTATATATCCTATTTGACACAAAAGTCGTATAGATATATAGACTTCAATTATACACATTTGATATTTTTAGATGAGTTTAACTCGCTTACATATTTCTCGAAATATGTGTTGGTAAGATTTCTCTTTAACCATGTTCATCTTATATTCTTGAAGAAAGTCAAAAGATTATCATGTGAAAATTGTCTTATAACATCTTACATGATTTATGTGAGACACTCATTTGATATAGACTCGGAATGTTTCGTAGTGATCATTCGATCACTTAAAAAGTTCTTTGAAGCTAATAGTTTGTGTGAGACATCTATTGTCGTCTTATAAGAAAGTTTTAACCATTGAAATGGGAGTTTAGAACAAATAACCATGATGGGTATAACATAGTATATGTACTTTCATATATGTTGTCCAACACCGAAACCATGGTATGCATACCAGTATGCGTACTGTTTGGTTTAGTGGAAGTCCGGGAACCATCGTATGCATACCCGTATGCGTACTGGGTTGGTTAATGAAAGTCTGAGAACTTAGTATGCATACCCGTTGATAATAATTTTTATTGTGTCGCTGTTGTAAATAGGATTCGAACTCTGAGACTTGTGAAGATTAAATTTAAAGGTTTAAATAAAATAATAAAAAAGGCGAGAGTTACTGGGTCTAGGATTTCATCGAATTCATAACATAAGGTTCAATTATTCATTCTCTACAATTATCGCTCAATAAATGAAAACATGGACTCTTACTTTTGCCAAGGCAGATTCTTAAAATATTAGTTATAAATCGTAAGCATGGGACATCAAACATCTAAGCAAGCATGACACATCAAATAAAATGATATCTAATTAATTCAAATCATAAATCAATTTAAAATAAATGCAAAAGTCATAAAAAGAATAAAATTAATCCACCCATGTATGAAGTTCGTCTTCCTCCGTCGACCCAGTGTTGGGGTTTAACTTCTCATGATGAAAACATACTCAAAAATAATTCATAGCTCAAATGGTGTTTTTATTGAAGAAAACTAATAATACAATGAATCTGAAACGCTGTATTTGCGTTACAGAGGTCACCATTACAAGAAACTGTTGCAAATTCAAAACAAGCGTCCCAAACTGACTGTTACGAGTAATTTTTATAAACGACAGTTCTCTGCGACAGTCAGGAGGCGTCAAATGTTCTTCTTCTTCTCTGCAGCAACAGAGAAATCTGCTCTGCGACCCTCTGGTCTTCTCCCCAACTCTCGATATCCCTCTGTGATGCACCAGAAACCTATATATACCCATTTGGACCGAAAATGAATTCTCATAACTCCAAATAATCTCGGCAATCAATCAAGCATAATCTCTTTTACTTCCATGCAAGATACGGGATTTTGTTCCATATTTTAACTCCTCCACGCGCCTGTATCCTCCAAACACATTGGATAAAGTCTCTGGTGAAGTAAAAATCCTTGCATCCACATGCTAACTTCTCCAAGCCACACAAGAAGTACGGGAAAGCATAACAGACCACTCAATACTCTCGTGTCTCAGTTCTTCTTCAATCCGTGACACAGTTCATTTTTCTTCGAAGCCATGCCATTTCCAAGCCTGTTTTGCTCAAACAGGTTGATATGAGTCCAATCTTGTGCCCAAACCCGACCAAAATCTTCCCAAAACCAAAACAGAAAATCACGGAATATTCCAACAACTAGTCTTGTTGAAACTTAATCCAATGTTGTTTTCAGCCAATTTTAATCCAAACTATTGACAGTACCAACCCTGTTTATCTCTCACAAACCCAGCGCATCAAACTCAGCCCTTTAGTCTTACTGAACCAAACTCAAATCGCAAGCCCTAATTATGTTCTTCCGCTGCAAAACTTTCCCGCCAAAACCGTAGTTTGAATTAGAGAAGATGGGTGCCCCTTAATCGTCTATGGAGTGTAAATAACATGTGTCCAACCGAGGTGTCCCTTATAAATTGAGGTGCCCCTTATCCAAAACTGAGATTCCGAATAACATGCGCCCTCCGGGTGCCAAAATCAACTTTTCGAGCCGAATTTTTCAAAAATGTTTATTTCCCAAAAATTCCTACAAACACATAAAATACCAAAATTAGTACAATATCGAGTGCCAACAATATATAGTATTGAGATCAAATTAGACACAAAAATGTGTCTATCAAATACCCCCAAACTTATTATTTGCTAGTCCTCGAGCAAATTTATTCTAGAAAAGAAAATTCAAACTCACTAGGTTGCCCTAGTGACCGAGTTATAAACTCGGGAGGTTTTACCAGAGGTGTACCCACAAAACCTTATACTCCAGACCCTAGCTACCCTAGCTATCTACGCAAAACCCTGGAAAGCACTAAAGAATCTCCTTGGTTGGCATACTCTCATTGACTACAAGAGGAAGTACACTGATGCGAAATTCCAATTGTTGTACACGAGTTTGCACTCAACATACTAAAATTCATATATAAGTGATAGAGCTCTACTCAAATAGTTGCTGGACATCATAACCGGAGTCAACCAAACACATGAAAAGATCAAGAAGATGGATAAAGAGAAAAAATAGATGGTTTAAAGTGAGCGGTGTTTCCCATATCTGTCTGAAGGCCTCTTCCAAGATGAACCTATCCTAATGGAATGTGATACCGGTTTGACTAATATCAACACAACTGTCATATACTAGGGGACCAGTGGTCGATAAACCTAACTCTAGGTCAACACAACTGGCATATACAAGGGCACCGGTGGTCGACTTTATTGAATTTATTCCGGTTGGTCTGATGGTCTGGTCTCAATTTTTTTTTTGTTGTCTCAATCACTCTAATTCACCCTAGCAAAGGTACCAACTTGAATCGTGTGCCCCACCAAATCACTTAAGAAATAAAAACAGAAGGGATTAGGATTCAACGAGATATGGCGAAACTACCATGTTTTTTTTTTAATTCTAACACCTGAGCTCTGTGCTTTTATGAATAGACTCTTTAGATGTTTCCATCTAATCTGATTGGTTCCTCAACTCCTACAACCAAGATTTTTCCATCCACTTAGATTTGTTAGTGCCATCCTTAATAAGCATAAATTTCTAGGCTCCGGAATTTATTTATTGCAACTAAAAGTTTCTCCTATACCCCCAAACTTAAATCTAACATTGTCCTCAATGTTCTAAAGATAAAATTTAAGCATGAACAAGGAGAAACTGTTACCATTTGAAGCAAAAGAGTTAAGGAAAGATATTACCGTATTGCTTGAGATTGGGTTACCTCCCAAGAAGTGCTAAGTTTAAAGTCTTCAGACAGACATCAGAAGGAATTAATCACCTTATAGAATCATAAAGTAATAACCGGAATAACTGCGAATCACCAAAACCAAATAGAGCTATCACAAGTAAAAGGAATCTGCAACATGCCAAGAAAATTAACAAATAAAGCACAACCTTGTCTAGTTTCCTGTTTAAGACAACTACATCTAGCTGTGGTTCAAGTTCTATAACAGGGTCTAGATAAAATATTTCCATGGGTTGCATTTCCTCATAAGTTAGATCTGAATGTTCAGGTTCCAGAGTCTGGAAAAACTCAAATACAAACTTAGAAGCACATAATAATAACCTGAATAACTGGGGATCCTCTAAGTCAATCAGATTTGATTCACACATCTGACCACAATGAGAGTGGTGGTGTTCCTTAAACAAATGTGTCGACCCTAATCTCCAAAAGTAATTAGGTTTAGTCTCAAAACTCAATAACTGACACATTTCAAATTCAAACGTTCCCACAATTGGAATAAAAGTTTTTGTTGGGAAAACAAAATCAATCTGGGTATCATAGCCTGGGTAAACCACATCAACCAGAGGATGGGTTTCTAACAACTAAACTTCTTCCTGGACATTATTAGGTTCGGGAAAACACGTATGAAGATAATCTTGTAAAATGGTTGAGGCACATATGTCAAGTCCCAAGTGAGGGACCTTTCTAAGAGTTAAAGCACATGGAGAATGATGATCACCCCAAAACTTAGAGTTTTCAGTGTCTCTAGAAAGACTAGTCACAACTTCCCTAATTTCTAGGTCATCAGATTCCTGGAAATGGTCAATTGATTCTTCTTAGTCAGGTTCATCCTCACTCATCTCCACGAGTTCATTTTCTTCTAAGAGTAGAGTTTCTAAATTTCTAGACTCGAAAATAATATTTTCAGGATAAACTAGTTCCTCTAAACCATCATTGGCTTCGTAATCAAAAGGAAGTACAACTTCGTCTAAAACGGTATTTTCTGTATTCAAATCCCCGTCCTTTTGAATAGGTGGATAATAATTAAAATTATCGGGATTTGAACCAGAAATATCATTATCAATCTCAATAGGAGTAACAAATTCCTGATCACCATGCCTAAATACTTCAGATTCTTCATCAACATTGTCCACATCATACTCATCATTATCATAACATGGAAATGGCTGAACCTCATCTACACAAGGAGTGTCACCAATTCTAACCTCGATATCTTGATTATGAAAATAACTATCCTTATTTTCAAGAGTATTATTGGATACACTATATTGGAAATTCAAGTCATTTCGAGCAATACTTTCGTTCGTCTCTAACTCAAGTCTACGTGTCGACTCAACTATCCTCTCAAGGGTCTCTTCTAAAGAAAGCTCCCTAAATGTTGGATCTAAGTTTTCACTTAACCTATTGAGGATATCTTCCAAATAAGATTCAATCGTCGCTGCAGTTCGTTCGTCCATAACTACGTTGTTCACCTCATCTAGCTTGTATGTCGATTCAGCTAACTTACGTGATGACTCAGCTAGATTCCCGAAAGACTCTTCTAGAGAAGGAATAGGAACTGAAGGATCATAAAAAGGAATACTTTTCAATAGTTTGATTGTATCCTCTAAAGACGAAGAACTAGTATTATAATCTTCTTTCCCGTATGACCGATGTACGTGTGGATAGTAATTGGGTTCACCATGGTATGACCCAAAACCTTGGAAAGGTTGGCGTGCCCAACCACTATTCACACTATGATCATAAAAAGAGTAATGTCCATGTTGTTCAGTTGGATAATCATTGTATTGGCTATACCAGTTCGACATCCTAACTGCAAGGGAATTCTAAACAAGCACAAACAAGGCTGACTCGACCACAACAAGCCTATTTTATCTAGCAAACAAAAAGCATGATGGCTCCACTTAGATTGTTTCTAGACTATCTTCTATTCTTTCGAAAAGGAATTCGTTACAATCTAAGAAAACCTCTCTGGAAGTTAAAGTAAGTTGAATAGAGACGAGGGAAGCTCAGTGGAGCTTTGATACCCAAGGCCTCACCGGCGTTACAAGGAGGCGTATTCAACTCACAGAAACCATCATGAACTTCAAAGTATGCTCAAAAGAGTAACCAATATTTTTTGAACGACTTTCCTAATAAGCTCGTTACCCTACCGGTCTCGTTCTAGTCCAAATTTTAAGGCTTAGGTTCGCGTAGGTTACGTGTTCCTAAGGCGGGCAAGAAGGAAACGGTGATGAAATCCGATTCCTTATCTTGATTTGGCCAGGCCTTGCCCTTTACTAGAAAATTAAATCCGATTTCAGGTCCTCAACATATATGCATACAAAATCATCCAGTAAACCCGCTTACAGGGGATTCGCGGGTGTTTATAATTCTTACCTCCCGTTCCAGACGGGGGATGAAACTTTGAAGTCGACTCGGGCCACCGACTCCAATGTCAGTGTACGAACCCGAGGGGCCGAGGAGATATCGTAATCGTCGTCCTTCCCTGTGCAGTTTATATTTAAACTAACCCTTCCTTAGGTTTTAAAAATAAAGTCCAATGTTCAATGTCCAAAAGAAAAGAAGAAAAAAAATGTCCAAAAATAAAATATTACAAAAATAAAATATTACAAAAATAAAAACCTTAATTACCGTTTATAAAAAAATAAAAATAAAATTATTTACAAAATCTTCTTCTTCACTCCTTTTGGATTTCTCTTTTCTTTCCTTTTTGGGATTTTCCTTTCTTTTCAGCACTTTCTCTTTTTCCTTTAGCTTAGCTCCAAATCTGAAAGCAAACAAAAATACCAAAACGCGTAAAAAAGAACAAATAAAATAAAACCTAAAAACAAATCTATAAACAAATCCGCGTCGGCGGCGCCAAAAATTGATCGAATTTTGAATAGTGGTAAGAAGGTTTGTTGTTCACTCGGACTCAATGAGATTGATTTCATATTTAATAAACGAAAATACTAAAAATAAGAAAATATATACACAATATGTCATAGGATGAAGAATTTATTGGGACTCAGGATTTCACTGTTTTTCATATTCAAGTGGTTCAGAAACTAATCCTAGGCATTTATAGCTCAAAATAAAAGAAATATTAACTCTATTATTTGCCTTAGTAGATTTCATAAAACATTAGTTGTAAGTTGTGAGCATGACGCATCAAAAGCAATTAAAAATAAGCATGCGACATCAGACAAAATAAAAAATAATTAGTAGAAATCATTTAACAATTAAATTCTATGCAAATTGTTATAAAAGAATTAATTTAATTACCACATGTGTGAAAAACAACTTCCTCCGTCGTCCCAATGATGTGGTCTAGCTCCGCATGGTGAAAACACACTCAAAAAGATAATTCATTGCTCAAAAAGGTGTTTTTATTGAAGAATTATAATAAAACAAAGATTCGTAACGCCTTTTGGATGTTACAGAATCAACTGTCACAATTGAGTAACGGTTACAAAGAAAAGACGACCGGCCTATTAAAACTGTGATCTATTCTCTTTCCTCTTCTTCACCTGCAAGTGCAGCAATGCTTTCTGCAACTTTTCTCCGGCATCATCTCTCTGCAATGTCCCCAAAACTCTCCTCCCCCTCTTCTGTGATCCCAACCACCTATATATACCCATTTGGACCGAAAATGAACTCTCATAACTCCAAATAATCTCGAAAATCAATCAAGAATAATCTCTTTTACTTCCATGCAAGATACGGGATTTTGTTCCATATTTTAACTCCTCCACATGCCTGGATCCTCCAAACACGTTGAATAAAGTTCTATGGTGGAGTAAAACTCCTTGCAGCCACATGCTAACTTCTCCGAGCCACACAAGAAGTACGGGAAATCATAACAGATCACTCGATACTCTCGTGTCTCTGTTATTCTTTAATCCGTGACACAGTTCATTATTCTTCGAAACCATGCCATTTCCAAGCCTGTTTTTCTCAAACAGGTTGATATGAGTCCAATCATGTGCCCAAACCCGACCAAAATCTTCTCAAAACCAAAACAGAAAATCACGGAATATTTCAACAACTGGTCTTGTCGAAACTTAATCCAATGTTGTTTTCAGCCAATTTTAATCCAAACTATTGACAGTATCAACCATGTTTATCTCTCACAAACCCAGCGCATCAAACTCATCCCTGTAGTCTTACTGAACCAAGATCAAATCGCAAGCCCTAGTTATGTTCTTCCGCTGCAAAACTTTCCCGCCAAAACCGTAGTTTGAATTGGAGAAGATGGGTGCCCCTTAACCGTCTGTGGAGTGTAAATAACATGTGTCCAACTGAGGTGTCCCTTATACATTGAGGTGCCCCTTATCCAAAACTGAGAGTCCGAATAACATGCGCCCTCCGGGTGCCAAAATCAACTTTTCGAGCCGAATTTTCCAAAAATGTTTATTTCCCAAAAATGCCTACAAACACATAAATTACCAAAATTAGTACAAAATCGAGTGCCAACAATATATAGTATTGAGATCAAATTAGACACAAAAATGTGTTTATCACCCGTACGCGTATTCGCGTGATTTCAAGTTCCAGACTTTAATTGAGGTATTGAACTGAGGTTTGAAAGGTATGTATACCCGTTCGCAAATTGTCAAACCCAAATCCAGTCCAGCTACTTAGGTATGCGTACCCGTTTGCATACTTGAGTAGGTTATGTTCTAAAACCGGTTGTTCATCAACTGATACATTTATATGATAAGGAATGCAATCGTTTGCAAACCGTGACTATAATGTTCATTAATTGATTCAAGTGAACCAATATCGGTTTTGCTTTGATTGTGTCTTGTATACTTCTACGAGAATATAAACAATTGAAAAACTCCATAACTATTTTCGTTTGAGTCATTTTAACTAGTTGTGATTAAGATAATTATGGTTGATATGAAAGGGTTCATATAGCTAACTTCGGTTAACTATAGTTGAGCCAACAAAGGTGCACACGTTTAGGTACAGTTACCCATATCTACATAAAGGCACACTTCATTTGTGTGTGACAAGCTAAGTGCGATCTAACGCTTGAAAGATATTAGCTTGAGTTTACTCAGGTTTTCATATAACGGTAAATATTGAATGCTTTGTTACCAAGATAGCTTAGATCGCAAACCCTTATTTGAAGACTATATAAAGGAGAACTCTAGCAACTGGGAAACATAATCCCTGCACCTCCTGTGTGATATTAGTTGCGACGAGAGTCGATTCTCCTTTAACCTTAGGTTTTTACCAAAACCCTGTAGGTTAACGACTTAAAGACTTCATTGGGATTGTGAAGCCAGACCCAACTATTTCTTGTAGTTACGTGTTCTGATCTTGCTGTTTATTATCATATTGAGTACTATCTTCTCTAAGATTTGCTCGAGAGTTATTCTCCGATAGGCAAGATAAAAATTAATCACAAACATCTTCATCTCATCGTCTGTGATTCCACAATATCTTGTTTCTATACCATATGATTAAGATTATTGTGAGGTAATTGATATTTTTAAGCTGTTCATTGGGAATATAAGTCTTGTATATCAATTGGTTCCTGCTAAACTTGATTTATCAAGACGAAAAAAAACTCATAGGTTTATCTATGGGAGACAAATTTATCTATTCAATAGACTATTCTGTGTGAGACAGATTGGTTTATCAAGTCTTGGACTTTGGGTCGTAGCAACTCTTAGTTGTGGGTGAGATCAGCTAAGGGAATCAAATGCATAGAGTCATGCTGGGATTCAGAGGCGTAAGGAACGCGACTGTACCTTGGTCAGTGTGAAACTGGTTAGGGATAACCTACATTCCAGTCCGAAGTTAACTGGTAGTAGGCTAGTGTCTGTAGCGGCTTAATACAACGTGGTTTTCAAATATGGACTAGGTCCCCGGGTTTTTCTGCTTTTGCGGTTTCCTCGTTAAGAAAACTTCTGGTGTCTGTGTTTTTTTTTCTGCATTATATTCTATTATATAATTGGAATATCACAGATTGTGCGGAAGATCAATCAATTAAATAATCCAACCTTTGGTCGTTGATATTAATTGATTGAAACTTGAACATTGGTTTTTGATACCGTTCAAGTTGTTTCTTATAATAATCTAGCTCATGGATTTCTATCTGTTTGATTTGATGATTAAATTAAGAAAATGAGGTATAACTCCTAGATATATTTGTTGACTAAGCTCGCGTTGTTAGTCGATGCTCTCAGAATTATATTGGAGTTAGTCCATACAGATTTATAAGCGAAATATTGGGTGTGATTGTTAGACCCCGCTTTTTCAGTTATAATTGTTAATTGTTATTTCATTTAATTTTGAGTACATGGATTTAATTATGAAATTACATGATGCTGTTAAAAGTCATCTAAGTTTATCTGGTTTGGTCTCTAAATTCCTTCCTAAATCTATTCTAATCCCAAAAATTTGCACTGCTGTAGATCTTGGGAAACTAGAGTGAATTAAAGTTTCATTTAACTTTTCGGTGATTGGATCAATAAGATCCACCACAAGTGTTAAGTGAGAATTAGTTGCATTCCTGAGTTTACTCAGGTTTCCAACTAAACTAGGTACCCAGTTATCCTCCCATATATTTATATTTTTTCCATTCCCAACTTCCTATATGTTATTTTGTTCGATTAGCTTTATTTCTTTATATATACATTTCCAAATCCATGAACTCTCACAGGGAATTTTATCTCTAAAGGTAGAGGTTTTCCTAAAATATTTAGGTTTAATCTGAGCAACCCAAAGAACGTTAGGTTATGTTAATAATCTCCAAGTTAATTTGGGAATAAGAGCTAAGTTAAATGTGTGTGCATTTCTGAAGCCTAGACCCCCTTTACTAATGGGTTTGTAAAGACAAAAGTATGATTTGGGGTAATATCACTTATTCTTGGATTTTTACCCCACCAAAAGTCCCTTTGTAATGCATCTATTATGTTGGTTATTTATTTTAGGAATGATAAAGCATCCCATCTTATAGATTTCCATGCTAACTAGAGTTGCTTTATTGAGTATCATTTTACTTTCCTGAGCAAAAACTTTTCCTTTCCATTCGAAACTTATGTTCCATTTTTCTATTATACCTTCAAGTGATTTTATTTTTAATTAATCTATAAAGAGCGGTGCACCTAGGTAAGAATCTTTTAGGTGTATTTTTTTTATTTTTTAAGGTTTTAAACATCATTCTTTGATGTTTGGGTTGAACTTTCTTACTAAAAAGAACCCCTGATTTATCAAAGGTAATAAGCTGTCCAGAGGATTTACTAAAAGTTTCTATGATTTGTAAAATAGAGTTACATTCTTTGAGGTCAGCTCTAATAAATAACAACAATCATCAGAAAAAACTAAGTGTAAGATTGGGTTATTCTTAGGGGTAATTTTGACTCCGTGAATGGTTTTCTCAATCTCTTTAGACAAGAGCAGTCTAGAGAAAATCTCCATACAGATAATAAAGAGAAAATCTCCATACAAATAATGGGTCTCCTTGCCTTAGACCTCTAGATGGTTTAAAATAGGTACCAGGACTATCATTGAGGAATACTTATATGGAGGTTGTTAAGATACATTGATAGATGAGGTTACAAAACGATTGACCAAAACCAAAAGCTTTTAGAGAAGTGATTAAAAAATCCCAATTAACCCTGTCGACCTTTAGACATATCAATTTAAATTCCCATCCCAGCTTGTTTACACTTTTTATTTTTAAAAGAATGGATTGCTTTTCCTGAGCAATACCTATGTTGTATGTGATTTTTATTTTAAATAAGAAAGCAGTTTGGAAAGATGAGATTATAGAGTTAAGATGTGGTTTAATTCTATTAGATAAAATATTTTCTATTATCTTGTAAAATGTATTGCATAACCCAATAGGCATGAATTGGCTAGGATCCTTTGGATTTCTAGTTTTGGGTATAAGAAAAAGAAAGTTTTATTTAGCTTAGGATGTAATTCTCCTATTTTAAAAAATTGTTGGATTGAAGTGGTTACTTGTTCCCATACAGTATCCCAGTTTTGTTTAAAAAAGCACGCAGGAAACCCATCTGGTCCTGGCGATGTATTTGGTTTTAAATTTTTTAGCACTTTCAGGATTTCCTATGCAGATGGTACAAGATTCAGAGCTACATTTCCCTCTTGGGATATACCATGCTGAATGTATTGGAAGATGATTGGGCCAGGAAGTTGAGGATCAGGATTTGCAGATAAGAGACTAATACAATAATGTGACATACATTTTTCATTTAAGATTTGTTTAAAGTAATTTCATTATTGTTATTTTCAGACATTCTATAATGTTCCGTCCCCCTCCTCCCCCCCTTTAGTGTTTAGTATGAAAAATATTTTGTGTATTTTTCACCTAGTTGTACCGTTATCTCTTGATTGTTGTTTTGCTATTACTTCTTGAGTATCATATTGTTAGTGCATTTCTCCGTCGAACTCGCAAGCGTTGCTATCTTAAGCTTATTTATCAAGTTTAGGTGATCAAAACTATAAGTCTTGATTTCTATTTTACTTATAGCTATTATTGATGGTGGTTTTTAGCTTAGGGTTAAAATCGTAAAACCTTAGTCTGAGGTGTTGTCACTCTGTAAGGAAACGGAGCCGTGAGTACCAAATCTCCACTAGCACATTTATTGAGCCTTTCAATACGTCTACAAGAAATTTACCAGGGTACCTTTTTTTTTACATATATGCTATGTTCCACGACAGAACCCTCAGTACTGACTGGCATCATCTCCGCACATGCCAGCCACGCATGCTGGCCAAGCGTTCCAACCGCGCATGCCGTATATTCTAATTAGGGTTTCAACACGCTAAACCCTAATTTCACACCTAGATGGCCTTAGCCATATCACCGTGCCAAAGGAATGCCAACCATGGCAGTCGCACCACCGTGCCAATGGCATGCCAACCATGGCAGCCGCACCACCGTGCCAATGGCATGCCAACCATGCCAGCCACACCTCCGCGCCAAAGGCATGCCAACCATGCCAGCGGCACCACCGTGCCAACGACGTGCCAACCATGCCAGCCACATCTCCGCGCCAAAGGCATGCCAACCATGCCAGCCGCACCACCGTGCCAACGACATGCCAGGCACATCTCCGCACCAAAGGCATGCCAACCATGCCAGCCGAACCACCGTGCCAACGACATGCTAACCATGCCAGCCACATCTCGCTGCCAAAGGCATGCCAGCCGCACCACCGTACCAATGGCATGCCAACCATGCCAGCCACATCTCCGCGCCAAAGGCATGCCAACCATGCCAGCCGCACCACCGTGCCAACGGCATGCCAACCATGCCAGCCACACCTCCGCACCAAAGGCATGCCAACCATGCCAGCCACACCTCCGCGCCAAAGGCATGCCAGCGGCACCACCGTGCCAACGGCATGCCAGCCACATCTCCGCACCAAAGGCATGCCAACCATGCCAGCCGCACCACCGTGCCAACGACATGCTAGCCACATCTCCGCGCCAAAGGCATGCCAACCATGCCAGCCACATATTCGCGCCAAAGGCATGCCAACCATGGCGACCGCACCACCGGGCCAACGGCATGCCAACCATGCCAGCCACACCTTCGCGCCAAAGGCATACCAACTATTCCAACCACACCACCGTGCCAACGGCATGCCAACCATGCCATCCACACCTCACACGCCAAAGGCCCAACCATGCCATCCACACCTCACACGCCAACGGCATGCCGACCATGCCTCCATGCCGCTGGCTTCCAAACGGAGGGTTGCAACAATCAACGGCTACCCTTCCCTCTAAGATGCAAATCTCATCCGTACAAGTTCGCCACCAAACGTGTGGCAACTTCTGGCCCAATTCCAAATTCCACGGTTTATGCCAAAACCCTAATTTGGCCGCGCCTAAAACATGCCAAAGCCATGCCTCCATGTCGCTGGCTGCCAAACGGAGGGTTGCAAAAATCAACTGCTACCCCTCCTCCTGAGATGCAGATCTCAGTCGTACAAGTTCGCCACCAAACGCGTGGCAACTTCTGTCCCAATGCCAAATTCCACGGTTTATGCCAAAATCCTAATTTGGCCACGCCAAAAACATGTAAAAGCCATGCCGGCCATGCCTCCATGCCGCTGGCTGCCAAATGGAGGGTTGCAACAATCAACGGTTACCCCTCTTCTTGAGATGCAGATCTCAGCCGTACAAGTTCGCCACCAAACACATGGCAACTTCTGGCCCAATGTCAAATTCCACGGTTTATGCCAAACCCTAATTTGGCCGCGCCTAAAACATGCCAAAGCCATGCCGGCCATGTCTTCATGTTACTGGCTGTCAAACGGAGTTGCAACAATCAAAGGCTACCCTTCCTCCTGGGATGCAGATCTCAGCCGTACAAGTTCGACAAAAAACGCGTGGCAACTTATGGCCCAATGCCAAATTTCATTGTTTATGCCAAAGCCCTAATTTGGCCGTGCCTAAAACATGCCAAAGCCGTGCCGGTCATGCCTCCATGTTGTCGGATGCCAAACGGGGGGTTGCAACAATCAACGACTACCCTTCCCTCTAAGATGCAAATCTCAGCCGTACAAGTTCGCCACCAAACGCGTGGAAACTTCTGGCCCAATGCGAAATTCCACGGTTTATGCCAAAACCCTAATTTGGCCGCGCCTAAACCATGTTAAAGCCATGCCGACCATGCTTCCATGCCGCTGGCTGCCAAACGGAGGGTTGCAACAATCAACGGCTACCCCTCTTCTTGAGATGCAGATCTCAGCCGTACAAGTTCGCTACCAATCGCATGGCAACTTCTTTCCCAATGCCAAATTCCACGGTTTATGCCAAACCCAAATTTGGCCACGCCCAAAACAAGCCAAAGCCATGCCGGCCATGCCTCCATGCCGCTGGTTTCCAAATGGAGGGTTGTAAAAATCAACGGCTACCCTTCCTCTTGGGATGCAGATCTCAGACGTACAAGTTCGCCACCAAACGCGTGGCAGCTTCTGTCCCAATGCCAAATTCCACGGTTTATGCCAAAACCCTAATTTGGCCACGCCTAAAACATGCCAAAGCCATGCCGGTTATGCCTCCATGACGCTGGATGCCAACCGGGGGGTTGCAACAATCAACGACAACCCTTCCCTCTGAGATGCAAATCTCAGCCGTACAAGTTGGCTACCAAACGCGTGGCAACTTCTGGCTCAATGCCAAATTCCACGGTTTATGCCAAAACCCTAATTGGTCGCGCCTAAAACATGTTAAAGCAATGCCGGCCATGACTCCATGCCGCTGGATTCCAACCGTAGGGTTGCAGCAATCAACGGCTACCACTCTTTTTGAGATGCAGATCTCGCCGTACAAGTTCGCCAGCAAACGCATGGCAACTTCTGGCCCAATGCCAAATTCCACGGTTTATGCCAAACCCTAATTTGGGCGCGCCTAAAACATGCCAAAGCCATGCCTCCATGTCGCTGGCTGCCAAACGGAGGGTTGCAAAAATAAACTGCTACCCCTTCTCCTGAGATGCATATCTCAGCCGTACAAGTTCGCCACCAAACGCGTGGCAACTTCTGTCCCAATGCCAAATTCCACGGTTTATGCCAAAACCCTAATTTGGCCACGCCTAAAACATGTAAAAGCCATGCCGGCCATGCCTCCATGACGCTGGCTGCCAAATGGAGGGTTGCAACAATCAACGGCTACCCCTCTTCTTGAGATGCAGATCTCAGCCGTACAAGTTCGCCACCAATCGCATGACAACTTCTGGCCCAATGCCAAGTTCCACGGTTTATGCCAAACCCTAATTTGGCCGCGCCTAAAACATGCCAAAGCCATGCCGGCCATGCCTCCATGTCGCTGGCTGTCAAACGGAGGGTTGCAACAATCAAAGGCTACCCTTCCTCCTGGGATGTAGATCTCAGCCGTACAAGTTCGACAACAAATGCGTGGCAACTTATGGCCCAATGTCAAATTCCATTTTTTATGCGAAAGCCCTAATTAGGCCGTGCCTAAAACATGCCAAAGCCGTGCCGGTCATGCCTCCATGCCACTGGATGCCAAACGGGGGGTTGCAACAATCAACGACTACCCTTCCCTCTAAGATGCAAATCTCAGCCGTACAAGTTCGCCACCAAACGCGTGGCAACTTCTGTCCCAATGCCAAATTCCACGGTTTATGCCAAAACCTTAATTTGGCCGCGCCTAAAACATGTTAAAGCCATGCCGGCCATGCTTCCATGCCGCTGGCTGCCAAACGGAGGGTTGCAAAAATCAACGGCTACCCCTCTTCTTGAGATGCAGATCTCAGCCGTACAAGTTCGCTACCAATCGCATGGCAACTTCTGGCCCAATGCCAAATTCCATGGTTTATGCCAAACCCTAATTTGGCCGCGCCTAAAACATGCCAAACCCATGCCGGCCATGCCTCCATGCCGCTGGCTTCCAAATGGAGGGTTGTAAAAATCAACGGCTACCCTTCCTCTTGGGATGCAGATCTCAGCCGTACAAGTTCGCCACCAAACTCGTGGAAACTTCTGGCCCAATGCCAAATTCCACGGTTTATGCCAAAACCCTAAGTTGGCCACGCCTAAAACATGCCGAAACCATGCCGGTCATGCCTCCATGACGCTGGATGCCAAACGGGGGGTTGCAACAATCAACGGCTACCCTTCCTTCTGAGATGCAAATCTCAGCCGTACAAGTTGTCTAACAAACGCCTGGCAACTTCTGGCTCAATGCCAAATTCCACGGTTTATGCCAAAACCCTAATTTGGTCGCGCCTAAAACATGTTAAAGCAATGTTGGCCATGCCTCCATGCCGTTGGCTTCCAAACGGAGGGTTGCAACAATCAACGGCTACCACTCTTCCTGAGATGCAGATCTCAGCCGTACAAGTTCGCCACCAAACACATGGCAACTTCTGGCCCAATGCCAAATTCCACGGTTTATGCCAAACCTTAATTTTTCCGCGCCTAAAACATACCAAAACCATGCTGGCCATGCCTCCATGCCGCTGGATGCCAAACGGAGGGTTGCAACAATCAATGGCTACCCTTCCTCGTGGGATGCAGATCTCAGCCGTACAAGTTCGCCACCAAACGCGTGGCAACTTCTGGCCCAATGCCAAATTCCACGGTTTATGCCAAAACCCTAATTTGTCCGCCCTAAAATATGCCAAAGCCATGCCGGTCATGCCTCCATGCAGATGGCTGCCAAACGGGGGGTTGCAACAATCAACGGCTACCCTTCCCTCTGAGATGCAAATCTCAGTCATACAAGTTTGCTGCCAAACGCATGGAAACTTCTGGCCCAATGCCAAAATTCCACGGTTTATGCCAAAACCCTAATTTGGTCGCGCCTAAAACATGCCAAAGCCATGCCGGCCACGCCTCCATATCGCTGGCTTCCAAACGGAGGGTTGCAACAATCAACGGCTACCCCTACTCCTGAGATGCAGATCTTAGCCGTACAAGTTCTCCACCGAACGCGTGGCAACTTCTGGCCCAATGCCAAATTCCACGGTTTATGCCAAAACCCTAACTTGACCGTGCCTAAAACATGCCAAAGCCATGTCGGCCATGCCTCCATGCCACTGGCTGCCAAACGGAGGGTTGCAACAATCAACAGCTACCCCTCCTCCTGAGATGTAGATCTCAGCCGTACAAGTTCGCCACCAAACGCGTGGAAACTTCTGGCCCAATGCCAAATTCCACGATTTATGCCAAAACCCTAATTTGGCCGCGCCTAAAACATGCCAAAGCCATGCCGGCCATGTCTCCATGCTGCTGGCTGCAAAACGGAGGGTTGCAACAATCAACGGCTACCCCTACCCTTAAGATGCAGTCTCAGCCGTACAAGTTCACCACCGAACGCGTGGAAACTTCTGGCCCAATGCCAAAACCCTAATTTGGCCGCGCCTAAAACATGCACGATCCATGCCGTCCATGCCTCTATGACGCTGGCTGTCAAACGGAGAGTTGCAACAATCAATGGCTACCCCTCCTCCTGAGACACAGATCTCAGCCGTACAAGCTTTCCATCAAACCACACGACTTGTGGAAACCTCTTGGTTACGTTACCAACTCTTTGGTCACGGTACCCTAATTGGCCATGCCAAGAGCATGCGCAAGCTATGCCAGCACCGTGGCCACACCACTAGCTACCAACGGAAGGTAGCCACAATCAACGGATACCCTTCCTCTCAAGATGCAAAATCTTGGTCGCCGAAGGTCGCCACTGAACCAACAAGCCTTTCAATTTTAAATTTCCAAACAATATCAACATGCTACACCTTTTCCACGAAAACACTGGAGACATCAAAACATGTCACAAACTGGGGGATACTCATCAGGGTATTAGTCTGGCGGTTTACAACGTGCGGCGTACACTACGCCCGTTACAAGAAAGTGTCATAAGAGTGAGGCGGTTAGTAAATACAAGAAGTAATAATGAAACGTTTACTTCATTATGGAAACATCAATTCCAGGCGTTACCCGTTACAGCTTTCTTCCATTTACTCAATCGTTTCCACTTCTTACGAGACCGGAGTACGTTTCATTGCGACTTGTACAAATAGGTCTCACCTATTTCCACCAAAAAACAAGTTTTGGTCAGGGGAATACAACACTCAGAAATCACTTGTTAGATTTCCCATCTGTTAGCTTTACACTTTTTGATACAAATCGTCAAACAACTACTCTTCCAGAATCAACTATTCTGGTCTCAACACTCTCTTCGCTTCCCTTCCTAGACCAACCCTTCTCCTTCACTTTGTGACCGAAGCAAGTCTGGAACGGCCATTTCTTGGTTTAGGCCGGATTTATACAGATTGATCTCTCGAATCAAAGTACTCCCTTGCAGTACATTGTTTAGGGTTTAGACTCGTTTCTCTCCACACACTCGAAATTACCAAAACCAGCAGAAACCGTTTTCACCCTCAAATAACTATGTATCGTATTAGGATAGAATGTGTAGTTGATCTTTAGACTTCACGACCTTTATCGATTGAAGACGAAGATCTACTGAAGAGAGATTGGAGGAACTTCATCAACAAAAGGTATATGGAGACTAAAACTTATTTATCACTCAGAAGTCTATTCTATTTTATTTCTTATTGAGACTAAGTCGTATAGCTTTATAGACTTATACATTATACACATTTGATATTTCGAGTGAGTTTATCTCGCTTATCTATTTCTCAAAATATGTATTGGAAATACTTTTGATTTAGTTACGTTCATCATTATTTAGGTGATCAAAACTATAAGTCTTGATTTCTATTTTACTTATAGTTATATATCGTATTAGGATAGAATGTGTAGTTGAGCTTTAGACTTCACGACCTTCATCGATTGAAGACGAAGATCGACTGAAGAGAGATTGGAGGAACTTCATCAACAAAAGGTATATGGAGAATAAAACTTATTTATCACTCAGAAGTTTATTCTATTCTATCTCCTATTAAGACTAAGTCGTATAGCTAAGACTTATACATTATACACATTTGATATTTCGAGCGAGTTTATCTCGCTTATCTATTTCTCAAAATATATGTATTGGAAAGATTTTTTCTTTAGCTATGTTCATCATTACTCTTGACGAGTTTAGTTGGCTACAATTTATTTGTTGGAAACTAAATAATAACTCAAAAGATGATCAAGTGAAAAATTCCTTGAAACATCTTACATGATTTATCTGAGACAGTCATTTGATGTAGACTCGGAATGTTTTGTATTGATCATTTTTTCACTTGAAAATTACTTATAAGATAATAGTTTGTGTGAGACAGCTATTTTCGTCTTCTATGGATGTTTCAATGATTGAAATGGGAGTTTTAAACAATTAACAAATTGTCTGGATATAGCACAGTATGCATACCAGTATGCAAACTGTTGTAATATGATCAGGTCCTGGAACCAAGTTTGCTTACCAGTATGCAAACGGGTTTAACTATTAAAGTCCGGAAACCAAGTTTGCATACCCGTTTGCGAACGGTTTCACCTGAGTTCGGTCCGGAACGATAGTATGCGTACCCGTTTGCAAACTGTCGGAAAAGACCAAAGTCCGGAACTTAAGTTTGCGTACCCGTTTGAAAACTTAAGTGGTTAAGTTCTGAAATCGGTTAAGTATGATTTCATACTCATGAAAAATACATTTATATATTAAGGAATAAAATCTTTGCAAACCGTGGCTAAGTATTCATGAATTGATTCTCTTGAATCAAGTCCGATTTTGCTTCAATTGTGCCTTGTATACTTCTATGGGAATATAAACAATTGATCAACTCTATGAGTAACACAATTAGATTCATTTTATTATCATTTGGTCTCGAAGTGTTTGATGAATATAGTTAATACAAAAGTGTCCATATGACTAACTTCGGTTAACTAATGTTGAGCCAACTCAATATACATGTTTAGGTACGGTTACCCATATCTAAATGAATATATATTTCATTTGTGTGTAACAAGCTAAGACCATATCTAAATTAGATTCATTTGATTATCATTTGATCTAGAAGTGTTCGAGGAATATGGTTAATACAAAAGTTTTCATATGGCTAACTTCGGTTAACTATTGTTGAGCCAACTCAATATACACGTTTGGGTACGGTTATGCGTATCTAAATGAGAGATATTGCTTTGGTTTTAAGCAAACTTAGCTTGAATTTTAAATCAAGATTTTGAAAATATGATTTTGGCTGAGTTTTAGGTGTTTGTAAAGATGATGCAATGCACTTATGAATATTAGGTTGTATGGATGAAGATGCAACATGAATTATAGATGAAGAAGATGAAATTGAAATTGGGTATTCTAAAACATCCATAGCATTTTCGTAGGATGAAATAGATAATCTCTTACCAGATAAGGGGGAATGATGATTCGATCTAGGCTGAACCCGATTAAGGATATCTTGAAGTAATCCACAACCATTTCCCAGTCTCGATTCAGGAGTTCGTATCAATTCAATTACTTTATGTATTTCATATTTAACATAACAGAATGATTCCGAGTCGGACTCCGCTAAAGGAAAAAAGTTCTCATGTAGATTAAAGAGAAAAGTTATTTCCTCTAAAGCAATATATCTCCACCGTCAGACTTAGGTTGAGGCATGTCTTCATCGATGATCACCGGTCCTAGAATTTCGTAGGATTGATGATGAGCCTGAGATGAAATTTCCTCATGAACATATGATCTAAAGATATCATTAAATGTTTCACGCACTCTAGGATAATTAAGATACGACTCAACTGGTATTGTGTTTCCATGGTGGTCAAAATTATCCTTTAGGTTCCATATTTGAACTTTTACGTCGTTTAGCCAGAAGATGTCATCACCAGGGTAGGGATAATCAACATAAATATCATATATAATCTATAAAGGTCTACATTGAACAATCGCAGAACTAGTGGCCTTGTGCCCAAATCTCATGCAATGACTTTGAAGAAAGATTGATGTAGTTGAAGTAAATCTCAGTTAAAGAGTAGTTTCTACTTTAACTAAAAGTTCATCAATAAAAGTTTTCTCAATATTCACCCAAACCAAAACCCTTGGTCGCAAGTTGAAGACGAAACTTCAATACCATTACAAACGATTGAGACTTGACCTAATTTGTTTGATATTAATATTAACGTTTCACGTCCTCTATGTTCGTGTTTCACATTTGCTACAGAGGCCCATATTGGGATTTCTTTAACTTTGTCAGTAGATATACTCATTCATTGATAATATTTTGTTGTTGCAAACACATTACCAAATGGATATCATGGTCCATTGAAAGAAATCCAGGAAAAGATCTTCTTTAGAATGAAAAGACATAATAAAGAGGTTTGGACCGACTTTCCTTATCTGAAAGCCAATATTAGCTCCCCATAAGTTACTAAGATCTCCCCTTACTTACCATATTTGTAGAATATATGTAGAAAAGATTCTTGCAGAATACCATGTTGTTTAATACCAAAATCCCTAATGAACTCTGAAGGAGTGGGTAATAACCTAGATTTGCTATGATTGGCATATCTTTGTGCTAGAGATATGCCATTAGGTGTCTGTAAATATTAAGGTGCTCACCCATGGTAGTAGAAAAGGAGAAGAAGAGAGAACACCACATGTAAGAATTATTACTAAAAGGCAGAGGAAGGTGGATTTTAATAGCCATTCTTAGGATAATAAACTAAATTATTAATAATGGACATGTGAATGATACCAAAATCGGAAAAATAACTATCTTAGATATTAACCAACCCTCAAATGACAACCTACAAGAGTCAAAATTTAAACTAATGTGTAAGGTACTATAAAAGGATTTATCAGGGATATACTTTGACTATACTAGATTTTGGATAGTGTGTCAACCTAAGATCAGAATCCAACCAAGCTAGATTGACTAGAAAGATATGCCACAATGTGGCATGGATCAAGAACTAAACTAGTTAAAAAAACTACACCTTTTTTTGTTTCACAATATTATAAGTAAGGTAGGAAAGGAAATTCATTGAACTGAACCTCTTAGGAAGAATTGTTCTGATAAGGTCTAGTCTAATCTGCAATTAATAGAATTGAGAAGACAAAGAAAGATTAGGTTTGTAACAGAGCCCAACCAAGAAATCTAATGAGTGTATGGAATACGTAACTATTCAATTAGCATTAGAGGTAGATAGACTAAAAATACTAGGATTTTTCGTAAAGAAAATGAAAAGCTGGGATAGATGGAACTAAACTTTCAACTTAAATTCATAGAATTTAAAGAGACCAAGACTGATGTATTTAAGAATGATAAGCATGGGTTGAGACCACAAGAAAGTTCCTAAAGATGTTCTCGTTTTATCTACTAGGGTTATGCGATGCAGAGATAATCACCTACATCTGATGCACTACCATGTTTATCCATTTTGTGATTCAGAAGC
Organism: Papaver somniferum; assembly: GCF_003573695.1. NCBI lineage: Eukaryota > Viridiplantae > Streptophyta > Magnoliopsida > Ranunculales > Papaveraceae > Papaver > Papaver somniferum. Next base: position 44,842,826 of record NC_039365.1, read on the forward strand.
CTTCCTTCAAGATGGAAAAAGTTAGACCTCTAGATGCATCTGGTTATTATCGAATTTCTTTGCCCCATAGCCTAGGAATACTACATCCCTAAATCTTCAACCAAACTTCTTTGTCCCATAGCCTACGAACATACACTTCTTTGCTTTGTCATCAAGCTTTGATCTTTGATTTTTTGGGATATGAACAAATTTCATGAAACCATACACTCTCAAGTTATCATAATTAGGCTCTTTTTATCTCCATACCTTCGCTGGTACTTGTGCATCTAGTGGTCTTGAAGGATTTCGATTGATCAAGTACACAACAATATCCATTTCTTAACCCTATAAATGCTTCTGCAACTTGGAGTGACATAACATTCACCTAATTCTCTCAAGAATTGTACGGTTTATCCTCTCTGCAACACCATTATGTTGTGGACTCTTGTGTATTGATTGTTCATGACGTATACCCATGCTCTTGCACTACACTTCAAGTGGCCCAATGTACTCTCTCCCATTGTCAGAACGAACGAACTTCAAGGTTCTACCTATTTCTGTTTTCACCATGTTGTGAAACATCTTAAACACATGAACAACATCATCTTTGCTCTTGATTGTATAAGACCAAACCTTCCTTGAAACATCATCTATAAAAGTAACAAAATAAACAGCATCACCAAGTGTTTTTACCCATAAAGGTCCACATACGTCATAATAAACAAGATCAATAATTTCATAATTATGCTTGGGTAAATATTTGTGAAAAGAACCTCTAGTTTGTTTACCAACTAACCAATGAGTGCACTTACCCGATCGCATAACTTTCTCATTTGGCAAAATTTATATTTTGGGGAGGATTTAAATTCTTTTTTCACTAAGATGACAAAGTCTTTATGCCATGGCTCGGAGGTTGAATCTTTCTCAACAATATTCAACTCACCTTTCAACACTTTCACTTGTGTTTTGTACAATGTGCCACACTTCTTTCCCATTAGAATAAACATGGATCCTTTAGTTAACTTCCACTGTCTATCACCTAGGTGACTGTTGTACCCTTCATCATCTAGCACTCCTGATGATATAAGATTCAAACGAAGATCTGGTGCATGTCGCACATTTCTCAAAACTAATGTGCAGTCAACACTGGTCTCAACCTTCACATCACCCGTTCCTCAATTTTCGAAAAACCGCTATTTCCCATTCTGACTGGCCCAATATCACTAACTTTAGAAAGTACAGTAAAACTTCGTTAAATTAATCCGCAATAGATTAATAACTTCGCTAAGATAATATTTTTTGCCAGTCCCAACTTGGGCAAGTATGCTAAATTAATAACTCTGCTAAATTTATAAGATAACAAAAAATTTAAGTTTTCAAAAGAGCCCAACTAATATACAAATTAATAATCATAATCAGTGTGACAATATTATGTTATGGTGCTTATTAAAATAGGAATTTGCGGTTATTTTTTTTTTTGTTCACATTTATAATACATTGGACTTCATCTTTAATTTTTTGTACTCCCTTGAGAAGTTTCGAAGTGACTTTATTGTGTTTTTTTCTTTCTTATTTTTGAAGTTTAACATTAAAGTAACATTTATACACATAATATTCCATAAAATAATTAGAAAATAATTTGAATTGAAAATAAAATCTCTAGATATTTGATACTACACACTTACTTTAGAAATTTAAAATTAAATTTGGTATGCTTCGATATAATAATAACTTATTATTTTATCGATATAAATTAATACTTCGCTAAATTGATAGAATTTAGCAGTCCCAAGACTATTAGTTTATCGAAGTTTTTAAACACATATTCTCAAAGGGTAAGATGATAGGATGCACCTGAATCTACTATCCACTCTAAATCGGAAACTGCAGATCTCACACATACATCATTATAATCAGAGAAAAAATTGATATCACCTTCTTCCGCGACAACTGTGACATCCTTGTTTTGTTTATCATTTCTTTCCATTTCTTCAGTTCTTGGTTCGGATTCCTGCATTCATTTGAATAATGACCTCTCATATGACAGTTCATACATTCAACGTCTTTTCTAGACTTTGATCTACCTATTGAATTGTTGTGACCAGCTTGTTTTTTGTCTTTTCTTCTACTCTGATTCTCTGTAACAAGAGATTCTGAATAAGTTAAGTCTGATGACCTTATTCTAAATTTTTCATTCAACAAACTATTTGTTGCAACAGTTATATTGAACTTCCTGTCTGGAACAAAATAACTAAGAGACATCCTCAACGGCTCCCAATCGTCTGGTAAAGTATTTAGAAACATATAAGCTTGATCTCTTCAATAATTGTTAGATTCGTAGATGTAAGTTGATTCATCATCGCCTCATTTCATTTAAATGTCGCGCCATTGAATTTCCTTCTTTGTAGTTCAACTTTCCAGTCCTTTTGAATATAAGAGCTTTTGCACAAGGATATTGCTAGTCATATATCTTCTTTAACTTTTTCCACAAAAAATATGCTAGTGTCTCACTAGCCAAATGATGAAAAATAGAATTGTTAATCTATTGACGATAAAACCATCTGCTTTACGGTTAGTAACACACTAAACTTCTCCGTATGTCTTCTTAGGCGTTACCCCCTTACTTTCTGTTAGACCGTTGAGATCTTTACAATATAACCAACCTTCCATATACGCCTTCCATATCACATAGTTCTCAGCAGTCAAACTAAACATTATATTACTAGTGCTAGCTTCTGTCATCATGCAAGATTAGCTCAACCCCAAAGCTATGATACCACTTATTCGGAGAAACTTATAAATCCCAGCCGCTATGCGAATATGAAATCCGCACAAGAAATAAAACACAATTCCGAAAAATACACAACTACAACAATATAGAAACAACTATACAACACCGGAAATTACTTGGAAAAACCGTCCGATATGAAGGGTACAAAACTATGGGAAAATCTTCCACTATGATTAAACAATAGGTTATAAAATTTCTCCAAAATTGGGGATACAATTCTACTTTCAAGGTTCATGTAACACTTGGATAATAATTTGTCTAAATTACACTCACTCCTAAGGATAGATCAACAATTCATTCACCAAATAGATGAGATTCACAATAATCAATCAAGAATAAGAGTACAAATACTTACAACTAGGGTTTGAACAAAACCTAGAAATCTCTTATCTTGGATAGAAGAACCAAAGCACAAACTTGATGGATTAAGCTCACCAAGATCTTTCCAAACACTCCCTTAGCAAAAGCCTCTTCTTTCCTCAAAATTCTCCCACAAATTTATCCTTCTTTTATCTCTTTATTTTATGCCTCTTAAACTCTCTTACTCTCTTTTGTTCACCACAAAATTCATATTATATGTTTTGGAAGAAAAACATATAACCTAATTAGACATCTGTTAGGTTCTTCCCTTTACTGGTTAGGGGAAGGTCAGACTGATGGGCCATGTTAGAGCATTGCTCGGTTGAACCCACCAAGTGTTGGTATGTCAAGTTTGGTTGTCATATTTTAGGGAATAAAAACTCATTTGAAGAGTCGCTTGATTATATGCTAGAGTCAACTTCGTATAGGTTAGCTTGAATATGTTAGGATTTGAGACTTACAAGTATTACATGAACACTTGAAGATTGTGAAGAAGTATGGAGCTACAACGACAACGATCATCCTTCCTCTTGAGGTTATTAATATTTGAATTGAACTTTTTCATTACCTAAAAGTATCTTTCAAGTCGTGCCTATTGAAAACGTAACTGCGAAGCTGTATATGAAACTCTAGATAGACATAGTATTAAGGAATACAATACGAGGTTTATTGCTTAACCATCAAACTCCGTGTATAAGACATCGACATAATCGAATGAATGATATTGTGATTATGTATGGGTGTGAGTGAATATTTCATCCTAGGAAACGATATTTTTACATTCGTTTAAAGGAAGTAAGTTCACAAACTTGTTTGTGGATCGAAAGGGAAATCGTTAGGCTTATTGGTATTGTCATTCATTGCAAATATTTTTTGAATTACCAATATGTGTGATGTGTATAACCGGTCATAAACTTGTTTATGTTCTTGGTAAAACTGTTCACAGAGGCCTGACTTAAGTTATTGGTATAACTTTTATTAGTAGAACCGATGTTAAATAATCACTTAAGATGGTATGATTGATGCCTTGTAAATAGAAACTTTTATCTAGTCATTGGGGAACCGATCCTCGTAAGAGGCGCAGTAAATTTGCAAGCGGGGAACCGATCCTTGTAAGAGGTGCCACCAGTTTTTAGTGAAAGGGAAACCGATCCTATGAACATGTGCAACAAGTTCTTAGAAGAAGGGGGAACCGATCCTATGCACATATGCACCAAATTACAGGTAGTTACCATAAGTATGTGGGGAACCGATCCTAGTACCTAGTCAACCGATTTTTGGTAACTAGTGTGACTATGCACAGTACTCACATGGAGGTAGAAACCGAAACTTGTTTTGGTAGAACCGTGAAACCCATGATTGGTGATTTTATAGGATAATCAATCACATAGTTCTTGGAAATCGGATGCAAATCATTTTCAAGATTGTAAGTATGAAAAAGGACTTGCAAAGTAAGGATGTCGTCATTCTTTGAACACGAGTTGTAACTCTTATCATTAATTTTTCAAAGATACTCCTTAATAGCTAAAGGAGAATCCCAGGATCGAAATAAATTGAAAATCTTTTAATTAAGGTTTCTTGGTTTTTACATGGTATTTAATTCCCAGCAATTAAATACATATCTTTATAAAATAATAATTAGTAATGTGCATTTACTGATTATAGATTTTTCTATTGGGATTTCGGTCAATATTTGGACAGAGCATTTCCAGGAATTACGAAAACCGATTTTGGCGTTACTACATATCTTTGGGATTTCGTGCACCGTCATCAACCTCCATACCCCACTGTTACACAAAGAATCCCTCTCCCAAAGGGCTACAGGGGAATGCTCGAGAACACGTTTCTCGATTCTTGGAAGCATTAGGAGAGCATGAACACAACCACGTTGTCCGTTTGAAGGAGTTTTCAAAATCCCTAACGGGTCGGGCATATACTTGGTACAACAACATCACACCAGGGAGCATAGCTAATTAGGGATAAATGATTAATGCATTCTACAGGAAATACTTCTTTGTTTTTTAGCAAGTTACTCTTTCCGACTTAAGAAGGATGACTCAGAAGAATACTGAAAATCCGAACGACTATGTGAAGAAGTTCAGAATTCAAGCTTTGGATTGTCATTACCCTATGTGCATCAATGGAATGATTCCAGTCTATAGAGCCTTGTTGGAAAATCTATGATTTCAAACCTTTTCAGAACTTCATGAAGTGGCCAAGAGATCAACAACCACTGCTCCAGCTTTTTTAGAAAGAACCAAAACTGTCAAAGTCGAAAAACCGAACGCTCGAAGCAGCACCAACAGGCGTTTAGTCAACAAGAAGTACAACGTTGAAGATTCCATGAAAGTTGCTGAAGGGAGCAAGAGAAAAGCTGAAGCACAGCAACACAAGAACGCTCCTCCGGCGCCTCACCCTCCAAAATCACCAAGGAAGGATAACCAGACTAGAAACACGCAACCACCAGTTCAGCATCAACAGAACGATCAGGAAGCGCCTGACTTCCCTTTTCCTATTGAAGAAGTGATCGAACTATGAGAAGTTTGGATTCAAGATGGTGCAATCAAATTACCTTCCGTCAAAAAGGAACCAACCAAGGAACAAATGGAAAATGCACGCTACTGCCATTTTCATAGGTACGTCAGTCATCCAACAAGTGATTGCAGAATTTTGAAGCGCATATTCAAAGAAAAGGCCGACTCAGGAGAACTGGGGACTGAAGGAGTTCATATTAATCCTCTCCCTATCAGAACGTTTGCACTCTCCGAGCAACCGGTCAAGGAAGCAGTTCAATCCTTAATTGAGTATGTCTGCGAGTTGCTGTACTTGTCAAAGGCCCAAAGAGATGACATGTTTACTGAACTAAAACACATTGTGTCAGGGAAACGACTAACAATTCAGGAGACGCTCCCTGAACCTCTAGCAACAGACAAGAGATGTATGACTGGGGACTTATCACTATAGTCCATCTCAATGGAAATGAATTCAAGCGAGCGTTGGTCGACGTTGGCACTGATGTTAACATCATCCCCTTGAAAACCCTCAGAGCTGCTGGCATCACTCGACAAGAAGAAACTCATGCTCCTATCTCAGTCAGAGACCATGAAGGAATCTCCATAGATGCTTACGGTTACATCATTCTCAAGATAAGGAATGATTCAATATGGACAGAAACTAAATTCTTCATAATTAAGGAGAATCCAGGATATGACATGGTTCTTGGGCGAGGATGGATTCATGATGGAAAAGTTTTTACGATATCTTCATCTTCAGCTGCACATTTCTCCGTTGAAGAAAGCTATGACTCGGAAGATGATCAACCGTTTGAACATTTGCGAAAATTCGAAGCCTTGATGGAACTCACACAAAAATCTTGGGAAAGCGCCCACGAATTCATCAGAAGGTTCCGCACTCAGGCAAATCTCATTCCCTCTGATGCATATGTATTACCAACTTTCAAATATGCTACCCTAGTCTGGCCGAGTTTGATAAACAATATCCTAGATGCTTCCCTCTACACGAGTTTCGAAATGTACCATAACCATGGATCCCCACTTCTCGGGGAACCCCAAATCAGCAGAAGATATTCAAGGCACGTACAACTAAGCCTAAAAAATTCCAGGAAGGATATTTAGTTCTCAAGGCAGCTAAGCGTGATCTCCATTCTGCAAGGAGCTCCAATTGGGAATGACCTTTTATGATTGCAAGATCCATAATTGGAGGATACTACAAACTAATCAACATGGATGGCAGGACCATACAAGTAATTCATGAGAATTGGCTCAAAGCTTTTGATGTCTGAGGTATTCGACAATTCAGACGTTCCCTACCAGACACATAAATATTTGGTTTGCTTTTAGGATTTTCTTTCACATGTATTTTCAATTCCTCCAAAACGTTTGCAATACTTGCATCCAGTATTTGAATTCAGAAGTTTATCAAAGTTCTTTATTTAAGAAAAAATCTCTATCGGATCCAAAATTCAGAAGAAAATCCCCAATCAAAAAATTCAAAATCAAAATAAAACCTCACATATCTCAAAAGTTCAATGTTCGGAAATTGTCGGAAGAAAACTAAAGAAAGCCGTCAAAGTATGATTTTTGCTTCTCAGCATTCTCCAAGACTTGCAAAGCCGCTATCTCCAACTCCGGATTTTTGGTCAGCTAAGCAATCTTGGTCATTTTCTCCATCACGACGTCACTTGTAAAAGGTATGTTCTTCACTAGTACATCCTTGATGGTGTTGATCTTCTGACGAAGCCACTTCAAGTTAAAGCCTAGTCTATCAGAATTCTCCAGGTTATACTCCCAATAAAAGAGTACATCTTGAGTAACAGTATTTCTGGCCCTGGTTCGTATATCATCTATAACACGCAATATGTTTCCTAATTGCATTGTCAAGAAGTAGCTACGTTCAGAATCTCTTGTAACGACAATATGGCCATACATCTTCCACAACTTCTCATACATGCTGGCCCCAGTGGGAACGCTGAATCCACCAAAAAATACATGATACGGGAGTGAAGCACCAAATGGAGGTTCACAAATAATCCCTGCGGATATTCGTGTATTACTACACGATTCTCAACTACTGGAGCAACCTCTATTGTCATTGCAACATCCTCTTCTGGGGAATTCTCTTCTGTTCTTGACTCGGTTTTGACAGCAACTGGAGTCTCAGTTTCCTCCAAAAATTCAGCAGAGATATTATCATAACCTGGAGGTGCATATCTGGTGATGCCACTGCTTCGATTCACCACATTGCTCGAATTATCAACATTGATTCTGTCATTCTCAACTTCAATATTTGGTACCTTATGTGAAGATTACATGGGATTAGAATGATTCAAGCATGGAAATCAAATACAACCATAAAATTCAGAATTTAAGTGAACCAACATCATCTAAGTTCCTTATTATGCACCCAAGCAATGCGCAAATAGTGTAGAAGTCATGAAACACGTTTTCAAACAAGCTCAGCTGAAGAGATTTTACACTTCCCTGTATTCAACGGAGAACTGGGAGAAATTGGTAAGGAATTTAAGGTTGGGTCGTATACCATTCTCTTCGTATGGATGTTATCTTCAACATATCAAAATTTCATGGCAATCGGATGAATGATCTAGGAGATGTGGGCAAAACATCGGACAACATGCAATCTGAAGAGAAGCTTTTTCACGTCCCAAAGAGGAGTGTGCTTCATCAACATGCTGCTTATCTATAATGATTTCCTTCTGGATCCATCAATAATATTCATCATTATTTCATTCAAGGAAATGCTGAAATCACTTACATGAAAGGATACTCACATCAACCTCTCTATCGATGCTGGATTCCTGAATTGTTTGTATGGAGGAAAGACGAAGACCATCAATAATCGATGGAGCAAAATTCTGAAACAAATTAACAGGATTATTTTAGGATCCTAATTACATGGACGATAAAATCGCAACGATAAAGGAAGTGCTAACAACTCACCAAAGAAGCAGTTGGGGACTGCGTATTGTTCGCTATCATTCTGTAATTCATTCTGCTCCTGCTTTCTCCACCCTGGTGACTGTCTTGCCATTCAGAGAAGTCTACAGGAATTCGAGGCCTCACAGCACGACCAACCTACAACGAATTAATCGAAACAATTAAAGTTACGATTATTATGCTATTATCAAAAACAGGAGGAAAATATTCACCTGAGAAGATTCTGGAGATGTTTTCCTTTTATCACCACTAGAAATAGGCTTCAACCGTGGGCGATCCAAGAGTATTTCAGCATAAGGAAACACTCGTGTCGGAGATTTGACATCCATCACAAATTTATACAAGCGTTCAAGTTGTTGATTCCAGAATGCTGCATAACCTGGAGTTACGTAAATGTCCCGGTCGGTAAAAGAAGACACATATATCATTCCCTTCCACATGTGTGTTATCTAAATGAGCCTTCAAATATTCAAGCGATGGTTTAGTCATTCGATGACATGGAGTACACTGATTGAGACTCATTTGTTGAGCTTCTCTGTCGATATTGTATTCTTCCACCTGGAATTCTCCTTGCATCACTGAAACTATGTAACCAGGAGTGCAACTCAGCATAAAATATTTCTCTCCATCACTCAACTCAGTGTCAGACTTCAAAGTGATGATCTCTTTAGTATCATTGAAAGTGATCAATTGCGAGAAAAAAGGAGGAACCGTCGTCCAGGGGCGAAAGTTGAACTCAGATTCAGTGTCTAAAATACTAGCAAGACATGTCTTTTTCCGTGGTCGCTTCGTAGACCAACGCATAATCCTAGCACTATTTTTCTCAATGACATGACGTATCCACATTGGGACCTTGCAAAACACTACGGGGAGTTCGAGAATATTTCTCAAGGTGCTCCCACATTAAGGCTTGGAGGAACGCGGTATCAGCATATGTCTCAATCTTCATCAAACCATTGGAGACACTAGAATCCATGACTAAAGAATCCAAGTTAGCAAACAGTGAACCCATAAACAAACTACCACTGGGAAGTTTCTCACCTTTGGCCATTTTTATAGCAAAAGGGATCACAAACAGCTTCAATAAATGTCCACTGTCTTCAAGAATGTCTCTGAAGAGCCACAAACATAAGAAAGAAATAATGTTCAAAGTATCAGGTTCTTCAGGAATCACGCCTCTCGGCCACCAATGTTCAGCCATCGAGCATAGCAAGCTATGGACGACTTGTTGAACTCTTGCATTTTGGCTTCCAGAATGCCGGATATTGCATTTTCCTCCGTTGAGAGCTCTTCAGAGAAATTACCAGTAACTGGGAGATGCAATAAAGCGACTACATCTTCCAAAGTGACAATGAATTCTCCACATCTGCATATGAATGTGTGAGTAGGAATGCACCAACGGGCAAGTAGAGCCACCAAACCTGGTATGTCGTGATTGATCACTAAATCTCCAGTCGCTTGAATATCTCGTGTCACTTGTGCACGATCTAGCATAGTTCTTACATGACTATAGCCCAACATATGACGTTCCCATCCAGAGAAATGCGCCAGGGGTCTTCGAGAAAGTTTGAGTTCCACGTGAGAACCCAAATAGTGCTTCCCACTCAAACAGAATCTAATTATCGCCTTAGGAGTTACCAGCTTGTTCTGAGTAGTGCTTCTGGGATTTATGAGCAACCGGAATGCAGATCCTGAAGGACGCTTTTCGGGTTTGTACTGAAACATGAAGAATTTGTCATTAGTATTTGGGATGTTCTTGGTTTTATCCTACCTTTTCCTAGAGGCCCTAAAATCATTATTTCTGGAAGATACATCAGCAGATGAATCCTCTCCGGAAGAATCCTCTCCAGAAGAATCCTCTCTGGAACCATCCTCTCTAGAAAACTCTTCCCTAGAAGCATCTTCAGAAGCGTTATCCTGATGATCAGTCATCTTTACAAAGTCGTTGTAACATCCACACATAAATTTCATCAGTGGAATTAAAGCGAAGGAATAATCATGATGCTCACATCAGCTTCTGCAAAAAATGGTAATCCTCAACTCTTACCTGTTTACGATTTCACGAACTTAGTAATAACGACGCAAAACTAAGAAAACTTGCTTACTCCTTAAAACCTGCGAAGATGAGCAAAATATATCATTCAAGAGTCAACAATGACTTTTCACGAAACCATGAATGATTTATATAACTTCCCATGTGAACATGCACTGATTTTTTACGTGTGCATACACCATAAAATCACCAAACTCATATATACACTGCGAATTCACAAATTCGTAAAATGTTGTTTTGCTTTCAACAATTTTTCATAAATCAATATTTGATTTTCAAAACAAAACGTGAACATGTCACGTAATTTTAAAAAAAAAAATCGTGAGTTAATAACTCACGTAAATTATATAAAAAAAACTTTTTTGCTCGTATGAGCATTCGCCTATGAAACGAGAGTTTTTTCTATTTTTGTAAAGGCCTACATATTTCAAACAAAGTTTGAAAGGTTCACCAACAAAGTTTCATCATGAACTACAGGTCTTTTCCGAATTCCTTTAACTCTAAATATCATTATTTAAATCTCTATTGCAACTAGACCATGTCTATTCAATAATATATGTATTTATTTCATATTAAAGATTTTTGCTCGTTTCTTAAACTATTTAACGAACGTGCATAAGTATTTCAAAAACAAACAAATTTCATAAAACCTCCGCATACATGCACACACAATTTTTTTTTTATGAACTCATGAAAACACCAAACACACAGAAAAAAAAAATATGGACTTACCTGGTCGGCGCCGGTCGGAATTTGGTCGACGGTCGGCGGTGACTGATTTCAGGCGGAAATCCTCTTTCCCTGCTGATACTCCGTGAGAATGGTGAATGGAGGGAGGTGCTTGGTCGATCAAAAAATAAAAATAATTTTAGGGATTCCTCCCTTTTATATCAATTTTATTTCCAAAACCTAATAAAACATCGGTTTCCTTTTTGGGCTTGGGTCCATAAATCCTAAATCGACCAAAACTGGACTTTTGACCGACCAAATCAGCGATGCTTCATCTCTATGTGCTCACGAAATCACACTCTATCATATTGTCAGGGTCCTCACCCGAACATTTACCTGGAGTGAGGATTCTGAGAATACCTTTGTGCAACTGAGCTCAACACTGATCTCGGCGGATGAAAATCACCATTTAATGCTTACTGCGGAACATGACTGTCCCCCACTAAGCAGGGGAATTAATGTATATGGTGGATTTTCAAAAAAGGTCAAAACCGTAAAATCATGATACATGTTTCTGACACGGCTTTCAGGCATGTGACAGTTCATATTTTATGAAGCCATGATGATTATGCATTTCAGAAGGCCTCCACTAGCTGAGCGTTCGATACCTCGCATTTCATCATGCCCTCTATGTAGAATAACATAATTGGGAGGTTCTCCGTAAGATTGAGAGCAATAACGCCTCCAGGACGTCGATGACACTCATTGTTCCCTGACTACATGAGAGAGACCCCCCATCTACATAGAAGAACGTTTGGGCGGTTCTCCGTAAGATTGAGAGCAATAACGCCTTCGGGATGTCGGTGACACTCACTGTTCCCTGACTATGTAGAGAGACCGTGTATATACCCAGGCGGTTCTCCGTAAGACTGAGAGCAACAACGTCTTCGGGACTTCGGCAAACATCCGCTGTTTCCTGACTATGCACCTCAGAATGGGTATGACGCTTTAATTGGATAACATCCCTTCTGCAATAGATTAATTCTACCGTGACATTCACCACTGGATTCATAGAAAATATCTATCTTATCTTATTTCTCCTATTCCATGGTCAAACTCACGACTGGTCCTATGGAGTGATAATAGATAAATGTATTGCTCCGATTTCATGATCGAATCCACGGCTTGATCTCATGAAATAGTAATAGATATTACTCCTATTTCATGGTCGAATCCACGCTGATCTCATGAAATGGTAATATCACCACCTATCTTATTACTATGATTTTGTGGTCGAATCCACGATCCCATGGAATGGTAATATCTATTTTATTATTCTGAATTCATGGTCGAATCCACGGCTGATCCTATGAATTGATAATTATAAACTACTCACTTTTATTGCTCAATTTCATGAATCATTCTCCACTGAATTCCATGAGTTAGTAATAAATACTCAGTAATCGGGCATCTGGATTACTACTGAGTAAGCCCCATAAAATGGTGCAAGTGTACTCAACCATGATGCACGAACGATCACCCAAATGCACGAACGAGCATCCAAAATATGGACAAATGAGGAATCCCGCACAAAAAAGAAGAGAGAAAATAATAACATTAAAATAATGGAGAAGCGCCTGTGGGCCGGGCCCACCGGCCGGCCGGCCATGCCTTAGCCGTGGCCGGTCCCATGCTTCCTCCATTATTTTTCCTTTTTTTTTTAATTTTTATAAACTCATGGAGACTCCTCCATTCTAACAACTTTCCTTGTTCGAGCAAAATTCATGGTTTCTCCATATTTTCGTGGTTTCATGAAAAATAATAATATAAAATACGGAAAGGTGTTGAGGGACCGGGCGACTTAGTCGACCGGCCATACCCTAGACGTGGCCGGTACCACACCTTTAAATCCCTAATCTTTCATAAATTGTTATTTCTCTCATCTCATGAAACTTCACTGTTTCAGCAAAAATCGTGGTTTCTCCATATTTTCTCAAATTTTGCGCCAACCACAAAAAGGCCCAAAGTCAACATGGTCACATGACCGACTAGGCTACTCACGAAAAATATATTAAATATTTCTATTTAAATATATATAAAATATTGATCAATTGAGCATACATGATCATTCCAACAAAAATCGAGAATTTCAGTCAAGATGAAACTCTTCCGAAAATTCACAATGTTTGCTCAAACGCGCATCAGAAAAATACTGAAACTCTCAGTACGGAAACACGGACACCATGGTAACTTGTTCGTTCCCTCTTGACCGACCAGGGTCATCCTTGGGGCTTGCACAAATCTAGTCCCACGCGTTTTCCTAATTTTGACCCAATTTACGCAATTGCTCATATTGGGTCCAAACTATTTCTAATCAACTTGGAGTTTGCTCGAACGCCCACCAGCTGTCCCACGACCACCGAGGTCCGGTCTCATACCATCTTGGTCGGTACCTCACTTTTCCATAATTAGGTTTTATCACCTAATGCTCAATCGAGCACTATTTCAATAAATGATGAAACCAACATTTAATCGTCATTCCTTCACCAACCGGTCAACTCAGGACCCTGGTGTATGCTCACTCGAGCAATTGGGAATCACATGGACTTCCATAGTCCCATGTGGTCGGTCCCTCCTTCGCTCATGACCTATTTTCATAAATTCTTCAATTAATGAGCAATCGATCAAAATTTAGGGTTTCGAACAAACGCTCAACAAATTATCATTCTGAGCATGTTCACACACTGCATAAATTTATGTTGATCCAGCAAACAACACACGGATTAATTATATAATATTTCGTAATCTACCAATATTTTTATTAATATTTTATTAGGTGACGTCACCAATAAATAATTCGTCGAATTGAGCAATACTTGCTCAATTGCTCGAATATTGATCCAACTATCAATATTCAGTAATTTATCAGTAATCTGTCGAATTGAGCAATTTCTCAATTGCTCGAATATTGATCTAATTATCAATATTCAGTAATTATTCGAATTGAGCAATACTTGCTCAGTTGCCCAACTGTCAATATTCAGTAATCGCAATACTTGCTCAATGCTCGAATATTGATCCAACCATCGATATCCAGTAATTCGTCGAGCAATACTTGCTCAGTTACTAGAATGTTCCACTGAGCAATTCGTCATTCATGCTCAATTCAACAAAACTTAGACTCATTGTCTAAATCAGTCAATGTGACTAATTAAATACACGTTTGTCATGCAGACTCCACGATTCGTGAGCCATCAATCACGTCACATTGAGGGATATCAATTAGGGTTTTGGTCTGGCAGCCTACAGCACGTGGATTCACCCACAACGAGAAATGTGAGTAAGTCGTGTCAACGGTTGAAGGAGTTAGTAAAGTAGTGGGTGAATGATCAACCAAGTCTCCGCACGACCTGGAACTGGTTTCACCACGATCTTCGACTTTCCCACTCTTTCACTCAAGAAACCGTCACACTTACAGGGATCAGGGTGTTCATCATTCTTGCAATATAAATAAGTCCAAAATCGAGGACAAGGGAACATTATCATCATCGATATTCGTCTACACAAACTCGATTAGAAATTTATTCACAGAACTCAACTTCAGCAGTTCACCAATTTGCAGCATCCTTCAACACATCCACAATCCTTGATCATCATTGATCCCACACAATTCTCAACTTCCCTCCTACAGATCAACCCATTTCCCTCTTTGCGACCGAATTGACTCTGGAACGGCCATTGTCTTGGTTTAAGCCGGAGTCCTACAGATTGATCTCTCGAATCTAAGCACTCCCTTTGTAGTGCATCTGTGTGAGGTTCAGCAGTTTGCTCGGTTGAGGAATCTCGATCATACGCTCGACTTTCCACTTTTCTAAAAAACCAGCAAACCGTTTTTCCCCATCCACAAACAGACACGTTCAATTCATGAGTCTTAGAACATTTTCAAATCACGTTCGAATCAGTGATACGAGGACTCATCGTCCCATGAAGTCAGCAACTGACTAACTAAATACACGTCTGCCTTGCAGACTCCACAATGACGAGACATCAATCGTGTCACATGGGAGATATTAATTAGGGTTTTGGTCTGGCGGTCTACGACACGTGTGTCCACCCACGATGAGAATGTGAGAAAGTCGTGCAATCAGTTGAAGGAGTAGCAAAGTAGTGGGTAGAAAATCAACCAAGTCTCCGCACAATGAGCAACTGGTTTTAACACGATTTCCACTTCCCCACTCTTTGACTCCAGCAACTGTCACACTTCATGGGTTCAAGGTGTTTATAATTCTAGCAATATAAATAAGTCTCTAAATCATGATTGAACAATAGAACGATTTTGGCTAACAAGACAACGTTCGTACAACAGAGAGCCTTTCGTCTACACGCATTCATCGTCTTAGCAACTACTCTCATTCGATCATCTAAGAAACTATTTTCACGCAAAATACACAACACACCAAAAATCCTTGATCACCATTGACCTCACACATTTCTCAGCTTCCCTCCTACAGATCGACCTATCCTCTCTTGTGACTGATTGACTCTGGAACGGCCATTGTCTTGGTTTAGGCCAGAATCGTACAGATTGATCTCTAGAACTTAAAGCACTCTCTTCTTGCAGTGCATTTGTGTGAGGTTAAACATTTCGCTCGGTTCAAGGAGACTCCTCCGCACGATCGTCTCCTCAATTCCGTAAAAACCAGCGGATCGTTTTTCCCCATCCACACCAAGCTTATTGTATGTTCTTATTATTTCAATGACATAAGTAAAAGCTAATTCATTTATATTTTAAAACTTTAAGCCATTGACAACCATTTTACTCACATACGATGTGGTTCTAGTTTTTTAAAATTCCCATACTTATATTATGTACGTAATTTAATTCGGTAGGAAGAGTTCACTGAATGGAATATAGGTAATGGATGGTCCTTTCGTAACATTGTAGCCTTTTCAACATAGTTGGATCCAGAGTTGGTAAAAAACAATGAATTTATGCGTTCTCGGGCGAGAGTAATCTAGGGATGGGCTACCTCCCAGAAAAACTGTTGATGGATGATTACATCAGTTTTAGTTGAAAATCCCACACTGTCGGATAACCACAGTGATTAAGTGGGGACAGTATTTGCGGAGGATCAGGTCCTTACAAATGGTATTAGAGTCGACCACGGGTTACATGTCGAGGTCGAAAGAGTATGCTTGACGGATTGTGTCGGGAAAGGGTCTCATGAGTGAGAAAAAATACTAGTCTAGTATTGAACATATTCCGTACCCGAGGATGGCTCCAAATGAAGTTGAAATCCAGGTAATGGTTTGTCATTTCCTAACACCGAGACCTTTTCAGCATAATTGGATTCTTAGTTGGAGAAAAATATCCACAGTTAAGCATGCTCGGTATTGAGTAATCTTGGGATGGGTGACCTCCTAAGAAGCTGCTGCTAGATGACCGCAGCGGTGACCATTGAAAACCCAATACTGTCAGATGACCGCAATAGCTTAGTGAGGACATTATCGGTAGAGGGTCAGGCCATTACATTCCATGACATTATGCTTCCAAATGTGAGGTTATTTCGTTGCATACAATAATAAAACCATGATTAGTTAGTAAGTCAAATCATTAAGTAATTAACCTAATAACAATAAGCTCTACTAACAATAAACTCTGTTATCCATCATCATTAAATGAAAATAATGTTAATCCAATTATCAAAAAATACGTGAGGCGATGCGAAATTACTCACCGGGCACCAATACTTTCCACCATCACTATGGTCCACTTATATAATTGTTAGCCAATTTAACTAAGTTTGGTGCTGCCTTTTTTCATTCAAAAAAAAAAACTTTGAAAACATATTTATAGCAATATTTTTTCATCTTAGTGTTTGGTAAAGATTTCATAAAGTGTACACTTCCAAAATCTATGGATTTTAAAACTGGGGGAGAAGGAGCTTTTAAATGCTACAAAAGCAAATGCTATAGTTCACCCTATTTTCGTATTTTATTTCCAATTTTATCCCATATTTTTTATAACTGACAACAATTATCCTTGAATCTATATATGATCACCAATTTTTATTCGTTATATTTTATTATTTAAAGATAATTATTTTTTATTTTCAAACCACATTTTATGTTACATAGTATCCCTGAAATATAGTTTTATTTCAACAATAAATATTATGAAATTATATATTTTTAAAAAGTGGTTAAGAAAAATAATATTTTTTAGTAATAATATACTAATTAGTAAATTTAATATTACATGTGTATGTACTCTAATAGTAGAAAATGTACTTATTTTATGCATAATAAACTAGAATATTTTTTTTTTCAGAGATATGTCTGGCGTGGGCATTAGGTTTCCCAGTTGCTAAGTTCTTCTGTATATAGTCTCTCAAATCAAGGTTTGCTTAGTTAGCTTAGTGGTGTGATATTTAATTGTTGTTGTAGTAATAAAGATTCGAACTCTAAGACTTGTGAAGATTAAATTTAAAGATTTAATGAAAATGATAAATAAAAGCGAGAGTTACTGGGACTAGGATTTCACCGAATTCATATCATCAAGTTCAATTATTTATTCTTCAACAATTCTAGCTCAATAAATAAAAACATGGACTCTTATTTTTGCCAAGATAGATTCTCAAAATATTAGTTGTAAATCTTAAGTATGGGACATCAAAACATCTAAGAAAGCATGACCCATCAAATCAAATGACAAATAATTAATCAAAATCATAATTCTATTTTAATTAGTGCAAAAGTCATATAGAGAATAAAATAATTTTACCCATGTATGAAATTCGGCTTGCTCCGTCGTCCCAGTGTTGGGGTTTAGCTACTCATGATGTAGACACTCTCAAAATATTTTTTATATAGCTCAAATGGTGTTTACAATGAAGAAAAGGAGAAAAAACATAAACCGCTAAACAGGCGTTACAAACTCTCCCAACTCTCGATACCCTTCTATGAAACAACAACACTCTTTATATAGCCAACAGACCAAGAAATATCGCTCAATCACTCCAAAAATTCTTCCATTAGCAGGCAGTAAAAGAATATATCTTCGATATATTTCCTTCCCTTTCTTGCCTCCTTCACGCGTCTTTTGTTGGTTGTTAAACTTTTCAAACTTCCTGTGAGAATAAAACCAAGTATGACAGAATATCTTCTCCCATTAATGAGCAAAATCATCCAACGATAAATAACAGAAACCGTGAATATCTTCCTTGCCCTGTTTTGTTCCAAACAATAAAATATCCTTCCCTTTTGATTTCATCGCAATTACCACCCCTGTTTAGCGGAAACAGGTCAATCCTAATCAAATCTTGTGAACAAATCTTCTAGAATATCTTCCAAATCTTTTCCAGAGATCTCTCAGCCTTGTGAAGAACTCGGTGAATATTTTCTTTCCTGTTTATCTTCTCACACGTAGGATGGAAACCTGCACACCCCCTTCACGATTAATATTTGTTTCAGCAGAAGTAGAACTCACGTAAGTACCAAAAATATTTCCAACAGAATCCCCAATATTGACTTCCCTGTATTAATCCAAATCCACGTGAATTTCCTTTTTTCTTTGACAGTGAAACTCTTACCGGCCCTGTTTACCCGTAATAGACCCATAACAATCAAAATAATCAAGAAAGGTCCAATCATCACTTTCCGGTTTTAATCCAGTGAATAACTCCGAGTTCGTTGTTCATCAAATAATTTTCCCGCCAAAAACAAATTCAAACGGGGAAGAAAAGACTGCCTCTAAACAAAACGTGGGTGTGCCTTTAGTAGATGGGGTGCCCTGGGGTGTGAGTAGCAATTAGGGATCCCCTTAGTAATTGAATACCCCTTATCCAACAATGAAAGTCTGAATAGAAACTGTCCTCCGGAGGTGCCTTTAACAGTTTTTCGAGTTGATTCTTCTAAAAACGTTTATTTGCCCAAAAACACCTACAAACAAGTTTATTAGTGATAAAATGAGTCCTAGCTAGTGTATTTATGGGTGAAAAAGTATCACACTTGCGTGTTCATCAAATTCACCCACACTTACATTTTGCTAGTCCTCGAGCAAAACAGAAAATTGACCCGCTACATAGATGGTCATATAATAAGAGAGAGAGAGAGACGCTACACAGCTGGTCCTAATTTTTTTTATTTTTTTTTGGACCCGCTACACAGCTGGTCATAACATGCAAAAAAAAAGAAAAGACTCGCTACACAGCTGGTCATATCCCTAACAACTATAATTAATATTTTTTAGACCCGCTACACAGCTGGTCATAACATATATATATATATATATTTTCTTTTCTTTTTTTCTATTTTTTAGACCCGCTACAGAGCTGGTCATATAATGCAAGAAAAAAGAAAATACCCGCTATACAGCTGATCATAACCCTAACAATCAAATTTTTTTTTTTTTTTTCACTTTTTTTTTTTTTAGACCCGCTACGCAGCTGGTCATAACATGCAAGAAAAAGGAACAGACCCGCTACATAGATGGTCATGATTTGCAAGAAAATTCCTGAAAAAATAAAGTAAAAAGTTAACCTCTCCCCCACACTTAAACGTTACATTGTCCTCAATGTAATTGAATCATCCAACGCAAATATTAAGATGTGAAATGCAAAAAGTAAACCAAAATAAAAATAAAATAAAATAAATATACCTACTGGAATGTACAGAAATAGATCCCCAAAAATTAACAGCCTGAAAATTTGGGGATCAACCCAAATTACAGTATTTACAAACGACAACTTCACAATTATGCTATGAAAATATGGTGACATTGAAACTGTCTGAAATAGAGGATTACCCCCAAACCTAGTTTTTACTTCACATGGAAGTGAGTATAGAACAAAATACGGGGATATTATTGGGACCGCGGAAGTATCAATTGGCTCATACACTGTATCAGGAATAGGCAAGTCCTCTGGATATTTAGATGCAAAGTACTCCAATAAAATTTTAGAAGCACACAATTCTAACCCTAAATTAGATAACTTTTGGAAGTCTAGGTGTCTAGAAAAAACCTCTAAGTTTGGTGAATTATCTTGTGAGATATATTCATCTATGGAATTAGGAAAATCATCATCTACACAATCATCCATAGGGTCATCTACAAATTCTGTCTGGAATGGAGAGTCACTACTAGACTTATCATCATCATCATTAAATAATCTTTGACATTCAAAAACTCTCAATCTTTGTTCCAAACTAGGCGGCGTGTGTTTGTAATACTTCTCATATATTGTTAAAGGTGATTCTTCACTTACCTCATATGGAGCAGATACTCCATACCGTTGCCTACGCTTATATTCAGCAAGCATCATCTCAGATGAGGTTTCCTGATAATTTGACTTTTTAAGCTTATATTTCGCCAGCGTCATCTTAGGTGACGTCTCCTCAGAAGAAGTCATCATCCTCAAAAAGTCCCTGAAAAAAATACAAAAAGAAACGCATAAAAAGGAAATAAATAATCTAAAATGAAATAAAAATACTTTACAAAATAAATAAAGATAAACCTAAAAATTAATCTAAAAACAAATCCGCGTCGGCGGCGCCAAAATGGTGTGATTTTTAATTGTTGTTGTAGTAATAAAGATTCGAACTCTAAGACTTGTGAAGATTAAATTTAAAGATTTAATGAAAATGATAAATAAAAGCGACAGTTACTGGGACTAGGATTTCACCGAATTCATATCATCAAGTTCAATTATTTATTCTTCAACAATTCTAACTCAATAAATAAAAACATGGACTCTTATTTTTTCCAAGATAGATTATCAAAATATTAGTTGTAAATCTTAAGTATGGGACATCAAAACATCTAAGAAAGCATGACCCATCAAATGAAATGACAACTAATTAATCAAAATCATAATTTTATTTTAATTAGTGCAAAAGTCATATAGAAAATAAAATAATTTTACCCATGTATGAAATTCGGCTTCCTCCGTCGTCCCAGTGTTGGGGTTTAGCTACTCAGGATGTAGACACTCTCAAAATATTTTTTATATAGCTCAAATGGTGTTTACAATGAAGAAAAGAAGAAAAATAACATAAGCCGCTAAACAGGCATTACAAACTCTCCCACCTCTAGATACCCTTCTATGAAACAGCAACACTCTTTATATAGCCAGCAGAACCAAGAAATATCGCTCAATCGCTCCAAAAATTCTTCCATTAGTAGGCAGTAAAAGAATATATCTTCGAGATATTTTCTTCCCTTTCTTTCCTCCTTCACGCGTCTTTTTTTGGTTGTTAACTTTCCAAACTTCATGTGAGAATAAATCCAAGTATGACAGAATATCTTCTTCCATTAATGCGCAAAATCTTCCAAAGATAAATAACAGAAACCCGTGAATATCTTCTTTGCCCTGTTTTGTTCCAAACAATCCTTCCCTTTTTGATTTCAACGCAATTACCACCCCTGTTTAGTGGAAACAGGTCAATCCTAATCTAATCTTGTGAACAAATCTTCTAGAATATCTTCCAAATCTTTTCCAGAGATCTCTCATCCTTGTGAAGAACTCGGTGAATATTTTCTTTCCTATTTATCTTCTCACACGTAAGATGGAAACCTGCACACTCCCTTCACGATTAATATTTGTTTCAGCAGAAGTAGAACTCACGTAAGTACCAAAAATATTTCCAACAGAATCCCTAATATTGACTTCCCTGTATTAATCCAAATCCACGTGAATTTCCTTTTTTCTTTGACAATGAAACTCTTACCGACCCTGTTTACCCGTAATAGACCCATAACAATCAAAATAATCAAGATCTTCGTTTTGTCATTTTCTCACTAACTATAGTTGAACCTGATTTTTTCAGAGATATACTTGTTTTTTAAAATAGTTTTAGCTTTAGTTTATAATTTGCAA
This sequence comes from Papaver somniferum, assembly GCF_003573695.1. Classification (NCBI taxonomy): domain Eukaryota; kingdom Viridiplantae; phylum Streptophyta; class Magnoliopsida; order Ranunculales; family Papaveraceae; genus Papaver; species Papaver somniferum. The sequence goes on from NC_039365.1 coordinate 44,865,029, forward strand.
CCATTCAATTGCTAATTATTACAAAGATCGGGACAGTAACGTACATCAGCAACCAATTGTTTTTTTTTACATAGCTCCGCACAATAATGTACATCGAAAAAAGCACTTTTGTAAAGCTCGCAGCAAAACCAAACTAATTCTAAGTATTAACTACTATAAACATATTTATCATCATCACTAGTAGAATAATTTATGTATTATCATTTTTAGTTTGACATTTAACAAAATATTATCATGGCTAATTAATAGACTATTTATTATGAAGAATTATGGAACCTTAATGATGTGATAACAACAAAAGTCCATTAGATGCGTTTATAATTTCAATTACAAACATCAATTATGACAAAAGATTACATCCCTAGATTTATCTCTCGTGAGGACAAATCTGAACCGCCACTTACATAGGCAAAGTTATCCAAACAGTGATTTATCTTCTTGATGATAACAATAATAAGAAAGTGAAGTAACAAAGTATTAGTATTGATTTTGCTTAATGGGATTGTATAAACAAAACATAAATTGTTCTATTATATGAGTTACCGGAAGATCCATTTATGTGTTTATAGGGCTTAACCTGTGCCTTAACTAATATCTACTGATATTATTAAATTAGTGATTCATTCGACCTCCATCACCGCTTCCACAACCTACTATCCCAACTACTCCCTCCATACCACTCATATAGGCGGAGGCACCAATTCTCTTGGATTAAGAAACTTTTTTTGGTTTTACGAATATCCATGCTTTTTCCTATTTTGTCCTTTGTTATATTTCCTATGTTTGAGACATAAATACAATTGTGATGATAACCAAGCAACATAAATAAGGGTAAAATAGTTAAAAGCCATCTTGGAATTTCCATTCCGCCTATCTAATGATACAAGGAAAAAGCAATATTCCGCCTATAAAATAGGTACAGAGGAAGTAATATCTATTGATATTGTTTCAGTTTGTATCAAAATTATTTATTAATAGAACAAATTTATTTATTTAATTAAGAGAAATTTTATTATTTAATTATGCATTTGTTTTCAATTACATCGATGAAATACGCAAACGCGCAACAAGTTGCGCCGCAAGCCCTTTTTGAATATCAAATCCTATCCTTTGAAAAACAAACTCTCTCGAACCGGGAGTCATGACATTACTGTGCGTGACTTTCTGGACTCTCTTAAGGATTCCAACCGCTTCTGGAGCCAAAAAACCAAATGTATCAAAATCTAAAGGAATAAAAGCGTGCCCATTATCATGACATGCTCTCTCATGTTTTGCTATCTTACCTGAGGAAGCCCTCAGTGCTGCTTGCCAGACTGTAAACGTGCCATGTTCAATGCCTACTAATGGAGAAACCCTAGTGAGGTCAACACATGTGTGTTTTTCATTAACCCACCCAAAAATTAAAACATCCGCTGGCCTAAGTGTTGATCTCCCCTCGAGTGGATTAGTCAAAAAGTTGACAGGCGCTTCTTTCTTCGCTGAAATACCGGCTCTCCACAGAACACCATACAGAGTGTCCCTCACATGATCGTGTCTATGTTTGTACCCAGGGTCTACTTTGTAATGAACAACATGTTCCCCGTAAGTGTCTAAACACCCAGTGATACAAGCAGGACAGCGGGTGTCCGATGGGTATAGGGGGATCATCACTCTGTATTTAAGGATGGTACGGTACTCCACGGGTGACATCTTCTGTCCAAGGCCTTCAATCAAAATAGTGAGGAGGAAATCATGTGCATGCCCTTCTTGCAGACAACCCACAACAGCTTTTTGTCTGTCCGACAACTCACAAACTCTGTCCATGTCTTTAACTACTTTACCAAAAAGAGCAGTCGCCAAAGTACTTTGGACTTTAGGGGGGGTGTCTTTGTTGGTAAAGCTGTTAAAGTCAAAATAAGGGAGAGTTGCTTGCAACGTCCTCAAAGCCTTGTAGAAATTTTCATCCATGCCATCTACCTTCCCACTCCTAAATATATGATCCTGCAGCCCCCAAGTTTGGACACGTGATGCTACAAAGGCATATTGAGATGCCTCACTAGCAGTATATATGCCAAGCCCTCCGTATCCAATTGGTAGTGTAGATAACCTCCCCTGCAGCTCTCCAAAAAACGTTAACGGACCCCCACAAACCACTATACCCTATATCACCTCTCTCAAGCCTTTATCAAAAATATCTACTGCCTACACAATGTATTCTGACTGGCAAATACGAAGTCCAAATAACAGCTTGGAAATACCCATGCAAGCACGTAAAAGAATATAATTCACTCTCAGGATCACGGAGTTTTGATAAAACCCGCATCAGCTCTATTGCTTTTTCTGCTCTCTTGATGGCAAGGTCCTTCACAAACTCATCATCCAAACTGACTGCTCCTCCAAGTATTTTATAATGAATTTTTTTTTATAAATTATTTTTTATGAGCATTTAGTGAACAGACATTATTATGAGTAATTAATAAATAATTTAATATCATCAACCGATTAGTGTGGAACACTAATTAGTTAGGTATTTCTTATAGTAATCATTTACTATATTTATTATAATAGATTTCTAATAATATGTAGTTTAATGGGATAAATTATAGTCATAGATTTATCAACTGGGAGGTGAAATCTTGGCCACCACTTACACGTACGAGATGAGGATGCGGTCAGGAGAATTACAGCCGTAGATTTATCTTGCTGAGGACAAATCTGGATCACCACTAACACATACTAATTTAGCCAAATTAGTTTATTATAATAACTGATTTATTTTTCCTAAATTAGTTTAAGTCGATTATACCCCGCTAACTTGTATGCATGTATACAAGTTAACAAGACCCATACTTTTAAAATTTCATATCCCCAAATTTAAGTGCTCACCAGGTTGAGGAAGTTGGTGTTTAATTACCAAGATTTACATTCTTCGTGTGCTACCTGCAGGAAAAAAAAATATAAATATCACCAACTGCCGTGCATCCATATATATATCGAAATAACTTTAAGCTAACAAATAAAAAAGACTATGAGAACTTCAATCCAAAATGCTGCCAATACATATATGGATCGATTAAAAACTTCAAAATTCAATAACGAAAAAATCAAAAGAAAAAAAAAAAAACTATCAAAGAAATATGTCTTTAATGTAAAAACCAAAGAAACAAAAGTGTAGATTATAAAATAACGGTCAATAGGAGAAACAAACATTATCAAATTCATCATTTTTTTTGTCAAACTAAATAAAAAAGCATACCTTATTAATTAAAATCTTGACTTTCTAAAGTATTAAAACGTGGGTAATTTCATGGTGCAAAGTGGGAAGTCTCCTATCCTGATTAAACATTGCAGAGAAAAACAACCCACTTTCTCCAAACATTTGCTGGGATTTGGAAAAAAAGAAGTATGATTTTGGTCATACTGAAATCTTATTAGGCATACTGAATAAAGACAAAAAAGAATGTGAAATAACAAAATCAGAAATTCCCTTATCCAATTCTTTTTAATGGCAAATCTATCCTTTACGTATTAGTGTTAGTAATCTGGATTAGTGATTAAAACTTTTGTTTCGTGATTAAGATAATTTTCAGAATTATAAAGGTTTGTTTAGATGAAAAAATTTGGGGAAAAAAAAGAATCAAAGTTTTTATTGAGAAGGAGAAAGTGAGAAAAATTTTCTTCTTGATTCAATGGAGAATGAGGAGGGTCATTCTTCATCTAAAAAACCTAAGAAAATACAAATCAACTACAACAATGATCCAGAAATGGCTGATTTCTTAGATTGTGAGAATGATTTTACACAAACTCAAACTCAAACTCAAGATGATGATTTTTATGAGCTAAATCCATATGATGAATACATAGATGAGGAACCCAATGCTTCTAACACACATGTACACTCTATTTTATGTTTAATCTCACTTTTGTAGCTTGAAATCATCAAAAAATTGTATTTTTCATCATGGTTCGGCGAACCAGGACTATGTTCGGCTTAAAAATATAAGCCGAACCCACTAAATTGATGAACATTTTGGCTAGCTGAATTTGTTAACGTTGTACGCCAAACCTTCATTTTCCAACTTCCAACCTATTTGCAAGATCCTAGTTCGGCTTATATTAAAGTCCAATAACAAGCGGAACTTATTCCTGAGAGTTAGGTTCGGTTCTCACTCTAAATATCATATCAGCCGAACTATATATTTTTCCAAGTTCGGTTCATATTCAAAAAATCACATCAGCCGAACATGATACTGATTTTCCATGAAACACTTAAATTCATACACATTTAGGGGTTAGGCTTTTTATTACATATGTTTTCTATTGTGCAGCCTTTTCATAGGATGAACCAAACAAAAAAAGTGGAAATTACTAAAAGTATTAAGAAAGTGAAGTCTAATGATGGAGAATACCAAGGTCCATATTAAACTCATTAAAATCAATTAGATATTATCTTCAACTTCAAGAGAATTAAAAGACAAACACAACGCAAAAAGAATGAGGTCATTCCGACATCGGACGAAAAAGTTATGGCCAAAACAAGATCGAAAAACTTGAGTGTGCAAAGAGAAGGTTCGGCTGATAACTCAACAACACGAGCTAGCCGAACCTAGAGCCTGCAAGTCAATATTTCGAAGTGTTTACAGAGAGAGGTTCGGCTTGAAAGTGATCTAATCGAGTCAGTCGAACCTGACAACCACCTGGGGTAAATTTCACTTCTCAGGTTCGGCCGGGAAGGTTCGCAAGGTATTAGCCGAACCTGACACTGTTCTGAGACGTATTCAATACACATTTTGGGGTTCGGCTAAAAATTGACATTTACGGTTTATCCGAACTGTTCATAGACACTTTCAAAGTGAAATTTCAAGAACAGTTCGGCTCAAAACTCAACTCAATTATCAGCCGAACCCGCTACTGTAACTGTCAAAAACCCTAAGTTTTTAGCAATTTAACCCATTCAATCCATGAAAAACAACAAATAAAATATTGGGTTTGTAGGGAATACCTTCTTATCCTCATTTCAGTATTTGGAGCTTCAAATGGTTGAATTTCCAATTCAATTTCCGGTTCAGTTATAGTTTTTACACCTTCATCTTCAATTGGTTCTTCTTCTTTAATGCATGGATTGGAAGAGGATTTAGAACACCTGACGTTTGCTTTTTTCTTTGTACGATCCATTATATAGTTCATTTTAACCGATGATATACCGAATTTTCACGAATCGATAATTAATTATAGTGATGAAAAAAAAATCTGAGAGAAAAGGAAAGTGGTTTAGCTGGAGGAAGAAGAAGAGATGTTTAGGATTGTTTATTTTTTAATTTTAGGTTCAAGGGTATATAGGTAATTGAACTACCCAATAGACACCCCTTATAAGGTTATCTAGGATGGAAAAACTATTTTGTATGTCTTGAAAGTTTTTGGTATGCCTAAAATCAGAGTTCGAAAAAAAATAATTAAAAGTTATATACACGACGAAAACAAAGAATAATATTATTAAATCAGCCCAACCATTATATAAGTTTCATCCAAGGCCCAAGGAAATATGAGATATAATTTGAACTTTTTGCAGCTACAGCCAGAAATGTAAACTTTCTAATCCAAGGCCAAGGATCATTCACCTTTTCTACCGACACACGCTAGCTTTTGCCTAGGGAAGACGCAAACGCAGTTCCATGACATTTATCCAATCTGTGAAAAGCGTTAAGACAGAGGACACCATCTATATGTATACTTATATATGGATCTGTAGTTAACCGCTTTTGTTTGATCAGTTCTAACAATGCAAGATTTTGCCTTGCAAAGACACAAATGTAGTTTTATGACATTTATCCAATTCTTTGAGAAGATGGAGGACAGCATTGATATGTAGACTTGTCATGGATCTGTAGTTTATAGCTTTTGTTTGATCAGTCAACTTGAATAGGAAGAATCAAATCATATAGACAGCAAAGTTCTTCATTTGCGTATAAGCAAAATCTATTCCGGAACAAAGGAGACGCCCTGCTTGCAAACCATCAAAAGTTAGAAGTTTTTCACTGTTGTTTTGGTCTATAGGCTTCTTAATTAGGTTCTTAATTCAAGCTCTCCTGTGACCAATTCTATGCACCTGTGTTGCATAATCTACGTAATTATTTCGACTTCTGTGATAAAAAATTTACATTCTTTAATATATGGACCGACAGGTCTGAGAAAAGGCCTTGAAAATATCGATATCGTAGGATAATGTGGTTACTTCTGCATATCTCCCCATATGAATTCCATTATTTCCATTTCATACGGTACATAGGCTACCAAGTTTCCTTGACAGGAAAACAATTCCTAGAGTTTTAGCAAATTCGATGTTGTTGAGTCACTTCCAATATATGTCAAATTCATAACTAAACATAAAACCGTGTTTTGGTATAAGAGCAAGGGTTATGGAATGAGAGTCCTCATTGGATTTGAAAGAGTTTGATCAAAATAGATCAAATTAGATGTTACTATGGGATGAGATCTCTCACCCACACATCCAAAATCATTCACATACTCATTCAGGTGAATGAGTGTTCAAAAGTCTTTACTAGGAGGTTAAAGATTTGCCGCTCATCCAAAACCCACCAAAACGGCAGAAGTTAAGTCATTCCAATAGATTTTCTATTTTTTTTATTGAACTCTTTTATGTGGGTCCCACTAGAGTTTTATAAAAAAAATACTTAGGAGGCACATCTTTAGCCGCTTGGAGAAAAAAATTCTCTCCAAACGGCTGATCTTCAGCCTCCTGGTCTATAAATTTGCCCGCCCATGGTCACGAAGTCACTCTTTCATCTAGACTCTCACCGATTTTGGAAGTGAATGAGTATTAAAAACACTCATTCCATAGCCCTTGTTCTAAGGCTTATTCAACATTGCTCCTCTAATTCTTTATTCTTTTGACTTTTTACACACAAATTTCAAATCCGTAACTTCTTATTATCGTCTATAATCAAGAAGTATGCCGACCAATAACAAAAGAAACCATACACAAACAAAAACCAAATCCAGATAATAAGGAAGCAGTATCAACTAAAAGAAACTACGAAAGCAAAATTCAAAACAAAAAAAACGAAAAAAAGAATCTTTTGATACCTGGCTAAAGAAGCAGGATCAAATTTCCCTTCCTACACCACCAAATTACTCTGGGCATCCAAATTTCTAAAAAATACTAATTTATCCCCACATTAATTCCTAAAACAATCTCATGTAAATATTAAACTTTCCATTTTCAGTAAATCCAAAAAAAAAACAAAAAACTAAACCTAAAAAACTTTCTATTTTCTTCCTAATCCTTCCAAATTCTCAAAACCCTAATAAAAAAGGATTGTCATCCTCTTCTCCAACGAATCTACGATCCACCCAAGAAACAGGTAAATCTCCATCAACCCATTCTATGGTTCGCATATTTTTATAGATTTTCATGTTTAAATCTTCGATTTTGAAAAATCAATATCTCTGATTATCACCAGAATCGGTTTTTCTGGACATATCGAATAAACCGATTCTGGGTTTTGTTTTTCTTCCATGTAGAGCATGCACGATAATCAGTTTACATGATGATTAACATAAACCGATTCTAGATTAAGAAACGAAATATGAAAATATATCAACGGAATCGGTTTATATCTTCTTTAGAATAATCTAATTCTGGTATAGTTCTTTTTTTTAAATTATACTAACCCATAATCGGGTTTTATGTGCTTGTTCATTTACCGATTAAGAAAGTCTCTCAGATTCCTTCCCTTAATCGGGTTTTATACATATACCACATAAACCGATTGTTTATGTTTGACATTCTTGTGTGTTTTTTTGTTCAGAATCGGATTACATATATTTTTTTACGTACTGATTTCTTACTTGTTTTTTGTTTATTACATATGTTTTTCTTTTGTTTTGGCGGGAGGATGACAACATTTAACGGAGGAGAGTTCCAAGTGAACTTGGGCTTAATGAAATATCTTAAGGGGAGAAGAGGATGCGGAATTTGAGGTAACAATCTTGTTAGTTAATTGTTTTCCTGTTTAAGAAAAGCCTGGTTTTATTGCATATTTTTACTGCTTTTGCTTAAAAAAAATCGGTACAATTGATGTTTATTCCATTATTTGTGGATGGACGTTTGAGTGTGATTCAATTGTTTCCGGTTAAGAAAAACTATTGTTATATTTCGTTATTGTTTGGTATCAATTGTTTAGGCTTACAAAATTTCGGTGCAATTGCGGTACTATAATGTCTATGTTTGTTTCAATTGCTTTCGGTCAAGGTAAATAATTATGCAAATTGATTTATTTGGTTTGTATGAACTGTTTATGACTTAACAAAAGGTTTCGGGATCATTTTTTAGTCCAAGTGAATTACGGATAAGAAAAACTAAGTTATTCCGGATCTTAGTTAGACTTATCAAAAGTGGAGGTTTCGGTTATTCAAGTCTAATCGAATGCCTTAACAAGAATTACTATTTAACTAACCTAGTATTTGTATTATTTAAAAGTAAAAGGTCTAAATTATTGATGAGAATAATGAGAACCTGATGAGAAAAATAGACTTAATTCTGATCTTTATTTTGGTCTTATCGAACAAGCGATTGTATTTGTACAATCGGTTTAGCAAGAAAACTAAGGTGCTTAGACAATATTGATTTGCTAAACTATTAGGAAAAATTGTTTCGGGAAATTGTTTCCTAGATAACATATTAAAACCAAATTACTTGTAGTTTCGGTTTTGATATTGGTTATCTAAAATGGTATGCCAAACCCTCGTGCTCAACTCTTATAGGTTTGCAATTTCTCTTTGTGAGATTTGTAAGATCCTTTCTGTTTTTCATTTATTTTTCGTTTCTTTGTCATTTTGTGATAAAAAGGGGGAGAAATATATGGAGTAAACAAGTGATATTGTTATTGATTTGGTATCACTAAGGGAAAGGACATTTGTGTTAAAACGTTTATTTTAACGAAAAGAGTGAACGCGTAGACTAAGGGGGAGTAACATATCATATCATATGTAGTTATGAGGAACTACATGGAAATAACAACGACGTGAGGATTGAAAATCTACCTATCTCATCTTTAGGGGGAGTATTATCTTTGTTATTATAATGTCAGCAGCGGCATTTAAAGATTAAATTTAATGCAGGTTTTATGTTATTGAACTTGGAATCAAGCGTATGTGTGTAATGAATTCTTGTAATTTGTTTATCCATATGATGTAAGAGTTTTGTCACTAAAATTGACAAAGGGTGAGATTATTAGAGCATAGCTCGATTGAACCCACCAAGCGTTGATATGTCAAGTTTGGTTGTCATATTTTAGTGAACCAAAACTCATTTAAAGAGTCGCTTGATTAAATACTAGATTCAACTTCGTATAGGTTAGCTTGAAAGTATTAGGATATGAGACTTACAAGCATTACATGAAGACTTGCAGAATGTGAAGAAGTATGGAGCTACAACGACAACATCATCCTTCTTCTTGAGGTTAGTAATATTTTACTTTAACTGTTTCGTTTCCTAATGTATCTTTCAAGTCGTGCATATTGAAAACATAACTGCGAAGATATTTGAATGATTAGTTAGACATAGTATTAAGGAATACAATACGAGTTTTATTGCTTAACCATTAAACTTTGTATATAATACATCGACATGATCATTTGAATGCTATTGTGATTATGTATGGGTATGGGTGAAGATTTCTTCCTAGGAAACAATGTTTTTACATTCGTTTAAAGGAGGTAAGTTCATAAACTTATTTTTTGAATCGAAAGGGAAATCGCTAGGCTTATTGGTATTGATATTCATTGCAAATCTATTTTGAATTACCAATATGCGTGTTTAGTATAACCGCTCATAAACTTGTTTATGTTCTTGGTAAAACTATTCACAAAGCATGACTTATGTATTGGCATGACTTTTATTAGTGAAACCGATCTTAAGTAATCACCTGCGATGGTACGATCGATACGTTGTAATTGGTGCGACTTTCATCTAGTCATTGGGGAACCGATTCTAGTAAGAGGTGCAACCAATCACAAGTGTGGAATAGATCCTTGTAAGAGGTGCAACAAGTGTTTAGTAATTGGGGAACCGATCCTATGAACATGTGCAACCGAATACAGGTAGTTACCATAAGTATGTGAGAACCGATCCTAGTACCTAATCAACTATTTTGGTAATTAGAGTGATTGGATCCAGTACTGACATGGAGGTAGAATCGAAACTTGTTTTGGTAGAACCGTTAAACCCATGTTTGTTGTTTTGATAGGATAATCAATCACATAGTTCTTGGAAATCATATGAAAATCGATTCCAAGATTGTAAGTATGAAAAAGGACTTGCAAAGTGAAGATGTCGACATACTTTGAACATGTGCAGTAACTTTTATCATCAATTGTTCAAAGATATTCCTTAATAGCAAAAGGAAAATCCCAGGATCGAAATTAATTGAGAATTTTTTTAAAGATGTCTTGGTTTTTATTTATGCTATTTAATTTCCAGCAATTAAATGCATATCGTTAGAAAATAATAATTAGTAATGTGCATTTACTAATTGTAGATTTTCTACTGATAATTTCGGTCAAGGTTTGGACAAAGCATTTCCAGGAATTATAAAAACCGATTTGGTCTTTATTGCATATCTTGAGAATATTATTTTTTGGAAATTCCTTGGTGTCAAAACTTCCTTTGTCTATAAATATTGAAGTTTACATTTCTAGAAAACTAATCCTCAAAGCCATCAAAACTACCCTAGTTTTGTTGTTACTGGTGGAGCCACCTATTGGAGAGGAAAGTATCCTAATTAGGAGAAATCTCTTACATCCACTTGTTTATAGGACTTTTTTGGGATTGGGAAACTCTATTAGTACCGTTGGTGGGAAACTAGATAATTGCAGTTTATTTTAGTTTTCGACTAACAGTTGTTGAACTTTGATTGCACCTAGTTTGTTTATGCTTGAGAATCTTCTCTTCTGATATAAAATTTACTCAAACTAGATCGAAGTTTCGACGGGGATCTTTAGACTGTTTGTAGATCTAAAGACATCTTGTGATAATCAATCGTTAACTGACTCCGTTTTGTGTGTATTGATCACAAGAGATTCAAGTTTATTGTGTGCAGGTGTTTATTGAAGATCAAGGAAGATTTGATGACAAGAAGACTTTTTGGGTTCATAATATTTGGTGTGCATAATACTTGTTTCGGCTGGAAAGGGATCCAACTATAATCGGTTTATCATTGTGATAATCGTGATTGATTATTTGAGTATATCGACATTTATACATTTCTTTGTGATTAATAGTATTGATTGTTTAATCTAAACAATTACCTCGGTAGTTGTTTGTGAGATAGATCTAAGGACCCGACAAAGGAGTTTATTGGTTAAACTGAAGAGCCTTTGTCAAACTCATATCACTTTATTTGAAAACAATTGTTACCGAACAGATTTGTTGTTCCTTTACTGTTTGGAATACGAACCAAAGAAATTGTTCCAAATGCGTGACTTATACAAGATGGAGGCAAGGATACCGAGGAAACTAGGTGAACTATAGGTTTAGTTGCTTGGTCTCAAATATACGAAGTTGGTTTTTATTTTGTATATCGGCTTAATTCTGAGAGTATTCAATATGGACTAGGTCCCGAGGTTTTTCTTCATTTGCGGTTTCCTCGTTAACAAAATCTTGTTGTGTCATTTACTTTTATTTTCGTTGTTGTAGTGTCTTGATCGCATATCCATAGACAATCACACGAAGTGTGAACCGATTAGTTTTCTTGTCTCGACTCAGTCCATAGACAATCAATTTCAGAGAAAGGACTTATAGGTGGAATTTTTTTAGATTGAGGTATATTTGGGTACCCTCGTCTTTTCATCCTTACACTCCCATCATTTCTTCTCTCACGTTCATTACTTCTTCATATCTTGTCACAAGGTATAGGTTCTTGGAGTAGGTCCTTACATTCCCATCATTTCTTCCTCTCATGTTCATTACATCTTCATGTCCTGTCACAAGGTGCAGGGTTTTGAGGTAAGTCATTACACTTTGTTATTTCTTCCCCCCACTCGTGTACCTTCCACTCCTTTATCCGTGCTAATTGTCTGTGCAGGCGCAGATCACCCATCTCCATTCTGCGCCTGTCACTTCTCTTTCCACTGCTCCCATACCCATAGTAAGCTTCCTCCATCATATCCCTGCTTCATGTCCATTCTCACTGTTGTGCTTTCAGCATCAATGTCACCTTTCTTAGTCCTACATCTGACGTACCATCACTATTCCCTTGCTTACTTATGATTTTGGCAAACGTCACCATCCTCATTACACTCTTACCCTTTGTCCTACTTACTTCGTTGGTCCGCACCAAAGCAGGGTCGCCAACACCTTTCTGTGTTTGCTGCTTTACTTTTCACTTCTGAACCATTGATTTTGGTTCGTTTATTTGGTCAGTTTCTTGTTGTCACAGGGACGTGTGATGTATCTTACCACTCGATATTTGGGTATCTACAATCTCTCAAACCATACCACGGATATTTATAACTTTATTTCGTCGGAAAGCATTTTAAAACACCTTTGTAAAGAATATAAACATGGCTACCAAATTTTACATATTTCTTAACGAATATACTAATTATAATCAATTAAAAGGATAATTTTGGAAATAATACATTGTTTGATGATATAAGTCATATAATTTGGGAAAAATTTAAAACTAACTAGGTCATCTATTTGTACGGAGGAAGTATTATATTTCCAAACATAATTGACTATCTCCAATGAATTGTTTGCAACCTATTCCGGTTGTCTGTAAATAGATTTTTTAAACTTCTTCGACTCCAATGTTGTAACAATTACATAACTTGGTCACTCCCACTTCCTATAGTGGTGATTGAAGTTCAGTATTAGTAAGGGATATTTAATGTTTGGTACCAGGTAAATGTCCAACACAATGCTTTGGTACCCAACATTCAAAATATTAAGGGTTGGTACCTAGGTCCGTGAGAGACTGTCAAGTCAAACACTTGACTTAACCATCTGTTATCTAAATAATTAAAATTAAAAAAACAATAAATATCTAACTGCTTTTAGGGACCGTTTAGCATACGACCCTACCTATTTAATCTCACGATCAAAAACCGACTAATCCAATAGCTCATTTGGTGGTTTATACATATAAATCTGTCATACGGTAAAATCTTACCACAGTGTTCTTCGTTTTTTTTTTCTCAATTTCTCATGTCCATCTCAACCAAAAATCAGCCTCAAGTCTACTCGAGATCTACTATCAATCAGCGATAACTAATTCAAACCCAATATTTCTTTATCCACTTCTCATTAATCTCTGAAACCAACCCGACTTTACCCCACCTTCCATCGATCACCATCAAAGACGGATATCACTACTGTCAAGAAAAACTCCATCACTCTGCGGCTTTCAACATAAAATCAATCAAGGGAAGCAGTCGTCATCGATCACTGTTATGTTGAATCTATTCTCTGTCGCTAGCAAAACTAACCACAGTTGTATCAGCACCGGTATCACCATTATTACTGATTATCAACAACGACTAGAACTATTTATCGATCGGAACTGTTTCTCACAAATTAGTCACCATTATTTCAGTTTAATTTGAATTTTCCCTGTGGATTGAATAAAAATTTAGGGGTCTGGTTTTAGGGTTTGATTTTCTTATGTTGAGTTGCAATTTAGGGTTTATTTGTTTGATTAAATTCAGTAAAAGATTTTGGGGGTTTTCTTTGAATCGTTTGATTCTTCAATTTGGATTTTATACTTATCATTTCTTCTGGTAAATGACTATTTGGTATGTATGATAGATGGAATGAATTGAACTGAAAAATTAGGTTAATTTGAGGGATTGTTTTGTTGTTTTGATAATACCAGTCGAAGATGATTGGTATTAGTTTTCCTAAAGAGCTTATTTGATCATCAAATACTTTTTTATTCAATTCCATGTTTCTCTCTCAAGATCAATCTGATGAAGGCTAATATATATATTGAAGACGGTGAGATTCCAGAAGGCTTAGTTCTTCGCAATGAAAACTTGATTGTGATCGTTTATCAGTATAATTAATAGAGATTATGACATGTATAATGTCTCTGACTAGACATCAAGACAGTTTGGGTCACTGTTACTATTTAGAAGGCTATTAATCTAATAACATAATCAAGTCACGGAAGTTATAACTCAGTTAATTTGAATGTTGGGCACCAAGATAATGTGTTGGACATTTATCGGGTACCAAACATTAAATATCCCTATCAGTAAATGATCATTTCTTGCATGTTTTTCGTTTATACAAATTACAATATATATTTGTTCCTGAGATGATATTCATGAGTCATTAATTTTAAAAAAAAAAACCAAAAAAAAGGATGCTGATGAGTCATCCGACTTCCTCCAACTACTACCACAAGTTCCCAACTACGACCATAAGTTCCTATTGAATGATACATCAATTATATCAACCAGAATTATTTTCAATTAGCCTACTCTATTCCCAAGTTCATCAACAAACTTGGATATCCAACAATTTGGGCGTTTAATGGTATCCGGCAGACCCGTGATTTCCTTGAGCAGCATCGTTATCCAATCCATCCGTATGTTACTGTCGTTTTTTTCTCTCCAAATACTGTTTAAATATTTTTGCCTGAAATTTTACATATAAAAATTACAGCATAACACATTAATTTAAGTCTTTAAACCTTACACATGATCCTACCACAGTCACAGCAACTTTAACTAGGAAATTCATTCCAGTCCAGTGCAATCTGACTTCATGATCAATCATGCTCGTAACCAAGTGCTTCAATTACATTTCATGCGTGTGTACGGTGTGCTGATTTTCTAGACCGAAATTTCACTAACCCATAACATGAAACAAATTAAAAATCAAGATTAGAGTCATTGTGATAAGAACTGGTGATTGGGTCTGATAGATTTGGTTCCGGTTTCTGTTTCTGTTCAGGAAAAAAGTAAACTTTGACTTCAATAATTAGCAGACACGCGTCTCCTTTTTAACTACGATAATTTAGAAATGTTGGCAGCTAAATACTTGACTAATTTAAACGATTTTCAAAGGATAAAATAAGGAAATAATTGATCTTCCTTGAGTATCCTTTCTTTCTTTTCTTTTTTATTTTTTTCCTTGGAGAATTTGGATTTCCCATTACAAGTACCCGTTCAAATTTAGTAGTAACAGTTGTTAGCTGACTTCTAACTTATTGATCTACTCTGTTCAATACAAGACTAGCTCTAGTAAGATGCGAATTACAACTGACGTGGCAAATTCAATCAGCTTCAAGATGTGCTGGCTACAGTGACTCCAAAAATTTAAGTGTGATTGATTGCCATAAACAGTTAATTGTAGTTTAAGCATATATTATGATTGCTCCCAGTTCGCAATAATCCGGGGTTCATAATTGATTGCGAAGTTTTTCCTGCAATAACCATGATTTATAAAGGGGATACCAGTTCTTCTAAGTGTTGATACCGTTTTATACGGGACAAAAAAATTCCACCGATCCTGACCATTAAATCGATGAAATGGTATCAGCACTTAGTAAGACTGATATCCCCCTTTATAAATCGTGGCAATAACAGAGAGTACGATAGCAGCGGACAAGAAGTAAAAGACTAAAAGAAAAAGGAAAGGATAAATATTTCCTTTTATTTTTCTCTATTAAAAATTATTTAAACTAGTGAAACAAAATTTAAATTATGGAAATTAAAATACTGAACACATGTCCGCCGGTGATATGTGGGAAGGGAGGAATAGGCAGCAGACGCTCCGAGGGAAATTTCCTTTTCCTGTTCAGGTATTCCCTATAAATATTGTACTCCTTTCAAATTTTCGAAACCTCTCTTTGATCATCTTACCGTGTTTCAGATTTATCTCAATGGGTCAACATCCATGCATTGTTTGGGTTCCATTCCTCTGGGGAAAGTGTCGTAATTTATATACAAAAAAGAATGCAAAGGATTGTGCTCCTCCTCCTCTTGTAGAGTTATTAGAAGTTGGTGAATGTGTTGAAGCAGTTGAGGAGGGTCCTATGCCTAATCTTCCGTAAGATATCATCACCAACATACTCACTAGACTTCCACCAAAGTGTATCTTCCAATTGTGGCAAACTAACTCAACTGACGCATTGTATGACTTAACCACCAACCCCTACTTCATACGTACCCTGCTAGACCGGGGCCAATCTACTCCAACCATTGTTGTGCAATCTCATACGCAATCCATCGACAACAACATCAAACTCTTTTTCTTTGACGATAAAGCTGGGGACGTTAAGGCTACAAACTTTGATTTTAGTTCATGTAATGCATATTGCAAGGGGCATCCAATTGAGCTCTGGGGTTCATATGATGGGTTTCTTTTATTCAGAAGCAAACCTGGATTACTTTTCTGTATTTGGAATCCGGTTACAAAAGAACAGGTTATTATCACTTCCCCACGTTATCTTTTTTTATGTATGTGGATTTTACTTCCATCCACGGAAGGAGTATGAAGTGGTTGGAGCATGTTTAAATGGTGCACAAATGGACTTCCAGATTCTTAATTTAAGAACCAACCATAGAAGAAGTGTTGGTAAGTGCTCTTATCCTCCAAGTAGAGAAAAGATGCCTGCATTTATTAACGGGACTTTTTACTGGATTGTTGGTGGTCTCACGTATTGGAGTCAACATCGTGTTTACCCTAGCCTATCCGAATCAATATTGTCATTCAATATAGAAACCGAGCAGTTTCGGACCATAGAAGCGGTTATACTATCTGAAGATGTTTTACCGTGTAGAAGATACGCTGAATATCAGTTTCAACTTTTTTAGATGGAAGCTGATTTGTGACTGTTTGATCCTTCGTCAAAAACTGGTGTGGCAGTCATATGGGTGTTTAATTATAATACCAAAGGTTGGGTTAAGAGGCATTCAGTGACCGCATTTCCCATTCACAAGGAATTCAACGTGTATTTCAAAAAATTGAATACATCAAGATGAAAGGAGAATTCATAGTATATCATAGCAGAAATCCACAAGCACCGTATATTTATAATCTACGTTTAGGTACTTGGAGGTTGTTCGAAAGGAAAGGATTTCTAGATTCACAACAGTAATTCATACTCCCAGTGTTGTCTCTTTAGATGCTGCAGATTCAGTTATAGCACTCTGAGTGTTACAATAATTTATGTTCAGTAGTTAAATAAACAACGTTATCCCTTGTACTATCACTAGTAAAATTCAGATATACATAAGATGATAAATGTTGATATACAAATTAATGGCAACTGCAAGATGAAACTTAGCTTATATAAAGACAACTCTCTTTATTGATGTTTAGAAAATCTCTCAAAACTAAACACAAGCTCTAATCTTGCTCATATGATCAACCACAACTTTGGTGTTCATATATATATAGAACTATGAATTCCTTTTCCTAGTCCTATTACCTTATTACATGTCTTTCCTTTTCTTAGAACTAGATGACTTCTAATTCCCTTAGGATTACATCAATTTCCTAATCTTGTCCTAACCAGCTTGTTAGTGACTTCTATGTTGAAGTTTAACCAACATTCTCCCCGTTAAGCTTCAACCTTACCCGTGACATATCTTGTACTCCAATCAATTGTCTCATTTCTTCAAACTTGATCCGAGCTAATGCCTTTGTCAATATATCTGCTTTCTGCTCAGTTCCTGGTATGTGTTCAACGTTGATGATCTCCTTCTCGATACATTCTCGTATGAAATGATACCTTTTGTGAATGTGTTTCGTCTTCCCATGAAACACTGGATTTTTAGTGAGTGCAATTGCAGACTTATTATCAATCTTGATGAGAACTTTTTCAGGTTCTCTTCCTTTGATTTCACCCAACAGTTCTTGAAGCCATATTGATTGTTTAGCTGCTTCTGTTGCAGCCATAAACTCAGCTTCACAGGATGAGAGGGCTACAGTGTCTTGCTTCTGTGAACACCATGTAATAGGTGCTTCTCCTAGATAAAATATATGACCAGTTGTACCTTTTCCATCATCTTGGTCAATATTATGACTGCTGTCACTATACCCAACAATTCCTTTTGATCCTCCTCGACCATACTTCAATCCACAGCTGATTGTTCCTCTTAGATATCTCAATATCTGCTTTATTACATCACCATGAGACTTGCGTGGACTCTGCATATAACGGCTTGCTACTCCCACAGAGAAAGCCAAGTCTGGTCTTGTGTGTAATAAGTATCTAGGCATCCAACATTTCTTCTATAACTCGTTGGATCAATCTCAGCTTCTTCTTGTGCCTTTGAAACTTTAAGTCCAAACTCCATTGGTATCTTAGTTGGATTACAAGTTTCAAGTCCTGCTTCTTTCAGAATTCTCCTTGCATAAGCTTCTTGTTTAATCTGAATCCCATCTACTCCTTGATGGACTTCTATGCCAAGGTAATAAGTGAGTTTTCCGAGGTCTGACATCTCAAACTTTGATGACATTTCTCTCTTGAACTCATTGATCACCTTAAGGGAGTTGCCAGTCAAAATAGATCATCTACATAGACTGCAATCACAAGAAGCGTTCCCTTTTCTTCTCTTCTGTATACTGATGTTTCTTTAGAGCACTTAACAAATCTGATTTCTCTTAAGATTTGATCTAACTTTGTATTCCAGGCTCGAGGAGCTTGTCTTAGACCATATAGAGCTTTTGATAACTTATAAACCTTATGCTCTTGTCCTTTTACTTCAAAACCTTCTGGTTGTTCAACATACACATCTTCTCGCAATTCACCATGTAAGAATGTTGTCTTAACGTCTAAGTGGTGAATTTCCCATGAGTTTGATGCTGCTTCTGCTATTAAGAGACGAATTGTCTCTAGTCTAGCAACTGGTGCGAAAACTTCATCAAAGTCTATGCCTGATTCTTGAACGTATCCCTTAGCTACAAGTCTTGCCTTATATTTTTGACAGTACCATCAGCATTCCGTTTTATTTTGAAGATCCACTTAAGACCAATCACTTTTACCCCACCTGGCTTATCAACTAGAAACCAAGTCTTGTTTCTGTTGATTGAAATAATTTCTTCTCTACATGCTTGTGTCCATTTAGGAGACCTTTGCTTCCTGAAAATTCCTTGGTTCATCATTAACAGAAAGTAGCATAATCTCACATTCTTCTGCAGCTTGAAGAACATAATCCTCCAGATACTGTGGCTTTTGTATCTGTCTTGTTGATTTTCGCAGTGGAATGGGTTGAGTTATTTCATCGATCTCTCTTCTTCTTCTTCTCTTCTTCGTTATTCTCAGTGTTTTCATTATTCTCTTCTTCTTCTTGATTAACATCATTGTTTCCATTGGTATTGATGATTATGGGTCCTTCGCCTTCATCAATTACTTGACCCCATCTCATGTGAAACATTCCTGGATCCCTACTTGGTCCATCATTAGTTTCTTTCCAGTTCCAGTTTGCTTTTTCATCGAATACCACATCTCGACTCACTATCACTCTTTTCGTTGTTGGATTGAATAATCTGTAAGCTTTGGATCCAGGCTCAATTCCTAGATGCACAAGAGTCTGAGATCGATCATCCAGTTTCTTAAGAGTTGCAGAATCAACTTTTGCGTATGCTTTGCAACCAAACACTCTTAAATGATCTATGTTTGGTTTTCTCTTTCGCAAACTTTCATATGGAGTCATGTCTTTCAGAGCTTTCGTAGGTATCCTGTTTATTAGGTATGTGGAGTGTCGTACAGCTTCTCCCCATAGATAATTAGGTACCTGCATAGCCTTTAAAGAACTTCTTGTCATCTCCATTAGAGTCGTTTCTCCTCTCCACCACTCCGTTTTGTTGTGGTGTATATGGTGCTGTGAGTTGCCTTTTGATTCCATTTGACTCACAGAACTTGTTGAACTCTAAGGAAGTGAACTCTCCTCCTCTATCAGTTCTAAGCATTTTGACCTCCTCTTTTAACTCTTTTTCTATCAGATTTCTGAAAGCTTTGAATCTGTCAAATGCTTCACTCTTTTCTTTCATAAGAATAGACCACATATATCTTGAGAAGTCATCTATAATAACAAATATGTATTTGTTATTTGCAAGGGTTTGTGGTGTAATAGGACCACATAAATCAGCATGAAGAAGCTCTAATGGCTTTGAGGCTCTGAATGTTGTTGCTTTTGGAAACCTTGACGAGTTTGTTTCCCAACTAAACATGATTCACAGATTTTTGCTTCATCATTTATCTGTGGTAGTCCTCGAACCATCTTGTTCTGAGACATTGCCTTTAAAGTTCTAAAGCTTATGTGTCCTAACCTTGCGTGCCACTTCCATGTCTGATCTTCCAGTCTCATATTCAGACACAATGGCCTTCCAATCATGAGACTTATCTTGTAGAGTCTATTCTGTGAGCGTGAGACTCTAACTAAAAGTCTTCCACTTGGGTCATGAACTGTTAGATAATCTTGTCGCATTCTAACATCACATCCAACTTCTGTAGCTTGTCCTAAACTTAGAATGTTGCTTTGTAAGTTTGGGATGAAGTAGATGTTTGTGACAAGCTTCTGTTCTCCGGTCTTGCTCTGAAATAGAATTGATCCTTTCCCTTCAATTTCTACAGAAGATCCATCCCCAAACTTCACTTGTCCTTTGATTTTCTCATTGAGTTCAGAAAAGTAGTGTCTCTTACCAGTCATGTGATTGCTGGCTCCATTATCTAAATACCAGATTCCTTCTTCTCCATCCTTTGATTCGTAGTTCTTTGGTATTAGTTTCCCTTCGTTTAAGAATACAACTTCGTGCATGAAAAGAGTGTATCTGCTTCCCTTGTTTCATTCTTGTTTGCTTCTTCCATCTTTTGTATTCTTTCAGGGCATACAGAGGAGAAGTGTCCTGGTTTATCACATCTGTAACAAATAATGTTTGATCTATCCTTCTTTTCTTTCCCTTGGTTTTGATCATTCTGACTTGTTGTT
This sequence comes from Papaver somniferum, assembly GCF_003573695.1. Lineage (NCBI taxonomy): Eukaryota > Viridiplantae > Streptophyta > Magnoliopsida > Ranunculales > Papaveraceae > Papaver > Papaver somniferum. The sequence continues at coordinate 44,885,975 of NC_039365.1, forward strand.
CTATCTTGTGAGTTAAACCTTCCTCCCCTTCCTCGGCCTCTGTTTCTCTACCACCTCTTCCACGACCTCTTCCTCTTGTCGCAGAGTTTTGTTGGTAAGAGTTTGTGTACAAGAGTTTTTCTTGAGTTTCTCCATTGTTTTCTTCATCAAGGATTCTCTCTTCATATGCTTTCAATCTTCCAATTATATCTTCATAGCTAGTCTTCTTTAAATCTAAGACTTGTTCGAGAGAAGCTATGATATGAATATACTTGGATCTTGGTAAACTATTGAGAAACTTCTTTACCAGTTTATCTTCATCAATGGATTGTCCAAGTGACGCAGCTTTTGAGGCTATCTCTGATAGCTTTCCTGCAAAGCTATCAATAGTATCAGTGCCTTTCATCTTCACTCTTTCAAATTCAGACATTAAGGTTTGCAGACGGGCTTCTTTAACTCGATCAGCTTCGAGATTACGTGCCTTTATTGCATTCCAAACTTTCTTTGAAGTTTCCTGTTCACCAACTTGTAGAACAAGACATGCTGGTATTGCTTGAAAGAGTAATCCAATGGCAACATTGTTTTTTTTTGGGTCCAATGTACCAGGATCAATTGTTTCCCAAACTTTGTAGATTTTCATCAGTACCTTCATTCTCATGGCCCATACTGTGTAGTTTGTGGCGTTGAGGATTGGAACTTGTATTGATGGTGGCGTGAACTGTTTTGCACCCACAATGGTGGTTTCGTTTTCCATGGCTCAGAAACAAGCTCTGATACCAATTAATGGCAACTGCAAGATGAAACTTAGCTTATATAAAGACAACTCTCTTTATTGATGTTTAGAAAATCTCTCAAAACTAAACACAAGCTCTAATCTTGATCATATGATCAACCACAACTTTGGTGATCATATATATATAACTATGAATTCCTTTTCCTAGTCCTATTACCTTATTACATGTATTTCCTTTTCTTAGAACTAGATGACTTCTAATTCCCTTAGGATTACATCAATTTCCTAATCTTGTCCTAACCAGCTTGTTAGTGACTTCTATGTTGAAGTTTAACCAACACAAATTTGATTGTTTGTCTGGTTTTTCTCGTCAAAAATGTACATACGTATCCAATGGTTTTGAGCATTGTGGATGAATCTTACTATTGACGCTTTGAAGTCAATGGTCTTATGGAGCTTTTTAGGGTCATGAAATAGTAAATGAACCTATCCCTTATCACATCGTATTCCTAATGTATATTATACCCTTACCTAAATTTCACTATTCACTAAAAAAAATCCTAAATCTATAATCTTCTTCTTCTCTTGTTATTGACAAATCATGATGAAGATGATGATCATGATTTCATCATGGTGAAGATCATAAAAGAAAAAATCTAAGAATCTATTATATTCTCCCATCTTTCTCTTCTCATTCATAAATTAAGATGAAGATGATGAGCATGATTCCATCATGATGAGGATGATGATCATAAAGAAAACTTAAAACTATTTTCTTCTCCTTCTCTTTCTCATTCAAATATCATGATAAAAATGATGATCATCGTAGAAAGAAAAAACTAAGAAAACCCACCATGTATTTTTGTCTTAAATGGATAAAAAAATCCAATTCGATGAATTTCGGGTAAAAAAAAATAGTTTCTGAGGATGTTTACGGCTGGGAGTTCTTAGATTCTCAAACGTGAATCAAGATTACGGTTGGGATGATTGGTCGACCTAACCGAGAAACCATATTTCGGCTTGGTTTTCCCAACCCAAAGATTTTTCGAATCTTTTTTTTTTGTTTTCATAACCTAGCCGAAAGTGCAGTTGCGGCTGGGATAATTTGTCGACTCAACCGTAGAATGCAGAAAAGGTTGGCAAATGATGTTGTTCCCAGCCGATTTTTTATTTACGGCGGGGAAATAAATAATTTCTAGCCGAAATCATTTTTCTGATTTTTTTTTGTTTTTAGAACCAGTTTCGGCTGGGTTTTCCCAGCCGTAACTGATTCTGCAAACCCCAAAAAATCAAAAAACTAATTTCGGTTGGGATAACCAAGCTGAAACATGTACTTTCAGGTGGGAATCTAAGAACTCCCAGCCGTAAACACCTTCAAAAACTTTTTTTTACCCGAAATTCATAGAATCATATTTTTTACCATTTAAAAGCAAAAATAAATGGTGGGTTTTTTTAGTTTTTTCTTTTTATGATGATCAATTATGATCTATGAATAATAAGGAGAAAGTGAAAGTTTTGGGTTTTCTTTATGATCATCGCTCTCATCGTGATGAAACTACGATCATCATCTTTATCACAATTTATGAATGAGAAGAGAAGGATAAGGAGAAGAAAATAAATTTAGTTTTTTTTAATAATCTTCATCATGATGAAACCATGATCATCGTGATTTGTAAATGAGAGGAGAAGGAGAAGAAGAAGATTATAGATTTAGGATTTTTTTTAATGAATAGTGAAATTTAAGTAAGGGTGTTTTTGACTTTTTGATATACCTTGAGTCCCCATATCCATTTTTTGGCCACACAGAGTATTTTAGCCCCAAAAACTTACCCCCCTACAACCCCAATAATAAGATACTTGTGGATACCGTATTTCATATGTATCATATAGTTTATATAAAAACCATGCATAATACTTGTAAGCAATACTAGGAATACTCTAGAACCTCTAATGTAACTCAAGTCCCAACGTCCGATATATATATATATATAAGGATGGGGCGGAATAAGGATAAATCGATCCCAAGTTGTTTTATCACAATGAGAATGCCACTACAGTAAAAATGAACTCATGTGCATCCACGTTTAAGGAGAACCTGGGTTAACTACTGAAAAGACTACCGAAAATACATTCATCTGTAAACTACTGACAGTTACAGATAACACTTTATACTCTTAAATACTGTGAAAACGGATTACTAATGAAGCTTGGAGACTACTGTATACACATAATTCATCATCCTCCACGTGTAGGAGGAATTACACGTGGAAGACACATAGCCTTGAGACATCAAGATACGATACCACATTTCAACACCCAAGGGGCATCTGTCATCTGCATATGTTCATCATCAGACTAATCCTACGGCGAAGAATCAAGGGGTACTGAAAGAGCGAGCTACTGGGAAGCACCCTAAAAGACCAAGAGTTCTACTTTACTTCATCCCAAGGAAGATCCAAGATCGACGGGTAGGATGAGTCTCGCCGACAAGGACGTGACAGGGCATCAGACAGCCGCTGACACGTGCAGATCTCTCCAACCACCGAAATTAAACACCCTAGGCATAGCACGCGTGTTAAGCATTCCATGAAGAAATAAGAGGCAACCCAGCGTTAAAGTGGCATGCCGAAGGAGAGTCATCGGTGTAGTACGAAGATACCATCGAGGACAGCACAGAGACCGAGACGATAAGGATACAACTGTCTCTGATGGCGAGCCCCATGTTTAGTCTCTATAAATACCTCTCTCCACTTAGAGAGAAGGGGTCGACCAGTTCTAAGTGATAGGGAGAGATAAGAACAGGAATAGCAAGAGTAAGTAGTAGATTTATCTTCTTCCTAGCTTCGTTGTTCACTCCAAAGTCATTCGACTATCTTTGTAATCCCAAATGCATAGTGAAACAACTACCCCCGTGGATGTAGGCCTTGGTGCTGAACCACATAAAATCATGGTCTCATTTACATTCCGCACTTCATCTTTTGCTTTATTTGATATGCGTCAATATGTTATGTTATGCATCCTGATCGCGCTCAGATTCATTTAATCATCACCTTGTGACTAGACGAGGACGATCCCAAAGGCTCTGAGTCTAATGAGCTTCAGACTTATATTGTCTTATATGTGTTCCACTATTTTCAATGATTTTGTATGGCATGCGAATGTTGTTTGTGAACACGAAGATACCATCGTTATTTCCGTGTTCATAATCTGGCGCTAGAAACAGGGACGTTTTTCCCGGTAAAAGATTTATCTTTCCTGTGATTTTACCTTTTTGGCTCCCAGCGCTATTCTCCGGATAATAGTGTTTTGAGCATCTCACCGTTGTTTTATAAACCTTTTCGATCTATGTTTTCCGCTAGATCTGCACTTACTTTTGCAAGAACTTTAGAGATCTATGTTTTCCTTGACAAAACTTTTTAAATCTATGTCTTTCATCATGAGCGGTTATTTTCGGATCCGAGCCTTTTAGATCTATTGGAAACCCTTTCATTTAAGTTTGTATCATCTAACAAACATACGCTGAACCTAGACTTTCATACATAAAACCTTCGGGCTTGTCGATTTTTGCAAAGAGCTTTTAAACCTATGGGTAGATCTATGTTTACGATTATAGGATCTACGTTTTCCCTTGTTGTGTTTCTCGAGCCGTTTTCTCTTTGGAAATTCTTAAATGTACATTGTGGTCTTTGCTCTCACTTTGGACTAACTTTACTAACAAAACTCATGTGGACTCTGTTTCTCCGACTATGTTTTATTTTTGCAGAAAATCGGAGATGGAAAAAACGAAGGAGGTGGGAAAAACCAAAGTATCATCAAAGGAAACACTAAGAACGACCCTAGTTGTGACCTGCAGTAAGAAAAAAGGTGAGAAATCAAAGGCGTCCAATCAGAAGAATGATGCCACAGAGATCACCTCACCACTGGATGCCAATGCTGTAGCAGCAACGGCCCTCGAAGTTGTAGCCGCCAAAGAAGATGCATCAAAGACAATGGAAGCTGCCTGAATCCATGAACAACGGGAAGGGTTTGCAGAATCAACGATGCAACAACCGGCCTTCAGAATGCCGCCAACGAATTACCTAAACCAAGCTCTACCAGATACTCAACCTTTGCTGACGGTGAACCAGCCAGCGCCCACACACGTGGAACTACCAGTAGTTACTACCGATCCGCCCCCTCCTTTAATCCATATAGTAAACGAAGGTCATACTATGGACATTGGAGGACAGGTGCGAACCAGAACCCCAGAACAAGGATCGAACCACTCCCCCCAACTGATGGCAGAGCTTGAAGAATTGAAGAAGAACCAGCGGGTATACGCAGATGCCATAGCATTGCTGGCTCGAGAAAATCAGGACCTCAAGGATAGGATAGCCCAAAGCATGAGAGCGACACACCAACATGACGAAAAAAATTCGAAAGCACCGGAGCCAAATCGTGACCAAAGAATCATCGCGGCGAACACCAAAAATCCGGAGCTATTAGACTGAAGTCCTTCCAGGGAAAACAGGTTATCCGTTCCAGACTATATCCCCGAGGATTCAGATTATTTCGATAGCGACAACCGAAGAGCTGGACGATCCACATGCAGAGAAGATCATCAGCGTGCAATGGAGGATCTTCGTGCTGAGATGATGGAAGAAATCAAGCAACTGAAAACAAGAAAAGGAGGAGGAAGACTAGAGGAAGTGATGAGGGAAGCCAGCACCACACCGCTGACTTCACACCTAGTTAAGGCTCTCATTCCCCTGAAGTGTCCCATACCAGCGTTTGAATGCTACGATGGATCCAGCGACCCAGCAGCACACCTTTGGTATTATAATCGTATGTTGTCTCGATGGGATCAAGACGACGCGGTCCTCGGTAGATACTTCCCTTCAAGTTTTAAAGGATCAGCACTATCCTGGTTCGATAACCTTCCACCAAACTTCATCGACTCTTACAACCAGCTTACTGAGAAATTCTTAAGAACCTACATGTACAACAAGGCCGTTAATGCAGGGATGGACAAACTCTTCTCTTTAGCAGTTGCGTACAAGGAAACGATCAGAGAGTATACAGATAGGTGGCACAAGATTTGTCAAGCAATAGGAAATGTGGATCTGATGGTCAACATCAATTGCTACAAATGGGGATTGGATAGAATGAGCCCGATATTTGTCGAGATCCACGGAAGCGTACCTACAACTGCGGGAGAACTACGAGTAATCATCGAAAAGCATGCCAGGTTGGAAGAGATCCAGCGGGAAAACCCCAAAGTCCAAACACAAAGATCTCATCGGACTGATTCGGTAGAGCAAGCCAGCGGATCCAGAGTACCACCAAGCAATCGAGAAGGAACTCCGCAAGCTGTTAGAAGCAGGGTTCATCAAGGAAGTGAAATATCCAACATGGATCTCGAACATGATCATCGTGCCAAAGAAGAACGGGGGAGTAAGAATATGCATCGACTTCACAAACCTGAATAAGGCATGTCCGAAGGATAGTTACCCACTCCCGAGCATCGATCAACTGGTAGAAGACGTCGAAGAACTATCATTCATGGACGGATATTCTGGTTATAACCAAGTAGCCCTGGCGGAAGAATATCAACAACATACAACATTCAACACCCCGCACGGCCTCTATTGTTACACAAGGATGCCCTTCGGACTTAGAAATGAAGGGGCAACACACCAGAGGATGGTTGACACCATTTTCAAGCCATGGATTGAGAACACTCTAGAAGTCTATGTTGATGATATGCTCGTCAAAAGTAAGCTGCGCAAGGACCACCATCAGGGCTTGAGGGATATTTTCGAGGCAATGAGGAAACACAGAATGAAAGTAAACCCGGAAAAATTCACATTCGACGTCACCTCAGGGAAGTTCCTTGGATATCTAGTAATGAAGAGGGGCATCAAAGTGGATCCCGCTAAGATCCAAGCCATCGTGGAAATGTCATCCCCGAAGAACCTGAAAGAAGTCCAAAAGCTCAACGGATCCTTAGAGGCTTTGGAAAGATTCATCGCCAGGTTATTGGACAAATGCAAACATTTCTTCAACATCCTCAAAAAATGGAGCAAGTTCGAATGGACCGTTGAATGCGAGGAAGCCTTCCAAAAGATCAAAGAGTATCTAGCCACGATCCGGATCCTGCAAAATCCTGACCCCGATGAGGTATTGGCTCTTTACATAGCAGCAACAGAGGATGCAGTAAGTGCAGTATTGTTTAAGATGAACACAAAGATAGAACAACCGATCTATTACGTCAACAAGACTCTCAACCCAGCGGAAATAAATTATACGAAAATTGAGCAACTCATTCTGGCACTAATATGGACGACACAAAAGCTGGGGACCTATTTCTTGACTCATTATGTTCGTGTTACGTGTAAAGATCCACTAGAAGTTGTCCTCAAAAATGCAGGAAAAGCAGGAAGAATAGCAAAATGAAACACTCATCTTGACCAGTTCAATATTATCCATGAGATCCAAACTGCACAGAAGTCGCAAGTCTTGGCGGACTTTTTAGCAGACCTACCTTTGGACGATGATGAATAAGTAAAGGACATACGCGAAGCGGGCGAGGACGGAAAATACCCAACCAACGTACTAGATCCCTTAAACCAAAGGAGATGGGAAGTCTTCATCGATGGATCGAGGAATAGAGAAGGGGAAGGCATAGGCATCGTGATTACCTCCCCAACTGGAGATAGGGTTGGGCATGCGCTAAGAATGGAATTCAAGGGACACACCAACATTGTAGAATCTGAAACTGTGGTACATACCCTCCTATTAATAATAGAAATGAGGTTAACCGACGTGCGCTTTACAAGTAATTCACAGTTGGTCATTCGACAGGTAGAACTGGAATACAACGTCTACGATGATACCCTCTGTATACATGGATTTGGTATAAACCGTAGCATCGCAGATAGCAAACATCAAGTTCCGACATCTATGTAGAAAGGATCTCAGGCATGCCGACGCCTTGGCATACAATATCATCCATGCTAAAAGATGAAAGCGTTAAAGCCATAAAAGTGGCAAGAGTATACGAACCTTCGATCACTCCACAATATTCCTTTGCTACAAATCGTGAAGACGATGTAGAGGAAGACATTGCTGACAATTACGCGGGGGAAGATATTGCCGAAAACTTCGCCGAAGATGATATTTTGACAAGGGCGGACGAAGATGAAGACTTCAGCAACGAATAGGATTGGAGAACCGAAATCCACATGTTCCTTGAAGAAGGAACGCTGCCTCTAGACCTAAAGAAAGCTCAAAAAATACAATCAAAGGCAGGAAGATACGACCTTCGTGACAGAATCCTTTACAAGAAGTCTTTGCTAGGACCATTATCGTTGTTTATCCAGGAAAGAGGGCCACCGCATCTTGAACGACATCCATTACGGGGACGCAGGCAATCACAGCGGAATGAGGTCACTAGCCGACAAAGCTAAGATGCAAGGGTATTACTGGCCGACGATGATATGAGACGCAGCCAGGATGTCCAGGAGATGCGAGGAATGCCAGCGGTTTGCTAAGAGGATTCACGTTTCTGCAACGAAGCTGAATTCGGTAGATAGTCCTTGGCGCTTCTCAAAGTGGGGGATAGACATCGTGGGACCCCTGATCGAAGGGTCAGAGAAAATACGATTCTTGATCGTAGCTACGGACTACTTTAGCAAGTGGGTGGAGTCCAAGGCTCTAGATAGAATCCGGGACGTAGATGTATTCACATTCATCTTTCAAAACATCATTTGCAGGTTCGGCATCCCCGCAGAAATTGTCTCCGAAAACGGCAAACAATTACAAGGGATGAACATAGATATGCTCTTCGACACATTCAAGATCAGAAAGAACAAATCAACCCCTATCTACCCACAAAGCAATGGACAGGCTGAAGCCACAAACAAGACTCTTGCTCTCATCCTCAAGAAATCGCTGGATGAGTACAAAGGTAGATGGTGTGAACAGTTGCACAACGTGCTATGGGCATACCGAACCACACACAGGTCCACTACTGGTGAATCCCCCTTCCTCCTCACTTATGGAGCCGAAGCAGTCATTCCAACAGAAATTATCATGCCAACCACAAAGACCGAAGCATGGGAGAAAAATCTCACAGCGGACATGATGCTGAAAAGGCTCGATGACCTCGAAGAAAGGAAGGAAACAGCGTTATAGAGGATGGAAAATTACCAACGAAGATTAGTAAGAGAATACAACAAGAAGGTTAAGCTTAGAAATTTTGTAGAAGGACAATATGTGCTGAGAACTATACCCCAATACTAACGATAGAAAAAGTGGGGAAAGTTAGCACCAACATGGGGAGGACCATTTATAATACAAGATATCGCAGGGAATGAATCTTATTACATGCGTAACCTAAAAGGAGAAGTCCTCAGACATCCATGGAATGCGAAATATCTCAAGCCATACTATCCATAAAGCAACGCAGTCCTGCATCTGCGTGAAGAGTACCAGAAGAAGAAGACATCGTACCCGTTCGACATGTTTCTATTTCTGGACGAGGAATAGCAGACCTCACCACATCAATCAAACAAGTTTTTTTTGCAAAACTTCTATTGGGGAAAGTATTAATATACAATATATCGGGACTCCCCTATCAGCGTCTATGAGTGTAGGACCATGGGGAAGGATTCCAGTAGAAAGAGATAACCAACCAATCAGCAAGGCAGCAGTTCAGCGGACTGGATGCATGTAAATATCTCAATAATTCATCATATATCCGGGAATGCTGCACTAACCCCCACCGTTCGGTAATCCTCTGGCCCAGGGATAGCCGGCGGGGTGACTGGTCCAAAGTCAATAGCGAAGGTACTCACCTTTGTTATTACCAACAAACAATATTTATTGCTTTACCTTCTCATTTTTCAGTCTTTATGTTTAGTCACTATCTGAAAGGATTAAATAACCTAACGTTGCAGATAAGTCAAAGTTGTACATACCAAAAACGTATGATGATCCATTCCATAAAAGTTGATTACAAGCTTAGGAAAGTAAAAAAGAGTTACAAAGGATATGCAAAATATGTCCAAAGCCGAGTAATCAACAGAGATCAATTTTCTATGACGAGCCCAGAAGCCTATTTCCCCTTGGGAGATTCAACGCGATCAGCTGGGTTCTTGTTCTGAAACGAAGGGACACTCCCACCCGAAGAAGGATCAGAGGCGTACGTGAAAGCCTCAAGCATAAGACGACGAGGATAGTTCTTAAAAATGCAGTGCTCGCTCAGAAGGTTCTATTCGATCTTGGTTAGAATCTTGTTAATTTCTTCGGAAAGTTGACATCGAGACTTGTGGCCGATAACGGCGTCCCTAAGCTCAGACTGCAACAACAAGGATTGTAATTGACCAACTTCCTAGGCTGCCTCCTTTGTCGCCATGTCTCGAGATCCCTCCATCCCTTCATAATATTTGGTTTGCCCTTCCTGATAGACTAAGGAAGTTTGAGCTGCTTTAAGCTTTTCATTTGCGAGTCCAAGTTGTCCCTCGAGCTCTGAAAAAATAAGGCACAAAATGGTTAGAAGGATAGAACTGCAAAATCGCCCACGACTAACTGAATATATACCTTCGACATTAGCCGAATCTATCTCAAATTCATTAACTACAGCATCTCGGGCTTCGTCAAGAAAGTCATACTCGTCCAAAATTTTCTTATAATCAAATCGAAGATTTTTCAAAGTAAACTGACACTCATCCAACTCTACCTGCTTCATAGAATCTTCATGATGAAGGCGATTGACTTCGTTATTGATTTGCTCTATCCCTTTAGTAAGCCTGTACCTATTAACTTCAAGGTATTTTTCAGAATCCACTAAACGAGCAACATTGGTCCGAGAGGCGGTTAAAGCTTTACTAAGGGGATGGACCTCTGCCTGAGCATCGTCTTTTTCTCTGACAAGCCGTTGTATATAATCCCTAACATCAGGATCATGATTCATGAGACAAACGAGCTTGGCGCAATTCCTCTTCCAAGGATGCTACTTTTTCCTCTAAACGCGAGATATCCTCACGCGCCTCAAGAAGATTCTCACGAGTCCACAATAAGGCACCATTAAATAAGCGACGGTCGGAGTTAAAACTATTTTGCATATCAACCATCTGCTCCCTCCTATCTCAATGCCGAGCCATTAGTTAGTTATGTTCATCGGCCCGGGCATTCCACTTCTCAGCTTCATCTTTAATCTTCAATACTAATTCCTTGATTCGAGAATTTTGACGAGTCCTCTCATTTCGAAGCCATATTAACTCTCTGGCATCACCCGCTGAAGATAGGGCCGGGAGACTGAGACAGCACACTAAGAAGACGAAAGGGAGCGACGAAGAGGAGTGCTAGGAAAGGAAACAAACCTTTAGAAGATGAATCCTATCTACGAACCTTCTCCAGCTCACTACGAACAAGAGCAAGTTCAAGACGAAGTTTCTCCTTAGACGCACCAAGCTGCTCTTTCCCCTTAAGTCTGTTTTTCAACTCCAATATCTCCTTGTATTTAACAACGATGAGTGCCTCAGCGGAATTCAACTTCTCTTCTCTATGATAAATCTTTGCCTCCATTTTAAGAGCCTTCGCCTTGAAGAACTGATACAGAGTATGGTTGTAGTGTTCTCTCCTCACTATCTGCGTCGATAACAAAACAAATAATGACGGTCAATAAAAAGACGCCACATCATTCAGCTAAGGGGGACTCACAATGAATTACCTCGAGAATGCCCTGCTGAGGGAAACCGTACTGATACCCATCATATATGGCCATCATATCAGCTACTGAAGAAGGAGGATCGGCTAGAAGACTAGCATAAGTAGCCCCCAAATCCTTTTCCCGGGCCTCCGAAACATCGTCTTGAGACGCTAGATGCATTCTTTGACGAGTAAAAGAATCATAATCTTTCTCACCATGGACCACGGGAGAAGGATTCGACACGCACAGTAGGCCCATTTTCATCAACCAACTAAATGTTGCAGCGTCTCTATCATGCATCACGACTTTTTCGAAGCCTTCAGAAGATGCAGTGGTAGGGGTTCCAGCATCAGCAGCGGTCTCCCCCCCTGCGGAACTTTTCTTGGCTTCGGCCTCCCTGGTAGCACGAGCTTCAGCATCCTCCCTATCGGAACTTTCATCCTCAGCCACTTCCTCTGCCACTTTCTCACCACCACCCCCACCAAGGACATCCCGCTCATCATTCGTAGAAAGCAGAGAGAATTCGGAAGATATTCCCATGGCAGCACCAATATCAACTTGCCCACCAGAGGAATAAATCTTTCCAAAAGAGAACTCCTAAGCCGACCAAGCAGGGATTGTTTATTGAAGATCAACATCTTCGTTCCTCCGATTCGGGGAGGGAGAAAGTTTAGGATCATCAGTAGGAATATCTCCTTGACCACCATGGTAAATATCCTCTTCAGTATCTTCTCCACCAATATTATCACCATCCTCATGATTTTGCGGAGAAGTCTTTGTACGTTCATCATTATCGGTAGCTTCCTCTTCTTCCTCGACGTACTCATCGTTCACGGGGATGGTAACTTCATTGGGAACTTCTATCTCCTCAACAGCAGCAGTAGAAGACTGAAACGAACCTATCTTTTTCTTTTTCGTTATCTAAAGACATAACATTGTGTTATCACGAAGACAATTTTCTCCATACTTTGATGAAAAGGGGAAAGTACACACAATACAATCTCACAAGGAATCATACCTTGGCAGCGCCGATACTCTTTGAATGAAGGACAGTATCAGAACTTTCTTCTTCGTCTACAACATCGATGGCATACTCGAAGTTCATACCAGCAAGATTTAACCTCCAAGAATAGAAGTCACCGTAACGAGTTGGAGTACTATCACGAGGTTGGCTACCAGTAACAGGGCGCCATCCATGCTGACCAGGTACCAAGCCATAAGCCCAAGGACCGATGACTTCAATAACGGTGGCATGCCACTTATAATCATGATCACGCTTGAGTCGCTCGCGATTAGGAAAAAGCTTTTGCTGAGAAGTCCCTTTGGTAACGGGGACGTATCGAAGCTTCGAATCACTTACTTCACTTAGGAGACGAACTTCACCCTAAGGAGCAGCAATAGTACGAAGGCCTACGCTTCATGGCTTACGATTCCTACCGTTAACGTAGTCTCCGGAGGAGGAATTGAAGTTCTCAGGTGTATACCAATCTTTCTCAGCCGGGTTGGGAACATAGCAGGTCATCATCGTCTCCCCATTACTTCGTAGTACTCCTTAAGCACCCGAAGATAATTCCCAGTCATCTGTGCTACCGAGCGACAAGAGGTATGCGGAGTAGAACCCTCACGATGAGCCAAGACATTGTAATAAAAAGAATCACCAAATTTATACAGGGGAAACATTAGGCCAGCTTCGAAGGCCCCCACGGTCGTCAGCAAATGGAAATCATCGTACTTATAGTTCGTGATCAGATCATAAGTAAGATCGTCGTCCTGATCATAAAACTTGACTTCGAAGGATTCAAGACCATGCTTTACTTTGAAGGCCTTAAGATCAATATGTCTATAAGAAACCTTCTTCTTTTGCTTGGGGACGGGCATACTTCGTATAATGGGAGCAAAACTGGAAGAGACAACCTTATTCAACGGCGTATTCTTCGGAGGACTCATCTCCGAATCCTTTCTCTTGGTCGAAGGATTTCTTGTTCAATCTACCTTCGGCGCTGCAGCTTTAGAAGAAGATTCCTTCACCAAAGCAGCGGCCTGCGAAGCCTTATATTTCGAAGGATGCATCGTAACTTGAGGAGGCATCGAGCGAAGAGGTTGAACATTTATCGGTTCCGTATGCTGAGGAGGAAGATTAGCAGACGTACGTTGAACGACGTATCTAGAACCCCTCTGATGTTCACCCTTTCTCTGAGAAGAAACCCTAGGGAGGGACGAAGAAGAAATCTTTTGAGCACGAGGATCTGGTTGAGAAGGTTTGAACGATCCACCCTTCGTTGGAGAAGTATCAGGGCTCCTAGGAGGAGGAGACTTATAAGGGCTCGTCGGAGGAGTTTTATAGGGGACCTGTTGACGATCACCCATGCCTGCGAAGGGGCAGAGGAACTAGCAAGGATCAGAAAATAAACTGTGATGGTTATCACAGTTTATAAGAGACATCATTAGGATATGAAAAACCACAAGAAAGAGCAGCTTTGATAAACTACATAAAAGCTACAAACCCTAATTTGACGATGATCGATGAAAACAGACTTCAACAATCAACAAGGGATCCATAGGTTTTGTGATAAAGAACATAGGCAAGTATATGTACTTTCGTATATTTATTCTTCATCACAAAACCTAGATACAACAACAGAAAAGGAAAATCAATCAAAAGTGAATAACGGTTAGAAGAATTCCATACCTGAATCAGAAGCGTTATGAGAAGAACGAAGACAACCTGCAAGCACCTGATGAACAACGACAGCAATGGACCTCTGAAGATTTTATCAGACCTGATTCCAAACGACAACAACAGAAGTTAAGAACAAAAAAGAAGAATAAAGAGGTTCAGAGAAGAGAATGAAGAGTTATGAACTGACAAGAATAAAGAAGAGAATAAAATTTATTTCACTTGCAACTTCTCTCATATTTATAGCAAAAAAAAAAGGAGAAGCTAATGCCAAGAATGGGAAACGTTCCCTAAGAATAAGGAGAAGTTAATGAGGAGAGTGGAGATGACTGTGTAGGAGAAGTTAATGCCAAGAGTGGGAAACGTGCCCTAAGAATAAGGAGAAGTTAACGAGGAGAGTGGAGATGACTGTGAAGACAGTTTTCTCCAAACTTTGACCGACTTCAAACTTGAAGAAAAGGGGCAAATTGTATACACGTAATTCATCATCTTCCACGTGTAGGAGGAATTACATGTGGAAGACACACATCCTTAAGACATCAAGATACGATACCACGTTTCAACACCCAAGGGGCATATGTCATCTGCATATGTTCATCATCAGGCTAATCCTACGACGAAGAATCAAGGGGTACTGAAAGACAGAGCTACTGAGAAGCACCCTAAAAGACCAAGAGTTATACTTTACTCCATCCCAAGGAAGATCCAATATTGACAGGTAGGATGATTCTCGCCGACAAGGACGTGACACGGGCATCAGACAGCCGCCTGACACGTGCAGATCTCCCAACCACCGCATTAAACACCCTAGGCATAGGACGCCTGTTAAGCATTCCATGGAGAAAGAAGAGGCAAGCCAGCGTTAAAGTGGAATGCCGAAGGAGAGTCATCGGTGTAGTACGAAGATACCATCGAGGACATCACAAAGACCGAGACGATAAGGATACAGCTGTCTCTGATGGCGGGCCTCATGTTCAGTCTCTATAAATACCCCTCTCCACTTAGAGAGAAGGGGTCGACCAATTCTAAGTGATAGGGAGAGATAAGAACAGGAATAGCAAGAGTAAGTAGTAGATTTATCTTCTTCCTAGCTTTGTTGTTCACTCCAAAGTCATTCGACTATTTTTGTAATCCCAAATGCATAGTGAAACAACTACCCCCGTGGACGTAGGCCTTGGTGCTGAACCACGTAAATCATGGTCTCATTTACATTCCGCACTCCATCTTCTGCTTTATTTGATATGCGTTACTATGTTATGTTATGCATCTTGGTCACGCTCAGATTCATTTTAATCATTCCCTTGTGACTAGACGAGGACGAGCCCAAAGGCTCTAAGTCTAATGAGCTTCAGACTTATATTGTCTTATATGTGTTCCACTCTTTTGAATGATTTTGTATGTCGTGCGAATGTTGTTTGTGAACATGAAGATACCATCGTTATTTCCGTGTTCACAACTACTAAGGAAATTGAGTTAAAAAAGTGTTTTTCCTTCTGTTCAGTCTATGTTGTCGACCTGGATTTATTTTAAGGGAAGTTCAACATCTTTTAAGGCTTCGCTCGGTTGTGGACCTTGCGCTTCTATTGTTGCTTGTAGGCATGTTTGGTTTTTAATTCTTGGTTGGGTGATTGGTGTGTTTGTTTTTTCATATTGGCTGCATCTAGTATTTCATATCATCAAAGTAGTTGTTACAGCAAGTTGAGCTCCACAAAACATCATGCACCCTTATCATCATAGGCTTTACATAGATGACTGTTAAGATTTATCATGGTGCTTGTGTCTCAGGTGTTTTTCATCGAAGATAATACTTCCCAAAATGCCAAGAAAAGACAGAAATGTTGTAATTCACTATAATGGAAAATGGGAAGATCTGCCGGTTCCAACAAGCTCTTGCAACCTGTTGTTTACCTTTTGATTACAATCTCGAACATGTGAAGAAAAGGACAATAGGTTTGTCAAATTTCCGGGACGGTTCAGCTTTTGAAGTCTACAGTATAATACCGGTTCCTAATATATCGTATGTAATGAACGCTTTTTGATTACTAGCGATGAAACTTTAAAAATTTATAATGTCGATGTGCATGGCATGACAAGTTTCTTCACAGTATTACTATTTACTGAAGAAGAAGAAAAAAAGGGTTAATTGGTGATAAGTACTTGCATTTTGACCAAACTTAGTGTTTGGTCTAACATTTGTCCAATTTAGGATTTGGTACATGGAAATTACGTTGACTGTATTTGACCGTCTGTGATAATATTTTAATTAAATTAATATTATTAATAGCGATTTTACAAGTATATCCTTATCAGAGGACTAGGATCCATCGTCCGTTAGAAAACCGGTTAGCCAACGGTTGTTAGCAAATATCCACTAATTATTTAGCCTTATTTCTCTATTTTTCTTCTGCCCCCGATACATTTTTGATCACTTTTTCCATCAAACAATTTCTCGGATCCCCGTATCATCCAACAACTTTGATAGGTTCTTCTCATATCATCTTTAATATCCAATATCAAGTAGATTTGAATTGTCGTTGAAATCATCGACGGAAAACCATACTGATTCCAGGCACATTCTAGAACTAGATATTATTATTTCACTTCCAGAGGCAAAGCAACGCAATGGGTAACTATAGAAAGATAAAATTCAAAAATTGGTCCAGTCAAGACCAGAAGATGTTTTGGGAGAGAATTTGTACAGGTAACGGGTGGAATTTCTAGAGAAGAAATTGAAGTTTAGATTTGTAATTTGGTATCTTCCAATTGAACAAAATCGTAATATGTGAATGGAATTACATAATCAGATACAAGAAAATGAGATCTATGAAGATTAAAAAGGTGGTTATAGGTTAGGGTTTTGTTCTGTTGTTATTGAATTTCGAAGAAATTATGGAAAGAGAGGAAAGCAGTTCGATTCTGTCTTTCCCCAATTTGAATCTACTTCCTCTACTGTCTGAGATGCAGAGAAAAGAATGGGTTCAATTCGCAAACGGAAGAATTATGGGTTTGTTGCCGATTTGAAGAAGCAGATGAAACAGGAAGAGATGAGTATTCTGGTAAGGTTTACATTTGGTTTTAGCTCGAGTTCATGGTGGTTTCTGCCAAAGAAGAAAGGGGTTTTCCTCGAATTGGATTTGTACAACAAAGTGGATATGAGAAGTTTGACTGATTTGAACCGAGAAGATATGTATGAGATTACTGTATTACAAGGGTTAGAGAATGGGTAACTGATGGAACAGGTGGTGATCTTTGTTGGTTGATGATGATCAAGGGTATTGTTAGTTTGCTGAATTGGATGGGAAGAATTGGGTTCTCTTGATTTTAAATTTGAGTTACAGTTGTAGCCGTGAATGGAAATTACAAAGAATTGTTGGTGGTAGTTGTGTTCTTGAATAATGCTGTAGAAGATGGTTCGATGGTTGTTTTGTGTTGCAATCCGATGCACCTAGTGCTGTATTGCATCGATTTTATTTTTAGGTTAAGAGAGGTTAAGAAATTCGTCGGTTATGTTCTTAAGGGGTGATGACGGTGGTTGCAGTAAGTGTGGTTAAGTTTAATGTAAATATTCAACGAAAGGAAGGGTGATAATTTCGTAAATATGTTAGGTTGTCAATTAATTAAAATATGATTTACGCCTAAGTTGGACAAATGTTAGACCAAACACTAATTTTTGTCAAAATATAAATATTAAACACCAATTAACCCAGAAAAAAAATAGTACATTCAAATACTGATTCTCCAATAACACTTGCCAAAAACAATGATGAAAGGCCTAGAGCGTCCCAAATGACTCGGGTAACCCCACAGTCAGGTGATCCCCCAAATAAGTTACTCCCTTGATGGTGAACATTACCACCGAGATGACAGTGGTATATTTTTTTGATTCAAGAAAGACAAAATTTATTAAAGAGACCACTCCATCACTAAGAAAGTAATGAAAGGGGGAAATTACAACAGTGTCAGCTTAAAAAAGTTGTTACATCCAAAAGAAAACCAAAAAATTCAAAAGAAAAAACAAGTCTGGAACAGACTAGTGAATTACAGCTTCCCAGTTATGTAAAATCATATCCAAAGTGATGCCTTCAAAGATGTTAGTACCCACACATCAGTTGTAAATGAAGGATTTCACATTGTTCTTTAAATTCTCCACAGAATTGTATTTACCATTGAACATCCTTACATTTCTCTCTAACCAAACTGTCCACCAAATAGCAAAGGGTATTATGTCCCATATTTTTCTTTTCAGATTTGTACTTCTACCTTTTTTCCTCCTCCATTCTCAAATTGTTTTTCTAACATTTTCCTGAAACATCCAATTCAAGTTGTAACCCTTCAAAAAATGGTTCCACATCTCTGTTGTTATCTCACAATGTGGAAACAGATGTTGGCTTGTTTCTGCACTCTTCTTGCAAAGTAAACATCCATTCACATTAATAGTGTTCCTCAGACTATCCATTGTTGGAGCAGCATTATAACAGAGAGTCCAAACAAAGAAAGCTACCTTTTGTGGGATTTTTGAATTCCAGACACACTTATAAGGAAAAACCAGCAAGCCATCATCCTCCAAAGATTTGTAGCATTCTGCCACTGAAAAAGTTTTTGCCCCATTCTGCCACACCCTTTGATCATCACCAACTCCACTGTTGAAAGTAGACAACAAATCTAACAAATGGGAAATATCTTCAATCTCAGCATCCTTCAGGCTTCTACAAAAAGCCAAATTCCAGCAATTCCCTGCACTTATATCCAGCATCTCCTGAATTGTAGCATCTTGTAACTTGCTTAATTTGAAAAGGTTAGGAAACATAGATTTTAAAGACTCGCCATTCATCCACATATCCTTCCAGAAAAGACATCTATCTCCACTTTGCACTTGAATATTCATATTCTTCTCCACATGATCCCTGCATTTTAAAATGCCACTCCAAAGACTCTTACCAACTTCATTGTTTGTTGTATTTGGGAGAAAAGCATTCTCATTGCCATCAAATTTGTTATGAATAATCTTTTTTCACAAAGATTTTTGTTCATTTCCATATCTCCAGATCCATTTAGCATGCAAGGATTTATTCATGATCCTAATTTTCTTTATTCCTTCTCCACTCCCTTCCTTTGGTAGATTCACTTTTGACCATCCTATCCATCCTTTCCTTGGCTTTTTATTGAGAGAACCCCAAAGAAACTGTCTCATAATCCTCTCCATTTGCTTCTCAACTGACTTTGGCATCTGAAAAAGTGATAAGTAATAAACTGGCAAGCTAGAAAGCACATTTTGAACTAAAATAAGCCTCCCCCTTTTGGAGAGATATTTCCTCTACCACATACTTAGTTTCTTCTCAAAATTTTGAAGAATAGTATCCCAAACACCAACAGCTTTAGACTTACTTCCTAAAGGAATGCCCAGATATTTCATTGGAAATGAAGTAATTGAACAACCAAAAATAACAGCACCATCACTTGCATTTACAGCATCTCCTACTGGTACAAGAGCACTCTTCTGGAAGTTAACCTTCAAACCAGAGACTAGTTCAAAACCCAATAAAACATTCTTTAGATTATTCACCTGCTCACAATTGTCATCTAAAAAGACAATTAGATCATCTGCAAATTGCAAATGATTAATCTCAAAATCAGCTTCTGCAGATGGTTTGAACCCATAAATTAAGTTTAAAGAAGCAACTCTTTTCATCATTAAGGATAACACCTCTACAACCAGAATAAAGAGAAAAGGAGACATTGGATCTCCTTGCTTTAAACCCTTTGTACTTATGAACAAATTTGAGGCTGCACCATTTATTGCCATTGAAAATCTTGTGTTTGATAAACACTATTTGACCCAATTTTTCCACACATTACCAAAGCCAAACCTGGACAAAGTATAATCAATGCATCCCCAGTTCACATTATCAAAAGCTTTTTGTAATTCCACTTTTACTATTAAACCAGGCTTTCCTTCTCTTTCTCTAGAATCAATCAGTTCTAAAGCAATTAGAATACCATCACTGATTTTTCTTGAATCAACAAAAGCACCCTGGAACTCAGAAATGATTGAAGGAAGAACTTGTTTCAATCTGTCAGCTAGAATCTTTGAAATAATTTTATAAATACCGCTAATGAGACTTATAGGCCTAAAAGAATGCATAGACACGGCTCCATCACACTTAGGAATTAAGATGATATTAGTGAAATTTAACCTCCAATTAATATTTCCAGTGACCTCAAATTCCTTCACAACTGCCATTAGGTCCACTTTGATTATGTCCCAAACAGCTTTGAAAAATTCCATAGTGAAACCATCTGGTCCTGGAGACTTGTTAGAATCCGATGGGCCTCCAAACACCAACTGGCCCATATAATGGTCCCCTCCCGAGTTCAAAAAAATTCCTCTAGCTGGTGTAACCGATTTTGCATCTGAATCCGAGTTGAATAAAGGATTAAGCATCCAACCCGATCTGGCGCCAAAATTGGAACTAGCCAAATTCAAATTTGGAGATAATTCAAATGTTGCATGCTGAGTACACGGCTGTAAATACGGCGGATGCGTATTATTCTCCAAATAGTTTGAATTATCCAGCTCCGAGGAAGAAAGTGCACTATCTCCGTCATAATATCCTGGCGGAATAACAACCGCAGATCTCAGCTTTGGTTTGTTGAAATGTAGATACACATTTCATCTTCCGCCACGTGCCCACAAAGACACACGTGGAGGACATGCGGCTAAGGGCATCAAGATATGATATCACACGTGGACAGCCAAGAGTCACTTTATCCTATCCCTAGAAAGATCTAAGATCTACGGCTGGGGATAGTCAGACTGACGCAGATAAGACAGGGGCAGGGGACAGCTGTCTACCGCGGACAAACATCTCAACTACCCGCATTAAATACCCTCAAACAACATACGTGTCAGTCAGCCTGTATTGGAAGCGCAGATAATACTGCGTATCCAGACAGAACACGCAGATGCAGCCGAGAACACGAAGACTTCTGCGTGAGTGGCACAAAACACAAGAGGATAAGGTTATAACGGGCTTCATAAGTGGACCCCATGTAACCTCCCTATAAATACCCCTCTCTCCCAAGTGAAGAGGGAGGCCGAAAAACATTGAAATGGGAATAGGAGAGAGACAAAGAGATAGAGAAAGTGTAAGTGAAGTTCCTCCTGCTACGCGGGCTTATATTGGTCTCAAAGTCATTCGACTATTTCTGTAACCTTCATACATATAATGAAAAACCCAAACCCGTAGACAGAGATCTGAGTGATGAATCATATAAGTTAATCGTTTCATCTATATTCATGCATTTACACTTTATATGTTCAATTCGATACTTACGGTATATCATGTTCGTACATTTTATATTTCATCCACTATTTATCTTATTGTATGAGCCAAGAAAAATGATTGTATTTGATGAGACGAGGAAGAGTATTAGAACTCTAAGTCAAGGATTCGACATAACCTATCCATTCCCCTCAGGCGCAGCTTATTTACTGTATTGTCATGAGTCTGCGCGCATTATTTGTGAATACTCAGATGACACCAGATCTTTGTGTTCACAATCTGGCTCTAGAAACAGGGATCTTCATCCCGGTAAAAGATTTATCTTCTCCTATGACTTGTTTCAGACTTCGTTTTCTGAAAATAACGATGTACGGAACACTACAGTTTTTTCTGTTCATGATTTCAAAAACCAAAATTTTTAACAGATCCGCGTTTATCTAAGTAGATCTGATTCTTCATGCATTTTCTAAGTTTTCACGTCTTTGAAAATCAAAATTATGAACAGATCCGCATTTATCTAAGTAGATCTGATTCTTCATGCATTTTCTAAGATTTCACGTCTTTGGAAATCAAAATTATGAACAGATCCGCGTTTATCTAAGTAGATCTGATTCTTCATGCATTTTCTAAGTTTTCACGTCTTTGAAAATTAAAATTATGAACAGATCCGTTTATCTAAGTAGATCTGATTCTTCATGCATTTTCTAAGTTTTTAGGTCTTTGAAAATCAAAGCTTCGAACAGATCTGCGGCCATCTACATAGATGGACGCCTTAGGTATTTTCAAGATTTTACACCTTTGAGGACTCAAAATGCTAATAGATATCACGTGGGTCCCATTGTCTTCGTGATTTTTTCTCTCTCTTTCAGGAAAATATTAAAAGATGGAGAGAAGCAAAGATGTCGGGAAGGCTAAAGCTCCTTCAAAAGAGATGCCAAGGACAACCCCAGTGGTAACTAGGAGTAAGCGAAGAGGTGAAAAGCTAAAGGCAACGAATAGGGCGCAGGATAATGCAGAAAGCATGGCCCCCATCAATGCCAACATCATCGCGTCAAACGCAGTAAATGCCGCGGCAGCCAAAGCAGGAGCTTCAAGAGCTGGCGGATCCAAAGTTGGAGCTCCCAGAGTAACCAATGCTCAACTACAGGAACATCAGGAAGTCGTGGCAGAGTCAGGAATACAACAACCCCTCTACGGGATGCCCTTAACCAACGAACATAACATACCCTTTCCAGCCAAGCAACCGCTTCTAATAGCAGGCCAACCCTCACAACAACCGTCGAGGTCCCAAGGTGCACAGTTAGACCCACCAGAACCAGTAATACAGATCGTGGATGAGGAACAAACAATAGCCGTTGATGAGCAATTGCGGGCAGGAACACCAAATCAAGGGTCAAATCATCCCGCTCAGATGATGGCCGAGCTGACAGAATTAAGGAAGAACCAGAAGGCATACGCAGATGTTGTGGCGATATTAGCACAAGAGAACCAAACACTAAAGGAAAGAATCATTCATAGCGCAGAGGTAGAAAACCAACGCGAAGAAGCCAACTCCAAGGATGTAGCACCTAATCAAGATAGAAGAATGGTGATCACAAAAACAACCCACTTCCATTGAATCGAAGAGGAGCAAGGAGCATCCAAAGATCAGACCCTGATTACAATCCCGAGAACTCGGATTACTACAACAGTACCACCTTCCCACGAGCAAAATCTACCATTCATGAGGAACACCAGATCGCAATGGAAAGTCTGCGTGCTGAGATGCTGGCAGAAATCAAGGAGCTAAAGACTAGGCAGGGAGGCGGAAGGCTAGAGCAAGTGATGAAGGAAGAAAACACTACCCCGCTGACACCACACTTGGCCAGGGCTTCCATACCGCAAAAGTGTTCAGTTCCTGCTTTCGATTGCTATGACGGATCAACTGATCGTGCGGCTCATCTTCGATATTATAATTGAATGATGGCCCGTTGGGATAACGAAGACTCCATACTGTGCATATACTTCCCATGAAGTTTAAAAGGGTCCGCGTTGTCACGGTTTGATAACTTGCCATCAAAATTCATCGACTCCTACGACCAACTCACAGAAAAATTTCTAGCAACATAAATGTACAACAAGGTTGTCAATACCGGCATGGACAAACTATTCTCGCTGGAGATGAAATACAAAGAGACCATCAGAGAATATACTAATAGATGGCACAAGATTTTCTAAGCTATTGGCAACGTAGATCCCGTGATTAGTATCAACTGCTACAAATGGGGGATGGACATGATGAGTCCTTTATTTTTTGAGATCCACGGAACCATCCCTACCGCCGAAGGAGATCTCCGGATAATCATAGAAAAGCATGCAAGGTTAGAAGAAATTCAGCGTGAAAATCCCAGAGTTCATACTCAACGTCCCACATGCACAAATTCCGTGGATCAAGCCAGCGGGTCCAAAAGAGGAATCACAGAAGAACGTCCCAACGAAGAAAGAAAATAACGAAAGGATGATAGACGAAGAGGTGATCGAAAATTTGAAGATCAAATCTATACCAAGTTGAATACCAGTTATTCGCGCATCCTGAGAGAGATCAAAGGGAGGGAGAACTTCGATTGGCCATGGTCCAAGGGAAAGCAGTCTCCTAGATCAGAAAAATCCAAGGAATACTGTGAATACCAGTGTTTCAACGGTCATCAAACAGAAAAGTGCAAAAATCTCAAGATAATGATTCAAAAACTAATCGACGCAGGAGAACTGAAGCAATATATACAGAAGATTGATAACGAAGATAGAACCAAGAGAGGCAAGAAGGTTCCATTACCAGAAGGCAACCGCACCCTCAACACGATTTCATGTTCAGAGATTCAAGGACCATCCCTAACCGCCCCGATTGGGAAGAGATTGAGAAAACAATTCGAAGATTATTGTGAGCTTTATAAGATCCATGAGAAAGAGGTAAACGAGCACGAACAATAGATGGACGCGCCCATGACTTTCGATGCAGAAGATGTGGAAGAAGACATGGAAGACCATAATGATCCTCTAGTCCTCACACTCCCAATAGCAGGGTGCAATGTCAAGAAAATTCTCATCGATGGAGGAAGCTCAGTCAACGTCATGTTTTATGACACGTTCAAACGTATGGAACTCAACGACGAGCAACTGTTGTCATCTTACTACAGCATCTACGGATTCAACGGCGCAACTACAAAGCCCCTAGGGGACATTGTCTTACAAGTAGACGCAGGGCCCATGAAAGTGGACACTCGATTCAGCGTCGTAGATGCACCTTCACCTTACAACGCCATCATCGGAAGAAGATGGGTTCACAAGCTCAAGGGAGTAGCGGCAACCTACCATCAATATCTCAGATTCCCAACACCCCAGGGAGTCATGGAAATTAAAGGAGACCAAGTAACTGCGCGGGAATGTCAGACCTTACAGAATCATATCAATAATAAGCGGGAAGAAAAGCAACAGTCCCGAAGATCCAAAAATAAGGAGATAACCATAGATACATATCTGGAAAAAATCTCCTAAAAATCCTTCTGAACGTAAGCACCACTGGCAGCGCAGAAGCAAGCACCTCCGCGACAAAAGAAGACGGAGAGCCAACCAAATAGCAATCAAAGAATTTTCCTCTCTTGGGGGAACCAAAACCCACGTTCACACCTGTCGAAGCAGCTAAATAAGTCAACATAGGTACTGAAGGAAACCCGAAGATTATCAGAATAGGCACCTTGATGGATGAAGAAAGAGAAGCCGCGCTAATCAAACTTCTAAAGGAATACGCGGACATCTTTGCTTGGAAATTGGGGGACATGTCGGGAATTGACCCAAAGTTAGTTCATCACGAACTTCGAATAAAACCAGGTATCCCCCCTTTTAGGCAGAAGGTGCACAAAGTAGCTCCATAATACCATCGAGCAGTTGAAGTGGAACTCCGCAAACTACTGGACGCAGGATTCATCAAAGAAGTTAAGTACCCAACATGGATCTCTAACATGGTCATCGTACCGAAGAAAAATGGAGGAGTAAGGATATGCATCGACTTCACCAACCTCAATAAGGCTTTCCCTAAAGATAGATATCCACTGCCAAGCATTGACCAACTTGTCGAGGCAGTTGAAGGATACGAAGAAATGTCATTCATGGATGGATACTCTGGATACAATCAATTATTCCTAGCAGAAGAAGATCAGCAACATACAACATTTTATACACCACACGGCCTCTATTGCTATGTACGAATGATCTTTGGACTGCGAAACGCATGGGCAACCTACCAAAGAATGGTGGATGCAATTTTAAAACCATGGATTGGAAGTACACAGGAAGTATATGTGGATGATATGCTCGTTAAAAGCAAGATGCGCAAAGATCATCACCAAGACCTAAAAGATATTTTCCAAGTAATGAGAGTGCACAACATGAAGGTAAACCCAGAGAAGTGCACTTTTGGTGTCACTTCCGGAAAGTTCCTCGGATATTTGGTGACGAAGAGGGGCATTGAAGTCGATCTCGCTAAAATTGAAGCTATCGTAAGAATGCCATCCCCAAAGATTTTAAAAGAGGTTCAGAAACTCAATGGTTCGCTGGCTGCGATGGGGAGGTTCATATCCAAGTCCTCGGATAGATGTAAGCACTTTTTTAACATTCTCAAAAAAGGAAGCAAATTCGAATGGACGGCAGAGTGCGAGGAAGCTTTTCGAAATATCAAAGAATACCTGGCTGAGATCCCTATATTACAAAAACCATACCCTGATGAAGTGTTGGCACTATACACAGCAGCAACAGAAGATGCAGTCAACGCATTATTGGTTAAAACCAACACGAAGATAGAGCAGCCCATCTATTACATCAGCAAGACTCTGAACGCAGCAGAAAGGAACTACACGAAGATCGAGCATCTCATCTTGGAATTAGTACGGGCAACCCTGAAACTCATAACTTACTTTTTGACTCACTACGTCTGCGTCCCATGCAATGCTCCGCTAGAAGCAGTCCTTAAAAATGCAGGAAAAGTAGGCAGAATTGCAAAATGGAATACTCACCTAGATCAATTCAATATCATCCATGAGATACAACACTCTCAGAAGTCACAAGTATTAGCAGATTTCCTAGCAGACTTACCATTGGATAACTGCGAAGAAGTCATCATCGAAGGACGAAAGGCAGCAGGACTACCAGAAATGGACGAAGGTAAAGACCCTATAGACATCTTGGAACCAAAAAATCCTAGGCAATGGGAAGTCTTCGTAGATGGGTCGAAAAATAAAGAAGGGGCGGGGATAGGCATCGTAATCACCACCCCAACAGGAGACAGAATCATACATGCTTTCAAGTTAGAATTCAAGGGGCATACCAACAACATAGTTGAATATGAAGTAGTGGTGCATGCCCTTCAGTTGATAATAGAAATGGGCAAACCTGACGTGCGTCTGACAAGCGATTCACAGATGGTCATCCGACAAATAGGGTTGCAATATAATGTTTATGACAGAACATTGTCAGCATACATGGAATTGGTGCAAACACTGGCATCACAAATCCCAAACATCAAATTCCGACACCTGGCAAGGAAGGAACTCAGGCACGCGGATGCCCTGGCCTACATATCATCGATGCTCAGAAACGAGGACGTCAAAGAAATCAAAGTAACCAGGATTTACGAGACTTCAATTGATATTCAAGAACTCTGCGCTGCACAGCAGAGGAACCACGCAGAAGAAGATATTGCAGATGATGACGTGGGAGAATTCATCGCGGATGATTTCCAAGAAGACGACATCATGTCTAAGGCAGATCAAGATGAAGACTTCATCAAAGAAGAAGATTGGATATATGAGATTCATCTTTTCCTAAAAGAAAGAATACTACCCTCGGATCTAAAGCAAGCCAGAAAAATACAGTCAAAGGCAGGAAGATATGATCTGAGAAAAGAAATTTTGTACAAAAAATCTTTTCTCGGACCATTATTACGTTGCCTATCCATATCCGAAGGACATTTGATTTTGAAAGACATACACAGACTATTTCAGCAAATGGGTAGAGGCTAAAGCCCTGACAAGGATCCGAGACGCAGATGTCTTCACATTCATTTTTCAAAACATCATTTGCAGGTTTGGCATACCAGCTGAGATTGTATCTGACAATGGCAAGCAATTCCAGGGAAAAAACATCGACTTACTCTTCGATACTTTCAAAATTCGAAAGAACAAGTCAACACCAATTTACCCTCAAAGCAATGGTCAGGCAGAAGCCACAAACAAAACCCTCGCACTCATCCTCAAAAAGCAGTTGGACGAATACAAGAAGCGTTGGTGTGAGTAACTACACAACGTTTTGCAGGCTTATAGGACAACTCGAAGATCAGCCACGGGAGAATCCCCATTCTTACTCACCTATGGAGCCGAAGCTATTATCCCAACAGAAATAATCATGCCAACTACGAAGACTGAAGCATGGGAGAAGAACCTCACAGCGGACATGATGTTGGAAAGGTTGGATGATCTAGAAGAGAGGAGGTAGGCAGCACTACAAAAAATGGAAAACTATCAAAGGAAACTAGCAAGGGAGTATAATAAGAGGGTTAAGCTTAGAAATTTCGTAGAAGGGCAGTATGTGCTGAGGACCATTCCCCAATACCAACGAGAAAAGAAGTGGGGCAAATTAGCACCAACATGGGGGGGACCCTTCGTCATACATGATGTTGCAGGAAATGGGTCTTATTATCTGCGCAACCTAAAAGGGGAGATCCTCAAACACCCATGGAATGCAAAATATCTCAAGCCATACTACCCGTAGAGGGCAACGCAGACCTGCATCTGCGTGAAGAGCGCCAGAAGAAGAAAACGACGCTTGCGATCGACATGTTTCTATCTCTGAGAGAGGAATAGCAAACCTCAACCTATCAATCAAGCAAACTTTTGGCAAAAAATAGTCAATACATGGAGCAACATAGTAACAAGACGACTGCGTGTAAATATAACACCTCACGAGAACCCTACACCTGTAAATACAGCCTCCGCGTCAATACTTCATCCTCCTGTTTTTTACTATTTACTACCTCAGAGGTTCCATCAATGGAATTCTTCTAAATGTAACTCAACAAACTGAATAGACACTTTAACCCTCTTTCACCCGTGGACGTAGACACTCTGCTGTCGAACCACGTAAACACTGGTGTTAATTGTTGTTCTATTTTACTTGGGGAAAGTAGTCACCTACAATCTCTGGACTCCCCTATCAGCGTCTATAAGTGTAGGACCATGGGGAAGGCATCCAGCAGAAAGAGATACCCAACCAATCTTATGGCAGCGGGTTGACGGAATGAACGTACATTCCAAACAACTCATATCCTAGAACGCTGCCCCGACCCCCACCGTCTGGGAATCCTCTGGCCCAGGATTAGCCAGCGGGGTGACAGGTCTCAAGACGTTCACGAAGATACACATATCTTCGGGTTCGCACTCAAACACTTCGCTATCCCTGATTACATTCAGTTATATTCCAAATTAACCATAACAATATTTAAAAAATGATCAATTCATTAAAAGTTGATTACAGGCTTGGCAATGATACGCGGAAACAAGAAAATACAAAAGGAATCTCACGAAGCCTCATAATCAACAAAGATCAACTCTCTACAAAAATCTACTTGGATGGTTCAACCCCACCAGCAGGTTTAGCAATCTTCCCCTTCTGCGTTGAAGGTACGCTCCCACCCGAGGAAGGCCCTGAAGAACCAGATGTAGGGGCGGGGGTTTCTCACGGCGCGGATAGCTCTTGATAAGGCCATGCTCGGTCTTAAGATCATACTCGATGCTATCCAGAATTTTGTTAGTCTCTTCCACTAGTTGACACCGAGCCTTGTACGCAATAACAGTATTCATCATCTCAGCCTTTGACAACAACGAGGAAAGGCGACTCACTTCCTTCGAAGCGGCTTGGGCAGCCTCGTCCCTTGCTATAGCTAAACCTTTGTGATAATTAATCTGGCTTTCCTGATGCACTAATTGAGATTGAGCCTCCGCAAGCTCTTCATTTGCAGTGCGAAGCTGTCCCTGGAGCTCTGCAAGGAAAAAAAAATGCAGATGGTTAGGTCCAGGAAATTACAGAATCACACTCGATAATATAAGCATATACCTTCGACTCTCGCCGAAGCTATTTCATATTCGTTAACAACAGCATCACGGGCTTCATCAAGAAAATCATACTCATCTGACAACTTCTTATAATCCGCTTGAAGGGTTGAAAGGGCGTACTGACTCGCATCTAATTCTACCTGTTTCATTGAATCCAAGTGACGAAGATGGTTGACCTCATTGTTTAAACCCTCCAGACCCTTGTTGAGCCGATACATATTTACTTCAAGATTTCTCTCAGACTCAGCTTGGCGTACCACATCAGCCCTAGACGCAGAAGCTTTGCTAAGAGCACCAGCCTCAGCCCTAGCGTCATCTCTCTCCCTAGCAAGACGCTGAATGTAATCTTTAACATCAGAAGACTGAGAAGAACGAGCTTGACGCAATTCTTCTTCCAAGAGATTGATTTTAGCTTCCAATGATGAGACCTGTTCTCGGGATTCACGAAGATTATCACGCGTCCACAACAACGTTCCATTAAACAAACGACGATCATTGTTATATTTGTTCTGCATATCAATCATTTGGACTCGTCTGACCCGCCACTCCTCTGCCAGAGCATTATGTTCATCGGCACGAGCATTCCACTTATCAGCCTCGCTCTTTATCTTCTCTACCAACTCTGCGATGCGAGATTTCTGACGCTGCCGCTCTTTCCGAAGCCATACTAACTCAGGAACTCCACCCACTGAAGATAGGGTGGGGGAGGGAGACTCAGACAGAACACTAATTACAGTAAAGGACAACAGCAAGGAAGAGAACAGATAATCAAACCTGTAACAGCCGAAGAATTCTTCTTGGCCTCCTCCAACTCACTACGAGCCATAGCAAGATCCAAGCGAAGCTTCTCCTCCTCCTTGCCTTGTTGCTCCTTAGCCTTGAGGAGACTCTTCAACTCACATATCTCCCTATCCCTATCAGCAATGACAGTCTCAGCCGCAGTAAGCTCCTCTTCCCGAAGACGAAGCTTAGCCTCCAACTTAAGGGATTTGGCCTTAAAAAACTGGTACAACATGTGATTGCAATGCTCACTCCTCATCATCTGCGAATCAGAAGATTAGAACACCCTGACTCTAAAAATTGCTAAAAATTGATACAAGGCAAAATGATGAGAGAACTCACCTCTAACATCCGTTGTTGGGGAAATCCATACTGATACCCATCAGCCAACGCCCATCATATCAGCAACAGTCGAGGGAGCGTCGACTACTAGAGCAGCCTCCAAGGCCCGAAGATTCTTATCCCACGCTTCTGCAACCTGGTCCTCGGGAGACAATTGCATCATCTTACGGGTATAGGCATCAGATTTCTTCTCACCCTCCACCACAGGAGCTGGATTGGGTACGAACATCAAGTTCTTCTTTTTAAACCAAGCTAAGATGATCATCACCCTCAAGGATCAGTGACTGAGGAAAATCATCTCCAGAAGACCCAACCGAGGCCTTACCCATGTCCGTGAATTTAGCACCCGAAGAGTTCGAGGCTACTCCCGCATCCAAATCTGGAAGGTCTCTAGCACCGCTCCCCTCTGGAACATCACTAGCATCCACGACTCCCTTTCCCTTTCCATCCGCCTTGCTAGAGTTACCAAGCACATCCCAATCATCGTTTGGGGAAAGCAGGTTGAACTCAGAAGCCAGGCCCAGGGCAGCGTTTATGTCAAAACTATCCTCCGCAGAATAAATCCGACCAAAGGAAAACTCCTGAGACATAGCAGGAATTTCACCACCAACACCCTCATCACCAAGGCCAGTGTTATCATCACCAGCATCACTGCAACCCGCAGGATTAGCTTCGGCACCAGCATCATGACAACCTGCGGGATTAATTTCACCACCAATACCGCTGCCACCAGTAGTATTCCCTTCAACAAATTCTTCATCATCATGACCTGGAGGGGATGTATCAGTACGCTCTTCCATATCATCATCCTCTCCAAGCTCAGTCACAGGACTGTTAACTTCTTCATAAACCTCCGCCTCCTCGATTGTTGCGGTGGTGGACTGCTTGGGATTTATCCTCCTCTTCTTCGTCGCCTAAAAAGACAAGGCACAAGAATAAAAATCCCTGAATTTGAAAAGAATTAAAACTGCCTCAACTAAAGGACAAGGCATATGGAAATCTTACCTTGACAATCGCAGCATTCTTCGCCTGAAGATCAGCATCGGAACTCTCTTCGTCATCTCCATTAACAACATCGAGGGCATATTGGAAATTCATGCCCTAAAAATTCAAATGCCAAGGACGGAAATTCCCATAACGAGCAGGAGGAGACGCACGTATCTGGCTATCTGCGGTAGGACGCCATCCTTGCGGACCTGGAACCCACCCCCAAGCCCAGGGACCAACAACCTCAATAAAAGTTGCGTGCCATTCATAGTCATGATCACGCTTGATCCGCTCACGAGTAGGAAACACCAGTTTGTTAGTAGAATTATCTGTACCCGGTACGTACTTCACCTTAGCACCACTTACTTCACTCAGAAGGAGGAGGATCTCACCACGAGGAGCAGCAATATTCCGAAGACTCACACTCCACGATTTACGATTCCTACTATTAACATAGTCACTGAAAGACTTGTTAAAATTCTCAGGCGTATACCACTCCCTTTCCTCAGGATTGGGAACATAAAGAGTCATCACTGTCTCTCCTTTGCTCCGAAGATAACACTCCCTCAGTGCACCAAGATAATTCCCATGAAGTTGGGAAATAGAGCGACAGTGTGTGTTCTTCGAAGAACCCTCTCGACCAGCCAGCACATCATAATAAAAAGAATCCCCAGACTTGTACAAAGGCAACATAAGACCCGCTTCAAAGGCCCCCACCGTGGTCAGCAGATGAAATTCATCAAACTTATATGTCGATATAATCTCATAAGTAATATCATCATCAGCGGCATAAAAACGAACATCGAATAGCTGAAGACCATGTTTTTCCTTGAAAACCTCCAGATCAATATGTTTGAAGGTCACTTTCTTCTCCCCAATAGCGACGCTACGCATTTCCTGAGAAATATCCTCCTCCACGGGATCAGGCGCAGAACCCTTCGAAGGGTTTCTCTCGGAAGCTTTCCTCTTAGGATGAACCTTAGATACATCAGTCTTCGAAACCTTCTTTCGAAGACCTTCTCTTGGGTTGAGATACTGGAGGGGGAGGTAGAGGATGTTGATGAGACGCGGAAGGAGGCGCCACTGACCGAAGAGGTGGGACATCCCGCGTTCTCTTAGGATCATCACGCGGATTAACTAAGGGACGATAAACAGCATACCGGGAGCCAGGAGCCTCTTTTGGACGGTCCCCCTTCTGCGTATTCCCTCTATACGACTCACCCCTCTTAGAAGATAAATGCCTCTGACCAGAAGAAGACGAAACCCTATGAACGCGGGCATCACCTTGGGAAGATTTAGACGAACCTCCACCAGGAGGAGAAACATCAGGATCCCTACGCGGAGGAGATCTACGCGGAACAGGCGGTGGAGTTTGATAAGAAACCCGCGGACGGTCAGCCATGTCTGCGTAGTACACAAACAAGTTTCAGATTTCCGCGAAGACAAAACAGAAATCAAAAAACCCAATTTCATCCAGTTCTTCATAATCATGAACCAGATGGAAAATAATAACAAACCCTAAATAAAAGGGGAAATAACAAATAGGGGCAAGCATATACGGAGGAAGAAATCATTACTGTTTGTAATAACGAACAGGGGCAATCATACACACACTTATATATATGTTCTTCATCACAAACACATATAGTAACAGTTCATCAAAAGATAATCAAGACACAGTAAAACCAACTACCTATAAACAAAAAATTAAGCAGAAAACCTCGACGAACAACAGTAGCAGCAGCAGAAAACCTCGACGAACAACAATAGCAGCAGTAGCAGAAAACTTTGAGGAGCAACAGTAGCAGCAGCAGCAGTTAATAACAAGGATACAAAAGCAGAGAACAAAGAATGAAAATTCTGAGGAAAGAGAAGGAATGAAATTTATGATTAGAGAATTTTAACATTCCTTCTCATATATATATGCAAAGAGAAATAAAAACCGCCCCACTACCCAAGAAGAAGTTATTACAAATAGTGGGGAACGTGCCCTAAAATCTAGGAAAATAGTAAAGAGAAGATGAAGAGAGTAACACGTTTTTTTTTCCCACTTCGACTAACCGCCCAGTAGGAGGAAAAGGGGAAAATTGTAGGTACACATTTCATCTTCCGCCACGTGCCCACAAAGACACACGTGGAGGACATGCGTATAAGGGCATCAAGATATGATATCACGCGTAGACAGCCAAGAGTCACTTTATCCTATCCCTAGAAAGATCTAAGATCTACGGCTGGGGATAGTCAGACTGACGCAGACAAGACAGGGGCAGAGGAAAACTGTCTACCGCGGACAGACATCTCAACTACCCGCATTAAATACCCTCAAACAGCATACGTGTCAGTCAGCCTGTATTGGAAGCGCAGATAATACTGCATATCCAGACAGAACACGCAGATGCAGCCGAGAACACGAAGACTTCTGCGTGAGTGGCACAAAACACAAGAGGATAAGGTTATAACGGGCTTCTGAAGTGGACCCCACGTAACCTCCCTATAAATACCCCTCTCTCCCAAGTGAAGGGGGAGGCCGAAAAACATTGAGAGGAGAATAGGAGAGAGAAAAAGAGATAGAGAAAGTGTAAGTGAAGGTCCTCCTGCTACGCAAGCTTATATTGGTCTCAAAGTCATTCGACTATTTCTGTAACCTTCATACATATAATGAAAAACCCAAAACCGTAGACAGAGATCTGAGTGATGAATCATATAAGTTAATCGTTTCATCTATATTCATGCATTTACACTTTATATGTTCAATTCGATACTTACGGTATATCATGTTGGTACATTTTATATTTCATCCACTATTTATCTTATTGTATGAGCCAAGAACAATGATTG
Organism: Papaver somniferum; assembly: GCF_003573695.1. Taxonomy (NCBI): domain Eukaryota; kingdom Viridiplantae; phylum Streptophyta; class Magnoliopsida; order Ranunculales; family Papaveraceae; genus Papaver; species Papaver somniferum. The sequence goes on from NC_039365.1 coordinate 44,920,425, forward strand.
TAGTTGATGAGACGAGGAAGAGTATTAGAACTCTGAGTCAAGGATTCGACATAACCTATCCATTCCCCTCAGGCGCAGCTTATTTACTGTATTGTCATGAGTCTGCGCGCATTATTTGTGAATACTCAGATGACACCAGATCTTTGTGTTCACATGAAACATTGACCTACCGATTGGTCAATATTCTGATCATCAGAAAACCCATGATGAGATTGGATAATCTGGTGATGCTCAAGCTGAGTTGATTTCTGCTTATATGCCACATTGCTCTTATTTTGATCAAAATGCACTCTTCTTGAAGGTTGTATATCAGATATCCATTCCATAGTAATCCATAACCCAAAAAACTAATTACAGATGGAATTTGACGCAGATGACAGCGGTACATGTTGTTGATTTTTTCCCCTCTAATTAGTGTATAGTTGTTTCAAAATACTTGTTTAATCAAAATGCTTTTTGCAAATATTCAATCGAAGCATGTGGATGTAATGTTACTATTTATTTTTACACATAAATTAGTCTTTTAAGGGTATCTTCTAGTCTCTTATGTTCTTGTTAGCAGTAGATTAAGTTACCATCTATGTTGTTCTTGGTGTAGGACGCCTAGTGGAATACTCGTACTAATCTTTAAATTGTTCCTTATTTATATCAGCTACTATGAGAGTACCAAAATCCAAGAGATGTTTACAAGTGGAGGAGCTCTCTAGAGTTTGTGGGTAGGCGACGATGATAATAATAGGTAGGTGACATTTACTCACGTCAACCAACTATAGCCACCGGATTGAATAAATCTGTTAAGGGAGGGAGAGATCACAGCCGCAAGTTGAAAAATCGGATGTATCCCATCCGTCTCGTGACACAACATACACTACTGTTATGTAAGCATTGATAAATGTACATTTACCATCATAGTAATTTTTCCATAGAGTGAGTATTTATCTCGATAGATTAGAAAGGTAGAATTGAACAAGAATCCAAATGAAATCAATTATCACATGCCTTTGTTGATGAAGTACTTGTTGATGTCTTCTTCTAGTCTTCAAACTTCATCCTTTAAGGATAGCTTCGATTCTACTTCTTAAACCTAATCTAGTCCGAAACTATCTTTAGTATACTAAATCAACAATGCATTTTGGAAACTAAAATTGACAACTAACTTGACATACCAACGCTAGTGGGTTCAACCGAGCAACGCTCTAACACGCAGTATAATGTTTATATTTTGAACTTCGTAAACATGACATCAACATAATCTTTTAACTGGTATTGTGATTATGTATATGGGTAAAGGTGAATATTTCATCCTAGGAAATAATGTTTACATTTTTTTAAAGTAAGTACATTCATAAAACTTGTTTTATGAATATAAAGGCAAATCGCTAGGCTTAATTGTATTACTATTTATTTCATATCTTTTGAATACCAATATATGTGAGTTAGTAGAACCGATCATAACTTGTTATGTATCTTGGTAAAACTAATCACAAGACCTAACATATGATTTGGTATGACTTTTTATGGTGTAACCAATCCTAAGTAATCACCTTAGGTGGTATGATCATTCATGTAATTGGTGCGACTGATCCTTGTAATTGGTGTGACCGATCATAAAAGAGTAGTGTAATCGATCCTTGTAATTGGTGTGACCGGTCCTAGTAATTGGTGTGACCGATCCTAGTAATTGGTGTGACCGATCACAAGCAACACCACAAGTATATGGTAACCGGTTCCGATAATTGATGTAACCGATCCTCGTAACTGATGTAACTGGTCCTGGTAACTTGTATGACCGATCACAAGTAGGCCATAGTGAAGGTATAATCGATCCTGTGATTGGTGGAACCGATTGAACCCATGGTGATTTGATATCTGATCAATCACATAGTTGTCTTGCAAATACAGATGAACCAATTCTAAACTCGTTTTGAAGTGTGGTATAATCGATACCAAGATTGTAAATATGAAAGAAGATTTACAATTAAAAAGATGTCAACATACTTTGAACATGTACAATAAATCTTATATTTTATTGTTCAAACATATTCCTTAGTTACTCAAGGAGATCCCAGTCCTAAATAAATTAAGAAACATTTAATTAAGGTTGTTAGTTTTTATATGCTTTAATTTTCCAGCAAATTAAATACATATCTTTAAAAAATAAAAATTGTAATGTGCATTTACTAATTGGAGATTTTCTATTGAATTTCGGAGATATTGGACAAAGCATTTCTAGGAATTATGAAAACCGAATTTTTGCTTTTATTGCATATCTTGAGAATATTTCCGGTTTTGGGAATTCCTTGGTGTCTAAACTTCCTTGGTCTATAAATAACCAAGTTTGCATTTCTAGCAAACTATCCTAAGAGCCAGCAAAAATACTTCCTTTGTGTTCTTACTGGTGGAGTCGTCTATTCCGAGAGGAAAGTACCCTAATTAGGCAAAATATCTTACGACCGCTCGTTTAAAGACTTTTTTGGGATCAAGAAGCTCTACGAGTACCATTGGTGGAAAACTAGATAATTGCAGTGTTATTAGTTTTCGATTTCATTTAATTGACTAACGGTTGTTGAACTTTGATTGCACCTAGTTTATTTATTCTTAAGAATCTTCTTTTCTGATATAAGATTCGCTCAAACTAGATCGAAGTATCGACGAGATCTTTAGAACTGTTTTTAAATCTAAAGACGTCTTGTGATAATCCATTATTAACAGACTTCGTTCTGTGTATGATTGATCACAAGAGATTCAAGTGGTGTTTTGCAGGTGTTTATTGCAGATTAAAGAATATTTGAAAACGAAGAAGATTTCTTTTTTATTTCTCAATTCTTTGGTGCACAAACCTTGATCGGCTAGGATCCAACTTATATCGGATTTATTCGACTGATTGGTTGCGTAGATCGGCATCAATATATATAGCTTCTTGGTGGATTCTATGTTGTTGATTGCAAAGTCTAAAATCTGTTATTTTGGTAGTTGTTGGATAGACAGATCTAGAACTCGACAAAGGAGTTTATTAGTTTAAACGGAAGAGACTTTGTCAAACGCAAATCACTACATTTGAAAAGGGTAGTTACCAAACAAATTTTTTATTCTTTTAATGTTTGGATTACGATCAAAAAGGATTGTTCCAGTGCGTGCGCTTATCGAATGTCAGAAGCGCATGGATACTGAAGAAACTAGGTGAACTAGATTTAGTTGCTTAGTCTATACGAAGTTGGTTTATTTTGTATAGCGGCTTAATTCTGAGAGTATTCAATTATGTACTAGGTCCCGGGGGTTTTCTGCATTTTTGGTTTCCTCGTTAACAAAATGTTGCTATGTGGTTTAATTTTGTTTTATGTAATTATATTTGTTTATATAATTTAAAATAAATTGAACAAGCGTTAATTCCTAAATTACTTGATAGAGATCCTATAGAGTTTGGTTAAGTCCGAACCTATTATCAAGTAATCACACTTTGATTGTTGTATTGTCTCGATCTCGTATCCATAGACGATCACACAAAGTGTGAATACCGATTTTTTGTATTGTCTCGAATTTTTCCATAGACGATCACTTTCAGTTGAAAGGACTTATATGTGGAAAAGTTCGTGGTATATTTGGGTAGCCTTGTCTTTTCAATCTTTATTAACTCATTGGTGAATACACTAAGTTTCAACTAAGTGAAATCATCGTCTTTTAGTCATAAAGTATCTCTATGAAAACTTCATTATGATCCCATAATTTTTGTACCTTTGCCAATTTATATTGACAAAAAGGGGGAGAATTATTTGCAGTTTACACTACATACATATATGGTTTACGGATCATTATGTAAAGGGGATTGGTTTTCATTTTGAGATGAAGTATTGACTAAGAGGGAGTGATACATATCACCACAGCATTATTTTTAAATTTTTGGTACAATTGAACTTTGATATTATGTAATAATACTATGACATTGTATAAAAATATTTGAGAACAATTTTTTTCGTATTGTTATAGCCATGGATTTTCAACAACAATGATGCTGAGTCGAATACATTCAGACTCACTGGAATACTTGGAGCGACGAAGAATTCAAGTAACGTTGAAGAACCAAGGAAATCAAGCATGATGTATGAGAAGCAACAAAGTTTTATTTATTATAATCCATATGTATTGATATTTTTCTCATTAAAATTGACAAAGGAGGATATTGTTAGAGCATTGCTCGGTCAAAATCGCAAGCGTTGCTATCTCAAGCTTGTTTGTCAAGTTTAGTTGATCAAAACTATAGTCTTGAATTCTAGTCTACCTATAGGAGTTTCGGACTAGGATGGATTGTATAGTTAATATTTAAACTTCATGACGCTTATAACTGAAGATGAAGATCTACTGAAGAACTTGGATGAACTTCATCAACAAAAGTTATGTGGGGACTAAAACTTATCTATCACTCATAAGTCTATTATATTCTTTCATATCTCCTATTGAGACAAAAGTCGTATAAGATATAATCTTTCATATCATGCACATTTGATATTGCGAGCTGAGATTAACTCGCTTATCTTTTTATAGAAATATGTGTTGGTATCTTTTTGTGTTATCTAAGTTCATCATTATTATTGACTTTACGTCAAAAAGATGATTATTTGGAAATTGCCTTGAAACATCTTACATGATTTGTATGAGACAGTCATTTGATGTCGACTCAGAAAGTTTCGTATTGATCATTCGATCACTTGAAAATTGCTTATTAGCTAATGGTGTGTGTGAGACATCCATTGTCGTCTTCTAAGAATGTTTCAATGATTGATATGGGAGTTAAGAGCTAACATCCATGTATGGATACATTACGATCTGTATACTAAGTGCGCGAACTGTTTTGATAGAGTTAAGGACCGGAAGTTAAGTTTGCACACCCATTTGTAAACTTATTCAACTGTTTAATTCAAGGTACTTAAGTTTGCACACCTGTTCGCAAACTGATTTAATTGTTGAAGTCCGGGAACCAAGTTCGCGTACACGTTTGCAAATGGTTTCAACTGAGTTCGGTATGGAGCTAAAGTTTGCGTACCCATTTGAAAATTGTTGGCTTGTGACCAATGTATGGAACTTAAGTTTGCGTACCCGTTTGCAGACTTAAGTGGTTCAAGTTCTAAAATCGGCTATGTTTTCATACTCATGAAGAAATACATTTATATAAAAAGGAATGCGATCTTTTGCAACTGTGGCTTAGATGTTCATGAATTGATTCCTTCGAATCGATCCGATTTTGCTTCAATTGGATCATATATACTTCTATGTGATTGATAAAAATTGAACAACTCTATGAAGAATACAATTATATTCTTTGATTATCATTCATGATTGACTGATTATCATTCATGATTGACTGATTATCATTCATGATTGACTGATTATCATAGATGATCTTGATGTTCTGGATGAATATGGATTAGACAAAAGTGTTCATATGGAAAACTTTCGTTAACTATTATTGAGCTAACCCAATGTACACATTTAGGTATGTTTACCTATATATAAATGAAGTATACTTCATTTGTGTGTGACAAACTAAGTCCATCTAACGGTAGAGAGATATAGCTTTGGTTTTAAGCATAACTTAGCTTGTATCAGGATTTCATCTAACGGTGAATAATGAATGCTTTGTTTCTAAGCTAACTAAGCAAACCCTGATTTGAAAGGCTATATAAAAGAGAATTCTAGCAACCGAGAAGCCTAATTACCACACCTTCTGTGTGATACTAGTTGCGACTAAAGTCGATTCTCCTTTAACATAGGTTTTTCCTATAACCTTTATAAGTTAACGACTCAAAGACTTCATTGGAATTCTGAAGCCAGATCAAACTATTTTCTCTGTAGTATCATATTCCAATCTTATTTGTTCTGTTGTATTGAATACTGTTTTCTCTAAGATTTGCTCGAGATTTATCTCCGATAGGTAAGATATAAAAAGTAGTCACAAAGCTCTTCGTCTCATTCTTGTTGATTCCACAATAACTTGATCTACTACCATATAGTTAAGTTATTTTGAGGTGATTGATATTTTATGATGTTCTTCAGGAATATAAGACCGGATCAATTGGTTCATGTGCACCTTGATTTATCAAAAGACGGAATTTCTGTAGGAAACATATTTATCTATCTGAATGGACTTTTCTGCGGGATATAGATTGGTTTATAAGTCTTCGACTTTGGGTCGTATCAACTCTTGGTTGTGTATGAGATTAGCTAAGGGAATCAAGTGCGTAGAGTCCTGCTAGGATTCAGAGGCGTAAGGAATGCGACTGTACCTTGATCAGTGGGAGATTGGTTAGGGATCAACTACATTCCAGTCCGAAGTTAATCTTGCAGTAGGCTAGTATCTGTAGCGGCTTAATACAGTATGGTGTACAATCTTGACTAGGTCCCGAGGTTTTTCTACATTTGCGGTTTCCTCGTAAACAAAACTTCTGGTGTCTGTGTTATTTCTTTTCCGCATTATATATTATATAATTGAAATATCACAGGTTGTGCATAATTCAATCAATTGGGAAATCCTACCTTGATTTTTGGATAGTGAAAAACCGGGGGTACAACTACCACACCCAATATTTCGTTTAGGCAATCTGTATGGACTAACTCCAATATAATTCCAAGAGAATCAACTATACAGTTAGACTCATTCAAGGAAGTTATATCAAAGAATTATATCTCGGTTTCTCAAATCAATCTGCAATCGAACAGATAGGAATCCGTGTGCCGGATTAATATGAGAAGCAACTTGAACGGTACCAAAGACCAATGTTCAAGTGCCAATCAATTTATATTGACACCCAAAATTTGGATTATATAATTGATTGAAACTACCACAACATGTGATATTTCAATTATATAAACAAATATAATGCGGAAAAAATTAACACGTACACCAGAAGTTTTGTTAACGAGGAAACTGCAAATGCAGAAAAACCCCGGGACCTAGTTCAGATTTGAAAAGAACACTATATTAAGCCGCTAAAGACACTAGAATACTACCACTTAACTTCTGACTGGAATGCAGTTGAGACCTAACCAATCTCACACTGATCAAGGTACAGTCGTGTTCCTTACGCCTCTTGAACCATGCCGGATTTTACGCACTTGACTCCCTTAGCTTATCTCACCCACAACTAACAGTTGCTACGACCCAAAGTCGAAGACTTGATAAACAAGTCTGCCTCACACAGAATAGTCTATAAGAATAGATAAATCTGTTTCCCAAAGAAATACCTAAGAGTTTTTTTTTCCGTATTTTGATAAATCAAGGTGAACAGAAACCAATTGATACACCGGTCTTATATTCTCGAAGAACATCCTAGTAATATCAATCACCTCACAATAATATTAATCGTATAGAAGCGAAACAAGATGTTGTGAATCACAAAGAATGAGGCGAAGAGCTTTGTGACTAATTTTTATATCTTACCCAAGGTAGTTAATATCGTGTATCGGTATCGTATCGGTCGGGTCCTATACACCTATACAAATGATAATATATGTTTCTATAGGTGATACATCATTAGGATTTTTTTTAATATTTATTATTTATCAAACAAAAAAATGTATTGATATAACCATAATAGAAAATAATAATTGTAGTAAACATACTTCAGCCTTACAAAATAAGAGGTGGTTGATTAGATCCTTATACTATCAACAAGGAAACCAAGCATTGAATGTCTGTTAGCCCATCAACATCACATTTACAGTAATTACATCCACCATAATCATATATGAAGTTAGCAAAATTAGTGGAATTACTATCTTGAACTAAAAATTCAAGAAATCATAATCAAAGACAAAATACATTAGTGATGTATCATTGTACAAGTGAAACCTATATTATCAGTGTACAAGTGAAACCGATATATCGGTCCGTACAGGACGATACACGCGTTTTTATCGTTTCTCCTTCGTATCGCCGATATTTTCAGTATCGTAAAGGTTTTCTCCGATATCCTATAAAAACCTATAATATCGGCCTGTACAACCGATATTGACTACCTTGATCTTACCTATCGGAGATAAATATCGATCAAATCTTAGAGAAGATAGTACTCAATATGATAGAAAAAAGTAAGATCAGAACACGCAACCATAGAGAAAATAGTTGGGTCTGTCTTCACAAACCCAATGAAGTCTTCAAGTCGTTAACCTACAAGGTTTTGGAGAAACCCTAAGGTTAAAGGAGAATCGACTCTAGTCGCAACTAGTATCACACAAGAGTTGTGGGAATTAGGTTTTACCAGTTGATAGAGTTCTCCCTTATATAGTCTTCAAATCAGGGTTTTCAATCAATGTTACCTTGGTAACAAAGCATTCAATATTCATCGTTAGATGAAAACCTGCTTAGATTCAAGATAATATCTTTCAACTGTTAGATCGAACTTAGCTTGTTATACATAAATGAAATGTTCCTTCATTTTAATATGGGTAACCGTACCTAAACGTGTACACATGGTTGGTTAAACAATAGTTAACCGAAGTTATCCATATGAACACTTTCTTATTAACCTTTTTCATCTCAGTCATAACTAGCCAAATGACTCAAGTGAAACTAGTTATAGAGTTGTTCAATTGTTTATATTCTCATAGAAGTATACAAGACACAATTGAAGCAAAATCGGTTTAGATTCACATGAATCAATTCATGAACATTATAGACACGGTTTGCAAAAAAATTCATTCCTTATTGTTAAATTATTTGTTCACGAATAAACCAATTTTAGAACTTAACTCACTCAAGTTTGCAAATGGGTACGCATACCTAAGTAGCCGAACATGGACTGTTTTAAGCGAAAGCTTACCAAAACATATTTCTAGAAATATGTAAGCGATATAAACTCATCTCGAGATCTCATATGTGTATAAACTGAATTCTATATAGCTACACGACTTTTGTCTCAAAAAGGAGATAGAGTAGAAATAGACTTTTGAGTGATAGATGAGTTCAAGTCTCGACATACCTTTTGTTGATGAAGCTTCACAAGCTCCCCTTATTAGTTCTTCATCTTAAATCGATGAACACCGTGAAGTATAAATCTCAACTAGACATTTTATCCTAATCCGAGTCTTATCTATAGGTAGACTAGAAATCAAGACTTATACTTTTGACAACTAAACTTGACAAATAAGCTTGAGATAGAAACGTTGCGAGTTCGACAGAGCAATGCTCTAACATATAGGAATTAATTGACGCTTGGATATTGGTCTTTGGTACCATCCAAGTTATTTCTCATATCGATCTGGCTCATAAATTTCTATCTGTTTGATTGCAGATTGATTTGAGAAATTGAGATATAATTCTTGGATACTTTTTTGTGATTGAGTCTGACTGTCTAGTTGACTCTCTTGGAATTATATTGGAGTTGTACATACAGATTGTTGAACGAAATATTGGGTGTGGTTGTTAGACCCCCGCGTTTTCAGAACTGCTGCGTCTCGAGGAATGAAGAAAACTTCTAACGATTCTGTTAAAACTGATGTCTCCAATTACTCATGTAATAAAAAAACATGTCTATTTTTGTTTCAAAAGGACTTGTTCGACGGAAATCCAAATTAAGATTTGATGATTATTAAATCAATCGACTCCTACATACCTTGGATTAAATACTCGAATGTGTGACTGATATTCATATGTATAAACTTGCAATAATAGTGTTAATATGAATCAGTCAAGGAAGTTGCAAAATAATTCTTCTCAAACTAGATAAAGGCAAGATATTCAAGATGTGAAAAAGATACTAGAAGAAGTCAGTCACATCGGAGCAACATAAGATGATCTAAAGCTTCTTATTTAAGGATATAAACATCTTATTGACAGACTGTCAAAATTCACCAAACAAACTACTTCAAGTAAGGAATCAAACTTTGCCTCTTACTTTGATGACAATAAATTTTCTAACTGTTTTTCGCATCAAAAAGGGTTCCCTCGGTATATCAAAAGGAAAAAGAGGATTAACCGTGGGAATATTTAATTTGATGAGCTTAACCTCATACTTGTGCTAATTAATCACAAGGTTGGAAACCTTACTAAAAAAAATTCTGATGAGTAAGATGTGTCAATAATCAGGTGTACTTGTTTGGTAGAAATGTCTTGTGTTTAGTTAAGATATTTTCCCCTCGTTCTTAGAAGGACTATAGTCTACAAACAACTTTGCACGAGTAGTTTTATTCAGTTCCCTCAAAAGTTTTTGTATTTATCCTTTGATAGATTTTATATAAAAAAAATTTAACAAACTTTTGTGTTAATCTTATGCTCTAAATTTTTCTCTTTGACAGGTAAATTTATTGAGCTAAAGTTTGTGAAAAATCACAAATTTCACCTAGCAAACATAGGCTGTATTTTTAGTTCAAGAAAAATGGACTTTTATAGTATCTCAAAATCTTTTTTTAAGAGGCTACATCGGTTTTCGTACGGGTACCCCCATTGCTCGTCAGGAACCAATTTTTAGAACCTATAATTTTTACTCCCTGAGAAACTGTTTATATACATATCCTATGATGTTGAGTTATATCACTCGAGGTTATTTTTCTCTTATCAAGAATGTCATCTCCATCGCGCACTTTTGATTTTACAAAAGGGTTTATTGATAAAGGTATAGGTTACGGTACCAAAGGGAAGTACAAAAGAAACTTATTAGATGTTGACGATGCCAAAGCTCAAAATCCTGATGATTATTCTAATATATCTTGCTATTATGCATATACTCATCAAGATGTACATCATGATGAAATGGTTTCTGCTGAAGTTGTTCATGATTTTCTTACATACTTTGAGGAAGCAAAAATGCAACTCGTTGATAATATGAAGGGTCTCGATGTTTTACGAACTGAGTTGAAAAAGGTTAACTCTGACCTTGTTCTCATGAAGACACATGTTAAGGATATTCTCAATGAGGATATCTTCTCTGAAGGATGAAGCTGCAATTGATGCTGTCAATCACAAGCTCAAAGGTCTCAAAACCCGTGGAGGTTCCAGAAATGTATTTTGATTTTAGTATGCTATTAGTTTATTTTTTCAAGGAATATTTTTATGAGAATTTATTCTTATGTTTTAAAGAAGGATAACTGGGGTTTGAATTAGTAATTATGGTGATTGCACATAGCTATTATCAACGATTTTCATCTTGCAATGTTTTTAGATGTATTTATTTAAATTCTAAGTTATTTGGAAGATGATTTTTCAATATTAATCTTTATTGATTTTTTTTTTTGATGCAAAAGAAATATATTGATTATGCACAATCTTGCTGGATGAAGTTTAACAAGAAATCAGGGTGATACTCAACCAAGTATGAGTGTATCCCTTTTCCTAGCATGTTTTGCTAATTTTTCTGCACACTTATTTGCCAACCTATTTGTGTGCTTACATACCCAAAAAAAAGAATGTCTTCAATGATTTTTCTAGACTCCCAAGGTACTTCAGATTATTTGCGGCATATGGTTTGGACAAGTCCCAAGTAGTCAGCTTCAATAACTATCTTCTTAAATCCCAGCTGCATTGCAGTTTAACAGCTTCCATAATAACAAGGATTTCCAAGACCTCTGAACCTGATGCATCCTTGAAGTCAGCACAAGCATATGCTAGATGTGTACCTGCAGAGTTACGAAATATTAGTCCATATACTTCATTCTTAGTAACATGACAATAAGATGCATCAGTGTTAATTTTAACTAAGCCCCCTATAGGAGGAGACCATTTATGCGTAGTAGCGACTGCTGCGACTTTGTTACTAGGCCTACGCACAGAATCTGCATCTAACAGGAAAGTGTTAATCGTATGCAGAAGTTGTTGAGGGGTTGAGTGCTTGTTGCTGAAGACAAAGTTGCATTTGTCCTTCCACAGATGCCAACTCATTACAGCCATCTTGTGAACTATTCTCTTGTCTGGAAGATTAATCCAGCTATCAATCCATTCTGCCGGACAAGACCACTCCTCTTTTGTATCTAATAAGCCTGCACCAAACCATACTGCCCTTGCAAAAGGACAGTCTAGGAGAATATTCATAGTTGTTTCTGACTGACAACTACATCTGCCACATGTGGTATTTTCTTGAGGTATTCTTCTGTGTATCCTTTCCTTAGACATAATAATGTCTCTAGCACACTTCCACGTGAACAACTTGATTCTAGGTATAGCTTCCATACTCCATATGCTTTTCCAGATTTCAGAAGACTCATTTGGTACCGGTTCATTTCCTTGGTGAAGTTTAATGTTATACAGAGCTTTATAAGCTGATTTTACGGTGAACTTCCCACTCTTAGTTTCTGACCATATTAACTTATCTTCACTGTTCAAAGGAATTCTCATTGCTAGAATCTTTGTTGTAGTATATTGGTCGAAGAGATTGAGAACTACTTCCTCTTTCCAACTTCTATTATAAGCATCAATCAGATCAGCTACATAAGTAAAGTTTTCATGGTTGACTGCGCCGCTTGCTGGAGTAAGAGGAGAATTGAGGGATAACACCCATTTGTCATGCCAAACTAGAATCTTAGTACCAGCACCTATAGCCCAAAAACTGTGAGAGTAGATGAAGGAGAATTCTGAACTTATAATCTTCCAAGACCACGTAGAGTCTTCCTTTTTAGGGGCTTGAAAAGCATTCACTTGTTTGAAGTATTTAGCTCTCATAGAGCTACCCAAAACACTATTTTCCACTGTACAAAGTCTTCAAGCAGACCTTGCAAGAAGCGCATGATTAAAGCATTTTATATCTCTAAAATTCAGACCACCATCTTCATAAGTACGACAGATACCAGTCCACGCAATAGGATAAAGTCCCTTTTTTGTTGGTTTGTTCCACCAAAAATGAAGCTGGAGAGAGTTCAATTTATAGAGAGTTTCTTCTGGTAATTTTAAAGACGTCATCTGATGAAGAGGCACTGCATTTAGAACATTCTTCACCATCACTGATCTTCCAGATTGAGTTTGAACTTTACCCCACCATTTATTTAACCTGTTCTGCGTATTATCTATGAGGAAGTTAAAATATACCTTCTTCTTATTTTTTAGAAAGAGAGGAATTCCTAAATACCTCTCATTAGGGTCCATTCTCTTAACATTCAGCATATCGACGATAACATCTCCTTCATATTGGCTGAGTCCTTTTGAGAAGGTGATACTTGACTTTTGATAATTAAAAAGCTGGCCACTGGAAGTGCTGAAAGATTGAAGTATCTATTGAAGATGATTAATATTATCATGGTTGGTCTTGACAAAAATCAAACAGTCGTCTGCAAAAAGCAGATGGCTGATTGGTGGTGCTCTTCTAGCTATCATGATACCGCTGATTTTCTTTGAGAATTCAGCTGCTGTCATAGCTCGAGAAAATATTTCCATTGCGATAATGAAAAGGTATGGAGAGATCGGATCGCCTTGTCGTATGCCTCTAGTAGGTTTAAAGGGAGTACATGGGAAGCCACTAAGAAGGACTGAAATCTCAGTTGTTGAAATACACTGAAGGATAAGAGCACGCCATTTTACTCCAAACCCCATACGCTGCATAACTTCAATTATGAAGCTCCATTCTAGCCTGTCGAAAGCTTTCGACATGTCTAGTTTAAGAGCTAAGAAATTATCTCCTTTCTTCTTCCTTTTTAAAGTATGGATTATCTCAGTGCAAGAGATACATTATCTGATATGAGACGGCCTGGGACATACGCAGATTGAAGAGGAGATACTACTATATTTAACAGATGCTTCATTCTTCTCGCCATCAGTTTTGATATAAGTTTATAGGAGGTATTGCATAATGCAATAGGCCTATAGTCAGCACGGGAGCGTGGTGTATTTTCCTTTGGGACTAGCATGAGTCTAGTCTGATTTAGTTTCTTGCTGACGAATCCAGTTCTGAATAAATCTTGTATCATGGAGACTACGTCATCTTTTATCGTTTCCCATTGAGTTAAGTAAAACCCTCGTGGAAACCCATCCGGTCCTGGAGCCTTCCACGGATCTATACTTTTTAATGTATCTAAAATTTGTTTCTCTGTTGGAATGGCAATTAATCTCTCATTTTCTTGATTAGTGATAACAGATGGAATATGCTGCAGAAAGTTTCCATCTAAGGAAGGATTCGAAGTAGAACTGATTTCCTGAAAATGTGAAGAAAGTAAATTGGATAAGGAAGTACGATCATAACACCAAACCCCATTTTTGTCTTTCAATGCATCAATTCTGTTTCCAGATCTTCTGCGATTCTCATTAGCATGATGCACTTTAGAGTTATTATCCACATCCAAGTAAAACGAGTCTTTGTTTTTTTGCATCCAAAAATCCTTTTTTATATTTTCCCATTTGGTTATTTCCTTCTCCACTGCAATGATTGATGAAGTATTATCTTGGGATATTGCAGATAGATGAAGTGAAACTAGTTGGGAATGCAGATCTTTGATGTTGGTGTCGATATGACCAAACGTCTCTCTACTCCATATACTGAGGCTCCTTCTTGTGGCTAAAAGCTTCTGGTTAACTCTATAAGAAGAACTACCATGAATATTAACACTCCACGCCTTCACTATCTGATCCTTACAAGAATTATCATTCAACCAACAAGAAAAAAAAATCTAGTTTCCACCAGAGTTAGTAACATCAGTTTTTTTATAAATTTAAAAATATGGGAGTATGATCTGATTCAAGTTGTGTTAACTGAGTAAGACTTGTGTCAGGAAAATGAATAATCCAATCATCATTAGTCATAGCTCGGTCAAGTCTGGACTTAATCTTACCCGTATCATGTTTGTTACTAGTCCAGTTATATGGTTTACCATTATAATGGAGATCAATGAGACCAGCATCATGCACACATTGAATTATAGAAGGAGAAGTAGAACTAGAAGCAGTGAACCTTCCACACCTATCAGTAGGATCTAGAGTTATATTAAGGTCTCCAATTAACACCCACGGTTTTTGGATTTCTAGTCCTATGTCTCTAATAAATTCCCATTGTGTTTTCTTTTCTTGAGGGTTACAAGAACCATAGATGCAAGATAGAAGCCATTTTGGCTTAGAGGATTCGGTTTTTACTAGACAATGAAACATATTTATTGATGAGAAAACTATTTCAAAGTCAAATCCATCCTTCCACAAGAGGAGAAGACCACCAGATAAACCAATGGATTTTTCATAAGTTATATTAGGGAAATCTAGATTTTTCGAGAGCTTGATAATCTTATCTGAATTAACCTTAGTCTCTTGCACAAAAATAATGTCAGGATTATGAATTATAGAGAGGTTCTTAAGATGGTTCCTAGTATTAACATCATTAAAACCTTGACAGTTCCAAGCTATTATTTTCATGATGCTAAAATTGCAATACTTCGAAGTAATGAAGAAAACAGGTTTCAAAACAGGATAAGCAAAGAGTTTAACTAGATTTAGGGGATATGTATATACCTGCGAAGAGCCTCTGATACAATCATTCACTGGCGCATAAGTGATTGCAGCTGAGTCATCCGCTTCCATCATAGAGTTGTTGAGATGGTCCATATTAGTATTGTCTTCTCCTAGAATAGTGGAAGAGGGTTGGACATGGATATTATGGGGATTCATTGATGGTTCTTGATTAAGAGAAGAGTTCCTCATGCGCTTGACATTTATAGAATTCACAGGATTTTCATCCTCAATTAACTCTTCCTCTAACTCTTCCTCTATCATGTTTGTAGCAGTATTTCCTTCATCCCCTTTATCAACTTCATCGCCTTCTTTCAGCAATGATTCATATTCAGCAGCAATGAGACTATCCAAGTAGAGCAGAGTAGCAGTATCCTCACATTTATCATCCATATGATCAATTACAAAACACTTTGGACAAATATTTTTTGGTTGAATCTCCCAGTGGTATCTGATCCACACATCCTCATCTATTCTGGTCTTCCACCATCCACCTCTATGAAGAGATTTTTGAAGATCAATCTTAATCCTCGCCTTAATTGTGTTTCCAGCACGAGGTCTGCAGTTTCTCGGTTTTGTTGAAATCTTTCTTCCTATGAAGCCAATAGCTTCATCAATAACAACCACATTCATATGTTCCATTTTCAAATATTTGAAATGAAGAGTAAAGATTTGTTTTTGAAAAAAATATTCACTCAACGGTATATGCTCATAATATTTTTGAACGTGAAAAAGAACTCCATCAATCAGACATGGCCCATCAGCAATCACTTCTTCTCTTTCAGCATCATTGTTCAGTTTCACTAGGATAAGATTTAGACCCATGACTCTAATCTCATTATTACGATACTTTGCCCAAAGAGAGTTGATCTCCTCTCTGATAACTCTCATTTTCATCTTTTTCTTATCAATAAATTTTCCTAAGATCCCAAACGACCATTGTTCAGCAGAAGCATTAATATTTTGAGACGAACCCACAGTTCTTCTTTGAACAGAAGACATATCAATATTAGCATGTCTTAGTTGACGTGAGAGCTGATTGATATGGTCACTTTGATTTTCATACATGGTTTCTGAGGAGTAAGAAGTATGCTCTTTCTTGCAAAAGCTTTATGTACTTATGATCTGTATAACAAAACTTCCTTCAGAATATATAGACTTTCTGGTAGAATAAGAATTCTTTATAGGAGATACATGAATGCGGGAAGTTCTTGATATTTTAGGATATATGAGTATAACAAAATATTGTTTAAAATTATTTTTGAGGACAAAATATAAAGATAATTGAGTTAAATATCTCGGATAAAAAGGAAACAAATTAACCAGATGGTGCTGGTATACCGTATGCTGCAATCACGGAACTGCATTGAATGATATTTGGGAGCCAAATTTTTTTAAAAATCCTAGTTGAGTTTACTGGTTTGGATCGGAGATCTGGAAAGGTATTGAGGATCTTCATGGATAATATCTAGGATATCATAACAAGAATCTAGCGAGTATGAAAGAGGTAAAAGATCTTCTAAAAGATTGTAGACCTGAGATGTAGGATTGGAAAACAAAGATGAGTGAAGGACACCTTCTGAAATACTAATTTGGACCATCATCAACACGAAGATGGATAGCACCACTGCTGGCTGCACCACTGTTCTTTTCTCAGCTGCAAAATTCATGCTGAAGTCACCAATGTTTCCCACTGAATGATTCATCAGAGGCCTGCAAGAGAATTACAAATCCATAAATAGAGGGAATAAAATATAAAACTGAAAATTTTGAAATCGGGATGATTCCACAACCATCTATGAGGAATGTTTTAAAAAATAACTAAATAACATGGTTTAGCATAAGATTAAAGTTTAAAAAGCATAAGAAGCATAAACTGGAAAGATTAAGATTCAGAAATCATGGAGATTAAGAAAACCGATTTGAGACTGTATCAACTCAGGCAGCCGCCCGATCCTCATAGCCCTAATGTTTGGTTGGCTTCTACGCCTTCCAAATTAAATGAAATCAGAACTCAGCTGTTCTTCCCGGAGGTTTATCCAATGAATTGCTCCATTCGCAAAAACACCAGATGAAGTAGTTGATTTGTCATTTGTCTCTCCACCAAGTTGCCACTAATCTTTATTGATTTTGTATATTGCAAAAATGTTTTTGGGATATGAGTGTTTACGTCTGTGAACTGTGATTATTCCATGTATGCTCAAAAGTTAAGTTTATTGTATCACATGCAAATTTTGATGGAAAATAGAAGGAACTTTTAGATATTCCGCAGAATTGATCTTTCCCGGATCCACTTTTATGTGAAAGTAATGTACAACTCAGTAAGTTTACTTATGATCCGATTAAATTAATTTGTGAATTTCTCTTGTGGATTAATTTATTCGATTTTTCTGGATACAAATTCATGTTTCATGCAATTTTTTAATGTCCAAAGAAATCCTTCTTTTCTTGTGAAAGTAAGGTCGCTCTTGTTGTTCCTTTGGGAATGACATTTTATGGGGGAGAGTTCTTAATTGAACTTGTGCCTAATTGCCAAATATTTGTGGGGCAGTGCGGCTGTAAAGTATTATAGGAGTTATTTTGAATATTTATTAACTCCTTGGTGAATACATTAAGTTTCGACTATGTGAAATCTTCGAAACGGAGTTGATATGTTCTCTTTTAGTCATGAAGTATCTCTATGAAAATTTCATTATGATCCCATAATTTTTGTACCTTTGCCAATTTATATTGACAAAAAGGGGAAGAATTATTTGTAGTTCACAGTACATACATATAATTTACGGATCATTATGTAAGGGGAGTGGTTTTCATTATGAGATGAAGTATTGACTAAGGGGGAGGGATACATATCACCATAGTATTATTGTCAAAGTTGTGGTACAATTAAACTTTGATGTCGTGTAATAATACTATGACACTGTATAAAATTATTTGAGAACAATTGTTTTTGTATTGTTATATCTAAGGATCTTCAACAACAATGATGCTTGAGTCGAACACATTCAGATTCACTGGAATACTTGGATCAGCGAAGAATTCAAGTAACGTTGAAGAACCAAGGAAATCAAGCATGATGGATGAGAAGATACAACGTTTTATTTATTTTGTAATTAATCCATATGTATTCATAGTTTTGTCATTAAAATTGACAAAGGGGGAGATTGTTAGAGCATTGCTCGGTCGAACTCGCAAGTGTTGCTATCTCAAGCTTGTTTGTCAAGTTTATTTGATCAAAATTATAGTCTAGATTTATATAATACCTATTATAGTTTTGGACTAGGATAGATTGTATAATTGAGCTTTAGTCTTCACAACACTTACAACTGAAGATGAAGATCTACTAAGGTACTCGGAGGATCTTCATCAGCAAAAGGTATATAGGTACTAAAATTTATATATCACTCATAATTATATTCTATTCTTTCCTATCTGTTATTGAGACAAAAGTCGTATACCATATAGGCTTTCGTATCATGCACGATTGATATTTCGAGCTGAGTTTATCTCTCTTATCTTTTTCTTGAAATATATATTGGTAGATTTTTGTCTTAGCTACGTTAATCATTATTCTTTACTTTATGTCAAAAGATGATCATGTGGAAATTTCCTTGAAACATCTTACATGATTTGTATGAGACAGACATTTGATGTCGACTCGAAAAGTTTCGTATTGGTCATTCGATCACTTGAAAATTGATTAATGGTGTGTGAGAGACATTCATTGTCGTCTTCTAAGAATGTTTCAATGATTTAAATGGGATTTAGGAGCCAAAACCCATGTTTGGATACATTATGGTTTGTGTACTAAGTGTGCGAACTTTTTTGAAAGAATTCAGGACCGGAAGTTAAGTTTGCATACTCGTTCGCAAACTGATTTAACTGTTGAAGTCCGGGAACCAAGTTTGCGTACATGTCCGCAAACGGTTTCAATTGAGTTCGGTACAGAGCTAAAGTTTGCGTACCCATTTGCAAATTGTTGGCTTGTGACCGATGTTCGGAACTTAAGTCTGCGTACCCGTTTGCAAACTTAAGTGGTTGAAGTTCTAAAATCGGAAAATTATGTTTTCATACTCATTAAAAATTACATTTATATATTAAGGAATGAAATCTTTGCAGTCCTTGGCTTAAATGTTCATGAATTGATTCTTTCGAATCAATAATATTTTGCTTCAATTGGATCATATATACTTCTTTGTGATTGCTAACAATTGAATAAATCCATGAAAAATACAATTAGATTCTTTGATTATCATTCATGATTGATTGATCATCATATTTGATCTAGATATGTTAGATGAATGTCGATTAGACAAAAGTGTTCATTTGGTTAACTATTATTGAGCCAACCCAATGTACACATTTAGGTACGGGTACCCATATCTAAATGAAGTATATTTCATTTGTGTGTGACAAGCTAAGTCCATCTAACAGTGGAGAGATATTGTTTTGGTTTCAAGCAAAACTTAGATTGTATCTTAAATCAAAATTTCCTCTAAAGGTGAATAATTAATGCTTTGTTTCTAAGCTAACCGCGCAAACCCTTATTTAAAAGGCTATATAAAGGAGAACTCTAGCAACTGGGAAACGTAATCCGCACAACTCATGAATGATGTTAGTTGCGACTAAATTCGATTCCCCTTTAACCTAGGTTTTTACTAAAACCATTAAAGGTTAATATATTAAAGAATTCATTGGGATTCTGAATCCAGATCCAACTATTTTCTCTGTAGTTGCGTATTCTGATCTTACTTGTTTTATCTTATTAAGTAATATTTTCTATAATATTTGCTCGAGATTTCTCTTGGATAGGTAAGATATAAAAAGTAGTCACAAAATTCTTCATCTCATTCTTTATGATTCCACAATAAATTTTTCTACTACCATATAGTTAAGTTATTGTGAGGTGATTGATATTTTGTAGGTTGTTCTTCGGGAATATAAGACCGGATTATCGATTGGTTCTTGTGTACCTTGATTTATCAAAATACAGAACAAAACCTCATAGGTATTTCTGTGGGAAACAGATTTATCTATCTGAATAGACTTTTCTGTAGGAGACGGATTGGTTTATAAGTCTTCGAATTTGGGTCGTAGCAACTCTTGTGTGTGAGATCATCTAAGGGAATCAAGTGCGTAGAGTCCTCCTGGGATTCAGAGGCGTAAGGAACACGACTGTACCTTGATCAGTGGGAGATTGGTTAGGGCTCAAATACATTCCATTCCGAAGTTAATCTTGTAGTAGGATAGTATCTGTAACGGCTTAATACAGTGTAGTGTTCAATCAGGACTAGGTCCCGAGGTTTTTCTGCATTTGTTGTTTCCTCGTTAAAAAAAAACTCTGGTGTCTGTGTTTTTTCTTTTCTGCATTGTATTTTATATAATTGAAATTTCACAGGTTGTGCGTAGTTCAATAAAATGGTAAATCCGACCTTGCTTGTTGGATAGGAATTGATTGAAGCTTGGTTATTGGTCTTTGGTACCATCCAAGTTATTTCTCATATTGATTTGATAAATTGAGATATAACTCTGTTGATGGTGGTTTTTAGTTCAGGGTTAAATTTGTAAAACCTTGCATCTAATGTGTCGTCACTCTGCAAGAAAATGGAGCCATGCAAAAGTGAGGAGTGTTAACCTCTCCACTGGCGCATTTATTGAGCCGTTCAATATATTTGAATGAAATTTATCCAGACTAGCGCATATAGCAACAATCTCAGATACTTTGTAAATTTCAACACCTTGCTTATATTATTCACTAATGTAAGACCCTCTGAGTACTTTTCCTGTGTTATGTTCCCTGGCAGAACCCTTAATAATTATATGGAATGGCGGATTTGTGTTCACTCGCAGCAGAGTAGCACGGATTTCCAAGTATCAAGGTTAAGGCCCTTGCACAAAATGCTCAGTCAGAAAGCGTACTGCTCTCTGTAAATTCTGTGTCAACACATAGAATTCAATCAATTTTGTGATAATTCACAAAATTCATGCATCTGACTAATTTGCAAAAATTAGGGTCTTGCGCCCTGCGCAGTATATTAGGCCCGTTGGTCGAAATTATACTTAAGCAACTAAGTAATTGATCCACCGTGGATTAGTAGGTGCAAAGTCCTACCCAAAATCAGAAAGCAAAGAATAACAGAGCCGCGGAGTAGGAGAAGCAATGAGAGGGAGCGTGGCCACGCCATAGGATAGTCGGCGCCACTTGGCCACGCCCCATGCTACCTAATCGGCCCTTATTCCTTTTTCGACCAATCAGGTTGCTTTAAACCCGCCACACTTCCATGAGTTGTGGCTGGGACCTTACTTGCTGGCCCTATTCCCCATCGACCAATCAGGTCGCATTAAACCTGCCACGCGCACCAAAACGGTGGCCACGCCCGTGCTTGGCCGGTCCCCTACTTTTATTGACCAATCAGGTTGCTCTAAACCTGCCACAACTTTAAAAGAGGTGGAAATTGTGTCAAGAGGTCGCCATACTATGTTGGCTTCCCAAAACCGCGCCAACATGCTAACGGCTTGCCAAGCATGAAAAAACGAGCATGATAGGCGCACGGCATGCCAAACATGCCAAGCGCACATGCCAAACGTGCCACTTACCGCGACAGCATGCCAAAACGTGCCAACCCACTCTTTGTTCGTGGCCAGCATCACAACAGACTTCAATTTGGCTATCCTAACCATAAGCGCGACCATACTCTAGTGGCGGTGGATGAAACCCTAATTTCTAATCGTGACACAAAATTATGCCACCTCGGGCCCACAACATGCCACAAGCCGTGCGGACTTAAGAAACCCTAAAAAAGGCGCCACACCATAGCCACTCGTGGAAATATTTTCTCTTGTGTCCGTTTCTACATGGTGGCCTACCTATGGATCCTATGGAGTGACTCTGGCACCGTTTGTATAAAACACCGTGCCACGGCCACATACCGCATGTCGCGTGCCATATGTGCTAATTAGGGTTTCGACATGCCAAACCATAATTTAGGCAAAGTTGCTACGCCAACCAAGCCAAATAATGCTCCACAGAGCATTGGGATCAATATGGCTACTAGAACTGATGTTGCCACATCACATTTGAGTTTAACATCAAGGTGCTAAAATCCAACGGCCATGGCTACGCCAGGCGCCACTTGCACCACCGTGCCACTGGCATGCACGAACTATGCCAGCCACGCCGCAGTGCCACTGGCATGCGCTAAAAACGCCACTATGCCATTGTCAGGCATCAACAGGGTGTGGCCATAATCAATGTCTACCCATCCTCATGAGATGCAATCTCAGCCGTCCAAGTTTGCCACCGAACTGACAGGATTGTGGCAAGTTTTAGGCGACCAGCCGAGATAAGCCTAAATCTAGTGGCCATGGATACGCCAGGCGCTACTTGCGTCATCGTGTCGCTGGCACGCACAAGTTATGCCAGCCATTCCACCGTGCCACTAGCATGCACGAACTATGCCAGCCATGCCGCAGTGTCACTGGCATGCGCTAAAGGCGCCACTACACCATTGGCATGTGCCAATGGCGCCACTGCGCCAACAGGATGTGGCCATAATCAATGGCTACCCTTCCTCATGAGATGTAATCTCAGCCGTCCAAGTTCGCCACCGAACTGACAGACTTGTGGAAAGTTTTAGGTGACCAGCCGAGATAAGCCTAATAGCACCACATGCTATTTTCCTACGGCAAGTCTCTTGACTTTGACTTTCCACACGTAGCAAACTGCTACATGTTTTCCACAAAAACACTCGAGACATCAAACATGTCACAAACTGGGGGATACTCATCAGGGTATTGGTCTGGCGGTTTACAGCGTGCGGCGTGCAATACGCCCGTTATAAGAAAGTGTTAGGAAGAGGGACAGTCAATGGTGGCAATAAGTAATGGGTGTAAACAAACCCACTTCCTTCATCGTGGAAGCATGGTTTCTGACAGTTATACATTACCCCACTCTTCCATCAGCTCAATCGTTCCCACTTCCTACGAGACCAGAGTGCGTTTAATTATGACTTGTATAAATAGGTTTCACCTATTTCCACCAAACAACAGGTTTTGGTCAGAACAACAACACAGTATCCAGAAATCATCAAAGGACTGATAGCTTTCATTCTGCAAGCCAGTTCAAAATTCTGATACAAGTCATAAAACAGCTACACCTTCATAATTAACCATTCTGGTCTCAACACCTTCTTTGCTTCCCTCCCTAAGACCAACCCTTCTCCTTCATTTTGTGACCGAAGCAAACCTGGAACGACCATTTCTTGGTTTAGGCCAGTATTGTACAGATTGATCTCTCGAATCAAAAGTACTCCCGTGCAGTGCATTGTTTAGGGTTTAGATTTGTTTCTCATCCACACACCCTAATTTACCAAAACCAGCAGAAACAGTTTTCACCCACAAACAAACTCTTTGATACTTTTCTGTGATTTAGTCTGACTATCTAGTTAACTCTCTTGAAATTGTACTGGAGTTGTCCATACAGATTTCCGAACAAAATATTAGGTGTGATTATTAGACCCCCCGCGTTTTCAAAAGTTTTTCATAAGGTCAAGACTTTTATTCCTGCTTCTTTCATGAAGGCGTGCTCTTGGGAGAACCATCCTGAGTACGCTCCCAATCCTCATGTTTTAGCAGTTCATCGTGAAGGGGGCGTTCAACAGTATGATGAAACTGTTAGTAAGACCATTATCACCTATGGTTACCCAAGGATGGCTCTTTGGCATGGTAAGGGGAAAGTTCCCGAGGTTATATAGCGAAATTCAAATATAACACAATTTTAAAATTTTCCACTTATAAGTCCTTTTTACCGAAAGGGATTGTTATGGACAAAGTCGAGACAATACTATAAATCGGTATTCACACTTTGTGTGATCGTCAATGGATATGATATCGACACAATACAACAATCAAAGTTTGATTACTTGATAATAGGTTCGGGCTTAACCAAACTATACGGGTACGCATACTTACCCAGTCTCCATCAATCATTTGTACACATACGAGTATGCATACTTTAGGTTCACGGTTTTGGACTTATACACTAATGTGCGAACACACTATGTTTATATCCAAGCATGATTTTCAAGATATTGAAATAATCATATCGAAGCATTCCAATTCTACATCAAATGATTGTCTCACACAAATCATGTAAGATGCTACTCGGAATTTTCACATGATCCTGATGAACTTGATTGAAGAGAAATCTTACCAACACATATTTTGAGAATTAGATAAGCGATATAAACTCAGCTCGAAGTCTCAAATGTTTATGAACGAAAACTATCGTAAAAACGACTTATGTCTCAAAGATAGGATATAGGGTAGAAATAGACTTTCCAAGTGATAGATGAGTTTCAGTCTCCACATAACTTTTTGTTGATGAAGTTTCACAAGCTCCCCTTAGAAGTTCTTCGTCTTCAATGATGAACCGCGAAGTCTAAAGCTCAACTACACTAAGATTATCCTAGTACGAGACATATATAAGTAGACTAGAAATCAAGACTTATAGTTTTGATCACTAACATTGAAAAAGAAGCTTGATATAGCAACGTGTGCGAGTTCGACCGGGCAATGCTCTAACACATTGATTTGTCACGGTCATGAATCGTTACAATAACTGTTATATTAAATTTTTTTATAATCAACTAAAACAACGATTCAAATCGTTGATGTAGATGTTAGAATAAAGGACAGGTGGCAATAAGTCAACCATTACACACAAAGTCTCTGTTAAAGTATCTGTTACAGTCTAACTGTTACGATATACACAATAACGGCTATCCGTTACAACAAAATGACATCAGATAAATCTTGTGTTAACTAGATAACCGTTGGTGTATTTATTCCAGCAAATGAAACCGTTATTTTTTATTGTAACGAAACAAACCGTTGAAAAATTATTGTAACACTAATAATAACGGCACATTTCCAACGTTTTTTTGACGTTATAATATATATATATATATATATATATACTAACGTTTCTTAAACGTTACAACATCCATGCTTTTGTATAGAAGTGCGTGACTCTAGAAGTTGAAAGCGCATAGATACTAAGGAAACTAAGTAGCTATGGACAGTCTGCTTGGTCCCAACTATACGAAGTAGGTATTAGGTTTTGTACAACGGCTTAATTCTGAGAGTATTCAAAATTGGACTAGGTCGCGGGGGTTTTCTACATTTGTGGTATCCTCGTTAACAAAATCTTGATGTGTCTTTTTATTTGTTTTCCGTATTATAATTGTTATTATAATTAAGTAAAATACACAAGTACGTTAACTCCGTAATACTTGATAGTGATCTTATAGAGTTTCGGTTAATACCAAACCTATTATCAAGTACACACTTTGTTGTCGTATCTTCTCGATTTTTTATCCATAGTCAATCACACAAGTGATCTTGTTGTTGTATTGTCTCGACTTAGTATCCATAGAAGATCATACAAAGTGTGAACCGAATTGTCGTATTGTCTCGAATATGTACATAGACGATCACATTCGGAAGAGGAGTTATAGGTTGAAATAAAAAGATTGTGGTGTATTTGGGTACCCTCATCTTTTCAGATTGTTTTGTTACTAATTAATCTTAACTTTGATTGTAAGCAACCCTAATTTGAAAGTTTATATAAAGAGAAACTCTAGCATCTGGGAAATATAATCCTGACACTCTTGTGTGTCCTAGTTGCAAACTAAATTCGATTCTCCATTAAACCAGGTTTCAGTTCTTCTGAAAACCTTTCTAGGGTTAACAATATGAAGACTTCCTTTGGGATTCGTGAAGCCAGATCCAACTATTTTCCCTATAGTCGTGTATCCTGATTTTACTTTTTCTATCCTGTTGAGTTTAATCTTCTCTGTGATTTTCTCGAGATTTAATCTCCGATAGGTAAGATATAAAAAGTAACCACAACAGTTTCTTCTTCTCATACTCTTGTGATTCCGCAATAACTTCTTTTGTTAATCAGTTAGGTTATTGTGAGGTGGCTAATATTTCGAATCTTCTCTTCGGGAGTATAAGACCGGATTATTAGTTTTGTTTCATGTTCACCTTGATCTTTATCTTAAGACCAACAAAAATAGTAGACTTGTCTGTGGGAGACAGATTTGTTTATAAGTCTTCGACTTTAGGTCGTAGAAACTTTTAGTTTATAAAGGACGTCATCTAGGGGAATCAAGTGCGCAGGGTCTTGTGATATTCAAGAGACGAAAAGAACGTGACAGTACCTTAATCGATGTAAAGCTTGGTTATGGCTCAACTAAATTCCAGTTCGAAGTTAACTTGTAGTAGGCTAGTGTGGTGTTCAAGTTTGGACTAGGTCCCTAGGTTTTTCTGCATTTGTGATTTCCTCGTTAACAAAACTCTGGTGTCTGTGTTATTTCTTTTCTGCATTATATTTTCCATTATATAATTGAAATATCACAGGTCGTGCGTAGTTCAATCACAGTTGATAAATCTGACCTTGCTTGTTGGATAAGACTTGATTGACACTCGACCATTGGTCTTTGGTACCATCCCAGTTATTCTCATAACAATCAGGTTCACTGATTTCTATCTGTTTAATTTACTGATTGTGTTGAGAAAAGAGATAAATCTCTTTAATATATATCCTGATTGGGATTCGGTAACTTGCTGCTCTTAGAAATATATTGGAGTTTAGTCCATACAGATCGACGAACGAAATAGTTGGGTGTGGTTGTTGTACCCCCTGCGTTTTCAGTCACGCACGTGAATCCCAAGACAGAAATCACTGTCCTGAGTTGATTTACATATGTAAAGTCGTAAGCACTCAACTTTTTTTGATCGTCTTTCAAACAGTAAAGGAATAAAGTTGTTTAGTAACTACTCGAATAATATTTTAGAAAACGATTCGTTGAGTTTTGACAAAGGCTCTTCCATTTAAATTTTCGGGGAAGATCAATCCAAATCAATAACTTAGATTCAGATTCACAACTATCAGATTCAGATATTAAAAAATACCACCAAATGATATTTGTCGATCAATAGACTATATGATCAAATCTATCAAAGATAAATTGGATTTAAGTCAGATCCCATCCAATCAAGATGTGTGCACAAATCACGAGATACAAAAACCAATAAGACAAATCTTCTTGAATGCACTTATGATCGATCATACACGAGACATAGTATATTAACAATAGATGATCACAAGTTGTATTTAGATCTTAAAACAGTTCTAAAAATCTCGTCAATACTTTGATCTAGTTTGAGTGACCCTTATGTCAGAAGAAAAGGCTCTCAAGAATAAACAAACTAGGTGCAATAAAAGTTTCAACTACCGTTAGTCAATCAAATCAATAACCGAAAAACTAAAATAACAATGCAATTATATAGTTTCCTACCAACGGCACTGGTAGAGCTCCTTGATCACGTAGAAGTCTCTAAACAAGCGGTCGTAAGAGAATATCTAATATTAGTTTAGCACTTCACTAATATAACTTCCCAAGAGATATATTTTGATTTGCTGGAAAATTAAAAAACATATGATCGAAAATCTTAATTAAAAGATTCTCAATATTTCGGATTAGGATCAGCTTGAGTAACAAGGAATATTTTTTAACAATAAAAGATAAGAATTGTATTCATATTCAAATTATTCCGACATCTGGAACTTTCCTATTTATAAAACCCTAATTGCAAACTCATACAAAACCTTAAAGTAGTATGTGAATATAGAAGAACGATTTTTCTCTTGGGACCGGTTCTACTAAGAAATTAAGTTTTCATGGAAGAAATTTTTGAACTGGGTTGACTTGGTTTTATCATCGGTCCTCAGAGCTCCTTTCTGCTACTCAGAATATCCATTTTAACTTGTAGATACCCTATAAAGAAAGCAGCATGCATATCCATTTTTTGTAACCGTAATGTTGTTGAACACATATGGAAAGGAGATGCTCCAATTGATATTTTTGAAAAATATATATACAAGAACCGTATCAATGTTATAACTGCTAATGATATTCAGTTTTCTAAGATAACCATTATTATTTTCAGGAAAAAAAGAAAATTTATAATTAATAAAATTCTGAATCTAATAAAAAAATATATAGGACCCATTTTAGATTCCAGCTAACCCAAACACCAACCTTTTGTTATAATTCTTACAGTGGAATGCTACACTGACCGAGTAGTTTATCAGGGAAAAAACGGTTCAGTCCAAAACCGCACAAAAAAGAACAGATTAGTCCACTCTGATCCAACTAGGAACAGATTAGTCCAAAAAATGTATAAAGACGTTGCTATCCTTCGCACGCTTAATAAAGAACACGTGCAGCGAATGGATACAGTTTTGTAACTGACACCATAAACGTAGTTGTGACACGTAGCTTGGAAGAAAAAAAACTGAATTAAAAACTGAATTAAACGGCGTAACGGACAAATCATTTATTCCTTCTTTTTCTTTTGAAGACTGAAAAGCAGAAGAAAAAAATCAAAACTAGTCATACCTCACCATTTTGAACCCTAGAAAATTTTCAATTCACATAAACTTTCAATCAAAAACTCTAACATCTTACTAATCAAAACAACTAGATGGTTGAACAATCAGTAACATCATGTTGAAAGGAAAAAAAGTAGCTTCAAAGAAAAACGCACCACCAACAGTGGAAGATTCAACATCAACTGAAGAAGAAATTCCATCAGTTGCGGTAGAAGAAATTCAAAAATCAACATCACCAAGAACGAGATCAAAGTCAGCATTAAAAGATTCAACACCAATTTCATCCCCAACTCCATCAGTTGCTGCAGAAGAGATTCGGAAATCAACAGGACCAAAAACGAGATTGAAGAGATCATTAGAAGATTCAACATCAATTTCAGTACCAGAAACTTCAAAAACATCACCAGCTAAGAAGAAATCAAAGCCTTCAAAGCCTTCAAATCCTCCAAAGCCTCCAAAGTATTCAAAGCCTTCAACATCTGTTATCTCAAAAAAAAGGTAACAATTCAAGTCCAGTTCTGTCTATTTTTAAGCAATTTTTATTCAATTTCTTGTACATGTGTACAGATCTGTACACTGCCATGTTGTTGCAGTGATTCATGTCTAGTTCTATCTTGTTTTTGAGCAATTTTTATGGGAATTGTTATTGGTGTGTATAGATCTGTACACCGCCATGTTGTTGCAATGATTCATGTCCAAATCTATCTGTTTTTTTTAGCAATTTTTATTGGAATTGTTGCTGGTGTGTACATACTAGTACACCACAATGCTGTTGCAGTGATTCATGTCATGTTCTGTCTATTTTAAAGATGTTTATGTAGCAGTGTACTGGTTTGTACACCACCATGCTATTTCAAATTCATATGGCATAATGTGCGTGTTGTGCCTTCACTTGTGTTTACCGGTGTACACACCTTTGCACCAGCATGCTATTTCACCTTCATATGGCATGTTGTGTGTGTTGTCAACCTGTTGTGCCGTCACTTGTGTTTACTGGTGTACATATCTTTGCACCAACATGCTATTTCATATTCATATGGACTAATGTGTATGTTCTCAACATATTATCCCATCGTTTTTGGTGTTGGTGTACACATCTTTGCACCAACATGCTATTTCATCTTTATTTTGCCTGTTGTGTGTGTTTTAAAGCTGTTTTTGATAGATTTCTGTATGAGTGTAAAGATTTGTACACGCACATTGATTTATGGCATGTTGTGTGGGAACAAATGTTTCTTTAGTTAGTTTTCTGTAGGAGTGTACACAGTTATACACCTGTATGATATGGTCCTATTTATGGGTACATGTATGAGTATAATGAATGTGTTATTCTTCTTGGTTCATTTTCGTAGATACCAACAAACCATATAGGTCAAGTTTCCATGCCTTCAGTGACTTTGTGAATAGAAACCTTGAGGAAGATGAAACAAAAAGAGGAGAAAAAGTATGGTTCACCAACTATCAACTAGAGAAGCAAAAAGAAGGACCATTCTGGCTTGTTGTAGATATCTTTGTCAACAAAAAAGCAGACTGGAAAGATGAGAAACATACAAGTAAAAAGAGAGATGATATATGGACTAAGAAACCAAACTCAATTCTGAAAATTGTGAGACAGTACCGCCATGAAATTTGTGACTCAGGGGGACATTATTTCATGTTTGATACTACCAAGAAGAACAAGCAAGTGGCAGTAAAGAGTGAACCTGAGGATTTGTTTATATTTAAGGGGATTAAAATGGTGCCAATGGAATTTGAAAAAGGGGAAAATGTAAAAACTGCAGCTGAAAATAAATACGGTCCGCTGATAAACAGATTGACTCTTAAGAAACGAACTGAGCTGGGAAAAAAAGATGTGGAGGAGGAAATATACGTATCATGAAGCTAAAACCAAAGTCGAAAATGGAGATTGAAAGAAATGCTGAAGACTTAGTGGTGTTGTTTACTATGTACTTGTGTATCACGGTCTTTTTTACCCAGGAAAACGGAAGTATGATTAGCAAGAACCAGTTTACACACTTTTTTGAGTCTTTGGATAGGATGAAGAGAACTTGCTGGCCAGTTCATATACATGAGTATCTCATGGAGAGCATTAAGAAACATCAGGATTCACCACTTAAAGTTAATGGTTGTGTGCATTATCTGTTGGTGAGTTCACAATTGTACACCTGATATACCCATTCACCATTTTAAATAATTCTGTTCATTGTGTTTGTTCCTTTCTCTTACATTTCCAACTATTCACCTATTTGTTAATGCAGCATTGGTTTGCTGAACACAACAAAATAATGAAGCCAAGCAATGAGGAAGGTGTGCCAAGGCTTCTTAGGTGGATCATCAGTGACGTCAGTAATACAATCGAGAAAGACCTGAATGATGCCATGAAAAAGGTATCTCAAAAAACTTTCTTAGAATAGTATACGTACATTGATATACACCTTTAATAAGGTGTACATGATTGTACATTGTTGATATATTTTAAGAAATTTGTCTTGTGTACAAGAATGAACACTCTTACAACATGTGTAAAAAATTGTACACCTGTGATCAATGTTGATACTTTGGCATGTTTTCAGATGCAACCAGGATGGGTGAAGCCTTATACTGATGAAGAGCGATTGCTTTTGGATGAGTACCGGAGGCAGAAACAAGAAAATAGCATAGATGTTATGAAGGAAAAGCTGCACATTTCAGATATGTGAAGAAAGGAGTTGGATGAGGAGCTTACTGAAGTTCTGGATAGGCAAGAAAGGCTTCTTAGTTTCATTGAAGAGAAAAGACTAAAAATTAATTAAGTTGGTTTAATGAGCTTGACATAAAGAGAAGCTAATGATTTCCGTAATTACACTTTGCATGAAATCTTTAAATGTGCAAAGGAAATACGACTTGAAACTGAGGAGGATGAGGAGATTGAGGAGGATGAGGAGGAGGAAGAGGATGATGAGGATGATGGGGAGGAGCACAAGGAAGATGATGAGATTGAGGAGGAGGAGGAGGATGACAAGGTTGAGGAGGAGCATAAGGAAGATGATGATGATGGTGATGACAATGACAAGGAGGAGCACAATGAAGATGGTGATATGCATGATCATAATGATGATGATGATGGTGATGACAATAACAAGGAGGGTAGTAAGGGTGGTGATATGCATTATCATGACAATGACAAAGAGGGTAGCAAAGATGGTGATGACGAGCATGGAACTGAATCTGAAAGGAATGAAGTTCCGTATGAAACTCCTGAAAAGCAAAGGTACAACATCACTTTTTTTAAATTTGCAAGTCATTTATTTTTTTATGTGTGTACATAGTCGTACACCAGTGTGTGAAATCTAATACCTTTTCTCAAAACTTGAATCTTTTTAGCACTCCTTCACCAAAGACCAATGAGGTAAATGAAGAAGAGGATGGCAAGGATGGAACAAGCCAAGGAGTTGAGTCTGAAACTGGTAACAAGCCGAGGTATATGTGTAGCTCGCATTTCTTCTCATTTTCTATATATGTGTACCAATATGTACACCTTAGTGATTTCTCGTTTTCTAAAAAAGTTGCATTTTTTCAGCACTCTTCTGCCAAAGGAAGTTGAAATCCCTGAAGGTCAAAAAGAGCATATGAACCTTAATGACCAGGATACTGCTCAAACTGATGAAATTGACAAAGTAGCTGGGTGTGAAGCTGCTAACAAGCAAAGGTATAAAGAAAATGATCACAGCTTATATATTTTATTTTATTTTGTTTTCAGTATGTGTGTACAAGGATGTACACCTTTATGACTTCTTCTGAATTTGTATACATACATGTACATTGATGTAAAACTTTGTACACCATTGAAAATTCTCATGAAAATTTCATTTTTCAGTACTTCTATGCCAAAAACAAGTGTAATCAATGAAGATAAACAAGACCAAGTGAACCTTGATGACCAGAAGGTGATGGATGGCACTCGAACAACTAAAATTGATGAAGCTACTATAATTGCAGCTGAAGCCATATGTTAGTTGGATCCTAAAGAAGTCCTTTTACGCACACAAGGAGAAGAATCACAGAATAGACTTATACATCAATTGAGGACCTTCTAGATAACTTGTCTAAAACTGTATTCGTAAAGCTTGAAAAAGGTTGTTACATAACGGCACCATCTGAAGTGAGGGAAAAGATGGCAACCCCGATCCGCCACGATTGTCCAAGCTTTGCATTATTGAGCCAAGAAGATCCAAAAGAAGAGTCATCGCAAAAATCATTATCCAATGAAAATGTACGAGAAAGGATCATTTAAGAAGCAATGCAGTTCATTAAACAAAATCCTAGTGAATCTTTTAGCAGCCAAGAGGTAGAAGAAGAGAAGACCATTCCAGTGAGGACCAGATCAGGGAGGATGAAGGAAGTGGATATGTTGAAGACACAAGCTGCTGGTAAGTTGTCCAAGACACCACAAAAGAGAAATGCAACAAGAAAGCTAGATCCTAAATTCACTGCCGAGGGTAAAACCAAACGAGTTGTGATAAAAGCAGATCCAAAAGGCAAGGGGATCAAAGTGGGACAATAACCAGGCTATCTTGCCCCAATAAAGAGAAAGGGGGATGTATATCGTTCTCACAATCCATTGACAGATGTTCGTCTATCACCACTATACCATGCTATGCAACCAGGACAGGACAAAAAAAGGGGTACAAAAATTCTTCGACTATGCAAGCATGGAGTAAGTTCACAAAACACCATGATTGAATCTTACAAAAAAATTATGTGCACAACTGTATACACCATGTTAACATTTCCTTTATGTTTCCGCAGCTCTGTAGCTTGGCAACTAACAAGACTGGATGATCCAACAGTCAAGGAAGATATTTTGATTTTTGGAAGAGTACTTCGTGAACTGATGTTCAACAAATATCTGGACCAAGAGGTACTCCAGTTCTACATCCATCGACGTAGAAGAGCACTTGTCAGAGATAGCATTCGTCATCCAGATGACAAAAAGTACCTGAGCTGTGAAATTATGAGTCCTACTGCATGTGTAAGTTTCTCAAAACAAATAAGAATTGTCATATATAGTTACTTTAATATTGTGTACATAGTTGTACACCTAATTGACATGGCTTGTTCTATGTGTTTTTAGATTTCTTTAGCTGTGTACATTGATATACAGCAATATTCATATATGATTGACACAAGGTCTGTTAAATGTTGATTATTAGATTTATTTAGCTATGTACATATATGTACACCAATATGCATCTATGATTGACACATGGTCTGCTAATTCTTGATTGTTAGATTTATACAGGTGTGTACATAGGTGTACACCTGTATATCATACATGGATATACGGTCTGTTTTCAGGCTTACAATGTTTGATTTGTTAGTTTTCGGTAGTAGTGTACATGCTTGTTAATTTTATGATTAAGGTGAGCCTAATTAATTTTGTTTTCTAACAAATTATTAATTGCAGTACTATGTCAAGTATAATGTCACCAGCGAGGTGCAAAAGCTTGTGGTTGATTTCATACGAGACATGCCTGAGAATCTGGAAGTTCTTGTAATCCCTATCAATCACTCTACAGATCAAACGAGGATGGGATTGCACTGGTCGCTTTTGAATTTTGATTTCGAAGCTAAAGAATGGAAATGGTATAACTCGTTACACTCATAAAATGAGCAGTCATATAAAGACGATGCAAAGAAACTAGCAGATGTGGTACAAGTGGAACTCAATAAGAAGAGAGCATTGAAGGGTCACCCACCTATAGAAGAGCACGAATTAAACATCATGACATGCCCTTCACAAGGAATCAACCCGGACTGTCTAATATATACTTGTTACTTTATGAAACGAAGTATGCAGACAACAAAAGGTATGGAAAAAGGTCAGCAGAGGGCCAAAGACATTTGTCAGCAAATGAGATCAAAATTGGTGGCCAGGATGTTGACAAAAGTCGGATGGTATGAAAAGGTGTGGGATATAGCGAAGGACGAGGAGCATAATCAGTGGCGCAAGACTACAGGAAAGAAACCATTGAAGAAGAAGAAGAAGAAGAAGAGTTTTTAATCTTCATTCAAGATCACTTTCTGAATTTCTTATAAACATTTTTAATCTTCAGACAAATTTAAGTTTTCAACTTTCTGTTCAAGACTGGTCACTATTATAAAGACCTTGAATTAATGTTTTTTATTAGTTTCAATATTGATGTTTTGAAAATAGACTTGTGTCAGTACTAAAGTATGTATTACAGGTTAGGAAATATTAAGGTGTACATGATTGTGCACAGTTTCTGACAGGCAATGGTACAGGAAGGTGTACATAATGGTACACATGTACTAACAGAAACATAAAATAGGAAAAGTAATAACCTAGTATCAATCATTAAACAGCAAAAATAAAAACTAATTACTGGCATTAGAACTAAAAAAAATGAATATTACTAAACAAAATAAACTAGTAGCATCCATTGTACAGCAAGGCGTACATAATGCTACACATGTAAAAAGACAAGTAAGAAAAGTGAAGTGCACAGGAAGGTGTATATAGTGGTACACAGATCCTGACACTAATTATCCATGAATAGAAAATGAAAAGACATTACCAAAAGTAAAAACCAAAAAACATAGAATCTTTCAAACAAATCAAACATAATAAAAAGCATCAAGGCATGGGGCCGGTAGCTCTGTTGTGGTGACCAAGAGTGAAGCACTTTGTGCACATCATAGGCCTCTTTTGCTTCTCCCAAGCCTTATTGAAACGTTGTTCTCTTCGTCTACCGGGTGGAGGCACAGGAATAGGAACAATAATCCTATCACTAGGATCATAAGACTGCGGCTTGTCATAATTAGGGATTGGCAAGATGATCTCTTGGTATGTCCTGTTGCACCATTCAGTGGTGAAGTATGGATCAACAAATGAATAGATGTCTTCCCTTGTAGATTGAATGGCATCACAAGCATGTGTGCAGGGAAAACCATTTACTTTCCACCTGTGACACGTACAAGTTCTCTCCAACAGATCTACAGAATGAGTGCAGGGAGACCTGACTTCATACAATCTTTCCATAGACTCAACAACAGTCCAAGTACGACCAATGTTGATGTTCTCGTTTAGTAAATCCTCGTATATGGGAGTGAGCCTAGTGTTAAAAATTTCAAGACCTTCTACCCTTCTCTTAGAATTCATCTTCATAACCTTCAAACTAAGATAATAAAAACACAAAACATAAAATCAAAACATGATATAGAATAAATACAGATAAAACATGTGTACAACAATGTACACACAGTTGCAGAATCACATATATAACATGTGTACAAGTATGTACACATCAAGCAAATCCATGTGTGCGACAGTAAAAAATAAATGAATGAAACACTAAACATAAAACTCACTGTATCGCATCGAGAAGAGCAAAAGCAGACAGCTTTTTGAACTCAAGAATCCAGTTATTGAATGACTCGGCAATAGATGAAGAGTGAGCAGCATATCTGCATACAGGGGAAAATGCATTTGCCCATTTCTCCTTTGGAATGGTCCTGAGATAATTGTCCACAACCAATTGCATGCATGCCCCGCAAAGCTTCTTCAAAGTTCGCTGATGTGTAAGAGTAAGCAGCTTTGTAAAACAAATCAATAACAGCATTGTAATTCGCATGACCTTTTCCAATAGGGAGATTGCACTTGATGTGGTAAAAGCAATAGCTGTGATATGAACCAGGAAATGCTCTTGGAATGCCCTGCAGAAGTCCTTCGTGAAGATCACTAAGGAAAACAATCGGACGATCACCGACCACTTGTTGAAGATTATCCAGAAATCAAAACCAATTGTCTTTGTTTTCAGATAAAACAATAGCAAAGGCATATGGGTAAAAAACATCATTTTCATTGACACATGTTGCAGCCATCAAAGTACCCCTGAATCTACCAATGAGGAAAGTAGCGTCCAAGTAAATCATAGGCCTGAGATACCTATAGTTATGCTTGCAACACCGAAACAGATGAAAATCCGCTTAAATCTTCCAGTTTCTTCATCAACTTCAAGTTTCACAAAGCTATCGGGATTAGTTTGCTCAATAGCTTTCACATACCAATTTAAATCGCTATACGACTTCTCGTCGTCACCATATTGATCTTCAAATACATCTTCTTTCCCTCTACGGGCATGGTGATACTTAATATTGGACCCATAAGTCTTCTTAAAGAGTGACATGATCTGTTTGGGTTTTAAAGTGGGATCACCTTGTATACTATCAGCGATCAAATGCTTAACTAACTTGGTTGTCACTACGGGACTCTTCAACCTCAAACCAACACCACAACTACAAAAAAAAAAATCTGGAATAAGTAATGTGCACCACATTGTACACTTAATAAAATCTCAAAAACAACAACACACATGCAAAAAGAAAGCACAGGCCAAGCAAGAATATGAAATTTACACCACAAGTGCCACCCAAGAAGCCTACAACAAGTAATGTGCACCACAATGTACACCTAAAACAAGTCTAAATATTAAAACCTAAAAATCAATAACATGGATCAAAAAAACAAGTGAACACCATTAACCTGTGAATAACGTTAGAATCTTTCAGCACAAACCGAGAAATGTCACCATTCACAGGCCCAAAGTGAATCCTCCAACCACAACCATCTTCTTCGCACGTTGCAATAAAACGAGTCTTGTCGTTTTTAAGAATAAGAATCTTGTAGCCGGTACACATCTTGTATTGATAATAGCAATCCTTACAGCTTTAACACCACCCACAAATTCTCTACCAATATTGTCAAAAACATAACGCCATTCATCGATAATGAGAGGCTTGGCCTTGTCCGCGTCATGATCGACCACCTTTACAAGCTTAGGACTTTCACTTACACAGGAGTTTGAAGTACTAGCACCAGAACTACTGCTACAACCAGAATTATAACGAGACAAAGACCTTGAACTAGTGCTACAACCAGTATGCTTCGGAATCACATCAATATTCAAATAGAAATCTTCATTGTTCATCTGAATAACAAGAGCAACTAAACCTTGAAGTTGTATATCACCTTGTATAAAAACTACTTGATTGGTATCCATATAGGAAAAACGTATACTCAAAGGGGACAAAGACCTCCACTGCTTACAGGAAAAATGCTTCAATTCATCAACGGTGATTAAAGTATTAACACGAAACGCAGAAGAATGTTCACCATGATTCAAAACAGCATGAACAAACTTCTCAGACATATTTAATACACCTACATATAACAAAAGATATAATAATAGTTTCAGATTCGCATAACCTAAAACTTGAAGAGTGTACAGGAAAGTACACATTTAATCGAAGGAAAAAAATCAAATAACAGTAACTTCAAATCAAACTACTCCATCGATTAATCGAAGATATAACAAAAGCTTCAGAATCTTACTAGAACACATAATTGAATAAACCAAAAGCATATGATCTAATATCAGTTCGATTTCATATCATGCATCATAACACCAAACATCAAAAAACAGTAATCAAAAGCTAAAATACACCGAAAATCAAATCAATAACATACAAACAATAAGATGTAACAGATTGAATTCATATCATCAACTGATAAAATAAAAAAAATAAAAACTAAATATCAGAAAAGATATTCAACGATGAAGCAAAAACAGAACTAACCTGAATTTGAATTCCGTTAAATATCAGAAACGATGAAATCCAACCTAACCTCTATGAAACTGTTAAATCGTTGTTACTGGTAAAGTTGAATTTTGGATCGATCTATCTCTGAAATCTGACGTGAATTCAAATCTGAGATCAAAAATAATCCCGCAACTACACTTTACCAGTAACCTGAAGTTGAATCGCAACCAAATTTCTCTCTGAAACTGTTAAATCGCCTACGAATTTCTTCTCTGTCCGGCTCCCTGTTTTGAACTCATGTTTGAGATCTGAAATTTTCGATTTCAAATCCTCGTTTTATGTATGGAATCGTCTCAAGGGTAGTTACGGGATATTGGGAATACAGAAAAATCGGGATCAGTCACAATTTTGGACTAACTCGTCCATATTTGGGTTAAATTGTCTGAGACGGGGCTTTTTTGGACTAGAGAGTATTAGGCCTGAAATAAGAGGACTAAAGCGTCCCAAGCACAGTAACTTTGGGACTAAACGTCAATTTCTATTATTTTATCCCGAAAAATCCCGCTATACATACAGCCCTTTGGGGTCATTGAGAATTATAGTGGGAGTGGGTTTTTTGGTCCCACCTCTTTATGTGTTGTGGGAGAAGTTGCAGGAGAAATGTTCGGGACCCAAATCATTACGGCTTCTTATATCCCCTGAAATTAATTCGTATGTCACGTCATTTATGCACCAGGACACGAAAATTAATAGAAGAAATTTTCATGAATACTCCCTCCGTCCAAGATTAATTGAGCTATTCGTGGTTTGCACGATTTTTAAGACAAGGAGAAAAGGGAAATATGTTTAAGTACTTTTTACAATTATGCCCTCATAGATAATAACTAATAAAACTTAGAAACGATTTATCTTCTAAATTATATCACGGTTTTTCGTAAACTTTATATTACTGAAAAGCATTTTAAAACACCTATGTAACAAATATAAACATGCTTATCAAATTATACATATTTTTTATAGTAACAATAATCAATTAAAAGGGTGTTTTAGAAGAAAAAAAACTCTTAATTAGTGAACTAGCTCAATTATTTATGGGACTAAATCTAAAACCAAATAGCTTAATTAATTTTGGACGGGGGAGTATATATCTATGAACTGGGGTGTAAAATGAATAAATAGAAGAAGTTAGGAGTGCAGATCATTACCATTTGATTCTCCATCTCCACTAATTCACTCAGAAGGAACCAAATTTCTTAGTACCATAATTCCCGATTTTGGAAGAAATTACGGTGAGCAAGATGCTGGGATGCTAATTATTTATTCTTTTTATTTTTAAATTTAAATTTTAGCCGTGTCTACCTAAAATGGAATAATAAATAAATGTGTAGTGGGCTTGATAGTGACATAGAAGCTGTTTTCTCTCTACATGTGCACATTGTGCAGTGATTATTAGAGTGGAGGAGATGATTGCGATTAAATTGTATGGTTGGAGGTGGAAGATCTTATTTAACACTCAACACTTGTATATACAGAGTTTAGCAAGCGTAGTTTCCATTCTACTTGGGTGTTTAAACTTTAAACCAAACCAGTATATCATAGTGGACATGTCGTTGTTACACGGTGGGAAAAAAGCATTATGATAATGAGAAGCGAGGACGAGTTCCATAGTAATGCAAACATATAGCCAGCTTAGTTGGGCTTTTAGTAATACCAAGAGACTGGGACACTACAACAAAGGCTAAACTATATTATAGCTTAGTTGCTAAAACGCAGATAAGAAAGATATTATCGTTAGGATCAACTTGAGATTGATAACACTCTTTTCTACAACTTGGAATGGCTATAGCTCTACACTGCTGTGACGGTTAAGGATATGAGATTAGCCCCTACACTCATGATATGCATATCTTTTTGACTTTTATCACAGCCTTTACAAAGAGATTATTGCCCTAGGAGGGAGGAATACAACAGGTACACTTCTGTCAACATCATGTTTAGAGAACACTGCTGCATTCCTTACAAATTAATTTGTCGTTCAACATGAGCAATAATTTGAAAGATACATTTCATGTCTTTTCTTATGATGCCATAACAATCTCATGATCCTCATGCATATGACCTCTCCAATGCTGCACTGTAGAGTCTATCTTTACACATAATATACAAGGTAGTAAGTAATTTCTACCCGTTACCACATACAGTATCATATGCGTTAGGGTCAATGAGATGCAGTGTCTAACCTAAATATCAATCAGAAAGTGAAGTCTCTTTCTGTTTGTACTTACAGATAAAAAAAAAATGCTATGTTTTTTTTTTGTATAAAAGCTTAATTCTCAAACTCCATTCTCTATTATTCACCTACAGACCAACAAGGAAAAAGAATGGCATCTGAAGATATGAACTCACAGTTACAGAACTTATTCAACTTAGTCAAATCTTCTTGTGATTCAATCAAGCTTTCTAATGTAGAGAATCGTCTACAAAAAGTAGAAATAAAAGTCGAAGGAGCTTTAAACTCAGATTCCGTTCTTAGAATGATTAATGTAAGAAAATATAAACCTATTCGTTATTTGATTTAACAGTGTATTATGTTCTTTTAGTGTAGATGTTTGTGCTTTTTGTTTTGATGAGTCTTTTCTGTTTTGCTTTGGTTTACAGGAGTCTTTGAACAACCTGAAAAGCAGCTTAGATTTAGGAAGCTATGAAAAGATCACCAGCAACGTTACCAAGTTTCTAACTGCTGCGAATGAAATGAGAGATCACGGTTCTGGTGTTGAAGCCAGGATCATGGCGGAGTAAGATACCCTTTGGTTTATTTTTTGATTAAGAATTCATAAGAAATTATTATACCCTTTGGTTTATAAATATATAATAGGAGATTTTGATGGTTAGTAGGAATTTTAGCTTAATTGTTCTCACGTATTTTATTATTTCAAGTCTAGCAAGTTTGTTAGTAGTGTTACAGTAAGTTTTAGTAGAAACATATCGCTTGTGAAAATTATACCTTTAGTTTTAGTTTTATCATTATCAACATATCGTTTGTGAAAACAAAGGCTTGCAAGAAAAAAATTATACCTTGATTTTCATCATGACATGTGTGTAACTTTTGATTATTTTTAGTGTGGAGAAAGCTATTGAAGATCGTATACAGCTTATGAGCACCACAGAAAAGTTGGAAAAAGAGCAGAGTAAGTTAAGGTTTTATAAGAAAATAAGTTAAGGTGTTGATTCAATTTGTGGGTTGATGATTTGATCAAAATTTTTTTTGTAGAATCACGCAATGATGATAGGCTGGAGAAGGTGAAGCATTTGGAAGCAAGATATGAGAAAATTAAAAAAGATGGTGCAGATTTACCTACATCATCCTACTCACCACTTGAAAAAGTTAGGGTTAAATCAACAACTTTCTCAGTCCTATCTGCACTTCTCATCAATATGTCGATGACCCAAGTCACGGCGGAAAAATATTGGATGTTGCTTATCTTGATTCATTTGATGTTAATTGGAACCAAATTTATTTCATGGGATAGCTTAGTCGAACTGTGGTTTATCAACAAGGAATTGGAAAAACTGAAAGTACAAGAATTAAAATGGTTTACTGATTGGGATTCGTATGAGTTTATTGAACTCATACCACAAGTAGCGGAGATTAAAGGAGAACCTTTATCCTCTAAGATACAGGAGTTGAGAGTTATTCGTGCCACATGGATTCCACCTCCTCCAACTAGTTGGGGAAGGTTTAAAAGATCCTGTATTAAATCGTTTGATCTTCAACTGGTAAGGAAGATCCCCCGGGTTACATGGGCGACTCTAATTATCTTCATCTTGTTCCAGCTGCTCTAATTATCTTCATCTTGTTCCACACTTTGGTTTTCCGATTTAATAAAATGCCACCGTTTTTTTCAGAATTTATAAAATGCCACACATGTTAAGTTTTCTGTTAAGGCCCACTTGATTAGTCAACCGTCATTGAAAAATTCCAAAACATGTGGCATCATTACCAAACTAACCTTCTCAATTTCCTGACAATCTATGGTTGCACAGGACCGACCGACCTGTTGAGTCGAACCAATAAACCGGCTATATTATTAACCGTTGATCTGATAAAATTTTCTAATCCTAGCCCTCCATTTCATCACACATATAATAACCTAACCCTAAACTAAGAGACACTCACTTCATCTTCTCTTCTCGCCTCTCTTTTCCTTTTTTCCTTCTTCTTCTTACAGTCACGACCACCACCAGAATCACCATTTTCTTTTTCTCTTTCACTGATTACTTCAATTTGTTTGGGAAAGGGGTAAAGCTGTTCCTAATCAGATTTTTTTGGGAAAAAATGGGGAAGATGTTGTTAAGGTTTATTACATAAGGGGTTTTAATTGGAAGGCTGTAAAATCAGAAAGAGGGGTTTCATGATTTCCTGTTAATGGCTAAATTAATTGTGATTTTTAATTTTTTTATAAGAAAATTTATAAGTGAAATAGATTTGTTTGATTGTTGGATTTGTGTGAATTGTGAAGTTTCATATCGAGAATTCGTGAAGTTTCAGATCGAGAATTTGTGAAGGATTGAGTTTTTGCAGATTGAATTGCCATGGAGGTTTTAGAATTAGGAAGAAGAGAGAAATATTGGTTGGATTTGTTTGAGCAGGAGATGAAGAATTGATGTGGGTCTGTAATGAAATTTCTGTTGCTCATATAAGAACATGGGTTTGATACATGATATTGAATCTAAGATGAAGACAGAAGAAATTTGTGGCTTAAATTGATTTGTTTGTGGCAGTCAAAAGAAATGGGTACTTGAGATGAAATTGAGAAGATGGTGGTGCTAGGATTTTGAGGTTGTTTGGCCTAGTGGATGTTGCAGCTGGAGTTTGTATTGAGTCTGTAGTTGAGAGAGATGTTGAGATTCAGTAAACAATGAACAAGAACTGGGATAGATGAATGCCTAGGTTTTAGGTACAAATTGCAGCTGATGTTGTTGCAGCGATTGAGAGAAGTTGGAGATGAAATGTTTGAGTTATTGCTGTAGAAATAATGTGTTGATGCTCATAGTGTTGCAATGATGGAGAGATGTATTGTAGCCTATGTATAAAAGATAAGTATAGATTTGCTTTCGAGATGACAAGGAAGTGAAATTGGTGGAAGAATAGAACTTGCAGAGTTGTAAATGATGATGTTGCACTAAGGTGTTGTTAGTGACAGTGAGCTGAGAATGGCGTTGGATTTACAGAGAAATAGTGTGATGCAGGTGGTGATGCAAGGAATAGGCTGCAATGCTGAGAGATAGCAGTTGCAGAAGCTACATGCAAAGTTCAAAAGAATTTGAGCAACAAGAATACATCTGCTAGTGAACGCAGGTGCTATACTGGCTTAGTGAAGCACCACTATGGTGCAACATCAAATTAGGCGGTGCAATGTTGACTATGGGATTTCACAGCCGATTTCAGTTTGATTCAACTCGGTATTGAGTCACAAGTTAACTCTCTCTAATCAATCACTTGTTAACTCGTCCTAGTTAAATGATTCAGGGGATTGAATGTCATTTTATGTGGGCAATTTAATGACACGTATGCACTAACGGCAATTAACCGTTTTTTCAAAAAAACAGGATGGAAATAGTCAAATGTGTGGCATTAAATAAATTTTGAAAAAAACAGTGGCACTTTCTTAAACATGAAATTGGAAGTGTGGCACTTTATTAAAATCCCCATTGCA
The DNA here is from genome assembly GCF_003573695.1 of Papaver somniferum. NCBI lineage: Eukaryota > Viridiplantae > Streptophyta > Magnoliopsida > Ranunculales > Papaveraceae > Papaver > Papaver somniferum. The sequence goes on from NC_039365.1 coordinate 44,964,610, forward strand.
TTATTACGTTTTTAATTGCTTCACCTAGGTTGTTTCTTTAAACCAGTGGGATTATCAATCCAAATAGAAAACCTTAGAAAGTAGATACCATATTTTCCTGTTATAACTTAGTTCTCAGAATTTGTTAGCCTAATGAAAGTATTGAATCAATTGTATGATATGCTGAGATATGTTTAAGAATATACATGATGGAGTACCATCTGTTAATTCTGTGTAGTTTTCGAGCTGTCTGTGACTAGAGTGATCTGTATACACCTTGATTTTGATCTTTGCATGTAGGTTTTCAATCAAAACCAGGTATTATTTACAAGTTAAGAGCACTTTCTTAATTGAAGTTATATTTCTTCACTACTATCACTTAATCTGTGCTCAAGCAAATTGCCTGAAATCATGCCAGGTTGTTATCCATCTTGCCCTACAGGTACTCTGCACATTGGAAAACAGAATTCCAATGTTGTGTAGAGCTTAAAATTTTCAGAATGCTTTGTAACTTTTGTTTGATGTTAACCATTCTTAATATCAGAAGGTTTATTTGGTTAATCATGTCATGGATATGGTGAGCCCATGATTTCAGTACAGGAATTGGTTAAAAACAACTTTTGGACCAAGGAAACTCCGACTTCTTCTAGCTGCTAGTGGAGGTGTAGCTTGCTTTAAAATTTGGCCATCTCTTGCATAGCTTCTCTGACTGGGCTGTAATTAAAGCAGTGGTTACCAAGTCATTTTTACACTTAATTGATAAAGCATCAATCCCGAAGGGTGTTGTTATCTAATACTGATGAGGAAGAATGGTGAATACACTTGGAAAGGTGATATATTATGTACATTATCTGTTTGAATAAATGCCTGATTTAGAGTCAGGATGTTGTAACCTCTCATCGTCAGTTATAGATTTGTTTAGGAAGTTATTATGTTTGGGGTATTATTTGTCATCTCTCTCTAAGGATGAAACAGGAAATTGATATTATTAATCTTATTAAGAACTTGTTCTTATTTGATCCTTTCTTCTTGAAAGCATGAATTCCAAAACAAAGAAGGGTAACAATAGTAACAACAGGCTTCATCGAAGAGATTGAAGAACATGACATTTTGGTATCGGGAGCAGGTGATTCGCAGGACGGACCTACTATAGAAATTGTGTGGCTAAGTTGGAAAATAAAATGGACAGAATGTTGCAATTGCTTGAAGACCAAAATATCAATAGAGCATCATCAGACGGTAACACACTATCAAAATCATCAAAGTGGAGGAAGAGACTACGAAGGTAACGGTGACAGTCATCTACCAATTCGCAGTCATCCAAAATTACTGTCAATTCGCAGTCATCCAAAACTACTGTCAAATTCAAGTTTCCGGTATATAATGACAACGAAGATCCTACAAGTTGGTTTTGTCGCGTTACTCAATTCTTTGATTTCTATAATGTACCAGAAGAGGAGCGAGTTTCCTGGGCATCTTATCATTTAGATGGTAATGCTCAACTGTAGTATCAAATTCTTTGATTGCTAGGTATGGCTACACTCAGTTCAAGATTTTTTTGGGGACTTGACAAAACGAAGCCAAATTGGCTATGTTAGAGAATATCAGGCACAATTTGAAAAGTTACTCAGGAAAGCAGGAAGCCTTACTCGAACCCCAACAGGTGGGTTGTTTTGTCAGTAGTCTTAAGGAGAGCATAAGAGCCGATGTCCAAGCTGCGAAACCTACAACTCTCACAAGTGCAATAAGTCTGGCCAGATTGTATGAGTCACGCACTCAATCACAATACGGAGGAAATTATGCAGATTATAAGAGACAAGTTACACCAGAGAGAACCATCTCAACAACTACCATTCGTTCTACTTTGCCTGAAATCAGAAAAATGACGCCTGACGATATTAAAGAACGACGGGATAAAGGATTGTGTTTCAAGTGTGATGAGCGTTTCACCCCTGGGCATCGCGGCAAGAAGTTTTTTTCAATTGAAGCATGCTACTTTGACGGAGATTGCAGAGACACTGATGAAGGCGTTGATAAACAGACACTTTTGGAAGGATTCATGTTAGAAGAAATTCCTGAAATTTCACTTCATGTCATTTATGGTGTTCGAGCTCCACAAACAATGCGTGTACAAGGAAGCATTGAGCGACAACCATTAGTGGTATTAATTGATTCCAGCAGCACGCACAATTTTTTGAGTTACAAAATTGCGCAAAAAATTGGCTTGCACCCGTCTACGGAAGGTCAACTTCATGTCCTCACGGCTTCAGGCGAGAAGTTAAAAGGTTCTGGTCTTTGCAAAGGGGTTAGTATTTATGTTCAAGGTGTTTATATGTAGCGCCCCCTAAGCTAGCAGCTGACTAATCCAAGAGATTAACTAAATAAAGAGGCACTACGAATCTAATTCAAATACTTCAACATTCAATTAAGAAATCTGCTACAAAATTTATCCCAAAACTAACCCCACTCAAAATATATATACATGAACTTCTCTCAAATGATACATATACAATAGTCAATTGGTTTACAGATACAATAAACAACATAATAAACATAGCAGAAGTTAACTAATTAACGGAGTCAACACTTGTGGCTTTCGCTGCGCAACTCTGATCTGTCTCTGAAAACTGAAAGTGGGAATAATTAAAATTTAACTTCGAAGTAATCATAAACAAGATTAAGAAAAACAATAATGTTTTCCCAGACATTAACTAGTGACCAAGTCACTGAGATAAACAAACACAAATATGGACAAGCTCTTTCTTCAAACAATGTATACTATGGTTGTGCAATTCCGAACTCGCAAATCCACACCTAATCGTAAATATGGATGTCGACAATTCCGAACTCACAAACTGCCGACCGATATAAGCATAAAAGCTGAACTCATGTAGATATAAATGTGAAAGAGCATATCTTCACAGAAGTAAACAAACATGTATATGGACAAACTCCTTCTTCAAACAATCTATACTATGGTTGTGCAATTCCGAACTCGCAAATCTACACCTAATCGTAAATGTGGATGTCGACACTTCCGAACTCGCAAACTGTTGACCGATATAGCATAAAAACTGAATTCATGTAGTTATAAATGTGAAGGAGCGTATCCTATATACCACAAGTGGAAATTCGTATTTCCCATAAAAATTCATATGACAAACAAACATTACAAGTCCTTTCCAAACCATGGAAAGATTAACAAAATCAACATAAGTATAGTACACTAGACAATGCATGAGTTTGTTAAGCATAAACTTTTGTAAAAGAAACAACAACGGTTACAAACGAGTCAAATGTATCCCCACCTCTTTTGATGACAAGCCACGCCTACCTCGAGATCCGCGATCCACTGGTTCATCCTTTGAATCGATCGTTGTTAATAACTAACTGTTAATCAGACAAGAATTCTAAGATTCTAGCAAAAATGGCTCACACAAGTATTATACAAGCCTTTCTAGTGATTCTAGGCTCATATAAAGTTCAACACCTTTTATTTATCTAACTTTAGTAATCTAAGATTTACTAATTCAATTAGATTGGTTATATAGTCGATTAGCTAAGTCTTGGGAATATCTATAACTTTGTAGAAGAAGCCAAATGCTAATTGAGACCTAAGAGGTCCAAACATAAATGTAGGATAACTAACTTTAAGCCCAAGTCCACTAAACAAGCCCACCAACCTGGGTTCAGTCCTTCTAAGTCAACTAACGGTCAACGTCATGTCAAAGTCCAGGGTCAGTGGTCAAATAAATCAAACAGTTAAGGTCAGGTCAATGTAGTCAATATCGGCCGTATCGGCCGATATATCGGGGATATTTCGGATATCGGCCCATAACGATACGATAAGAAGGATATCGGGGATACGATATTCGCCCGATAATATCGGCCGTATCGGTCGAATATCGGCCGTTTCGGTCAAATATCGGCCGTATCGGTCGATTCGAAATTTTCCTACATTTCCCGATATGAGACGGTATTGGTCGTTTTCTATAAAGTTTAAGGGTAATTTTGGCGAAGAAAGTCTTCCAGGTGGTAGTAGAGGTGCATGTAGCTCTCGAAGCAAGTTACTAAAGTTACTCTTTTGTTTTTTTTGATAAAATTGATGTCATCTATTATATCTTATCTGAAAATGTGTGGAGAAAATGTTTAATATAAAATTATAGTCTCTAAATCTAGAACCGATATTATACCGATATTTCAACGATAATATCCCCGATATAAAATCGTACCAGTGTATCGGTCCCGGCCGAGATGAACCGATATCCGATATTAACTACATTGGGTCAGGTCTTGTCACTGAGTCAAATCGAGATAGATCCTAGTTACTGAGTCAACTCATTCAGAAGACTGATTCAGGTAAACCAATTTCACATATTTAACTCAGTCAGATAGACTGAGTCAGAAACTCTAGATCGAGTCAGCTAAACCAAAACATTATACCCAAATCCATTGTACAGGTCAACCTATGATACATAAGCCTAAGCTCAAATGCAGAAATAAACACTATGTCTACAAAAGCATTATAACATATTCAATCAAAACGATTTTATAAATCAATTACAACTTCAGCTTACCTTTAGGTAGCAGATGCAAGCCTTTATACTGAACCTGCCAACTACAACCATACATTTTTACTATCCTAATCTTCATACCCCAGTTCACCCATCATCTATCTCAGTTGAGGTCTGAGTTGTATTAACTAACTGCAATGAAATTGTTTAACACCATTCAAGATTCTTCCCACCAGTTCCGTTGGTTGCATCAATGACTCGAGTAAAACCTGCACCAGTTCCTACCCTTTCTTCCTTAGAAATCTATTCAGTTTCATCACCATATCCTAAGTTTGTATCTCATTAGACCACCACCATTTGTATCTACAGAGCTTAACACCATTGTATTTTTCATACATCATCTACTACATTTTCTTTACTTACACTCCAACTCTAGACAGTCTCAATTACTATGAATTTATCTCAATGGCATCAGCACCAGTCTCATGAGTTGTAAACATTCTACTACAAACTCAGTACACTACCATCACCATCTCAGCAGAAACACCACCAACTACAAAACCAATTCACCACATCAGAACATCCATCATGAAACATTCCTCTCAGTCAAAACCCAACATTCATCTTTATATACAACACTACCAGTTCACTTCCAAAACTATACCCACATCAACCTCGGTTCAAACTCCAACAACTACAACTCCAATATCCCCATGTAATTCTGAATCTGAACAAACCTTCATCTACATCTAATCCAGTTCACCACCAAACTCTAAGAATCAACATAACCTTAAATCACCACTCTAAACAGAACCATTACATACTCATCTCAGGTCTTTAGATTCATCAACAATTAGGAAAAACTCAGCAATAAGAAAAACAAATAACTCTATGAGTTCACTTGAGAAGAACAATTACCTCAATTTAACCTTGGTGAAGCAATTGAAATCAAACGCCTGTTCACCTTGATTCCATTCAGCAACATGTCATCAAATCATCCCTTATCTCATCTGATTCTCCACTACTTCAACAAAATCCTAATTTCTCAATCTCAAATTACTCTTCTTATTAACCTTAATTCACTTAATTAATCGAAATCCATCTCAAATCTTTCCACTGAACTCTCAACTTCATCTTCTACATCTTATCTAAAATTCTTCGATCAAACCCTAACACTTCAATCCATCATCAAAACAACCTCACAATGAAAAACCCATCATTTATTCTTCAATTATTTATTCTGATATTCAATAACCCATAAATCCTCAATCACTTTCAGGGAACCCTAATTTTTTATTAACAACAACATTAACTTATTCTTCTCCTGAAACTAGAATCAACCAATTACTTAATATCACCCTCAGTATCACATAAATCTCCAGTCAACTCCATCTCTCAGAAACCCTAATTTTTCATTCTCTAATTCACATCTTCCCTTGAATAAGAATCAATTACAGACCAACAAAGTACCACGGTAAACTATCCCATGAACTTCTCCACCTTTTACTGGACACATCTTCTGTTTTGAACTCTCAAATCGAACCTCACAATCGACTCTCAAAGCAACAAAAGATAAAGAGAAGAAATGAGAAGAGAAAAGAATAAAGAAAGAAAGAAGTAGGAATTACTATTTAGTCCAATTTTTCATGACCCAGTTAATGGCTAGTCCACCCACGAAAAACATTCTCGTTAGTCCAAAAACATGTTTTTGGACTAGATTATTTACTCGCTAGTCCAAAAACTTTGTGGAGATTATAAAGTGTATTTTCTAAATGCCTAAAACACCCTTACAGATCTAATTAGTATCAACACATTGAATATTACTAGTAATATGTTACTACATACTAATAGTATCAATATGGTCATACTACATATCAATATGTACTATATTAATAGTAAAAAGAATATGTTACTCGTAAATTAAGTAACTACTCTACTATACTAGTAGTAACATGTGTACTAGTAGACTAGTTTACTAGTAGTAACTAGTACTATACTAGTATACTAGTAGTACTAATAGTAACTAGTATTATACTAGTATACTAGTATACTAGTAACATATTAATATGTAATATCAATATATAACATACTACATATTAATATGACACTACATATTACATATGTTACTAGTTACTACATATTACTAGTTACATATGTTACTACATATTACATATGTATACTAGTTACATATGTTACTACATATTACATATGTATACTAGTAAACTAGTATTAAGTAACTACTCTACTATACTAGTAGTAACATGTGTACTAGTAGACTAGTTTACTAGTAGTAACTAGTACTATACTAGTATACTAGTAGTACTAATAGTAACTAGTATTATACTAGTATACTAGTAACATATTAATATGTAATATCAATATATAACATACGACATACTAATATGACACTACATATTAATATGTAGTGTCAATATATAACATACTACATATTAATATGTAGTATCAATATTAATATGTAATATCAATATATAACATACCACATATTAATAATGTTACTACATATTAATATGTAGTGCCAATGTATAACATAGTACATATTAATATGTAGTATCAGTATATAACATATTGATACTAGTAACATATGTTACTACATACTACATTTGTTCTATATATGTTACTACATATTTTACTACATACTACATATTAATACTAGTATACTACTAGTTATTAGTTACTACATATTACATATGTTACTAGTTACTACATATTGCTAGTTACATATGTTACTACATATTACATATGTATACTAGTTACATATGTTACTACATATTACATATGTATACTAGTATACTAGTAAACTAGTATTAATACTAGTATATATGTTACTACATATTACATATGTTACTAACATACATAGTATATTATTTGTTAGGGTTAGTAGAGTAATTTTACTCTTTTCAAATCTTTTTTGGACTAGGGAGTAAATGTTGTCTCCCGCTGGACTAGCCACTAATCCGGATCGGGTTTAGTGGACTAAACAGGAAATCTCTCAAGAAAGAATGAAGAATGAATCTTCTCGAGGTGAAGATAAGGCCGACCCAGTTGCTGACACACCCACTTGATTCCACACGTGCAGCCACAAAGGTAATACCCAAAATTACTATTTTACCCTCCGAAAACAAATTGATAAATCTTCTTCACCCAATGTCCGAATGACGCGTGCGAGTAGTCCATTATGCATAACTTTTCGATACCTATCCAGTATTACTAATTTCGTAGCTATATCATTGTTAGATTAATTCCCATTAATTAACGTTCGTGTTAAACTAATCGAGTTATTATCAGCTAAAACGTCTTTTGACTAGTCTAATAGCGTTGACGAGCTTGAGGGTCCTTACATTATATTTGTACTGATTTGTATTTATTGTCCCTGGAGGGTTATGACGTTGTACTTGGAGCACAATGGTTGAGGAATCTTGGTTCAGTAACCTGGGATTTCAACAAGCTTGAGATGTCTTTCCAAATAGAAGGAAAACAGGTCAAATTGCTTGGTACATCTACTCAAGACAATAAATGGAGGAATGTAACTATAAGTCGCGATAACAGAAACAAAGGTAGTTGTTCATTGCTGCAGTTAGTTGCTACGGTCAAGGAGGAAAGTAAAGGATTCATATCAGACAACTATCATTCAAGGGTGAACGACGAGTTGTTGGATGATCTTCATGGGGCATCTTATTTTACAAATCTTGATTTGCAATCGGGGTACCATCAGATCCGTATGGCTTCAAATCCTTATTTGTGGGAACAACAAACCTCTACAACACAAGGCTAGTCTCATTACTCCTCTTTCTACCGATTGTTTGGGTCCAAAAACATGAGTTTCCTGATATCAAAAACATCCATAATCAGTAGTCACGACACCCTCCTTATCTCCCGATTATGAGATATCAAAATATGACTTTTCATGTGTCCAAAACTTATTATAATCGGTAGACTCGATTCCCCTATTATGTACCGATTGTTGGAGCTTAAAAAGGAACTTCTACTGATGCCAAAATTTCCTACAATCGGTAGATAAATTTCTCTCTTTCCTTCGATTATTTTGATGTGTGCTTCGCTCTTTATCCTTTGTTTGTTTTGCATGTAACTTCTTCGTCTGAACTCGGAATGACCTCATTTTTTCGCCATTCACTTCGTATTTCAATTATATTCAATATGGTGATGAGAAATTCTGAAATTTGATGATTTGAACTTGGTATTCTAGTCTTTCATGTGTTTTCGATGTTTTTCACTTCATTCTGTCTCACTTCTTCCACTTATCTTGGCTCTATACACTTTGGATATTTGGAGTACTTCATTGTATAGATCTTTTTGTAGCAATTTTCACTCTTCTTGAGATGATTCACCTAATAGAAGAAAATAAAAGAAAACAAGAGTAACAACAACATAATATGCAAGATTTATAACTAAAACAAGTATGAATTTGACACTAAAATCATATGAATTATGCACTTATCAAAGGTTTACCTAGATTTATTGCTAAATTTGAAAATGATGGTAACATTATTGGTTTGGAAGTTGTCGTAGATTGGTCCAAGCATTACTAATCTGCTATTTGCGGATGATTGCTTCATTTTTGGCAAGGCTAATCTTGTTCATGTTAGACAATTGCTTAATGTTTTTGACATGTTATGTGCTTCTAGTGGTCAGGATACCAATTTTCAAAAGTCTGGAATCTATTTTTCTCCTAAGGTGCATCCTAAGCATGTAAGTTTATTGCTAGTGTTTTAAAGTTAAGAAAATATCTAAGGACGATAAATATATGGGCATCCCATTGTTCTCAACATAAATAGGTCTCTAAAATTTGAATCTCTCCTTGTGAAACTTACAATATGATAAAAGGTTGGAAGTACAAATTGTTGTCTCAAGCTGGTAAAACAATATAGCTTTACCTTCTTTTCAAATGAGATGTTTAAAGTTTCTAATAAAAACTTTGGACAAATTGGATAAAATGCAGAGGGATTTTTGGTGGAACAAGTCTGATGCTAAACATCGGATTTACCCTAAAAGTTGGAACTCCATATGTAATCCCAAGCTTCAAGGAGGTTTAGGTTTAAGAAATCCTACCTATTTTAAAACTTCTATGTTAAATAAGGTTGCTTGGAGAGTTCTTACTGATTCTTCTGCTTTATGCGTTCAGGTCTTAAAGTGTAAATATTTATGCATTCAAACCCCTTAGTTGAATCTAAAAGCTATAACATATCTTGGATATGGTCTAGCATAAGGATAGGAATGGAAATTCTGAACTCTAACTTAGATATATAGACTGAAAAATATGTTCCTAATATGGATTTTCCTATTTATCCTTTTGTGATTGAAGAAGAAACACCAACTAGGATTGTTGATTTAGTCAATGAGGGCAATTGAAAACTGAGATATTAAACATACACTTTTCATCTGATATTATTTCTAAAATTTAGCTTTGCCTTCTCCGAATAATAATGTTGATGAATTGAAGTGCATTCATACTAAGGACAAAATTCCCACCGTCAAATCTGTTTACAGGGTTTTAACTGCCAACTTGGGTAATCCATATCCAATCTGGAGGAGAATCTGGGGTCTAAGAAATCAACACAAAATCCAATTATTTATATGGAAACTTTTTTTATGCTCTTCCTTTGAACAGCAAGCTAGCTAATATTACACATAATGCTTCTGCATTTCGACAATAACTTTGTAGAGGATGCTATGCGTATCTTTCTCAAATGTCCATTTGCTTCTGCAGTTTGGTTTGCATTTGGATTTGATGTTTTGAGTTATGCTACTAACTTTGTTTCAATACATGAATGGATTAGAAGTATATTCATATCTCAAGTTGAAAACTGGCCTATCATTGCAACCATTGTTGCTTGGTTTATTCGATATCATAGGTGTAATGTTGTTTTTAAGAAACATAGAAGTGATCCACTAAAACTAGTAAATGTAATTAAGTTTTCCTGTCCTATAATGCTAAGGAAAGTGGCTTTCTGCTTATGGATGCTTCTTTTGATCATTTTACGGAAATATATGGAGTTGCAGCGGTCCTCATGGTCTTCAATGGTGAATGCAAGAAAGCCAGAACATCCTCTGACATAACTACATGACCTGAAGAAGCAGGGTGTATCCGAAGAGAAGCTATTCCATGGGCATTATCTATGAATATCTTTTATCCGGTAGGGGACTTTCAGAATGCCATTGGATCTCTTGAAATTTTCGATTCTAATTTAGGATAGAGAGCTAAAAAATTATGCATGACTGTCATTCTTTCTTTTTTTTTTTGGTTTGAGAAACCGAGGTTTTATTCATTCTTGCTAATGGTACTAAGAATGCTGTTGTTGCCTATTTTTTGATACTTGGAACTTGTCACAAGTTGACAGGGTGAACTTGTTTGATTCACTTTGTTAAAAAAAGAAAAAGAAAAAAAGGCCAGGGAATTTATGTTCAATTTCCATCTGAACTACCACGTGTACGATAGAAAATATAGGTTACGATAGAGCGCGCTACAGCAAATACAACACAATTGGTTTTATTAGGTCTTCTCTGGCTCAAGTTTAGGGCACAAAGAATTCATCTGAAACCCCGAGCTCTACACACACGGCCATGGCTTTAAACACCGGATTGAGATCTGGCATGAAATTGCTCACTTCTTCTGAATCACTCCTCTCAAAATCAGGTCACTCTTCTCTTCCTTATCAGGGTTTCCCCCTTTTTATTTTTATTAATCTTCATAGATCGGTTCATTTTTTGTTTCATGGTCACAACATTTTTGTACATCTCTATAGTTGGATCGATTTTATTTATTTCATTTTTGAGAATATAACATCCGATAGACAGTGATGAGTCTAATAATTCCGATTTTTCGTATTTTGCATTTCTGTTATTTTTGGGCATCGGGGATTTGTTTGAATAGTGTGGGTTTGGTAACCCTCATATCTGGCCACAGTCACCTGTAAGGACGATGTTAATATTTCATTTCTTTTAATTTTTGTGGAGTTTGGGGATTTATCCTCTTGTGTTGGATGCTGATGTCAAACTTTAGTTCATTTTCTGTAGATTCAAAGCTTTACTTTTTGTGCTGTGTACTGAAAAGATTTATATGCATATTGGTCTTCATTAGGACTCACAGTTATTAGATTGTCATTGTTTTTGTTCATTTTAGTTTTTTCTTTTAATTGGAATAGGCAGAATGAGAGCTACCTCTTAGTTTGGTCAGATGGATTGGTATTGGCTAGGGGAAACATAATAGTCTGACTAACGATTCTATTGTGTCTATTAGTGAAACACGATTGGCGGCTTCTGATGCATACCATCTGCAAGGTTCTTTTGCAGATGTTATTATAATATAGTTTGTGTTTATTGAACTCTGTTTAGAGGATGTTACTACTCTGGTCGGTTCACATGATTGTAGTATATTGCTTACTGTTCATTTATATCTGTTATTTTTTCCAATGTAAAAGCAATGGATGCTAGTTGACTGATACATCATTGTGCATCACAATATTGTTACAATAGAGCATCGTCTGTAAACAATTATACATTGAATTTTAACAATGCTAACTCCTATGTTTATAAATTCATTTACATTTTTATTGTATATACCAACATGATTGTATTGGGTAACCCTACTTGCCCTAATTCGCAGTAACTTATCCTAATTTGTCGTCATTGTGATTAAAGAGTTCCCCCTTTCTTTATTGATCTCTCTAGATTGATTCGTTTTAAAGTTCTGTACTTTTAAGTTTATTTCTCTTTTCATTTCTGAGTATTTGACATCTTGTATTTACTGTTTAGTGATATCTTATAATCCAGTTTGGGGTGTTGGATTTTTGTACAACTTGTTGTTGACTGTTAAGTCTCTCTGATTTTAACCCAATACTGCTAAGTGCTAATATTTCATATCGTGAATATTGTGGTGTCTAGAGTTCCATACAGACGAGTCCTTGTAAGGGCCTCATTTATTAGATTTCACGGTGTATGTTTCTGTAGTTCTGTTTGGGTTAGGAAAAAGGTGAAAGAGGTTCCCTGGTAGTGTTTTTAGATAGAGTGGTATCGGCTGGGGAAAAATGTTATCATTTTGGTGGGACGTTCCTGATAGCACCAAAGCACATGCACCAAAATCTATTGAAAACTTAGGAGCGTAGACCAATATTTGCTTAAACTGTAAATCACTATCGGAGAATTATGATTAGCTTAAGGCTGTTAGAATGAACAAATATTCTGGATTTGCTGTTGGCTGTTGAGGAGCTGGAGTAATTTTTACATATATATATATATGGGAGTGATGTTGTTGCTATGCTACATTTGCCTGGAATATGTACTCATGGTTTCACCATCTGCTAATTGTGCTATTAGTATTTCTAAAAGATTATTCTTGACATGGTGGTGATGGGCTTTGGCATCTTGAACCTATGTTGTCATGGGCGTAAGGCGCCGCGTGGCGTCGGGTGTAAAATCCCGAGCCGCAGCGAGGAAGAATAATTCCTACATAGGTTTATGTTCTTGACATAACTGATATTAGCTTGTAAATCTTAATGAAAAAGATTTGCACAAAATTTGGAAAGATTTTTTTCCTTCACTATTGTTTAAGTAATTAATAAAAATAGTTAGGAATGATCTGTTTCTTAACATAATTAGCTTAGGGTTTTAAAATATTAATGTATGGCTTAATGAAAAAGATTTTAGCAAGATTTTTTTTCCATTTTTGGCACAAAATGCCACTTTGACGCCCAAAAAACTGGCGCCTTGGCCTGAGCGCCTAGAAAGGCGACGCCTGGGCGCCACTTTTTAAAGTGGCATCTCTTTACCCACTGCGTGGCGCCAGAGTTCAGAATAAGGCCACTTTGGCGCCTAGGCGACGCCTTTGACAACATAGTCTTGAACAGATAGTTAGTATTGCTTCTGATGCATCATGCATATCATCTACCACTATTCAAGTGCACACGTGTTTTCAATGGTTGTCATATTTGTGCTGCTTTCTTATTGGCACATCATTCTGTATTTCAATAAAGCAATTGTACAGTATTAGTGTTCGTACCTTGGAATGATAAAATATTCTTCACATTTACTTCTCCAACCAGTTTTATGTTTATTTTTAACCCTTGTCCACTCTTCTTATTATGATTTTGTTGATAATGAGAGATGATCGTGTTTACTTTTATGTGTGACCCTACTTACCGTTATCAGTCTAAATTGTGTTTAATCAGTTAACCGCGGATTCCACTCTACTGGAGTGAAAAAGATGGGTGGACATGCACACGGGGATGACGCCGAGTACTACCTTCATGCCAAACACATGTATAACTTGGATAGGATGAAGCATCAGAAACTGAAGATGAGTTCTTTTGTGTTTGCTTGCTTTGCCGTTGGTGTGGCCGTTCCAGTTTACGCTGTCATTTTCCAACAAAAGAAGACTGCTTCCGGCTGAGGAAAAGGTCTCTTCTAGTTGTCTTGCAAATAAGAAACATGGTTTTAGGCTGTTCAGGCCTTCTTTTTTTTGAAACTGAGTTCAGGCGTTAATAATACTATACTTGCTCAAAACATTATTTTCTTAAAGGCTAATCTGATAATTTAATCGTGTAATGGCGGATATTAGCCTGACAATGTTTTTTTCCAGTGTTACCTCTTTTGCTTAGCTTTCACCTCCTGATTGTTTGATAGACATTTATGTAAAGATATTTACTGGGGGAGAAGACGTAACAGTTCGAAATATATGAATCATCCATCAATTGTGCAACATTGACAGAGATGCATATTTTTGCAGCTTCTGAAACCAAAATACGGAAAAGAAACCCGTGTTACTGTTTGTCCATCTCTGTATACAGATCTAAAAACCTTCTCAAAATGGTACCAGAATGACGTCCCCATGCTCATTTGATTACCAAGGAAACCAGATTGTAATGACAGTTTCGGTCTATCCTTCGGTTTGAGGGAGAGTGCTCGTATTATTCGTACACCTATTCGACCGCTTTTTCCAGCACACTTTTACCATGATGTGGAGGTAATGGCAAGAGTTATCTGTTGCGACGGGGAACAAGTTACAGATGTGATGGCTGCCAATGCTACATCTGCAGCTCTCATGCTATCTGACATTCCTTGGGTGGCCCAATTGGAGTTGTACGTATAGCAAGGTTATGGGGAGATTTTGTTATTAATCCTACAAAGGATGAGCTTTTCGATTGTGACCGAGATTAAAACTCCGATGGCTGACGTACATGCCCGTGAGGTTACAGAGAAAGATCTGGAAGAGGGGCGCTACAGCTAGCACACCGACAGGCTATAAAATATATAGCCCCTCAAATTATCCTGGCTGCAAAAGCTGGGAAACATAAGAAGGATTACACATTAACAATGCTCAAGGAGAGTACCCTCCAGAAAATCATGAGCTTGGTGGAAGAACTCTGTGAAGCTTTCATTCCCAATTCCGAGAATAAGAAGATTAAGGGTGTCCAAGTTTTGGACAAAGTTACTGTAGATGTAAAAAGAATTCTGGATGTGGAGGAACGGGATCAAGAGACAATAAAGGTTATCCCGAAGATGGTTAACTTGTTAAAGAAAAAGGCTTGTCACAGTCGATTAGTGAGAAAGATCTCAGAGTTGATGGGAGGCGTCTTGACAAAGTTAGGCAGCTAAAATGTGAATCTACCAAAATGTCAGAATTACAGGGATCGTCACTTTTTGTTTGACAAGATTGATTGCATCAGGTGATTTGATTTGAAAAGCAACCCTTGCTGTATATTAAAACTCCAAAGGAGGCTTTAACAATGAACGACAAGAAAACGCATCAGAACGTTATTTCTGCGTTTGTGCCAGAAAAAAACAAACTTGTAATCAATTAGTGATCCAACCGCTTTGCCTCTAACATCGATCAAAAAAAACTGCTCTGCCTAACTCTAGAAAAATACAAAGTAAGCTAACCAACACTTGAGAATTTGTTTTGTCCAGTTTAACCACTCTCCAACGTGCTACTGTACTAAAAAGCATTCGAATAAGGTCGCATTGCCTTGTATTGGGAAAACACTATTGTTCTTGCATAACTCCATACAATGAAGCCAGGGTTAGACTGTGGATTTAGCGCATCTCTGAGGAGCAGAGAACACAAATAATATCAAAACTGGATTTTTATTCAAAATGCAAAATCCTGCCTCAATGGAATCCTATTGTACAGATTAAACACCAAAAAAAAAAAAACCACCAAAGAATAGAAGTGTAGTAGATAACAAGAATATTATCGCCTACTACTTCTCTTCATTCTTCTTTCATAAGATTACTCTATGAGCTAGCTAGCAAGTCCACGATGTTGATCTTTTCATCAACGGCTTAATTCTTTTGTCTTCTTCCAACGAGATCATTCCCAAGTGTGATGGATCTTCCAACATCATCTTTGCCACCAAATACCCAGCAATCGACCATGTTTGGTACTTCCTCGCTTGTTTCCCAATGTACCTACCAAGTTTTCCATCATAGTACTCGGGCCAACCGTCTTTGAGCAACCGACTCTCTGCGAGATCAATTGCCCGCCTGGCAATTTGTGGCCTCCCTGTCTTTATGCAGGCGGCCGTTAACAGCCACAACAACACTGTTTACACGGATCAAAAATTACAGATTACTAGATTGATTGTGCAATTATGCCAATATTACGAGTTTCTTTGAATAGTTGATAAAAATGAGTTACTTCTTAAAGTAAGAGAATATAGTATTCTCATCTAAGGTCTCCTTAAATGTAATTTAACAAGCAAGTAACTAAGAGCAATTTCAAGTGTCATTATTCACACGCACACATGAGAAATAGCGCGTGCATGCTCAAAAGAAAAAGAAAGAGGTAAGATAAACTAACCTGGCCAAGATCCTCCGTTATGGTAACTCCATCTGGTATTCTTGGGGTCACAACCTGTTACGATCCGCCATTCATGGTTTTCTATAGCTGGATAACAAACTTTCAAGGGCATTTCTCCGACTAGTTCCTCCCAGCGCTCTTCAATAAGATCCATTATAGCCATAGATTGCTCATTAGTTGCAAGACAGGAAAGAATAGCAATGCAGTTGCCTAGAGCAAACCAACGGAAATCCATTCTTGCAGGGCTAACATTTCCAATGAAATAGCCCCCTCGGTTAGGCATAAAATCAAGAAGCCATTCAGGGATTGACTCGGGAATAACATTAAATTTATTTACGGCTGTGTGAGAGTACTCCTCTGTTTTATAACGGTATATGTTATTAAGTTGCTGGATATCGATCCAAAAATAACTTCTCATATGATAACTCAACGCATGCAAACGTTTCAAAACTCTGTCCACGAACTCTTTGCCTTCTGTATCATGTTTAAGCAGTACCAAAGCACATCTCAATACCATAAAGAACAGTGCTTGAATTTCGACAGGATAACCATAGATACCCTGTAACACAAGACAAGATTCAGATTAGGAAAAGTAAGATGTTTCCAGCGATCAACAAATATCGAGAGAACTTGCACGCTTTTCTCCATAAATAGTTCACAAGCCGTTATAGTGTAATTCTAGCTGTACAGAGGACTCGGACAAAACACCAACGGCTAAAACAAATGAAAGAATTGCTATCAATATAACTCATTAAACTTGAGGAAGATTGATAAAGTTAAACTAAATGGAAGAATTGCTACAAACATCACTCTGTAAACTCAAGCCGTCAAGCAAGACAGGTGTAGTTTTACAAAATTCGAAAACATTACCCCGTTGTTAAGTTTGTTTAGGAAGGAACATATTCTTCCAAAATGAAACATTCATTCACTTATTAACTAGTATTTAATACACGAAGATATCAAATTGATACTATTCATAGTGTTCCAGTAAGAGAAAAAACAAAGAGAAGATATTCCTGTTCTCATTATTCTCAGTTAATGATCTAATTCCTCTACGAGCAGCGTTTACCTGTAACTGTTGTTTATGAAGTTACTAACAACATGCATGTCTGTTCGGATTATTACAAGTAACTAACAAGGTTAACCTAACAAGTTAGCATTATTGTTTGAACAATATCTTAAATGAATGCGAGATCACAATCTTAAATGAATGCAAGATCACAATGATGTATTAATATGTACTGAATATGAGTTGGAATACGACAAGCTAGGAAAGAAAAGGCATTACGACAAAAGGTATCACGACAAAAGCATTTAATAAAGCAATCCAATCATAGGAATTCATATAAAAAAAGGACATGAACATGAATATTACCATTTGTCGATCAATCATACAACACCCATCCGCACAAAGTAGGGTTGGAAACGTGTCGAATCCCTCTGAAAGACAAAGAGTCAATATAAGCCTGATACCCTTTTGACATTCGTCAGTTTCTGCTAATGTTGAATCTCCAGTAGATTTTGTATAGGCACGTAGCAAAATAATCCACCACAAGCCAGAGTCAACAGGGGCAACTCTTCCAATTGCACTCTCCCCAAAATCTGCAAGCAAAGAATCCGTCTTGCGATTGGGATTGTGAAGAACTTTGAAACTTGCTGGCATTACACCTTCCCCTAGCTTGAATCGGTCTACTCTTTTCTCCCACCCTTGCAGGTAAAGAGTTTTCAAGAGAAAGTTCTTAACTATCTCAGGTTCACCATTCATCAAAAATGCTAACGCACTAGGCACAAAATCTCTAACAAACACCTACACATTAAAAAAGAACAAATAACTTATACATGCATCCAATTCTAGATCTCATAAAAGCACAACACAAATAACAAATAACTTATGCATTAATCAAATCACCTGATCGTAATTTAAAGCATCCTCCGTTTGATCATTAGCGGCAATCGTTCCAACAGGTTGTCCATTAAAGAACACAATAGATTGCCTAAGAGCATCCCAAGCTTCGGCAAACATAGGATGAGGCTCGAACGCATTAGGAGCAGAAGATCTTGGAGTCTCCCATGTTGATCGTCCACCAGGTGAATACAAAGTCTCAGAACTACCTAAACCTCGATTTAAACCAACTGATATCTCACTAATAGATCTTTCTTCAAAGGATCTTTGTCTTTCAATGTTTATTGGTCTTGGTGGTTTATCTAATAACCTAGATAAGTCTGTATCATCCAAGTCTGGTAGTGATGTACGTGATGCTGCCTTCTTCATACCTGCCAATTCTGGTCTTGACTCTACCCTCTTCAAACCCATCAATCAATAGATCTTTCTTCTCAATACAAACAAACCCTTTGTCTCTTTTTCTCTCAATTCCAAGATCAACAAGCTAAATAAACCAAAACAAAAATTACCAAATTAAACAAGGTTTGAGTCTTTTTAAGGAAACATGGATATTCTAACTACATTATCAAATTAAGACCTCATCTTTAACACCAAGAAAATAAAAACTAGATTAAATGAAGTAAGAAATAGAGATCAGATCTATCTATGAACGAAAATTAAACATAGAAACATAAGATAAACACAAACATTAAACATAGAAACAAAAAGAAAACATTAATTAAAGAAAGAAAGAAACTGACCTTGGAGGAGAGGTGAATAAGGCAATAGAGGAGGAAAGAGGAGTATAAGCTGTTGTTGTTGATGATTACAATGAATCTAAGGGTAGAGAAATGTGAAGAGAGAAGGAAAAATTTCATGGTTGATGAACCCTGTATATTTATAGGACAAGAGAGAAGGATGAGATGTACCATGTCTATGTAATCGTCACTATTCGTCGAAATTATTTTTATTATTAACGTTAATATATATTTTTTATTTTATCAACATGGAAATAAAATTAAAGAGAGAATTGGATTGGAATGATCTATCATCTATCTACCTAACAGGAAAAATTGCAACTACTAGTACAGCCGGTCATTAAATTTAAGACATGGTACATTATGGGGAAGTCTTTGCGTTTTACGTCCTGTAAAGTGATCGTTTACCGAGTTAATGGTTCCGAAGTCAAACTATAGAAATGAAAATCGTGTTTCTTGCTTTGCTTGTTATGGAAGCGTGTTGTTACCTAAAGAGGACATGGGACGGTGCCTCACACATTGATTTTTTTTTTTTTTTTCCTTTTTCGTTTTGAAGCTAAGATTAATGTTCTGTTTGCATCAAAATCCAAGAAAGAAAAAGCTAAGATTAATCTGGCTGCTAATGGGATATCATATTTGGAAAATGGATTATTTGTCCAAATATTTTTAAAACATGGTTCAAATTGACGAATAAAAATTATTATGGGTGAAATGGACACCAAAAAAATAGCAAGGATGAATTTATCCTGACATAAACTTAAAAAATAACAAGGATGAAACTGGATGCATCTTGATGTAAATTAAAAATAAGAAAAAATATTTAAAAATGGGTTGGATGAAACTGTTTACATCCTGTCAATTTTATATTTTTGTCCATTTAAACAGTACCAAAATCTAAATGTCCTTTTCACCCAGGAATGGTTGATTTTGATCTTTTTAACCAATTTTATGTATCATATTTCTTAGGGGTGCACAAATATTGTTTTGTTTGGTGTGGTGAATGTACATGGTTGCATGGTTGACCAGTGAGATCTTAGTCTTGGGATAAGATTTTGATAAGATAAAAATTAGTGCAAAGTTAAACAAGTACTTTAGAGTAAGACCTGTGTTACGCCATATACCTTAATACTTATAGTTAGTTTGTGCAAATATTTCTAAGGTAGTTTGTGCTGATAAGGAGAAAAAAAAAGCCTCCGACTTTCCTTCAGTTATTTTTTTTGATCGGTTAAAATTTTAACCAGTAAGATATTCCGTGTTAAGTTTTGTAATTGGACCTATGGCGTCACTATAATGACATTAGCGTCTCATTTTTTTTATTTTCTCATTGCTCGTATACTCTTGAACAAGTCTCGAATTACTCAATTTGTGAGTTAAGAAATTGGCATGATTAAAAGTTGCCTATCAAAATATAGTCAGAAATTTTATTAGATAATTATCTTAATCGTACATAATTTTCTAAACTAATCGAGGTAGGTAATTTACTTTAGAGTTTCATTTTGCTTGCGAAATAAACAATATATAAATACATTATGCGGGATTAGGCATTTTAAAAATAGAGAAAACTTTGGCTTGTTTTTACTAAGAGCCATAATTTTAATTTTGCTTGGGGCCACAAAAATGTCAGGACCGGCCCTGACCCAAAACAAATAGATGCCCCTATCAGTAGCCTTGAGTTGAGATCAATGTTGTTACGATTTATTAATTTACTGGGTAACAACATGTACACTTGGCTAGTTTTATCTAGTATGTAAAGAGTTCTTTAAATGACTGAACATTATCGTAATCTTCCTACTTTCAGGAAAAAAAATTGTAATCTTTCTATGTTCATCATTGATAAGGTTGATATTTTTGAAAGACTCTCGAAATATTGAGAGTCTTGAAAGAGGAAAATAGCTCATGAACTTGCTTATGATTAAAACAACCATTCACTATAACTAAAGGGTTCATGTAAGCTATATAAATTATCCCTTGAAAATTTGTGTGTGCTTCATAAGGTTGTTTTCCATTACTTTTGTTCTTCAAGAACAAGAGAGAGACAATAAGACTTTGTTTGGGGATCGCAAAGCACGTGTTGATAATAATCTTTGTAGACAGTTACAAAACTCGTATCTAGGTTAATCATAATCCTTGTTTGTTCTACAGTCCTTCTCTTCTAATATAAGGTCATGCAAGGATTGTTGATCATAAACCTTAAATTTGATAGATTTTAATCTAAGATCGTATATCGACACTAGTTGGTTGAAATATGAAAACAATTTAATTTGTGTTTTTAGTTTGCAATTTTTATCTTTGTTGTTTTTAGGGTCTATGGACAATTCTTCGTTGTTTTGGGCGATCTTTTCTTCGTCTTTTTGGACGATTTTCTCTTCGCTTTAATAGTGATTATTTCAGATCTCCATGGTGTTCCTTGGATTGTTATTCTCGATTCATCAAGAACATCAATGATTCTGCTCGGCATCGCTTGGATCTACGAGATTTTGGCAAAATACTCCATTTTATTTGGAGCATCTCTTATTGAAGAAGATAATAATTTTAAACGGTCAGAGTTAATTCCGGTTTATACCATCATTTATCACCACTACATCTCTAAAAATTGGATGTCTTTGAGGTTCATGGCTCTTTCTCTTCGCGATTTACTTGCAATTGGTGCCGTCATCTGTATTTGGGTTTCGATTATCTTATATTTTGGTGTTTTTGATAATCTTGTAAGCAATCATCATTTTGGTTTGAATCAATTGAAATGTGATTTCCACAAAAAAAAATGTTTAAAACAAACACAAGATTTCTAAAACCTTGATTCATATCTAAAGGGAAATCAAACATGTGTTTTGTGAAATCAGTATATCAAAAAGTCTTCACTGAAGTTGAAGCAACTCTTAGGCTGTAACAAACATCAGCTAACGGAATCAAATGCATGGAATCTTGCGAGGTTCAATAGATGTAAGGAGCACGACTGCAACTAAATTGTTTGAACCGTGAATTATGTCTCAACTACATTCTCATCCAAACTCGAATAGTAGGTTAGCGTTTGTAGCAGTTCAATATAATACATTGCTTAAGCTGGACGAGGTCACAGGGTTTTTCTGCAGTTGCAGTTGTCCCCATTAACAAAATTTTATTTTTCTTATATTACTTTTTACTTTTGCATTGTTTATTGATATAATTAAAGTAAAATCAAGTGATTCGATAATCAACCTGTACAAGGCAATGATCTTTTGAAGATCTACTTGTTGATAGTATTAGGTTTTGTCTTATGGGTCCGAATAAAAAAGTTGGTGGTGTACTTGGTTCCCTCTCCTTTTCAGGAACCGTGCACAATGATGATGGTTCATAGTGAACAAAGTTTGTCTTAAAAACTATGTTAGTTTTCAAACCACTTAAAATTAACGAAATCAGGCAACAAGGGTTTGCAAACCTTGGTAGTTCGTGAAAGTCATGCCACAAGGGTTTGCAAACCTTTTCATTTCAGGAAATTCATATGGAAAGGGTTCACAAACCTACCTAAATTTGGAACTCAGATGTACATGGTTTGCAAACCGGGTTTGCGAACCTATACAGTATGCGAAACTCAGACTGACTTTGGTAAAACATATAAGTATGTTTACCTATCGCCAAGCAGTTCTTTTCCTCATATAAGTGATCCGACACATTCCCAATAGCCATATGCAATATGCATTGTTGTTTGAAATTTTCAAATGATCAACTTGAAACAAATATAGTTCTTTGAACGATTAATTGTTTTTAATTGATACTGTTAAGAATCTACTCCCTCCGTTTCTAAAAAATAGGCTCGTTTGGTTTTCACAAAAATTAAGAAAACTAATCATTGGAGCCACTTTTCCATGTTTTTTTCCTAATATATCCTTTGGTCCCCACTCATTTGTTATTAGAGAAAGAGGAGAGAGAAGTGGTCCCCCTTTTGTATTAGGAGAGAAAATGGAAAGAGAGAAGTGGTCCCTCTATGGGTATAGTAGTAAAATCATAACATTTGACTTTCCACATATGGAAACAAGCCTATTTTTTTGACATACCCAAAAAAAGAAACCTGCCTATTTTTTAGAAACGGAGGGATATAACATTTGTTCCCTGAATACTATTTCGAGAGTTTAACCAAGACAAGCTTGAAATTTAAATTTCTGCTTTGCGATATAAAATCTACTAAAGTCATACGACATAGTCTCCAAAGATAGAACGACAAATGTTTTGAGTAATTAAGATTATTCAGTGTTCATATACCTCTACAAATGCCTTCATTTGTTCTTCAGTCTTCAATCTTCGAGGGTTATTCCGTGATCTCTGATTCTCAACTACCATACTCAAATCATAATCTGAAACTTGTCTTTAGTAGACTAAAAATCAAGATATAGTTTTGTACATCTAATATTGACAACAAGCTTGAGATAGCAAACTTGCGAGTTCGACCGATCAATGCTCTAACACATATAAAATATAATAATAACTCAAGTTGACATGAAACTTGTGCAAGACCTATTGATGGATGGAAAAGGGACAAGTAGGTGGATAACCCACTTGTTTTCATTTTTTACTTCAAATTTGCTTTGTTTTTTTGGAAGTTTCTTCTTGCATGAGGGCAAATGTGCATGATAAAGCTGATATTTTTGTTATGTATGGGGTTAAGAATTAAATTCATATCATAGATTTTATTTGACCCCACCAAAGGAAGTTGGCTTTGTTAATGGGGAGACTTAATATTCACATGGTATCATGTGTTGCATCACTATGTGAATATTTGTATCAGTCCGTTGTAGGGCGACCTAACGTATGATCTGAGATCTATAACGTTATCCAAAATTTGATATTATTACCTTTATATTTTCTCCATTCCCCCCAATGATATTACTTAATTTATTAGGGAAGACTAGATAACTAATAGACTAGGATAATATCCCACTCAACAACAACAACATAAGAAGTTGATAAAAGAGGAACATCAAAGTTTATTTTCAATTAAAAAGAAGGGGAACCACCAATTCCAATTTGTAATTTATAAAGTGTCTCTGTTAAAATTCCTAACAACTAGTTAAAGTGCTAAGTGGTAAACTACCTCAAATGTAGAATGTACTAAAAGCCCCTGAATTGGTTGAGTTGAACCGAGTTGAACGTATCTTCTTGGTGGGGATGGTAAATGATTCAATGATCCTGAACAGCGCTCAACGAACCTAAAAAGTGTTGTAGAAGGTCGATGCCGATGAAAAATCCCAAGACACTTGGGAATGATGAATTCATTTTGAGAAATGATACAACGAACCAGAAAACGATGTAACATCCTGAACCGGGCTCGGGAGTTTGATCAAAAGTATTGAAACTCCTCGGCGGAGAGGAAATTTTTTGTTAGATTTTTTTTTTAATTGAAGAGGAAAGATTAGATATATTAAATAAAAACTTCAATAGTGTTTATAATTCCAAATCACAAGCCAAAATTCAAACTAATTTCCAATGAATTTTTTCCACCCAAAAAGAACCTCGATGGAAATGCCCTAAAAAAACCTCTAAACTAGAACACCGTAGGCTAATAATGGTCTTAATACAATGAATTAGCTCTTAGTTAGTCTTTGATCTTTTTCCTATTGCGTTTTTGTTCTGTTATTTTCCAAATAATGCAACAAATGACATAAGGTTAAAATCTCCAAGTATCATTATATTGTCTGTCATTTTTTAAGCCACCAAACCATGAAATCAGTTTGAATATAATCCAAAAAAAAAGAAACCTTTAACCTTAAAACCGTTAAGAAAAAACACTAAATTTCATTAAGAAAGAAATACAACAAAAGAATAAGTGTTCTACGATGTTATCCTCCAAGTTACTAAATTCACAATTCGCATTGTCTACCTAGATCTTTTGTTCTCGAAGCATTTTCATAGCGGGCAGAGAATCAAGACTAGCTTGCCAAAGCATAAAACCACATTTGGCAGAATATCTTTAACTAGAGCATTCAATTGACACCCAATTATCCAGAACCGAACAGGATCCGGTTGATTCAGGTCCGGTTCCGGGTCTCAAAATTGTACCTATTAGGGTTTATCCGATTTCCACCCGAAAACTTACGGGGTCCAGTCAGGGTATCCCCAGCGGGTATCCGTGTATATTGGGTACCCGTTTATTTTATTAGTATTCTAGCAAAATTGAAAGGATTTGTCTAGTTTTGACTTTAATTTGGTCTCGTGTTCCATTGTGACTTATCATTAATTTTTATTTAGAACATTAGTAAGAAAATAATAAATAAACTCGTATAAAAATAATTTGAATACAAGCAAAAAAAAAAAGGATAACTGATAGTTTTTCAATACCCAACGTGTACCTGGGTTTCTTAACGGGTCCAGTTTTAGGCCCACAAATTTAGGAACCGGACCCGACTTTTACTAATGCGAGTTGCAGGTGCAGTCAAATTACCGATTTTAAATCTACTTAATTAATAAATAATATAATGGAAATCAAATTCGTTCCCAGGAAGAGCAGGGAGTTTTAGTTGTCAAAGTGTCACAAAGAGGAACTTGTTTTGAGTTTTAAAACAATCAAACAGAGTAATTAAAAGATTAAGTTGTGAGTATTGAAGTCCATGGGCCTAATGAATCTTGAAAACCGGCTTGCAAGATTAGGGTTGCTCAAGTATTATAAACCGTAGGATCGTACATAACCCATACAATGTATGACTAATCTCAACAGTAAGCAATAGAGAAAGAGATGATCGAGGAATCCTTCTTTGTTACCAAACCTTCAATGAGATATTATGCATATATACTCATTACTAATCATATATTATCACCAACCTTGGAATAACAACAAAATTAGTGATATCCTCAAAATCCCTTATGTCATTGGATACAGAAGTTTTCGACTACCAGATTTTATTCGTCTAAACCACATGGTATTAGATTACTCAATGTGTAGTTTTTCCGAATGGTTAATGCTTTATGAATTTATTGGTTGATCCTACTAGTTAGATTCTTAGATCAAGGTCCACTTTTTAGTGTTGTTCATACACACAATCGCTCCACAGAATCCCTCTGCAAGGTTTCGTGTTCTCTACTCGTGTAAAAGTTATTTGACAATTACTTATCTCCTAACTCAATACTCACATTAGATAAATCAATAAGCAATTCCGTTAGCCACCTAAACAATCTATCAATCAATCATCAACATTCATAATCGTATAAACAAGCGATAATCATATGGAGAACTTTAAAATAGATTAATATAATAAATCAAATCTTGTCTAGAACTTAGAATTCATCCTCAATCAATTGGATATTTAGCTACTCGTGGATGTAGTAGTATCCATATTATACATATGAGAAAAGTGAAGAAATATCGCTATGATTGATGAGAGCCGCTCCAAAACCCTAGCTTTTGCTCAGTTGTGTTGTTTTTCCTCTCCAAGCTTGAAAAGTAATGTAAAAGATGTCTTCTTATTGTTGTAGAAGTCCTCTTATATAGTAATCACGAGATCTAGGTCTTAGAATCCTTCCGAGGCCGAGTTTCCTTGATTTGGAAGTCAAAATACGTCAAAAGGTCCCAATAACTTTGTCTCAGTCGGCATAGATGATTGATTTCCAGTGATCAATGTTGATGTTAGGGCTCAATATAACTCAACTCTCTCTCCCAAAACTTGTTACAGTGGGCGTTGTCGATTTCCTATGAGCAATGCCGACTGTAGGGGTCTAAAATACACCTTTCCTATCCCAAATACTGTCACAGTCGGTATTGTTAGTAGCAATGCCAATTGTAGTGTTGTAGATCGTCGTTTTGCGTCTTAACTGTTTTTCCCGTAACTCCTTCGTTCAAACTCGGAATAACCTCATTCGTTCTTCGTCGTTCACTTTGTAATTTTGTTTTCTTCAAAATGGTGTTAAGAACTCCTGGATTTGAGTGAGTTGAGTTTGGTGATTGGATCTTCTCATGTTTTTGAGCATTTTTTGTTCCATTTCGTCATACTTCTTTCACTTCTCTTTGACTTGAACACTTAGATACTTAGAGTACTTCACTTCTTAGCTCTTTTATATTCATTGTCACTCCTTTTGAGATGATTCACCTAATAAACACAAAATAAAAGAAAGGAAAAGTAATAACAACATAATATGCAAGAATTATAACTAAAACAAGTATGAAATGGACTCTAAAATCATATAAATTATGCACTTATCAGGTACCCGGAGGACCAGGACCCATTGACGATCCTATCTTTAACCCACCAAATTTCACTGAGTTTCCCGCAGAATTGAATAGCATATATTAAAATATGGGCATTAATGCAAATTCATGTTGGTGGTATTTCAATATCCCGTGATAGATTGACTTAGTCAACAATGCAATGACCAATACTATGGGGGCTGGCAGAATCACTAACTACGGGCAAAGTAGTTCGGTTCGCAGACCAACCGGTAGGAGAGCGAGGAACAATGAGTTCAGACTTGGAACTCGTTAAAGCTCGGCCTAATACTTGGATATACCATAAAAACTCCATATATTAATAGTCTTGAGACTTCACCGTATTATTAATATATGGAGTTTATTAATATAGGGAGGTATTTAAATTTTTTTTTTTTTTTTGCTAATTCAAAATAAGTTAATGATATTGGATAATGTGTATACATATTTTCTGTCTCTACACAAATATATATATCTATGTATGAACTTATAAGACCTTAAAGAATATTCAATACTTTTCTAGCCAATTCAATGTATGTAAAAAATATTTTGAAACGAATTGAAGAACATGTTTTGGGAACATCAAAGATATTCGTTCTTAATGGAATTGTAAATGAAGTTGTTTTAACCGAAGAATAAATCATCGATGGAATTAGATAAGAAGTGGAGGGAGATAATTCGATGATGATAGTACGGAGATACTAAAAGCTTCACGCCAAAAAGCTTTAAACATGCTAAAAAAGTTGGAAATGTTTTGACTTCAACAAGAAGGTGTCAATAGTAATGAGATATTACACATCCTCAAATTAAAAGATGCGATGACAATTCAACAAGTTACATCCTTGTCTAAAACAACAATAGATAAATATTTTATTTTACCTTATATTTTGATGTAACAAGATCTATAAAGTTTCCAATATAATGTCAATTATATTAATATATGGAGGTAAATTCCTTATAGTGTGACTAAAAAAATCCATTAATATTAAAATGTGGAGGTTATTACTGTTTATAACCGGCCCAGGTTGGGACTATGATTTTTTATTAATATACTAGTGGATTGCCCGTGCCATAATGACACGGGGCGGAAGGGGTGCTTGTGTTATACTACTATGGCTAATTCCTTCTTTCTGTATCGGGTCATTCACCAAATTATTTTTTTAAAAGGAATATATTCGCCATAATGGCACGACGTTATTATAAAAACTTAACATTATGACGGGATATGTTTTTTTTTGTGGTGAATCTGGTGATGGTACTGATCATGACGTTGGTATAAAATTGATGCAAATAACATTGTCAATCCTTTATATATGCATTGTTAGTGCAAATACCATGATGGCACAATATGGATATAATGGCGATGATGCTAGTGGTGGGCTGGTGGCGGTTCTGTTGAAGAAAGCGGTGCTGGTGCATCGGGGTCGGCATTCACCAAAATGGCACGGCGTTGTTATAGAAAAATTGCAGATTTGATGGGTGTTTATTTTGTTGGCAGTGGCAATATGAGACCAGATACTAACCTTAGGTTAGAAAGTTAGAGCCAATAAGCTGCGCTGCGCACTCTACTTTATGGTAAACATAGACCACTTAGTTCCGCTAGAGTCTAGACACGTGTCTTTGTCAGGACGCGTGGGCGAGGTGTTGATATAATACTCGGATAAAAATCAAGGTTAGGTTTATCACTTTAAAGGTAAATTCCCTTTCCTCTTTCACATTTGCAGCCGCACACTACCACCGGTACCGTCACTTCCCCATTTCTTATGTTAACTTCATCTCCCACTCCGTGACTCTGCCAACGGCAGTAACTTGTTCTTTGCAATCTCTGTTTTTCAAAATTTTACACAGCCTCACATCACCACAGAGCCTCATGTTCTGTCTCTTTTGCAATATGTTCAATTGGAATTAGATTTATGTATTTGATTAGTAGTTAGTTATTTTGTATACGGTTGGATTGGATTGATTTTGGTTCGACTTATTTTTGAGCTGGATTCGGTAATTATGGTAAGCAATTCGACGAAATAATTAGGAAACTGCCGCCGAAACTTGATATCTTGACGAAATAATTAGCCATCTGTGTTGAACCAAAAGTGGTGAGTTGAAAATATGGAAGGGCTGAATTGAAGAAGGTTGAGGAGAGTGGTGGTGGAGGAGGAGGAAAAATCAGATGGTTTCAGAAATATTATGCAAGTAACCCTCGTGCTTAAAAAATTCACCAGAATTCTCGTGATGGCGTAGGAAAAACTATAAGTTCACGGAGGGACATCTTAGATTGAAAAAATAGAGCATAACTCGTCACTTTTACGGTCGTACTCTTTTAATTTCTGGGTTATTACGATTTCCTACGAACAAAATGGAAACATGGAGGGGCGATTTGGTCAGAAAAAAACGACCGCCAAAATTTCTGTCACTAACACCAAACAAATCATTTTGTTTTATATTATAGATAGAGTTTATTAATATACGGAGTATCAATATATGAAATTTTTAATGTATTTATTAGAGTTTTGATGATAGATATATACATTGAGACTAACATCAAAACTAGGAAAAATCGGTTGTGCTAATCACAACTCGGAAACATTAAACTTGGAACTTGCCAAAACTCGAAAAATCGAATTTCGGATTTGGAACTCACCAAAACTCAGAATCAGAGACGAATAGAATATTGTCTCGCCAAATTAACGAGTACTTGCTTGGAAATCGGACTTGGAAAGCAATTTTAACAACTCTGTTTTTTAGGGGTACTTTATACATTCTTAAAAAGACAAAGAAACTGTATACATTACTAGTAGAAATTCGAGTATTTTAAACAAATACCCTTAAAAGGAACGATAATGCTACATGTACCATGAAATGGTACTTCGGTTTGCATCGTGTGAGATAAAAAGGTGGCCCCACTTGAATCCTTTCTAATAAAAGGTGGCCCCACTTGAATCCTTTCTAATCCCTATGCAGAGAAGCGCTGCTGAAACCACACGATCCCCTCTCGAGACACATTGCCGGAGAAAAGCTGGGTGTGTCTATCATCACCCTAAAAAGAAAAAGAAATTATATACAGTAACCCGAAAATGGATCATTTGTCCAAATATTTTTAAAACATGGTTTAAATGGACGAGTAAAAATTATTATGGGGGAAATGAATACCAAAAAAATAACAAGAATGAAACTGGATTCATCCCGACTTAAACTTAAAAAATAGCAAAGATGAAACTGGATGCATCCTGATGTAAATTAAAAATAAGAGAAAGTATTTGAAAATTGGTAGGATGAAATTGTTTACATCCTGTCTATTTTTACATTTTTGTCCATTTAAACAATATCAAAATCTAAATGTCCTTCACCCAGGAATTATTGATTTTGGTCTTCTTAACCAATTTTGAGTAACCATTTAGACGGCGCGGTACATCAGCGCTCTTTCAGGTTCGCAACGGTTAGGTAGATTATATAGTCACACAATGCTCTTTCAGCTCACCAAGAGTCCACTGCGAGCCGAAAGTAGAGATTCTCGTTTCACCTTTCGGATAGCCCGTAGCGGCGTAGCTTTGGAATAGTAAAATGCGAGTGACTTTTAATTGACTGATTTCAGGGACAGAAACTGGTATACCTGAAAAAGGTACAGTAACGAATGAATCAACTTGTTACCCAAAGTTGCCGGTTGTTGTGCACTAGACTAGAGAGAGCATGAAAATGGAACGAAACTACCAGGCAATTGGGGAGTGTTGGTGGTTGACTAAGCGACAGAAAATCGACAGTTCATTTTTCTAATTGTCAGTGCCAAAATATTTATTTTCCATGATAAAAGTGTAATTATCTGGTTCGTCCTCAAGTCTGAGTCTCTGACCTAACCCTTTATTCATTGTATTTAATATTTGTAGCCATGGATGCTGACGTCTGTATAGATGTAAATATTCCTTCTTTAACTTGTTTTATCTTTTTGTAAATTTGCATCGTTTATTCTCAAGTTAACATATTCTTTTCTGGCTCGTCATCCTCGTGAAAATTACGTTCAACTAACCCAATAAAAGAATGAATAATCTGCCATCCTTTTGTAAGCGTGAGCAGACGGAGTAAATAGTGACAGGTAAAACAAAGGATCAAACTAAAATCTGGAGACTTCCGAAGGACGAAGTCAAGTAAGGCGATTCCCAACTACAAGTTTGGCAGCAAAATGAGCCGTGGATACACTACTATCTTTGCTATGGAAGCGAGAGATGTGGCAAGCTGTTCCTTCATTGCTTAGCTTACAAAATGGTGCATATCTTAACAAGACTTCCAGTGGCGTCAAGGATACCTTCAAAGTGGAATTTAGAGATTCAGAAGTCAATGCTCTGTGCAACTCCTTGTCCTTCAACTGTACATGAAACAAGATATAATTAAGCTGAGCCGAGTTAGGATGCCCAGTAACCTCTCAATTTCGAGTAAAGTAATAGGAAAGCAAATCCTAGCATTTCTCATGTTTTTGGTCTTGTTTTTTCTGCTGCCAGAAAAAATCTTTCAACGAATCTTCTTGACAACTACATTTATCTACATCCATTTGGATAATACACTTCTTCTTTCTCTTGAATTTGTCACATCCGGAATCCAAACTGGCAAACTTATCCACTAGAATTAATTTTAGGGGCCAAACCATTCACATTCACCAAACCCCACCCAAGGTCCTACAGTAGATTGAAATTCAGGGAACACAAGCTGTCCCAGTCTTGATACTCAAGCCTCTTCAAAAAATGGAAATATCCCTACCAAAAACATGCATTTCCTCACATGCATACCCTGCTCCAAAATAAATTTTTACTTTACTTAAAGGTTGTTGCTACTGAAGCAAATGTGGTAGATGAATCACCACGTTGGAAAGCCTAGAACCGTTTACCCTGCATAAGCATCACTGAAGAAAGAATAAGCGTTTCCGAAAGGCTTATACCCATTTGTGGATTTATAAATTTTATTGTCCTACAACACTTGTTACTTGTTAGAGACTAACTAAATTGAATCACGTTCAATAATTTAGATATCAGAGTGATTAACACATGATTTAAGAACCTAATTACACTTTTTAAATCTAATTCTTCAATGGGGGT
Organism: Papaver somniferum; assembly: GCF_003573695.1. Lineage (NCBI taxonomy): Eukaryota > Viridiplantae > Streptophyta > Magnoliopsida > Ranunculales > Papaveraceae > Papaver > Papaver somniferum. The sequence continues at coordinate 44,996,821 of NC_039365.1, forward strand.
GAGATTGTACTTGGACTTCACAGGTCAGACATCCACCCCCTACACACAGTTTAAGCGGCACATGCGTGATCCAGCTTTTGTAAGGTACTTTGGGTCACTGCTGCTCCACTAAATTGTTGTCTCATGAAGTGCTTTGCTGCCTTCTTTAACACTCTTCTGTGATAATAGCATAGATAAATACAAAACATGTTAAATTGTATAGGTTTTATTCTCCTGACACCTTGCCGTAACAGTTTTGTTGAGCCAGTAATGACACATCTTCAGGAGACAACATCAGTTGGCCGGCACTCAGGTAGTGTCGAGCCGCTCTCCCCCTGCAAACCATACCACAAGAACATAGATTAGGCAATTGTTTGGGAGTAAAGTCTTGCCTTGCTGGCCCGTTTTAAAGATCAATTCATTAAGTTGAACTCTATTTTTAATCAGGTCATACCAGAGTATGGATATTGATCTGTATTGTTGTGTGCTACGCCAATAAGATGGGGTCAAGATGATGAGAAGTTTCCAGAAAATGGTTACTTCTTACGACAAGTAGGTTCCTAGACAGAGACTCATATACCAAATAACATACTACCTCCGTTTCAGGAAAAGTAAAACTAATAAAATGAAGAATGTTTAGACACCTAATGTGGCCTACCTGCGTCGGTTCGTCGGTTTATCAATATTATTTGACAACCGAGAAGCTTCGGATTTGGAAATCTGGCAAAGGGAAGATACATAATCGCTGAATGCAGAACCTCTCAATGCCAACAACAGTCTTGAAGGAACCAAACCCTGAATTGTATTATTTAGATGCTCCTGTACTCCACTGTATCACCAAAAGATACCGATGACAGATTTATTAGAACCATGGAAAATGGTAAGTGAAAATGCACGCCAACTCTTGAAAATCTATATACACTTCAACATCACCATTGGTCATGTGGCCTAAAATAGATTGGCTTTTAGCTACAAAAAGGACCCTCAAAAATCATTTCTTTTAACAATTACCAAACAAAGAAAAAGAAGAAGAAACACCCCAAAAAACCTAAGAATGTCATATACCAAAAGGTCCAAAACACTATGGATGGCGAAACAGAGAAGCCGGTACCTTTTAGAAGAAATAACAGCTCTTAGTGGCCCATTCTCTGAACCTCTTCCAACACATGAAATCTGACTTGCGGTCAGGTCCTGTGTAAGGACCTTACCAAGTTCTGTTGTATTGGTTGTGCAGGCGAACATCTCCCATGCTAAATCTACCGTCTTCTTTAACCCAAAATTAGGTCCACACTTACGAGATTCCTTCGCAAAGTAGCCAAGGCCATGTTGCACTACTGTTGATGCCATCTCCAATTGCTTGTCAGACCAGTAGGCGGTGTCTGGTTCCACATTTGATACCATCGGCATCTCAATGAAGTCCTGCAAAAAAGTTCGTTCTCAGCATCATCTCATGATTAATAAATAAAAATGTACCAAAATATTTAGGAGGTTGACTCTCCGTACTATGGTTTGTCACCATCATCTCAAGACTCGTATTCGAGAAAGGGTCTTCAAAATCTTAACCATGTCAGTTTTGTTAATAAGATCCAAGCTTGAAAAGAATTCAGCCTTTGAAGAGGTTATAGTTCATGATGATGAATTTTCACAAGGATAACCTACGTGATTTCGGAACCCATTTGGAAAGTTGAGCCCTACTAATGTGTAATGTCTACTTGATCATAATGATGAAAAACTAATGGCCTTAAGTGAAACAAGAATACACTTTTGATCAGGTTGCATGTAGTTTCCGTGATCATGAGATCAGCCTAACCCTAAAATCAGTTGCATGTAGTTTCAGTGGTCACTTGAGCACAAACAAATATATTTGCAACACCGCATGGTAGAAACCATTAGGCCTGTAACACAAACTGAGAAAAACGTGGTGGTAATGGCAATATCCTTCAATATGGGGATCCTACTTACAAAATTCAAAAGTTATGCAGTGGAGCAGCAAATATATGTCGAAATGATTTTCGAAGTTATGTTTCAATTCCTATTAGGTTCAAATATTGTATATAAATTCATATTGACTTATAGGAAAGACTTTCATGGGAAGGAGATCCCACAATTCCCAGTTCCCATCACTAAAATTTGCCCGAATGCATCTCTATGCTGACCCCACGGGCATGCATGAATGTGTGATTATGTGCTTAGTGATTTTTGAATTTGAGATATTTAAAAGGTTTGAAGGCTCTTACACTTAAAAGAGGTTGACAGCAATCAAGCATCAGATCAGCTTCTGAGATTAGATCCGCCATCCCAGAAACAAGTGCTTGAAACTGAGAAGCTTCTTTCATTTCTGAGGTGACATGCGGCTTTAGATCTTCCCGACAACAACGTAACTTTTTCCATGCTTCTTCAACTGGATTAATCTCCTCCGGGCAACTATCCTCTTCAAATAAGGTTGAAGTCTTGTTAAAATCTGCACGACTACACTCATCCATCCCTTGATATCCTCTGATTGGACTCTCCCAGTGTTCAATATGTGTATCTCCTGTTTTCTCATCTTCATGAGCTGTTTCTGCGTCTCTATCATTGGCAGTTCTTACTATGGTATCAGAAATATTATCTGCATCTGGGTTGTTAGCATCCATGGAAAAACATGGAAATGAATTCGCACCATTCAGAGAAACTGCTCCGAAAGAAACAGAAGCCTCGCCGTAGCATACTGTATTGGAATTACACCCTACTCCGTTAAATTCAGTCTCTGCAACATAAGAAGATTCAGGCACACACGATACATCTACTGATTTAAATGTGTCACACATCTGTTGACTTTCTGTTTCAGAATATCTAAGCAAATTTAATTCTGATAGTTCTCCGTTGAAGTAGTGTTGCTGGCTTGTATATACGTCTACGGAAGTTTGGACAGGCGTTAGATCAGCTAGGTATTTACAAAAATCATCCCCTGGCATTTCATCATCAGGATAATTCGGCATTATATGTGAAGCTGCTGGAATATTTTCAGTGCATTCATCACCAGAAAGGGAAGAAAATACTGTACTTTGGCTTTTCTTTGCGTTATGCAGAGTAAATGCAACTGGGGATCCTGACGAATGGGAAAACTCAGCAACACCATTAAATTGAGTGGAAAAACCATTGCCTTCGTGCAAAGATCCGTTCATACTTAACATAGCTTGTTTTTTAGCCACAATACTATCCGTTTCATTGTCATAACCTATCTCACAGGCATCCTGCATTTTCTCAAGGCTAAGCTCTTCTTCCTCTACTATCTCTAGCAATGAGGTACTCTGTCTCGACGTAGTGAACAACTTGGTTATTTCCTTGTCCACTAATTCCGATAGTTGACAAGGAAAGCCCCAAGGTATTACCTTCGGTAGTACCCAATGCCATGCATCAAGGTCAAGTTGTAGCGGATAAGACAGCTGGAGTTCCCTTTCTGCATATTGGGAAATATAGCTTTTAATTAATTATATATATGATCTTATTCATTTAATTATACGAGAAAGATTAGTAATATTGAGATCGCAAATCCAAGCGGAGCCGCAGTAATTGTGGAATCCATCGTCCAAAAACTGTTTTTTGCTCAGCTGCTAATAAGAATATCATGTGGAAACCGCCATTTTTTTCTAAATCTAGAAAAGTTTGTCAGATAAAGGAACACCTAGGGAATTCAAAAACACTTCCAGCCCCCAAACCACTTCCACCATAGCATGTCGCTCATTCATTGGTTATACTTATACATGGCTTTCTTGTGGGACCCACCATTCCAAAAAGGGGTTTAAATTGTATTACACCTAATGGGGGGAAATTTTGGGGGTAGGAAGTGGGTTCACAAGGTCTTTGGAGGTTTTAGAACAGGCTGATTTTAATATATGCTGATCTACGTGGTGAGGATTTCTGTGCTAGCTCCAATTGTGTCATTTTATGAGAGGCTTAATAGCCTTTCTCATCAGTATACTAACCAAAATAGAAGGTAGAACCAACAACTAAATCCATAATTCTGTGCTTGGCAGTTGCTGGCACACCAGCAAATGTAAAAGGTAAAAGATCCATCTAAAGAGGCTCTTAGGGATCAAACTTGAAGATTCGTGCTTTTTGATGAAACTATTTAACTCAAGGGAACTTTCCTGACCTTTTTTATTTCTTATACCCTGGCACCAGAACTGAAGCAGCATAATGGTTTTCCGAATGTCACCTTCACAGCACCCAAGAAATCGCTCGAGTAACAACGTTGGAATGTCAGCATTTTCTGCCGTACAGATCTACAAGGAGAGAAACAACAATAGCTTCAGATATTTACGCATAAAAGTGTGGAGACTGGAGATTGAGAAAGGGTAAAGATGGAGGCACGTACCTTCTGTAAACATGTTAGAAGTTCCTCGCTTGATGGAACTTCGAAACGCACTTCTAGTCTATCCAACTGATAAGGCAGGACAGGATCCTGACCTAAAATTAATTACATCCAAGCACAGAAGATAAATGTTCAGATAGGCAGGATGCCAACAACACAGGTTTGGTGTATTAATTAAAACACACTTACTATTGCATGTGAGTATCATAGGACGCTTTGCTTTTTCTGCAAGTTGTTGTATTGTAGAGATTAAACCTCGATCTTCATCGAAAATAGTATCCACGTCCTCAAAGAGAATCAGACTCTTATTTGTAACCCGATTACAGATATTTAAGTTTTCCCTTTCTACTTCTACAATCTCTGGCTCTTCCAGGCATGTTTCTGAAATCACCTCAACAACATCGGTGTTCAGAGTATCTGAGGAGTTGCCATTCTGAACAGAGGAAAAAGACAAGAAATTCTTTATCTGTGAGCCTGCAGAATCCTCTGACGACCTATAGAAGCAATAAAAAGTATATGAGATCGGCAAAATAGTTCTTTGAACAATGAGCACAGTTTCGCAAGGCACAATTCCTAAGACTGGTATACATGGAGCTTGTTGAGTGAATACTATTGCTAAAGACACTCAAGCTAGAAAATGAGATATACAATTGAACATTAAAGAGAAATATGGTAAATTAACCAAGTCCAGACTGTCTTCGCGTTAATACTTTTCTCTTTCTGCTGTAACTTTTATTTTGTGCACACGTAGAAGAAGTTAACTACGAAGAATTCCTCAGAAGTTCTTTTTCTTGAGCAAGCAAAATGCGATACATTTGAAGATAGCACCAAACAAAACGAATACAAGATTAAAAAAAAAATCTCAAAATGAAACAGGGGTTGATCACTCCGTACATAAATTATCCCAACTAACAATGTCTGCAAACTTAAATTGTTCAAAAGCTTACTAACCCTAACCCTTGATCCAATTGAGAACAGCAGCCTTCAAGGAGTTGCTGGCTCCTCTTTTAGAAGCGGGAACCCTCTGGGATGGTCATGAATATTAGATCCTCAATTCAGCAGTACTTATTGAAAACCCTCTAGCAACCTGCTCTAGAGAGGAACTCAGTTCTCAGGAATGGGACTTTTGCACCTCAAACTTGGTAGAGTTAAGTTTTAGTTACAAATTTGGTATGACATAATGCTAAATGATGGTTTCAAGGAATATGTATTTTCCAGGCCACTTATACACGATCTAGCTTTTGGTATAAAAAGTATTCCCTAAAAGTTTTCAAATGTATGAGCTCCAATCTCCGTGACATTCCAACTTAAGACTCTTCTAGTTTCACACCCACTTCTCCTATTTAAAGTCTATTCTCAAGGCAAGTAGTCAACAGAAAACCAAGGCATTGCGGCCAAGATGTTAAGACATGATACCCAATAACTAGTGTGCGGCCCATCAAAGCAACCGTGCTAGCTTGTGTCATAGAGTCCAAAGGCCGATGCATTACTGTGTCACAAGTTCATCATTTAAGCTCAGTTTCCAACATCTAAAGATCCAGCAAACCCACAGCTCAGAGCTGACTTAGATCAAGAGAGGACGTAGAAAATAAGTTTATGATTTAGGTTATTAACTTGTTACTTTCAAAATTGTATTCCTAACAGTTAAACAGTGGATAGACAAAATTATTAGACGTGTTCAATGGAGAGGTAAACAACACTGATTACATTGTTCCAATGCTAACCAAAGAACTACGAGTACATGAAATGTTATAATTTCAAACTTAGTCTTTAGACTATGAGGAAAAATGAGAAATCTCTCCTACTGGGAACGAAAGCATGCAATCAACCAAATAAAGAAAATAACCCTCCTGATAAAAATATGAAATCACAATAAGCATGAGCATGAACTATAAACTACCGAACCAAGACGAGGTGCACAAATGTGTAATAGTTTTAAATATTGATGACAAAACCATTTTGAGAAACGATGTGACTCCATTGCTTCTCCAAATTTTTGTTTCACATGAGCTCCATTCCGCCAATCAGATGCGCTGACCTAGATTAAAAATGAGATTATTTACTTATCATATTTAAAAAAAATAAATCTTGGTCTTGTTTAATAAAAAAGGGAAAACCAAAAGGCGAGATAATTGACATGGTTAATGTTACTAGGACAACTTGATGTATATCAGTTAGGCTGAGTGTCCTAACTGTTATTCAGGAAAGATAAAAGGAATCAAAGATCGAAGAAAAATATATGTTGATTCGATATGGTGGGAGTTATAGATTAAGAGTCAGGTTTAACTCTTTAAACATAAGATGGGGGTCTCCAAGAAATTTTGTCTAGCTATCAAAATTCTGTAATTCAAAGAGGGAGATTGATCGGTTCCCAAAATTGCAAAGCAATTATCTATCCCTCCTTATTCTTACCCCAAGAAGAAAGAAAAAAACTGTTAATGAGCTAGAGCATGCCTTTTATGCAATTCACAAGAGCGTGAGCAAGTTATGCGGCACCAAATAAACAGGTCATAAAATGATTCACATAAAAATCCAAATTCCATATATCTCTGTAGTTATCTTCTTGTGGCCGAATGCAAATGTTTTTACTTTTTAGCTTCAAACTTTGGAGAACTGGTCTGAAATATTGGCCTAATAGCAATTAAGGTAACTTTTTGAGCGCTCAGAAATGCCATCTATTGGGATTGCAAGAGGAGATTGTGGACCTCCTTTTAACTCGGTTTACTGGTTCCAACAGTCCAAGGAGGGGAGTTCTCTAGAAAACTCTTAAGTCATCACAGGAAGGTTGGGGAGAACCATAAAAAACTAAGAAGGAAAGATAGAGGAAAAATCAGAAGTTCCATCTTTTGTTGTGCAGACACTATCCCATAAGTTATGATTTTTTTGGAAGCCAACTTAGACAAGGAAACAAAAAGACATCAAAAGTCGCAATTCTCGTTTGTCAAGTTCTTCTGAATTGAGCCCATCATTTGAACAGCTTATGGATGTTACCCTTGTCAAATAGTAGGACAGCATGAGAGGTAATTCTGCAAAACGTTGTGACCAACTCCACAACTTAATGATAGCCACCGGTTATGTGCTACAGGTTACAACTAACGTGTGTGCATATATAATGAAACCATAGCAGGACAGCGAAGCATAAGAGTAAAACAGAATATAAACATCATTGCCAAGTTATGGAGGTACCTCAATAACTTCAAACCCTTGTTCTTTGGCGCACGCATAGATAGCAGCAGATTTCCCACTCTACACCGAATCACAAAGCGAAAGGATTAGGATAAGCGATCTTATCTTATGTATAGCAAAAAATTTGAATGCTAGTATCCAAAAGTTTCGTGTAAAATTGTAGAAAATTAGAACAAGGTCAGATAAACATAATTGATAAGTCAAAATCTATGTTAAACATTCTTTTTCCTTGGTAAAGCTACTGAGATTTATAGCACAATACATAAATTTAAATTTCACGCATCGCGAAATAAAGCCTTCAAGCCATAAAGCTAAAGCCTACAGAGAAGAAACAGAGGATCATCATTTTTTCATCAAATAAAAGAGGAACGTACCCCAACTGGTCCAGTAACTAAAAGAACATTCTTAAGTCCTTCTTCATCAACACTTTCTGCGTCGGAATAGTTCTCGTCTGAGCTGCAATCGCTATCTAGAGTGATAACTTTATCATTAAGAGCAGAGTTCTTGTTGGTTTGAGGGCGTTTTTGACGCCAATACTGCAGCCACTCATTAAGAAACTTCACAGAGTCACCATTACCACACACCTGCACAATGACATTATCAAAGAAGAGTGTGAGCAAGTCATCTGATCTCAAATCACATTATAATTTATATACAAGAGAAATAATCAACGATAAAAGAAAAATAAATTTAAGCTATATGACCTCAGAAGCCTTTCGTGGTTGGTATTTGGTTGCCCATAAGCTACTATCAGGCTGACTACCAGTACAGATATTATATGATGGCATTCTGCAAACGAAGGAAGAACAGAGTAAAATTAGAATCCAATTAGTTTCATTGATGTCCCACAAGACAGATGATTCATACTTAGATGGAATCATGGATCTTGTTAACTAAGTCAAACTCTTAAGGCTACAAGCTGAAGAGAATGAAGCATACAACATCTCAAATATGACTCAATTCAAACTTCAAATATCCCTACAAGGGTATAAGCAATCACAGCTTTTGAATAAATTCTGTAAGTACTTTGGTCCTGACAAAAACTTGCCTCTCTTGAATAAAACTACCTCAACTTCCAATACTTTGTTGGTTAGCCTAATTCTTTGGTTAGACATTTCTCTAGCAAACTTTGAGATTCAAAACTTCCTAACATTCAAGTCACTGCCACGTATCACAATACTATCCATACACAAGTAACGTGTACAATACCCTACTGTTTATTCCATTAAAAAAACAAAATGTGAGAAACGACGAAACAAGGAACTCAGAAAATTATCAAGTCTTTTAAATTCTCAACTAGTAACCTCAAAAATGAATGTTCTTAGTTAATCTTTCTCTAATTTAATTAGGTGAAGCTATCCAATTTCAGTTACTAGGGTTTTTTCCACTTTCATTTTCAGTTTTTTTTTCCCTGTTGGTCTATCAAAAATGGGTTTGGCGATTTAGTGTTTCTATGAGGAACTGCACCCAAAAAGGGTACGGTCGGACTGAAATGGGAAGTGAAGGGGTATCTGCATACTGTAACTTTGAGCATGACCTTGTCTCCTGGGTGCTCTTTGTGAGTAGGGGGGTGATTAAAATCTACAAACACATAGATTATACACCAATAAGGCAATAACCAAGAGAATCTATATATAGCTAAGAACCAGAGAAAAGTTGAAAACTGGAGAAACTATAAAATGAAATTCAAACACAGATGATGCAGATTGTTCGCATATCAAGGGCTTGCCTACTGAAAGAAGCACAACCAGCTCATCAGATATCACGTGAGATCGTAAACGAAGCAATTTTTCCAGAAGAATACACGTACAAGAACTTACGGTCCAAGTAAGAGAAGCCTAACCTTTCCTGAGAAAACCCATCGTGATGCTCAACAAACGAGTTATTTATGGAATCTGTACATTCCACAGACAAATCAACTTCATTCCTCTCTTGAGCCTGCATTTCGCATGGACAGATGGACTATGACTTAATAAAAGTATGATGTACATTATACATTTGATGAAAAAAGAAGTGGAACAATAACGAGAAAAGGTAACAATTCTGCAAAAATTTGGCCCCAACTAATAGCACTGCACATGTTGTAATACCTTCAAACCAGCTGAAGTCGGAGTAGTTACCGGATACATAGAATTCATTTGTGCTTGATGACAGCATCGATTCAAAGACATATCATTCTTAGGTGGTGAGGTCTCAACGAAATTTGGAACCGTAAGAAAGTCATTAAATGATAAGGGCTTCACAGAGCCTTCAAAGACTGAAAAACTTGCGGTTTCTGGAGCATTATTGGAACTTATCAAGGCTTCATCACAAAATGACCACTTCGTCCAATTTAGTAAGACATCCTCCTGCGCCTGAAACAAAAGTCAATGTCAACCCACTATAGAAAGATAAATTGGTAACAGGAAATTAATTTCTCTTAAGACTAACATCTGACTCAGTTATAAGGTCATGTGAATAGGAAGCCAGAGATAATATACCTGTAGCTTCTCAAATACATGAATTGGAGGATGAAAATCATCTGGCAGAACCAAACACGACTTACTCTCCGGTTCAGTTGCCAACACAGTCTCTTGAGACCTTTTATCAAGTTTCCGTGCGGAAAAAAATGGATGAGTTTGTTTTCCGGCAAAAAGCTTTGCATTTTCCTGAATTACAGTCAGATATAGCATCTTAAAACTACGATAAATACAAGAAAAACTCAGAACTAGAAGGTGGCAAAAGCGAAAGGACAATGCACTCACCAGACAGAAGAAACTCTTTATCAATAAATATTATTAATAAGATTACTCAACACTTTTTGTACTTAAAGACAATTTAGGTTAACTACAGTACCCATTCTAAGCAAAACAAAGAGAAAATGAAGAGCACATGCAGTTTGACAGAATAACTGTGCTTGGTATTGTTGAGCAGATAGAAGTAACAGGACATACTATATAGTATGTTATGTAACTTGTAATGCTTACAAAAGATATCCAACTAAATACTGTCATGTTGAAAAGAAACATGCAAGACTAATCAGTGACTCTATGAATAAAACAGTTGAATGAACAAAATATTGACATCCTAGATTCAGAAATCCATGTATTGAAAGGCACAAGCCTGTTCATAATATAGTGGGTAAAGAGGCAAACCCTTTTCGTGATCAATAAGAGTATGCATACGAAATCCTAAAAAATAGGGGGAAAACACAGTGAACAACCAAAGCTTAACACATGAGTGAACTTTTAAGATATCCGAATATTTCTGTCTTGTTTTCTGTGTTGCTTTTACCTATGTCAAATGACCCAGCCTAACAGCCTCTAAAGAAAATATATCTGTTTTCCCAAAGGTGGGTTAATGAAAAGTTATTATGCCCCACTTGAGAAGGTTAAATGAGAAATTAGAACACCTGAATGGCATGCAAGCCTAGATATATAAAATTATATCAGCAAGAAACAAGAAAATGTAATCAGAAGAGAGAAAGTGTAAAATGTGAAACATTATCATGCCGAACGGAGACTAACCTCAGCAGCTAATTTTGCCTCCAACCTTAGATCAATAACTGGTACTTCAGCGTGCTCAGTTTGACCCTCTGCAGCATCCGATGGGCATTTAGTCATTAGCTGTCGACGGCATTTTCCCTTGGAGCTACCAGGTGTTATGACCTTACAAGGGGAAGCATCCCCCTGCAACTTCTCCTTTGCCCGCCTATTGCTCTTTTTACCTTTCAAAGGAGCACCATAGAGTGAAATACTATGAGTTTCTTAACGTAATATGGAGAGCATTAGTCTACCAGAAAAAGAAACGATCCTTATAAAAACAAAACTGAACTGCAAAAGTAGTGTGAAGCAAGTAACCCAATGAGCTACGAGCCTATGCACATCTACTACAGAGATTTAACATGAAAAGTCAGTTTGTTATCATGTATTTCACCATACTATGAGTGGTTAAGATGAACAAGAACGGTTTGAGATTCATCAATGACCTACACTTCTGTGTCAATTTCTTGGCCATATTCAGCAAACATCTTTGCAAATTCAGCTAAAATTTTATCGTCAAACTTCTAAGAAAGCATGCAGCATAAACCGGCCCATTATATTCACTCACCAGCAGCTAGTGGAGAGCTCCCGTCTTCTGCTGTGCCAGCAGCTGCAGCCTCCTTTCCTGAATCAGGAGCCTGTGAATCAAGTTTGACACAGATCAATGCACAGCTGCATGTAGAACAATGAGAATAACAGCATTTTCAGACTACACAGACCGACATAGAGGACAGCTTGATTGCTTCCAATAACAGTCTTCGCATCGCAACAGAGAACATAAGAACAGTAACATATATAGAGTAAGGTAATGTTGTCAAATAAAGTTGCTACAACAGCACCCCTCTGAAGTATACCAGGTTAATAAACCTAAATTAGGCACTTCTTCCACGGGCAATAACAATGTTACACGAACTCCATAAACTGAGGTTTTCCACTAACCGTTTCAACCCTATATTCACTCTATTACATTTGGTATTCATGATATCCCTCCCTTTAGCACCTTCCCAAAATATGATATCTCAGTGGTATCACTTCAATATCCATAATACCACATGTACTCCTAGTTTCCAAAGTAGCAAACCAATTTTTTTATTTCTTTCACATTGTCTACTGATATCAATTCGCTGCAATATGTATAATCCGGAGATTCTCATATGCAATTCAGTTTATCTCCCCAAACACGTGCACTCATTAAAATATACTAAACCCGATTGAACAGTGGCTTCCAGTACATTACAAAGATAAAACAGCTACGTTTACTTTCCTTATTTCTAATTTAGCTCAGTTAGTAGAAAAGAAGGGAAATCAGCCGCATGCAATATACATAAATTAATAAAAAGCTACCATCAGTACACTAATTTCAGCTAAGGATTATCAATCAGATACACTCAAGGAGAGAAACAAACCCTAATATAAAAAAAAAATGCCCATCAATCACTCAATATGAAATTTCCAACCCTAGATAATAGATATTATCAAAATTGCATTCAATTTGAGCAGAATTGAAACAAAACAACCAAAATTTCAAACCCTGAGTAACAAAAAATACTTACTTTCTTCTTCGGAGTAGTTTTTTTGGCACTTCCTCCTCCTTTCCCCTTTCTCTTCCTCTTACCATTTGGACTACTACAATCACCTATTTCCTTTAGATCTTCATGGGTCTCTTGACTTAACGGGACATTGATTTCATTAACTTGAGGTTTATGTGAAAAAAGTGTCGACTGAACAAGTTTACGACGAGGGGGGTTTTTTCTCTGAGAATGTGGGGTGGAATTGTCTTTCACCTCCATAATTACAGCAGCTGCGTCTTCGTTGGTCGGCTCCTCCATTGATAGATCTAGAGAAATGGGAGGGATTTTGGTTGTTAGGGTTTGGATGGATTTTGGGAATGCCTATCATATATGTTTGAAATAGTGCTTGAGCTGAGATGAAAAACCTGATCGGGATATAGATGGAGGGAACTTCGGGCGGGAAAATATTGGGATCGCCCGGATGGGTATATCAAGATGGCTTTTTGTGATATTTTCTTAAGGGGTTGTTTTATTTTGACATTTTTTTTTCCTGGTGAGATTGGGGTATACCCAAATTTAAATGGACATGGGCCCCTATTAAGGGGAGGTCAAAACAGGATGAAGTTACTTTAGTACCGCTACACCAATTAACCTAAAATTAAACCTTAAACTTAAAAACTAAAAAACGTTTAATTTTTTTCTAATTTATCTTCTCTAATCACTCTCCTCTTCTCCTTCCTTCATCTTATTCCATCAATCAAAAATCAACAAAAAATTTCAATTTTGATATTCTACTAAAAATGGTTCGATCCAGTAGCAAGAGAGATTCAACAGGTAACATGAGAAGATCCAAATCAGAGGGAAAAGGTAAGGAAAAAGTTGGAACTAGCAAACCCGAAAATCCAATACCTGAGAATGTTGAAAAAAAAACCTCCACCGGTGAAAAGAAGACTGTAAGTGATTTCTAAACTCAACCCATTATTTTGATGTGTTATATGATTGTTATATTAGGTTAGAAATTGAAAATTATGATTTTCAGGGTTTTTCGTCAGCAAGGTCGATAATTTAAAACCACGCCGACTGTTGGTATTTTGTAAGAGCCGGCATGGTCTCAGGATAAATAACTTGCCGACTTTTCATAATAGCCATGGCGATTGTTGGACAATAACCAGGGCCCGCAGGGTATAATAACAAACCCTGCCGACTTACATATGGTCGGCATTGTCTTAGACTTGTACCATGCCGACTTTAGGTCACAGAAACCTTAATTTCTTAAGTTAACCGTCGGCATCTTTCTTATATAGGACCTTACCGACTCTGTGTTGCTCGGCTTGGTATATGATTACAACCATGCCGAGTAAGTATTAGTCGGTAATGTATATATCTCGACCTTGCCGACCATATGACCAGAACCATCTTTCAGTGTGTAAAAATTTCATATCTTTTATTTAGTGCATTGTTTAGGTTCCCAGAGGGAAAAAAAGAAGATCTACCTTGTACAGTAACTGCAGAAGAGCTATTAGAATTTATTGACGGAATTTATCCCAATTTAGAAGATCCTAAAGATGAAACTGAAGAGAATTGCCCTGTAAGAAAGTTACTTCTGATGGGTAAGAAAGATCCAGAAGAATTCCTAAGGTTTATGCACAGTCCTAGCAATCCCCTCAATTATGTTGAATGCACATTATCAGAGGAGGAAGAATAGGAGGTTGATCCAAGAACATTTTTCAGGACATGTGACTTTTCTGGAGTGAACCCCTATTACAATGAGATCGGTGACTACATAGGTCCAGATAAGGGAAAAGCAAAAGCTGATGCTGGTGCAAAAGCTAGTGATGGTGAAAAAGCTAGTGATGGGGAGGAAGATAACAACAATGAGAAGGATCCATGAAGTTCTTAAACTTTATTATGTTTCACTTGGTTTAGAAACTTAGATTGTGGTTTGAACTCTTACATTATGTTTGTTTTGAACTCTTAGATTGTGGTTTTAGACTTGTTAAATTTGTGTTAATTTTCAGTTTCAGTTGCTTTAGAACATATTCTTTTTTTGTGCAGTTTTAGACAATATTCGATGTATCGTCGGCATGGTGTGTAAACTCTGCCTTGCCGACCATCCCAGGCTTTATATGCCACAATGCTGTCAGGGAGTGGTGGTCGGCATGGTTTGAAATCTCGACCTTGCCGACTTAAATGTTAGTTGCACTTTTTAGGTACAAAGTACAACCCATTGAATGCTCAACGGCTAGAAATTTCAAAATCAAGATATTAGGTGTGTTGTTATTATAAAAGCATTCTCAACTTCATCTTCAACCTTGCATAAAGAATGGAAGTTTCAAGTGCAACACAACCAAATGTTTGTAGTCTTTGTACACTAAGTGGTCATTTTGCAAATGATTGTCCCTTTGAAGGAATCAAATGCACTATTGAAGGTTGTAAGGGATTCTTATTTCTCATGAAATCTGCAGTAGGAGACGTATATCAGACGTATGCTTCAAAATGCACCTGCTGTGGGTTTTTCTATTGGATAGATGAGCGCCTAGCTCCGTATCAAGATGAAGTTGCTAAAATCAACCTTCTACCATGTACAAATCCATATTGCGATGGTAAGATGAAGCTAATTACCTCTCCTAAGAAATTGTATACCGGAAAAAGATATTATCTATGTCCCAAATGTGTTAGGGTTAAGTTTTTAACGTTTGTATGCTTTAAATAAGGTTTGTGCGCTCTAATTAAGTTTTATAGGGTTTGTATTCGATGTATAGTCGGCATTTGTTGATGGTGGTTTTTAGCTTAGGGTTAAAATCGTAAAACTTTAGTCAAACAGTGACGTCACACTTGAGTAATAATGTCGCCACTAGCACATTTATTGAAACATTCAACATGTCTGCGTAAAATTACGGGGGTACCTTTTTTATGTATATGCCATGCTCCACGGCAAGGCCCTCAGTACTGACTGGCATCATCTCTACACATGTCAGCCACGCATGCTAGCCAAACGTGCCAATCGCATGCTATGCCATCCACATATCCGCGCCAAAGGCATGCCGACCATGCCAGCTGCACCACCGTGCCAATGGCCTTCCGTGCCTGCCACATCTCCGCGCCAAAGGCATGCCAGCCGCACCACCGTGCCAATGGCATGCCATGCCAGACACATCTCCGCGCCAAAGGCATGCCAACCATGCCAGCCGCACCACCGTGCCAATGGCATGAAATGCCAGCCACGTCTCCTCGCCAAAGGTATGCCAACCATGCCAGCCGCACCACCGTGCCAATGGCATGCCATGCCAGCCACATCTCCGCGCCAAAGGCTTGCCAACCATGCCAGCCGCACCACCGTGCCAATGGCATGCCATGCCAGCCACGTCTCCGCGCCAAAGGCATGCCAACCATGCCAGCCGCACCACCGTGCCAATGGCATGCTATGCCAGCCACATCTCCGCCCCCAAAGGCATGCCGACCATGCCAACCACACCTCCGCACCAAAGCCATGCGGGCCATGCCTCCATGTCGCTGGCCGCCAAACGAAGGGTTGCAAAAATCAACGACCACCCTTCCTTCTGAGATATAAATCTCAGCCGTCCAAGTTCACCACCAAATGCGTGGCAACTTTTGTCCCAATGCCAACCCTAATTTTGGTCGCGCCTAAACTATGCCAAAACCCTGATTTTGGCCACGCCTAAGACTATGCCAAAATCCTAGCTTGGCCACGCCTAAACTATGCCAAAGCCATGTCGCTGGTTGCCAAATGAAGGTTTGCAACAATCAATGGCCACCCTTCCTTATGAGATACAAATCTCAGCCGTCCAAGTTCGCCACCAAATGCGTGGCAACTTTTGGCCCAATGCCAAGCCCTAATTTTGGCCACGCCTAAACCATGTCAAAACCCTAATTTTGGCTGAGCCTAAGACTATGCCAAAATCCTAGCTTGGCCGCGCCTAAACTATGCCAAAGCCATGGCTCCATGCCGCTGGTTGCCAAACGAAGGGTTGCAACAATCAACGACCACCCTTCCTTCTGAGATACAAATCTCAGCCGTCCAAGTTCGCCATCAAACGCGTGGCAACTTTTGGCCCAATGCCAAGCCCTAATTTTGGCCGCGCCTAAACTATGCCAAAACCCTAATTTTGGCCGCGCCTAAGACTATGCCAAAATCCTAGCTTGGCCGTGCCTAAACTATCCCAAAGCCATGCCGGCCATGCCTCCATCCCCCTGGCTGCCAAATGAAGGGTTGCAACAATCACCGGCCACCCTTCCTTCTGAGATACAAATCTCAGCCGTCCAAGTTCTCCACCAAACAAGTGGCAACTTTTGGCCCAATGCCAAGCCCTAATTTTGGCCACGCCTAAACCATGCCAAAACCCTAATTTTGGCCGAGCCTAAGACTATGCCAAAATCCTAGCTTGGCCGCGCCTAAACCATGCCAAAGCCATGCCAGCCATGCGTCCATGCCGCTGGTTTCCAAACGAAGGGTTGCAACAACCAACGACCACCCTTCCTTCTGAGATACAAATCTCGGCCATCCAAGTTCTCCACCAAACGCGTGGCAACTTTTGGCCAATTTTGGTCGCGCCTAAACTATACCAAAACCCTAATTTTGGCCGAGCCTAAGACTATGCCAAAATCCTAGCTTGGCCGCACCTAAACCATGCCAAAGCCATGCCAGCATGCCTCCATGCCGCTGGTTGCCAAACGAAGGGTTCCAACAATCAATGGCCAGCATTCCTTCTGAGATACAAATCTCAGCCGTCCAAGTTTGCCATCAAACGCGTGGCAACTTTTGGCCCAATGCCAAGCCCTAATTTTGGCCGCGCCTAAACTATGCTAAAACCCTAATTTTGGCCGCGCCTAAGACTATGCCAAAATCCTAGCTTGGCCGTGCCTAAACCATGCCAAAGCCATGCCGCCCATGCCTCCATGCCGCTCGCTGCCAAACGAAGGGTTGCAACAATCAAAGGCCTCCCTTCCTTCTGAGATACAAATCTCAGCCGTCCAAGTTCGCCACCAAGCGCGTGGAAACTTTTGGCCCAATGCCAAGCCCCAATTTTGGCCGCGCCTAAACTATGCCAAAACCCTAATTTGGCCGCGCCTAAGACTATGCCAAAATCCTAGCTCGGCTGCGCCTAAACCATGCCAAAGCCATGTCGTCCATGCCTCCATGCCGCTGGCTTCCAAATGAAGGGTTGCAAAAATCAACGGCCACCCTTCCTTCTGAGATACAAATCTCAGCCGTCCAAGTTCGCCATCAAACACGTGGCAACTTTTATCCCAATGCCAAGCCCTAATTTTGGCCGCGCCTAAAACTATGCTAAAATCCTAGCTTGGCCGCGCCTAAACCATGCCTCCACGCCACTGGCTGCCAATCGGAAGGTTGCAACAATCAACGACTGTCCTTCCTCCTGAAATGCAGATCTCAGCCATACAAACTTGCCACCAAACGACTTGTGGAAATCTCTTGGCTACAGTACCAACTCTTAGCCACGGCGACAAAGCCCTAATTTGGCCACGCTAAAGCCATGCCGGCCATGCCTCCATGCTACTGGCTGCCAAACGGAAGGTGTCAACAATCAACGACTGTCCTTCCTCCTGAGATGCAGATCTCAGCCGTACGAACTTGCCACCAAACGACTTGTGGAAATATCTTGGCTACAGTGCCAACTCTTGGCCAAAGCCCTAATTTGACCATGCCAAAGACATGCCTCCATGCTATTGGCTGCAAAACGGAAGGTTGCAACAATCAACGGCTGTCATTCCTCTTGAGATGCAGATCTCAGCCGTACAAACTTGCCACCAAACGGCTTGTGGCAATCTCTTGGATACGGTGCCAACTCTTGGCCACGGCGACAAAGCCCTAATTTGGCCACGCCAAAGCCATGCCGACCATGCCTCCATGCTATTGGCTGCCAAACGGGAGGTTGCAACAATCAACGACTATCCTTCCCCCTGAGATGCAGATCTTAGTCGTACAAACTTGCCCCCAAACGACTTGTGGAAACCTTTGGCTACGCTACCAACTCTTTGGCCACGACACATACTTAGCTATGCCAATTCTTTGGTCACGACACCAAACCCTAATTAGGCACGTCAAGAGCATGTGCAAGCCATGCCAGCATCGTGGCCACGCCACCGGCTATCAACGGAAGGTAACCACAATCAACGGCTAACCTTCCTCTCAAGATGCGAAATCTCAGCCGTCGAAAGTCACCACCAAACCGGCAAGCCTTTCAATATTAACTTGCCAAACAATAGCAACATGCTACACGTTTTCCACGAAAACACCCGAGACATCAAAAAGTGTCACAAAACTGGGGGATGCTCATCAGGGTATTGGTCTGGCGGTTTACATCGTGCGGCGTACACTACACCCGTTACAAGAAAGTGTCATAAGAGTGAGGCGGTTAGTAAATACAAGAAGTAATGGTGAAACGTTTTCTTCATTATGGAAACATCAATTCCAAGCGTTACTCGTTACCGCTTTCTTCCATTTACTCAAGCGATTCCACCTCTTACGAGACCAGGGTACGTTTTTTTTGCGACTTGTATAAATAGTTCTCACTTATTTCCACCAAAGGACAAGTTTTGGTCAGGAGAATACAACACTCAGAAATCACTTGTTAGCTTTCCCATCTGTTAGCTTTCCACTTTCTGATACAAGTCGTCAAATAACTACTCTTCCCGAATCAACTGTTCTGGTCTCAACACTCTTTTCGCTTCCCTCCCTTGACCAACCCTTCTCCTTAACTTTGTGACCGAAGCAAGTCTGGAATGGACATTTGTTGGTTTAGGCCGGATTTGTACAGATTGATCTCTCGAATCAAAGTACTCCCCTGCATTACATTGTTTAGGGTTTAGACTCGTTTCTCACCCACACACTCGAAATTACCAAATTCAGCAGAAACTGTTTTCACCCTCAACCAGCATTGTACTAAATTAAAAGCGTGTCGGCTGCTTAACAGTTTACAAACCGTGCCGGTGAATGTATAGTCGGCAGTCACCATGCCGACTATAATGTATAAGAACCTCCGGGAACAAGTTTTTTTTTATGTTCTGATCAACATGGTTATCCTCATAACCATGCCGGAAGGTTTCTCCTAATCCACCGTGCCGACTATAATGTATGATAACATCCAGGAAACAAGTTTTTTTTTTCTGTTCTGGTTGGCATGGTTATCCTCATAAACCATGCCAACTAAAGAAAAACCGGTAACCTGACGAAACCAAGACCTTGCCAACCCTGGGACGGTCGGCAGGGTCGTGTGATAAATACATTGCCGACCAAAGTAGTATACACCGAAAAAACCACATCCATTTCATTCATTTGTAGTACTCCAAAGTACATTACACAAAACACGAATGAGATTACAAAAGTACTCCAGAAAGATTCTTTAGTTCCTAACCATAATCAATCATCACTCAAATCTATTGGAGGGAGTTCATTCAAATCTATTAAACCTCCTTTAGTCAAATCTATGGGACATTCCCTAGACTCATCTAAAATATTCCAAAGGTCCATGTTGTCCTCATTATTAGTGTACTCGTGGATAGCATGTTGCACAATCACAATCCCATTTTGCACAATCCCAAGAAAGTGTCATAAGAGTGAGGTGGTTAGTAAATACAAGAAGTAATGGTGAAACGTTTTCTTCATTATGGAAACATGAATTCCAGGCGTTACCCGTTACCACTTTCTTCCATTTACTCAACCATTTCCACCTCTTACGAGACCAGGGTACGTTTTTGTTGCGACTTGTATAAATAGGTCTCACCTATTTCCACCAAAGGACAAGTTTTGGTCAGGAGAATACCACACTCAGAAATCACTTGTTAGCTTTCCCATATGTTAGCTTTCCACTTTCTGATACAAGTCGTCAAACAACTACTCTTCCCGAATCAACTATTCTGGTCTCAACACTCTCTTCGCTTCCCTCCCTAGACCAACCCTTCTCCTTCACTTTGTGACCGAAGCAAGTCTGGAACGACCATTTCTTGTTTTAGGCCGGATTTGTACAAATTGATCTCTCGAATCAAAGTACTCCCTTGCAATACATTGTTTAGGGTTTAGACTCGTTTCTCACCCACACACTCGAAATTACCAAAATCAGCAGAAACTGTTTTCACCCTCAAACAATTGGCGACCACAGTGGGAGGTCAGTCTCTCGGTTGCAATATCAACTTCTAGCTTTCATTTTCGTCTTTCAATTCCAAACTCAATATGGTAGAACTTGGATCCGGGTCAGAAACGAACCCTGAGAACACCAGCGCGGAAACCGTCCCTGTTGCTAACACTCCTCCCAGCAGCATTAACACGCCGCCTACTAATCCCAGCAGCACGGAAACCGCTCCTTCAGGTATTACACTGCCAATCACCAGGGCCAGAGCTACTGCTACCTCTAACGCTTCTACGCCGCCTACCAATCCCAGTAACACGGAAATTGCTCCTTCAGGTGTTACATCACCAGTCACCAGGGCCAGAGCTGTTGCTGCCGCCCCTAATGTTTCGTCGAGTATGGCACCTCCGACCATCACTAGGACTACAATTACTCCACCATCAGGACGAGAAACCGGATGATCCAGAGGAGGCCGCCCCTACGTCACCATTGCTGATTTGATGGAAAGACAGAAGGTTCTTGCTAGAGCTCAGACGGACATGGCTTCGACTCAGAAATAAGTACTTGTCTTTCTCAAGACCCTAACATAGCGACTACCACAGGATCCGCGCCACCCAGAGTCGATGAGGAACACCTCCAATACCCCTGGCACCGGCACCTCAGCAGGGCATACCTTTGTAGACGAAGAAACTCACGCCAGAACCCAATTGGAGAGAAATCAACCGTCCAATTTTGTCACGCGAGAAGATTTTAAGCAACTTCTTCGGAATCGAATCAAAAGTGATGATGTATACATGCATCAGCATCAGCCCCCTTATCCGCCTGAAATATAAAGAATTCCTCTTCCAAGAGGATATGCTTCTCCTCAATTCACCTTATACGACGGTACCGGGAATGCACGTGAATATATCTCTCGATTCTTGGAGTCCCTAGGCGAACACGAATACAACCAAGTCCTCCGTCTGAGGGAGTTTTCGAAGTCGCTTACCGGAAGAGCATACACGTGGTACAACAGCATCACACCAAACAACATCTCCAACTGGGGTGACATGGTTACGTCATTCTACAAAAAGTACTTCTTCGTGTCTGAGCAAGTTACTTTCTCGGATCTAGGAAGGATGTTCCAACGAGATAACGAACATCCAAATGATTTTGTCAAGAGATTCAGGGTTCAAGCGCTAGACTGTCACGACCCAAACGTAACCGAACAACAATTGGTGAATTCCTGCATCAACGGTATGGCTCCCATCTATCGCTCCATACTAGAGAACCTTCGGTTATAGATGTTCTCCGAACTCCATGAGGCTTCCAAAAGATCGGCCACGACAGCACCAGCATTGTTAGAAAGAACCAGGCCAATTAGAGGTGAGGACGTACGCGAAACTCGAGGAAGTAGACGTCTCATAAACAAGCAGAACAAGACTGGTTCCTCCTCTGTGAGCGTAGTGGATGAAGGATGGAAAAGGAAGGCCCAGCGGCAGATCAACAGCATAAGCGCGCGACACCAGCACAACGGGCGGCTCCGCCACGGAGGGTCGCCGCTAAGTCTCTCATGCGTCGTCATGAAGCTAGAGAAAACATCCTGGATTTCCCCATTCCCGATCGAGGAAGTGATCGAACTCTTAGAGGCATGGATCCAGGACGATGTCATCAGACTACCACCCCCAGACGCCCACCGACCGAGGCAAAGATGGAGCACCCCAAATACTGCCGATATCACCGGTTTTTTCACCACCCGACCAGCGACTGCCACAGACTAAAGCATATCTTCAAGGAGAAGGTAGAGGCAAGGGAACTTCAGCTGGGAAATAAGGGAGTGCGTAGAGATCCCCTTCCAGTCAGAAATGGCGGAATCTCTGGGGACTCCGTACACGAAAATGTACAATCCATGATGCAGCATGTGTGTGAAATTCTTTACCTTTCCAATACGCAGCGTCAAGACATCTTGACGGCCCTCAATCGTGTTATGTCGGGAAAACGACTTTTTCCGGTTACAAAAGCTACGCCAGAAGCCCCGGCTCTTTTAGGAGACAACGCTGAAAAACACAACTGGGGACTTCTAACCATGACCTATATAAGGGGCACTGAGCTCGAAAACACTTTGATCGATGCAGCCTCTGACTTCAATATCATTGCCATCAAGACTCTGAGAGCTGTGGGAATTTTAAAGCAAGAGGCTACCCACTCCCCATCCGTGGTAAAGAATTCAGGAGGAGAAGCGATGAACGCATACGGCTACAGTAGCCTCGAAATCAAGATGGGAGATTCTATAACGCGTGGCAAATTCCACATTGTCAAAGAACTTTCTGATGTAATTTTGTAGTGGTAAATAAAAGTTCGTTCAAAGACTTGTAAAGATTTGATTTCAGACTTAATTTTGGTTTCACTTAATGTTACAAGAGACTGGGACTCAGGATTCCACCAATAAATCCATTCATGCGATTCATATAGTAATCTAGACAATTATAGCTCAAATAGAATATTGACTCTCTTTCTTTGCCAAGGTAGATTTTTGAAAAAAAACGACTGTAAATCTAAAGCATGGGATATCAAAAGACTTAACCTAAGTATAACCTATCAATTGAAATCACAACCGTTCAATAAAAACCATAAAACAATTAATAATCCATGCAAAAGTCATGAAAGAATTAAATATAATTACCACACGCATGCAATATGGCTTCTTCTGTCATCTCAGTGTTGGGGTTTAGCTCCTCATATTATTCACGTGCTCAAAATAGTTGTTCATAGCTCAAATAGGTGAAAAACAAGAGAAAACTAATAAAGCAGACAGTTAGCAACGCTGCAACGGTGTTACAAACAGCTGTTACAATGGTTTGAACTGTTATATAGAAAAGATGACAAGCTTATGATATATGTTATCTATTATTGTTGAACAACGATACTTCTGTTATGCTGTTTGTAAAAGACTGCCTCTGCGACTGTCCTCGTCTGTCCAATGTTCTTCAGCTTCGTCTTCTTCCTTCTGCTTCAGCAGCAGCAGAGAGCTTCTCTTCAAGTCTTCTTTCTTGGAATCTCTGGCCTCTGACTAGACCCCTAACTCCCGATAATCCTCCTCTGTGATACTCTCCTCTTATTTATACCCCACAGGCCGATTAAAAATCGATTAAATCTTCCCAATAATAGTTTATTTCTTTGCTGCCAAGTTTCAAGAATAATTCTCTCTGACTTTCTCTGCACGCGTCTTCCGAGTTATGCTAACTCTCTTACCCTCGCTTGAGACTAAATCCAGACCAAATACATTCAAATCTCGCATAAAATACTTTCCTAATCCTTCATGGATTCTCAAAAATCCCGATAATATTTCTTCTCCCATGTTTCCTTATAACCGAAGATATGGCCCTATTTAATCGAATCTGGTGGACCTACTAAATCTGGTTAGTCCTAACAGGACCATCCCAAAAAACATCCGCAACTGAATCCTCGTGAAACTCTTCCAAAATTCGAGCAGAGAGCTCCGCAGACGAGAAGACAAATTTCCCGCCAAAATCAATTATTTGAAATGTTGAAGAATGGTTACCCCCTAACCAGAGTAGGGGTGCGATTAGCAGCTGCCTGGAAATAGGATGCTCCTTAGTAATTAGGTTAACCCTTATCCAAAGTGAGGGTCCGAATAGCAAGTGTCCTCCCATGAACGCAAAAAACACTTTTCGAGCCAATTTCGCCGCAAAATATTATTTTTCCAAAAACACCTACAAAGACATAAAAAGCCAAAATAAATACAAAAATCGAGCATTAACAATATATGCAATTGAGATTATATCAGACACAAAAATGTGTCTATCAAATACCCCCAAACCTATTATTTGCTAGTCCTCGAGCAAAAATAAAATAGAAATAAAATCCTAACTCACTGTCGCAGGCATCGTCGATTGCATTTAGCGTATGCAATAAGCCTTTAAAACCCCTAGTTGTCCCTAGTGGCGGAGTGTAGTCTCCGGAGGGCTTACCAGAGGTATACCCACAAAACCTTTATACTCCAGACCCTAGATATCTACACAGAACCTTGGAAGGCACTAAAGAATCTCCTTGGTTGGCATACTTATTGACTACAGGGGGAAGTACCCTGATGCGAAATTCCAATTGTTGTACACGAGTTCGCACTCAAGCATACTAAAATTCATATAAAGTGACAGAGCTCTACTCAGATAGTTGCACTATGGACATCAATATCCGGAGTCAAAACTAATCACATGGATAGATCAAGAAGATGGATATAGAAAAAACATAGATGGTTTTGATGTTTACTAGGTGAACGGTGTTTCTCATATCTGTCCGAAGGCCTTCGCCAAAATGAACATATCCTAATGGACTGAGATACTAGTCTGACTAATATCAACACACTGGCATATACAAGGGAACCAGTGATTGATAATCCTAACTCTAGGTCAACACACTGGCATATACAAGGGTTCCAGTGGTCGACTTTATTAAATTTATTCCAGTTGGTCTGATGATCTGGTCTCAATTTCTTTTCTTTTTTTCAACTTTTTTTTTTTTTTTGTATCTCAATCACTCTAATTCACCCTAGCATTGGTAACAACTTGAATCGTGAGCCCCACCTAATCACTTAGAGAAACATAGTTTAAAAACAAAACAAAATAAAAACAGAACTGAAAAGGACTCAACGAGATATGGTGAAACTATCATGTTATTTCTAACACCTGAGCTCTGTGCTTTTATGAATAGACTCTTTAGATGTTGCCATCTAGTCAGATTGGTTCCTCAACTCCTACAACCAAAATGCTTCCATCCACTTAGATTGGTTAGTGCCATCCTTAATAAGCATAAATTTCTAGGCTCTGGAGTTTAAATGTGCAACTAAAAAGTTTCTCCTATACCCCCAAACTTAAATCTAACATTGTCCTCAATGTTCTAAAGATCAAATTAAAAGCATGAACAAGGAGAAACTGTTACCATTTGAAGCAAAAGAGATAAGGAAAGATATTACCGTGTTGCATGAGAATGGGTTACCTCCCAAGAAGTGCTAAGTTTAAAGTCTTCAGCCAGACTAAGAAAGGATTAGTCACCTCATAGAATCATAAAGTAATAGCCGAAATATCTGTGGGTCATCAAAACCAAATAGAGCTATCACAAGTAAAAGGAATCTGCAACATGCCAAGAAAATGAACAAATAAAGCACACCCTTGTCTAGTTTCATGTTTAAGACAACTACATCTAGTTGTGGTTCAGGTTCAGGATCTATAACTGGGTCCAAATAAAATATTGTCATGGGTTGCATTTCCTCATAGGTTAGATCCAAATGTTCAGGTTCTAGAGTCTGGAAAAACTCAAATAAAAACTTAGAAGCACATAATAATAACCTGAATAATTGAGGATCCTCTAAGTCAATCAGATTTGACTTACACAGCTGACCACAATGAGAGTGGTGATCTTCCTTAAACAAGTATGTCGACCCTAATCTCCTAAAGTAATTAGGTTTAGTCTCAAAACTTAATATTCGACACATTTGAAAATCAAACATTCCCACATTTGGAAGAAAAATATTTGGTGGGAAAACAAAGTCAATCTGGGTATCATAGCTTGGGTAAACCACATCAACCAGAGGATGGGTTTCTAATAACTGAAATTTCTTGTGGATATCACTAGGTTCAGGAAAACGTGTATGAATATAATATTGTAAAATGGTTGAGGCACATATGTCAAGTCTCAAGTGAGGGATCTCTGTAAGAGCTAAAGATAAGGCACAAGGAGAATGATAATCACCCCCAAACTTAGAGTTTTGGGTGTCTCTAGATAGACTAGCTACAATTTCCCTAATTTCTAGATCATCAGAATCCTGAAAATGGTCAATTTCTTCGTGTAGATTATACTCAGGTGATGCATCCTCACTCATATTTAAAAGCTGTACGAGTTCATCTTCTTCGTCTAAGACTAATGTTTCTAAGTCCTGGGACTCTAAAACAGTATCCTCAGAATAAACTCGTTCCTCTAAACCATTATCGACTTCGTAAACAGGAAATACTACATCGTCTAAAACGGGGGCATCTCTAGTCAAATCCTCGTCCTTTTGAATAGGTGAATAATTATTTGGATTTGAACTAGAAATAATATTATCATCGTAAAGCTTAATTGGAGTAACAAATTCCTGATCACTATGCCTACATATTTCAAATTCTTCATCAACATTATCCTCATCATAATCATCATTATAAGAACATGAAAATGGTTGAACCTCATCTAAACAAGTAGTGTAACCAATTTTATCCTCGTCATCCTGTTTATGCAAATAACTATCCTCATTTTCAAGGGTATTATTGGAGACACTGTATTGAAAATTAAGATTATTTCGAGCAATTCTTTCGTTCGTCTCAGCTATCAGCTTGAGGGATTCCTCTAAAGAAAGTTTTCTTTCATCATAAACTAAGTTATTCATCTCAGCTATCCTACGTGTCGACTCTTCTAATTTCCTGAGAGACTCTTCTAAAGGAGAAATATAAGAATTTTGCTCATATGACCGGTGCGTATATGGATAGTAATTGGGATCACCATGGTATGGACCATAATCTTCAAAAGGCTGATGTTCCAAACCACTATTCACACTATGGTCAAAGTAGTAACGTCCATTTTGAAACTCAGTCGGATATTCGTTGTATTGGCTATTGTAATACCGGTTCGATATTCTACTGCAGGGGTGTGAGTTGTCACACAAAATAAAACCCATTGACAGGGGATTTGTGGGTGGATAGAGTCTTACCTCCCGTACCAGACGGGCGATGAACCATTGAAGTCGACTCAGGCCACCGACTCCTATGTCAGTGTACAAATCCGAGGGGCCGAGACAGTATCGTAAATGTCGTCCTTCCCTGCAAACAGTTTATATTTAATTTTAACCCTTCCTTAGGGTTTAAAAATAAAAATGTCCAAGTCCAAAAATAAAAATGTCCAAAAAGGAAAAGAAAAATTAAAAAAATAAAACCTTATTTACAGTTTCTAAAAATAAAACAAAATAACTATATACAAAATATTCTTCTTCACTCCTTTCAGATTCCTCCTATCTGGCGATGCTTTCCTTTTATAGCACTTTTTCTTTCCTTGTAGCTTCGCTCCAAATCTGAAAAGAATCAAAAAATACCAAAACGCATAAAAAAGAACAAAAATAATAAAAAGAAAAAGAAACCTAAAACAAATCTAAATACAAGTCCGCGTTGGCGGCGCCAAAAATTGATGTAATTTTGTAGTGGTAAATAAAAGTTCGTTCAAAGACTTGTAAAGATTTGATTTCATACTTAATTTTGGTTACACTTAATGTTACAAGAGTCTGGGACTCAGGATTCCACCAATAAATCCATTCATGCGATTCATATAGTTCAATTATAGCTCAAATAGAATATTGACTCTGTTTCTTTGCCAAGGTAGATTTTTGAAAAGCAACGACTATAAATCTAAAGCATGGGATATCAAAAGACTTAACCTAAGTATAACCCATCAATTGAAATCACAACCGTTCAATAAAAATCATAAAACAATTAATAATCCATGCAAAAGTCATGAAAGAATTAAATATAATTACCACACGCATGAAATATGGCTTCCTCCGTCATCTCAGTGTTGGGGTTTATCTCCTCATATTATTCACGTGATCAAAATAGTTTTTCATAGCTCAAATAGGTGAAAAACAAGAGAAAACTAATAAAGCAGACAGTTAGCAACGCTGCAACGGTGTTACAAACAACTGTTACAATGGGTTGAACTGTTATAGAGAAAAGATGACAAGCTTATGATATATGTTATCTATTATTGTTGAACAACGATACTTCTGTTATGCTGTTTGTAAAAGACTGCCTCTGCGACTGTCCTCGTCTGTCCAATGTTCTTCAGCTTCGTCTTCTTCCTTCTGCTTCAGCAGCAGCAGAGAGCTTCTCTGCAAGTCTTCTTTCTTGGAATCTCTAGCCTCTGACTATACCCCTAACTCACGATAATCCTCCTCTGTGATACTCTCCTCTTATTTATACCCCACAGGTCGATTAAAAATCGATTAAATCTTCCCAAGAATAGTTTATTTCTTTGCTTCCAAGTTTCAAGAATAATTCTCTCTGACTTTCTCTGCACGCGTCTTCCTAGTTATGCTAACTCTCTTACCCTCGCTTGAGACTAAATCCAGACCAAATACATTCAAATCTCGCATAAAATACTTTCCTAATCCTTCATGGATTCTCAAAAATCCCGATAATATTTCTTCTCCCCTGTTTCCTTATAACCGAAGATATGGCCCTATTTAATCGAATCTGGTGGACCTACTAAATCTGGTTAGTCCTAACAGGACCATCCCAAAAAACATCCGCAATTGAATCCTCGTGAAACTCTTCCAAAATTCGAGCAGAGAGCTCCGCAGACGAGAAGACAAATTTCCCGCCAAAATTAATTATTTGTGTTGAAGAATGGTTACCCTCTAACCAGAGTAGGGGTGCGATTAACAGCTGCCTGGAAATAGGAGCCTCTTAGTAATTAGGTTACACCTTATCCAAAGTGAGGTCCGAATAGCAAGTGTCCTCCCATGAACGCAAAAAACACTTTTCGAGCCAATTTCGCCGCAAAATCTTATTTTTCCAAAAACACCTACAAAGACATAAAAAGCCAAAATAAATAGAAAAATCGAGCACTAACAATATATGCAATTGAGCTTATATAAGACACAACAACGTGTCTATCACTTTCAAGTTATGACATGATTCTGGGGTATTCTTGGGTATTCGACAACAAAGCCAAATTGGGAGCATCCCCTCTGCCAGTGTCAATGCCCGAAAGATTTTCCAACAAGCCGTCCAACCTGCTGCCGTATCAGCAACTTACCAATGGAACTCGATTACCCGAGGAAAGCCCGTCCGCGCTCGTTCATAAATCCCAAACGCAAGTAAGTCTGGTCAAACAACCTTCTCTGCAACCAGTCTTCTTCTCTTAACCCATCGTGGGGACTCGATCCGCTTATCAACACGGACACATTTAAGAGATGTGAGTGGGGTGTTGGGCCCTTTAAACCCTTTACCAAGAATTTGGAAGCTGCAGTCAAAGATGATGGGACCAAAAGTCAAACGGTTACACAACACTCAAACTCGTTTCAAATTGGAGACGTGGTAGTCAAGGCGACCTCATTTCAATTCGGGAACATAACATTAAGGATGGTTGTTCGAACTGGTTCGCCCGAAGAAAGGGAAGCTGATCCATATCTGGTGGCAGACGTCCTCTCAGGTGGTTACTGCAAACTCATCAATGTTGATAAGTTGGAAGGCGTGGCGATTCACTCACGATGGCTCAATCCCTTCAATACCTAAAGCGTTTTGCTACTTTCTCCTCCAGCGTTCTTTTTTTTCCCCTTTAGTATTTCCTTCAGCTATTTCCCTTTCCACTTAATATTTGTATTTCCTCCAAGATGAATGCACCGTTTGCATTCTCAATTGGGTTTTCGATTCCTATTCAAAAAGCATACCTTTCCTTTCTAACGAGTTTTCTGAATCTCAAAGGAAAAACACTAAATAAATTATGAATCATCAGGAAAACATTACCCATCAAATCACGACCAGAAAATCCGAAGCCCTGCAAAAATAATTTACTCGAAACTTTGAAGGGAAGAATATACAAGGAATCATCAGATGACAGGAAAGGTGTGGCATATCAAACAACTTATTTTGATAAAGGCTTTTTCGAAAGAGAGGTTTTATTCAAAGAAGCTAAATAAGCGGGATGTTATTTGGCGAAACCCTAACTTCGCCAAGAATACAAAGAAGATAAAAATGAGTCTGTGAAATATCAAAGCGTCTATACGCCAAAGAGAAACGACAAAAAGGGAAACTAGTCATTGAAAGCAGACGCCCGGATCGCCAACGCCTCTGTCAGAGCCCTTTCAAGCACTTTCCCCAACAATCTTTTGGACAACAAACGTTCCATTCAGAATCCACCTCCATGACAACAACTCCAACATCCCACCCGGAAAACTGCCTTAGCAACAACTTCCGCCTCCTGTCCAACACCCACTTCGACAACCGTCTCAGCATATGCCACCATAGCTTTTCCAACGTCCCTGACAGCAGTTTCGGCGTCCACTCCAAAAGCTGCTTCAGTTTCGTCAACTACAGGGGAGTCTTCCTCGAAAGATTTTTCAGCGGGCTTTCGAGGGTGTCCCGGTTCATCCGCATCATAAAGTATTATGACACCATCTCGGGAAGGGAAATTAAGCTAGCTCTCCCCTAGAAGTTTCACAGACCCAGTCTTCCGCCGCTTCAACCAAGAGGCGAGTTGTTCAGCCCCAGCGCTGGGATGCTTCATCATCTCCCCGCTTTTTCTCCATGTCCACCAGAGTCCTGAAAGCCTGAGCATGCATCCGCACTCCACATAAATAGGTGAAAGGCACGCCCTGAATAATTTCGCCAACTTCACAAAACAGAGAATTTATTCTGCCCAATGCCTCCTCATGAGAAGAAAACCAGTTTTCGTCGATCCCAAAGCTTCTCTCCGAGTCAGAGATACGGTTGTCACTGGAATATCCCATTATCTACCACAAAATCAAAAGATGGAATAAGTTCTCACCCTATCTGCACCAGCAATCTACATGAAAAAGAAAACAGAGTGAGGAACCAGGAGAAAGCAAGAGACAATACCTGTAAAGAGGATGAACGTGATTTCAAGACGAACTGTACGAACGAAGGATTCAGGATCGCCTCTTATATTCAGCAGAGCGATGAAATCCGAAAAAGGAAAACTTTCTACCAGTCATGAATTAAGGCGCGATATCGGATGGAAAAGATATTTGTTTATGCGGGTCAATTAGGTTTTGATAAAAAAAAAGTGGAAGTACGTGTTTGGAACATGCTGGCCTGTGTTATCGCTACTGCTCTGCTGCCAGCCCCAGAACTTGGAAGCGAAACCGGCAGTATAACATGAGGAGGAGAGCTAACACCTTTCATACGGACGTGATACTTTGGGATATGAATAAGGAAAGGATTTCCTACCCGAGCCACGCATGGAAAGAGGCAACCGGGCCAGCAAGAGATGCCAACAGTCCGTGCCACCCAGATCCAACAGCCCGCGCCACACCAAGCCAGCACCGTTCAAAGCCAGCGCCCATCCCAAGCCGATCCAATGCTAACGGCTCCATCCCAAGCCGATTCAATGCTTGTGGCTCCATCCCAAGCTGCACAATACCTGCGACTCCCATTCCAATCCGACCAACACCAGCGGCTCTTTTTAAGCCATACCATGCCAACGGCTTGCCAAGACAAGCAAGCAACGCCAACAACTCCGCGTTCCCTAGCCTAGCCAAGCTGACGACAGCTGTTTGCATCCCGGCCAGCAACCACCTCTACCACTCCACAGCCTAGCTAGCAGCACCAAGAGCAAAATCTACGCAAATCCACCAACACAAGAATCACGAATTCTTCTTACCTCCCAAAAAAGGTTAGACGGACCTTCCTGACCATCTCTTCATGACTTGTCGTTTCGATTTTATCCTTGTCTGTCACCATCTTATGCTTACCTCGCAACAAATCCTGTTCCGAGCTAAGCAGGGGATTTAATGTTGATGGTGGTTTTTAGCTTAAGGTTAAAATCGTAAAACCTTAGTCAAACAATGACGTCACACTTGAGTAATAATGTCGCCACTAGCACATTTATTGAAACATTCAACATGTCTGCGTAAAATTACCGGGGTACCTTTTTTATGTATATGCCATGCTCCACGGCAGGGCCCTCGGTACTGAATGGCATCATCTCTACACATGCCAGTCACGCATGCTAGCCAAACGTGCCAATGGCATGCTATGCCAGCCACATCTCCGCACCAAAATCATGACGACCATGCCAGCCGCACCACCGTGCCAATGGTCTTCCGTGCCAGACACATCTCCGCGCCAAAGGCATGCCAACCATGCCAGCCGCACCACCGTGCCAATGGCATGCCATGCCAGACACATCTCCATGACAAAGGCATGACAACCATGCCAGTCGCACCACCGTGCCAATGGCATGTCATGCCAGCCACGTCTCCGCGCCAAAGTCATGCCAACCATGCCAGCCGTACCAACGTGCCAATGGCATGCCATGCCAGTCACTTCTCTACGCCAAAGGCATGCCAACCATGCCAGCCGCACCACCGTGCCAATGGCATGCTATGCCAGCCACATCTCCGCGCCCAAAGGAATGCCGACCATGCATACCACACCTCCGCACCAATGCCATGTCGTCCATGCCTCCATGTCGCTGGCCGCCAAACGAAGGGTTGAAACAATCAACGGCCACCTTTGCTTCTGAGATACAAATCTCAGCCGTCCAAGTTCGCCACCAAACGCATGGAAACTTTTCCCCCAATGCCAATCCCTAATTTTGGCCGTGCCTAAACTATACCAAAACCCTAATTTTGGCCGAGCCTAAGACTATGCCAAAATCCTAGCTTGGCCGCGCCTAAACCATGCCTTCATGCCACTGGTTGCCAAACGAAGGGTTGCAACAATCAACGACCACCCTTCCTTCTGAGATACAAATCTCAGTTGTCCAAGTTCGCCACCAAACGCGTGGAAACTTTTGGCCCAATGCCAATCCCTAATTTTGGTCGCGCCTAAACTATGTCAAAACCCTAATTTGGCGGCGCCTAAGACTATGCCAAAATCCTAGCTTGGATGCGCCTAAACCATGCCGGCCATGCCTCCATGCCGCTGGCTGCCAAACGAAGGGTTGCAACAATCAACGACCACCCTTTCTTCTGAGAAACAAATCTCAGCCGTCCAAGTTCTGCACCAAACGCGTGGAAACTTTTGGCCCAATGCCAAGCCCTAATTTTGGCCGCGCCTAAAACTATGCCAAAATCCTAGCTTGGCCGCCCCTAAACCATTCCAGAGCCATGCATCCATGCCACTAGATGCCAAACGGAAGGTTCCAACAATCAACGGCTGTCCTTCCTCCTGAGATGCAGATCTCAGCCGTACAAACTTACCACCAAACGACTTGTGGAAATCTCTTGGCTACAGTGCCAACTCTTGGCCACGGAGACAAAGCCCTAATTTGGTCATGCCAAAGCCATGCCGGCCATGCCTCCATGCTACTGGCTGCCAAACGGAAGGTTGCAACAATCAACGGCTGTCCTTCCTCTTGAGATGCAGATCTCAGCCTACAAACTTGCCACCAAACGACTTGTGGAAATCTCTTGGCTACAGTGCCAACTCATGGCCACGGAGACAAATCCTAATTTGGCCACGCCAAAGCCATGCCTCCATGCTACTGGCTGCCGAACGTAAGGTTGCAACAATCAACGGCTGTCCTTCCTCCTGAGATGCAAATCTCAGCCATACAAACTTGCCACTAAACGACTTGTGGCAATCTGTTGGCTACGGTGCCAAATCTTGGCCACGGAGACAAAGCCCTAATTTGGCCATGCCAAAGCCATGACGGCCATGCCTCCATGCTACTGGATTCCAAACTGAAGGTTGCAACAATCAACGGCTATCCTTCCCCCTGAGATGCAGATCTTACTCGTACAAACTTGCCACCAAACGACTTGTGGAAACCTTTGGCTACGCTGCCAACTCTTTGGCCACGACATATACTTATCTATGCCAATTCTTTGGTCACAGCACCAAACCCTAGTTAGCCACGCCAAGAGCATGCGTAAGCCATGTCAGCATTGTGGCCACGCCGCCGACTACCAACGGAAGGTAACCACAATCAACGGCTAACCTTCCTCTCAAGACGTAAAGTCTCGGACGTCGAAAATCACCACCAAACCGGCAAACCTCTCAATCTTAACTTGTCAAACAATAGCAACATGCTACACGTTTTCCACGAAAACACTCGAGAATCAAAACATGTCACAAAACTGGGGGATGCTCATCAGGGTATTAGTCTGGCGGTTGACAGCGTGCGGCGTACACTACACCCGTTACAAGAAAGTGTCATAAGAGTGAGGCGGTTAGTAAATACAAGAAGTAATGGTGAAACGTTTTCTTCATTATGGAAACATCAATTCCAAGCGTTACTCGTTACCGCTTTCTTCCATTTACTCAAGCGATTCCACCTCTTACGAGACCAGGGTACGTTTTTTTTGCGACTTGTATAAATAGTTCTCACTTATTTCCACCAAAGGACAAGTTTTGGTCAGGAGAATACAACACTCAGAAATCACTTGTTAGCTTTCCCATCTGTTAGCTTTCCACTTTCTGATACAAGTCGTCAAATAACTACTCTTCCCGAATCAACTGTTCTGGTCTCAACACTCTTTTCGCTTCCCTCCCTTGACCAACCCTTCTCCTTAACTTTGTGACCGAAGCAAGTCTGGAATGGACATTTGTTGGTTTAGGCCGGATTTGTACAGATTGATCTCTCGAATCAAAGTACTCCCCTGCATTACATTGTTTAGGGTTTAGACTCGTTTCTCACCCACACACTCGAAATTACCAAATTCAGCAGAAACTGTTTTCACCCTCAACCAGCATTGTACTAAATTAAAAGCGTGTCGGCTGCTTAACAGTTTACAAACCGTGCCGGTGAATGTATAGTCGGCAGTCACCATGCCGACTATAATGTATAAGAACCTCCGGGAACAAGTTTTTTTTTATGTTCTGATCAACATGGTTATCCTCATAACCATGCCGGAAGGTTTCTCCTAATCCACCGTGCCGACTATAATGTATGATAACATCCAGGAAACAAGTTTTTTTTTTCTGTTCTGGTTGGCATGGTTATCCTCATAAACCATGCCAACTAAAGAAAAACCGGTAACCTGACGAAACCAAGACCTTGCCAACCCTGGGACGGTCGGCAGGGTCGTGTGATAAATACATTGCCGACCAAAGTAGTATACACCGAAAAAACCACATCCATTTCATTCATTTGTAGTACTCCAAAGTACATTACACAAAACACGAATGAGATTACAAAAGTACTCCAGAAAGATTCTTTAGTTCCTAACCATAATCAATCATCACTCAAATCTATTGGAGGGAGTTCATTCAAATCTATTAAACCTCCTTTAGTCAAATCTATGGGACATTCCCTAGACTCATCTAAAATATTCCAAAGGTCCATGTTGTCCTCATTATTAGTGTACTCGTGGATAGCATGTTGCACAATCACAATCCCATTTTGACTCGTGAAAAATAGACCTTTTAGTCTCCCATGAGCTTGCTCTACCATACTTGTGGACTCAAGTTTGAAATATTTATAGTCGTAAGTAAAAGCATACACAAACCTTTCTTTGTGTGGCCTCAACCATTGTCTCTTGAAATATGCCACTACTTTGGGGTAATCAACGCCCCACTCATCCTCGAAATCCTTCAAGTTTAACTCATATCTTCCCACACTCATCGACCAAACCACTTTATCCCACGCTTTCATGAATAACCAAAATTTGATCTCGCCTTCTTTCCATTCTTCGTCTTCTTTCTCTTTCTCCTTCTCTCGCTCCTTTTTAGTTAGTTTGCTAAGATGTTCATCTTCCTCCTTTTCACGTTTAGTACCTTTCTTTTCCTTTGGCTTTTGGATATGATTCCTACAATTCTTTCTAAGATTGCATTGTATATGCCAAGTGCAAAGCAAATTTTGTGCATTTGGAAAAACTATCCTCACGACGTTCATTATTGCTTGCTCATTGTCGGTCACTATAACCCGGGAGTCTCGTCTTCGTGGTAGAGAAGCTTCAAGGTTTCCAATGCCCAAATATAGCTATCATCCTTTTGACGATCCATAAAACACCATGCAACCGTGAACGATTGCTTATCCGAGGTTTGTCCTACAATGTTCAACAAATGCATGTTGTACCTATTCGTCTTATAAGTACAATCCATGAACAAAACCTGGTAAAAGCAACGCGCTAATTGAATCATATCGGGATGCGCAAGAAAAATACGATCCACCAAGCCCTCCAATGACTCATGGTGTCTAACCGTGTAGTTGTATTTGTGTACTAACCATTGTGATTCTTTAATCACCTTTCTTTCATCCCATTCAATTCTTTTGATAGTTGCCTTGGCCGCATAAATTGTAGACAATGAAGAGAGGTTATCCGGGTCGTCCCTTTTGAACTTACTAAGGAGATTGCTAGGTTTAATTCCCCAACTTGTTCTTACTTGTTCGAACTCGTGCGGTTTCAACTTGGCAACTTGACAATGCCCAACAAGAGTTTCCGGATCTTTATGGTTATGCCAACCAACATCAATTCTATTCATTCTCCACATGTCATCGGTTTCTTTGTTCCTCCAAAATATAATCTTGAATGGGCATCCACACTTATTTGACTTCTTCTTGTACACCCTAGTCGTCTTCTTATCATACATATAACCCTTTCTCTTATGACTTGCGTCCGGCGACCCATAACACTCGCATGCCATTTCAAACCGCGTATCTTTTTGTTGGGTGTTTTCACTAGAACGCACATCTCCTCTTTTTCTTTCTCAACGATCCACTTGACCGTGTCGTCTTTTTCCTTCCATTCCAAATCATTAGCGTAATGTGCAGAAGTATCAGGACCCCTAATATTTTGAGCTTGAGGCTGATCCGTCATCGGTACCAATGCAACAATCTACAAAACATTAAAAGTTAGTTGATATGTGTTACCAAAGTCGACAGGGTCGACATATAAAACTGTGCCGACTACAAAATAGTCGGCATGGTAGAAAAAATTTAACAGTGCCGACCGAACTATAGTCGACAGGCTCCAAAAAGATTAAGATGTCGGTGTAAGAATTTTCAAGTCACGACTCCTGTGAAAAAACTGGAAGTCGGCATGGTTCAAATTTTCTACCTTGCCGACATGGATACTATTCACGAAAAGTCGACACGTTGTTCAAATATAAACCACGCCGGCGCTTATGGTCGGCATGATCGACAAGCGTCGACCTTGCCGATCCTGGGAAGCAAAAGTGAAAAAATAAATAAAAATCGATCATTGGCATGGAAAAATCACAATCTTCACCACGTAGGTTGTCTACCTGATAACTTGCAGCTCCATTCTCTTCTTCTGGGTCATTGGATTCTACGTTTGGCTCAAAATATTCATCACTTACATAGCCATCTTGAGTTTGAGGAAAGTAAAAGTGAGGGTCACGCATGTAATCCATTTGATCATGATCTGGTAAATCATCATATAAATACTCATTTATAGGAGGAAAGTTAGAAGACTCACCCCCTCTACTACTTCATTCTACTTCTCTCTCTAAATTATTTCTAAAACCCAACTTATAAATCAGCCAACTAATCTAACTAATTTAACTAATCTAATCATTTCAATTAAATTAGTGTTAATCATTGCAAGGGCAATTTTGCCATTTAGAAAATATAAGGATAATAGGTGGCTTCTTTTACTTCATAATGACCTAGCTTTTGTCTTATTAGGTATACTCCAATTAGTTTGGGTATACCCCAATCAAGTCAGGTTTTTTTTATAATTATTAAATGGTTATATATCGGTAAAAATACATTGCATCATCCACGTCCAATATGTCGGATGCTGGGTCGGATGCGGATGTTAAAATTGAATCTGCCAAACACTGGATGGGGAGGCGAACATGGAACAAATTCGGAGCATGTTCGACCGAGGACGGGGACGAGACTATAAATACTCACCCCACCCGGAACTTAGGCTTAGTTTGGTATTGCTGCAGCTTTTGAAGAAGCACTTTTCTGCTGTGCGTTGTTGTGCTGTGCTGTGAGAAAAAAGCAGTTTGATGTTTGGTAAAATAATAACTAAAGTTAAAGCTGATTAAAAAAGCAGTTAAAGTGTGTTTGGTAAAATATCAAATTCAACCATTGTTGTTGTAGCAAATGACAAAAACAGACATATCTTTGAAAATAGTTTTATTCGATTTTATTGATTTTTTATTTTTATTTTTTTACTATTCAATATAAAAATATATAATATTAAATTTACTAATTATTACTATATTTATGATTGTTAAAAAAATTATTTTACTTAATCACTTTTTAATATATATATATATATATATATATATAAAATTTTCAAATAAAAATTCAATCTAAAATTCATTAAATAATTATTTAATATATATTTTTATTTATTTAATATTTGTTTTTATTTTTATTATTAATAAATGAAATAGTTTGAAAATAAAAAATAATAATATTTAAAGACTAAAATATAAAAAATAAAAAATTGATTGTATATAAGTTTAAGGGTAACTTTTGTCATTTATAAAATAAAGTTGGGACAACAAAGATAAATCAAGCATTAAATTTAGGTGGGACCAAAGCTTATGTTTTTGTAACTTTTAAAACAATCCTGTTAAAGGGGCGGCGGATTCCATTAGAGGGGGCAGTGAATAGGACAAAAAGGGTCACTACATGGTAATTCGAAGTACCCCTAATAAAAAAAACTGAAAATGACTAATTAACCCTTACATAGTTTAGTGTTGATAATCTAGTTTAGTTTTGATAATCAAATTTCACTTATATTAACTCTAAAACAAATCAAAATCAGATTTTTAGAGTTAAAAAAAAAAGTTTAGAGGAGAAGAAAAGAAAAACTTTTGTGATATTTGTGAAACCCTAGATTTTGATTCACTCAACCAAAATGAGTGATTCCAGTGACAAATTTGAGATGGGTAAATCTCTAAATTAGTTCTCATTAGCTTTTTGTCGCTCAAAATTATCTAAAGTACGTAAAAAAAACGAAACTTTTAAAATTTCAGAAGAACTTACGGTTGGAATTTAGCTCGTTACCAACCGTAACTCGCAGTTACGGTTCCAAAAGTATCGAATACCAACCATAACTGGTTCAATTTGGGGTAAACCCAATCGTAATACCAGTTACGGTTGGTAGAATGGCAACATATAGCAACCGTAACAAATTACGATTTTTAACTAATGAATCGGGATCAACCTTAACTAACCTACGGTTGGTAAGGTTATTTGAGTTACAAGTCGTAACTCAAATACGGTTGATAACAGTGATGCAATTATAAACCGTAATAAAAAAAATGAAACATCCAGGACAAATTACGGTTCGTAACTTAAGTAACGATACCAACCGTAAGTAATTTACGGTTTCAAAAAAAAAATCGTAACTGAACATTTTATCTTAAAATCAAGAACTTAAGGTTGGTATTTGAGTTAAATGAACCGTAACATCAACAAAATCTATAGTTACGGTTCCAATTTGAGTTATTACCAACCGTAACTCACATGCAACACAGAAATTTCAATTTCAATTTTGATCCAAAACCCTAATTTTTGATACAAAACTAACTTAAATCATACAAAATAAACTAAACCCTAACTGCGTTTTTCGAAATATAGTTTTCAATCAACGATTATCAATTTTTCAAATCGAGGATGATGAAAATTTCAATTTTAATGGAGGAGGAAAAGAGAAGAGATCTGATTCCATTAGGTTAATTAGTCCATTTAAGGTGAAAAGGGTAATCTAATCAATTTACACTCCTTATAGGACATCCCCTAACCAACTAGAGGGACATTGTTATCACACTTGCCGCCCCTTTAATAGGATTGTTTTAAAAGCTCCTCCTTCCTAGCTTTTGATAATTGAGGATTTTGGAAAGTGATTTGGATAAAAAGCACTTTGATTATTTTTTTACCGAACATCAATTTCAAAAATTATTTACGTATATAGGTTCTGAAAGTGCTTTTCGAACAATAAAAGCATATTACCAAACCCAGCCTTAGTTTCAGAAACTTCTTGGGTTCTCTCTTTTTCGTCTGGTGAGTTCCTTTTTCGTTTTAGATCTATTTCGTTATTAAATTTATCTGTGATAATCCTTCGTGTGGGTTGATTTCATCAGAGTTTTACATGATTTGCACACTGAAGAGTCTTACCTTCTTTTGATTATAACATTGGTTGAAACTTTAATTGTGTAAAAGGGGAAGTATTTTGTAGATCTAAGTAGAAAAATGTTCCGTTGATTTCTAAATCTTCCTCTCTTTTTTTTTTCCGTTGATCTTGTAAAGAGAATATTTTTCCTTTTATGTTCCACCCAGTTCGTGATTGGATTTTTCTTCATCGATTTGGGGGAAAATTTAGGATTCATACTTACAATTCTAAGTACTTACTCTTCGTTTTGTGCACATTTTACAGGATTGTCACTCTTGATATTGGGAGTTGCAGCTTCTGATT
Source organism: Papaver somniferum (assembly GCF_003573695.1). NCBI lineage: Eukaryota > Viridiplantae > Streptophyta > Magnoliopsida > Ranunculales > Papaveraceae > Papaver > Papaver somniferum. The sequence goes on from NC_039365.1 coordinate 45,037,590, forward strand.
GTTCAAATTACGGAGATGTTAATAAGGTATTACGATGAATCACTGGTTTTTGATATTCTCAATATATGTTGGGTAATCTCTGGCTTCTACTTTCTTGAGAAATGAAGTTTTGATTAGTTTCTATTGTTAGTTGCATATCTATCTGTATGATTTATCTTGATATGTACTCCTGTTGTATCTACAGGGGAGGAGAGTCTGGTAAGGCCTTTACAGATAAATGCTCTAGGCAAAATCCGATTATTGCTGCCAGTATTTCTGGTACTCCAAGCAAATTCAACCTCCACTTTGAAGATGATGCCTCGCCAGTGGACCCACTCAGCGATTATCATACAGATGAATTTGAATCTGATGAATATGGTGGTGATGATGATGATGGCGATGACGACGACGACGATGATGATTGGGAAAATCAGAATGTTAAGAAAGAGATAACTGATTACGAGTGGGATGTTTGCGACCTGTCAAAGGTTGATAAAGTATCTGGTATCAAAAGAAAATATGATGATGAAGAAGAAGAGTTTCATGAAACAAGAGATAAGCAGGCTTCTAGGTCTGGAAATGGAAAAGGCATTGATGATATTCCACTAACTGGAAGTAATGTGAGTAATCCATGTGTTGTTGATGATGAACAAAGTAAGTTATTTGACGGCAACAGAGAAACAATATCTAGTATCAAATGTAATGCAAGTAATTATGAAGAAGAGTCCCGTGAGACAAGGGATAAGCAGCAGCAGTTGGTGGTTAATGAGTCTGGAAAAGGAAAAGAGGATGTTGATGAGAGGTATAACGTTCACATTTACGGTTATTATCGTAAGAGTAGACCAGATGGTGGATATGGAATTATTTTACAGGACAAGCCCAGAAAACCAGTAGTTGCTTACTATGGGTTTTCTAAAGGAGGATCATATCTTTATTACCTTCTGATGGGAATGAAGAGAAGCTTAGAGATTGCAAATGAATGGGGACTTGCGGAAGTTAAGTGGTCAATCAATTCACAAAGAGTTAATCACCACCTTAGCTTCCTTTTCAATGATCCCGACATGCTAAATAGCTTATTTCATTCCCAACATGATGTTTGCAAGAGGTGTTTGAGAAATCAAATGGGTTTGACTATTGCAAGTTTCAAGCAAGTGTTTCCAGTTATTGAAGATATTATAAAGCTGCAGTATAAAATCAAGTTCAAATATACATATGACTGTTCTAAAGTACGCAATGAAGCTGCGTATTATTTGGCAGAATGTGGAGCAAAAAAACTTGAGAAGATGAAACCGGGTGGAAGTTTGCATAAGGTGCAAGAAGTTAAGATGATGGACAACGAATTTCCCGAGCGGCTGAAATCTATTGTACTGGGAGATGAGAAATTGTTTGCATACGTGTAACTGTGGAAGTGCTTGCGTTCAAAATAGCGGTCAGAATTTGGGATCCCATTGGGCCATACCGGATACGGTGGAAAATCCCTTTCGGCAGGAAAATATACAAGATATTTTTTATTTAGGTGACTATCCCATAAAATTCCCTATATACTGTAAACTGAAAGACATCTCGATTCATCTCAAAACCCTCATCAACCTATCCTCGGTTTCGAATATGTGGCCACTAACCTTTTTTTTTTTTTTGGTGACTTAAAATGGCAAATTTTATAAAAGAGAAGCTCTAGTCACCATAGAGGTGATAGGATACTAATGACAAAGTTACAGGTTTACAGCATCCCAACTAGAAATCAAGTTTAACCAGTGCCAACTTGCAAGTATAACTTCAAGAACTCAAATCAATCTACTTCTATTGGTAGAAGTTCTCATTGTTTTGGGGTCGAACAGTGTGTTGGGGAAATCATTTTTCCGACGAAATTGATTTCCTAAATGTGAAAACTGAAGTAAACAAAATCTGGAGAAGACATAGGAATGTCATAATCTAGAGTATGTCCTTGGCTTGGGACCAATATCAGGTGTTAACTGAGAATTTTCTTTTAAGGTTGTAATATCCTTGAGGAATTACACTGCTCTTGATATACGAGAAAACGACGAGCCGCTGTTCTGACCCGGCCACCATCGGTATCCGACCAGTCGTTTTCTTTTTTACAACCTTAAAAGAAAATTCCTTGAGGATATTCAGGAGCAATGTAATTCCTTGAATGAGTGTGTTGATATTGCCAGAGAAAGATTCAACAGCTTCACAGAACCCACGCTCTTTATTCAGGAGATTGATTGAGTTCATCATATGCATAGTGAGAATACTTCTCTTGGACGTCTTTTTTCTGACAGGCTTGATCCTCAATGATCTGAGATAGTCACAACAGCTCCTAGTGAAATCCTCATTTGGTCTTAATTTTGTACCATTTTCTCAGGTAAATATATCCTTAGAACCTAAAGATATATTCATACATATGGATTCGGAAGAATAAACTAAGGAGTTCTCCTTTGAGGTAAATCCTAAGATATATTCATGGTTAGCTCTTTATATTTGTGAAATATGTTATCCCACATGGAATTACCATACATACACCATTGATACAATTTTAGGTGAAACAAAAATAATTTCGACAAATACATTCATCTTCTATGACAATGAATTTGAACCCCGAATGTTGTTACTTTTGCAAGATTGAGATTTAAGTTGAGATTGAGAAGCCAGATTACAAAAAATTATAAAAATAAAGTGCGGAGAATGTGCGATTAAGAAATTTGAAAGAGATTTAGAAATTCTGATGTGAGTTGAAATGAATTTGAAGTTTGAGTACCTATAGGGGTGAAGTTCTGGCCATTGGATGATAAACCAAGCGATGATCATAACACCGAGCGATGGTCATTCTATCGCTAGCTACGTCCAGACCAATGAGCTACATAAAAACCACCGAGCGATGAAGTCTCTATCGCAGCTGAATAAATGATATATACCACCTAACTAGATATATTTGTCACTTTACCATACCCAATTGCATATAAACCTGCCTAAGCACACCAAAAATTTGATGGTATATGATCTTAAAATTTAGATGGAGTACTATTTATTCTGAAACAATCTTAAATTTTCATGAGTCCGTAGGTGGCCCACATTAACCGAAAATGATAGGGAGACCCCGCATTTATCACACCAAAGAATTACACCACTACGTAGAGCACACGTAGCACATGGACACAACAAAAATTAAAGGTTGGTATTAAATCGGGAGAGATCATGTCAAAATTAAATCAGGAGAGATGAGTATAGAGAAACTACCTTATCTTTTAACCGAGTAATACTTATGTAGAAAAGGAAAGTCATTTACTGTTTAGACTAGAAATTTTCTTTACCAAAATCCCTGATTTTCTCTCTTCCTTAACAAACATGGAAGAGAAAACTAGAAAATCTTAACATAATGGTACATCAAAATTGATCAACTTAATTAGTTTAATTTTTAAATAATTACAGTAATTTTTCACTAATCGAATGAAAAACATGTTTACATAATTGTTACTTTACTGTTGTACATGTTAAGGATGTTTCAGTCCATATCGGTTAGGATGACGATAGCAAAAAATAAGGATCATAGTCTTTGCTAGTTTGATAATATTTGTTCAATCATAAGCATTATGTAGTGCATAATCCTTATTAAACCTTTCTCTCTCCTTTATATTCTCTTCTTTCTCTAAATGACTCTTTTTCTTCAAACTGTTCTTTAACCCTTTGATTAACAAGACCTCTTCAATGCTTTCTGAGTAATTTCCCCATCTGGGTTTTGATCCCTAGCCAGATGGGGATCCTGGAGAGGGGATGATATGATCAAAATTCGTTATGTTCCTTTATATGTTCTATAGCAGTGGAGAAAAAAGAGATCTGAAATCTTGCATATCTTAGCATTTCATCCTGTATCATTAACATTCATCTTCTCTTTATTTGTTGTTAGCATCAAATAATAACACGCACAAACATTTCCATCTATCTAAAATTGCGCTGAGCTCTTTTTCTTAGTACCCTGAGAAATTGGTTTTGGAATTACAATCTGCTTTGCTCAAAATTTGATCTTTCTTAGTATCAAAGTATCGATTAGTTTATTATCTTCAACTTCCTCATCGTCAAGTTGTTGCAACCTCCTATGATACATTTCTTGCTGTAATCTAAACTGATTCATGATAATATTCATCTCTTCATTGGATCTCGCCATTTATGAAATTTAAAATTGAGAATAGATATAGAGAAATCAGTGAAATATACGTAGAAGTAGGTGTGAGAAACTTGGAGAAGTACAATGACGTATATATATAAACCAACACGGGTATAAATAGTCGTTGCAAAATAATTACTGGTCGATAATCTTGATATCGCAAGCGTTACTATTTATATCGCGCACTGGAATGTCTGTCGCCAGCGATATTCTGAATATCGCCAGCGTTTTTCGAAATAACGGTCGATGGAAACTCTGTCAGTAGTTTTTCCACAATGGCGCGACTCGTTTGCCATGCCACCTAGTATGCCAAACAACATTTTTTGGCCATACCCATAGGAATAAATAAGTGATTAACACGCAAGTGTGACACATTTTCACCCATAAATACATTAGTTGGGACTCAATTTTTCTCTAATAAACTTGTTTTAGTTGAATAAATTCTCATGGAGAATTGGCTCGAGAAAAAGTTTTTTGCACCTTTCCGAGAAATTACTAAAGGCACCCCTAAATTCTATTGCCACCCCCATAAAACAGGTCAAAAACACCCAAGGAAATTACTATGGGCACTCCTCAAAGTACTAAGGGAACCCATGTTGATAAAGGCACTTATCGGCTGGTTAAGGGCACTTCACCTTCTTCACGTTCAAAGCTGAGAAATTGCGGGAAATTTACTTGTCACCTGCGTAACTATCTGAGATGAATTTGGAAAGATTTTCACGAAGATTTTCATGGGATTGGAATTTGTATTGGTCTGTTGTAACAAGACAGGGATGGTAAGAGAATTGGAAACGTTAAAGAGGAAGATTTTTTGCCGATTCTCGGTAAACAGAGAAGGAGATATTCTCTTAACTGCATGATATTTCAGGAATATATTCTGTTCAGTATTCTGTTAGAGAGTCTCGCGGGAATTAATTGTGGATAACCTATTAAAAGTAAACGTGGACTGGTGACCGAGTTATGGTTGGAAACTAAGAGGATTTCTATAGGGAGTAAGAGAGATACTCGGATTTTTGGTTGTATAGTTGGCAGCTGCATGATCTAGAAAAGAGTTTACTCCAGCTAAGACGTTTTGAGGTTCAGATTATCATGTGTTGGATTGTGGAGGCTGAGAGAATAACGTGTGAAGACAAAATAATAAAAGAAAATAATCTCGAGTTAATATTTTTGTTGTTAGAAGATTTGGGATGAAGAGTGAGGGGAGGAAACAGAGCGTAGAACAGGAAGTTGCAGAGCTTGTCTCTGCTGCTGTCATTGAAGGAGAGAACGAAGAACATAAGACGCCAAAGAACAGTCATTCATCAACAGTGACAACGACACATACTGAAGCGTTGTATTTGCTACAGTGACAATGTCATTTTCCATTTTTCGTTCTTTGTAACAGTTTATTTTGCAACACCCTTATACCATTGCAAATCTCTGTTTTCTACTATTTTCCAATAAAAACACCATTTGAGCTATGAGTTATCTTTTTGAGTGTGTTTTCATCATGAGAAGCTAAACCCATCGCTGGGACGACAGACGAAGCTGAATTTCATCATGTGGTAAATTTAATTAATTCCTTATTTACTTTTTGCACCGATTATAAATGATTTATGATTTCTATTAATCAATTGTTATCTTGTTTGATGGTGTATGCTTAGTCTTAGGTGCTTTTGATACACTATGCTTGTAATTTACAATTGATGTTTTACGAAATCTATTTTGACAAAGAATAGAGTTAATATTTCTTGTGTTTGGAGCTATAATTTCCTAGGATTAATTTCTGAACCACTTGAATATGAAAAACAGTGAAATCCCGAGTCTCAGTGAATTCTTCATCCCGTGACATATTTTGTATATAATTTCTTATTTTTTATATTTAAGCCTAGAATCAATCTCAACAAAGTCCGAGTGAACGACAACTCTATTTACCACTATCTAAAACCCCATCAATTTTGGCGCCGCTGCCGGGGATTTGTTTTTAGATTAATTTTTAATTTTATTTTTTTATTTTGTACAATATTTTCAATTTATTCTAGATTTTTTTTTCCTTTTTATGCGTTTCTTTTTGTATTTTTTTTCACGGACTCTTTGAGGATGATGACTTCTTCCGAGGAGACGTCACCTAAGATGACGCTGGCGGAATATAAGCGTAGAAAGTCAAATTATCAGGAAACCTCATCTGAGATAACGCTTGCTGAATATAAGCGTAGGCAACAGTATGGAGTTTCTACTCCACATGTGGTAAGTGAAGAATCACCTTTAACAATATATGAGAAGTATTACAAACACACACCGCCTAGTTTGGAGCAAAGATTGAGAGTTTTTGAATGTCAAAGATTATATGCTGATGATGATGAATCTTGTAGTGACTTTCTGTTCCAAACAGAACATATAGATGACCCTGTTGATGATTGTGTGGATGATTTGCCTAATTCCATAGATGAATCCATCCCACAAGATAATTCACCCAACTTAGAGGTTGTTTCTAGACCCATAGACTTCCAAAAGTTGCCTAATTTAGGGTTAGAATTGCGTGCTTCTAAAGTGTTGTTGGAATACTTTGCATCTAAATACCTAGAGGATTTGCCTATTTCTGATACCGTGCATGAGCCAATAGATATTTTCTCAGTCCCAATAGAATCCCCATATTATGTTGTTTACACACTTCCTTGTGTTGTAAAAACTTGGTTTGGAGGTGAGTCTCTGTTTTTGATAGCTTCAGTGTCTCCGCATCGTTATAACATAAGTGTGAAGCTGTCATTTGTAAATGTTGTATTATGGGTTGATCCCCAAATTTTCAGGTTCTTAGTTTATGGGGATCCTTTTTGTACATTCCAGTAGATATATTTTTATATTTTCGTTCATTTTTTGCATTTTCCATCTTAATATTTGCGTTGGATGACTCAATTACATTGAGGACAATGTAATGTTTAAGTGTGGGGGAGAGGTTAACTTTTTACTTTATTTTTTCAGGAAATTCCTTGCAAATCATGACCAGCTGTGTAGGGTCTAAAAAAAAATGAAAATATAAAATGAAAAAAATAAATAATAATTTGATTGTTAGGGTTATGACCAGCTGTGTAGCGTTTTTTTTTTGGATTATATGACCAGCTGTGTAGCGGGTCTAAATATATATATATATATATATATATATAAAATAAATAATTATGACCAGCTGTGTAGCGGGTCTCTCTTTCTCTTTTACTATAGGACCAGCTGTGTAGCAGCTCTATTATTTTATGACCAGCTGTGTAGTGGGTCAATTTTCTGTTTTGCTCGAGGACTAGCAAAATGTAAGTGTGGGGGAATTTGATGAGCACGCAAGTGTGACGCATTTTCACCCATAAATACATTAGTTGGGACTCAATTTTTCTCTAATAAACTTGTTTTAGTTGAATAAGCTCTCACGGAGAATTTGCTCAAGAAAACGTTTTTTGCACCCTTCCGAGAAATTACTAAAGGCACCCCTAAATGCTATTGCCACCCTCAGAAAACAGGTCAAAAACACCCAAGGAAATTACTATGGGCACTCCTCAAAGTACTAAGGGAACCCCTGCTGATAAAGGCACTTATCGGCTGGTTAAGGGCACTTCACCTTCTACACGTTCAAAGCTGAGAAATTGCGGGGAATTTACTTGTCACCTGCGTAACTCTCTGAGATGAATTTGGAAAGATTTTCATGGAATTGGAATTTGTATTGGTCTATGTAACAAGACAGGGATGGTAAGAGAATTGGAAACGTTAAAGAGGAAGATTTTTTGCAGATTCTCGGTAAACAGAGAAGGAGAACTGCATGATATTTCTGGAATATATTCGGTTAGAGAGTTTCGCGGGAATTAATTGTGGATAACCTATTAAAAGTAAACGTGGACTGGTGACCGAGTTATGGTTGAAAACTAAGAAGATTTCTATAGGGAGTAAGAGAGATACTCGGATTTTTGGTTGTATATTTGGCAGCTGCATGAGCTAGAAAAGAGTTTACTCCAGCTAAGACGTTTTGAGGTTCAGATTATCATGTGTTGGATTGTGGAGGCTGGGAGAATAACGCGTGAAGACAAAATAATAGAAGAAAATTATCCCGGGTTAATATTTTTGCTGTGAGAAGATTTGGGATGAAGAGTGAGGGGAGGAAAAAGAGCGTAGAACAGGAAGTTGCAGAGCTTGTCTCTGCTGCTGCCATTGAAGGAGAGAACGAAGAACATAAGACGTCAAAGAACAGTCGTTCATCAACAGTGACAACGACACATACTGAAGCGTTGTATTTGCTACAGTGACAATGTCATTTTCCATTTATCGTTCTTTGTAACAGTTTATTTTGCAACACCCTTATACCATTGCAAATCTCTGTTTTCTACTATTTTTCCGATAAAAACACCATTTGAGCTATGAGTTATCTTTTTGAGTGAGTTTTCATCATGAGAAGTTATACCCCATCGCTGGGACGACTGACGAAGCTGAATTTCATCATGTGGTAAATTTAATTAATTCCTTATTTACTTTTTGCATCGATTATAAATGATTTATGATTTCTATTAATTAATTGTTATCTTGTTTGATAGTGTATGCTTAGTCTTAGGTGCTTTTGATACACTATGCTTATAGTTTACAATTGATGTTTTACGAAATCTATCCCGTAACATATTTTGTATATATTTCTTATTTTTATATTTAAATCTAGAATCAATCTCGGCAAAGTCCGAGTGAACGACAATTCTATTTACCATTATCAAAATTTTGGATCAGTAAGGCAACAATGTTTAATCCCGGGGCACCACCAAAGTCAAACTTCGAGTCTTCGGACGAAGAACAATTTACATTCATAATCTGGAATGATCTTAAATATCTGGAGTGCCCCAGCCCTCAGCGGCCCCACTTTCAAACTATTCTTGGCGGGAGGACAAAGACAACACTAACATCCACTTTTGAAATAAACAAAGTTGACCAAGGTCAATTTGGTCCTTTAGAGAAAAACATTAGACACATAATTCCAGGAGTTCCTGACAGCTCTGTTCACACCTTTGGATACTTTACCTTTCTCTACTTTCAAACCTGCTTCACCCTTTCACTCTCACTCCTTCACTCACCAGAAGCAAGAAAAAAAAATCCCCAAAACCCTAAAACCCTAAAATGTCAAAACATACTCATACTCATCAGTTCTTGTTCTACTTGTTGATGTTCATCTTGGGTGTTTCTATTGTTAGCTCAAAATCAATAATAGAACCATGTTCAAACTCAGATTCTTGTAATGCTCTAGTAGGTTACACACTATACACAGATCTTAAAGTATCACAAGTAGCTTCACTATTCCAGATAGATCCAATCTCTCTACTCACAGCAAATGTAATTGACATTTCATACCCAGATGTTGAAAACCATATTCTACCAGCTAAACTCTTTCTGAAAATACCCATTACCTGTTCTTGTGTGGATGGTATTCGTAAATCGGTGTCAACTCGGTATAAGACTCGGCCTGCTGATACTTTGTCTTTGATAGCTGATAGTGTTTACGCTGGGTTGGTTTCTGCTGATCAGATAAGAGAAGCTAATTCTGTTTCTGATCCTTCTGTTCTTGATGTGGGTCAGATTCTTACTGTGCCTTTGCCATGTACTTGTTTCAACTCAAGTGATAATAATCTACCTGCAGTCTATCTTTCTTATGTTGTAAGACCTATGGATACTTTAGCGGAGATTGCAGCTGGGTATTCCACTACTCTTACTGATCTTATGAATGTTAATGCTATGGGTGTTCCAGCTGTTGGAGCTGGTGACATTATTGCAGTTCCTATTCCTGGTAATTTTTTGTTTTTCAGCTTTTCCCTTTTATGCATTTGACTCTTTTGAGGTACAAATAAGAATGTGCTGTGTAAATCTATGATGTTTTTAGCTGATTTTAATTGAATTTGTTTGTGGGTTGAAGTTGGTTCATTGTTTATGCCATTGCAATTTGTTTGAAAATTTAGATTTCTGTTGTTAGCGGTGCGTTGGTCATTAGAACTACTACATGGTAGCTGAGTTTCGGAAATGCCTCTTTGTATCAATTTTGTTTGTCGGTCTAGTTTTAGTCAATGGTGAAGTATGTGAACTCTTGATGGTGACTTCTGGCTGGTGTGTCTGATTTGAATTAGCTTAGGTAGAATTTCTTGAACTTTGCTTTTGTGGGTATGAATTAGTTCACTGTTTTGTGGTTTTTGAGTTGATTCACCGTTGATAAGTACTTGCATCGGTAGTGGCATCATTGACATGAATCAACTTTAATTGGGTTTCATGAATCTGCTGGTTTGAGGCTTTGAGTTGAGTCTTGAGTAAACAGTTCTGGCATTTCATTTCATTCCATGGCTAGTATAGTACTTCTATTGTTTGATGGTGTTTTGGACTTCTGGCGCAGTCGAACTGTTATGTTTGTTTGTGGGTTTCTTGAACTTTGCTTTCATCATTTTGTGGATTGAGTTGATTAAGCTATTTGTCCGTATGAGTTTATCATTTTGTGGATTGAGTTGATTATGCAATGATAAGTAATTGAGCTGTTAGGCGGTGCAGTTGTGCTCCATGAATCTGCTGTTTTAAGATTTGTGGATTGAGTTGATTAAGCAATGATAAGTGATTGAGCTGTTAGGTGGTGTCACTGAGTTAAATCAATTCAGTTGTGCTCCATGAGGAATCAATGCCGGCATATGCTTACATGTCTAATCTAGTATTCTGTTATGTTAATACTACCTCAATTTCAAAAAGACAGGCTTGTTTCATGTGTAATTTGTACATGAAACAAGCCTATCTTTTTGAAATGGAGGGAGTACTTCATAATCTTTTAGTACATGGAACTATGTGGGTTCATATTTTGCGTGTTACGCATAAATTGGAACATTCTAATTACAATTGGCAAGTAATTTTGATAATTCTCCCAGTGTTGGTAACTTTCATATGTTCCATGCAACTGTGTTTGGTTACATAGTGTTTTCAGATGTCAAATCTGTTTGATCGATAGGAGTTCCTTTTTCTCGAAACAAGTTCAAGAGGGAATTATGCGTGTCTCACGAGTATCTTGTTCTGTATTTTACAGCTTGTGCGTCAAACTTCCCAAAAACTTCTGCAGATTTCGGTTTAACTGTGCCAAATGGGAGCTACGCCATTACTGCAGGTCATTGTGTTCAGTGCAGTTGTGGACCTGGAAATCTGAAGTGCGTATATACGGTCTTACTTTTTGCTTTCCTCATTGCTTGTGACCTTAAATCCTGTAAGTAAAGCTATTTGACTGGGAACTTTCATGCAGATTATACTGCCAACCTGCTTCATTGGCAGTTTCGTGTTCAAGCATGCAATGCAAAAGCAGTAACCTCATGGTTGGAAATATTACGACGCAACCAGGTGGTGGTGGTTGTAATGTTAATGCCTGTACATACGGCGGTATTGTCAATGGTAGCATTGTCGCCACGTGAGTTTCTAACCTTATTTGTCTTATCTAGTTTTCCTATGAAACAATGATGTCTCAATTCATTTTTATGACTGCAGTTTGTCCACAACTCTTCAACCTCGTTGCCCAGGTAAAACTGCTTTTCATTTTGCTCCTATTTTCTTCCTTCTGTTTGCTTGTTCCTTTTCCACGTGTGATTTTGTTTTCTGATATTTCTTCATTAACCTATGCAGCACCACATCAATTTCCCCCACTTATAGCTCCAACTGAATTAACAGTCAGGGACCCATTATTTGCTCCAGCCCCTGCACCTTCTCTAGAAGGTGTGATATCAACAAATCCTGGGACTGTGATTCCAGGAACTGGTTTGCGTCCTGGTGGGATGTCTCCAGCAAATGGACCTACTGGAAGTACCTCTGATGCACCATCCGCGATCCCCCTATCCAGATATCAAAGCGTAATTATGCTCTTATGTGTTGTCATAAGTTGGTGGGTTTGACAAACTTGCTAATTATCATGGTGACATTGTGATTAAATTGTGGGGTTTTGTTTCGCCTGCTGTCACTCATATGTAGTGCACCCACTAATTTATTGTCTTTTAACTTTCACTATTTTTTTTTTGTGCCGTCAAATTTGGGCATTTGCCCTGCTTGTATTTAGTTTTCGTGACAAGTCACCGCGGTTTTCAATTCCAGCTCCCTGATTGATCATTTTCTCAAGTTTTCCATGGTTGCATCTTGATTTAACATTTTAGAATCTGTCGCCTCTTTTATCAATGCCTCTTAGGTTGACGGTCGGTTATTACAATTGTGGTCAGCGAGATATGATTGAGTAACAGCTTGGCAATGGGCTTGTGTCAAAGCAAAGATTGCCGATTGCAGAAGGAACTAGAGGGAATTAATGTTTCCAAATACAAACAAACTCTTTACCTACATGTATATTTTAGGTTTTGTTTTGTTAAGGCAAGATATTATACATAGCAGGCCAGTGCTTGGAAAGTTTTGTTGAGGATTCACCTTTCAAGCTACATTGTTTACTTTCTGACTCTCAAATTAAGCAAGAATCCTGCTAACTAAACATGTATTTGTCACCGTGTTTGCGTGTTAGGCTATTTATGTCTCAAAAATTAGTTTCGCTGGCTATTTGAAATAACTAACTCAGTTCTGGTGGAAAAGGGGAAATCCTGATAGGAAAAGTTCAAGGAGGCGCAACAAATCTGCCAAGTTGTCTTTTCAAGCTTATTATAGGGAGGGAATGTTTTATTAGAGGTGCGGTAGTGTGATAGTAATGTCTCTTTAGTTGGTTAGGGGACGTCCTAAAGGGGATATAAATTGGCTAGGTTACCCTCCCCATTTTTTTAACCTAAATCAAAACTAAATTGAAAATTTGTTTTCTTTCTTCTTCTCTTCTCCTCCTCCCATCAACCATAACCTCCATTAAAACTCAAAATTTCATCGTCTTCGATTAATCGACGATTTGAAAATTAATCAAGTGTAGTGTAATGACTTATATGAAGTATGTTTTGAAAAATCCAATTAGGGTTTAGTTTATCTTGTTCGATTTAAGTTTAATTTCTATCAAATATTAGGGTTTTAGATGAAAATTGAAATTAAAGTTTCTGGGTTTATGTGAGTTACGGTTGATTTTAACTCTATTACGAACCGTAACTGGAGATTTTGATGTTGTTACTATTGGTAATAGTTCAACTACCAACCTTATGTTCTTGTATCTGAGAATTTTATTCAGTTACGGTTGGTATATAGCATTTGGTTACCAACCGTAACTCAGTTACGGTTGGTATCGAGCATTTAGTTACCAACTGTAACTGGTTTTACAATTGGGTTTTCCCCAAATTTAACCAGTTACGGTTGGTAGTAGGGCTGCACAACGGGTAGGGTGGGTAGGATATGGCCTATACCCGTCACCCTACCCGTTTACTGGCGGTTAAGAAAATCTTTACCCGCCACCCTACCCGCCAAATAATGGATAGGGTAGGATACGATTAAAAAACTGGCGGGTAGGGTAGGGTTGGCGGGTATGGGTAGGATATGTGCACTCCTAGGTAGGGTGGGTAGGATATGGCCTATACCCGCCACCCTACCCGTTTACTGGCGGTTAAGAAAATCTTTACCCGCCACCCTACCCGCCAAATAGTGGATAGGGTAGAATACGGTTAAAAAACTGGCGGGTAGGGTAGGGTTGGCGGATATGGGTAGGGTATGTGCACCCCTAGTTGGTAGTTCATCTTTTACGAACCGTAACTATGAATTACGATTGGTTACGAGCAAAATGCCAACCGTAATTAGCTCTGAAAATGTAAGAAATTGATTTTTTTTACGTATTTGAGCAACAAAAAGCTAGTTGGGACTAATTTAGAAGTATACCTGGTGATTTTCAGGCATTGGGTTTTCACTTTGTTGGTTAATTTCTTCAATTGATTGAGATCGACCTTCACTTTGGGTTAAAACTTCTCTATCATCTCCAATCTTTTTTTTTTAAACTCTAAAATCTGATTTTGTTTTGATTTTGAGTTAAAAAATTAATCATTAGCATTAAACTTGATTATCATCACTAAACTAGATTATCAATTATGAGAGTTAATTTGTCATTTCCCGTTTTTCTGATGAATGATCATGTAATGACCCTTTTTGTCCTATCGGAATGCCGCCCGGTGGTTTTTTTTCCCGGAAAAATCCTAATTACTCCCATACATACATGAGGCCCAGGAATCCAGGAACAAATTGATGTGGGAAAACCAACACGAAATATCAGCCTTCCGGAGTTCCTCTGGAGTGGAAGCCATAAGAATAAGGTAATGTGGTGTTTGTTCAAGCAAATGCAGCCAGCAGCCTAATTATTGTTTACAACGTACGGAAGATCTTGATTAGCCTAGGCCTAAGTTACAAACTCAGCTGTTTTGTCTTCAGATGATGATTTTCTGGTTAAAATGATTTCATTTGCTTAAACTTTGTATACGTGCATTGTCGCCCGTCATATCGTGCTGTCAAATACGTAAAACTCATATGTGTAAGGCTGAAATTAGGATTCATCAGTTAATGGTTCTAAGCAATCAGAGATTGATAGTGCTGAGAACACGGATTAGCTTTAGCAAAAGCTTATCCTCCACTGCCAAATGATAACCGATGAGTATGCCATTTTACTTTCCTTTCTCTGAACGAACCTCTGAATGCGCCATGAGAAAACTTTTGCGTTGTCTAGGCCCTGTTAATATTTTAGTCATTTACGTATCCTGCTTGAACTAACACAACCACTACCAAACGAAGATATCACTTGACACTACACATTTAACACACACTCTGCGAAGGGACATGTTTCGGATCCTAAAAAGTTCATTTGACCCCTCTCCATTTAGAGCTTGTGGTTCAAAAAACAACTTGAAAAACGTGGAACATCTTGATTATTGAGGCAAGAATATTTAGTCAGTAGTGTTAAGTCCATTTAGCCAAGTTATGAAATCGGTATGAAAGATTTTTCAGTCGTTTCAAATACCTCGGTTGAGTTGTGTGTGACGAGAATAAGGACTGGAGAAACATTGTTCGTACAACTACAAAAAATAGTAAAACTACCACAACTCCGTAAGACAAAGATGATGTTGTAGCGTTTCAGAATGCTAACAGTAATGCGGAATGTATATGTACACGTGTTTACGATCTCATTCCTCACTGTAACCAATGTCAAGCCATACAGCATGACAATGAGTCCCGTGTAACTGAACTTTTCCAAAAGTAAATGTACGTGATTGTTCTCGGATTCAAGCATACTACATATCGGAAAAACCAAGTCCAAATGAATCTTGATTATCTGATAAACCAAGTGCTCATAGTCCGCAACTATGATTAGTATATCAATAATTGAATCACTACCAGTCTATTTTCACAATTCTCTTAATATACTCCCATCATTAGTTATTGACCGTTGAATGGCTTATCGACATTTCAGATAACGTGAATCAAAGGGAAGAATGATTTGATGGAATTTCACATAATGGAAAAGTCATTATTATTATTAGTGTAAAGCCCTCAAAAAAGGGGTGATTAACAAAAGCAGTACTACCCATCTCCACTGGTTAATAGCTTAACATTAATTAAACAGCACCTAATTAATCAAGTAAGATCTCTCCTATATATTGTAGAATCAACACAAAATTGGGACGGTAAACGACCTCCTCAGATTATGTGATGTATTCAATCATGAACAAGAACTAAAGGAGAAAGAAGAACTACGGTGACATTGATGATTACTACTATGTTGATGATGATGACTACTGCTCGACGTTTCGCGTTCGATACGCCACCGTAAATGAAGAAAATCATCAACCGAACATGGCAACGTTAACGGTCCGTCCGAATGGTAGCCGTAAACCTCGTACGTTTTGTCGAGAAGTCGTTTAAAGAGAGGATGATACAAACAAGATATCGGAATAACAAATCGTTGAAATCCTCCGTCTTCGCCTTCTAGCCCGACATGAACAGCAACACATCCCTTCTTTACCTTCATCTTCTTCTCATCTTGCATTGTGTTTTTCCTTTTTTCTTTCTCTCCTACAAACTTGTTATGTTATGTCGTTGTGTACACAAAAACGAAGAGTAGTGGTATTTTTGGTTTCGAAAGGCGTAAAATTGAGTTGTGTTTGAAGGGGTTTATATAGGTAAGGAGGAAAGGAAATGAGATTTGGTAATAGAATATTAAGTGTACGTTTTGTGTGTTTGTACTTGATACGGATATGCATTTTAAGTGGCTCCTCCGGATCCATCACTTTATATGGTTTTTGTTTTGTTATTACATGGACCTTATTCTTTCTTTCTTTCTTCTCCTCTCTCTCTCGTTTCTTTGTGGTAATCTGTTTGGTTGTTTTCTTCTTTTTGGTTAAAAAAATGATTTTGCTGGGCAAGTCGTTTGGGGGAGATGAACCCACCAAACCCATGTTGGATGATGAGTATGAATTTCTTCAAAAGTAATTTGATTCTGGAACAAATCAATGTACAGAGTAAATAAAAGATCTATTGATTTGATGTAACTAGTAAAGGTGTAGGTATTGTCTACGCGGGAGATTTTTTCCCACAACAATGCTACGTTCACCATGAAAATCACTCGGGGAAAATCTGGGAGACACGATCCCTGGGTCTCATCCGGAGAAAATAGGGGATCCCATAAGGGTTGTGTCTCCCGGGAGATTCTCATGGTATACAAATCATTTTGTTTTTTTACACGCATCTTTGGGATGACTGGTCTTCACAAAAAAAAGAGAAGAAAATTCCCCCAAAGAAAAGATTATATTTATGAAAAAACCAAACCAAATACAAGACAATATGTCTAGACAGATGGGGTTATGTATTCAAAACTGTTCCCAGTTGCTTAGGATTTATGAACTATCTACAAATCAAATGTATCCAATTCATAGCTCTACAGTACAAGAGTCTGTTTAATGTGTATGATTAACTCATAAACTGACTTCGATCTTCCACCAAAAATTATGTTGTTCCTTTCCTCCCAGATAATCGAGACAAGAGCATAATGAAACAGATTCCAAACCTCTTTGCTTTTTTCCTTTCATCACATTCCAGCTCCAAGCTTCAAAAAGCCGAAGTACAGTAGCTGGAATTGGCCACGAAACATGAAAATCCTTTATGAAATAATCCTAGACTTTGAAAGTTGTATTGCAGTGCAGAAATAAATGATTTACACATTCATCTTCCAAGTTACACATAACACAAACTGCACTGTCCACCCTCACACCTGTATAACTAAACATATCCCTTGTTCGCAGTGAATCATTGAAAATTGCCCATAAAGTGAAGTTCACTTTTGAAGGAATGTTCTTCTTCCACAAGAATTTATCAGAAGCACAAACATCATTATTACCTAACATAGCTTCATAACAGGCACTAGTAGAAAATATATCCGGAAGAGGCACTTCATCTTCACCCTCTACCAGATCGGGAACAACACCTAAATGCTTAGAGTAGTTCTAAAACAACAAATCCATCTATCATCTTGAATCATATCAACAATAAATGCTTGTTTATTCTGATAAAATTTGTAGATATTAAAAAACATATCCTTCACACCCATTTATCATGCCAAAATCTCACTCCCCAACCATTTTTAATTCCGTTTTTATAATTTTGAAGGTAATATTTTCAGCAAAGGTTATCGTCAATTGATAAACTATGAGAAATTGGGGATCTTCAGATGTAAAAATGTCAAAAATAAAAAAGCTAGGGAAATAATAGGTATCCTAAAAGTAGGACAGATAAAGTAGAATGATAAGTATTTACAAGTCCCGTTTTCACTTATAGGTCTAAAATAAGATGTTTTGAATCAATAGTTGAAAAACTTGAATCTAAACTCTCGTGGTGGATTAGCGTTAACGAACTCTTATCTTCCGCGGGGAAGTGCATCGTGATAAAACATGATGCAGATTTCCTGATTACTTATCAAATGACATTTATCGCTATTACTAAAAATACAGCAAAGAAAATGAATTCCCTAAATAGGTCGTTCTTTTGAAGTCACAACAAAGATAACAATATGGGGTTCTGTGTAAAATCTTAGACTTCTGTTTGTAAGATAAAATTGGAAAGGGGACTAGGTTGCAAACAATTTCAAAAATTTAACGTTGCTATATTAACTCGCCTAGATTGGAGAATGATCAAGAACACAAACCGACCTTGGACTCAAATTCTTAAAGCTAAATATTTCAAAAGAGTATCCCTTTTAGATATTCTTAAAGCTAATCCTAATAGTTGTTGGCTATGGAAAAGTCAGTATCTTGGTATCAAAGTAGTTCAACAAGTAGGAAATTAGGAGGTAGGGGACGGAAAAGACATACAACTTTAGTCTCATAACTGGATACCTCTAGACACCCCAAACACTTTAAGTAGAACTAACATTGCCCCACTATTGATAACACTTTCCACAAGGTGAGTGATATCATCCAGAGGGACTCTAGGAAGTGGAATATTAGTTTCATAAACCAGGTCATGCCTCTTAGAGTCAGTAAAAACATTCTAAGTACAAATATTTCTAATAATAACGCTCATTATGATAAATTTGTTTGGCCGTTATCAAACTCTTGAAACCTAACTGTACAATCTGTTTACATGCACTTACTCGTCGAAACAATACCAGGATTGCAAGTCTTCGTATGAAAATGCTATCATGAGGTAATACAAGTTAATACTATCCTTATTACTAGGATTCCTTCTATGCCCACTAGGTGTGTTTTGCGAAACAACAATGATGAAACACCAATTCGTATTCCGCTTCACTGCCCTTTCAGTAAGGCAGTTTGGTTCGGTATGAGATGTAATATGATTGTGAATGAATACTAAGGCCAAATCCTATGGAATTGGAAAATTAAAGATTAAACCTTCATGGTCTAGTATTAAGTCCGATTGGGTAATTTTCATTGATGCGTCGTATAAGAAAGAGAGTTTATCCATGAGATATGCTTTAATACTGTACTCAGTGGATCAAGAATCATTTACGCATATTTCAGTAGGTTCGGAATGGGATTTTTCGGACCTACACGCAGAAACAAAAGCATTATTAAAGGATACAAAACAATTAGAAAAAAATTTAATTTCAAATGTCTCCATAGCAACATATTGTCAACTCCTAGCGAATACAGTAAACAACAAAGAAGCGGATACATCCTCTAGAAAAACTTCCACAAGCACAAGTTAGATTTATAAGTAGAGATTACAATACCTCGATGAATTCAATAGCAAAAGAAGAGAGGATCAGAAGTCTTCTAACATATGTCAACTCATTTGCACCAACGAGTATGAAAATCCAGCATTCTACCTAATGCTTTTGACAAAAATGAAATTGTAAACTTATTGTACAATATTGCTTAATTATATATTGAACCTTTCCATCGAAAAAAAATAGTTATAAAAAATAATTCAATATACATATCCCTTCATATCTGCATCCATATTTTTTGAAAACTTTTCCAAATCCATATTGTATCGGAGTCCAATATATGTATCGGTAAATGAACCGAAAATAATAAACACTCTAAATGCCAACATACACAAAACATGAGCCCATGCTAGTCTACATGAACGGGGGAGGCTCCCATCAACTTCGTTTTTTGGTTGTCAGTTTTTAAAATTTCCAAATTTCTCTATTCATGTAAAAGTAAAACCATTATTGTTATTAACAAAAAAAAAAAAAAAGAAAAAAAAAGAGGTAAAGGTGCATATTTTTTAATGAACCCACAATTAGGGGATAATCTCACACTAAGGGGGTATTTTTTAGATGAATGTTAATACTACTCCCCACCCTTATAAAAACCAAAAAGAAAAAACTAAATCATTTTGATTTGGTATTCTCCCTCAAAACTGACTGCACCTCTTCTTCTTCTCCTCGTATAACATCGAAACCTAAACAGAAACAATGTTTTAGGCAATGTCCTGATCCTGGTGTGGGAATTCCAGTGAGAAGGTGAGTAATTCCCATTAACTTTCGTATTGTTATGATGGAATTATTTAGGTTTTAAATCAAAAATTAGGTTTACATAATCACAGGCGGCACTTAAATTAGTTTGAAGCAATACCGACTGCTATAGTCGGCATTGTTTTGTTGATCAAACCAATACCAACTGTTTTAATTAGTGGCATTATTTGTAGGTTGAATTTATTGCCGACTGTTCTTTGCATAATTGTGTGAAAATTGAACTCATTGCCTTGAAATTGGCGACAATCGGCATTGCCGGGTAACACTTCCCGATGCCGATTATTAATCTACCAATGATGAGTCCATCTGAACCAATGCCGATTGTTATTTGCATAATTGTGTGAAAATTGATGCCTCCGCCTTACAAAATCTCTCACATTGTAGTTTAGGAAATTCTACAACTACAATAAAAAAACAAACCCTAATATTTATCAAGAAAAATGAACACAAATTAAATCCAAAAAAATTATATGAAATCATCCGAGTAATGAGCATATATTTCCTTGACCACTTCAATAATAAATATGAGATTATAAGGGAATAAGTTATAGATCTAAACTTTCAGACTCTCTCTGATCTCACACACACAATACTTACCCAAGAATATTCAACCTCTCTTTCACTCTTTTTCCTCTCTTATATACAGGTTAAATAATGGATTACAACTCATAAAGTCCCGACTTCGTAAGAGTAGATGACAACTAATAAAGTTCCCGACTTTGTCGGAAAACTACAATTCTTGAGCAACGATTAATCTTCGCTACAAAACTCTTTTCTTGGACAACAATTAAAATTTTCCAATATATATTCTTTGTCCGTCAATCTTCCAAGCTTCGCTACTATGAGGTCTACCTTCGTTTATTATTTCTCCTGACTATTCCTCGTCAGGAACGTTGTTAGTCTTCTGAAAGCTGATTTGACTGTTATGTTCGCTCGATAAATGCTCAACTACCCTTTCGTACAGTCTCGTCAATCCTTCGTTAGAACTTTACACGTGCCCTTATCTTGTTAAATGGGTAGATATATCGAAAGCAGGAAAAGTACCTTACAAATACTTCGTTAATATTCGCCATGAACACCCCTCATATGTATTTGAGCTCTCGGATTTGTCCACGTGGCGAAGTGATTTTATGCACTCACACTTATCACTCAAATCTCCAAAAATCCTTCTTCTTCTATTCTATAACTTACACTTAAAAAGATAAAAATGAAAGTCTAAAGTTTAATTTTAACACAATTGGAGGATATTTAAGGATAATTCAGCCATTACAAAAATTATTTGAATAAAGGATTAAGAGGAGCGTTCCCTTGACAGGGCCATATTTAACAATGTTTGACAACCTCATGTGGTCCGTTAGATGACCACATAAGAACGGTCTGGATTGTTATAAGATAATATGGGTATTTAGGGTGAGCTCGTACCCGACACAGGCATTTGACGACATTCCATCCCTTTTATCTGTTCTCCCCCATTTTGTTTTCTCATAATCGATCGATCACAGAACGAAAACAAAATTCATTTTTTTCGTAATTATAACTGAAAGATGATTTTTGGATGATTTCTTCACATCATAGAAAATATGAAAACGGAAGATAGAAAAAAAAAAGAATATTAGGGTTGGAAAGGAACCCAAATTTAAATCGGATAGACGGAAACAGAAACAACCCAGATTTTAATTCCAAAGGTATTAGCCTTTGATTAAAAGATGTAATTAAGAAAAAAAGGATAGAAGATGTAAATCTTATTTGTCAGCAAAGTTGATTTACCATCTAAACTTGAGTTTTTCCCACTATTTGTTGGTTTAGAACTGGATAGATCATTCAATCCAAGATTTTACCAACTAAATAATCAATCTCTAAGATTATCGAAGATGATAATATTAAGCTTCGAACAATAACTAAAACCATTGAAGATTTAATTATTAGAAATTCGATTGTTGCAGAAAAAAAAGGAACCGAGAGGCGAAAATCTTATCTGTATTAGACGGGTCAAATTTGAACCAAATACCCATATTATTTGGTAATAATCTAGACCATTCCAATATGGTCATCTAACGGCCCATGTCAGGATGTCAAACATTGTCAAATCCCCCCGTCAAGGGAACACTCCTCCTACTTCATAATGTTCTGTTTTTTTTTGGTATCCCTTAATTTGTGAAAGTGTCTCCAAAACGTGCCTTCTTTTCAACAGGAAATGGGTCATTTGCCCAGAAACATTCAAAACCAGGTTAATATGGACGAGTAAGATTTTGTCTGGATCAAATGGACAAGAAATAATTTAACTTGAAACTGACCATTATACCACGGTTCTTCTTTCTTGTACACTTCACAAAAAAACTGTCGATATTAGCTTCACTTTTCTCCGCCATCTCTGAAACCCATGCATCTCCAAAAGTCATCGACACCACTGCCGCCATCGTCGACATCTTCTGTTCTCCATCATCTCGATGTTCTATTTCTCTACACCATTAATTTTGATTCTATAATTGATTGTGATTTTTTATCTCTGTATTTTATTAGACGGGTCAAATTTGAACCAAATACCCATATTATTTGGTAATAATCTAGACCATTCTAATATGGTCATCTAACGGACAAGAAATGGACAAGAAATAATTTAACTTGAAACTGACCATTATACCACAGTTCTTCTTTCTTGTACACTTCACAAAAAAACTGTCGATATTAGCTTCACTTTTCTCCGCCATCTCTGAAACCCATCCATCTCCAAAAGTCATCGACACCACTGCCGCCACCGTCGACATCTTCTGTTCTCCATCATCTCGATGTTCTATTTCTCTACAGCATTAATTGTGATTCTATAATTGATTGTAATTTTTTATCTCTGTATTGTATTAGGCGGGTCAAATTTGAACCAAATACCCATATTATTTGGTAATAATCTAGACCATTCCAATATGGTCATCTAACGGCCCATGTCAGGCTGTCAAACATTGTCAAATCCTCCCATGTCAAGGGAACGCTCCTCCTACTTCATAATGTTTTTTTTTTTGTTTTTTTGTATCCCTTAATTTGTGAAAGTGTCCCCAAAACATGCCTTCTTTTCAACAGGAAATGGGTCATTTGCCCAGAAACATTCAAAACCAGGTTAATATGGACGAGTAAGATTTTGTCTGGGTCAAATGGACAAGAATAATTTAACTCGAGACTGACCATTATACCACGGTTCTTCTTTCTTGTACACTTCACAAAAAAACTGTCGATATTAGCTTCACTTTTCTCCTCCATCTCTGAAACCCATCCATCTCCAAAAGTCATCGACACCACTGCCGCCATCATCGACATCTTCTATTCTCCATCATCTCGATGTTCTATTTCTCTACACCATTAATTGTGATTCTATAATTGATTGTGATTTTCATGCTTTTAGCCAATTCAGATTCTATAATTGATTGTAATTTTTTATCTCTGTATTTTAAATTTTGTTTTACGTTTTATATTTTTTTATTGTTTTGCTCTACTTTCCATGTGGGCTACTACTGTCTTGTTCAGTGTGAACTTTAAAAATTCGAGTTATTACGTTTGGTGCTTCTATTAAATTAATAAAGGTTTTGGTGCAGGATGATGTTGGGCGTTTGCCCCTTGTCTCAACGCACCCTTCTAGATCAGCTAGCCGTACTGCCTTTGATGATTGTGTTGACACATTAGGTTCTGCTGAAGCGAAGCTTGCATAGTTGCATCATGAACTGTTGTCAGCTTGCACACGACATTTTTGGGTCCAAAACAATAGTTCTTTTGTAGCGTCCCATTCGTATGCATTTGCTTTAGGGGCCTCGTTATCAAGAATCACCAATCCTAATCCCGACCCTCAACATATTTTCAGAGATCCACAGTCCTGACTTTCCTACTGTGGGAGGAGGGAAACATAGTTTCTAAAGATAATATGAGTCTCAATACTTCAAACTCATTTACTAGTGTCTCATCTGGTATGAACAACTCTGTTCATCTAGCTATTGCCTTGTCGGAAATAAGACTTTCAAAAAGTGGTGCAGTACATGACGAAAACTATGTGCGATCTCAGATTCAACAAGAAATTGAAGATCACCAAAATTTCCTTTTCAATCTACAACACGGTCAAAGCCAGGCCAAGCAACAGTCTATTTAAAAATTATCATGTTTAGTGCAGTTGCTTTTTAGTGATTTCATATCGTTTCATCAACAGTGTGACCGCTTCATTTGCTTTTGACGGTACGAGTAACAGTGTAATTGTAACATTAACAGTTGAAGCAAAAAAAAAAGGATACTTATGTTTGTTTTTTAAAATTCAGGTAAAAAAGTTGAGGAAAATATCCACTTAGGATATTAGAATAGTATCTTTAATTTTTCTGGATATTTAAACAATATTTTTTTTTAAGGTTATCTTTTAATCGGCTTGTGCATGTTAGTCTTCCTGTAAATCAATCTTGCCTTGGCATACACATCAGTTTCCCCGGAAAGAATATATCCGGTCGGTCAGATAAGTCTTCGAAACAAAGGAAACATACTAGATTTAACAGCCTTTTTCTTCTCTAGAGCTTATCAAATTCCTTTATGTAAGCTATATTCTTGTAGTTAGGCTACAATCCTAATCTCACCATCATTATCTCAATTTGCTCCGTAATTAAACAAATCATAAAATGACGTTATCATACACAACCCAGTCGTACACACCAAAACTGTTCAAGTACCAAAACATAAACTATCATATTTCAGCTAGCCATTAGATCATTTTTTAATCAGCAAAACTCCTGATTTGCTTAGCAAATATGTCGATTAGTGTTTTAATTTTTTTTTTGGTTGCTTTGCATCCGTAGTTATCCGTACCATGTTGCATGCTAATGCGCTACGGCCTGTTATGATGTTTTTCAACATATTTTACAGGTCGTACCAAATGGAGACCCACTGATGATAAAAAAGAAGAGACACTAGTAGAATTAAAGTGTGTTTTTTGGCTCATCAATATCAGCAATAGTAGTGCAGTACACAAAGAGGACTGAGTATTGGCTGTTGCATCATAAGCTATATTTTGCTTTTGAGACTAACGATTGCGCTGTTCTTCTTTGCGGCAACACTTGCTATTTTTACTAGTACATAAAATATTATAAGGTCTCGGTGGAATGATGGTAAAGAAAAGTTTTCTTGGTAAATGGCTTTTTTTTCTTTATTTTTTTTAATTATAGAAATTTATTTATGGTATGATCTCTTTTAATTTCTTTTATACCTAATTATAAATTTGGCTAATTCGTCACTCATTGACGTCTGCCATTGGTGGTTTGTGACATATGAATTGCCACGGCTAAGAAATCTGGCTACACAAGACTTCGAAATCTTACATATAGCTTTCGAGAATTTTATAGTCCAGTGAAGCCTTCCAGAGTTCGGTTCCTATTAGTAAAACCCATCTTCGATGGATAAGGCTGGAGCCGTTTACAAATTTGGAATACTAAAGACCTGTTTGGATAATTTTGAAAAGTTGTTTTTTGACTTTTGAAAGTCAAAAAACCATAAACTAATTTGATAATATAATTTCAAAATGATTTTTAGAAGTAAAAAAATAAAATTTTTACGAGATAAAGTATTTTTGTTTATATTTTTTTGGATTGATTTTTGTTTCTAAAGAAATAAAAGCGTTTCTCGTTATGATATCCAAACCCCTAATGGATGTAGAAAGCAAGTTTGGTGGAGGGGAGGCCAATGTTTAATTTTTGTTTAGAAAGTAGTTTTCAACTGAAAAAGAAAAGAAAATAAAAAGTAAACATTTACCAAAAAAAAGAAAGAAAGAGAAGTGCATGTAAAACTTTCTGACGGTAATATAAAGCATTTCAAATTGGTTAACCTTTCGCGAAACCGGAGGGCCGCTCTTAGAAATTGTCTAATCAAGCTGTTTACCATAATAACGTCAGATTAATTTAGTCTCAACTCTCAAGTACCTTTCTCAACTTTCAAGCGTATTGATCAACGGCAATTGGCATTAGGGGGAAGCTAATGATGGTAGGGTGCTGTACGTAAAGTTTGTTTTTCTTGGGAACATTTCGCGAGTTCGCATCCTCTTAATGCCGCTCTGAATGTTAAAACAAACAGGAGAATCTATGAATACAAACTAGAAGCATTATAGTATTCATTGTGCTCGTGAATATAATACGTAAAGTTTGATTCAAAAGCCAACATTCGGATATATGCGATTCTTCTTACTAGAGTATTATTTAGCCAAATTATGTTATTCCCTCGCTAGAAACTTTGTGGATATTTTTTCAAACTAAACCAGATGATTATGACACTAAGTTATCACTTACCGGGCAATGTTGCAATCTCTGACATTGGGCGGTGATGCACTCTCGCTCAAAGCTATAAAGTCTATTTGATGATTTGTTAAAATCTCTATTGCCTGCATTCTTGATCACTTATAGTGCTCTATCTTCCTCTCAAGTCTTTCCTTCTAAGTCGATATAAAACGAAAAGGTGAAAGAACGGTACATGCCGACTATGTAATGTGGACGAACCACGTATACACTCCCACAAAGTGGAGAAGATCAACTGAACATAAGATAGAGATCAAACTAGCTTTTTCTTGTTTTTTTGGTAGGACTCTCAAGGTTGTATTAGTTACTAGTAGGCCATTCCATTTGTGCTAAGCTAGTAAGTAGTAAGAATGTTAATTGCATAGGGTCCGTTCCATTGAGTTGTTTAATTAGAACACTTTTCAAGTGTTGATCCACTGGGTGTGTTCCTTTATATCACGAACTTGTGAACTAGTTGAGTGAAGATATTGAGGCGGTGTCTAGGAGTCTAAGACCCCGAGTTTCAGGGATAGTATACTGCTATCTAGATCCTAGCCTACGCGCAACAACTTGGCCAACATCGTAGGTTGTTGCCTGCCCTATATGCATGGAGCTTGGAAGTCTTTTTTAAAGAATGGAGTGTCGTTCTAAATGAAAGGAAATTAGATGGAGCTAAGCTTTCGACTGTCAAAAGTTAGCTAGGTTAAATTGTTGGTTAGTTAAGGTTAAGATTCCAATGGAGTGGAGAATTGACATAGACTGTGCATATAGTGACCGTCCCTTTTATATGGGGGGCACTAGCCAAATTCCCTCAACCTGGTCCCTAAGTTCCCAAAGTAGGCAATAAGTACATTAAGCGGGGATAGGGGAATAGGGATAGGGACCATAGCAAGTAGCAACCAAATCCAAGTATCGGTCGTAGCCCATAACACAACAACAACAACAACCTATCATTCCACCCATATCAACTCGGTTGATGAGACAATCTAATCACTGTGTAGAATTCAGTAATCAGTTCTTAAGTGGTAACTCAACCTTTAATACCTCATTATGGCGTAGATGCATGGTATCGAGTATCTTGGTATCCTTGCAGGGAATCATTCTATAATCATTCCTGAAAGAGTAACTCTTTTGAATCTCAACTATGAGTTCGAGCAACTTGACAAGAAAGAAATATTTTGGGAGGAAGTTTTTGATGCATGTAAATGGAATAAACTTCAAGTTTGATCATTTTGCTCCCACTATAGACTCAACAAACATGAAAACTTGGTGGCTAAACCAACAAATTTGATGGTATGTTCACTACGGACCAACATGCATGTTAAATTCACGATAAATTCTACCTTTCTCATTAGATATTCAAGATATTTATACATCAATATGACTTGGTCAACACGACACAAGACTTGCAGAATACGAGAACTCTTCCTAATATAACCCGTAACAAACTTAAAATAGAGTCTGTTTCCTAATACCCTCACTCAAGATGGAGCATGGAGATCACAAATGTCCATCTTGGACAAAAGAAACTGAAACTGAGTTTTCCCTAATGCCTTTGTGAAGATATCAGCCAATTGCACCGTTGTAGGAGTATAAGAGGGTGATATAATCTTCCGTATGATGGCATCTCTGACAAGATGATAGTCCACTTCAATATGTTTTGTTCGCTCATAAAATACTGGATTCTGAGCAATGTATAGTGCCGATTGGCTATCACAAAATAGATTCATCCCATGCATATGGTGAACTCCCAAATCACTAAGTAACTGTTTAAACCACTTCAACTCACATGTTACTGCTGCCATAGATCTGTATTCTGCCTCTGTTGAGGAATGAGAGATTGTATGCTGCTTCTTAGTCTTCCAAGACACAGGAGAAAAACCAAGAAGAACAAACCAACCAGTTAATGAACATCTAGTCAATGGAAAACTCGCACAATCTGAATCACACCATCCTTTTAAACTAAGACCACTATCATACGCAGCAAAATTCCTTGTCCTGGATTCTTCTTCAAATATCTAACAAAACGAAGCGCTGCTTCCCAATGTCCCTAAGTTCCCAAAGTAGGCAATAAATACATTAAGCGGGGATAGGGGAATAGGGATAGGGATCATAGCAAGTAGCAATCAAATCCAAGTATCGGTCGTAGCCCATAACACAACAACAACAACAACTATCATTCCACCCATATCAACTCGGTTGATGAGACAATCTAATCACTGTGTAGAATTCAGTAATCAGTCCTTAAGTGGTAACTCAACCTTTAATACCTCATTATGGCGTAGATGCATGGTATTGAATATCTTGGTATCCTTGCAGGGAATCATTCTATAATCTTTCCTGAAATAGTAACTCTTTTGAATCTCAACTATGAGTTCGAGCAACTTGACAAGAAAGAAATATTTTGGGAGGAAGTTTTTGATGCAGGTATATGGAATAAACTTCAAGTTTGTTCATTTTGCTCCCACTATAGACTCAACAAACATGAAAACAGGGTGGCCAAACCAACACATTTGATGGCCTGTTCACCGCTGACCAACATGAGACACACGTCTCACTTAGAACCACGTGGACTAACAAAATCCGCGTGGACCAACATAATCTGCGGGAGGATCTTCTCCAAACGTCCAGTACAATTTCGGTTTCCCAAAAACTAGTATACTATTTCTTTATTCACTTTATCCTATTTTATCTCACCTAAATATAATATTTTATATTTTAATTTTATCCTACAAAATATTTTATATCAAAAAAAAAGTGGTGAAAAAGCGGGGGTCTAACAACCACACCCAATATTTGGATTAGCAATCTGTATGAACTAACTCCGATATACTTTTAAGAGAATCAACTAGACATTCAGACTCAATCTTAACAAAAGTATATCAAAGAGTTATATCTCTCTTTCTCGATTCAATACTTACTCAAGCAAATAGAAATCTGCGAGTCTAATTGAATACTAGAGAAATCACTTGAACGGTACCAAAGACCAATGTTAAAGTACCAATCAATTTCAATCAACAACCAAAGGTTGGATTTACCAATTGATTGATTCAAACGCACAACCTGTGATATTTCAATTATATAACAAAATATAATGCGGAAAAGAAATAACACAGACACCAGAAGTTTTGTTAACGAGGAAACCACAAATGCATAAAAACCCCGGGACCTAGTCCAGATTGAACACACACTATATTAAGCCGCTACATACACTAGCCTACTACAAACTAACTTCAGTCCGGACTGTAGTTGAACCCCAATCAATCTCACATTGATCCAAGGTACAGTTGCGTTCCTACGTCTCTGATCCCAGCAGGATACTACACACTTGATTCCCTTAGATGATCTCACCCACAACTAAGAGTTTCTACGACCCAAAGTCGAAGACTTTAATAAATAAATCTGTATCACACAGAAAAGTCTACGGTAATAGATAAATCTGTCTCCCACAGAAATACATACGAGTTTTTGTTCCGTCTTTTGATAAATCAAGGTGAACATGAACCAATTGATAAACCAGACTTATAGTCCCGAAGAACAGCTCAGTATTATCAATCACTTCACAATAATCTAAATCGTATGATGGTGAAAATAGATATTGTGGAGTCACAAACGATGAGACGAAGATGTTTGTGACTACTTTTATATCTTGCTTATCGGAGAAATCAATCTCAAGCCAATCCTTACGATTGTACTTAGTACGATATAAACAACAAGATCAGATCACACAACTACGAGAAAGTAGTATCGGCCTGGCTTCACAATCCCAATGAAGTCTTCAAGTCGTTAACCTACAGGGTCTCGGTAGAAATCTAAGGTTAAAGGAGAATTCACTCTAGCTAATACAACTAGTATCACACAGGAGGTGTGGGGATTAGGTTTCCCAGTTGCTAGAGTTATCCCTTATATAGTCTTTCAAATCAGGGTTTACAATCAATGTTAGCTTAGTAACAAAGCATTCAATATTCACCGTTAGATGAAAACCTGATTAGATTCAAGCTAATATCTTTCAACCGTTAGATCGAAACTTAGCTTGTTACACACAAATGAAATGCACGTTTTAGGTTTGTGTAACCGTACCCAAACTTGTACATCTAGTTGGTTCAACAGTAGTTAACCAAATGGTTAGACATATGAGCACTTTCATATCAACCATATTCTTCTTTACCACAACTAATTCAAAAGACTCAAATGAAATAGTTAGAAAGTTGTTCAATTGTTTAGATCTTCATAATCGACACAATTGAAACAAAAACAATTTGATTCACTCGAATCGATTCATGAAATTTATAGCCACAGTTTGCAAACTTGCATTCCTTAGTTTATATAAGTTTAAGTTCACAAATAATCGTTTTTAGAAAGTAACAACTTAAGTACGCGGACTGGTACGCGGACTTAAGAACCCAGAATAAGTTTGTAAATAGTACACAAACTCCAGCAGATTTTCTCGGGAAGAGAAACTCCGACAGTATGCAGACTGGGTTCGCGGACTTTGTTTCGGTTTTCCTGAGCAGCAAAGTACACATACTTTGGTTCAAGGAATAAAGACTTATACATGTATGAGTTACCACACAATGCTTATATCCAACAATGGTTATATAATCTAAACTCTCATTTGAATCATTGAAACATTCTTAGAGGACGTTATATAGTTGTTGTTCACAAATCATTTTTCGTCAAAGCCATTTTCAAGTGATTGAAACCTAACATGACTTTCGTCACTAGTAAAGATGAACTTGGACAAAGCGAAAGCTTACCAACACATATTTCGAGAAATAGATAAGCGAGATAAACTCGGCTCAAAATAGCAAATGTGTATAATCAAAGTCTATATAGTAAAACGACTTTTGTCTCAAGATATGAGATAGAGTAGATAGAATTTTGAATGATAGAGAAGTTCAAGTCTCCACATACCTTTTAGTCGATGAAGTTCCACCAGTTCCTTGAGTAGTTCTTCGTATTTGTATGATGATCGCCGTGGAGTCTTGAGATCAACTACACTTTCTATCCTAGTCCGAGACTTAGCTAATAGTAGACTAGAAATCAAGACTTATAGTTTTGATCACTAACATTGAAAAACATGCTTGAGATAGCAACGCATGCGAGTTCGACCGAGCAGTGCTCTAACAATACCCCCTTTGTCAATTTTAGTGACAAAACTATCAATACATATGTAATACAAAAATAGATAAACAAACTTTTGTAGCTTCTCTTCCACATTCCTGATCTTCTTGGTTCTTCAACATTACTCGAAATCTTCGTCACTTCCAAGTACTCCAATGATCCCAAAGGTTGTAAGTTTAGTATCACCGTTGTTGAAAATCCGTAGTCATAACAATGAGAAAACAAGAATTCTCAATCATTGTTATACAGTGTCATATTATTATTATACAACATCAAAGTTCAATTGTATCACAACTTCGACAACAATACTATGGTGATATGTATCACTCCCCCTTAGTCAATACTCAATCTCACATGGAAACCACTCCCCCTTACATAATTATCTGAAAACCATATGTATTTGTAGTGTGAACTACACATTAATTCTCACCCTTTTTTCAATAAAATTGGCAAAGGTACGAAAACTAGTGGGATCCTAATGAAATTTCCATAGAGACATTTCATGACCAAAAGTAAGCACATATCAAATTTTTAGATGCCATCATATAACCTAAGCTAAATGTATTCATCAAGGAGTTTATTAAGATACAAGATAACCCCTATAATATTCCACAGCCGCACTCCCCACAAAGATTTGGCAATTAAGCACAAGTTCAATTAAGAACTCTCCCCCATAAAATGTCATTCCCGAAAGAACAACAAGAGCGACCTTACTTTCATAAGAAAAGAAGGATTTCTTTTGACAAAACACACTAAGAAACCTTAACAGAAAATCAACCCACTGAAACAAATGCAGAATTTAGGTAAACACTTACTGGAGTTCCAAACTCAATTGCCAAAAGATCGAGATAAGTACAGGAGAAAGAGTCATAGGAACAACTAATGAACCAAAACAACACCAATAGACTGCCGTAAGTATTGAAATGTAGCAGTGTCTAATGGTTTGGTAAGGATATCATCCAATTGTTGTTCGGAAAGCACAAATTCCACATTTATGATACCATTTGCATAGAGATATCGAATAAAATGGTACCTTATATGAATGTGTTTTGTTCTTGAGTGCTCAACGGGATTCTCAGTGATTCGAATCGCGCTAGAGTTATCACAAAAGATCTCCATTATTCAATTATCAATTCCATAGTCAGCCAACATTTGTTTCATCCACAGAAGTTGAGTACAACATGAGCCAGCAACAATATATTCTGCTTCACATATGGATAGGGATTGTGAATTTTATTTCTTGCTATGCCAAGCCACAAGATTCAGTCATACGTAGTAGAAACCCCCTGATGTACTTTTTCTGTCTTCTACACATCCTGCCCAATTAGCATCTGAATAAGCAGAAAGGTCAGTGTTAGTATCAAAAGTGTAAGATAGACCATACCCGATTGTGTGATTGACATATCGTATGATCCTCTTTGCAGATGAAAGATGAGATTCTTTTGGATTAGCCTGAAACCTAGCACAACAACCAACACTAAAAGAAATATCAGGTCTAGTAGATGTAAGATATAAAAGGCTACCAATAATAGATCGATACAATTTTTGATCTACATTTACTCCTTTCTCATCTCTGTGCAGTTTACCAATAGTGGGCATATGTGTCAGTTTTGGAGTTAACTTATCCAGACCGAACCTTGGGACAAGATCCTTTGCATATTTTTCTTGGGAGAAGTAAATTCCATCCTTATGTTGCTGAATTTGTAATCCTAAGAAAATTTTCAATTCACCAATGTTCCTCATTTCAAATTCTTTGGCAATAGAGACTTGGAAATCCTTTGCAGGTTTCTCAAAAGTTGAACCATAGATGATATCATCTACATAGACTTGAGAAATGACAACATCTTTCCCACTCCATTTGGTAAACAAGGTTTTATCAGCTCCGCCTCTTGAAAACCTTTCCTAATAAGAAAAGTGGTAAGTTTTTCGAACCAGGCTCTAGGTGCTTGTTTTAACCCATACAATGCCTTTTTAAGTTTAAGAACATGATCTGGGAAATCAGGGTTTTCAAAACCCTTAGGTTGAGCGACATAGACTTCTTCCTTTAATATTCCGTTTAGGAACGCGGATTTTATGTCCATATGAAACAGCTTAACCTTAAGAAAACAAGCATGAGCTAATAACTACAGAATGGACTCAAGGCGTGCCACAAGAGCAAAGGTTTCGTCAAATTCGATACCTTCAATATGTGAATATCCTTGAGCGACAAGTCTGTCTTTATTTCTGACAATTGTGCCAAATTCATCAGACTTATTCTTGAATATCCATTTAGTACCAACAATATTGATATTGGACGGACAAGGTACTAGTTCCCATATTTCTTGTCTTTGAAATTGATTTAACTCTTCGTGCATTGCATTCACCCAAAAGGGATCGCTAAGAGCTTCATTAATATTTCTCGGTTCTACTTGAGAAAGATAACAACCAAAATTGCAAATATTTTGAAGTTTTCCTCTTGTCTTAGCAGTAGAATCTCTTCCTCCAATAATATTGTTGGGATCATGATTCCTTTGAACCCAGAGGTGTCGTGGAGGAACACATTCTTGTTCGACAGGAGTAGCCTGATCAGTGCTCTTCTCCTCGTCACTAGAAATATCAGGATCAGTAACAGTTGGGGTAACTTCAATTGAATATGGGATTTCTTTGAATTTCTCAATTGTCTCAGTTGGAGGCAATTCAACAGGAGGATTATCATGATGAAAATTACTAATATCACCGATGATAACATTAGAAGATTCCATCATCACTTGGGTTCTGAGATTAAACACTCAAAAACCGCGATTATCAGAAGCATAGCCAAGGAAGATACCTTCATCACTTTTGGTATCAAATTTCCCTCTCTGTTCTCGATCTTTTAGAATGTAGCACTTACTTCCGAACACTCTGAGATAGTGCAAGTTGGGTTTTCTACCGTACCACAACTGATAAGGAGTGTTTAGGGTTTTAGACCGTAGGTAGACACGATTGATCAAATAGCATGCTGTAAAGACAACTTCTCCCCAAAACCTTAATGGTAAGTTTTTGTTATGGAGCATTACCCTGGCCATTTCCTGAATGTTCCTGTTTTTTCTTTTTGCAACTCCATTAGCTTGAGGAGTGATGGGTGGTGAATATTGTTGAACAATCCCCAGTTCGTCACAAAATTCAAACACCTTAGTCTCTTTGAATTCAGTCTCACGGCCGCTTCTAATTTTCTTTAGTTTGCGACCTTGTTCGTTCTGGATTCTTTTAACAATAATCTTGAATTCATCAAGGGTTTCATTTTTATGAGATAGAAATGCAATCCAAGTGAACCTGGTGTAATCATCTACCATAACTAAAACATACTTCTTACCAGCAACTGTGGGTTATTGAATTGGTCCGAAGAGATCCATATGAATTAAATAAAGTGGATCTTTAGTGAGAATATCTCGAGATGATTTATGGTGAACTTTTGTTTGTTTACCCTTTTGACAGGCACCACATACACCATGAAATTTTTGCATTGATTTTGGGAACGCCTCTAATAAGTTCTTTGTTAATGATCTTAGTTAGAAGACGATAATTGATGTGACCAAAACGCCCATGCCAAAGATGTATAGATTCCACCTTAGTCAAATTGCAACAGTTGCTGAAATGAGTATCCAGAAGATAACAATTGTTTTTACCACGAGTTCCCTGAAAAATTACTTTCCCAGTTTTGTCTACGATGTCACATCCATTTGCATTGAAGACAACTCTATGGACTTCGTCACAAATTTGACTAATAGAAAGAAGATTTGCAGTCATACCTTTTACGTATACTACATCATGGATTTAAGGTATGCCAGGTAGTTTGATCGTCCCCTTCTTGCTTATGTAGCAACAACTCCCATCCCCAAATTTCACTGGACCTCCTTCATAGTCGTTTGAAGAAACAAACCATGTGAGATCACCCGTCATATGTCTGCTACATCCACTGTCAAGAAACCATTGAAAGGGTGATGTTCATTTTAAAGCAAAAGCTCCCATACTATCAGTACATTCCTGTTTAGGATTTCTTGTTAGTTTTGTACATCCTTTTAGAGAAGCAACCAGTTGTTCAGTTTTCTTATGAAGATTACTTGCAACTTTCAGGCTCTTTTGGAAGGACGTACAAGTATGTTGAAAGTGATTGGAGGAATCACAAAACAAACATGGGCCAACATTTTTAAGCTCGTCTGAGCAGTTCTGAGTCATATCAGTTTTCACAACATCTGGACGTTGTTTCTCACCTGACTTACGACTGTTCTTCATAGAAGAACAACTAGAGTTATTCAGATCCATCAAAGGAATTTTGATAGATTTCAAATCCTTAAGTATTGCAATTTCTGCAACAAGATCAGAGTTGATCCAGATTTGTTCATCCAACTTTTTATGGAGAATAACCAGTTTATCAGAACTTCTTATACGATTGGTTTTTAACCTTGGTGAAGCGTTTCTAGAGAATTTACTGTCCATATATTCATATCGCCACAAACACAGACTTGTAAGGTGTTTAAACGTGTTTGACTGCTCTGATACCAATTGAAAAAGCGGGGATCTAACAACCACACCCAATATTTCGATTAACAATCTTTATGGACTAACTCCAATATACTTTTAAGAGAATCAACTAGACAGTCAGACTCAATCTTAATAAAAGTATATCAAATAGTTATATCTCTCTTTCTCGATTCAATACTTACTCAAGCAAATAAAAATATGCGAGTCTAATTGAATACAATAATTCACTTGAACGGTACCAAAGACTAATGTTCAAGTACCAATTAATTTCAATCAACAACCAAAGGTTGGATTTACCAATTGATTGATTCAAATGCACAACCTATGATATTTCAATTATATAACAAAATATAATGCGGAAAATAAATAACACATACACCAGAAGTTTTGTTAACGAGGAAACCGCAAATGCAGAAAAACCCAGAGACCTAGTCCATATTGAACACATACTGTATTAAGCCGCTACAGATACTAGCCTACTACAAACTAACTTTGGTATGAAATGTAGTTGAATCCCAATCAATCTCACACTGATCCAAGGTACAGTTGCGCTCCCACGTCTCTGATCCCAGCAGGATACTACGCACTTGATTCCCTTAGATGACCTCGTCCACAACTAAGAGTAGCTACGACCCAAAGTCGAAGAATTTAATAAACAAATCTGTATCACACAGAAAAGTCTACGGTAATAAATAAATCTTTCTCCCACAGAAATACCTACGAGTTTTTGTTCCGTCTTTTGATAAATCAAGGTGAACATGAACCAATTGATAAACTAGACTTATATTCCCGAAGAAAAGCTTAGTATTATCAATCACCTCACAATAATCTAAATCGTATGATGGCAAAAATATATATTATGGAATCGCAAACGATGACACGAAAATGTTTGTGACTACTTTTATATCTTGCATATCGGAGAAATCAATCTCAAGCCAATCCTTACGATTGTACTTAGTACGATAGAAACAACAAGATCAGATCACAGAACTACGAGAAATTAGTACCGATCTGGCTTCAAAATCCCAATGAAGTCTTCAAGTCGTTAACCTACAGGGTCTCGGTAGAAACCTAAGGTTAAAGGAGAATCGATTCTAGATTATAAAACTATTATCACACATGAGGTGTGGGATTAGGTTTCCCAGTTGCTAGAGTTCTCCTTTATATAGTCTTCAAATCAGGGTTTGCAATCTACGCTACCTTGGTAACAAAGCATTCAATATTCACCGTTAGATGAAAACCTGATTAGATTCAAGCTAATATCTTTCAATCGTTAGATCGAATCTTATCTTGTTATACACACATGAAATGTAGCTTCATTTAGGTTTGAGTAACCGTACCTAAACGTGTACAAGTCGTTGGTTCAACGGTAGTTAACCATAGGTTAACCATATGAGCAATTTCATATCAACCTTATTCTTCTTTACCATAACTAGTTCAAATGACTCAAATGAACTAGTTAGAGAGTTGCTCAATTGCTTAGATCTCATAGAAGTATACAAGACACAATCGAAAGAAAAACAATTCTGATTCACTCGAATCGGTTCATGAACATTATAGCCACGGTTTACAAAGATTGCATTCCTTAAAATATAAATGTCTTAGTTCACGAATTAAACTGTTTTTAGAAAATAGCCTACTTAAGTACGCATAGTGGTACGCGGACTTAAGTACCCGAATTAAGTTTGTATTCAGTTCACAAACTCCAGCAGAAATTCACGGAATGTGAACTTCCGGATGTACGCGTACTGGTACGCGGACTTTAGTTCTGGTTATCCTGAGCAGCAAAGTACGCATACTTTGGTTCAAGGATATTGGACTTACACACATATGAGTTGTTTCACAATGTTTATATCCAACCATGGTTATGTATTATAAACTCTCATTTCAATCATTGAAACATTTTTAGAGGACGTTATATAGTTGTTGTTGACAAACTATTTTTCATCAAAGCGATTTTCAAGTAATTGAAACTAATATGACTTTCGTCACTAGTAAAGATAAACTTGGCCAAAGCGAAAGCTTACAAACACATATTTCGAGAAATAGATAAACGAGATAAAATCATCTCGAAATAGTACATATGTATAATCATAGTCTATATAGCAATACAACTTTTGTCTCAAGATAGGAGATAAAGTAGACTTTTGAGTGGTAGATAAGTTCAGGTCTCCACATACCTTTTTGTAGATGAAGTTCCACCAGTTCATTGAGTAGTTCTTTGTCTTTGCATGATGAACACCGTGGAGTCTAGAGCTCCACTACACTTTCTATCTGTTGATGGTGGTTTTTAGCTTAGGGTTAAAATCGTAAAACCTTAGTCTGACGTGACGTCACTCTGTAAGGAAATGGAGTCATGAGTACCAATATCTCCACTAGAAAATTTATTGAGCCTTTCAATACGTGTACGAGAAATTTACCAGGGTACCTTTTTTTTATATGTATATGCTATGTTCCACGGCAGAACCCTCAGTATTGACATGCATCGTCTCCGCACATGCCAGCCGCGCATGCTATCCAAGCGTGCCAATCACACATGCCGTATATTTTAATTAGGGTTTAGACACGCTAAACCCTAATTTCCACACCTCTGGGCCAAAGGCATGCCAACCATGCCAGTCGCATCACCGTGCCAATGGCATGCCATGCCAGCCACGTCTCCGCTCCAAAGGCATGCCAGCCGCACCACCGTGCCAACGGCATGCCATGCCAGCCACATCTCCGCGCCAACGGCATGCCATGCCAGCCACATCTCCCCACCAAAGGCATGCCAACCATGCCAGCCACACCACCGTGCCAACGACATACCATGCTGGCCACATCTCCGCGCCAAAGGCATGCCGACCATGCCAGCCGCACCACCGTGCCAACGACATACCATGCCGGCCACATCTCCGCGCCAAAGGCATGCCAACCATGACAGCCGCACTATCCTGCCAATGGCATGCCATGCCAGCCACATCTCCGCGCCAAAGGCATGCCAACCATGCCAGCCGCATCATCGTGCCAATGGCATGCCATGCCAGCCACATCTCCGCGCCAAAGGCATGCCAACCCTGCCAGCCACGCCAATGGCATGCCAGCCCTGCCAGCCATGCCGGCCAAACCCTAATTTGGCCGTGCCTAAAACATTGCCAAAGTCATGTAGGCCATGCCTCCGTGCCGCTGGCTGCCAAACGAAGGGTTGGAAGAATCAACGACCACCATTCCTTCTGAGATGCAAATCTTAGCCATACAAGTTCCCCACCAAACGCGTGGCAACTTCAAGCCCAATGCAAAACCCTAATTTGGCCACGCCAAAGCCATTCCGGCCATGCCACCATGCCGCTGGCTGCCAATATCCCTCATGAATTCTTCATGAGTTTTACTTTCGTGCTGTTTTCACCTCCTGAACGAGCTCAAAACCTAAATATTCCCGTGGAGGGAGATAGGAAATTCTTTTCCGTACAGAATGGAGGGGCGGACTGATAGACGCATTTATGTGTCTAATATGTCTCAATTGTTTGTATTGTTAGTGCTCAATTTTGTATTTATTTTGTTATTTTATGTATTTGTAGGTATTTATAGAGAAATAAGCTCTTGGGAAAAAATTGGCTCGAAAAGTGGTGTTTTACACCTCAGAATAAAGTACTAAAGGCACCCCATAAATGCACCGGAAGCACCCCAAAAATGTGCCGGAGAAACCCCAGAAAATTACTATTTACGCCCAATAATTACTATTTGCACCCCATAAGGCAAGTGCTAAAGGGAAACCAGTTCAGGATAGGGGGACACCCCTTCTTCTTCAGTTTGAAAACGTGTTTTGGCGGGAAAATTTGGCAGTGAAGGACATAATTTTGATTCGATTTCTAGAGATCTTAGGAAGAGATTCAATGGCTGTTATTCATGGGGATGACTTTATGGAGCGTAACAGACATGATATGATGGATATTTTCGGTTAAAATTGTCTACAATCTCGTGTGAAAGAAAACAGAGGAGTGAACAAAACACGATTTTTCTGGTGGATGTGGCGTGAAGATATCATCCCTGCACGGGTATACAGCCTTGTAAACATATTTTGGAGCGTGTAAGGAGTGCGTTTGGATCAAATCAAGGCTCGGAAGTAAAAAAAAAAGTAAGAAAATATTCTCCAGAATATTTTCCTTAATGCCGAGTAATGAAGAATCATTCGCAGTTATGAAGGAGATTTATTGTGCATGACAGGCTATAAAAGGTGTAGAGGATCAGTAGAGCGAGTCTAGGGAGTTTGGGATAGTTTAGAGCGCTACAGAGACGTAAATAATTGAGTTTCAGGAAACTTCCGTTTCTGCTGCTGAAGCTGAAGAACACGAAGAACATCGACCCACAGAGGCAGTCGTTTAGCTACAATGAAAACGAAAGTTAGGTTCTATCGTTCCCTGTAACAGTAAACCCGGTTTTAATTGATTTTCATCATTTTCTCCATTTCATCATTTGTACACCTACTTTGAGCAATGAAATCAACTTTTGAGCATGTATCCAACATCATGATGAGCTAAACCCAATCCTCTGGGGCGACGGAGGAAGCTATTTCGCCAATAAAATGTGGTAATCTCTATTTTATTTAATTTATGCAATTATTATATGATTATTTGCCTTGATAAATAAATAGAAAAAAATGGTTTTTGTTAAAAAATTCTTATTTCAATTGATGGAGCATGCTAGCCTAGGATTTTGATGTCCCATACTTTCGATTTACAATTGTTATTTCTAAAAAAATCAACTTTTGAAATATTTAGAATCAATTTGAATGAAGGATTTGCATAACTATAATTAGAGAATATAAAATCACTTTGATATTGGTAATTAGTGGAATCCATAGCCCCAGTCTTCTCCATATTTTTCATATCACTTTTATTTAAGTTTCCTATATTTTTATTTAAAATTAAGTCTAAAATATGCTTTCACAAGTCTTGAACGAATCTTATTATTACAACAACTTTGAATACACATAAAATTTTTGGTGCCGCCGACGCGGACTTGTCTTTAGGCTAGAGTTTTTAGATTTTTTTTTTTTATTTGTTCTTCTTTACGTTTTTGGTTTTTTCTTACAGAATTCGGAATTTGGAGCGAAAGAAATTTTGCCAAAGCTTTTGGTGAATACTTAAAGACTTCGAGTGAAAGGCAAAGCGAAAGGAGAGAAAGAAGAAGATTTTTTTTTATTTTATAAAAAAGAGAGAAAAAAAAAGAGATACATTTTTATTTTTGTAGATTTTTTATTTTTTTTTAGACTTTCTTTTTCTTTTGCACTTTATATTTTTGGACTTTGGACTTTAAATTTTCGGACATAATTTTTTTTTAAACCCTACGGAAGGGTAGTTTAAATATAAACTGTTTGCAGAGAAGGACGGTGATTATAATATCACCTCGGCCCCTCGGGTTCGTACATGACATAGGAGTCGTGGCCCGAGTCGACTACAAAGGTTCATCCCCCGTCTGGTACGGGAGGTAAGTTTGTCGAAACACTGGCGAATCCCCTGTCAGCGAGTTACTGTCTTCCTTCGTATGCATATATGTTGAGGACTTGAAAACGGCTGCTTTAATTTCATAGTAAAGGGCAAGGACTGTCCATACAAGATAAGGGTTTGGATTTCATCACCGTTCTCTTCTTGAACGCCTTAGGAAAACGACACCAAACGCGAACCTAAGCCTAAAATTTTGACTAGAACGAGACCGATAGGGTAACGTGCTTAACAGGAAAGTCATTCGAAAAATATTGGTTACTCTTTTAAGCATACTTCGAAGTTCTTGACGGTTTCTGTAAGTTGAGTGCGTGACTGCGCCTCCTTGTAATACCGGTGAGGCCTTGGGTATCAATGCTCCACCGAGCTTCCGTCGCCTCTATTCAACTTACTTTGACTCAGATTGATTCCAGAGGGGTTTGCTTAAATTGTAACGAATTCCCGTTCGAAGGATTAGAAGCTGGTCTAGAAACAATCTAAGTGGAGCCATCATGCTTTTTGTTTGCTAGAAATCAGTAGGTTTGCTGTGGTGGAGTCAGCCTTGTTTGTGTTTGCATAGAACATCCCTTCTGTTTTAGGACTTTTCTTTTTGATTTTTTTTTTTGCTAGTGTATGCCCGAAGTTTTTAAACGGGCTCGGAAAAGAAACACTCTAGGTCGTTTGATTAGTGACAAACCTAGTAGTTCTTCTTATGAAGGCGGGGAGCTTGAAGACTCTTCTTTTGAGAGCCTCGTTTTTGGAAAATTCAGTTTTAAGAATCTGTCTCTTTGTGAGGAAAGTACCCCTAGTACTCCTAGTCCTTTGGTAGTGCCAGAAATGGAAACTTTGAAAGCTTTGCTAAACCCAACTCCCGTCTTGTATCAAGTTAGCTGAAACCGAGGCAAATTATGAACTGAAACCTGGGACTTTATAGATGCTCCCAATATTTTTAGGGAAGGAGAATGAGAACCCCTATTTTCATGTTAGGGAATTTGAGGAAGTTTGTAGTACTCTGAAAATTAAGAACCTAAGTGATGATGCGTTGAAACTTAGGTTATTCCCCTTTTCCTTAAAAGATAAAGCCAAATCTTGGCTGTATAGTTTGGACTCTGAGTCAATTGAAACCTATGGCCAACTTACTTCTGCCTTAATACATAAGTTTTTCCCAAGGCATAAAACATCGTCTATTAGGACACAAATATGTACTTTTTCCCAACAGGAGGGAGAATCTTTATATAGGTACTTAGAAAGGTTCAATGACTTGATATCTCAATGTCCTCATTATGGTTTGGAGAAGGTTAGGTTAGTTCAGATCCTCTACAAGGGTTTAGATTATTCAACAACAACCATGGTTGAGTCCTTATGCACAGGTGGGTTTGAGAATAAATCTGTTGATGAGCGATGACATTGTTGAATGAAATCGCCGATAAGACCCAACAATGGGAAAATAGTAGGGAACCCCAGAAAATAATTCTTCTAAGTAGAGGAAATGTTAATAAGGTAGAAGGATCTCATGAGTCAGATGCCAAAATAGCAGTTATATCCAAAAGGTTAGAAGCCTTAGAATTAAGTCATTCTAGTGGTAGTAGTGGAAGAAATGAGCCTTTTTGGGAAGGCCATGCTGTTGAAGAGCAAGCCAATGCTCTTTATAACAACACTAGGTTTGATAACCGACAGAAGTTTGACCCATATTCAGAAACCTATAACCCTGGCTGGAGAAACCATCCAAACCTTTCTTGGTCCAAGGGACAGAATCAATGTCAGTCTAGTAATGCTCAGGTTCCCCCAGGTTTTGGCTATACTAAGAATCCTTCAGCCCCGGAACAGTTTCAGATCCCTTCGGATAAGAAGATTATGAGTTTAGAAGAGTCTCTTGCTTTGTTAACTCGTAACACTGTGCAGTTTCAGCAATCTGTTGCTCAAGGTTTAGAAGAAAATAAGAGAATAGGTCAAGCTAACTCTCAGGCTATTTCCGAGTTGAAAACCCAGGTTAGTCAGATAAATGAGTCTTTAAGAGAAAGAGGTAAGTTTTCTAGTCAGACTCAACCCAACCCTAGAGGAATTAATGAAATAGGTGAAAGACCATCTGATCATGTGAATGCTATTAAAACCCTTAGGAGTGGTAGAGTGATAGACAACAAGGTTTCCATGCCTAATAGTGAACATGCTGTAGTTCACCCTTCTGAACCAGAAACTGAGGAGACTGATAGAGTCTCTAAAGAGACCAATGAGGGTCATATTGAGCCCATCTTTGTCCCTAGAGCCCCATTATCACAGCTGCTAGTTCCAACTAATAGGGAGTCCAATTTTAATGATATATTGGAGGTTTTTAAGCAGGTAACTATCAACTTTCCACTACTAGATGCAATTAAGCAGATTCCCTCTTATGCCAAGTTTCTCAAGGATATGTGTACACAAAAGCGAAATCTTAATGTCCAGAAGAAAGCCTTTCTAGCTAGTCAGGTGAGTTCTATTATTCAGAATACCACTACTCCTAAGTATAAAGACCCAGGGTCCCCTACCATTTCTGGCACAATAGGTAAATACCGTGTTGAGAAAGCGTTGCTTGGCTTAGGAGCTAGTGTGAACTTACTGCCATATTATGTGTACCTTAATCTAGGACTTGGTGAGATGAAACCTACCCAGATGACACTTCAGTTAGCTGATAGGTCCGTTAAAATTCCTCGTGGTGTGATCGAGGATGTTCTCATAGAGGTTTACAAGTTTATTTATCCAATGGATTTTGTTATCCTAGAACCCAACCTGTCCCCGACCCAGAGAACCAGATACCGGTAATTTTAGGTCACCCGTTTTTAGCTACATCCAATGCGATCATTAACTGTCGAAATAGTATTATGAAATTGTCTTTTGGTAATATGACTATTGAGCCGAACATTTTTAATATTAGTAAGCTACCATCTGAACTAGATGACTCGAACATAGAAGAGGTGAACATGATAGGAACATTAGTCGAGGAGTCATTACCAAACACTTTGTTAGAAGATCCATTAGAGAAATGCCTAGCTCACTTTGGGATTGATTTTGATGATGATAATGTGATTAATGAGGTGAATGCTTTGTTAGATTCAACCCCTTTGTTAGATACTAGTAATGGATGGAAACCTAAAGTCGAACCACTACCAGTTTCTAAGTCTACCCTAGTTCCTTCGTTAGAAGAGCCTCCTAAGTTGGACCTAAAACCATTGCCAGATACCTTGAAATATGTGTTTATAGGCCCGTCTGAGACTTTACCTGTGATTTCTTCCATCTTG
Source organism: Papaver somniferum (assembly GCF_003573695.1). Lineage (NCBI taxonomy): Eukaryota > Viridiplantae > Streptophyta > Magnoliopsida > Ranunculales > Papaveraceae > Papaver > Papaver somniferum. The sequence goes on from NC_039365.1 coordinate 45,082,247, forward strand.
GATAGTGATCAGGAAAGTAGGCTAGTAACCGTCCTTCAAAACAACAAGGAAGCTTTAGGGTGGACCATAGCTGAGATTAAGGGTATAAGTCCCACTGTTTGTATGCATCAGATCTATTTAGAGAGTGATACCAAACCTTCTAGGGAGATGCAACGTCGAATAAACCCTAATATGAAAGAGGTAGTTCGAAACGAGGTCCTTAAGTTGTTAGATGCAGGCGTTATCTACCCCATTTCAGACAGTAAGTGGGTCAGCCCCGTTCAGGTTGTACCCAAGAAATCCGGTATTACTGTAGTCCAGAATGATAACAATGAGTTAATCCCGACCCGAGTGACCACGGGTTGGCGTGTTTGTATTGACTATAGGAAATTGAACAAGGTCACTAGGAAGGACCACTTTCCCCTTCCCTTCATCGACCAGATGCTAGAGAGATTAGCTGGACATAGTCACTACTGCTTTTTAGATGGCTACTCTGGATATAATCAGATCGTTATTGCCCAGAAGACCAGGAGAAAACCACTTTTACCTGTCCCTTTGGTACCTTTGCGTATAGACGCATGCCTTTGGGCTTTGTAATGCCCCTGCGACTTTTCAGCGTTGCATGATGAGCATATTTTCTGACATGGTAGAACGGTTCTTAGAGGTCTTTATGGATGATTTTTCAGTGTTTGGTTCGTCTTTCGATGAGTGCTTGCATCATTTGTCACTAGTGTTGACTAGGTGTAAGGAAAAAATTTAGTGCTTAATTGGGAGAAATGTCACTTCATGGTTCGTTCAGGAATTGTTTTAGGGCATATCGTATCTTCTAAGGGTATAGAGGTAGATAAAGCCAAAGTTGACCTTATTAAGACTTTACAGGTCCCAAAAACCGTAAGAGATATTAGGTCATTCTTAGGGCATGCAGGTTTTTATCGTCGATTCATTAAGGATTTTAGCCTAATTTCTAGACCTCTTTGCAATTTGCTTGCAAAAGATGTTAAGTTTGTCTTTGATGATGCTTGTTTAGAGGCTTTTGAGAAGCTTAAGAATTTACTCACTACCGCCCCCATAGTCCAGGCACCCAACTGGAACCTACCCTTTGAGATCATGTGTGATGCTTCAGATTATGCTATTGGTGTTGTGCTAGGTCAGCGAGAAAACAAATTACTTCATGTGATTTACTATGCTAGCAAAACTCTGAATGATGCCCAGTTGAACTATACCACTACCGAGAAGGAACTGTTAGCCATTGTGTTTGCCTTAGACAAGTTTAGACCCTATCTCTTAGGTTCTAAGATCATCATATATACTGATCATGCTGCTTTGAAATATCTTTTGTCTAAGAAGGATACAAAACCTAGATTGATTAGGTGGATCCTTTTGTTGCAAGAGTTTTCTCCAGACATTAGAGACAAAAAGGGTGCCGAAAATGTTGTAGCAGACCACTTGTCTAGGCTAGTTGTTAGTTCCCCTGATGATTCCCTTCCTATAAGGGATAGCTTTCCTGATGAACAATTGTTCTTTGTTACCCAATTACCTTGGTATGCGAATATAGTGAACTATCTTGTTACTGGTCGAATGCCCCAACATTGGGGTAAACAAGATCGTTCTAGGTTTTTAGCTGAGGTTAAGCACTTCTTTGGGATGATCCTTATTTGTTTAAGTATTGTCCAGACCAGATTATTAGGAGATGTATACCTGAGAGTGACCAGTCCAGTATTATTTCCTTTTGTCATGATCATGCTTGTGGGGGTCACTTTAGTGCTAGAAAACTGCTGCTAAGATATTGCAGTGTGGATTCTATTGGCCTTCGTTGTTTAAAGACTCCCACAGTTACTGTGTGACTTGTGAACGTTGCCAGAAATTAGGAACCATTTCCCGTAGGAACATGATGCCCTTGAACCCTATTTTAGTTGTGGAGGTCTTTGACGTGTGGGGTATTGACTTTATGGGTCCGTTTCCTAATTCTTTTGGTAACTTATACATCCTTGTCGCTGTAGACTATGTCTCTAAGTGGATTGAGGCGGCTGCGTGTAAAACCAATGACCATAGGGTTGTGATTGAGTTCTTGAAAAATAATATACTTACACGTTTTGGTACACCGCGAGCTATAATTAGTGATGGAGGGTCGCACTTTTGTAATGGACCTTTTAGGCTTTTGAAAGAAATATGGTATTACACATAAGGTAGCTACCCCGTATCACAGACTAGTGGTCAGGTAGAAGTTTCCAATAGGGAGATAAAACGTATATTAGAGAAAACAGTTAATCCTAATCGGAAAGACTGGTCGTCTAGGCTTACTGATGCCTTATGGGCTTACCGTGCTGCGTTTAAGACCCCCATTGGAATGTCACCTTATCGAATTGTGTATGGAAAGGCATGTCACTTACCTGTTGAGTTAGAACATAGAGTTTATTGGGCTGTTAAGCAACTAAATTTTTCACTTGACAAGGCAGGAGCCCATAGGAAACTCCAGCTCAATGAGTTGGAAGAGATTCATAGAGATGCATACGATAGTGCTAAGGAGTATAAGAGCAAAATGAAACTTGTGCATGATAGAAATATCTTAAGAAAGTCATTTTCTCCAGGTCAAAAAGTTCTTCTGTATGATACCCGCTTGCATCTTTTCTCTGGGACGTGGACGGGTCCTTTTATTGTTCGCACTGTCTTTCCTTATGGAGCTGTTGATATCGAGACACTGGATGGTAGTAGTTCTTCGAAGATTAACGGTCATAGATTGAAACCCTTTTTAGAGCCCTTTCCTACATGTGATATTGAGGAGGTCCCTCTGGAGGACCTTTTTTACCCTTGATTGACCATCGAGGCGATTGTATGTTGTTGTATATTAGTTTTTGATTTCTCTATTCACCCAGGTACTATCTTTCCGACTTCTCTCTTTACTAATTCCTCATGTTACTTTACTGTTTGGTATTTCTCTTTCATTAGAAACATTGAGGACAATCTTAGATTTAAGTTTGGGGGTGGGGAAGAAACTTTTTGTTAGCTTTTAGTTGTAATAAATAAACTCCAGAGCCTAGAAATTTATGCTTATTAAGGTTGGCACTAACCAATCTAAGTTGATGGGAACATCTTGGTTATAGGAGTTGAGGAACCAATCTGATTAGATGGAAACATCTAAAGAGTCTAAACATGGTAGTTTCACCATATCTCGTTGAATCCTAATCCTTCTGTTTTTATTTTTTTTAAGTGATTTGGTGGAGCACACGATTCAAGTTGCTGCCTTTGCTAGGGTGAAATAGAGTGATTGAGATACAAAAAAAAAAGAAAAAAAAAATGAGACCAGACCATTAGACCAACCGGAATAAATTCAATAAAGTCGACCACTGGTGCCCTTGTATATGCCAGTTGTGTTGACCTAGAGTTAGGTTTATCGACCACTGGTCCCCTTGTATATGCCAGTTGTGTTGATATTAGTCAGACCGGTATCTCAGTCCATTAGGATAGGTTCACCTTGGCAGAGGCCTTCAGACAGATATGGAAAACACCGTTCACTTTTAACCATCTCTTATCCATCTTCTTAATCTTTCCATGTGATTGGTTGACTCCGGTTATGATGTACAGAAACTATCTGAGTAGAGCTCTGTCACTTATATATGAATTTTAGTATGCTGAGTGCAAACTCGTGTACATCAATTGGAATTTCGCATCAGGGTACTTCCTCCTGTAGTCAATGAGAGTATGCCAACCAAGGAGATTCTTTAGTGCTTTCCAAGGTTCTGCATACATAGCTAGGGTCTGGAGTAAAGGTTTTGTGGGTACACCTCTGGTAAACCCTCCGGAGACAACACTCCGCCGCTAGGGCCACCTAGCGGTTTAACGGCTTGTTGCACGTGCTAAGAGTAGTCTTTTTTATTTTGTAGTTTTGATTTGCTCGAGGACTAGTAAATAATAAGTTTGGGGGTGTTGATAGACGCATTTATGTGTCTAATATGTCTCAATTATTTGTATTGTTAGTGCTCAATTTTGTATTTATTTTGTTATTTTATGTATTTGTAGGTATTTATAGAGAAATAAGCTCTTGCGGCAAAAATTGGCTCGAAAAGTGGTGTTTTACACCCCAGGATAAAGTACTAAAGGCACCCAAGAAATGCACCGTAAGCACCCCAAAAATGTGCCGGAGAAACCCCAGAAAAATTACTATTTACGCCCAATAATTACTATTTGCTCCCGATAAGGCAAGTGCTAAAGGGAAACCAGTTTAGGATAGGGGGACACCCCTTCTTCTTCAGTTTGAAAACGTGTTTTTGCGGGAAAATTTGGCAGTGAAGAACATAATTTTGATTCGATTTCTAGACATCTTAGGAAGAGATTTAATGGCTGTTATTCATGGGGATGACTTTATGGAGCGTAACAGACATGATATGATGGATATTTTCGGTTAAAATTGTCTACAATCTCGTGTGAAAGAAAACAGAGGAGTGAACAAAACACGATTTTTCTGGTGGATGTGGCGTGAAGATATCAGCCCTGCACGGGTATACAGCCTTGTAAACATATTTTGGAGCGTGTAAGGAGTGCGTTTGGATCAAATCAAGGCTCGGAAGTAAAAAAAAAGTAAGAAAATATTCTCGAGAATATTTTCCTTAATGCCGAGTAATGAAGAATCATTCGCAGTTATGAAGGAGATTTCTTGTGCATGACAGGCTATAAAAGGTGTAGAGGATCAGTAGAGCGAGTCTAGGGAGTTTGGGATAGTTTAGAACGCTACAGAGACGTAAATAATCGAGTTTCAGGAAACTGCCATTTCTGCTGCTAAAGCTGAAGAACACGAAGAACATCGACCCACAGAGGCAGTCGTTTAGCTACAGTGAAAACGACAGTTAGGTTCTATCGTTCCCTGTAACTGATTTTCATCATTTTCTCCATTTCATCATTTGTACACCTACTTTGAGCAATGAAATCAACTTTTGAGCATGTTTCCAACATCATGATGAGCTAAACCCAATCCTCTGGGGCGACGGAGGAAGCTATTTCGCCAATAAAATGTGGTAATCTCTATTTTATTTAATTTATGCAATTATTATATGATTATTTTCCTTGATAAATAAATAGAAAAAAATGATTTTTGTTAAACAATTGTTATTTCAATTGATGGATCATGCTAGCCTAGGGTTTTGATGTCCCATACTTTCGATTTACAATTGTTATTTCTAAAAAAACCAACTTTTGTAATATTTAGAATCAATTTGAATGAAGGATTTGCATAATTATAATTAGAGAATATAAAATCACTTTGATATTGGTAATTAGTGGAATCCATAGCCCCAGTCTTCTCCATATTTTTCATATCACTTTTATTTAAGTTTCCTATATTTTTATTTAACATTAAGTCTAAAATCTGCTTTCACAAGTCTTGAACGAATCTTATTACTACAACAACTTTGAAAACACATCACGGACCATAAAAATCCGAGTCCGTACGAGAATTCTACAGCGATTATAGTAAAGGGCGCTAATTAGGGTTTTGGCATACCAAACCCTAATTTAGACAAAGCCGCACGCTGCCAGCGGCTCCCTTCCAAGCCGCAAGCGCTTCCCTTCCAAGCCGCACGCTGTCAGCGGCTCCCTTCCAAGACGTAAGCGCTTCCCTGCAAGCGATTCCCTTCCAAGACGCAAGCGACTCTCTTCCAATCCGCACACTGCCAGCGGCTCCACTTCATGCCAAATCCATGCCGACCATGCAACCATGCCGCTGGCTGCCAAACGGAAGGTAGCCACGATCAACGGCTACCCTTCCTCTTGAGATGCAGATCTCAGCCGTACAAATTTTCCACCAAACGACTTGTGGAAATCTCTTGGCTACGGTGCCAAAACCCTAATTTGTCCACGCCAAAGCCATGCCGGACATGCCTCCATGCCGCTGGATGCCAAACGGAAGGTGGCAACAATCAACGGCTACCCTTCCTTTTTAGATGCAGATGTCAGCCGTACATGTTCGTCACCGAACCGGCAAGCCTCTCAATTTTAACTTTCCAAACAATAACAACATGCTACACGTTTTCCACGAAAACACTTGAGACATCAAAACATGTCACAAACTGGGAGATGCTCATCAGGGTATTAGTCTAGCGGTTTATAGCGTGTGGCATGCAATACGCCCGTTTCAGGAAAGTGTCATAAGAGTGAGGCGGTTAGTAAATACAAGAAGTAATGGTGAAACGTTCCCTTCATTACGGAAACATCAATTCCAGGCGTTACCCGTTACCGCTTTCTTCCATTACTCAACCGTTTCCACTTCTTACGAGACCAGGGTACGTTTCGTTGCGACTTGTATAAATAGGTCTCACCTATTTCCACCAAAGAAAAGTTTTTGAGTCAGGATCATACAACACTCAGAAATCACTTGTTAGCTTTCCAATCTGCTAGCGTTTCACTTTCTGATACAAGCCGTCAAACAACTACTCTTACATAATCAACTATTCTGGTCTCAACACTCTCTTCGCTTCCCTCCCTAATACCAACCATTCTCCTTCACTTTGTGACCGAAGTAAGTCTAGAACGACCATTTCTTGGTTTTGGCCGGATTTGTACAGATTGATCTCTCGAATCAAAGTACTCCTTTGCAGTACATTGTTTAGGGTTTAGACTCGTTTTTCACCCACACACACGAAATTACCAAAATCAGCAGAAACTGTTTTCACCCTCAAACAATTGGCGACCACAGTGGGAGGTCAATCTCTCGGTTGCTATATCGATTTCCAATTTCCAGTTTCATCTTTCAATTCCGATCTCAAGATGGTAGAAGCAAACAATCCGCTCGGGAATCAATGTCTCTGTTATCAGTTATCACACGACCAGGAGTGACTCAGGACGTATTGCGGTCAGGAAGGCGTCACCCATAAAACTACGACGGACATGCCTATGACTAGTGTTTGTACCAAGATGGAAGAACAAGATAAAGGAGGAACGCTCGAATACATACCTGGAATATGCTCGTTGTGTTGCTACTGCTTTTCCGCTAGCTCCAAGACGAGGGAATAAAACTGATGATATGGGATAAAGAAGATGGGTAGCGTCTTTTATAGGCACGATGTTTTTGGAGATCGAATGGAGGAAGGTTTCCTATTTTTGGTTACACATGGGAAGAGGCAATCGGGCCCGCTAGCAGCGCTTCATGGCGCCAACAGGCCGTGGCCAGGCTAGCGCCAAGAGACCGCCAGCGCATCTTCACGCCCCAGCCGACACCATCTCTGCATCCTAGCCGACGCCATCTCCGCGTCCCCTCTACTCCTAGCCAGCGCCAGCAGCTTGCATCCTTCCGGCGCTAACAACTTGCATCCTTTCCAGTGCCAGCAGCTTGCATCTTTCCAGCACCTGCAGATTGCATCCTTCCAGCGCCAACAACTTGCATCCTTTCAACGCCAACAACTTGCATCCTTTCCAGCGCCAACAGCTTGCATCCTTCCAACGCTAACAACTTGCATCCTTTCCAGCGCCAGCAACTTGCATCTTTCCAGCGCCAGTAGATTGCATTTTTCCAGCGCCAACAACTTGCATCCTTCTAACGCTAACATCTTGCATATTTCCAGCACCAGCAACTTGCATCCTTCCAGCGCTAACAACTTGCATCTTTCCAGCGCCAGCAGCTTGCATCTTTTCCAGCGCTAACAGCTTGCACCCTTCCAGCGCCATCTTTTCGCTCCACAGCCATCCAAAGTCCAGCGCCATCTTCTCCGCTCCACAACCAGCCAAAGCAGCGCCATCCTCACCCTTCGAAACAGCGTCATGGCTCCAGCACTCCGTGATCAAACCACGCCATCACTGCACGATACACCTACGATCACAAGAACCAGAGCCGCTTCCACCACCCCTAACATTTCTTCAAGTATGACAGCTCCAACCGTCACCAGAGCTGCCGCTACTCCACCATCAGGAAGAGTGACTGGAGGAGCCAGAAGAAGCCGACCTCCTTTTACCACTGGTGATTTTGTGGAAAGACAAAAGGTTCTCGTAAGGCTCAGACAGACATGGATATAACTCAGAAAGAGATACCTATTTTCCTCAAGACACTGACGGAGCAACCACCATAAGAGTCACGTTAACCCAAGAGGGGGCTGACAAGGAATACTTTTAACATCGGCGCAGGCACTTCAGCAGGAAGTGCGTTTATAGATGAAGAGGCTCGCTTTGATCTTGGACGCCCAGTAGAAGGGAAGCAACAATCCAATTTCATCATACGTAAAGATCAGGAACGACTTCTCCAAAATAGAGGCAAAGGAAATCGGCAACCCTCCTGAGTTCACAAAGACCCTCTTCCCGTCAGGAGCTGCATGATTTCTGGGGAATTCTCCCACAAAATCGTGCAGTCTATGATGGAACATTTATGTGAGATTCTATATTTCTCCAAGGCGCAACATCAAGACATATTTGCATCCCTCAACCGCACTGCATCAGGAAAGCAGCTGTTTCCATCCAGGAAACCCATTCCCAAACCCCAACCTCTCCTGGAAAGCACGACTGATAGATAGAACTGGGGACTCCTAACCACTGTTCACTTGAAGGATGTCGAGTTTGACAGCAGCTGATTGACGCAGCCGCTCCGCTTCAACGTTCGCTCCAACAGCCGCTTCGCTTCAACGTCCTCTAGCAGCGTCTCCGCTTCAACGTTCACTCCAGCAGCCGCTTCGCTTCAACGTCCTCCAGCAGCGTCTCCGTTTCAACGTTCGCTCCAGCAGCCGCTTCGTTTCAACGTCCTCCAACAACGTCTCCGCTTCAACGTTCGCTCCAGCAGCCGCTCCGCTTCAATGTCCTCCAATAAAGGCTCCACTTCAACGTCCTCCAGTAGCCGCTCCACCCTAACGTCCTCCAGCAGCGGCTCCGCTTCAACGTTCGCTCCAGCAACCGCTCCGCTTCAGCGTTCTCTCCATAAGCTGCTCCAGGATCCGAAGCCGAAGCTTCATCGTTTGGCTCCTTAAGTTTCAACGTCCTCTCCAAGAGCCGAAGCCGCTTCAACGCCACTCCTTCCTATAAAGGGTCGTGCCACCATGCTCCCCATGTCAAGGATCATGATCGCAGCCAGCCAATCTTCGTAGTCATGGCCACCTTTTGATCCATCCCGCCAAAACTCATGATCATGGAAAGTTTGCTCGCTTACGCATCCAGCCAATCCTTTTACTTCCATGGATGCCCATACAATTCCATCCAACCTACTTTGTTCCCACGACAATATAGTCTCTTCTGATTACATCTGCTACCAAGAAATGTTGCCGCTCATTTGTTGATACCAGCCAGAGCTTCACCGCAACAACAATCACTACAAAGATGAAAAAATGTAAACCATACTTGGGGACTGAGGATATACACGGAATCCCTTCACTGTCAAAGCTCAGAAGACACAGTCAACCGAAGGCCATAACCACAACAAGGTCATCTACTCTTCAAGGGTGTAGCGCAAGAATATCATCACCTCTCTGTCTAGAAGACTCCTTCAACACTTTACGAGTCCTCGGTGGATCCCAAGCCTGCTCAGAGGAAAACAACTTCAGAAACTAAAGAAAAATACGACTGGTCCATCCCGACGACCATCAAAGACTCATGAGATAACTCCAGAGACGCGACTGAAACATTTTATTGAAGAAAAAGAGGGAGCCACGATAAACAACATAACTCTTTCATTCCTACCTCTTTGATATCCAGAATATTTCTTCCATATGATATCCTGAGCATCCCAACGTCACATCCAGAAGAGTATAATAAGCTTGTATCAAATCTCGTGGACATGGATTCAAGGCGATGCAATGAAAGTAGGCTACACATGGGTACTACCAACATGGGACGCTTTCACTCCCCTCAACCTGGTTATTTCTGATTTCAATATCATCACTGCCGAAGTTTTACGAGCCGCAGGAATTTCTCAACATGAATCCGTACATGTGCATCGAAGACTCCAAAAGCACGTCACAAAGATACATTCACATATTCAGCCATGCCATCATATCTAACAGAGATATAACCGGGGACTGCTCACCGCATCCCATTCCATACGATAGTCCAAGATTCAGAAGCTGGTTCGAAGGATGTCTCTTGGAACAAAGTCCTTGAAGACTTGATTACAACACATCGACAAAAGAATGTCTCCCAACTCATCTATTTCATCATGTGGCTTCAGAAGATTTCTACCATACAATCATCCACATCATATCATCATCGCGATCAGAAGGTCCAGACACTGAACAACCTAAAGTCAAGGATGGACCGACAACGCAACCACAATCCCCAAGATTAGCCCTGACATGATCGTTGCTGAGCATATATTTCATCCATACATCCCGAGAATGCAATGAAGTTCGGTAAATTTTAGAATCCACTGGAGAGACACTGCAAGCGAAAACACGGGTCCAGACGAGCAACATAAAACAGAAGAGGGTCGATACCTCTTTTCGTGCAGACGGAGTTTCTAGAGTTTGAACAGATTAAAGATTCCTTCTTGCTCCATGAACGGGAATAGATGACTGGGCACGACTATGCCACCTCGGGCCCGCAACATCCCTCCTGAATTCTTCCTGAGTTTTACTGTCGGGCTGTTTTCACCTCGTAAATGAGCTTGAAACCTAAATATTCCCGCGTGGGAGATAGGAAATTCTTTTCCAATCGAAATGGAGTGGTGGACCGTCAAAGTCCGAGTTCGTACGAGAATTCTACAAAGATTTTAGTAAGAGGCGCTAATTAGGGTTTCGGCATGCCAAACCCTAATTTAGACAAAGTTGCCAGGCGCCAACACCACTGTTTGATCAGCAAAGTTCCAGCGTCATCACCACCGTTTGGTAGTCGAAATTACGAAACCAGTTTACACCATTCCGCGGACTGAAGACAGTTTTCACCATTCCGCGGACTGAAGCCAGTTTTCACCTGGACCGAAGACAGTTTCCACCATTCCAAGCCAGGCTAATGCCAGCGGCTCAATTCCAAGCCAAGCAATGACAGCGGCTCCCTGCCAAGCCAAGCCAACCTTAGCGGCTCACTCCAAGCCAGGACAACGCTAGGCGCACACGCCATGCCAAGCCCAAGCCAACGCCCGCGCCAAGTTTATGCAAGCGGCTCCATTCCAAGCCGAACAATGCCGACGGCTCCATTCCAAGCCTTCCAATGCTGACGGCTCCGTTCCAAGCCGAACAACACCGACGGATCCATTTCACGCCAAGTCTATGCTAGCGGCTCCCTTCCAAGCTGACGCCAACAGTCTGCATCTCAGCCAGCAACCATCTCTACCACTCTACGGCCTAGATAGCAGCACCACGAGCTGAATTTGCGCAAAGCCACCAACGCAAGAGTCATGGATTCTCTTTACCTCCTGAAAAAGGTTAGCCGGATCTTCCTGACCATCTTTTCATGACTTGATGTTTCGATTTTGTCCTTTTCTGTCACCATCTCATGCTTACCTCGCAACAATGCCCCTGTACCGAGCTAAGCAGGGGACTTAATGTTGATGGTGGTTTTTAGTTTAGGGTTAAAATCATAAAATCTTAGTTTGACGTGACGTCACTCTGTAAGGAAACAGAGCCATGAGTACCAATATCTCCACTAACACATTTATTGAGCCTTTCAATACGTCTACGAGAAATTTACCAGGGTACCTTTTTTTTTTTATATGTATATGCTATGTTCCACGGCAGAACCCTCACTATTGACAGGCATCGTCTCCGCACATGCCAGCCGTGCATGCTAGCCAAGCGTGCCAATCACACATACCGTATATTTTAATTAGGGTTTCGACACGCTAAACCCTAAATTCCACACCGCCGCGCAAAAAGCATGCCAACCGCACCACCGTGCCAACGACATACCATGCCAGCCACATCTCCGCGCCAAAGGCATGCCAACCATGCCAGCCGCATCACTGTCCCAACAGCATGCCATGCTAGCCACGTCTCCGCACCAAAGGCATGCCAACCATGCCAGCCGCACCACCGTGCCAACGACATGCCGTTCCAGCCACATCTCCGCGCCAAAGGCATGCCAACCATGCCAGCTGCACAATCGTGCCAATGACATGCCATGCCAACCACATCTCCTCGCCAAATGCATGCCAACCATGCCAGCCGCACCACCGTGCCAACGACATACCATGCCGGCCACATCTCCGCACCAAAGGCATGCCGACCATGCCAGCCGCACCACCGTGCTAACGGCACACCATGCCGGCCACATCTCCGTGCCAAAGGCATGCCAACCATTCAAGTCGCACCATCGTGCCAATGGCATGCCATGCCAGCCACATCTCCGCGCCAAAGGTATGCCAACCCTTCCAGCCACGCCAATGGCATGCCAGCCATGCCAACCACGCCAAAGGCATGCCATCCATACCGGCCAAACCCTAATTTGGCCGTGCCTAAAACATTGCCAAAGCCATGCCGGCCATGCCTCCATGCCGCTAGCTGCCAAACGAAGGGTTGCAACAATCAACGACCACCCTTCCTTCTGATATGCAAATCTTAAGCGTACAAGTTCGCCACCAAACGCGTGGCAACTTCAAGCCCAATGCCAAACCCTAATTTGGCCACGCCAAAGCCATGCCGGCCATGCCACCATGCCGCTGGCTACCAATATCCCTCTTGAATCCTTCATGAGTTTTACTTTCGGGATGTTTTCACCTCTCGAACGAGCTCAAAACCTAAATATTCCCGCGAGGGGAGATAGAAAATTCTTTTTTGTACAGAATGGAGGGGCGGACCATCAAAATCCGAGTATGTACGATAATTCTATAGCGATTCTAGTAAAAGGCTCTAATTAGGGTTTCAGCATACCAAACCCTAATTTAGACAAAGCCGCACGCTGCCAGCGTCTCCCTTCCAAGCCGCAAGCGCTTCTCTGCAAGCGATTCCCTTCCAAGCCGCAAGCGACTTTCTTCCAAGCCGTACACTGCCAGCGGCTCTACTTCACGCCAAATCCATGCCGGCCATGCAACCATGCCGCTAGCTACCAAATGGAAGGTAGCCACGATCAACGGCTACCCTTCCTCCTGAGATGCAGATCTCAGCCGTGCAAACTTTCCACCAAACGACTTGTGGTAATCTCTTGGCTACGGTGCCAACTCTTGGACAAGGTGCCAAAACCCTAATTTGGCCACGCCAAAGCCATGCCTCCATGCCGCTGGCTGCCAAACGGAAGATTGCAACAATCAACGGCTACCCTTCCTTCTGGGAAGCAAATCTCAGCCGTACATGTTCGTCACCGAACCGGAAAGCCTCTCAATTTTAACTTGCCAAACAATAGCAACATTCTACACGTTTTACACGAAAACACTCGAGACATCAAAACATGTCACAAACTGGGGGATGCTCATCAGGGTATTGGTCTGGCGGTTTATAGCGTGCGGCGTGCAATACGCTCGTTACAGGAAAGTGTCATAAGAGTGAGAAGGTTAGAAAATACAAGAATTAATGGTGAAACGTTTCCTTCATTATGGAAACATCAATTCCAGGCGTTACCCGTTACCGCTTTATTCCATTACTCAACCGTAACTAGGGTACGTTTCGTTGCGACTTGTGTAAATAGGTCTCATCTATTTCCACAAAGACAAGTTTTTGGGTCAGGAGCATACAACACTCAGAAATCACTTGTTAGCTTTCCAATCTGCTAGCGTTTCACTTTCTGATACAAGTCGTCAAATAACTACTCTTCCAGAATCAACTATTCTGGTCTCAACACTTTCTTCGCTTCCCTCCCTAAGACCAACCATTCTCCTTCACTTTGTGACCAAAGCAAGTATGGAACGACCATTTCTTGGTTTAGGACGGATTTCTACAGATTGATCTCTCGAATCAAAGTACTCCCTTGCAGTACATTGTTTAGGGTTTAGACTCGTTTCTCACCTACATACACGAAATTACCAAAATCAGCAGAAACTGTTTTCACCCTCAAACACTATCCTAGTCCGAGACTTAGCTATTAGTAGACTAGAAATAAAGACTTATAATTTTGGCAACTAAACTTGACAAACAAGATTGAGATAGCAACGCTTGAGAGTTCGACCGAGCAGTGCTCTAACAATCTCCCCCTTTGTCAATTTTAGTGAAAAAACTATCAATACATATGGAATACAAAATAAATAAACTTTGCATCTTTTCTTCCACATGCATGATCCTCTTGGTTCTTCAACATTACTTGAAATCTTCGTCACTTCCAAGCACTCCAATGATTCCAAAGATATTCAATGCAGCATCATCGTTGTTGAAGATCCGTAGCCATAACAATGAGAAAAAAAGCTCTCAATCGTTGTTACACAGTGTCATAGTATTATTACACAACATCAAAGTTCAATTGCATCACAATACTGTGGTGATATGTATCACTCCCCCTTAGTCAATACTCCATCTCACATGAAAACCACTCCCCCTTACATAATGATCCGAAAACCATATGTATTTGTAGTGCGAACTACACATTAATTCTCCCCCTTTTTTTCAATAAAATTGGTAAAGGTACAAAAACTAGTGGGATCCTCATGAAATTTCCATAGAGACACTTCATGACCAAAAGAAAGCACATATCAACTTTCTAGATGCAATCATACAACCGAAACTAAATGCATTCATCAAGGAGTTTATAAAGATATAAGATAACCCCTATAATATTTCACATCCGCACTCCCCACAAAGATTTTGCAATTAAGTACAAGTTCAATTAAGAACTCCCCCCATAAAATGTCATTCTCGAAAGAACAACAAGAGCGATCTTACTTTCACAAGAAAAGAAGTATTTCTTTGGACAACAATAAATCACATAAGAATATGAATATGTATCCAAAAACTCAATTAAATTAACCACAAGAGAACCCATGATTAATTTAATCGGAAATGCTCAACATAAGAGAATTTACGGAGCCGCACAGTACATACGTAAGAAATATGGATCAAGGAAGATCAATACTGTGGAATAAACAAAGATTCATTCTATTTCTCATCACCATTTGCACAATGTCATATAATAGACATAATCTTTATAAACAAAAGCTCATCCTATCTTCCATCAGTATTTGCATAATGACATACAATAGGCTTATCTTTTGTTTTGTCAAAAGTTCATTCAATCCTTTATCAATACTTGCATATCGACATACGAAAGACTTAACTTTTGACCACGTATGGGACAATCATGGTTCACGGACGCAAACACACATATCCCATAACAAATTCCAATAAAACCATAAATATTAATACTGCAAAAATCATCTTCCAAACAAACTTTAGAATTTAAGCAAATTTAAAAACATTGAAGATGAAAATCGTTGGACATAGCTATGTGTAATCACAATAATGGCTATTCCAAACTCTAGTTATTCTTCCTAAAAACACAAGAATAAAATTCTGATAAAATATTTCCTAGAAAAATCAAATCAAAGTTCATTGAGAACCTCATACCTTTCAACGAATCCATCATAGAAGGTATCACTAATTTCCTTTACTCTCTTGACCGTAGACACACCATGTTCGTGAGTTAGGATGCTAACTTTACGATCGACCACCCGAGCAAGTTGTCTAGCCTTGACACAGCCCATGATGAGATTTTTTTGATTCCGTATCAGAATATTTTGATTAGCAAGGATTCTGTCCTGACCATCTAAGAGTTGGTTTATTTGCAGTTGAATATTTGCAAACTCGACCTTTGAGTCGTTCTGAAAACGAGTCAAGTCCTTGACAGAATCATCAATCCAAGAGTTTTGTTCTTTCCTTTCAATCATATTTTTCAAGACAAGTTCTTGAACAGAATCGCATCCTTTAGAGTCTTCTTCCATGTCAAGATTCACCACTTCTTGAGATCTTGAGGAGTTCATCTTAATCCCCCTGCTTTTTTTTTTTAATAAACTAGGGAAGGAAAAACAATATATCGGAAGATATATATATATATATATATATGTTTACAAACAAGAGGAAGACACCCTTGTTGTAGAAACCCTACAACTCCCAAGAAAGACACGGACGTTCGTGAACCGGTTGGAGATACCAGACGAGATCCAAGAAGAATGGAGTATACTCTGTTTTTAAAACTCCCTTATCATCATGACTCAATAATTAAAAGATTTAATCAGAGCATATAAGGAGGTACAGAGTAAAAAGGAGTCAAGAAGCGACTCAACTTTCTCATAAATAAGAAAACAACATAGTCAAACAAATTACAAATGGAAAACAACAACAAACTTGAGTGTCTCTCAAATGTCATTCTTGTATCTCTCAAATTAGATGCAAGAATGAAATTACCTAAGGTTAGGTAGTTAAATGAGATGTGATCTCACTATGAGTATTGAGAGATGAGTTGTAGATTCCATCTGAACGTTTGACCCTGGTATTTTTTACCTTATTTTGGTTACATCTTATTCCTAAAGAATTTAACATAACCTTGTCAGGTGATTCCTCAGAGGAGTTTTTCTGAGGGTTAAGTCTAGGACCTTTAAAGATTTGTTCCAAAGGATTAGAAGAAACAAGTCTCCACCATCGAGACTTAGATTTTCCAGACTTATTCTCATAAGCACTGGGAATGTGTATTTTTGTGGTGTAAGAATTTGCACCATTCGAAGAAACAAAATTCCTGTGAGGATTTCGAAATGAGTAACCATTAAAATCCATTTTTTGAGAAGCCTGTCTTTCTGCAGGGGTGAAATCCGTTGTAGTGGTCATTAGAGAGTTTACTCTGTCGATAGTAAAAAGAAGTAGATTTTGAAGATCAGAAATCTGTTTCTTTCTATCAAAATAGTGATGAATATAGTGATTCTTTTTCCCACAGAAAGAACAGGTTCGTGGAGGAGAAACATTGGAAGGAACCATTTTTAAATTCATAGCCCTATTAGAAGATTACAAGTTATGATCACATTTGACAGGAACTTCCTTCGGAGAACATTTCTTCATGTACTGCAATTCTACTTGAGTATTAGTGATTGCTATAGAAGAATTTCTCATTAAAACAGAGTTTTCCTTTTTCAAGGATTTGCACTATTCTTGGGATAGAATAAGGGATGCACCCAGTTACTCTTTTTCAACACGGAGTCTGTTTAGATCAGATTAATGCGTCTCGATCAAACGTTTTTCTCTAATTGAGTCTTCCTTAACAATATCCTCAAAAAAACTAATCTTTTCACGCTATAGAGTAGTTTCTTGAATTAGTTTTTTGATATTGTTAGAAAAGGACTCAATGATATTATAGAGTTCCCGTTCTCGACCAAGAGACTTTTGAAATTCATCAAGAAGCTGAGCATGATTTTGAAAATCAATAGCCTTAGTAGAAATTTTTGAGATTCTGGTGAGCTCCATTTCAACTTTTGATATAGTGTCAATTGTTTCATTTCCTCGGGATTCGGAAGAATCGGCTAAGGAGTAATCCTTTGAGGCAATCCCAAGACATTTGTCATAATTAAAAGCTTTGGAGGACATTTTGGTATGCGTATATGACAGAGATGAGATTCTGTCCACAGACTCAGATTGCTACAAACACAGACTTATCAGGTCTTAAACGTGTTTGCCGGCTCATATACCAATTGAAAAAGCAGAGGTCTAACAACCACACCCAATATTTCGCTTAGCAATCTGTATGGACTAACTCCAATATACTTTTAAGAGAATCAACTAGACAGTCAGACTCATTCTTAATAAAAAGTATATCAAAGATTTATATCTCAATTTCTCGATTCAATACTTACTCAAGCAAATAGAAATCTGCGAGTCTAATTGAATACAAGAGAAATCAACTTGACGGTACCAATGACCAATGTTCAAGTATCAATCAATTTCAATCAACAACCAAAGGTTGGATTTACCAATTGGTCGATTCAACGCACAACCTATGATATTTCAATTATGTAACAAAATATAACGCGGAAAAGAAATAGCACAGACACCAGAAGTTTTGTTAAAGAGGAAA
Source organism: Papaver somniferum (assembly GCF_003573695.1). Lineage (NCBI taxonomy): Eukaryota > Viridiplantae > Streptophyta > Magnoliopsida > Ranunculales > Papaveraceae > Papaver > Papaver somniferum. The sequence continues at coordinate 45,100,097 of NC_039365.1, forward strand.
CCGCAAATGCAGAAAAACCCCGGGACCTAGTCCAGATAGAACACACACTGTATTAAGACGGTACAAACACTATCCTACTACAAACTAACTTCCGTATGGACTGTAGTTGAACCCCAATCAATCTCATACTGATCCAAGGTACAATTGCGCTCCTTACGTCTTTGATCCCAGCAGGATACTACACACTTGATTACCTTAGATGATCTCACCCACAACTAAGAGTTGCTACGACCCAAATTCGAAGACTTTAATAAACAAATCTGTATCACATAGAAAAGTCTACAGAAATAGATAAATATGTCTCCCACAGAAATACCTACGAGTTTTGTTCCGTCTTTTGATAAATCTAGGTGAACATGAACCAATCGATAACCCAGACTTATATTCCAGAAGAACAACCTAGAATTATCAATCACCTCACAATAATCTTAATCGACTAGCGAAACAAGATATTGCGGAATCACAAACGATGAGACGAAAAGTTTGTGACTACTTTTCTATCTTTCCTATCGGAGAAATTAATCTCAAGCCAATCTTACAATTGTACTCAAATACGATAGAAACAGCAAGATCAGATCACGCAACTACAAAGAAAATAGTTGGGTCTGGCTTCACAATCCCAATGAAGTCTTCAAGTCGTTAACCTACAGGGTCTCGATAGAAACCTAAGGTTAAAGGAGAATCGACTCTAGCTTATACAACTAGTATCACACAGGAGGTGTGGGGATTAGGTTTTCCAGTTGCTAGAGTTCTCCTTTATATAGTCTTCAAACCAGGGTTTGCAATCAACGCTACCTTGGTAACAAAGAATTCAAATATTCACCGTAAGATGAAAGCCTGATTAGATTCAAGCTAATATCTTTCAACCGTTAGATCGAATCTTATCTTTTTATACACACATGAAATGTAACTTCATTTAGGTTTGAGTAACCATACCTGAACATATACAAGTCGTTGGTTCAACGGTAGTTAACCATAGGTTATCCATATGAGCACTTTCATATCAACCTTATTGTTGTTTACCACAACTAGTTCAAATGACTCAAATGAACTAGTTAGAGAGTTGTTCATTGCTTAGATCTCATAGAAGTATACAAGACAAGATCGAAACAAAAACAGTTTTGATTCACTCGAATTGATTCATGAACATTATATCCACGGTTTGCAAAGATTGCATTCCTTAAAATATAAATGTCTTAGTTCACGAATTAAACTGTTTTTAGAAAATAACCTACTTAAGTACGCGTGCTGGTACGCGGACTTAAGTTTGTTTTCAGATCACAAACTCCAGCAGAAATTCATGGGATGTGAACTTCCGGTAGTACGCAGACTTTAGTTCCAGTTATCCTGAGCAGCAAAGTATTCATACTTTGGTTCAAGGATATTGGACTTACACACATATGAGTTGTCTCACAATGTTTATATCCAACCATGATTATGTATTCTAAACTCGCATTTCAATCATTGAAACATTCTTAGAGGACGTTATATAGTTGTTGTTCACAAACTAATTTTTGTCAAAGCGATTTTCAAGTAATTGAAACTAATATGACTTTCGTTACTAGTAAAGATGAACTTGGCCAAAGCGAAATCTTACCAACACATATATTTCGAGAAATAGATAAGCGAGATAAGCTCAGCTCGAAATAGTACATGTGTATAATCGATATAGCAATACGACTTTTATCTCAAGATATGAGATAAAGTAGACTTTTGAGTGATAGATAAGTTCAAGTGTCCACATACTGATTTATCGATAAGTTCGAGTCTCAACTACACTTTCTATCCTAGTCCGAGACTTAGCTATTAGTAGACTAGAAATCAAGAACTATAGTTTTGGAAACTAAACTTAACAAACAATCTTGAGATAGCAACACTTGCGAGTTCGACCGAGCAGTGCTCTAAAAAGTGGGACCATAGAAAACTAATTCTGTTCATTTTGGTCAAATTCCCATAGTGGAAAATAAAGTTTGTTCAGCCACGTGGCTCAACATTTTTTTTTGATCATTGCCATCAAACTGCCCTTAAATCTAGTTATCTTTTACTAATGTAGACTAAATTAACATTTTTTTCTTTTTTTAGTATGGATTTCGTTTCTACAGAATACCTTTACAAGATCTCACATTCTCGACTTGACTTGCGTAAGCATAATTCTGGACTTACGTAGGCATAATTCTTAGAATAGCACGCTTCACTATTCACATCATACGATTCGTGTCACAATGTCCCAAATCAGTTGGAAATGTGATATGGAATCGTGAAGATTTCTTGAAATAATACGAATCTTGACTGTCATTTGACTTTGAGTGAGTCAACTTTTCTTGTTTGATGGAAATAGCCAACACGACTCGAACCACTGGCCTAAAGGTTAAGTCGACAGGTAAACCACTGAGCCACTCAAACTGTCTGATTTTATTTCATTTATGTTAAAGTATGCCAATTGTCAGGGTTTTGAAAACATTTTTTGCACCTACCTATTCATATTAGTTTTTAAGGTATATATAGAGATGACAACGAATATATGATTCACGATTCAATGTATGGTTTGATCCTTAGTATCTGAAAACGGTTCACATTACGATTTACGATTTCACAACCTTATGAATACGAGGTGTCAAATTATTTCTCATCTCCTATATCTTTATTAAAATTATATTGAATCAATAAATCAATCCAGTTGGCCCCCTAAATAATCAATCAATTAATCATCAACATTCTTTATAGTAAAAGCAAAAGATAATCATGTAAAGAACTCAAAATAGATTCATATAGTCATCTAAGTCATACTTAGAACTTAGGATTTTCCCTAAATCACTTAAATGTTTAGCTACTCATGGATATAAAAACATCCATGAAATAAAAATAAAAAAAATAGAAACCGTTACGATGATGAAACCGATCCGAAACCCTAGCTTCTACCTGTTGTGTTATCTTTTTATCCAAATCTTTCAAAGTGATGTAAAAATATCACTTTCTATTGTTTTAACTGTCTTACTATACAATATTCACAAAATTTAGGGATTAGAATCTCATTGGATCAAGTTTCCTCAATTTAGAAGTCAAAAACGCGTCAAAACGAACCCAATATGTGACACCCGCACTTCTCGCATGACGCATGCTCAAAGATGCATCATGGCTTGAGATGAAGCTTCATCTCAAGTTTACGTTGCATATTAAAAGGAACATTATCATAGGTCCAATAACGCCCCACCATGGTGCAATATGTGAGTTACATTGACCTAGAGCCAACATCGCACCACTATGGCGCGTTTCGTAGGCAATATTTGCCAAGGGACAATGTCGCACCATCATAGTGCATCACCCAAGTTGGGTGGATGACCCAAAACAAAGTAGCGCAACTATGAAGCATTACGCAAGATATATTGGTCAATGGACAATATCGCACCACAATGGTGCATCAAGCCAGAGCAGACTGACCGAAGCAATGTAGCACCACTATGACGCAACATTGAAGTTAGGCCTAAATGCCATAGATAAACACAACCATCATGTCGCTTCATTCAGAAATACATGGCAACGACCATGAATAGTGAAGCAAGCAAGTCAAAGTTCTTCCCAACTTTTGTTTGTAGAAATTTCCATAAAACATATATAGGGAGGGGTAGTTGGTTAAAGGTGCATATAGCGGAGATGTACCAAAATATCCAAAGTTTAGCCTGTGATGCCAAACATCATTTTGGTGCGTGTCTTGGTCAAGAGAACTTTATGATGCTTAGGCATCAAAGTTGAGGTGTTGCGAACTAGTGATGCACCACCATGGTGCGCAACGCGAAGGAAAGGCCAATGATGAAATTCTTGCGCATCATTTGAAAAACAGCCTTTGGCCTATATGGACTAGGATTACTACTTGTATTTAGCCTTGCAATGCAAGCAGGCCTTCGTTGCTTGTCTTGACGAGGATGAACTACGATCAGTGCTTCATACCTTATCTGTATGGTACGTAGGAAGCCAAAATGTAACACCCCGGATTTTGAGTATGGCGCATTGTGAAAATATATTGTCCAAGGGCCAATATCACACCAAGAGGGTACAAGTTGTAAGATGTATTGTCCAAGATCCAATATCGCACCAAAGGTGCTTCAGGCCAGTTGGGTGGCTGGCCTAGAACAAAGTAGCGCCACAATGGCGCATTACGCAAGTCATTGGCCTATGGTCAATATCGCAACATGTCATAGAAGGATGGCCCTGGCAATGTACATCCATCACGTCTGGACATTGGAGTGGCCTATATACCAAAGACGGAAAAACAGCCATCACAACCCTTTACTTGACCTAGCTCAGGAAATGTTCAGCCATCATGAATGGACATTGGAACTGGCCTGTAAGCCAGAACTGAATGTACAACCATCACGGCCGTACATTATAACTGTCCAGGGGAGTCATGTGCAACCATCACGGCCTTGGAAGTTGATGAATGATTTTGGTTCCCCTAATTTAAGTTGTAACAATGTCAAGTTATAATAAATAGGGAGGTTTAGTTGGTTGAAGGTGCTTATGCGGACCATGCACCAAGTAAGCTTCATAGCTTAGCCGGAAGAGTATAAATGATGCTTAGGCCTCATTTGTAGCTACGTAGCCTTGCCAATGGAGCATATTAATCATGGGCATCACTATGCCATGCCGCAAACCAAATACGCATACTTAGCCAATGTTTTCAAAGTTTATTTGTTTGCAAATATGCATCACTTGGATGCTTTTTGAAGGAACGACCTACACAGAATAGGCCATTACCATTACTGCTTGGCCACGGCCTTGTGAATGAGTTGGCTTAAGTTTCTGTCCCTTCGAGGATAAACTACGGTCAGTGCTTGATCCCTTTAGAGTAGGGAAGGGTACGTAGGAAACCGCAATGAGTTACATCATTCCGGTCCAGCACTTTGTCGCTCATATCATCTAATTGTGAGATGATTGCGGCATACTGGCCTCTCATATCATCTGGCTCGTTAGATCGATGCAAGAGATGATTGTGGCCAAACTTGATGAGGCAAGTTGCATTCCCTTTCTTGGATGCTCATACTTCTTATCAATGCGTTAGATTTAGGCATGTACCAATGATGCATCGGGCATGGCCTCGAAAGTAAGTTACATCAATATGCAAGTTAGCAGAGCTTGTATAATCCTAAGAAAAGTACGGCATGAGTCTGATTGATGCACCCTTGGCACGAAAAAGACAAGTGCATTCTCTCAGCAATGCCTAAACTACAACGTATGAAGTATGCCTGGACAAGACTCGGAAGCCGGTGATACATGTAAGGTGCATCGGCCATAGCCTTCAAGGATTTAAACCCTTCGCAGAACAAGGGTAAGATGAAAAGTTATGGAAGCTAATTAGCTACATCATGCTCCACGAGCATGCTTGCAAGGAAAAATGGACGTGCATTTGCCTAGCTTTAAGTCCCGGTAAGTAGAATAATAATGGCGCACCGAGGGAGTTATGGCCTGCGCGCCCTGGCATCCTAGGCGTAATTTTCCGGTTCGTCACACACAATAAGTTGCATGATTGATGGCCCAAAACGTTGTCTCTCATATCATCTAACTGCGAGGTGATTGCGACACTATGATAACTCATATCATCTGACTAGGCAAGGCAATGCAAGATATGATTATTTCAATACTCGATGAGACATGTTGCAGTTCATTCCTTGGATGCTCATACCTCCTATCAAGTCGTTCGACATAGGCATGCACCAATGATGCATTGGGCATGACTAAGAAAGTAAGTTATATCGGTATGCAAGTCAGAGGATCTTGCATAAGCCATTGGAATCACAAGTATGATGCAAGTATATTACAGCATGGGCCTGGCTGATGCACCCTTGGCATGGACAAAATCAGTGCATGCTTTCATAAATTCCTAAAATAAGTAAAGAGGTGGAATTAGGCTGCAATGGCCTATGCGCAAGTCCAAGGCATGTACTGTACATGGAAAGACTCGGAAGCCAGTGATGCATGCAATAATGCATCAACATTAGCCTTTATGGATTTATACCCTTCTGATAACAAGGTAAGTTGGAACGATATGAAAGCTAAGTTCAAGGCATCATGCTTGATAATCATGCTTGCAAAGGAAAATGGACATGCATTATCCCCAAACACTAGCATCAGAGTGGCGCATCAAGAAGTTATGGCCTGCACGCCCTGGCGTGTTAGGCGTAATTTTTCAATCCGTCACAGTTGGTATCAGAGAAAGTTCCGAGATAACTCCAGGGACTGTGCGGTATGTACTCGTTTTTGAGTGTTTTGTAATGAGACTATAAAAATTTTCTTCAAAAATGAAACGATAAGTTGGAGAGTAGGTCAACTTTTGCGTGGGAAAGAGTTTGTAACTGCTATGCTAGTTATTTTGCAAATCGAGTTGATCTTGTTTAACTACTACGAGTTTTCCAGGACTAAGTGGCATCCCACCTCTGTGGCAACCCGGAAGTCGTCCCGAATGGTAGGTAGATATTGAGACTGATCTTACTCACCCATTAGCAACTGGCTAACGAGGTGTGTTGTAAGTCCGGCTAGCATCCAACCCTGAAGACCGTATAGGATGGAAGGCAACTGGATTTTGTTCTACACAGTACTACAGAAAGGAATGGATTACCATTTTTGACACTTGCTAAATTCTTTGCACTAACCTTGTGAACCTTAAGGACTTCTGAGTGTCTAGTAAGAGATGCCTATTAAGATACCTAGTTGAGATATCCTTTTGGCTTTGTCAAATCATATTCTCAGTAATGTTGTGGACACTTTTGGATTCCTGGGAATGTGGTATGGGACGAGTGCTCATAAGGTCTTAATTGCAGATTACGAAAAACTGAAGAAATCTTGCGATTTATGAGTATCTTGGTATATGACTTATGCTCAGGAATCCAAACCGAAGATCAGTTTGTCTGCAATAGTTTTTGTTTTGGATTTTGGAGATGAAATTCTTTAAAGGGGTGAATAATTTAACACCCGTATTTTTCGCATGGCGCATGATCAAAGATACGTCATTGACCTGGGATGAAGTTTCATCACAAAATTACATCGTGTATTAAGAGGAACATTAGCCTAAGGCCAATAATGCACCACCATGGTGAAATACGTGAGCTACATTGACATAAAGCTAGATCGCGCCACTATGACACATTTCAAGGGCTATATTGGCCAAGGGACAATATCACACCATCATGATCCATAACTTCAGTTGGGTGGATGGCCTAGAACAAAGTAGCGCCACTGTGACGCATTACACAAGTTATATTGTCCAAGGACCAATATCGCGCCATAATAGTACATCAGGCCAGAGCATGCTTGACAAAGAATGTAGCACCATCATGGCGCAACATTGAAGTTGACCTACGAGCCAGAGTCAGAAATACAACCATCGGATCTTCGTTCACAAGTATATGGCAACGACTACGAATAGTGAAGAAAGCACATCAAAGTTTTCTCCAACTTTTATTTTTAGAAATGTCCCGATTTAATTCCCGAGGTTATATCAAATATTTCACCATTGTCCTCCATTTCAGACATCTTTCAGTTAATTCTTATTACAACTATCCTATTTAAATCTGAAACTATGGTTTTGTAAACCAAGTGTACAACAAAGTGATCGGTGTATATTTTTTTAGTTTATATATAAATTTAACCTTATCGTTGGAAAAACAAAAACCGAACCTGATTTTGACCTTATCTTGACTTGATTAAAAGGTAGTCAGCCACACTCTAGAACCAACAATTACAACAACCGTACTAAAAAATTAACAACCTTTTTCTTCTCTACAGCTTATCAAATTCATTTACCTCAGCTATATTCTTTTAGTTTCATAAACTATATAGTTGGTCTATAATCCTAATCTCATCATCACAAAAAAAAAGGAGCAAAAGTCTTCGAAAAAAATAATAATTTGGTATGCTTCATTAAAAACGTTAAACTACAGGCGTTCTTTTGGTCCGAAACAACCACACGGATATTATATCTAACGGCGAACATGATAATAACATTATGGGATTCTTTATTTCGGTCTTTGTGTATTTGTTTTTTTTGTTGTCTTGGGTTTTCGAATTTCCCTTTGCTTCATTTTTCTTTTTTGTTCATGTTTGTATTCATTGGGTTAAAGTACCCCTTTTAAGCCTGGCGTTATTAGGGGCGACCCTGAAAGAATTAGGGGCGACATAATAAGACAAAATAGGTTGAAAAATACTTATATGTCCCTTCATAATCGGTAGTTTAGTTTTTTTTTATCTACCGATTGTGACTATGTTCTTCTCTTCTATGAGAAATCCAAAATTCCACTGGTTTTGAGAATTTTGAACTTGGGGATACTACCACAATCGGTAGATAAATAATATCACGACAGATAGTAAACATCATGAAACTACCGATTGTGCAAATAGAGAAATTCAAAATTCCATTGGTTTTTGAAAATTTCGAATTTGGGACAACTACCACAATCGGTAGATAAAAGAACATCACGAGACTACCGATTGTATAATCGGTAGATAATAAATATCACGAAACAACCGATTTGTGCAAATAGAGAAATTCAAAATTCCATTTTTTTGAAATTTTCGAATTTGGGGAAACTACCACGATCGGTAGATAAAAGAACATCAGGAGACTACCGATTGTACAATCGTTAGGTAATAAATATCACGAAACTACCGATTGTGCAAGTAAAGAAATTCAAAATTCCATTTGTTTTTGAAAATTTCGAATTTGGGGCAACTAACCACAATCGGTAGATAAAAGAACATCAAGATACTACCGATTGTACAATCGGTAGATAATAAACATCATGAAACTACCGATTGTACAATCGGTAGATAATAAATATCACGAAACAACCGATTTGTGCAAATAGAGAAATTCAAAATTCCATTTGTTTTTGAAATTTTCGAATTCGGGGAAACTACCACAATCGGTAGATAAAAGAACATCAGGAGACTACCGATTGTACAATCGGTAGATAATAAATATCATGAAACTACCGATTGTGCAAGTAAAGAAGTTCAAAATTCCATTTGTTTTTGAAAATTTCGAATTTGGGGCAACTAACCACAATCGGTAGATAAAAGAACATCAAGATACTACCGATTGTACAATCGGTAGATAATAAACATCACGAAACTACCGATTGTGCAAATAGAGAAATTCAAAATTCCGTTGATTTTTGAAATTGAATTTGGGGCTACTATCATAATCGGTAGAAAATTAACATCATGAAATTACCATTTTAACTACCGATTATAATTTTCGTAACACAAATCAACATACATCAATATAAACTACCGATTGTAGTATTGTCTACCGATTATGGGGGCATTTTAGACATTTTAAAAAAATTGAGATAAGGGCTGGCTTTATTTTAGTTTTGGGTGACCCTACTTTGTCTCATTAGTCGTCCATAATTTTTTCGGGGTCGCCCCTAATGACGCCAGGATTTTAAGTACCTCTTGTTTCAATGAATATATATCTCTTTAACGGACAAAAAATCATCACTATCTAAATTTGTCCCATAGTTAAGCAAATCACAACTGACATCACTACCATTTATAATGCAACCCAGTCGTACACACCAAAACTATTCGACTGCCAAAACATAACTTAATCATATTTCAGCTAGCATCATTTTTAAATCAGCAATTTCATAATGCCAAATCTTCTGCTTTGCTTAACAAATATGTCGATTAGTGCTTTACTTAGTTCTATTCTGTATAAATCACCAATTTACTAGTTGTGGAGCTTGTGGTTGCTTGCATCCGTAGTCATTCCGTACCATGTTGATTTTATCATTTTAATGCGCTTGCGGCCTGTATGATGTTTATTATATTTTACAGATCATACCAAATGGAGACCCACTAAATGGATAAAAATTAAAAAGAAGAGAAACTAGTAGAATTAAAGTGTATTTTCTTGCTCATCAATGTCGGCAGTAGTAGCGCAGTGTTCTCAGTATTGGCTGTTGCATCATAAGCTATATCTTCCTTTTGAGACTTTAACGATTGCGCTGTTCTTGTTTGCGGCACCATTTGCTAGTCTTCTTACTTTTAAAATAAAATCTCAGTGGAATGACGGAAAAGAAAAGATTTCTTGGTAAATGACTTTTTTTTTTGTTATTATAGAATTTATTTATGGTATAATTTCTTTTAATCTACCTAATTATAAATTTGGCTGATTCGTCACCTCTAGGTCCTCTACGTATAAGTGGTGGGAGAAAAATGAACTGACGTTTTCCACGGTGGCTTTTGACATATGATTCCACATGATTTGCCACTGCTTAGAAAATTTGGATCCACGAGACTTCGAAATCTTACATATAGTTTCCACATCGGGAATGCAGCTGTCCTATATTTCTTTTTCGCCTAGGGAGAGCGGAAGCGCGAGTTTGATTCCTACTGGTATAAAGTTGAACTTTCACATCTATGGATGACGCTCGAGGAGGGGAGGGTGTGTGCACATATTTCATCATCAAACACGTGTATATACGAACATACGTGGAGAGCATGCGGACAAAGTCATCAAAGCATGATGACATGTGACCACAGCTAAGATACTCATCCCGCCGACGTTGGATCTTTGCCCAAACAAATCTAAGGGCAGAAGTTAAAAAGATGTACCGGTAACACGATGTACTGCGGAGCACCAGATAACTCCCAAAGAGTTACTTTATCTCATCCCCAAAAGAAGCCAAGATCAACGGTGGAGAGAAAATGAACTGACACGGATGTAACAGGGGCAGAAAACACTTGCCTGACACGAGCAGGCACCTCAATTACCCGCATTAAACACTCTGAGCAACATACGTGTCGATCAACCCGTGGAACGAACGAAGACGACTCTGCGTGATGAAGTAATAAACGAAGACCCCAGCGGGATGGACACAGAACACAAGAAGATAAGGCTCCAACGGTCCTCAGAGATGGGTCCCACACTCTAACCCTATAAATACCCCCTCTCCACCAAGAGTAAGGGGATCAGAAAAACTGGGGGAGAAGGAGAGAGAGAAAAGATTGTAAGTGTAAGTTAGTCCTTTACAATAGACGGACCAATGTAAACTACAAAGTCACTCGACTATCTTTGTAATCATCAAGTACATAGTGAAACAACAACCCCGTGGATGTAGGCCTTAGTGCTGAACCACGTAAATCCCGGTCTCATTTACACTTCAGCACTTTATTTTTGTCTAACGCTTCATGAGTTTTACTTTTGTGCTTCGTTTTCTTTATCTCCCCTTGCGTAAACGCCACTCGCAGTGTTCTTAGATGAGGCTATGATAAACCCGAAGGTTTTGAGCCAAGGAATCAATGCCATTGTATTATCAGCACGAGTTGGTACCTAGAGTTTGAATATTGTTTGTGAACATATAGATGCCTTCGTGATTTACGTGTTCACAATTTGGCGCTAGAAACAGGGACTTCGTCCCGGTAAAAGATTTATCTTATCCTGTGATTTCATAATTAAATTAGCGTAAGATTGCTCTGCTTCATTATCTTTAACAGTATTTATCTTTTATTAACTTTACCATGTTCAAAAACGCACCCGTTGTCCTCGGTACTACCGACAGTATCGTCGTTTACTGGTTAAAAGATTTATTACTTAGATCCACGGATCTACATTTTTCTATATCTCGTACGGACCTATCTTTCCGTTGGGTTTTCGTAAGTTTTCAAAGGATTTACGTGCAGTTTTAAAAGGGGTTTTCTCGCGTTTCCTTATACTTTCAATGAATCCGCACTTTTAATAAGAATTTAATCCATATACTTTAACTCATGTTTTAATCAAATGGGCTTCCCTAAGAGTTCTCTGTGGCCCTCGGGCAGTTTCTCCCTGTCGTGGAATTAGGAATTTTCGCAAACTAACCAGATCCGCACGGACATTTCTGTTTCTCGCTGTTTGAAATTCCCTTGTGCAGAAAGATGCAAGAAGTAGGAAAATCCAGAGCCACATCGAAGGAAGCACCGAGGACAACCCCGGTCATCACCCGGAGCAAGCAGAAAGGAGACAAAGCCAAAATGACCAGTCAGAGACAGGACACTGCGGAAATCACTTCGCCTATGAATGCTAATTCCGTTGCAGCCGCGGCCCTCAGAGCAGCGACAACAAAATATAATACGACAGCGGCAGTCCCGAAGACTACGGAAGCCGTGAAAACTCTTGCTACGAATCAATTTCACCAACCAAAAGAAAGGGTGGATGAATCCAGAACGTACCAACCCGCGCATCCGCCAACCTTCGGAATGCCATCAACCAATGATCTGAATCAAACTGTGCAGGTGGCTCTAACACCGCAGATGGGCACTCCGCCCGATCTGGGAATGCCAACAATCGAAGCTGAACCTCCCCCGCCTTTAGTACAAACCATAGAAGAAGGCGGCACGATGGCCATAGTAGCACGAAGCTGAACCTCCCCCGCCTCCCCCGAACTTGAAGAATTGAAGAAAAGCCAAAAGGTTTACGCGGATGCTGTGGCTTTGTTGGCCAGAGAAAACCAGGATTTAAAAGACCGGATTGCCTTAAGCACAAAGACGAGCCAACAACTCGATGAAGCAAATTCAAAGGCACCCGAACCAAACCGAGACCGAAGAGTCATCGTAGCGGCCAATGGAAACGCGGCCAGAGGAAGTAGCGCATCCGACCCAGATTATAACGATGGAGAGTCAAGCTATCACGAGCAGAGGAACGTAGGGCACCACCGCGCGATGGAAGAGCTGCGTGATGAAATGATGGCAGAGATCAGGCAATTAAAAAGTAGACAAGGCGGAGGAAGGTTAGAAGAAGTCATGAGAGAGGCTAACTCCACACCCTTAACTCATCGCCTGGCCAACACCCCTATTCCACTCAAATGCCCTGTCCCGACATTCGAATGCTATGACGGATCCAGCGATCCCGCTGCACACATTCGGTATTATAACCGTGTACTGGCTAGATGGAGCCAGAACGACGCAGTACTCTGTAGATACTTCCCATCGAGTCTGAAGGGATCGGCATTGTCTTGGTTTGATAATCTGCCGCCAAACTCCATCCACTCCTACAACCAACTCGCAGAAAAGTTCTTAAGAACTTACATGTACAACAAGGCTGTTAATACTGGAATGGATAAGCTCTTTTCACTGGCAATCGGCTATAAGGAAACCACGAGGGAATACACCAACAGATGGCACAAGGTCTGCCAAGCCATAGGAAGTGTGGACCCGGTGATAAGTATCAACTGCTACAAGTGGGGATTAGAACGAATGAGTCCACTCTTTGTTGAGATTCATGGAAGCGTGCCTAAGACAGAGGAGGATCTTCGAATAATTATTGAAAAACACGCTCGTCTTGAAGAAATCCAGCGTGAAAATCCGAGGGCGTACCCACAGAGAACTCACCGTACAGATTCCGCAGAACAAACCACCGGGACCAAAAGGAATTGCTCGGTGGAACGACCTCAAGAAGATAGGAAAGAACGAAGGGACGAAAGGCGAAAAGACGATCGGAAGTTCGAAGATCAAGTTTACACAAAGCTCAATGCTAGCTATGCTCGGATCCTGCGAGAGGTCAAAGGAAGGGAAAATCTGGAATGACCATGGTCTAAGGGAAAACAACCCCCAAGAACCGAGAAATCCAAAGATTACTGTGAATACCACTGTTTCAACGGGCACCAGACCGAAAAATGTAAAAACCTCAAAATAATGATCCAGAAATTGATTGATGCGGGCGAGCTCAAACATTACATACGAAAGGATGTCGCAGAGGATAGATCTAAACGAACCAAGCCAGTCCAACTTCCAGCACCATCTCGTGTTCTGAAACCGCAGGGCCCTCACTTACATCACAGATAGGAAAGAGGTTACGGAAGCAGTTCGAGGACCGATGCGAATTGTATAAGATCGATGGGATAGAGGTGGACGTACATGAAGAGTGGATGGACTCACCTATTATCTTCGATGCTGAAGATATCGACGAAGATATGGAAGACCATAACGACCCCTTCGTCCTCACACTACCCGTGGCTGGATGTAACCTTAAAAAGATCCTCATAGACGGGGGAAGCTCAGTGAACGTTCTATTCTACGATGCATTCAAACGAATGAAGCTCCATGAAGAACAGCTAATGACCTCTTATTACACCATCTACGGATTTAATGGAGCACCCACGAAGCCATTGGGAGACATCGTGTTGCAGGTTGACGCCGGACCCATGAAAGTAGAAACACGGTTCAGCGTAGTGGACGCCCCGTCCCCCTACAATGCCATCATTGGACGAAAATGGTTACATAAACTCAAGGGAGTGGCGGCAACGTACTACCAATATCTCAGATTCCCTACACCTGAGGGAGTAATGGAAATCAAGGGAGATCGGGTCTCTGCAAGAGAGTGCCAAGCCACTCAGGATCGCATCAACAACGAACAAGAAAAGCAACACAAAACCCGAAGACTTAAAAATAAAGAAGCTGCGAAAGAGAAGGCCATAGACCAGTTCCTCAAGGAAACTACAGGAAGGGATTTGACCAAAGATGATAATGTCCGGAACACAGAGACAAGTACTTCAGCAGCCAACGGGACAGAAACATACCAAGTAGCAATTAAAGAACGCCCCAGTCCTGGGGATCCGAAGCCGGTTTTCACGCCAGTAGAGCCCGTAAAAGAAATCAACATAGGAACGGAGGAAAACCCGAAGATGATCAAAGTAGGGACCATAATGGACAGAAAAGAGAGAAGATTCCCTGACCAAGTTACTTAAAGAATACGCAGATGTATTCGCCTGGAAATTAGGAGATATGCCTGGGATTGACCCAAAAATAATCCAACATGAGCTGCGCATCAAACCAGGCACGCCACCTTTCAGACAGAAAATAAGAAAAGTCGCGCCGGAATATCATAAGGCAGTGGAAAAAGAACTTCGAAAACTACTAGACGCAGGTTTCATCAAGGAGGTCAAGTACCCTACGTGGATCTCCAATATGGTCGTCGTTCCTAAGAAAAATGGGGGGGGTTAGGATATGCATCGATTTCACTAACCTCAACAAAGCATGTCCAAAGGATAGCTATCCATTGCCAAGCATAGACCAGCTGGTAGAAGCAGTAGAAGGATATGAAGAACTGTCATTCATGGATGGACATTCTGGCTACAACCAAGTGGCCCTGGCAGAAGAGGATCAGCCACACACAGCGTTCTACACACCACATGGTCTTTATTGCTACACTAGAATGCCTTTCGGACTTCGAAACGCAGGGGCAACATACCAAAGAATGGTCGATGCTATTTTCAGGCCATGGATCGGAAGCACCTTAGAAGTCTACGTTGACGATATGCTCGTCAAAAAAGCTGCGCAAAGATCACCACAAGGATCTGAGAGACATCTTCGAAGCAATGAGGAAACACCGCATGAAAGTAAATCCAGAGAAATGTACTTTCGGTGTCACCTCAGGGAAATTCCTCGGGTATTTGGTAACAAAAAGGGGCATCGAGGTAGACCCAGTGAAGATTCAGGCCATAGTAGAAATGCCATCCCCAAAGAATTTAAAAGAAGTTCAGAAGCTCAATGGGTCCATAGCAGCCTTGGGCAGATTTATTGCCCGATCTTCGGACAAATGCAGACATTTCTTCAATATTCTCAAAAAAGGGAGCAAGTTTGAATGGACCGCAGAATGCGAAGAAGCCTTCCAAAAAATCAAAGAACACCTAGCTTCGATTCCGATCCTGCAGAAGCCGGATCCTGATGAGGTTTTGGCATTATACATAGCAGCAACCGAAGACGCAGTCAGCGCAGTGTTGGTCAAAACCAATACGAAGATAGAACAACCTATCTATTACGTCAGTAAGACCCTCAATTCTGCGGAAAGGAACTACACAAAGATCGAACAGCTTATCCTAGCATTGGTATGGGCTACTCAAAAGCTGAGAACCTACTTCCTAACTCACTTCGTCCGGGTCCCATGCAAAGCACCACTGGAAGCAGTCCTCAAAAGCGGGAAAAGTGGGCAGAATAGCCAAGTGGAACACCCACCTGGACCAATTCAACATCATTCATGAAATTCAACATTCTCGAAAATCCCAAGTTTTGGCGGATTTCTTAGCAGACCTTCCCCTGGACAACGACGATGAGATTAAGGGAATACCAGAAGCCGAGGAAGAAAGCAAGGATCCAATGGATATCCTCGAACCCTCGAGTCAAAGACAATGGGAAGTCTTCGTCGACGGTTCCAAAAATAAGGAAGGAGCAGGAATAGGCATTGTCATCACCACCCCAACCGGAGAAAGGATTGTACAGGCACTCAGGTTAGAATTCAAAGAGCATACCAACAACATCGTCGAATACGAGGCAGTCGTACATGCCCTCCGAATAATAATAGAGATGGGAGTAGCCGACGTAAGACTAACAAGTGATTCACAGCTTGTCATACGGCAAATAGGGCTCGAGTACAACGTGTACGATGACACCCTCTCAGCTTACATGGCCTTGGTCCAAACATTGGCGTCACAAATTCCGAACATCAAGTTCCGGCACTTATGCAGAAGGGATCTCAGGCACGCAGATGCCCTGGCATATATATCATCCATGCTGAAGGAAAAGCATCGAAGCTATTAAAATAACAAGGGTATACGAGCCTTCGATTACACCTCAATTCTCCTTCGCTACCAATCAAGATACAGTGGAAGAAAATACCGAAGACCAGGTAGGAGAGGACATCCATAACGATTTTGACGAAGAAGATATCCTGTCAAGAGCAAATCAAGACGAAGACTTCAGCAACGAAGATGATTGGAGAACGGTGATCCATGCGTTTCTCGAAAAGGGAAGTTTACCCGCGGACCATAAACAGGCTAGGAAAATACTCTCCAAAGCAGGAAGATATGATCTTCGGGATGGGGTCCTGTACAAGAAATCCTTCCTCGGACCGTTACTACGTTGCTTATCTCGAAAAGAGGGGCACCGAATTCTAAATGACATCCATTATGGGGACGCAGGGAATCAGCGGTATGAGATCACTAGCCGACAAAGCCAAAACGCAAGGATATTACTGGCCCACGATGATACAGGATGCCGCAAGAATGTCCCGACGATGCGAAGAATGTCAGCGTTTCGCCAAAAAGATACACGCGCCAGCAACAATGTTAAATTCTGTAGATAGCCCGTGGCCATTCGCAAAATGGGGCATAGATATCGTCGGGCCTTTCATCGAAGGATCAGGGAAAAGGCGATTTTTGATAGTAGCCACGGACTACTTCAGTAAATGGGTGGAAGCTAAAAGCCTTAGCCAGGATCAGAGACGTGGATGTTTACTTTCATATTCCAGAACATCATCTGCAGGTTCGGCATACCAGCAGAAATCGTATCCGATAATGGTAAGCAATTACAAGGGAAAAACATAGACATGCTCTTCGATGCTTTCAAAATAAGGAAGAACAAATCCACCCCTATATACCCTCAAAGCAACGGACAAGCGGAAGCCACCAACAAGACCCTCGCCCTTATCCTCAAAAAACAATTAGACGAACATAAGGGGCGGTGGTGTGAACAGTTACACAATGTGTTATGGGCATACAGGACAACGCGAAGATCTGCCACTGGGGAATCCCCGTTTCTCCTCACTTATGGAGCTGAAGCAGTCATCCCTACAGAGATACTCATGCCAACCACAAAGACCGAAGCGTGGAGAAAAATCTCACAACAGACATGATGTTAGAGAGATTGGACGACCTAGAAGAAAGAAGGGAAGCGGCATTGCAGAAGATGGAAAATTACCAACGAAGACTTGCAAGGGAGTACAACAAAAAGGTAAAGCTTCGGAATTTTGTAGAGGGACAGTATGTGTTGAGAACAATCCCACAGTATCAACGAGAGAAGAGATGGGGAAAGTTAGCACCTACGTGGGGAGGACCTTTTATAATACACGACATTGCGGGAAGCGGTTCCTACTACCTTCGTAATCTGAAAGGCGAAGTCCTCCGACATCCTTGGAATGCTAAGTGGCTCAAACCATACTTCCCATAGGGGCAACGCAGCCTTGCAACTGCGTGAAGGGTACCAGAAGAAGAAGGGAGCGTGACCACTCTACATGTTTCTATCTCTGGACGAGGAATTGCAGGCCTCAACCTATCAATCAAACAAGCTTTCTATATATCAAGTAACTAAACCTATCGACAATATTGGGGAAAGTAGTTAATCTACAATCTCTCAGGGCTCCCCCGTCAGTGTCCATAAGTGTAAGACCAGGGGGAAGGCACCCAGCAGAAAGAGATACCCAACCAATCTTAAGGCAACGGGTCGACGGAATGGGTGTATGTAAATTTTTTAACCCCATATCCTAGAACGTTGCCTCGGCCCCCACCGTCTGGGAATCCTCTGGCCAAGGGTTCGCCAGCGGGGTGACAGGTCTTAAGCCGATCACGAAGGTACCTCCCTTCGGGATCGCACCCAAACACTTAAAATCCTCTTTTATTTTTAGAGTCTTTCATCACAATGACTAAAATAAAACAACAAACTGATATTGCAGGTATATCAAAGAAATGATCCATTTCATAGAGGTTGGTTACAAAAGGCGACAAGGCCATGGATTGTAAATATACACATCCAAAATTTACAAGGAATACACACCAAAAATATTCTCTTTACACCAAAAATTTACAAGGAATCTCAACGGAAGGATAATGATGGTGCGGTCTCTACTTAGAAACCACATCAGCAGGATTGTTCCGAAGAGTTGAAGGGACGCTCCCACCAGATGAGGGTCCCGAAGAGCCAGGCAGGGAAGCAGACACTGGACGACGTGGATATATTTTCACAAGGCCATGCTCGGTCTTAAGGCCAAGCTCAATCTTCTCCAGCATCTTGTTTTTCTCCTCAGCCAATTGACACCGAGCCTTATGCATAATAACTATCGTCCGCTGTTGAGCTTGGGATAACAACGAAGACAGACGATTCACTTCTTTAGAAGCTGCACCAACGGCCTCTTCGCGGGACGCCGCCAAACTCTTAAAATGATTAGTCTGTTCTTCCTGCTGCGTTAAGGAAGATTGAGCCTTTTCAAACTTTTCATTTGCAACGCGGAGTTGTCCCTCGAGCTCTGAAAAAGACAACACAAGGGAGTTAGCACAGTAAAGACACAATCACACTCGATGAAATAGAGTTATACCTTCGACACAAGCCGAAGCCTCTTCATACTCATTAACAACCGCATCTCGCGCTTCATCAAGATGGTCATATTCCACGGATAATTTCTTATAATCTAGTTGAAGGTTGGTGAGAGTAAATTGACTGGCATCTAGTTCTACCTGCTTCATCGAATCCATGTGACGAAGATGGTTGACCTCGTTGTTTATCTCTGATACACCTTTGCCAAGTCTGTACATACATACTTCAAGATTTCTCTCAGACTCAACCAAACGCGCTATTTCAGCGCGAGACGCAGCAAGGGCCTTGCTTAGAGCCCACACCTCGGCTCGGGCATCGTCCCGTTCTCTGGTAAGACTCAGCATGCTCTCATCAACTCCCGGAAAAGGAAGGGAGCCTTTTGTAGTTCCTCTTCCAGAAGATGTATCCTAGACTCCAACAACGAAGATCGCTCACGGGATTCCCGCAGATTCTCACTTGTCCACAGCAGCGTACCATTGAACAAAGTACGGTCATGGTTATACTGATTCTGCATATCAACCATTTGAACATGCCTTTCGCGCCATACCTCAGCCCGCGCGTCCCACTTTTTGGCTTCACTCTTAATTTTCTCGACCAGCTCCTTGATACGAGATTTTTCCGTGCCCTTTCGTTTCGAAGCCATATCAACTCGGGGACGCCACCCACTGGAGATAGGGTGGGGAGACTCAGACAGAACAACTAAGGAATAGAGGAATTACGACGCACTGCGAGGGTAAAAGAGAAAAAGAATCAAACCTGTGAAAGCTGAAACTTGGCCGCGAGTTTGCTCTAACTCAGCACGTACGACAGTAAGCTCTGAACGAAGCCCAGCCTCCGCTTCACCCAGCTTTTCTTTCTCTTTAAGGCTCCTCTTCAGTTCTTCTATTTCTACCTCAGCCGCAGATAGTTCCTTTTCTCTGTGACGAAGCTTAGCCTCCAGCTTCAAATATTTCGCCTTGAAGAATTGATACAGAACATGGTTACAATGCTCACTCCTCATCATCTACACATAAAAACGGCAAACATTATTACACCGAAGGATTCAATCGTCACGAAGAGATATGAACGAAGACTTACCTCCAAGACACGCTGCTGAGGAAAACCATACTGGTAACCGTCAGCTATGGCCATCATATCCTCGACAGAAGTAGGAGGCTCCGGTACAAGGGCAGCTTCGGGAACACAAAATTTCCCCACATCTCGGATACCCGCGCCTTGGACGAGAGTTCCATCATCCGACGGGTATAAGCATCGGAATCCTTTTCACCAGCAATCACAGGGGCAGGATGAGGGACAAATAGCAAACCCTTTTTCTTAAGCCAATCCATTATGGCGTCCTCACCCTCAAAAGTCAGCGAGTGAGGGAAATCCTCAGAAGGCGAATCAACCACGGACTTCCCTTTGGCTGATATTGCCTCATCAACACAAGTTTCGGCATCAACACGCACATCGTGATCACCCGCGCCCCCGTCCTGAGCAGCAGCGTCGTCCTTACCAGATTTCCCGAGCACATCCCAATCATCATTGGGAGAAAGTAGAGAGAAGTCTTCAGGAAAATCAAGAGCATCGTCAAGGAGATCCCCTGCGGAATAAACCCGGTCAAACGAGAATTCTTGAGACATGGTGGGGAGAGTTCCCGCAGCATCACCAGCAAGGACTGACATATCTGCGAGAACACCGCCATCAGCCACCGCGGCATTATTTCCTCCATCCCCTTCAAAACCCGCACCAATATCCTCAACATTAGGGGGGAAGTATATACGTTCTTCCCCATCAGAAATCTCATCCTCGGCAAACTCTTCGTTTGCCGGACTGGTAACTTCTTCATGAACCTCAGCCTCACCCATCACAATCGTAGAAGACTGCTTCGGCCCAATCTTTTTCTTCTTCGAAGCCTGCAAACCAACACATGTTCCACAGAGTTACTTCCCGAACAGTTACTTTCCACAGAGTTACTTTTCGACCAAGCGCGGCCAGAAACTGATATAACCATACCTTAGCAGTAGTGGCACTCTTCGGTGGAAGTATGGCACCAGAACCTTCCTCCTCGTCTCCTTCAACGACGTCGAGGGCATAAGGAAAGTTCATACCTGCGAAGTTTAAACGCCAAGGACAGAAATCTCCATAACGAGCCGGAGGAGATTCACGTGGCTTGCTACTCCCAGAAGGACGCCAACCGCGTGGACCGGGAATCCAACCGTACGCCCAAGGGCCAACGACTTCGATCACAGTAGCGTGCCACTCGTAGTCATGGTCACGCTTGATCCTCTCACGGGCCGGAAAAAGTTTCCGCTGACTAGACCCCTCGGTGCCCGGAACATACTTCAGTTTGGCATCGCTGACCTCACTTAACAGACGAATCTCACCTCGAGGAGCAGCAAGATTCCGAAGGCTTACACTCCACGGCTTACGATTCCTACTATTGACGTAATCGCCAAAAGAGTTGTTGAATTTTCAGGAGTGTACCATTCCCTCTCCGCGGGATTTGGAACGTAACAGGTCATCGTCGTCTGCCCCTTACTCCGCAGATAACACTCCTTCAGTGCACGGAGATAATTCCCCGATAATTGCGACACGGAACGGCTGTGAGTATTGGTAGAAGAGCCTTCACGACCAGCAAGCACATCGTAATAGAAGGAGTCGCCAGACTTGTATAACGGCAGCATAAGACCCGCCTCGAAAGCTCCAACCGTAGTCAACAGATGGAACTCGTCAAACTGATACTTCGAGAGGAGCTCATAAGTAATATCATCTTCAGGGGCATAGAAACGAACCTCGAAGGCTTGAAGCTCATGCTTTTCTTTGAAAACTTCAAGGTCAATATGCTTGAACGTCACTTTCTTCTTGCTGACCGGAACACTGCGTATCACCGGGGCAGCCTCATCCTGTTCCGCGGGGTCAGACGAACCAACAAAAGCTTCGGAAGCTCGTCTTTTCAAAGAAGGTTTTTAGACGATTCAGTCCTTGGGACACAACCTTTGGTATTTTTCCCTTTGGGAGGAAGTACTGGAGGCGGAGGTAGAGGGTACTGCACAGGCACTACTGACACGCGGAGGAACATCAAAAGCAACCGCACGAGGAGGTGTCTGCGTACACAACGTCATCACGAGGACGAGAAACCGCATGCTCGGCGCGTTTCGAGACCCGGAGGATTTTTTTGAAGGACCATCTTTCCTGGGAAGAGGTCCTTCGCCCCTGAAAAGAAACTCTAATACCACAGGGATCCATTTGAGACTCTCTGCGGGAGGGGATCTCGGTAGACTAGAACCCGCAGTTTGATGAGGAGGACGCGGACGGTCAGACATGGCTGCGAAGAGATACGACATAAACAAGTTAGAAACAAACACAAGGTCATTACCAAAGATCAAAAACCACAAAATTGGAAGTCCATCTCAACATAGCACAGAAACCCTAAAAACCCCAAACTCAAAAATCCATTCAATACACGTAAAAAAATGGCCTCCTTGATTTCCGACGAAGAACAGGGGCAAACTAGCATACAAGCATTAGAAAAGGGTTCTTCATCACAAACAAGGACGACAACAGCAAAAATGGGAGGCTACAAAACGATCAACAGCAGCAAATTTACAACCGACACAGCTTAAAACAAAAGGAACAAAGAAAAGAAACCTTACCACCACAAACAGCAGCAGGAAGAGGACAACAAACCAGTAACAATGAAGAAGGGAGCGTGATTAATGCTAAGACAGAGGATTTAATGGTCGAAAAACAAAGAACGAAGACTGACAGATAACGAAACAAACTAGAAACAATGAAGGGAGCGTGATAAATGCTAAGACAGAGAATTGAATGACTGAAGAACAAAGAAAGACAGAATTTAATGGCTGAAGAACAAAGAATGACAGAGAATGAAATTAATTTTCGAAGGAGAATGAAATTAATTTTTCTCCCTTCCTTAATATACTCGAAAGAAAGAGAAGGAAGCTAAGGGAGGAATGGGAAACGTGCCCATTAAATGAGCAGTTAATGCACGAATACGAGACATGCCCAAGTCTCTAGGAGAAGTTATTAGGAGAGAGGAAGAATATGTAACGACTGTTTTCTTCAATGCTCCCACTAAACACTCAAGCCCGAAGAAAAGGGGAAAATTGTGTGCACATATTTCATCATCAAACACGTGTATATAGGAACATACGTGGAGAGCATGCAGACAAAGTCATCAAAGCATGATGACATGTGCCCACAGCTAAGATACTCATCCCGCCGACGTTGGATCTTTGCCCAAACAAATCTAAGGGCAGAAGTTAAAAAGATGTACCGGTAACACGATGTACTGCGGAGCACCAGATAACTCCCAAAGAGTTACTTTATCTCATCCCCAAAAGAAGCCAAGATCAACGGTGGAGAGAAAATGAACTGACACGGATGTAACAGGGGCAGAAGACACTTGCCTGACACGAGCAGGCACCTCAACTACCCGCATTAAACACTCTGAGCAACATACGTGTCGATCAACCCATGGAACGAACGAAGACGACTCTGCGTGATGAAGTAATAAACGAAGACCCCAGCGGGATGGACACAGAACACAAGAAGATAAGGCTCCAGCGGTCCTCAGAGATGGGTCCTACACTCTAACCCTATAAATACCCCCTCTCCACCAAGAGTAAGGGGATCGGAAAAACTGGGGGAGAAGGAGAGAGAGAAAAGATTGTAAGTGTAAGTTAGTCCTTTACAATAGACGGACCTATGTAAACTACAAAGTCACTCGACTATATTTGTAATCATCAAGTACATAGTGAAACAACAGCCCCGTGGATGTAGGCCTTAGTGCTGAACCACGTAAATCCCGGTCTCATTTACACTTCAGCACTTTATTTTTCTAACGCTTCATGAGTTTTACTTTTATGCTTCGTTTTCTTTATCTCCCCTTGCGTAAACGCCACTCGCAGTGTTCTTAGATGAGGCTATGATAAACCCGAAGGTTTTGAGACAAGGAATCAATGCCATTGTATTATCAACACGAGTTGGTACCTAGAGTTTGAATATTGTTTGTGAACATATAGATGCCTTCGTGATTTACGTGTTCACAGAGGGAATCTGTTAAGGCATGTTGATCGGGGGAAACAACTCCGGCGAAGTGGGTCTGTTCAGGAGAGGGGAGGATGAGATCATCCAATATGGATATTTTCTTTTTTCTGGTAGAGCTGCAAATTAAGGTTGTTATATGGGAGCTGAATTCCATCTGATTAAATGAAGGTTGAAAAAAAAAACAAAAAAACTGATGGTTGAAAATGAAAACAAGTAGACCTACCTAGGATGTTTCTTTTTTAAATAAATTATATTTAATTATATAAGAGTATTATTACAAGAAATTAGTTGGAAATCCTAACAATCTAAGCTCCAATAACGTGCTACTACATTAATTTAACGAGCTCCAATAACGTACTATTACATTAATTTTAGTGGTAATTGAACTATTGTCCCTCCTTCTGATGGGCCTTCACAAATATCCCTAAAAAACTTTACAAATATCCCTGATGGTATAATTGTAAATTTTTCCAAAAATATAATTATTATACTACCTTATTTAACCTTCCTCTCTTTCTTTCATTCTTCTTCGTTTCTATACAGAAACTTCATTCTTCTTCTTTATCGCCGCCACTACAAACCAGCACCACCATCTCCGCCGCATCAACCACTTCTATCAACAGATTGATCACTAATTTGTTTCGATTTCAACTAATTTCAACTAGTTATTAATTGTTCTTCACCATCTTAGGTTAGGGATTGATTTCGAAACCAGATGCAGAGATCAATTTGATTTTTAGGGTTTTGATTTTTGAATTTCGAGTTGAGGATTCAAAGATATCTTTGCATGTTCGATTCATTGAAGCTAAATATCGATTCAATATTATGATTTAAGTTGATTTTTTTTGTTTTATTTCAATTTAATTGAGATCGAGATTATTGATTCTGAAACTAGTATGATTAAGTTTTGATTTTTAGTTTTTGGTAAATTATTGATACTGAAACTGGTGGTTGCTGCTATGGATTATAGATGGTGGTTGATGGTTCTGTTGGTGGATCTGAAACTGCAGCTGGTGGAGGAATGGGTTTGTGTTTTAGTATAATTAAATTGCTGTTGATGTATGTCAGAATGGATTTGAGATAATTGTTGTTGTTTATATGTCTATGAAGTCTGGATTGCTGTTTAAGAAGCTACATGTGATGATTAATTGTTGTTGTTTATACGTTTTTATGGGATCAATTGTTGTTGTTGATCCCATTTATGGATCAACTCCTGTTGTTGACCCAATTCTTTATGGATCAACTACTGTTGTTGATCCATTTATCGGATGAACTCCTGTTGTTGACCCAGTTTTTTATGGGATCAACTACTGTTGTTGATCCATTTTATGGGATCAACTCCTGTTGTTGACCCAATTTTTTATGGGATCAACTACTGTTGTTGATCCTTGCAACTCCTTGTTGACAACATTTCCTTGGATTAGTATAATGATGCTTGTAGTTTAAATCATACTTGTAGTTTAAATGATGCAAAATTTCTTCAAATGTTGAACTTGTGGTGCAATGGTAACATGACTGACTCCATGTCAGATGATGCGTGTTCGAATCACGCCAAGTTCACTCCATTTACATGGATCAACTTCTACTGTTGGTTCTATTTTTATTTGGATCAACTACTATTGTTGATACAAAAAATATTCGAGCCAGTGGTGGCGGCGACGGTAGCGGACTAGTGATGGTGGCGGCGATAGACTAGTGGTGGTGGAGGAACTGGTGGTGGTGTAATGGTGGTGGTGAAGGAGTGGTGGTGGAATATTAGTGGTGGTGGCGGTTGGTAGGTGGTGGTCGTTGAACGGTGGTGGTGGAATGATAGTTGAATGTTGGTGGTGGCGGTGCTAGTGGTGGTGGTGAAGTGGTAGAGGAAGAAATTTGTTTCATTTTGAAATAAAGAAAAATATTATATGAGTGAGGGTATTAAGGTAATCTAATTTTAAATGGATAAGGTTATTAAAAAGTGGGGACGTATTTATTGTTGTATAAGGATATATTTATTGGGTGTCAAAAGTAGGGACATACAAATAACGTACCCTTAATTTTACATTAATTTAACGCCTCATGAGGAACATAACCAAGGGATCCAAAGCGGATAGGGGGACTGAGATGAGATGTTAAATTCTGGAATATTTTGCTATTGGGGATTCGAACCTGGGACCTCCTGGAGCGCATCAACTTCTGAGGAATGGGGATGACCAGCTGAGCTAGCTACCCTTTTCTTTTCGAAAAAGAGGCGAGCCTGAATAGATCATATAGAAATCCGATTTAGGAAATCAGAAAACCTTACCGAGATTTTTCAATATCACAAGACGTTCATACAAGTTAAAGTATCTCCACCAATTCTTGCGTATCAATTCCCTACAGGTCTAAAAACAGTTACAGGGGACCTTCTTCTTCCTTACAAAGGAGGGAAAAAACATTTAGGCCAAACTAATTTTGAAAGAAAAACCAATATGTATCAAAGCACAAGGCAATGACCGGATCAAATCCAACCTAATGTTCATCAGAACATGTTGATAACATGAACTGGAGTCGTTTTTAAAATTTAGATTGCCTAAATGCAATCAAGGTAACAGTGACCCACTAGCAGTAATAGTAGCCAAATAATGACAAAAGTGCCTCAAATAGGAACCAAAGTGTCTCTAATGGTTGATTCAGTTTTGGAGATGCGACAACAATTGTAGATGATCTTGATTGAATTGCTGCAATCTTTTTCTTCACTACTAAGCCTAAAACAAGTAAATCTAAACCAAAACAAGACATACTGACTTATTGACCTTAGGTAAAATTAAATTAAGATAAGATGAAATCCTATCATCACCATAAACAACGCCATAAGCAGAAACTACAAGTCTTAAAACTATGTCGAATTGTCAATGACAAACCATGTCTTGATGTAACTAGATCGATAAACCCACTTAAAACAAAAATATCATATAAAGTTAAATTATTACCTACTAAAGTCCGAATAATAGATGCCATGGAGAAAAGAAAAGAAAAAACCAAAGAAATGCAAGAAAAACAAAGAAGAAAGAAAAAAAACCTGTTTATGAATCGAAAAGAAACCAAACTAGATAAAACAAGGAAAAAAAAAGATTTAGTTGAAAGTTGATATGCTCAGATCGTCTGCAAAGGAGCCGATCCGAGCAGTGGAGGAGTTTAGTCTCTTAGGGTTTTCGTTTCTTATTTCTTGAGAGAGTTTTTTTTTTTTTTTTTTTAAATTAATTTTTTACTGACTAAATCCAACTGATTACACACTAGTTCGCTTGTAGCATTGCATTTGTGTTGACTTGCATTGAAAGTTATCAAAGTGGGAGGATCCCCTTGCACTCCTACTCTTCACAATATCTCATATTTTGGACGCTATTTCTTTTTAAAGACTAAACGGTAGCATATTTGAAGCTAATATTTTGAGATTATATTCATCTTACAATTCTCTATATACCCACAAAAAAATGATCACATTGTATAACTCTACCAACCGCCAAAAATCAACAAATTTGTCGCCGTTAAAATTAAAATTGGTAGATGGTGATGTTTGGTATTTCAGAATACGCTTATTTTTTATGGATACGTAAAAAATTGTAAGACAAACATATTCCCAACTGTTCAAGTTTTATTAAAAAAAAAACCTATGTGTGTAAGGGGACCCTCTATCTTTACCAAAAATGCATGTAAAGCTTTGCGAAGGTAATAACATAAAATATCTCAAATTGGTTAACCTTTCATGTTAACGGAAGGTCGCTCTAAAAATTATCTAATCAAGTTGATTACCATAACCTCAAATTGACTTAGTCTAAAGTGTCTTTTAAAAAACACAAAATAAATAAATAAAATGATATCAACTCTCAAGTGTGACGAGCGACCACATTAGGCATCGGGGGAAATCGATGATAAGCAGGGATTCCATTATTTTGTGGCCAATGCAGGGATTCGGGGATTGAATGATTTGTGGTACCGTACATAAAAAGAATGTCAACTGTCAAACTATTAAGATGCACATATATTCACATGAGGAGCAAACTACAAAAACAAGCAAAATGAAAAACTAATAGTCCATTCGTTAGGTAGATTGGTAGTCCAATGCTCGTGTGTATGACTAGGTAGCTAGTAAGCAACAAATAAACAAGTACTTTAGCATCTGATAGTTTAAGCAAAAGTATATGCCTAATACGACTTATTCTTCTGGCATGCTAATTAAAAATTACTGTAATAAGAAAAACGTATTAAATCCAAAAGTAAAATAAGAAAAACGAACCACAAAATCTCTAAAGACTGCCCACCAAAAAGAAAAAATCTCCAAAATCCCAAGTGCGCAAAAGTCAAAAGCCAAATTCGGATATATATGATTCCTCTCCTCTCCTTGTTAATTAGCCAACTCAAAAGTGTTGGTCAGTTGATGTGTTGTTATTCTCTCAACAGAATCTTTTTGGTCGTTTTTTTCAAACTAAACCAAGTTAGCTTGGATGGATCATAACAGTCGGACCCTCGGTTATCACTTATCGTGCAGTGTTGCAATCTCGGACATTGGGCGGTGGCGCACTCTCGCGTTTATGAATGGTTCTAGTGTTTGCCATTATTTTTTCTTTATATTGAAATGCATGCATTGTTGATCACTTTCACAGGTCTACGCCTCTTTTTTCCTCTTCAAGTATTTCCAGTTAAGATGATACAGAACGAAAAGGAGAAGAAAGGGTAATGCCGACTATGTAATGTGTACGAACCACGTATACACTCCACATAAAGTGGAGAAGATCAAGAACACGAGATAGAGATCAAAATAGCTTTTTCTTTTTGCTTTTTACGTTGGACTCTGGAGGATATACCGGTTATAACAAGTAGGCCATGTTATTTGTTGATACAGATAGGTTTCGGGACAAGTGCTAGCTAGCTAGCAAGAACAGGGTCCATTGAGTTGTGTGTTGGACCCTGAGTTTGAGGAATAATGGCAACATGACATAGTGCTATTTTAGGCCCCAGTCTATGCTTAACAACTTTTTTTTTTGATCAGCTATGCTTAACAACTTGGCCAACATCGAGTACATGGTGGTGGCTTCCCCTGCCTATATGCGTGGAACTTAGGAAGTTATTGAATCCTTGCCGTGGTCTAGAAGCAGGAATTTCCCTGGAAAATATACTAATTTATTATTAAGTACTTCTTTGTAAGAATTCTTGTGAAAGAAAGAAAAGGAAGCGCAGGTGTTGCGTTTTGGAAGGACATAAGGAATATTCTTCTCCTGGACGAGAGGAGGCTTGAATGCTATAGGGATCTAAAATTTCTTTCGCCCTATCAAAAGCTAACTAGGTAAGGCTAAGATTCCAGTGGAGTAGAGAATCGACGTAGACCGTGCAGCCAACCGTCCCTTTTACATGGAACTTGCGAAATTCCCCCAATTTAGTCCTAAAGCTCCCGAAGTGGCGAGTAGCCAAGTAGTACAATAAGTGGTGATAGGTCCATAGGTTGAGGGGTTCATAGAAACCAAATCCAAGTGCGATCAACAAGCCGGAACTCCCAATCAGGGATCAAACCAGTCCCACCGACTGATGGTAGAGCTCGAAGAATTGAAAAAGAGCCAGCAGGTCTACGCAGATGCCGTAGCTCTTCTGGACAGAGAGAACCATGACTTGAAAGATAGGATTACCCAAAGCACGAAGACTAGCCAACAACTGGACGAAGCAAATTCTAAGGCACCAGAGCCTAATCGAGACCGAAGAATCATCCTAGCAAACGCCGCTAGGGGAAGCAGTGCATCCGATCCGGAATATGCCTCCGAAGACTTAGACTATTATGACTGTGAAGATCGAAGAAAGAAACGCTCAACTGAGCATGAGAACATGGGACATTACCGCGCGAATGAAAGAGCTGCGTGATGAGATGATGGCTGAGATCAGGCAGTTAAAATCCAGACAAGGCAGAGGAAGTCTTGAAGAGGTGATGAAAGAGGCTAATTCCACGCCCCTAACTCATCGCCTGGCAAATACCCCCATTCCGTTAAAGTGCCATGTCCCAACTTTTGAATGCTATGACGGATCCAGTGATCCCGCGACACATATCCGGTATTATAATCGTATCTTAGCCCGATTGAGTCAAAACGACGCCGTCCTATGTAGGTATTTCCCACCAAGTCTGAAGGGATCGGCTTTTTCTTGGTTTGACAACCTGCCACCTGATTCCATCAACTCCTACGATCAACTCGCAGAGAAATTCTTGAGAACCTACATGTACAACAAAGCTGTCAACACCGGAATGGATAAACTTTTTTCTTTGGCAATTGGTTACAAGGAGAACACGAGGGAATACACCAACAGATGGCACAAGATCTGCCAAGCCATATGGAGTGTGGATCCCGTAGTGAGCATCAACTGCTACAAGTGGGGATTAGACCGAATAAGTCCACTATTTGTTGAGATCCACGGAAGCGTACCTAAGACTGAAGGAGATCTTCGAATAATTATTGAGAAGTATGCTCGTCTTGAAGAAATCCAGCGTGAGAACCCGAGGGCACAAACGCAGAGGTCTCACCGTACCAATTCCGCAGAACAAACCAGCGGGGCAAAAAGAAATAGCTCAATGGAACGACCGCACGAAGATATGAAGGAACGAAGAGATGAACGACGAAAAGGCGGTCGAAAATTCGAAGATCAGGTTTACACGAAGCTCAATGCTAGCTACGCTCGGATCTTGCGAGAAAACAAAGAAATGATGAATACTGACAAGAAGAGGAAGAACACTGACAAGAAGAGGATAAAAGTTTTTTTTTCACATTCTCTTTCCTATTTATAAAGCTAGAGAAGACAATAACTGTCCCTCGTACCAAGGAGCAGTTACGGGAAAAGTTAATGCAAACTGGGAAACGTGCCCGTATTTATAGAGGAAGTTATTTCAGGAGAGATAAAACGTGTAGGACGACCTTTGTTCTTCTAAATTGCAAAATACACCCAAGTCCGAAGAAGAGGGGCAAATTGTACGTACACCTTTCATCATCTACCACGTGTACAGAAAGAGACACGTGGAAGGCATGCAAAACAAGATATCAAAACATGATAACAAGCATCTCATCAGAAGATGCCACCGGTCAGCAGATCTGACGGTCAGGGACAGAAGATCACGGAGGTATGATAGTTTAGAGGAGCACCAGATAATACCCCTTGGGTGTTAATACACCCAATCCCGAGGAAGATCCTAGATCAACGGCTGAGAGGAAGTTTGACTGACACAGATGTGACCAGACAAAGAGACACTTGTCTGACACGAGCAGACATCCATCTACCCGCATTAAATACCAAAGAGATATACACGTGTCAATCAGCTCATGGAAGAGGCGAGGATAACCCTTCGTATTCAAGCTTAGGCCGCAGCATATGCCGAAGACCTCTGCGTAATGGGAACAAAGCACAAGAAGATAAGATTACAACGGCACCTCAGAAGTGGGACCCATGTTCCAACCATATAAATACCCCTCTCCAGTAAGAGAGAAGGGGTCGACCGATCCAGAGAAAAGATAGGAGAATATAGGAGAGAGAAATAGGAAGAGTAAGTGATCCCCCTACCTCCACAGACCTATGGGTACTCTAAAGTCATTTGACTATTTTTGTAATCATTCAATACATAGTGAAACACCAACCCCGTGGATGTAGTCCTTAGTGCCGAACCACGTAAATCTTTGTCTCATTTATATTTCAGCACTTTACGTTCAACATTGAACGTCGTGTGCTTTAAATTTATGTTTGATTCTCTGTTTACCCCTTTTATACGAACATTATTCGTGATAATATTCGACTAGACAATGACAAGCCCGAAGGCTTAGAGTCGATGAATCGATATAATCATCCCCTTTACATATACGACGTACAATTTCAGAATTAGAATGTATGCAATTATTGTTTGTGAACACGTGGATGGCTTCGAGATTTATGTGTTCACAATCTGGAACACGTGGATGGCTTCGAGATTTATGTGTTCACAATCTGGCGCTAGAAACAGGGACTTTGTCTCGGTAAAAGATTTATCTTATCCTGTGATTTCACCTTAAACGCGCATTATGGTTGTGCCCTATTCTGGGTTCAGCGTGCTTTCAAAACCTTTTTTATTCTGGGTTCATGGTCTTCATTTTCACAAACACCATTTCAAAGCAGACAAATCCACGGCTATCTATCACAGATTTGCACGTGAGGCGTTTTTCTTTTAAAACTAAGACTTAATAATCCAGATTCATGAGTTCTCGCTACGGATCTGCCTTTCAAGAGTTTTCCTTTTAAAAAGTAGTCTGAAAACAAGGTCCATGATTGTTTATTAGAGGATTTGTATTGAGAAAACTAGACCGATGGGGTCTTTATGTTTCTCTTTTATTAAGGCCCTTGGGCAGCTCATTTCCTTTTATTCCACAAATTTTGCGGATACGAATGGCACTAACCCGATCCTCGTGGATATCTTTGGTTCTCTTTATTTATTCCCCTATGCAGAAATGGACTAAAAATGGAAAAGATACTAGAGGCAGGAAAAACCAAAGCCTCATCAAAGGAGACACCGAGGATTATCCCGGTCATGACCCTAAGCAAGCAGAAAGGAGACAAAGCTAAAACAGCTACTCAGAGGAAGGATGCTGCGGAAATCACCTCACCTATGAACACTAACTCCATTGCAGCCGCGGCTTTCAAAGCAGCAGCCACAAAGAACAACGCAACTGTTGCGGCCCTTCAGGCTACATAAGCTAACAAGATTTTGGTTTCAAACCAAATCCATCAACAAAGATAAGGGGTGGAATAATCTATGGCACATCAGCTCGCACATCCACCAGTCTTCGGAATGCCGCCAACCAACGGTCAGAATCAAACCATACCAGTGGTTTTAGTACCGCGGGTGGAAGCTCAACCGAGGGGACCAAACTTGGGGATACCAACAATTGAAGCTGATCCTCTACCACCCTTAATACACACAATAGTCGAAGGGGGAACTATGGCCGTAGGGGTACAATCCTGAACTCCCAATCAGGGATCAAACCGGTCCCACCGACTGATGGTAGAGCTCGAATAATTGAAAAAGAGCCAGCAGGTCTACGCAGATGCCGTAGATCTTCTGGCCAGAGAGAACCAAGACTTGAAAGATAGGATTTCCCAAAGCACGAAGACTAGCCAACAACTGGACGAAGCAAATTCTAAGGCACCAGAGCCTAATCGAGACCGAAGAATCATCCTATCAAACGCCGCTAGGGGAAGCAGTGCATCCGATCCGGAATATGCCTCCGAAGACTTAGACTATTATGACAGTGAAGATCGAAGAAAGAAACGCTCAACTGAGCATGAGAACATGGGACATTACCGCGCAATGGAAGAGCTGCGTGATGAGATGATGACTGAGATCAGGCAGTTAAAATCCAGACAAGGCGGAGGAAGGCTTGAAGAGGTGATGAAAGAGGCTAATTCCACGCCCCTAACTCATCGCCTGGAAAATACCCCCATTCCGTTAAAGTGCCATGTCCCAACTTTTGAATGCTATGACGGATCCAGTGATCCCGCGACACATATCCGGTATTATAATCGTATCTTAGCCCGATTGAGTCAAAACGACGCCGTCCTCTGTAGGTATTTGCCACCAAGTCTGAAGGGATCGGCTTTTTCTTGGTTTGACAACCTGCCACCTGATTCCATCAACTCCTACGATCAACTCGCAGAGAAATTCTTGAGAACCTACATGTACAACAAAGCTGTCACCACCGGAATGGATAAACTTTTTTCTTTGGCAATTGGTTACAAGGAGAACACGAGGGAATACACCAACAGATGACACAAGATCTTCCAAGCCATAGGGAGTGTGGATCCCGTAGTGAGCATCAACTGCTACAAGTGGGGATTAGACCGAATGAGTCCACTATTTGTTGAGATCCACGGAAGCGTACCTAAGACATAAGGAGATCTTCGAATAATTATTGAGAAGTATGCTCGTCTTGAAGAAATCCAGCGTGAGAACCCGAGGGCACAAACGCAGAGGTCTCACCGTACCAATTCCGCAGAACAAACCAGCGGAGCAAAAAGAAATAGCTCAGTGGAACGACCGCACGAAGATAAGAAGGAACGAAGAGATGAACGACGAAAAGGCGATCGAAAATTCGAAGATCAGGTTTACTCGAAGCTCAATGCTAGCTACGCTCGGATCTTGCGAGAAAACAAAGAAAGGATGAATACTTACAAGAAGAGGATGAACACTGACAAGAAGAGGATAAAAGTTTTTTTTTTCACATTCTCTTTCCTATTTATAAAGCTAGAGAAGACAATAACTGTCCCTCGTACCAAGGAGCAGTTATGGGAAAAGTTAATGCAAAGTGGAAAACATGCCCGTATTTATAGGGGAAGTTATTTCAGGAGAGATAAAACGTGTAGGACGACCTTTCTTCTTCTAAATTGCAAAATACGCCCAAGTCAAAAGAAGAGGGGAAAATTGTACGTACACCTTTCATCATCTACCACGTGTACAGAAAGAGACACGTGGAAGGCATGCAAAACAAGATATCAAAACATGATAACAAGCATCTCATCAGAAGATGCCACCGGTCAGCAGATCTGACGGTCAGGGACAGAAGATCACAGAGGTATGATGGTTTAGAGGAGCACCAGATAATACCCCTTAGGTGTTAATACACCCAATCCCGAGGAAGATCCCAGATCAACGGCTGAGAGGAAGTTTGACTGACACAGATGTGACCAGACAAAGAGACACTTGTCTGACACGAGCAGACATCCATCTACCCGCATTAAATACCAAAGAGATATCCACGTGTCAATCATCTCGTGGAAGAGGCGAGGATAACCCTTCGTATTCAAGCTTAGGCCGCAGCATATGCCGAAGACCTCTGCGTAATGGGCACAAAGCACAAGAAGATAAGATTACAACGGCACCTCAGAAGTGGGACCCACGTTCCAACCCTATAAATACCCCTCTCCACTAAGAGAGAAGGGGTCGACCGATCCAGAGAAAAGATAGGAGAATATAGGAGAGAGAAATAGGAAGAGTAAGTGATCCCCCTACCTCCACAGACCTATGGGTACTCTAAAGTCATTTGACTATTTTTGTAATCATTCAATACATAGTGAAACACCAACCCCGTGGATGTAGGCCTTAGTGCCGAACCACGTAAATCTTTGTCTCATTTATATTTCAACACTTTACGTTCAACATTGAACGTCATGTGCTTTACATTTATGTTTGATTCTCTGTTTACCCCTTTCATACGAACATTATTCGTGATAATATTCGACTAGACAATGACAAGCCCGAAGGCTTAGAGTCGATGAATCGATATAATCATCCCCTTTACATATACGACGTACAATTTCAGAATTAGAATGTATGCAATTATTATTTATGAACACGTGGATGACTTCGAGATTTATGTGTTCAGATCTCCCATATCCCCTTCAAAAAACACCTCCATCAAAAAAATTCTCCCTTTCGGGTAACAAAAACACGATGTCTCACTCTCGCATTTTGAGATTTATAGAACATAAATATGAATAACATACACTAACACTAACGTGTTAGTACAAAAAGAATCCATTTGTTACATGAGGTAGCAAATTAAGTTTACCATGAAGAGCATTTTGTTTGTTTGTTTATTTTTTGTTGGACAACTCGCAGAACTCACCCTTGCAAGTTGGTTTACAATGATCAAAATCTGCTTTTACTGAGTCAAACTGTGAATAGGATAACTATTCTTCGGAGGAGTAACCCCTCACTTCAATATATTACTGACCAAACAAGACCTTGTCCACATAAGTAGTAAAATCTGAAAGAACAATCAAAGAATCATTTGAAATTACATTTTTTTTATTTATTTTTCTCGATAATATTGAAGAAAGAAAGAGAAATACAAACAGAGATCACTAACCACCGAGTACATACCTTGCTAAACGTATCGAAAATACTGCTTAACAAAATGAAAAACATCTTACTCAAATAAATTACTTAACCAGAGAGTCTTTTAAAACAAAAATTCAATAAAAGACCCAAAATACATTCAGATTCATCATAAAACCGAAAACATATGATTAATGGAAAGACAAAGTAGCAAGTTGATGATGACGCTGTAGATTCTGCTGATAATATTGCTGATTATTAACTTCTTTGTCTATGCGTGCTCGTAGACGAAGAAAATCGCATATGGAACAAGGAAGTACTAACGGACCATTTGCTTGGTACCCATAAACCTCTTGTGCCGCATCTAAAAGTTGTTTGAACAGAGAATGGTATAAATACGATATCGGAATTACAAACCGCTGAAATCCACCTTCTTCTTCTAGTCCGACTTGAACCGCTAGCCATCCCTTTTTCACCTTATTCATTTTCTTCTCCTCTTGCATCGCAGCTTTTCTGGACAACATGTTTACTCTTATAGTTCCCTAAACAATCTCTAATATATTAGATGAAGTAAGATGAACGGACGAGTTTGAGAATATTTCGTACAAAAATACTTGAAATTGAAGAATCAAGAAGGATTTTTGTATATACTAAGGCGGAGAGGAGATAGTGAGGATTTTATTCTGTTGTGCAAACTTGTGTTCAGGGAGGCCTTATATAGGCGAGGGAGAGAACTCAGAGAAGGGCTATGTGTGTGCATGTGTGGTGCACTTAATGAGGATTTGCATTTTAAAATGGCTGGTGGCTCCCTAAAAATGTCACTTTTAAGTTTAGGTTTTTTTTTTTTGTTATTGCATGGACCTTATTCTTTCCTTGTTGTTTTTGCCCTCTCTCACATTTCGTTATTTAAACTTGCTTGGTTGTTTGTTGTGCATGCGTATGTTTAGTCTTTTTGGTTATAGAATGATTTGCAGGACAGGTAGTTTAGGTGATATGGACCTACCAACGCATGTTGGATGATGACAATGACATATTTTCTGCATTGTTTGATTGCAGAAAAATGTAACTAGTGTAAATATAAAGTTGTGTTACCGCTGCAGTAACAGAAGTGAATGAATTAGCAACAATTGTAATGTTGATTTCCCTTTCGGCCAAATATAACAATGAGATATACTAGTATTACCGGTGCTCTGCGGCCAGATATTGAGTTTTATTTGGGATGGCACCTTAGTCTCGGAGATCACCCGGCGGCTAATTAGATTCAAACAACTTTTTCTATCTAGCTGAGCAACTTCCTTTTCAAATTAAGCTATTGCTCGTAGTTAGGTTAAGATCCTAATCACATCACTACTGGTCCACAGTTAAATTAACAAATCTATAATTGACATCACTATCAATTTGTCACTACATCTAATTGATCGATTGAGGGCAACAACATAATGTATCATATTTTCATATTATTGGTACGAATGAATAGTTAACTAAGCTAAAGAATCACCTTAGTGCTTATATTATAATATCAGAAACTTCTGATTTGCTTTTCAAATTCATAGGACAAGTATTGTTAATTATATTAAACGCATGGGATTTTTAATAAACTGCCACACTTGCAAATCCCGATTCAAGAAAATGCCAGCGTTTTTTTCCAGAGTTTATTAAATGTCATAACCGTTAGTTTTTCCGTCAGGACCCACACACTCGGTCTTTTTCGCTGACTCGGTCAAAAGAATCTGTCTTGATTTACATATTTACCCTTCAAAACCCTATTATACTAGAATTGGTGATTGTTGTTATTTGTTGATCTCGGTGATGGATGAGAAGAAACAGTAGAGAAACGGGTTTGTGATGTTCTTGAGAGAAGACAATGGAGAATTTCAGGGGGAAGTGGAACTTGAGTATGAGTGGGTTCTCGAAATCAGATGGGTTCAAAGATGAAGAATAAGGGTTTGAAGAGCTTGTAAAGAATAGAACATGGGTTTGTGTTGGAATCGTTGTTAGAGAGAAAGAATGATGATGGTTGTTGATGGAATTTACATAAGAATAGGGTTTGATTGGGTTTTGCTGTGAAGTTGCCGTCGCACCGAGGAGAAGAAGAGGAATTGGAGATGAGGTTCATGAACTGCAGGAGATCGAGCTCAAGGTATTGCTGTTTTATTGAGGGAAATGGATATGAGAAATTGCAGTTATGAAGCTACATGAATGGGTGTTGCAGAGTGTGTATACAATAGATGAATGTTAGGACAGAGATTTAAAGCTACAGTTTACGGAGAAACTGAATTGGTTGCTGCTCAAATGGTCAAGAACAAATTGAAAGGGGTTCTGAGTTCTGGTACGAATTAGGAGATGGGTTTGCTCGAATTGCAATCTGATGCCAACAAAGATGGTGGAGCAGATCAGAGAGATGATTCTGGTGGCCTTGAATTGTTAAGAACTGTTTGAGTTGTGTTGGCTGAGTTGAATCTGTAATTGATTGAATTAGTGCAAAATTTGTAATTGATTTAATCATCTTACGACTCATTGATCAATGGAGGAGATGAACAAATATTAAGAGTCGTCTTTGATGGATTAGGGTCGATGGGTTTGTGCTAAATTGAAATTTTGGGTAAATTAAGCACCAAGAGAACATGGAATGGTGCTACTGCTTCCGTTGTTTTTGATGATGAATAATGCAAGACTAAGCTATTATTGTGTGTCTGAGAAGGTTTATGAGTATGGGTGTGTATGGAATTCGAAGTTGCAGGTCCAAAGAGAAATCATACTACAGGGAAATGTGCTAGCTTCCAATTACAAGTTTCGCACATAACATGTTTGACGAAAGGCCTAAGAGAACGAATTACCCACTGGATTATCAATGGCAGTAATTATGACGTTAATTCAGGAATTCTTTGCAAGATTTGTGGCTCCAATTAAGTTATTCTTCTTACCATGTATTTGTATATATTAATTAGAATAGTTAGCTAAATAGTCAATGGCATTAGCTGTATATTTTGTTGCCTAATTTAGGCTGTACATTATTCTCATTTAAAGACGATGATATCAATAGAGAAGGCATTCAGCCATTTCGCGTACATGATTTTTATGGATTTGCTGCTGTGGTTGTAGATGACAGTGATGGTTTTATGATCTCAATGGAATGTAGGCACCGGTGGTGATGGTTTTTGAATTCTCGGCTTTTGTTTCGAGGGCACAAATGTCATTTACTAAGCTGGATAACTGCCACCTATGCACTAATGGATGTTAACTGTTCTTTTGGAAAAAACGGGATGGAAAAGGTCAAATGTATGGCATTTAATAAACTCTGAAAAAAACGGTGGCATTTTCTTAAACTGCAAATTGGAAGTGTGGCACTTTATAAAAATCCCCTAAACGCATTATCCAACTTTAGAATTACCGTTGTCACCGGAAACCCTGCACATTTTTTAATGTATTTAATCTTATTTGTTTTTGCGCCTGTAGCCTTGTTGATTTTCTTTCTTTTCATTTTTTTTGGTTAACATAGGTATTCATCATATTCTAATATATTCTTCAAATTTTTTGCGGGATATAAACATATCAAGGTCTACTATTTCTGATGTTGGGTCAGGTAGGTAAACTTTTACAGTTTTCGCCATATACTAAAAAACCATCAACATTAAGTCCCCTGCTTAGCACGTAACAGTGACATTGTTGCGGGGTAAGCATTAGATGGTGACAGACGAAATTAAAATTGAAAAGATACAACAGGTAGATATTACCAGGAAAATTCTAATCGTCCTTCATCAACGGGACCATCCGACCAGTGGTCTTTTTAGTAGCGTGTTGCTAGATCGTTTATGGGGCATGAGTGTTATGGGCCCAACCATCTATTCTCGTTCATGGAGCAAAAGGGAATCCTTCTTTTGGAAACTCTGATCGTACGAAAAAGGGTATCAACCCTCTTCCGTTTTTGTTGCTCGCCTGGCTCCGTACTTTTGTTTGTAGCAGCTGGCTCCTCTTCGTCACTATTAGTAGCTCCATCACGTGCCAATCGTCGGCAGCAAGGTAATTACATCTTGTTCTTTCTTCTTTTTGCAAGTATGAACTTTAGTTGTACATATAACATCCACGGTTTTGAAATTTCATCAAATCCTGAGTGAACTCCATCGATCCTCTCCAGAATGTGTAATAAGGTTCTGTCTCTATAAAATGAGCATCCAACCTCTCCAGTGGGTTTCAAAATTTACCAAACTCCATTGCGCTCAATTGCAAGAGGCCTTGACTTTAAGTTGTTTGGTGTCTGGACTGCTGAGTCGCAATTAAAATGTTCTTTAAATTCCTGAGCATTGATTGGCATGAAATTGTATTTATTCTGAGTCTTTAGCTCATATGCCTATTGTTTCCTTTCTGCTTGCGATGATGAAATGCTTGGAAGGCTTGTATGGGAAAAATCTTTCGGAGCCATTGAGTGAAGTAGACGAGTTGAGAGGTGTTTCGTTGCCGACGTGCTGCTATCAAGTCTTCAAGGAATTCGTTCCAAGCGACATCCTTTGAATTATCTTCTGCATCTTGGATTGTTGTATGGAATGGGATGCGAAGAGAAGTCCCCCGTTACACTTCTGTTTAGTTACTAGAGTTGTACTTTTTTGAACTGGCTTGGGAATACAATGCGTTCTTGCAAGGAGTTGTAGTTGTGTGATAGATCCAATGGCGTGGCCGGATATGTGAAAATATCTCCACGGCATACTTTTGGAGTCTTCGATGCACGTGTATGTTGTAATTTTTAATCGTTGTTGTAAATAAGGATTCGAACTCTAAGACTTGTAAAGATTAAATCTAAAGGTTTAATGAAAATAAAAAGCAAAAGCGAGAGTTACTGGGACTAGAAGTTCACCAAATATTCAAATTCATGTGATTCACCTATTTATTCTAAACCATTATAGCTCTTTCAATAAGAATTTTGACTCTAATTCTTTGCCTAAGGTAGATTCTTAAAATATTAATTGTAAATCTTAAGCATGGCATATCAAAAGAATTAATCCTAAGCATAAACCATCAAACGAAATGACAACTAATTAAGAAAAATATTTTTCTAATTTTAATTTAATGCAAATAGTATATAAATAATTAAATGAATTTACCGCATGACGAATTTTGGTTTCCTCCGTCATCCCAGAGAAAGGTTTAGCTCCACATAGTGAAAAACACGCTCAAAATCTATTTTTTATTGCTCAAAATGTGTTTACAAAGAGGAAAATATAACTCAGGGAATTCGCAATGCTGATACGGCGTTACAGAGCTCACAGTTACAATAATTGTCATAAAATGAAGATGACGTTACAAACTGACCGTTACAAACTGTTAAAGATACGACTCTTAAAACGACAGTTTTCTACTGTTTTATGTTCTTCAGGTTCTTCTTCACTGTAGCAGCAGAAAAATCTGCTCTGCTCTGCAACTTCCTATTCCTCTCTGTAGCCTCACCCAACTCTCGATGCACATCTATGACTCCATTAAACTCATTATATAATCTCAACAACACCCAATATCTCTTGTTCAATGCGCAAATATTCTCTCTTTACTCCATTATTCTCCACGGGAATATTTTCCATTATTATCACACGATTCTAAGTTGTTTGATTCATCCCAAAACCCCTCATTAGACATCCGCAAATATTAAAAGAATATCCTACGTAACTTCCTACTATAACTCAGAGAATCAAATCACTTAAACCCGAAAATATATTCTTTTGACTTCTCTGCCAAATCATGGAGATTTTATTCTCCTTCCCTTTTCTGTTACGTGTATATGAGTTGTTGAACTATCTTCAGGATGATAACAAATCAAAACAGAATATCTTCTTTCCATTTCCTTCCATATAACTCCTCCAATCAAATGCAGAATATACTCCCACGGAAAATCTTCTCCAAATCAACATGTAATAACACAAACAATATTTTCACCTCTATTTTCTTCAAACCGAGAATGTATCATTCCTTTTTAAAATCAAAGGCAATCACCGCTCCTCCCCTTATCCAATCCGGGAGTGCGAATAGCAATTAGGATGCCCCTTAGTAGTTGGGTACCCCTGATCCAAAACTGAGAGTCCGAAGAACATATGTCCCCCGGGTACAAAAACCACTTTTCGAGCAACTTTCTCCATAAGAGCTTATTTCATAAAAACACCTACAAACAAGTTTATTAGTGATAAAATGAGTCCCAGCTAATGTATTTATGGGTGAAAATGCTTCGCACTTTCGTGCTCATCAACTTCCCCCACACTTACATTTTGCTAGTCCTAGAGCAAAACAGAAATCTGACCCGCTACACAGCTGGTCATATAATAAGAGAGAAAGAGAGACCCGCTACACAACTGGTCTTATAATAAGAGAGAAAGAGAGACCCGCTACACAGCTGGTCTTTTTTTTTAGACCCACTACACAGCAGGTAATATAATAAGATAAAGAGAAAGAGACCCGCTACACAGCTGGTCATTTTATATATATATATATTTTAGACCCGTTACACAACTGGTCATATAATGCAAGAAAAAAGAAAAGACCCGCTACACAGCTGGTCATAACATACAAGAAAAAGGAGTAGACCCGCTACACAGCTGGTCATGATGTTCAAGGAATTTCCTGAAAAAATAAAGTAAAAAGTTAACCTCTCCTCCACACTTAAACATTACATTGTCCTCAATGTAATTGAGTCATCCAACGCAAATATTAAGATGGGAAATGCAAAAAGTAAACAAAAATATAAAAAAAAAATACACCTACTGGAATATACAAAAAGGATCCCCATAAACTAACAACCTGAAAATTTGGGGATCAACCCAAAATACAACATTTACAAATGACAGCTTCACACTTATGTTATCACGATGCGGAGACACTGAAACTATCAAAAACATAGACTTACCTCCAAACCAAGTTTTTACAACACAAGGAAGTGTGTAAAGAACATAATATGGGGATATTATTGGGACTGGAAAATTTTCAATTGGCTCATGTACGATATCAGGAATAGGCAAGTCCTCTGGGTACTTAGATGCAAAGTAATCCAACAACACTTTAGAAGCACACAATTCTAACCCTAAATTATGCAACTTTTGGAAATCTAGGGGTCTAGAAACAACCTCTAAGTTGGGTGAATTATCTTGTGGGATGGATTCATCTATGGAATTGGGCAAATCATCCACAGGGTCATCTATATGTTATGTTTGGAACAGAGAGTCACTGCAAGATTCATCATCAGCAGCATATAATCTTTGACATTCAAGAACTCTCAATCTTTGTTCCAAACTAGGCGGTTTGTGTTTGGAATACTTCTCATATATTGTTAAAGGTGATTCGTCACTTACCACATGTGGAGTAGAAACTCCATACTGTTGCCTACGTTTATATTCACCAAACGTCATATCAGATGAGGTTTCCTGATAATTTGACTTTCTACGCTTAT
This sequence comes from Papaver somniferum, assembly GCF_003573695.1. NCBI lineage: Eukaryota > Viridiplantae > Streptophyta > Magnoliopsida > Ranunculales > Papaveraceae > Papaver > Papaver somniferum. The sequence goes on from NC_039365.1 coordinate 45,143,527, forward strand.
ATTCCGCCAGCGTCATCTTAGGTGACGTCTCCTCAGAAGAAGTCATCATCCTCAAAAAGTCCCTGAAAACAAATACAAAAAGAAACGCATAAAAAAGAAAAAAAAATTTAAAATGAAATAAAAATACTTTACAAAATAAACCTAAAAATTAATCTAAAAACAAATCCGCGTCGGCGGCGCCAAAATATTGTGATTTTTAATCGTTGTTGTAAATAAGGATTCGAACCCTAAGACTTGTGAAGATTAAATTTAAAGGTTCAATGAAAATAAAAAGCAAAAGCGAGAGTTACTGGGACTAGAAGTTCACCAAATATTCAAATTCATGCGATTCACCTATTTATTCTAAACCATTATAACTCTTTCAATAAGAATTTTGAATCTATTTCTTTGCCTAAGGTAGATTCTTAAAATATTAATTGTAAATCTTAAGCATGGCATATCAAAAGAATTAATCATAAGCATAAATCATCAAACGAAATGACAATTAATTAAGAAAAATCTTTTTTCTAATTTTAATTTAATGCAAATAGTCATATAAATAATTAAATGAATTTACCACATGACGAATTTTGGTTACCTCTGTCGTCCCAGAGAAAGGTTTAGCTCCACATAGTGAAAACACGCTCAAAATATATTTTTTTTAGGAATTCGCAACGCTGATACGGCGTTACAGAGCTCACAGTTACAATAATTGTCACAAACTGAAGATGACGTTACAAACTGACCGTTACAAACTGTTAAAGATACGACCCTTAAAACGACAGTTTTCTACGGTTTTATGTTCTTCAGGTTCTTCTTCCCTGTAGCAGCAGAAAAATCTACTTTGCAGCTTTCTATTCCTCTCTGTAGCCTCACCCAACTCTCGATGCCCATCTATGACTCCACTAAACTCATTATATAGTCTCAGCAGCACCCAATATCTCTTGTTCAATGCGCAAATATTCTCTCTTTACTCCATTATTCTCCATGGGAATATTTTCCATTATTATCAAACGATTCTAAGTTGTTGATTCATCCCAAAACCCCTCATTATACATCCGAAAATATTAAAAGAACATCCTACGTAACTTCCTACTATAACTCAGAGAATCAAATCATTTAAACCCGAAAATATCTTCTTTTGACTTCTCTGCCAAATCATGGAGATTTTATTCTCCTTCCCTTTTCTGTTACGTGTATATGAGTTGTTGAACTATCTTCAGGATAATAACAAATCAAAACAGAATATCTTCTTTCCATTTCCTTCCATATAACTCCTCCAATCAATGCAGAATATACTCCCACGGCAAATATTTTCCAAATCAGCATGTAATAACACAAACAATATCTTCACCTCTATTTTCTTCAAACCGAGAATGTATCCTTCCTTTTTAAAATCAAAGGAAATCACCGCTCCTCCCCTTATCCAATCCGGGAGTGCAAATAGAAATTAGGATGCCCCTTAGTAATTGGGTACCCCTTATCCAAAACTGAGAGTCCGAATAACATGTGTCCTCCGGGGTACAAAAACCACTTTTCGAGCAACTTTCTCTATAAGAGCTTATTTCATAAAAACACCTAGAAACAAGTTTATTAGTGATAAATGAGTCCAAGCTAATGTATTTATGGGTGAAAATGCTTCGCACTTGGTGCTCATCAGTGTACGACTTCATGTTGAGAAATTCCTGTGGTTCGTAAAGCTTTGACAGTGATAATACTGATATCAAAAATAACTTGGTTGAGGGACGTGAAGGCATCCTGTGCTGACAGTTCCCAGGTGTAATTATTCTGAGCCTATTTTCTCTTGAAAGATGTACTACCATTGCATTTGCTGGTAAAGTGGTTCAAGAACTGACGAAGGCGGCAATCATTTGGATTCGTCACTTGTTGATCAATGAGCGGGAGTCTCACTTGATAGATCTGTATTGTATCCAAACTTTTGGAATCCCATGCACCCCTTCTATAGGAAATTGGAAATCTAGAAACATCGGTGATGTGGTTGTTGATGCACAGCTTCGTGCAGTCCTTGGGTAGGCGGCACTGAGTTCTGAGTAGGTGACGTGGCAGGCGTGATGCGGTTGGTATGTGTGGCCTTTCAGAGGCGTGACTTTCCTATTTGATCCTTCACTGACACAACGCTTATGGATGGTTGAGCCAAATACTGCTTGTTGGTCACGCGCTTTCCAGACAAGGGGTGATGATATCCTCACGCTACATCTTTGAAGAGTAGTGACCCTGTCACGATTTCTTGTTTGACCGTCTATTCTGAGTTGAAGAGGTCCTTGATAGTGAAGGGATTCCTTGTTGAGCCTCAGTTCCCAAGTGTGGTTTACGTGATTCTATCTTGTATGGTCGGTGGGTTTACCATAATAAAGATATCACCATCTTGTCTCCGTACTGGTGACTCTATTACTTCCTCCATGGGAAAATAAAATATACAGAAGTTTAGATTACCTTTATCCGTAGTTGTTGTTGTTATGGTGAAGCTCCGGCTGATATCAACAAACGAGCAGCAATGGTTCTTGGCATCAATTGTGATCAGAAGAGACTGCGTTTTCGTGGGAACAAAACAGGTTGGCTGGAGCTTGGATGGCTACGGTCACGATCCTTGAAAGGAAGGAGCGGTGACTACGGGCACGACAGGGATAGGCCTGGTGATGGTGGTCATGGGATTTGATAACCACGACCATGAATCTTGGATGAGCGAAAAAGCATAAGTAGTAGTAGCCATGTCCACCAGCTTTAGGCGAGCATAGGCGGTGATGCTATCCACGACCACCAATATTAAAAGGCTTTGATCGGCCGTTAAGACCCAAAGGATGAGTTTCTTCCTTTCATATAACTTACATACGTGAGTTTTATTTCTCCTTGTATTATTTCCCCTCTTTTATTTTTGGTGAAGCAGCTCATCTCTGATTTTCTGATGGAAGCTCGCATATTGTAGCTTGCCTGATACGACGCTTTGGAGAAATACAAAATCTCACGTAAATGCTCTATCGTGGACTGTACAGTTTTGTGGACGGAATCCCCAGAAATCATGCAGCTCCTGACGGGAGGAGGATATCTGTAGACTCCCTCAGTGCTTAGTTGAAGTTCTCCTGCATCCACGTTCTCTTTGAAAATGCGCTTCAATTTATTGCAATCGCTGGTGGGATGATTGACGAACCTATGGTAACAACAATATTTTGGATTTGCCATTTCTTCTTCGGTTGAAGGAGTCTGGTAGGAGGTAGCTTGATGACGCCATCTTTAATCCACGCTTCTAGGAGTTCGATTACCTCTTCAATTGGACATGGGAAGATTAGAGCAGCCTCTCCAGTTTCTTGTTGTTGTGCAGGCGTCTTAGTCGCGGGTTTCCGGGTTTGAATTTTCTGTTGCGCTAGTGCCGCACGTTTGGGTTGTTGATAGCCGTTCCCCAGATGCATGATATTTCCACCCTCACTAGTGATTGACTAGAGGTTGGGTCTTTTATTGGAAGGACGCTTGCTTTCCTGAACATATTTACGAGCTTCTTTATTATGGGACGGTTCGGATCGACTAAGTAAGGCAGCAGCGGATCTCTTAGCAGCTTCTGATGCAATATGGGAGTTGATATTTTCCAGGAGGGACGCACACAATGAAATCATCTTTTCATTGCGAGGACTCTGATGAAAACGTGATAAATCCCACGAGTCTTCTTTCTGAGCTTGAGGAAAAATCTCTCGATCTTCATGAGCAGACAAGTTAGGTTGATGGCTACCTTTCTATTCAACGTGACCATAGGCTTTATCTTCCTCACCAGGAATAAGAATATGTGTTACAGATAACACTTTAAGATACATTTCCACGCAAAATCAAATGCACAACATCTCAATCTCATAATAACTTCATAAATTAAATTTAACAGCTTCTTTGAATAAATGATGAGCCTGAGAAGTTTCCATTACAGTAAATACAAGAAACAAAATTACATGATATGAAAAGACTCGAAAAAGGAATAAGATCTCACTTTTATATGATACGCCCCTCCAATATCTAGTCTCTGGTCAACATCATATAACAATATACAAATGAGATTCCTTACTTCAGGTGTCAACCTTGCCTCTTCAGGTAACTTTAAGTGATTCTGATGGTGAAGCTACAAGTATCAAGTTCTACCAGCCAGTCATAATCCATGCCATAACCTTTCTTCAGCAACACTTATGGAGCTATGTAATCTGGCGTACCTACAATTGAAAATGCCTTGAAGATAAAAACAATAACATGTTAATGACCTAAAAAATGCCAAAGAAAGCCTAGGTACAACATATTCTCAGCTTCCATTCTTTCCTGTACTCAAAGAAGCGTGATAATCAGAAAATAGATCCACAGTCCAATACCACAATACCTAAAGGTTGTGCAAAATACTAGGATAAAACAATCACAAGAATACAACATTATTAAAATCCATCTAAAACGATGATTTGAAGTCAAACCCCGGTTAGCCCATCTTTCACCAAAGTAATCAACAACAAAAACAAAATCGATAAATAATTACAGGAAAAAGGGGTTTTCAGGAGAAACAAAACTTACATACCTTAGTGACCAGACCATATGTACCAAAAACTTCGCTGAGGTCATCCTCATAACGTTGATATGTTTCACTTTATTGTTTGAGCTGAAGTAGCCTTCCCATCTTGATCTTGATGATCTTCCGTCATTTTTCCTTTCTGTTCTGGGATTAAGTCTCGTTTTCTCTACAATGAACTACAATGAACTGACTTGCGATGTTAGTAAAATTGACCACGCAAAGGTTTAAGGGAGTTGAATACGAATACAAACTTTGATGCATAATTCAACTATATTGACTTCGGAAAGAATATATCACCTGCTGGCCATATTGCATGACACAAATGATTGGAAGCGAAACTTAAGCCTTCCATCTTCACCCTGAGATTTCGCATCATGCTTAACATCAAGAAGAATTTCCAAGAAGATGGTTATATATCATTAGTATTTGCTGAATCTTGCGACTTCACAAACCCAAGGGTCAAAACTTTTATTTCTGAATTTCTGCATATCCTTGGAGAACTCAGTGATAGAAACATGACACCTTACTTAAAAAATGTGGCTATCACTTGAAGAACTGAGAGGAAAGACATCAAGACGAGGTTGAAGATAATAGGTTAACTCAGAGTACTTTAATAAAGATTATGGGATTAATTTGAAATTTCGTTCTTACTCTCCAAAATATTTGTAATGATAATTGTCAATTGTTGGATAAACCGCACCTTCCTTCTCAAGAGTTGCAAGAGATTCCCTGTCAAGAAGAAAGAAGGAAAAGTGGGTTAAACAGTCTTCTAAAGTGTCTGCGAGAGCAGGAGAAAGAGAGAGTTACTTTATTTTCACCACTGGAACTTTAAGGTGTCCCGTCAGTTCATCCCTATGTACACTATTTTCTCGTGACCTGAGAAACATAATTAGTTGTATAGAATGAAGCGCAAGTAAAATTATTTATAAATCCACAAATGCTCTTCAGAATTTAACACCTTTAGTAAGATAGATCCTTATAAAATAGTCAATACTCAAAATCAGATCAAAAAAGGAGGTTTAATTTTTGTTTCCAACTCACATGTACGTAGGTATGGAAAAAATGTCAAGGACCTTTTGTTTGATTTCAGCAAAACTAGGTTGCGAAGAGAACTGCAACCATAAACAAATATGTAAAGCAACTAACATACGGAAACAGGATATTGACATCACACAATCAGTTCATGGTCTTGAGATACCGCAATCTAACAAATCTAAAATATCAAAAGAGAGTAACTCTTTAGAAGAAAATTTTCCCGAATCCGGATTGCAGTTCTGGTTCTAAAGTTATGTTCTACCAACTCGTCCAGAAAGATAACATATGGAAGATTGTATTTATAAAGTTTCATTCTATTGAAAGTCGACTCTCGAAGAGCTTGCGGCTACGGCATGGATATAGCATATGACTAATGGTGAATGTTCAAAAGGACGTGCTTGGTTCAAAAGCAAATTATAGAATTACAATACAACCAAACAACCATTACTAATCCACCTTTACCCTGCTTCCAATTTACATGACAGTTGCGTTTTGACCCATTTTATATTACACAAGTTCCGAACAAGCGATACTACCAACCAGGAAATATCATGAAACCCCACAAGTTCAAAGAACACTTAAAAAATGTATAATAGTTATACCATCTGTAGTTTATAAACAATAATGAAATTTGAGAACAAATTCAAACAATTTTGTACACAACCATTTAAGACAAGGATTCAAAGATTGAGTCACAAAAATCGTCCGAATGCGAACTGATACAAGCTAGGAGAGCGTCCAATATGATTGAAAATCATAATAAGATTTGAAAGCACCTAACAGAAAAATCTTCCAAGTATTTCTTACCCTGGAAACCTTTCAAGTGCCCTTGAATTTACGCAAATGTTCTATTTCTAATATGAACAACAGATACACAATTAACATACCTTCATGTCTAATAAATTTAACGAATACAAATAAATTCGGATATTAACTAGAATAGTAAGTTCAAATTTGAAACATCACACTTATAATAAACCCCACGGTCAACGGGTTCATCCCATACTTGCAAGAAAAGTACATTCAACAAATCAGTTCAAAAGCACAATCTACAACAATTACTGGATTCCTGTGTGTATATAGCCTAATGCTTATTATACTTTCAGATGCCTAATTATACAAGAACATAAAATCCAATTGAAGTGAAGGAAATCATATAAGTACAGAGAAAACTTACTCCCAAAAATGTTAATTTTAGGGATTCAACGATTGTGCATCCTGCAAACAACAAAAATTTCCCATTTGATAGATCCCTAAAATTCACATCACCACCAGCATCGATCAAAGCAGAAACAAATCTAGGGTTTCCATTACCATCAACTTACTAAAAAAGAGACGTAATCTAAGTTTTTGTACAATTACCAATTGCTTTGGACAACATAGAATTACTCTTGATTATTGTTGATAATCCTCATCGCCTATTCTTCATCAATTCAGACTCCAAGAACCGATGTTATTGATGAATCTTCGTTTTCATTTGGCCTTGATGAAGATAATAGAGAAAAGATGATGTTGTTGATAAATCTCCTATTTTCAGTTGTTATTCCGGAAAAATGGTGTAGTGGAATCTTGGAAGAAGGACTACTACCATCAATATTGGTCCAAAATGAATTTTTGGTGGCGTTTACTCCAGAATGAATACATTTTGGTTCATTTGATAGTTTATCCGTGAAGACTTTCAAAAGCGTAAATACTTTGTCTTGACAATAGTAGCTTAATTCTTGACAATATCATTCAGTATTTTCGTCAAATCGTAAATAGTTGTCACATATTGAGACTCCATAGCCTCGACAAGGGTTTTGAATGAAAGAACGGATTCATGAATAACATGTGCAGTATTGTCAGTTCTAGGAGAAGTACAATTTGGATTGAGGGTTTCCGAACCATTCCTAAGATCAACCATCTTGAGAAATTTAGGAAATTGAAAATGGAATAAGGAAAATGACTTTTTGCAACCGAGATATTAATCTCCTACTGTGGTCGCCATTTATAGATTTAGGTGTGTTGATGAGAAACGAATTAAAATCCTAAACAAATGTACTGCACAGGAGTACTTTTAGATTCAAGAGATCAATCTGTAAGACTCTGTCCTAAACCAAGAAATGGCCGTTCCAGATTCAGTTCGGTCACAAAGTGAAGGAGAAGGGTTGATCTTAGGGAGGGAAGCGAAGAAGGTGTTGAGATCAGAATGTTTAATTACGAAGGTGTGGCTGTTTCATGACTTGTATCAGAATATGAAAATGTCTTGCGGAATGTAATCTATCAGTTCTTGGTATTTTTCTGGATACTGTGTCGTTAACCTAAACTCTGTTGTTTGTTGAAATAGGTTGAAACCTATTTATGCAAGTCATAGTTGAACGCACCCTGATCTCATAGGAAGTGAGAGTGGTTGAGTGATGGAGAAGTGGGATCGTGTGAAAATGTAAAAAACCACGTCCCTACTATGAGGGGAAGACGGGTCAGTTTACACCCACTACTTCTCTGCCACCACTAACTGTCCGCTTTCCTGACACTTTCTCATAATGGGCGTGTTGCACATCGCACGCTGTAAACCGCCAGACCAATACCCTGATGATCATCCCCAAGTTTGTGACATGTTTGATGTCTCGAGTATTTTCATGGGAAAATATGCAGCAGGTTGCTGAATGGGTCTTGTTTGCAAGATCTAGTTATTTGACCAATCACGCGCAAGCCAGGCGGCGAGTGGTCATGTATGACGAGTCAAATCATGAGACTTTCCGCAAAGAATAACATGTAACACTATTAGGTTAAATAACTAAGTTATTCGTGAAACCGATACTCATAAAATATCGTATGTATTCGATGCATGTAAAGACTCGCTTTTAAGCAAGCATCTCAAAATAATCGATATATGTGAAACATCGTTGTAGAAATCTCGTTTAAGTTAGTCACGGAGCTTAATGTCTTAAAAGGAGCGTGACCGGCCATTCTCGGGAAGCTTCCATGAGACATTCACGCGCGCTAAAGGAAGGACGTTCGGTCCTTATAGGAGAGTGACGGCTGGCGACCACGAAGACATCCTATTGGTCTCCTAAAATTATATCTATGTCGGTCAATTCGGCTAGCGAAGTTGGACGGCCGAGATAATTTGCGGCAGTTAATGGCTGTCGTTGAATTATTAAAAACTTATGCAAACAGCGCGACTGTCCACCTTTGGGAAATAGTTTGTGGCCATATGGACAAGCTGTGGCTTGGAAGACGCTCCTCATGGAAGAGGGGTGTCCACCGATCACGGTGTTTGTTAGATCATTGCTCGGTTGAACCCACCAAGCGTTGGTATATCAAGTTTGGTTGTCACATTTTAGTGAATCAAAACTCATGTTAAGAGTCGCTTGATTATGTACTAGAGTCAACTTCGTATAGGTTATCTTGAAAGTATTAGGATATGAGACATTACAAGTATTGCGAAGACTTGAAAATGTGAAGAAGCAAGGAGATACAATGACAACAATCATCCTTCCACTTGAGGTTAGTGATATTTGACTTGAACTGTTTCATTCCCTAACATATGTTTCAAGTCGTGCATATTGAAAACATAACTGTGAAGCATATTTGAACTCTAGATAAACATAGTATTAAGAAATACAATACGAGGTTTATTGCTTAACCATTAAACTTTGTAGATAAGACATCATCTTAATCATTTGAATGCTACTGTGATTATGTATGGGTATGAGGTGAGGATTTCATCCTAGGGAACAATGTTTACATGTGTTCTAAGGAAGTAAGTTCATAAACTTGTTTGTGAACCGAAAAGGAAACTGCCAGGTGTTATTGGTTTTGTTATTCATTGCATATCTTTTGAACAACCAGTATGTGGGATTGAGTATAACCGCTCACAACTTGTTTGTGTTCTTGGTAGAACTATTCACAAAGGCCCGACTTATGTATTGGTATGAATTTTATTAGTGAAACCGATCTTAAGTAATCACCTGAGATGGTATGATCGGGTTTGTGTTATGTCTGACCAAATTTGAGAAAGGGGAACCGATCCTAGTAAGAGGTGCAGTACATAACAAAGGAGAACCGATCCTTGTATGAGGTGAATCAAGGTTTATAGCATAAAGGGGAACCGGTCCTATGGACATGTGCAACATGTTTTTAGGAAAAGGGGAACCGATCCTACTGACATGTGCAACACATATAAGTTAGATACCATATATATGTGGGGAACTGATCCTAGTACCTAGTCAACCGAATTTTTGGAAAGCTAGTGTGGCTATGCACATTACTCACATGGAGGTAGAACCAAAACTTGTTTTGGTAGAACAGTTAAACCCATGATTGTGATTGAATGTTTGTTTGATCAATCACATAGTTTTTGAAAGTCAGATGAATCAATTCTAAACTTGTGTGGAAGTGTGGCAAATCGGTTTCAAGGTTGTAAGTGTGAAAGAGAGCTTACAAAGTAAGGATGTTGACATACTTTGAACACGTGCTGTGAATGTTTATTTCTTTAATTGTTCAAAGTTATTACTTAATATCTAAAGGAAGAAAATTCCAGGATTGAAACATAAGTAAGTTAAGAATATTTTAATTAAGGTTATTAATTTCATTTTGTAGGAAATATAAGAATTAGTAATGTGCATTTACTAATTAGATCTTCCGAGAGATTTCGATCATTATTTTTGGACAAAGCATTTCTACTAATTATGGAAACCGAATTTGTACATTAATGAATATCTTGAAAATATATTCGTTTTTGGAAATTCCTTGGTGTCCAAACTTCCTTGTCTATAAATACTTGAAGTTTGCCTTTCTAGAAAACTAATCCTTCATAACAACATACTTCCTCTTTTGTTGTTGTTACTGGTGTAGCCGCCTATTCGGAGAGGAGAGTAACCTAATTAGGCGAAATATCTTACGACCGCTCAGTTTAAAGTCTTCTTTGGGATTGAGAATCTCTAGCGTGTACCGTTGGTGGGAAAATAGATAATTTTGGTTTATCTTTTGTTTTCGATTGATTTGACTGAATAACGGTGGTTGAAATCTGATTGCACCTAGTTTGTTTATGCTTGAGGATCTTCTCTTCTGATATAAGATTCACTCAAACTAGTTCAGAGTTTCGACAGGGATCTTTAGACTTTTGTTAGTTCTAAAGACGATCTTGTGATAATCCATTGTTAACAGACTCCGTTCTGTGCGTGATTGATCACAAGAGACTCAAGTGATTGTGTGCAGGTTCTTATTGAAGATTTAAGAAGATTTGAAGACAAAGAAGATATTGAAGATCTGACTTGGGTTTATAATATTTGGTGTGCACAATACTTTTTTTGTTAAAAGAGGATCCAATTAATAAGCGGTTTATCCTTGTGGTAGATTGGATTGATTAATTGAGGAGATCGGCATCAACACAATTCTTTGGATTAAGAGTGTTCCTCGATTAATCTTAAACGATTACTTCGGTAATTGAACATAATATAGATCTAAGGACATGCGAAGGAGTTTATGTTAAGATAAACGGAAGAGCCTTTGTCCGACTCATATCACTTGGTTGAATAGAGTTGATACCAAACAGATTTGTTGTTCCTTTACTGTTTGGAATACTAACCAAAGGAATTGTTCCAAGTAAGTGACTTATTTATAAGTTGGAGGTGTGGAATACAGATGGAACTAAGTGAACTATAGGTTTAGTTGGTTTGTCTAAACTATACGAAGTTAGGTGTAATTTTTGTAGCGGCTTAATCCTGAGAGTATTGAATTATGGACAAGGTCCCGGGATTTTTCTGCATTTGTGGTTTCCTCGTTAAAGAAATCTTGTTGTGTCATTTACTTTATATTTCCGCTTTATAATTTTTTTGTTATAATTAAAGTAAATTACACAAACATTAATTCCTATTTACTTGATAAGCAATCCTACTGTGTTTGGTTAAGTCCGAACCTTTGTATTAAGTAAACATACTTCGTTGTTGCATTGTCTCGATCTCGTATCCATAGACGATCACACGAAGTGTGAAACGATTAGTTGTATTATCTCGACTCAGTTCATAGACAATCACTTTCGCAGATAGGACTTATAGGTAGGAAATTTTTTAGCTTGTGGTATATTTGGGTACCCTCGCCTTTTCAATTGGTATCAGAGCAGGCAAACACTAAAAGATCTAACAATCTGTGTTTGGTGTGATCCAACCTATAAGAATTGAATCTATGAATGATTCAGTAAACGTAAAGCAAGACATCAAGAGTTCTGAATTAACACTTGATGATGGCATTTACGATTCAATATCTGAAGAAATCATCTCTAGAGATTCTACGAGACAAGTTAATCTTGTTAATAATGTAGAAATCAATGACGACTGGAAAATACGTCTACAAGAAAGGTTAGATGAAATTTCCGATGATGATGACTCAGATTTTGAACAAGAAGTAGAAGAGGATATCTCAGAATACTCTAAACTGCTGGAATATTTGAAAAATGAAAAGCTGAGAACTTCGAATTTTCTTGGTTTTATGACTCCTCTTTATCGTGAGAACAAGAAACTGAAGAGGGTTTTTCAAGGAAAATATTGTGGTTCTCGCACCACTAAATATCTTCTTGAAGATCGTACAAACGATCTAAATTCTAAGAAATTAGAATGCGAAAATCTTCGAAGAGAACTGTTTTTGTCGGAAAAGAAACGTGCTGAATCGGAAGCAATGTTTAATTCTCAACAAATACAGGTTCTTGAGGAAAAATCCAGTGCTAGTCTCTCTCAAACAAAATTGTTAGAGAAAAAGTGTGATGTTACTCTTGAAAAAATTCACTTGTTGGAAGAGAAACTTGTTGAGTCTGATGGAAGGATTAACTCTCAACAAAAGAGTTTTGAAGAGAAAGAAGGTGTATATATCTCACGAGAAAAACGCTTTGAGGCTGATCTAGCCAGTGCTCTTGATAAAATCAATATGTTGGAAGAAGAAAATTTGGAACTTAAAAAATCCAATGAAAGCACAGACAAGTTAACCTCAATGTTAGAAGCAAGTAGAAATCATCGTGACACACGAGGATTGGGCTATAAGGGAATAAAGATCAGAAACCAATAAGAAATATTCAATGTCTTCAAATCTTCAATGTCTTCAATATAACCACACAAACAAACTTGATTCCCTTGTGACCGATCACGCGCATAACGGGGTCCGTTAATAATGGATGATCACAAGCCTAACAAATCTGAACTATGTCAATCCTTGATCTTGTTTGAGAGACCTTATATCCGATGAGAATGATCTCAAGAGTAATCAAACTAGGTGAAATCAAGATTCAACCTTCGTTAGTCAGTTAAATCAATAATCGAAAACTAAAATAATAACACGATTCTAGTTTAACACCAAAGATATTATCTAGACGCTTCTTGATCTCACATAAATCTTTAAACTAGCGGACGTAAAAGATTTTTCCTAATTAGGTTACTCTCTTCTCCAAGATAGCGCTACAAGTAATATTACTAGTCGGCTACCACAGTGACTACAAAATGAAGTGCATGTGTCGAGATAAGTTTGTAAGAAGAACAAACTTCACTATTTATAAACCAAGGTGGATTGGACACTAAGGAATTTACATAAAAAAATATCTAAAGATATGTAATATACACCAATTTTCGGTTTTGTCTAATTCCAACTAATATTCAACTAATAAATCAAAATCCCTCATGGATGACAACTCAATGTCATCTAGCATACAAGTATAATTTACTATTATATCTTCCATTGATATGTTTTACTTACTGGGAAAATAAAACATATAAATTCGAAAATCCTAATTAAAAGATTCTCAAATATTTCAGTTTTGGGATCTGACCTTAAGTATCAAGGAATATCTTTGAACAATGAAAGATAAGATTTTAGCATGTGTTCAAATTACCCATTACGTGGACATCTTGAACTTTCCTAAATAGCAACTCATATTCCGATATTCACACAAACCCTAAAATTCATATGAAAACCAAAAATACAAAATCACGACTTCGTAATGGGAAAGGAAAGTTCATTCACCACAACGTTTATGTGGTGTTCTACCATCGTGCTCGGAGGTTCATTAACGATGTATTGATGTGCAAGATTCAGGAATTTGCATACCGAATTGTCCTACGTAATGCGATAACTTTGTAATGTGCTGATTTCCCCAAACTATGAATGAATATTTTTTAAAGAAATCAGTCTATATATACATTTATACGCTTCGTTTCTCATAATCAGTCTACGTGGTTAATAATAAAAACCAATCCTGGGTGTTAATCTTCAAATACAACCGTCAACCAAGAATCAGTCCACGAGTGCACGAACATCCACAGATTGTGGGTTGATTTTTTTGGGAAGAAATCAAAACTTTTTCATGTTTGATGATGAAATAACGTTAGTTGATTTCAGGGTTAACTTGATTAAACATCCACTAATTATCCGAATTAATACTAATTAATCAGGGATAAATTAGCCATTAAGAAAATTAGTTGGCTAAGGGGTTTCTCATTTTATTTCAGAATGTCTTATTTTATCACGTAGTGATAGGTCCCAAATAATTCCTATAGGCCTAAAACTAGAGGAGCAAGTAACTATAAGAATATGTAAAATAAACAACATCTAGAATTTGCTTATAAAATATTTTTGCTTGCCAAGAAGCAAATATGCTTCTACATACTGAACTCAAAACTTGATACAATTATAAATGCTTAAATCTAGTCCGTTTTGGGCTAGATCTAAGAAGGTTTCTTCATTTTTTTTTTGCTCAGGTTAGTTAGTAAGTTTAGTTTAGTTGTTATCATTTTTTTAATTATCTACACCATTATGGTGGTTTTATCTTCTTTTTGAAGGTTTATCTACGCTTTAATGACGGTCCATGGTTATTAGTCTGTCTTTTAAGATTAATATGGATGTTCTCCAACGTCGAAACCTTCATCTTTGTTGTCTCCGGCGACGAAATATTCATCATTAATTATCCGGCGACAAAAACTACACGGATAATATTTTTGACGAAAGATTCTTCATCTCTAGTTACAAGAGATTTGGGCAACTCAGTTCTATTTTGGGAGCACATCTTTCTAAAGAAGAAAATCAAACAAAATGATTGGAATATAATTCTGAGAAGAACTATTCTTCCTCCGATTTAATCGGATGTATTTGTCTTACTCCGGTAATCTTTCTCTTTTTCTCTTGTCGGATTTCTCGGTATTGTACTTTTACGGTATAATTTTGTTTCTTTATATTCTCTTATTTTCTTAATGAAAAGATTCCTTATTTGTTTATATCACGCTTTACATTGTGCACATGAGGTTGGTCTCAAGTTTAGACATGATCTAGTTCGTGACACCATAGCCGATATGTGTTTTAGAGTTGGTATTACCGCGAGAAAGGAGGTCGATTTGGGTTTTTTATCCAACAGCGGTGGAGCACGGAGGCCGGAAAATATTCTAGTTTTCAACTGGGAGAACGGTCGGGACATGTGCATGGATGTTTCAGGTGTCGCTCCCTTCACTGGGGGTGGTGTTCGTACTTTCCGCCCCGACCTGGCCATAACAAACGAGCGTTACATGCAAACGAACCAAATACCTTGACATCTGCAGGTTTCACGGGTTTGGTTTTGGTACCTTGGCTTTTTCGACACTCGGCGAACTTAGCGAAGACAACACTAACTCCTTGAAAAGGATGGAAAATTATATTCATAGATTTGATGTTAACGCCAGGAAGAATAGCTTCCTCTTCCATAGATTAGTGGTTGTCATTCAAAAAGGTGTTGGGCTCAGCTGGTTGCTAGGCTCTCCTACAGTTTCTTGTAAGACTCTGTTCTTCTAACTTTTATATATTAATAAATAAAGAAATTTCCAAAAAAAAGCTTAAAACTAGAGTTACGTTTTCCCTATCAGTCCATAGTCAGATAATGACTCAGACCCTCGTGTTTATGACTAGCTAACCGGTAAGCTAATAACTAAAAAGTACAATTTATAGCATTGTTTAATCCTTATTTTACGACTTATTCTTCTACTGTCCCAAATAAATAATAATAAGAAATTACCAAAAATCTCCCAAACCAATAAAAGTGATTTTTTTTTCGTTTTTTGAAATGAAAGATCCAACCGAGGGAACAGTTATGTAGAAAAAAATGTTTTCAACGAGGAAAATGGAAAGATGGATCAGAGTACTGGCTTGGAAAAAAAGTGAAAATCCTCCTATATGTGTGAATCTTGTTTTTTTAACAGCCAACTCAAAAGTGGTAAGCAATTATGTGCTGTTCACTCTCACTGGAATCTTTTTGGTTGTTCTTCCAAACTATACCAGAGTCAGGATGATCAGGATACTCGATTATCATGCAATCTCTGACATTTGGGCGGTGTCTGATTCACTAGTAGTGGCGCACTCTAGCGCCTACATTGCTTCACGGTGACCTCTTTTTATTCAATGCATGAATTCCTTTATCACTGTCATTGCTCTCAAATCATGCAGTCTTAACCTTCCTTATAAGTAGATACAAAATCATAAAGAAGGGAAAAGGCGAATGTCTACTGTGTAATGTGTACCAACCACGCATATCCTCCTCATAAAGAGGAGATCAAGATTGAAGATAGGGAGATCAAATGAACTTTAGCCTTTTTAAGTTGCTGTGGCCATGTGTATACTCATTCATCTGTTGCTAGGCAGGGTGGGACTACTGCACTATCTAGATAGCTAGCCAGAATGTTAACCAGATAGGGGTTTCATGGAGCACTTGTTTCAAATAATTTAGAGTTGCAAATAATTTAGAGTTGTTGAAATCCTACAATGCCTGAACAACTTTGTGAACTAGTTGGTCAAGGAGGATGAGGAAGAATATATTTCAAAGTGTACGGCAGTGTGTTTTAGGACCCCAAGTTTACCGGATAATGTAATGATGTTAGCTGCCGTAGAAACCCCGGCCTATGAACAACAACTTGTGGCCGTAACATCTCAAGTGGCTGCTTGGTCCTGCCTATATGCATGAAAGGTCATTTTTGTTTAAGGGAAAATGTCTTCACTACCGCCTTGGACTAGGACTTGGTAATTGCATTAATCTGTCAGAGCTGGTATGGTCCTATTATATTGACGCGAGAGCTGCATATGGTCCATATATAAGTTATAGGCCATCTCTCGTACTCAGTAGTTGAATTTTATTTTCTGGGTGCACTTTTGAAAATGTCCACATGAAGCATCGATTTGAATCAAGTGTCAAGCATCTTCTTCTATACAAAATTGTATTAATCAAAGGGTTTCAATTCGTAGTCTTCTTAATTGAAAATATATTCTTTTTAATGAATTCTCCTTGTGAATTTTTTTTTTTTTGAAACATGCATTTTATTCTGTTAAACTGCGATTATATGTGGGAATGTTATGCCCATAGAGTCTGCTATTACAATAGAATTTATAGGTAGAGGAATTACATTGTCCCACACTATTGTTGCGAGCTTCCCTATAGAGCAATCATCCGCCGCTCGATTTGTCAGACTGTCTGCTGCTTGATTTCCTTCTCTATAGACGTGCCTAATAGTATATTGCTGAATTTGGGTAAACCTATACTTGATTTCTTCAATCTGATTAGAAATATACCATGGTGGGTCGTCTTCCGAGGTTAGAAATCTCGTTAAGTTCTCCGAGTCTGTTTCAAATTGAACTTTCGGCCATCCCCGTTCTGTCGCCGTTCTAGAAGCGATGAGCATGACCCAAGTTTCCGCTGCAAGTGCATTGGTGATACCCAGTGGTTGTGCTATTGCTAAGATTGTTTCGGCCCACTCGTTTCGGCATATAATACCAGCTCCCGCTATTCCGGGATATCCCCTTGTTGCTCCGTCCGTGTTAATTTTGATCCAGTCTAAGTGGGGTTTGAGTCATCCCACAAAGATGGTTGTTGTGTCCAGTGTTGTTTGCGCCGAGTTTGTATAAGGCTGCATCCCAGGTTGTACTGGCGGTAGGTGGTTTTGAGCCCAGGTATATTCTTGCTGAAGTTTGATGGCCATCTGCATTATATTCGTCGGATTTGGAAGTTGTTGGCGATAGACTGCATTGTTCCTAGCTATCCATAAGGACCAAAAGAGGAAGCAAAAATCTGTGGTTACTGGGGCAGGGTCTTTTGTTTTTAGGAGTAGGGAGACTGTCGTCTGATGGAGGTGAATTTTGTCTGGAAGGCGTTCGGAATCTTTGAATACTTACACCAGAAACCAGTTCCAAAAGTCTAAAACAAAAAGATTTTATTTCACAGAAAGTAATTATGTTTATGCAAGAAGTTATTTTCAAGTTTTGATCTCAACCTGACTTTTTCACTTCCAGAATCGAAATTTATTTGTTAATAAACAAACATATAAAATCATCCTCTAAAGAAATGTCAAAAAATGAAAATTGTTCTACGAATACTTATCAATAAGAACATATGGTACGTTTGGCACGGGAAGAGTTGAGGGTGGAGTTCTCTTAGCAAGTCTAAATCCTATGGTGTTTAACACAGATAGAATTGGAGTTTCAGGGAGATGAAATTTCAGTGGAAAATCAAATGACACCTCCACACATGGAGTTGAAACACCATCCTTTCGACTCTACCCCTTGTTCATTCTTTTTTTTTTGAAATATTATAATATTGCATTTAATCAATATCAAAATATTCGTACAATGAGTTGGTTGGTAACCTAGCTACGAGATGGTCACCAATACCCTTTTGAATAACAACATCCAATCTATAAAAGATAAAACTACCTATACTACTACTTACATCGTTGTTAACTAGTCAATTCTTCAATCTTTTAAAAAGGAACAATGTATCTGTGCCAAGTTCCCTTAAGGTAGAGAAAGCTAGCACACCTAGACCATAACCATGTGAAATGCATTTGTCCAAATATTTATTACGTTTGCGCGAAATGACATTCAAAATAGCTTGGTCGGGGATAAATCCAGGAGTACCTTCCTCTGTGAAGGTTGAGACGCCAGTGACATCCATGCAAACATCTTGACCATTTTCCCAATTGTAAACGAGAATGTTTGCAGGACGCAAATCCCTGTTATTATCTGACAAGAAATCCAAAGACACTTCTTTATGCGCTGACACACCAGTCTTGTAACAAATGTCAGCGGTTATATCGTGTACAAGGTCGTGTTTGAACTTAATCCAACATCTTTGGCACAGTGAAGCGCGTGATTGCCAAAAATATCCATAGGACTATTGCATCTTGAACATAGACCATATTCGACAAATAAGGGAATACCGAGGCGATTACAAAGTACAACTCTAAACCGTCTTGGTCCCAAACACTGATTCAACCCACTAATGGGACATCCAATAAATAGTTTTATGCATGTTTAATGCGGTTACATTTCCACATAATGGAATCTCTTTCAGTTATAGGAAATTTGATGGGAACTTGCTTTTTTATTGTATCAAAATAAGTAACTGCCAAGGAGTGCATGGATGGGGGTGGGTGGTGGTGGGTGAGTATCATCGACACAATAGGTAGAAGGTAGTCCACATACATGGATGAAATTCTGAAGATCCAAATGATAAGCAACACCTTTATCCGTTAAGAATAAGTCGCCAATCACCTTTTGTGCTGGAAAAGTTTGACTGTGAGAAGCAAGATAACAGTAATTACATGTGTCTTCTATAGTATAAATGCCTAAGCCGCCTTCCTTGATAGGAAAAGTAGTTATTCTCTACTGCAAATGTCCAAAACCATCTCCATCTCCTGTAACTAAGAGTCTTAATACTGGAACAAATGGTCATCAAAGAGATCAATGGCTTGTTGGAGGGCTGCAGGATTGGTAGTTCTCATTGCAAAGTATAATCTCGACACACCGGTATAATTGCGAAGTAATAACATATCACTCTGAGGGTCCTTAAGTTTATTGATAGCTGACATTAAGTGGATAGTCTTGTGAACTCTACCCAGTACCATGTCGCTAATAAATCATGTCCAAGCTTACTGGTCCTCATAACAGTTTAACCACCGTTAGTAGGTCTACCAATATCTCGGGGAAAAACACCTTCATCAACACTCCGGGGGTCTATTGGTGGCCAAAAGACTTCCGCTTTCTTAATGTTGGGAAGCAAATCCCCTCCTAGACCTTCAGTTTCGATTATGTTCACTGCTTTGGCCACCTCAAGAGTGTCACTAATGATAGTACATCGTGTAGATACCAGGCATGTAAATCAAGCTCACAACAAGACGCAATCGACTTCACAAGAGGGTCAAATTCCAGGGCAAACAACAGTGGACCGAGGGGGTCCCTTTGATGGACACCAAGTGCAGAGGACAAAACATATTGATCGTAATAAAGTCTTGCTGGCTTGGCGTAACAGAATTCAACCCAGCGTGAAATACCTGGGCAGTGAAACCTAAGTACTTCTGATAAGATGAGTCTTGCTCACTACGTTAAACGTGCTGGACAGATCGATGAGAGGCATTTACATCGTGTTTGAATGACCCATGGTCTCCAACAAACTGTTCACAACATGTAAAATGCTCTCCCCATCAATCGGTACCCCAACACCAAACCGGTGATCCCCCAAATAAGAAGTCATTGCATTGTCAACCGTATGAGCAGCCACTTTAAGAACCAACCTGCGCCAAATAATGCCAATCGCTATCGGCCTAAGCCCTTCACCAGGTATTAGTAACAATTAGGGGTGCATTAGCAATGAATTTTACCGAAACATTAGTGAAAATGCGGGGGTCTAACAACCACACCCAACAATTCGTTTGGCAATCTGAGAGGACTTTCTTCAATATACTTTCAAGAGAATCAACTAGACAGTCAGACTCAATATATAAGTTAGTATATCAAATAGCTATGTGTCTATTTCAACACAATCAGAGTTAAACAAAAACAAGTCCATAAACCTGATTTTAGTGTGAAGCTCTTGAACTTTGTGTTAATCACAACCTATTCAATATCCACCATGTATAAACCTCTTTAAGATACAATCACTAAAGGAATATTTCAACACAGTGTCCACGTGAAACATGGTTCGTCCAGACTGGTCTAACAATATGAAAATAAAAAAAATCAATTGTTCAAGATCAATCAAGTCTTATCCAACAAACAAGATCGGATTTAACAACTATGATTGATTAACGTACAACCTGTATTATTTCAATTATATAAATAAAATATAATGCGAAAAAGAAATTACACAGACACCAGAAATTTTGTTAACGAGGAAACTGCAAAAGCAGAAAACCCCCGGGACCTAGTCTAGAATAAACACACACTGATTATAAGTTGTTTCACCGAATTCCTACTACCTATTCGTACTAGATTTAATACTTGCTTCAGCACTAATAGAACTCCTAGCACAACACCGATTGTCTTTAGGAATTGTTCTCATAAATCTTCTTGCAGAACCCAAGGCTCTCTTTAGAAGATACAACAACACGGTTGATATTTTTCGATCTTTTTTTTCACAAAAAAAACACCGATTTGATTTCCCTTTAGATGTAAATCAAGGTTTTGGAAATCTTGTGTTTGTTTCGAACAACTACCAAATAAAAGTAGAGATACCGAAACAAACTTGTAGATTAGGGTTTTACTTACAATCAGTATGCGTACACACAAGGAGTCCGTGAACCTGATTTTTGTAAGTGAACTTGGGAGATTCCAAAGATCAATTTCCAAGTTAAGAAAACCCTAATAATTCTACAACAAGAACAACTAGAATAAATATAGAGATATCTTGTTTAAAACTTCTTGGTATATGATCGGAATCTGAAATCTATCAAAACCTAGAGTTTATGATCAACGACTCTTGAATGGTTTTATATCAGAAGAGAAAACTTTAGAATAGACAAGAGGTGAAAAACCTAGATTACAAGTTGTATAATCAATCACGAAGATTAATCCCAATTTAGCTTTGTGATCCCCAATACAAAGACTTTTATCTCACTCTTGTTCACGAAGAACAAAAGACATGGAAAACAACCTTATGAGCTTACACCAATTTTCCAAAGGGGATAAAAAACGTGTAGCCTCACGAACCCTTTATTTATAGTGAAAGGTAGCTTGAAAGCTAAGCAAAGCTATTTTCCTTTTTCAATACTCTTTTAATTTTGGGAGTCTTTCCTAAGTTAAAGCTCTTGCCAAAATAATTAAATAAATAATTAATTTAGCAAATATTTTATTTATGTGAATAAATCAAAAATTAAATTAGGGAGGAATCACAAACACATGCTGAGCACGCAAACCATCCCTACTACAAGACGTAGCTTTCAGGAAACTCTTGATGGCATTGAGAACTACTCTAGAATCTGCAGTAATCCCATCAACGCACACAACATCAGGGGGATGGATGGTAGGGGAGCAGCTGGATGTTTCATTTGCAATTTCGAAAAATTAGACTCATTGCAGCCAGGGAGCTACTCCGTTAGACGACGATACACAGATTGCGGCTGTATAGTGTCCATAATCCATCTTGACATTTTTACTTTCTTTTATTCTAAATTAATTAAGGGTTATTTTGTTTTTGGTACTCAGGTTTTGTCCAACTTTTGAGTTTGGTCTAACATTTGTCCAGCTTGGTTTTTGGTAATTGGAAAAGACGTTGACTTCGGTTGACCGTGTTAAATGGTTAATTACTAAAATAAATGTAACTTTACTAACAATGACCTAACGAGTCCTTAACCTTAGATACCGATCCAATGGATGAACTTAGATCTCCCCTTACCTAAAGATCTGTGGCTAAGGTATATTTTTTCTTTAGATATTTTGAACCGGAATGAATTGACCCATCTACTACCTTTTCTCTTGTCTTCCTCTACCAGACTACCTTCTTGAATGGGCACCATCGAGAAAACACAAATCAAAACCCTGACTGATGCAATCCCATTGTTTCTCTGCCATCTTCAACCTAATTTATTACCGTGTCACAACAACAGCAACCAAACCATATATCAAACCCCACTTCTTCTCTCGATCTGATTCTAACTCAACGACAACAGCAGCTCAATTGCATCAACAACAATCTTTCTTCCTTGTTAAATTCTCGATTCATACCTCTATGATATCAAGAACATCTCTAATTTATTCACTGCTGATCTTAACAGAAGCTTCATCATCTCTTTCCTAATTTCCGTCAACAACACTCCCATATTCAATCAGATCGAACCCCAAATTCCACTCTGATGCCAAACCAAATCTTCTTCATGTTCTCTGATAGAATCATCTTCAAACCCTAGTTCGTCACTATCTGAGTTCATCATTAGCTTTATCTCTGCTCTACATCTGTCGGATTTTAGCAGTGACAGCCGCTGCTTTCCTCTCTCAACTTTTGTGTCTCAATTTCAGACAATTATTGAAATGGAATGAATGAAATGAACTCTCGATTCTAGGGTTAGCGTAGCTTGGGGTTGGATACAAGAAGGTATTTCGGGGGATGATTTAGTAAAAACATGAAGTTATAGAAAGGGAAAAACACGAAAAGTAAAATTCGTTCTTTGTCGCCCAAATGTTGTTTGAAGAAAGGCCAGTACGGGAGACACCGGAGCTAATGTCACTGTTGGATTAGTTCTATTTTGGCCTTGGATAAAAAAATGTTAGGTGTGTGCCACTCATGTGCTAACATCACTGTTAACTTCGTTAAATGATTAGTTTTTTTTTTTTAATAATTACTTAACGGAAGTCAAGATTTAACATGGTCAACCGAAATCAACGTCATTTCCAAGTACTAAACACCAAGCTGGACAAATATTAGACCAAACTCAAAAATTGGACAAAACCGGAGTACCAAAAACAAAATAACCCATTAATTAAACAATATTTTGATTTCATACAGTTATAAATACATTGGATATTAAGATATAATTAAATTTTTATCTTTTTGTATTTTTAATTATATTATTATTATTCTATTTAAATATAATTTAATGAATTTTCTTTTGACATTTTGGATAAAAAATTAATTAAGTTATTTATTTTATAATTTTGATAAAAAGTAATAATTTATCAAGAAACAAAAAGAATCTTAATAATAAGGAGATATCTTTTCATTTCTAAATATGAGAAAAAAATAATTATATGAGAAAATTAATTATATTTTAAAAATGAAAAATTATTTATATAATATTATTAAAGTAATATTTATTAACTTATCAGTCTTTTATATAGTATTTTTATTATTAAATATATAATATTTTTTTTACCAAATGATAAATGAAGTTTATTATTTATTTATTTATCAAGTAAAAATAGTCAAGATTCGTATAAAGCTTTGGTTGGTAACCTAACAACAAGTTGGGCACCAACACCTTTTTGAAAAGCAATACCTAATCTATAAAAAAGAAATTTACCTACACCACTACTAGCATCATTACTAACTAGCTAGATAATTCTTCAATCTCTTAGAAAAATACAAAGCATCACCACCAATTTCTCCCAACGTGGAAAAGCCTAGAACACCCAAACCATAACCGTGCAAAACACATTTGTCTAAATATTTGGTACGTTTGTGCAATACATCATTCGAGATAGCTTTCCCTGGAATAAAAGCACGAGTGCCCTTACCTGTGAAGGGTGAGACACCGGTGACATCCATATAAACATCTTGGTCATTCTCCCAATTATAAACAAGAATATCAGCCGGACGCAGGTCTCTGTTATCATCTGACAAAAACCCAAGGGCCACTTCTTTACGCGCGGGCACACTAGACTTATAACATATGTCAGCGATTACATCACGTACAAGGTCATGTCGAAACTTGAGCTCAACATCTTTAGCGCAATAGAGTGCGTGATCACCAACAATATCCATAGTTCTATTGCAGCTTGAACATAAACCACCTTCGACGATACCAAAGCGATCGCAAACTACAGCTCTAAACTTTCTTGGCCCGAGGCAATGATTCAACCCACTAATAGGAACCGCCAAAAGATAATTTTGTGCATGCTTAATACAGTTGCATTTCCACAGAACGGAATATCTTACGGACATTGAAAATTAGACGAGATTTTCTTCTTAACAGCGTCAAAGTAAGTAACTGCCAGGGAGTGCATAGATGAAGGGAAATATCGTCAACGCAATAGTTAGAAGGTAGTCCACATACCTGGACGAAGTTCTGAAGAGTCATCTGATGGGCAGATCCTTTATCTGATGAGAATAAACTGCCAAGTTTCACCTTCTGAACAGAAACAATCTGACTCTGAGAGGAAAGATAAAAGTAGGCGCGAGTATCTTCCACGGTATAAATGTCGAGGCCGCCTTCTTTGATAGGAAGAGTAGCTAAGCGTTGTTGCAAAAGCCCAAAACCATCCCCATCTCCTGTGACTAAAGGTATCAAATACTAAAATAAATCATCATCAAAAAGTTCAGTGGCCATTTGAAGTGCTGCAGGATTGGTAGTTCGCGTTGCAAAATATAATCTAGACACACCAGTGCAGTTGCAAAGTAATAACATCTCACTATGGGGGTCTTTGAGTTTTTTGATGGTGGACATAAGCTGGATAGTCTTGTGTACCCAACCCATTACCATGTCACTAATAAAATTTGGATCCAGACTCACTGGTCCCCCAAAAGTTTAACACCATTAGTAGGTCTACCGATATCCCGAGGAAAAACATCTTCAACAATACTTCTGGGATCAATGAAAGGCTAAAAGACCTCTGTTTTCTGTATATTGAGATGTAAACCCCTACGCGGGCCTTCAGATTGTATGATGCTCAAAGCTTTGGCTACCTCAAGTGTGTCCCTATTGATTGTGCCATCATCAAGATACCAAATGATTTGTATACATATATATATATTTATTTATTTATTTATTTATTTATATTTTCTTTTTCTAAAAGAAATAAAGTAGTTTTTATAATGAAAATGTATTTAAAAATTATCAAAACTAATAAATATAATTTTTTAAGGAATTTATTAATTTTCGAAATAAACATACCGGCAAATTTATATACATTTTAATAAAGTTTTGCATAAATAAATATTTAAATAATTAAAATAATAGGATTATTAATTTTATTCATAATCAAGCCAAACACACAACTTAAGATGGATGGACTTCAGTTTTTTTGTAATTTGAACTCAAGGTAGTTGGAACTCCCTAAAACTCAAACTGCTTCCTTTCCAAACACATCGAACTATTAACGTCATCTATTATCTCATCACTGAGCTCTTTTTAGGAGAATTGGTATTTAAGATTGAGATTCGACTAGAGCGGATATCTTGATCCTCTAAGACTAAGTCCTCTATCTCGCATTCCAACTAGTAGCGAGATAGTTTCGTTGAATGGTTCATCGCAGAGAAAATCAAGTTTTCGCTGTTTAGTTCAGTACAGATTGATTTATTTTTTGATCCAACTGCCGAGATGGTTGCGTTGTTCCATCCAACGTGGCCACGAGGAATGATTCAGCACATCCAGATACTAGATTAGAATTTCCATAAAAATTAAGAAGTTATTCTAGCTTCCAATCTAGATACTAGATTAGAAGATCATATGACTTAGCCTTATGACATAGACCTTGCAAACACTAACCGTTCCTTTAACATGGGGGACTTGGCAAATTCCATTAACCTTGGTCCTAAAGCTAGATTCTAACTAAGGAGTGGAGTAGAATTCGGGGTTTAATAGCAACCACATCCAAGAATTATATCCCATAGGCTGCTAGGAGGACAACAACTCTGTCCGTTCTTCTACAAAAATCAAACCCACTAGTGAAGAAGTTCCATGATTAGCCTTCACTGATTAGTTCGCAAGTCAACCTTTTTCTGCCTACCAAATACGAATAGTGCACACTAAAGTCAGAGAATAGAGTAGTATACGCAGCATATACTCCTCCCACTATTATTAAATGTTGACCCATTCTCAGTAGTGCCCATAACTGTGCGGAACTACATTCCACTCCGTACTGCAAGAGCCGTACTCAAGTGGTCGGGATTGTGTTTAATTTCTTCTCATCTTTTTTTCCTGGCGTTTTTAGGGGCCATCCCAAAGGATTTAGGGGCCATCAATTTATACCCAGCCAAAAACTCTAGTTAAGGGATACCCTATATGATATTGAAGTTACATAAATGCACATATGGTAAAACTGTATAAAAACCAAATCAAAAACAATTCTACTCATTTCAACTCTTCTTCTTCCAGTTTCCTATTATCTTCCGATTGTGGAAGAAAAAAAAAATTTTCCACTCCAAAGTCAAATGGCCCCAATTAGGTAAGAATCTATCATTTTTGGGGTTTATTTCGCTTTAATTCGACGAATCGAGAAAACATAATTCTAGGGTTTTCGGTTATTTATCCAGATTCGGGCGATATTCATGCTCCTTTACTTCCGAATGTAGTCGTGTTCTTCATTTCTCAAGAACATCGACAGTATTCGGGAGAAATATTTGATGGTTATCGGCCGAATATTGTTGGTCATATCTTCCTGGATACAAACTGGTAATAATCGGTAGTTTAATGAATTTTTTGGCTCCCGAATATATTTAAGTAGACACACAGTATTCGGAAGTACACTCACTACCGAATATATATATATATATATATTGAAAAAATCTCAAAATTTCTGATATAGGAAAAATCCCATTTTGGGGCCAGTATTTATTCGGAAGACAATATAATGTTATATACTTCCGATTATTTCAATTTCAAAATTTGAAAAGTATAAGTTTTTCCCAAATTCTGATTTTTGGGCCATCGTACATTCGGGACTTTACAAAACAATTATCCTCCGATTATAGCAAGTTCAAAACAAACCACGCCTTGGCTCTAGGTGGTTCCAAGGGCCAATATAGAATGTTAGACAGCCCATATTCGGAAGTTTGGGTAACTAATTATACTTCCGATTATTTCAATTTCAAAATTTGAAAAGTATAAGTTTTTCCCAAATTCTGATTTTTGGGCCATCGTACATTCGGGACTTTACAAAACAATTATCCTCCGAATAATATAGTCGTGTTTAGAAATACCAACTTAATCGGTAGATAAGAATTTAAGTTTGCCACCGAATGTCTTATTCGGAGGGAATACGTGTATCGTTAACAATCGATTGTAGTGCACCACTGATACGAAACCTCAACGGCCATATTTTCAGAAACCTCAACGGCCATATTTTCAGAAACCTCAACGGCCATATTTTCAAAAATTAGATCCGTTGGAACTCTAATCTATATAAGGAGGGTAACCCCTCTCAGTTATTATTGAGTAACAAATCTGAATGAAAAACCTTTTCAATGGCAAGTCCATCATCAATCAACAACATACTTCGAAGATGCAAGCGAACAACTACATCAATTGCAGCAAGGGAAGAAGAAATACAAAAAAGGAACAAACAACCCAAAAAAATTAAACCATCGTTAGTGGAAACGGAGGAGGAGGAATAGGAAATCAAGGCTAAGAAGCGAGGTCAAGAACAATTCCATCATAGAGAAAGATTAAAACAGGTTGAGGAAGAGACCGAATGGATAAAAAATTATTATATTGTGAAATATCTACCCAAAGAACAGCAGGACGATCGTATATTTTGGATTAACGTTTCATTGGGTCCTTTTGTTGGTAAGTACAAGAAGCCACGCCACAATTATGAACCATCCCATGTTTCTTCAAGGGTGCACCATGTTATAAAATTATGCACCGAGTACAACCGTATTCTTGCTAGGCACAGAGACGACAGGTTTGCGGCACAAGATGCTTATTCCAAGTGGAGAGGAGAGTCGTTTCTACATTTCGAAGCCGCGTTGATTATTGCATCTCGGACTGGGAAAAAAGAATAACATGTGATGTTTGAGTGCTGTAAATTCAAATTTTTAATATTAATCGTCGGTTTGATAAAATATGGAATTCCCGAATATGATTAATCGTATTGAAGTGTTATAATACTGTTGTTCCGATTACATAGTTTCAAAAAAAATTATAATCGTGCCTCGAAAAAAAACGATATTGAAGTGTTATAATACTGTTCTTCAAGTTACATTCGTAAATTTCCTCGGTCATCGACCAAACGATTTTGTCCCATGCTTTCATGAACATTTTCCAAATTATTTCATCCTCCTTCCACTTTTCTTCAAATAGCCTATCCTCTTCCTTACATTCTTCCAAGGTTAATTTACTAATGCGCTCATCCTCTTCCTTTGACCTCTTGGTACCCTTCCTTGGTCTTTTATCTTGGAAATGATGATGGAAATTGGTTTTGAGATTGCATTGAATGTGCCACGTACATTGCAAGATCGCACTCGCTTTTTGGATCCGCATAGACCTCACCGTCTGCATTTGATGTGGTTTTAACTTGGCAACCTTTACATGTCCAATTAAATCCAACGGATCATCATGGTTGTGACAACCGTTATCAACTTTATACATTTTATACTCTTTACCTTTAATACCATCGGGCTTATAGAAGACAATCTTAAATGGGCATCCTATCTTCTTGGTATTGCTTCGGTATTTCCTATTCGTCTTCCGTATGTACTTACTATTCTTTCCCTCGTGACTCTTTCGCGTCCCACCTCGCTCACAAATCATTTCAAATCGAGTGTCACTAACATGATTATTTTGAACTACCACGCACATGTTATCTTTTGCCTTGTTCATAAGCCATTCCTTTGCCTCCTTCTTACTTCCAAATGTCTAAACGTGCATAAAACAAAACAAATCTAATAAGCATAACCATTTAGCATATAAATTTTGAAAAAAATAAAAAAGTAGTAATGAGTATACCAAATCGTTTGCATAGTATAGGGAAGTGTCGGGCCTCAAATAGAAGTCATCAACAAACTCTTCAACGGCCTGCATATGAAAGCAACAAATTATTATACAATAATCAGAGGTTATTAAATAAGTCAAACTTCCGAATATTCTATATTCGGAATCCTATCGGTTACCCAAAACTCCCGATCTATGCAAATGAATGTACACAGTTTACTGAGTGAAAAAAATGATATAATCGGAGGTCATTAAATAAGTCAAACTTTCGAATACTTTATATTCGGAATCCTATCGGTTACCCAAAACACCCGATTTATGCAAATGAATGTACACAGTTTACTGAGTGCAAAAAATGATATAATCGGAAGCTAAAATATATAGTAAACCAGCCGAATATAAATAACCGGGAGATAACTTTAATCGATAAACATCCGATTTTCAAGTTTTCGGAAATTTTATTTTGAGGCCACTGTTATATTCGGCAGTCAAATAATGTTAAACTATTACCGATTGTAAAGGATAAGAATACTGAGTTTTGAAATTTTCTGAGGAATTCGTTTTTGGGGCCATTCGGAGGTAAATAACTCTACATAACTACCGAATATAGATATTTTTGGAAAACCAGTTTGGGGTTTTTCTCATATTCGGCAGTAAACTAATATCTTGGAACTACCGAATATACATATTTGGTACTCAGTGTGTTATATTCGTAAGTTTAATCTAGAAATTATCTACCGAATCTGGGTAGTTCATGGCATTCAATGCATGCAATAATCGGTTTTTCTTGTTTACAAAAGCACACAAACCATGCAAATCGAGTATTTTAGTTTCTTAACACAATACCTGTGTTTTACATGCATCGTAGCTTCAATATCATGCGATTCTCCATTTTCTTCCATGAAAGGGTCGTCTAGGTTTTCCTCTCCACAAAAGTTTGGATCATTCAACATATACCCCAAATCGTCTTCTCTAAACGGTCGTGAACCCTCAACATTTTGTTCTTCGTCATGATTCTCACCTTCTTCTTCATATCCATCCATTTTTGTAGTGAAAAAAATGGTTTTTTCCTTTTTTCCTTCAACCTCTTCTCTATAACTCTAATAACTCACAAATGCAAAAGAAATGAAAAAATGAAACAAAAATCATTCTAATACTGCACCGACCACAATCGGAAGTCTGGGAAATATTTTGGCTTCCGATTGAAATCGGAGGATAACAATGTTATCATATCCTCCGAATATATAAGGGTAATTTCGCCATTACGAATTATGCGAGATAAGGGCTGGCTACATTTCCCTTTGGGTGACCTTTTTTGTTTCATTGTTGGCCCCTAAATCCTTTCGAGTGGCCCCTAAAAACGCGAGGCTTTTTTTTAGGACAAACTAAGTCCAGTACGCCACTTGCGCTTCTTTTGTTTTTTTCTACTCTTTAGGACAAAAATAGTCGACCAGATCATCTTCTCCCCAATGACAGAATTGCACACATCTATCTACCCGCGTAACAGGATATGCCGTTATGTAAGGTTGCAAATTAGGCATATTCGAGCTTTAACATCCAATGACTTCACCAGCATATTACCGGAGAGACATCCTCTGCAAACATATAATTTACCAGTTCAGTTCAAATAACTTTGATTTAGATCGTTTTAATGTTGAACCGTCTTAGTTAACATGCCCAGGGTTACACGATATGTATGTGCCCTTCCGATTAAGTAACTAGTAAACTCTGTATTGTCTATTCCATCAATGACAAAGAAAGGAATTATTCAAAATAACATCTCGGATTTTGTTGGTAAACTTGTGGTGTACGAGGATTTGTGTTATAGAACTTCTTTGTATTCCAAAAGACGCTTCTTCATTTTTGGTAGCTAATCAGTACGCGATATGGCAATAACAATCCGTTAAAAGACTTCCAAAATTGCATTTCATTGGCCATAATCGGAAGAACAGCACTCATGGTAATATTTGAAAGCACTTGCTAATATATATCGAAAAGACTACTTAATTTCCATTAAAAGTGCTTACAGACTCAACCGATCATTTTGATCGATAAACACAAAGAAAAACACCTTACTCTAATAAATTACTCAATCGAAGGGTCTTTCATTACAAAAATCAAATAAAAGACCCAAATTATATATATTCAGACTCATGATAAAAACTGAAAAACCAAAAGCATAAGATCAATGGAAAGACAAAGTAGCGAGATGATGATGACGCCGTAGATTCTGCTGATAATATTGCTGATTATTCACTTCCTTGTCAATACGTGCTTTCAGATGAAGAAAATCACGTATGGAACAAGGAAGAATTAACGGACCATTTGTATGGTACCCGTAAACCTCATGCGCCTTATCGAGAAGTCGTTTGAACAGAGAATGATACAAGTACGATATCGGAATCACAAACCGTTGAAATCCACCTTCTTCTTCTAATCCGACTTGAACTGCTAGCCATCCTTTCTTCACTTTCATTTTCTTTTCGTCTTGCATGGAAACTTTTTCGTACAACATATTTTGCTCTTGATTCCCAAAAACAGCTTAAAATTTTAGATGGAGCAAGAAAACTAGAAAGTGATGAAGAAGATGAGAATGTTTTGTGCAGAGACTTGGATTTGGAGACTCAAGGGAGAAGAAGGTGTTTATATATATGCAAAAAGGAGAGGAGTGAGGATTTTCATAGTTAAGAAATGGAGTGTACGTTTTAAGGGATATACCCTAATTGAGTGCTCGGATGGACCACTTTCTCCTTTAACTTCTTTTTTAACATATTACATGGCTCATATTGTTCTTTGATAATGTATTGGACATTCTCTCTTTTCTTATCTCATATCTAAGCCTTTGATTTGTTTTTGGTTTTTCACTCTTTGTAGCTAAATGAATGATGGAGAAAAGGTCACTTTGGTCTTTGTGGGAGCCTACCACATAAATGGTCATTTTGCATAATGTCATCACCTTGAAATTTCTCTTTGATTCTTTAGGCATTTAAAGATTAGTAGTAATAGTGTTTGATTACATGGGGGATTAGGATTAAATTAGTTAATGATGACATAATTGTTGGCCGACACGTCGTTTTTTGATTCGTTATTAGCATGTTAATGAATAAATGTCATATCAAGAAATAGAAGATTTTTTTTTTGCAATTAGCCAATTACTATTCACCCAACCTTTTTATAATTAATGCATTTTTGTAGATATTTTTTGAAATTGTGTCACCATGATGCTTCTAATCATGCATTAATTACTTTCATAATTGGTTTATATTTGTGTCCGAAGGTTAAAAGACGATATCCAAAACATGAGTAAAACAAATGCCCAACCTAGATGGAATGTAACTTATGTAAGAACTGGTAAAATATTTTTACTCCTAGATGGAATGTAACTAATGGACAAGTAAAAATTAATATGGGTGAAATGGATACCAAAAAAATAGCAAAAATGAATCTGGATTTATCCTGACAACTGATATAAATTAAAAATAAGAAAAAATATTTGAAAATGGGTAGGATAAAACTGTTTACATTCTGGCTATTTTTACATTCTCGTTCATTTAAACGGTATCAAATTTATATGTCTTTTTTACCCATGAATTATCGTTATTGAGTTAATTGACCAATTTTGTGTTCCGAAAACATGCATAAATAGTGTGCGGAAATTGAAACCATAACAATCACTTATTCTTACCTGGCTTCCTTCCGATGTGTGTCGATGCATTATTCTTTATTTAGATCAGAGAAATCTTGAGACAGGTTATATAGGTCTCAAAGTCATCCATAATTTGATAAAATCCATAATCACATCCAGTGCTAGAAGATAAGTATAAAGAAAGAAATCACAGCTGATTTTAATTTGTAATCATAAACTCTGCTTTTGTGTTTCTTGCACCATACAATGCGTACGGATCATACTCAAGTTGTCTATTATAGTGGTGTGATGGAATGATAACAAATGAAATTAAGATTAAAAATCTTGATAATTTTTATGATTGGTTACAACAATTCCAATAGCCAGCATTAATAGTGTTGTAATGGAAATGACAACATCTCTAAACTGAGTTTTATCACAGGTCATAAGTCATTAAATTTGCAGAATAATATTCTTAATTAGGATGACACTAATCCAGCTTAAAAGCATCCAAAGTATACTAAAGATGATCGACAAAGGTGTATTCTTACTCATCTTTGGTACTGCCGTAGTACTGGTTGTTTGGACAACTGCTTTAATCTGTCTTTTGACGACCAACAACAAAAAACAATTAAAAATTAAAAAGAAAAAGAAGAAAAAGTGATTAACCATAAATGCTAATCTCCTAAATAAAAAACGGAAAATGGGTCATTTGTCCAAATATTTTTAAATCACGGTTCAAATGGACGAGTAAAAAATTGTTTGGGTGAAATGGCCAAAAAAAAAATAGCTAGGATGAATCCTAACTTAAATTTAAAAAATAGCAAGGATGAAACTGGATACATCCTGTGTAAATTAAAAATAAGAAAAAATATTTGAAAATAGGCACGATGAAACTGGTTACATCCTGCCTATTTTTACATTTTTGTCCATTTAAACAGTATCAAAATCTAACTGTTCATTTCACCCAGGAATTGTTGATTTTGGTCTTTTTAACCAATTTTGTGAATAGAAAACTATGAAAGTACAATTTTGCTTATAAATGTAAAAGTTTTAAAAATAGTAATTACTGTAGTTATTTTGCTATGATTGTATGTGAAAAATAATCAACATTAGTTAAATTATCAAGATTAACCTGGTCTCTAAAATGGCTTATCAGGTAGGCTGCCATCGCATTGGATGGTTCCAGTTACAGTAAAATTTTGATAAATTAATAATTTTGGGACCGCAAAAAATTATTATTTTAGCGAAGTTATTAATTTATCGAGGTAAAATTTAGCATGTACAAACCTAGTTGGGATCTTAAATTTTTATTATTTTAACGAAATAACTAATTTATTGAAATTTTATTGTAGTAAACAGTGGGAGTTAGTTTTAAAAAAAAGAATAGTCATGTTGAAGTTTAATACCCTCGGTCAATGGGCGTTGTAATGTACTAATATGTGTCACTAATAATATTCCACAAAATGATCGATCAAAAGAAAAAATATTCCGCGAAATAATTTTGAGGTTCAAACAAAAGCAACCCCTAGCTAACGGGAAAAGCCACCATGTAATAATGCATGTATTGTGAATTGGCATATCGTTTTCTTAACTTTACAACACCTCACACTCTTTCTAAGTTGGAACAAGTCTCTGAATTGATGATTTCCTGGTGTTACTTATCGATTCTTAAGCGAACAATTGAGATAACGATACTTTCCAGACTAACATAAGGGCGGTGGTGGAGCATTTTCTTTTTGCTACCTGCCTCATTGAAATGATTCTTAACTTTTTTTCGACTCCCGAAGGGCAAAATATATTCAAAATATCAAATTTACCACCAAAAGAGTGGCAAACTGGTACAAAATGAGATACAACTAAAGCTCAGTTGTAGTGGAGCTCCCAAAAGAAAACAAAGAAACCAAAAATTAAAAGATAATTGCATCTCGATTTTGCAGGACAGTATTCAAAGAAAAGCCCTAGAATATGTTTGTTCCCACACACCAGTTGTATATGAAGACCTTCACACTGTCAATAATAGATTCCACAGGCTTGTATTTATCATTAAAACATCTTTCAATCCTCTCAATCCAGATTGCCCACCAAATTGCGAATGGATACGTATCCCAGATTCTTTTCCTTATAGTTGTTGAATTACCTTTCTTCTTTCTCCATTCCCAAATAGTATTCTTCACACAATCTTGAAATACCCATTGCAGTTTATAATTGTATGTACACCTTTCATCATCCACCACGTGTACAGAAAGAGACAAGTGGAAGGCATGCAAAACAAGATATCAAAACATGATAGCAAGCATCTCATCAGAAGATGCCACCGGTCAGCAGATCCGACGGTCAGGGACAGAGGATCACAGAGGTATGATGGCTCAGAGGAGCACCAGATAATACCCCTTGGGTGTTAATACACCCAATCCCGAGGAAGATCCCAGATCAACGGCTGAGAGGAAGTTTGACTGACATAGATGTGACCAGACAAAGAGACACTTGTCTGACACGAGCAGACATCCATCTACCCGCATTAAATACCAAAGAGATATACACGTGTCAATCAGCTCGTGGAAGAGGCGAGGATAATCCTTCGTATTCAAGCTCAGGCCGCAGCGTATGCCGAAGACCTCTGTGTAATGGGAACAAAGCACAAGAAGATAATATTACAACGACACCTCAGAAGTAGGACCCACGTTCCAACCCTATAAATACCCCTCTCCACTAAGAGAGGAGGGGTCGACCAATCCAGAGCAATTATAGGAGAATATAGGAGAGAGAAATAGGAAGAGTAAGTAATCCCCCTACTTCCGCATACCTATGTATACTCTAAAGTCATTCTACTATCTTTGTAATCATTCAATACATAGTGAAACACCAGCCCCGTGGATGTAGGCCTTAGTGCCGAACCACGTAAATCTTTGTCTTATTTACATTTCAGCACCTTATATTCAGTGTTGAACTTCATGTGCTTTACATTTATACTTGATTCTCTGTCTATTCCTTTATACGAACATTATTTATGATAATATTCGACAAGACAATGACAAGCTCGAAGGCTTCGAGTCGATGAATCGATATAATCATTCCCTTTACACATACAACGTACAATTCTAGAATTAGACTGTATGCGAATATTGTTTGTGAACACGTGGATGGCTTCGTAATTCTTGTGTTCACAATCTGGCGCTAGAAACAGGGACTTTGTCCCGGTAAAAGATTTATCTTATCCTGTGATTTCACCTTAAACGCGCATTACGGTTGTGCCCTATTCTGGGTTCAGCGTGCTTTCAAAACCTTTTTTATTCTGGGTTCATGGTCTTCATTTTCACAAACACCATTTCAAAGCAGACACATCCACGGCTATCTATCACAGATTTGCACGTGAGGCGTTTTTCTTTTAAAACTAAGACTTAATAATCCAGATTCATGAGTTCTCGCGACGGATCTGCCTTTTCAAGAGTTTTCCTTTTCAAAAGTAGTCTGAAAACAAGGTTCATGATTGTTTATTAGAGGATTTGTATTGCGAAAACTAGACCGATGGAGTCTTTATGTTTCTCTTTTATTAAGGCCCTTGGGCAGCTCATTTCCTTCTATTCCAATAATTTTGCGGGTACGAATGGCACTAACCCGATCCTCGTGGATATCTTTGGTTCTCTTTATTTATTCCCCTATGCAGAAAAAGACTAAAATGGAAAAGATACTAGAGGCAGGAAAAACCAAAGCCTCATCAAAGGAGACACCGAGGATTACCCCGGTCATGACCCGAAGCAAGCAGAAATGAGACAAAGTTAAAACAGCTACTCATAGACAGGATGCTGCGGAAATCACCTCGTCTATGAACACTAACTACATTGCATCCGCGGCTCTCAAAGCAGCAGCCATAAAGAACAACGCAAATGTTGCGGCCCTCCAGGCTACAGAAGCTAACAAGACTTTGGTTTCAAACCAAATCCATCAACAAATAGAAGGGGTGGCAGAATCTATGACACATCGGCCCGCACATCCACCAGTCTTCGGAATGCCGTCAACCAACGGTCAGAATCAAACCATACTAGTGGTTTAGTACCACGGGTGGAAGCTCAACCGAGGGGAACAAACTTGGAGATACCAACAATTGAAGCTGATCCTCTGCCACCCTTAATACACACATTAGACGAAGGGGGAACTATGGTCGTAGGGGCACAAGACGGAACTCCCAATAAGGGATCAAACCAGTCCCACCGACTGATGGTAGATCTCGAAGAATTGAAAAAGAGCTAGCAGGTCTACGCAAATGTCGTAGCTCTTCTGTCCAGGAAGAACCAAGACTTGAAAGATAGGATTGCCCAAAGCACGAAGACTAGCCAACAACTGGACGAAGCAAATTCTAAAGCACCAGAGCCTAATCGAGACCGAAGAATCATCCTAGCAAACGCCGCTAGGGGAAGCAGTGCATCCGATCCGGAATATGCCGTCGAAGACTTAGACTATTATGACAGTGAAGTTCGAAGAAAGAAACGCTCAACTGAGCATGAGAACGTGGGATATTACCGCACAATGGAGGAGCTGCGTGATGAGATGATGGCTGAGATCAGGCAGTTAAAAGCTAGACAAGGCGGAGGAAGGCTTGAAGAGGTGATGAAAGAAGCTAACTCCACGCCCCTAACTCATCGCCTGGCAAATACCCCCATTCCGTTAAAGTGCCTTGTCCCAACTTTTGAATGCTATGACGGATCCAGTGATCCCGCGGCACATATCCGGTATTATAATCGTATCTTAGCCTGATGGATTCAAAACGACGCCGTCCTCTGTAGGTATTTCCCATCAAGTCTGAAGGGATCGGCTTTGTCTTGGTTTGACAACTTGCCACCTGATTCCATCAACTCCTACGATCAACTCGCAGAGAAATTCTTGAGAACCTACATGTACAACAAAGCTGTCAACACTGGAATGGATAAACTTTTTTCTCTGGCAATTGGTTACAAGGAGAACACGAGGGAATACACCACCAGATGGCACAAGATCTGCCAAGCCATAGGGAGTGTGGATCCCGTAGTCAGCATCAACTGCTACAAGTGGGGATTAGACCGAATGAGTCCACTAATTGTTGAGATCCACGGAAGCGTACCTAAGACAGAAGGAGATCTTCGAATAATTATTGAGAAGTATGCTCGTCTTGAAGAAATCCAGCGTGAGAACCCGAGGGCACAAACGCAGAGGTCTCACCGTACCAATTCCGCAGAACAAACCAGCGGGGCCAAAAGAAATAGCTCAGTGGAACGACCGCACGAAGATAGGAAGGAACGAAGATGAACGACGAAAAGACGATCGAAAATTCGAAGATCAGGTTTACACGAAGCTCAATGCTAGCTACGCTCGGATCTTGCGAGAGATCAAAGGAAGGGAAAATTTGGAGTGGCCGTGGTCTAAGGGAAAACACCCCCAAGGACCGAGAAGTCTAAAGATTACTGTGAGTATCATTGCTTCAATGGACACCAGACCGAGAAATGCAAAAACCTCAAAATAATGATCCAAAAATTGATTGATGCTGGCGAACTCAAGCAATACATACGAAAGGAGTCACCGAGGACAGATCCAAACGAACCAAGCAAGTCCAACTTCCAGAGGGAAACCGCACAATCAACACCATCTCGTGTTCCGAAGCCGCAGGGCCCTCACTTACAGCGCAGATAGGAAAGAGGCTACGAAAGCAATTCGAAGACCACTGCGAATTATATAAGATTGATGGCGTAGAGGTGGACGAGCACGAAGAGTGGATGGACGCACCTATCATCTTCGATACTGAAGATATCGAAGAAGATATGGAAGACCATAACGATCCCTTGGTCCTCACACTACCAGTGGCCGGATGTAACCTCAAAAAGATCCTCATCGACGGGGGAAGCTCAGTGAACGTTCTATTCTACGACGCCTTCAAACGGATGAAGCTCCATGATGAACAATGACCTCTTATTACACCATCTACGGGTTCAACGGAGCGCCCACAAAGCCATTGGGAGACATCGTGTTGCAGGTGAACGCCGGGCCCATGAAAGTAGAAACACGATTCAGCGTGGTAGACGCCCCATCCCCCTATAACGCCATTATTGGACGAAAGTGGGTACATAAACTCAAGGGAGTGGCAGCAACTTACTACCAATATCTCAGGTTCCCTACACCCGAGGGAGTAATGGAAATCAAGGGAGATCGGGTCTCTGCAAAAGAGTGCCAGGCCACTCAGGATCGTATCAACAACGAACAGGAAGAGCGAAGCGAAAAACCCGAAGGATCAAAAATAAGAAGCTGCGAAAGAAAAGGCCATAGACCTGTTCCTCAAGAAACCGCAGGGAAGGGCTTGACAAAGATGATAATGTCCTTAACACAGAGCAAGTACTTCAGCAGCCAACGAAGGACAGAAACATACCAAATAGCAATTAAAGAACGTCCCAGTCCTTGGGGACCCGAAGCCGGTGTTCACACCAGTGGAGCCCGTAAAAGAAATCAACATAGGAACGGAAGAAAACCCGAAGATGATCAAAGTAGGGACCATAATGGACGAAAAAGAGAAGATTCCTTAACCAAATTACTTAAAGAATACGCGGATGTATTCGCCTGGAAGTTAGGAGACATGCCGGGGATTGATCCGAAAATAATCCAACACGAGCTGCGCATCAAACCAGGCACGCCACCTTTCAGGCAGAAAATAAGAAAAGTTGCACCAGAGTATCATAAGGCAGTAGAAAAAGAACTTCGGAAACTACTAGAAGCAGGCTTCATCAAGGAAGTCAAATACCCTACATGGATCTCCAACATGGTCGTCGTTCCTAAGAAAATGGAGGGGTTAGGATATGCATCGACTTTACTAACCTCAACAAGGCATGTCCAAAAGACAGCTATCCCCTACCGAGCATAGATCAACTGGTTGAAGCAGTGGAAGGGTACGAAGAGCTGTCATTCATGGACGGATATTCTGGTTACAACCAAGTAGCCCTGGCAGAAGAAGATCAACTACACACAACATTCTACACCCCGCATGGCCTTTATTGCTACACTAGAATGCCCTTTGGACTTCGAAACGCAGGGAACTTACCAGAGAATGGTCGATGCTATCTTCAGGCCATGGATTGGTAGTACCCTAGAAGTCTACGTTGATGACATGCTCGTCAAAAGTAGGCTGCGCAAAGATCACCACCAGGACCTGAGAGATATTTTCGAAGCAATGAGGAAACATCACATGAAAGTAAATCCAGAAAAATGCACTTCGGTGTCACCTCAGGGAAATTCCTCGGATATCTGGTAACAAAAAGGGGTATTGAGGTAGACCCCGCGAAGATTCAGGCCATAGTGGAAATGCCATCTCCGAAGAATTTAAAAGAAGTGCAAAAGCTCAATGGGTCCTTAGCAGCCTTGGGCAGATTTATTGCCCGATCCTCGGACAAATGCAAACATTTTTTCAATATTCTCAAAAAAGGGAGTAAGTTTGAATGGACCGCAGAATGCGAAGAAGCCTTCCAAAGAATCAAGGAACACCTGGCTTCAATTCCAATCCTGCAGAAGCCTGATCCTGATGAGGTTTTGGCATTGTACATAGCAGCGACAGAAGACGCAGTTAGCGCAGTGTTGGTCAAAACCAATACGAAGATAGAACACCTATCTATTATGTCAAAGACCCTCAATTCTGCGGAAAGGAATTACACGAAGATCGAACAACTCATCCTGGCATTAGTATGGGCTACTCAAAAGCTGAGAACCTATTTCCTAACTCACTTCATCCGCGTCCCATGCAAAGCACCACTGGAAGCAGTCCTCAAAAGCGCGGGAAAAGTAGGTAGAATAGCCAAGTGGAACACCCACCTGGACCAATTCAACATCATTCATGAAATTCAACATTCCCAAAAATCCCAAGTTTTGGCGGATTTCTTAGCAGACCTCCCCCTGGACAACGATGAAGAGATTAGGGGAATACCAGAAGCCGACGAGGAAAGCAAGGATCCAGTTGATGTCCTCGAACCCGCGAGTCAAAGACAATGGGAAGTCTTCGTTGATGGTTCCAAAAATAAGGAAGGGGCAGGAATAGGCATTGTCATCACCACCCCAACTGGAGAAAGGATCGTACAGGCACTCAGGTTAGAATTCAAAGAGCATACTAACAACATCGTCGAATACGAGGCAGTCGTACATGCCCTCCGCTTAATAATAGAGATGGGGGTAACTGATGTAAGACTGACAAGTGATTCGCAGCTTGTCATACGGCAAATAGGGCTCGAATACAATGTGTACGACGACACCCTCTCAGCTTACATGGCCTTGGTCCAAACATTGGCATCACAAATTCCGAACATCAAGTTCCGGCACTTATGCAGA
Source organism: Papaver somniferum (assembly GCF_003573695.1). Lineage (NCBI taxonomy): Eukaryota > Viridiplantae > Streptophyta > Magnoliopsida > Ranunculales > Papaveraceae > Papaver > Papaver somniferum. Next base: position 45,184,661 of record NC_039365.1, read on the forward strand.
AGGGATCTCAGGCACGCGGATGCCCTAGCATATATATCATCCATGCTGAAGGACAAGAGTATCGAAGCTATCAAAATAACAAGGGTATACGAGCCTTCGATTGCATCACAATTTTCCTTTGCTACAAATCAAGATACAGTGGAAGAAAATATCGAAGATCAGGTGGGAGAAGACATCCGTGACGATTTTGACGAAGAAGATATCCTGTCAAGAGCAAATCAAGACGAAGATTTCAACAACGAAGATGATTGGAGAATGATGATCCATGCGTTTCTCAAGGATGGAACCTTACCCGCGGATCACAAACAAACCAGGAAAATACTCTCCAAAGTAGGAAGATATGATCTTCGGGATGGGATCCTGTACAAGAAATCTTTCCTCGGACCGTTACTACGTTATCCAGGAAAGAGGGGCATCGAATTCTAAACGACATCCATTATGGTGACGCAGGGAATCATAGCGGCATGAGATCACTAGCCGACAAAGCAAAAACGCAAGGATATTACTGGCCCACAATGATACAAGATGCTGCAAGAATGTCCCGACGATGTGAAGAATGTCAGCGTTTCGCCAAAAAGATACACGCACCAGCAACAACGTTGAATTCTGTGGATAGCCGTGGCCATTTGCAAAATGGGGCATAGATATCGTTGGGCCTTTCATCGAAGGATCAGGGAAAAGACGATTTTTGATAGTAGCCACGGACTACTTCAGTAAATGGGTGGAAGCCAAAGCCTTAGCCAGGATCAGAGACGTGGACGTGTTTACTTTCATATTCCAAAACATTATTTGCAGGTTCGGCATACCAGCGGAAATCGTGTCCGATAATGGTAAACAATTACAGGGGAAAAACATAGACATGCTCTTCGACACTTTCAAAATAAGGAAAAACAAGTCCACCCCCATATACCCTCAAAGCAACGGACAAGCGGAAGCTACTAACAAGACCCTCGCCCTTATCCTCAAAAAGCAATTAGACGAACACAAGGGGCGATGGTGTGAACAGCTACACAATGTATTATGGGCATACAGGACAACACGAAGATCTGCCACTGGGGAGTCCCCATTTCTCCTCACTTATGGAGCTGAAGCAGTCATCCCAACAGAGATCCTCATGCCAACCACAAAGACCGAAGCATGGGAAAAAATCTCACAACAGACATGATGTTAGAGAGACTGGACGACCTGGAAAAGGAGGGAACACATTGCAAAGATGGAAAATTATCAACGGAGACTAGCGAGAGAGTACAACAAAAAGGTTAAGCTTCGAAATTTTGTAGAAGGGCAGTATGTGCTAAGAACAATCCCGCAGTATCAACGAGAGAAGAAATGGGGAAAGTTAGCACCTACATGGGGAGGACCTTTTATAATACACGACATTGCGGGAAACGGTTCCTACTATCTTCGCAATCTGAAAGGCGAGGTCCTCCGGCACCCTTGGAATGCTAAATGGCTCAAACCGTACTACCCATAGGACAGCGCAGCTTTGCATCTGCGTGAAGAATACCAGAAGAAGAAGGCAGCGTAACCGCTTTACATGTTTCTATCTCTGGACGAGGAGTAGCAGGCCTCAACCTATCAATCAAACAAACTTTTTGGGAAATCTTCAAGCAAACGAAATGGTCAAAAGGCCCGCTGGTGAACGCATGTACATTACATAAATTAACAATATTGGGGAAAGTAGTTAATCTACAATCTCTCAGGGCTCCCCTATCAGTGTCTATGAGTGTAAGACCAGGGGGAAGGCACCCAGCAGAAAGAGATACCCAACCAATTTTAAGGCAGCGGGTCGACGGAATGGGTGCATGTAAATATTTCAAATAAGCATTCCATATCCTAGAACGCTGCCTCGGCCCCCACCGTTTGGGAATCCTCTGGCCCAGGATTCGCCAGCGGGGTGACAGGTCTCAAGACGATCACGAAGGTATTTACCTTCGGTTCGCCCAAACACTCTCAACTTTTTACAAAAAAGTTATTTCTAGTTTAACACTTCACAATACTTAAAATAAAGATGAATTGATAACGCAGGTATGCCAAAAGGATGATCCATTTCATAAAGAGTTGATTACAAGTTCAGCAAATAAGATAAAGCAGGAAACACATCAAAAAATGATCCGAAATTATATAATCAACAAGGATCAACTTTCTATGACTAATAAAAGAAATCTACTTGGACGATACAGCTCCATCAACAAGGTTGTCTCTGCGAGATGAAGGTACGCTACCACCTGAAGAAGGCCCAGAAGAACCAGGCAAGGGCGCGGGAAGGGGACGACGCGGATAATTCTTGACAAGACCATGTTCGACTTTAAGATCAAGTTCAATCTTATCTAGGACTTTGTTGGTCTCCTCAGCCAACTGACATCGAGCTTTATAAGTGATAACAGCGGTCCGCTGGTTGGCCTGAGACAGCAATGCAGATAGGCGTTCCGCCTCTTTGGAGGCAATCTCCGCTGCTTCCTCACGAGACGCGGCCAACTCTTTGAAATAGTTGGCTTGTCCTTCCTGCTGCACTAAGGCAGATTAAGTTTTTTAAGCTCATCATTTGCTGCGTGAAGCTGTCCCTCGAGTGATGAAAACAAGATACCAAGGGGTTAAAACGAAGAAATAACATAATCACACTCGATAAAACGAGGTTATACCTTCGACATTAGCCGAAGCTTCTTCATACTCATTAAGAACTGCATCCCGAGCCTCATCAAGAAAGTCATATTCGTCGGATAGTTTCTTATAATCCGTGTGAAGGTTCGTAAGAGCAAACTGACTCGCGTCTAAGTCTACATGCTTCATTGAATCCAAGTGACGAAGATGGTTGACTTCGTCATTCATCTCCCCCATCCTTTTATGGAGTCGATACACATTCACTTCAATATCTCTTTCAGATTCCACTTGGAGAGCAACATCAGCTCGAGACGCTTCTAGGGCTTTACTAAGCGCACCAACCTCAGCCCTAGCATTATCTCTTTCCTCGGAAAGATGCAGCATACTATCCCTAACCCCGGGGCCTAAGAAAGAACGAGCCTGTTGTAACTCTCCTTCCAAAAAGCACACTCTAGTCTATAAGTCCGAAGCATGTCCTCGAGCATCACGCAGGTTGTCACGCGTCCATAGCAGCGTACCATTAAACAGACAACGTCATGATTGTACTTATTTTGCATATCAACCATTAGTGTTCGCTTTTCACGCCACTCAGCTGCTAAGACGTTGTGCTCGTCAGCACGAGCATTCCACTTTACGGCTTCACTTTTCAACTTACCCACCAACTCTGCAATGCGGGATTTCTGTCGTTCCCTTTCTTTCTGAAGCCATATGAGCTCAGGGACTCCACCCACTGAAGATAGGGTGGGGAGACTGAGACAGAACACCAAAGTACAAATAAGGAATCACGAGGAGTAAAAGACCAATAAAAAATACGAACCTGTGAGGGACGATACATTTCTGCGAGCTTGCTCCAATTCATTGCGGACTATAGCAAGTTACGAACGGAGACTCTCCTCGGCATTACCCAGCCGCTCCTTTTCCTTCAGGCGACCATTCAGTTCACTTATTTCTATCTCGTCCGCAGATAGTTCTTCTTCTCTATGACGAAGCTTAGCCTCCAACTTTAAAGACTTTGCTTTAAATAATTGGTATAGAACATGGTTACAATGTTCGCTCCTCATCATCTATGTCACAAACGACAAACATTATTATACCCAAGGGATCGGATATCGCGAAGAAAACAATGTTCGTATATCATGAGGGAATCATTACAAGGACTTACCTCTAAGACACGATGCTGGGGAAAACCGTATTGATACCCATCAGCTATGGCCATCATATCAGCAACAGAGGAGGGAGGGTCAACCACTAGGTTAGCTTCTGAAGCTCTCAGATTCTTCTCCCACATCTCAGCAACGCGGACTTCAGAAGACACTTGCATCATCTGACGAGTATAAGCGTCAGAATTATTCTCACCGAGGACCATTGGGGCAGGGTTGGGGACGAACATCGGACTTTTCTTTTTAATCCAAGCCAAAATGGCATCTTCGCCTTCAGGCATTAGCGAGTAAGGGAAATCCTCTGAAGGAGATTCAACCGCAGACTTCCCTTTGGCTGTTCTCCCCTCACTCGCGCAAGTCTCGACATCACCAGCCTCAGTATGACCACCGGTGTTTTCAGCCTGCTGACCGGTGGCATCTTCTTTACCAATATCCCCAAGCACATCCCAATCATCATTTGGGGAAATCAATGAGAAGTCTTCGGCAAGACCCATGGCAGCATTCGCATCAAAGGATTCCCCCGCGAAATATATCCTACCGAAAGAAAATTCAGGGGAAATAACGGTCAGAGTACCCACACCAACAATATTATCGCCAACAGGGGAAGATCCACCCCCGCCAGTACCACCAACGGTAATGTTTTCCTCAGACTCACCATCACCACCCGCGGCAATTCTTTCTTCACCATCACCACCCGTGGAAATTCCTTCTTCACCATCACCACCCGCGGCAACTTCTTCTTCACCATTACCACCTTCGTCATCAGGGTGAGAAGTGTCGGTACGCTCTTCTCCATCGGACATTTCTTCATCCTCAGCATACCCTTCGTTTACAGGACTCGTAACCTCCTCATAAACCTCAGCCTCACCGGTAACCACAGTAGAAGATTGTTTGGGTCCAAGTTTCTTCTTCTTCGACACCTAAAAACCAGTACACATCCCCACAAAGGCTCATTTTTTCCCTCACTTCAAAAATGAAAATTATTTCAAGCAAGGAAAAAGGGGCAAATAGAATACAAGATATAAGAAGAAATTATACCTTGGCAGCAACATCACTCTTCGTTGGATGGGTAGCACCAGAACCCTCCTCCTCATCTCCATCAAAGACATCAAGAGCGTAAGGAAAATTCATGCCCGCGAAATTCGAACGCCAAGGATCGAAATCTCCATAACGAGCAGGAGGAGTTTCACGAGGCTTGCTGTTTTCAGAAGGACGCCAACCGCGCGGACCCGGAATCCAACCATAAGCCCAAGGACCAACTACCTCAATAACAGTAGCATGCCATTCATAATCATGGTCACGCTTAATCCTTTCACGAGCAGGAAAGAGTTTCCGTTTAGCATATCCCTCAGTACCAGGAACATACTTCAGCTTGGCATCACTCACCTCACTCAAAAGACGAATTTCACCACGGGGAGCAGCAATATTACGAAGACTAACACTCCACGGCTTACGGTTTCTACTGTTGACATAATCCCCAAAAGAATTGTTAAAATTCTGAGGAGTGTACCACTCTCTCTCAGCAGGATTTGGAACATAGCAGGTCATCATAGTCTCTCCCTTGCTTCGCAGGTAACATTCCTTCAATGAACGAAGATAATTCCCAGATAGTTGTGACACGGAACGATTAGGAGTGTTCGTGGAAGAGCCTTCGCGACTAGACAACACGTCATAATAAAAGGAGTCACCCGACTTATATAGGGGAAACATGAGACCCGCCTCGAAGGCTCCAACCGTAGTCAACAGATGAAACTCGTCAAACTGATACTTAGCAAGGAGCTCGTAAGTGATATCATCGTCAAGGGCATAGAAGCGAACCTCAAAAGCTTGAAGTTCATGTTTTTCCTTGAACATCTCAAGATAAATATGCTTGAAAGTGACTTTCTTCTTACCAACTGAAATGTTGCGTATCACGGGGACAGTTTCTTCTTCGTCTGCGGAATCAGAAGTAGGACTCAATTCCGAAGCTTTCCTTTTAGAAGGAAGATTTTTAGACGGATCAGCTCTCGACATAGTACCCTTGGAGTACTTCCCTTTGAAAGAAACCGCGGGAGGAGGAGGCAAAGATTTATGCGGAGGCACTGAAGGAGGAGCCATTGAACGAAGGGGCGGAACATCCAGTGTTTCAGTACGAGGAGGAAGAGCCCGCGTACTCCTAGAATCTTCACGAGGACGAGAAGGGGGGCGGTTAACAACATACCTAGATCCAGAAGGACCCTTCGGCACATCTTCTTTCTTAGTAGGCACAACCTTCGCACTAGAGGAAGACTTGTAAGGATCTTCCCCAAGTGGAGATCTGTCAGAATCTTGACGCGGAGGGGATCTTGGCGGACTAGACAGCTGGGTTTGGTAAGGAGCCCGCGGACGATCAGACATATCTACAAGGAAACACAAAACACAGTTTAGAGAAGAATACGAGGAGATCACTAAAGATCAAAAAACCCATAATTGATGGTTCATCCGGATAAACATTAAAAACCCTAAGAACTAAAAATAACCAGAAATAATCCATCCAACTCCAGGGATAAAACTTAGATACAGACTCACAGACTTTGTAACAAAGAACAGGGGTAAACATATATGCTTCGACATGTGTGTTCTTCATCACAAGACCAACAATACAGCAGTAGGAAACAAACGGGTAGATACATAGATAAATCAATGATGAGCAGCTAATGAAAAACCCCATACATGTATAGAAGAGGACGACAAGCACCAACCTCAGTCTAAGAAAGGAGGATCGGAGATATCAAAATCTAGTTGTCTGCGATACAGGGGCAACAACAATCGAGAGCGAAAGAGACAGAAAATTGAATGCTGTTATCTTCCTCACAAGAATGACGATAATAAATGACTAAAGAACAAGAATAGAAAACAAGAAGAGGATGAACACTGACAAGAAGAGGATAAAAGTTTTTTTTTTCACATTCTCTTTCCTATTTATGAAGCTAGAGAAGACAATAACTGTTCCTCGTACCAAGGAGCATTTATGGGGAAAGTTAATGCAAAGTGGGAAACGTGTAGGACGACCTTTCTTCTTCTAAATTGCAAAATACGCCCAAGTCAGAAGAAGAGGGGCAAATTGTATGTACACCTTTCATCATCCACCACGTGTACAAAAACAGACACGTGGAAGGCATACAAAACAAGATATCAAAACATGATAGCAAGCATCTCATCAGAAGATGCCACCGGTCAGCAGATCCGACGGTCATGGACAGAGGATCACAGAGGTACGATGGCTCAGAGGAGCACCAGATAATACCCCTTGGGTGTTAATACACCCAATCCCGAGGAAGATCCCATATCAACGGCTGAGAGGAAGTTTGACTGACATAGATGTGACCAGACAAAGAGACACTTGTCTGACACGAGCAGACATCCATCTACCGCATTAAATACCAAAGAGATATACACGTGTCAATCAGCTCATGGAAGAGGCGAGGATAATCCTTCGTATTCAAGCTCAGGCCGCAGCGTATGCTGAAGACATATGCGTAATGGGCACAAAGCACAAGAAGATAAGATTACAACGACACCTCAGAAGTAGGACCCACGTTCCAACCCTATAAATACCCCTCTCCACTAAGAGAGGAGGGGTCGACCAATCCAGAGCAATTATAGGAGAATATAGGAGAGAGAAATAGGAAGAGTAAGTAATCCCCCTACTTCCGCATACTTATGTATACTCTAAAGTCATTCGACTATCTTTGTAATCATTCAATACATAGTGAAACACCAACCCCGTGGATGTAGGCCTTAGTGCCGAACCACGTAAATCTTTGTCTTATTTACATTTCAGCACCTTATATTCAGCGTTGAACTTCATGTGATTTACATTTATACTTGATTCTATGTCTATTCCTTTATACGAACATTATTTATGATAATATTCGACAAGACAATGACAAACTCGAAGGCTTCGAGTCGATGAATCGATATAATCATTCCCTTTACACATACAGCGTACAATTCTAGAATTAGACTGTATGCGAATATTGTTTGTGAACACGTGAATGGCTTCGTGATTCTTGTGTTCACAATAATACTTCAGGAAATAGTGCCACACTGGTCATGTTGTATCAAAATGAAGAAAAATGTGTTGATTTGTTTCAGTTGCTCTTTTGCAAAGCAAGCAACCATTTACTACATAAGAATTCTTATAAGAATCAAATGTAGGAGCAGCATTATAACACAATGTCCATATGAAGAAAATTACCTTCTGTGGTATTTTTGGATTCCACACAGACTTATAAGGAAACATAATGAGACCTTCATCTTCAAGAGCTTTATAACAGGAAGCCACAGAAAAACCATTATTACCTGCAATCCATACTCTTTGATTTGGAAAACTATTAATATTGACAGGTGGTAACAGGTTCAGCAAGAGAGCAACATCCTCCACTTCAGATTCTTTCAAATTCCTGCAAAAAGCCAAATTCCAGGTATTTGAACTGGATATTACTAACAAATCCTGAATTGTAGCATTTTTTTCTAGTAATCTTGTACAGTGCAGGAAATAAAGACTTCAGAGATTATCCATTAACCCAATTATCCTTCCAAAATAAGCACCTATCACCACTATTGACCTGAATAGTAGAATTGGATTGCACGGAAGAACTACTCTTCAAGATACCAGACCACATACTTTTACCCACTGAGATGTTTGATTGATTTGGAAAGAAAGATTTTTGATTACCACCAAACCTGTGATTAACCACTTTCCTCCATAATTCCTTCTCTTCATTTTCATACCTCCATATCCACTTAGCATGTAAATATTTGTTCATGATTCTTAGTCTTTTTATGCCAACACCTCTTTTTTATTTTGGTAGATTCACTGTTTTCCAAGAAACCCAACTCCTTTTTTATTTTGTCTTAGAAGACCCCCATAAGAACTGCCTCATGATTCTGTCCAATTGTTTCTCAACAGAAGCAGGCAGCTGAAACAGTGACAAGTAGTACACTGGTAAACTGCAAAACACACTCTTTGTCAACATTAATCTTCCACCTTTAGAAATGTACCTTCTTTGCCAAACACTCAGCCTCTTTTGAAATCTCTTAACATCCCAAACACCCACAATTTTTGATTTACTTCCCAATTGAATATCCAAATACTTCATTGGAAAAGTAGCTAAAAGGAAACTAAAAGTTATTGCACTTTCCTCAGCATTTACAGCTTCACCAAATGAAATAATAGCAGTCTTTCTGAAGTTAACCTTCATGCCAGAAACTAGCTCAAAACTCAAAATAATGTTTTTAAAATTCTGAACTTCCTCCACTTTATCATCTAAGAAGACAATCAAGTCATCTGCAAATTGTAGATGATGAATGACACTAGCATCAATAGCAGGCTTAAACCCAGAGATAATATTCATATTGGCAGCTCTTTTGATCATTACAGATAACACTTCCACCACCATTATGAAAATAAATGGAGAAATTGGATCCCACTATTTAACACCCTTATGACTTCTAAATAAAGAAGAAGCAGAGCCATTAATTGCCATAGAGAATCTAATTGTTGTCAAGCACCATTTAATCCAACTCTTCCAAACATTTCCAAAACCAAATCTCGTTAAAGTGTAATCTAAACAGCTCCAACTAATTTTTTCAAAAGCTTTTTCTAAATCAACTTTTACCACCAAACCTGTTATCTTATCCCTTTCTCTAGCATCCACCAATTCTGAAGCAATCAGAATTCAATCAGTAATCTGCCTATTATCCACAAATGCACCTTGAAATTCTGAGACGATGGAAGGCAACATCAACTTCAATTTGTCAGCCAACAATTTAGAGATAATTATATAGATTCCACCAATGAGACTGATGGGTCTAAAATTATGCATACTAACTGCACCTTCACATTTGGGAATAAGAATTATATTGGTGAAGTTGAGTCTCCAATCTAGTTTCTTTGTATGTTGAAATTCACCCATAACTGCCATTAATTTTGGTTTAATGATGTCCAAGACTTCCTTAAAAAATTCCATTGTAAATCCATCAGGACCTGGAAATTTGTTAGCCCCAAAATTCCAAATTACTTGTTTAACTTCATCTTCTAAAAATGGTTTCTCACGCATACTCATGTGTTGCACACTTAAACTTGGAAGCTCAAGGTTATGAAAAGTAGGCCTTGCACTGACTTCTTCTGAATATAAATTCTCATAAAAACCTTGGCTTCTGCATTGATTAAGTCCTTATCATGGCACATAACATCATTGATTAGAAGAGAGTTAATAGAATTCACCTTGTGATTTTAGTTTGCATTCTGGTAAAAAAAAGTTGAGTTTCTTTCACCATCAGCTAACAACTGGCCCTTTGATCTTGCAAACCATTTCCTTGCCAAATTGAGAGAAGTCTTCTTATTGTTAATTCTTGCTGTCTCTCTAGCTGCATAATCCTCTTTATCAAGAATATTCGTTTCTTCTAAGCTATCATAAACATCAAGAAATGATTCTTAACTGACCACCAAATTTCTATATGTACTGGTTTAGGATGCTTCAAAAATAAATAAATAATAATAATACTGGTGTAAGCGTCATGATCCTATATTCCTACCCATCTAATAGAACAATTACATTCTTTTTATTCTTCTAGGTTAAATTCATATATTGATAAGTGTAGATGGTGGATTTTCGACAAAGGGTAAAATTGTAAAACCATAATCTTACATATTCCTGATCCAGCAATCAGATGAGCATTGAGGCTCATGTCTCTCATTGAAGCATGAAAACTCATGCCACAAGAATCTCTGGCTGAGTACTTTGTCTCTCAAAGCATATTTGAATATGTAGTCTCTTAGCTGAGGCAACAACATATTTCATGAATACTGAGCAATTTCAGTAATTACCTTTTATAGAGAATCGAACGATTTAACAGCTCCTAGACAGCTTGCCTGCTAGTATAGAGAAATAACGTCTTCAGGATATAACAATGTTTTCCCTGACTATATAAAAGAAATATGACACTTCAACAAGCTCATATCGCCCAATTCTTGAATAATTAATGCTCCTAGACGATTGTGCTAGTATAGAGCCATCAATTAATTATTTCTAAATCATTAGATTCATTAACTGAATCCCTAGAAAATATTCTACATTCTTCCTAATATTTCATTACTTCAATTCATGGTTTTTCCCAGCAGAATTCCATGGGTTAGTGATAAATATTCAACGTACGGGCATCTGAGCCACTATCGAGTAAGCCCCGACCGAGATGGTGCAAGTGTACTCAGCAATAATGCACTAACGAGAACTTGAATGCACGAACGAGCATTCAAAAATACAAAGAAACGGTGAACCTATGCAAAATAGGAAGAAAAATAATAATAGTAAAATATTAGCTAAGGCGCTAGGGGACCAGGCCCACCGGCCGGTCGGTCGTGCCGGGGACAGTCCCACGCCTAATTCTTTATTTATCATATTTTATTATTTTTTTCTGATCTCATGAAAATCCCTTCATTTGAACAAATCTTCTTCGTTTTAAGGAAAATCCTCAGTTTCATGGTGTTTCCTCTGTATCAAGGAAATAATATAAAATTAGGAAAAGAGTCACGGGACCGGATTCACTAGACGGCAGGTCATGCCCTAGTTGTCGCCGGTCCCACACCTTGCTTTCCTTATTATTTTATTATTATTATTTCCTTCGTCCCATGAATTCCTCAGTTTCATGATATTTCCTTCACATCAAGGAAATGATATAAAATTATAAAAGGTTCATGGGACCGGGCCCTAGCCGGCCGACCATGCCCTAGCCATGGCCGGTCCCACACGCCCCTTATTTTATTATATTTATTATTATTGTTTCCTTCATCTCAAACTCCTTCACTTTAAGGAAACTCCTTTGTTTCAACAAACTCCTTGATTTCATGATATTTCCTTCAAATCATGAAAATAATATAAAAATAGGAAAAGTGCCATGGGACCGGGCTAATCGGCCGGCCGGTCATGCCTTGGCCATAGCCGGTCCCATACTTTATGATTCCTTATTTTATTATTATTTTTTTCATCATATGAAATTCCTCAGTTTGAGCAAAACCTTGATTTCTTCATATTTTCTCAAAATGTTGCTCAAACGCACATCTGAAAATATCAAAATTCTCAAGACTGAGACACAAACCCTTTAGTGACATGGGCATATTACCTTGACCGACCAAGGTTGACCCTTTGGCTTGCAAAAATCCGGTCCCATATATTTTCATAATTTAACCTAATTTGTTCACATTAGGTTCAAACTCTTCCAAACAACTTGGAATTTCATCAAATGATTTTCAGTTGATCCCATGACCAACCAGGGCCGGTTCCATGACCCATTGATCGGTCCCTCACCTCTTCATAATTAGGTTTTATCACTTAAGGCTCAGACGAACACTATTTTAATAAATGATTAAACCATCATTTAATCACCCTTTCACCAACTGGTCTTCAAGATACTTTGGTATTTGCTCACTCGAGCATCTGGGCGCTACATGGTCGGTCCATCATCCCATGTAGCCGCTCCCTCCTTCACTCCGTGGTTGATTTTCAATAAATCATCAATTGATCAAAATGGTTCCGAATCCAAGGCTCTGCAAAGCATAATTCTGAGCAGATTCAAGCACTAGTAATTTTACGTTGTTGATTCTGTGATCAATATCTTAATTAATTATACTCGGTCCAGTTGCCAGTATTTTAATTAATATTTTATTTGGTCCCGCTACCAATAATTCATCAAACGAGAAACATTTGCTTAGATGAGCAATATTTGCTCAGAATAAGGAATATTGGTTCAACTATCAATATTCAACAATTCATCAAATGAGCGACATTTGCTCACCTTAACTATCAACAATTTATTCGAAAATTATACCTTTGTCTCAACAGACACGTTCAATTCATGAGTCCTAGAACATTTACAAATCACGTTCGACTCAGCAATACAAAAAAGACTCATCGTCTCATAAAGTCAACAACTGACTAACTAAATACACATCTGCCTTGCAGACTCCACAATCACGAACATCAATCGTGTCACATGGGGGATATCAACTAGGGTTTTGGTCTGGTGGTCTACGGCACGTATGTTCATACACACGATGAGAATGTGATCAAGTCGTGCAAGCAGTTAGAGGAGTTAGAAAAGTAGTGGGTATGAAATCAACCAATTCTCTGCACGATGAGCAACTGTCACACTTCATGGGATCAAGGTGTCTACAATTCTTGAAATATAAATAAGTCTTTGAATCATGATTGAAACTGCAGACAATCTTTCGTCAGACAAACAACAAGAGAACAAAAACTCAGCGTCTGAACAATTACTCTCACAGAGCAAATTCAATCAATCAGAACTTATCTTATTTCTTCACGCAGAATACACAACACACCTACAATTTCGATCACTATTGATCTCACACATTTCTCAGCTTCCCTCCTACAGATCGACCCATCCTCTCTTGTGACCGAATTGACTCTGGAACCTCCATTGTCTTGGTTTAGGACGGAGTCCTACAGATTGATCTCTCGAATTCAAAGCACTCCCTTTTTGCAGTTCATCTGTGTGAGGTTAAAAAATTCGCTTGGTTCAAGGAGTTTCCTCCGCACGGTCGTCTCCTCAATTCCTTAAAAACCAGCAACCCGTTTTTCCCCATCTACAATATAAGATATATAAAGATCATCACCCGCACTGCAGTTTTGCTAGCTTAACCGTCAGTTCGTACCCCAATTTTACAAGATACAACTTAAAAGAATTAAATAGGGGGTATGATTCGTTGACATGGTTATATAGACATAATCTTCACATTTTAGCGTCATTTTTTCTACTAAGCCCAATCGACAATGAATTTAAAGCTAAGATTTTTGTGACATGTTACTAAACTTCACCAAAAATTCCCACCAAAAATGATAGTATTCTGAAATACGAAACTTCACCATCCACAAATTTTAATTTCAATCGTTAATCTTATACGACTGATATTTAAAATTGTAGATGGTGATTTTAAACATCTCGGAATGCTCTCATTTTTGGTTGGAATGTAGAGACTTATAAGAAGAACATGTCACTAAAAATTAGCTTCAAATTCATTACCGATTGGGCTCAGTAGAAAAAATGGCGCTAAAATGTGAAGATTATGTCAATATAACTATGTCAACGGATCCCTTCCCATTAAAAAGAACGTTTTACCTATATCCCATCCCCATTTTCCCTACATCCTATCCCTAAGACATATATCAAATTATATATAACTCATTTTAGATTGGGTAACCAATATTCACCTCAATATCCCCCGATCTCCATATTTAACCTATACTCTCACCACCGGCACCAAATTAATTAGGTTTCAAGCTTAATTTGGAAATCACCATCTTAACTAGGTTTGGAGATCGAATCGCATAACATAAAAATAATCATCGATATAAAATTAAAATAGGGGGTAATTGATTCTATTCCAAAAGTAGGAAATACCATATGGTCCTAGGAATAATATATTAGGATGAATCTAGTCCAGTTGACCCAGTCAACTGCCTGTTTGGTCCTTTTCGGTAAAATATATTATAGTTTGGTCCTAAGATGACGTCACGGATGATGTAATTTTGGTCTGGTCGGGACAAAAATACCCTTTTTTGGGGACCCGTATATATGCAAAAAAACAATGAAAAATAATTTTATTTTCAGATTCACTTTCTCTCTCTTAGTTTCAGATGTACTTTCTCACTCATTTGATTTTTTTCCTATTGCTGTTTGAAGATTGAGATGAAGATTTTATACAGAGAAAACTTTGAGATCTGCTACTGTTTGGTTTTACATCTCTTAATTAAAGAAAACCTAGGTCCGCAATAAAAACTTCGTCGCATTCTTCTTCTTCTCTCTAGAAAAATTCAAGAAACGAAAGAAAAAAATGGAGTTTGATTTCTTGATTTTTTTTTGATGTATATGTATGTTTATTATACAGTAAAAAATGGTTGAGATTCTTATGATTCACTTCTTTTTTCTGCTGCTGTTGTTAAATTGTTGATTTTGAAGATTGGGTTACTAATTTTTTTCGTTTGTTGTTTGCTGTGAAATACGGTGAAGATGATAATATTTTGGTGTTGCTGCTTTTTTTGTTGCGATTGTTGTTTGATGATAAAGATCTGCAGTTGAAGATTGCGAGATCTGTTTGTTTAAAGACGATGAAGGTTTCGAGATTTGTTGTTGTTGAAGACGGTGATTGATTTTGATGATAAATATCTGTTGTTGTTTGTTTTGTTTGTTGTTACTGTTGAAGACGACGTGTTGTTGAAGATGATGAAGAATTTCTTTCTGCTGTTGTTTGAAGATGATGATGCTGCAGTTCATTCCATAAATGAACTCTGTTTTTTTAGGTGAGTTCATTTCTGGAATGAACTCTGTTTTTTTAGGTTTTTATATGGAGTTCATTTCTGGAATGAACTCTGTTTTTTTAGGTTTTTATATGGAGTTCATTTCCGGAATGAACTCTGTTTTTTTAGGTTTTTATATGGAGTTCATTTCTGGAATGAACTCTGTTTTTTTTAGGTTTTTATATGGAGGTCATTTCTGGAATGAACTATGTTTTTTTAGGTTTTTATATGGAGTTCATTTCTGGAACTATGTTTTTTTTAGGTTTTTATATGGAGTTCATTTCTGGAATGAACTCTGTTTTTTTAGGTTTTTATATGGAGTTCATTTCTGGAATGAACTCTGTTTTCTTAAGTTTTTATATGGAGTTCATTTCTGGAATGAACTCTGGTTTATATAGGTAATTTCTGAAAAAATAAGTAGAAATTAAAAGGAGTTCATTTTGACGAATGAACTGCTACCAAAAAACGTAGAAATTAACACGGAAGGGTAATTTGGAACGCGCGATTGGGGGATATCAAAACTAATTGGGGGATATAGCTACATGACAAAATAGGGATCCAAATATCAAATTTGGGTCACCCCTTATGTAATTATTTTTTTAACTCCTAATCTAGCCCTCACCAATCAGGTTTAGTGGTTAATAATAATTAGTAAAATCTTAAGTATTTGGGGGATGAATTAGTGTGTATTTTTATTTGAATTTGTGTGAGGGAGGTGAGAGTAGAAGGAGGGAAATATATTTTTGGGTGGATCTTTTTTTGTGAAAATGGAAGATGATTGTGAGGAGAGAATTGCAGCTGCTGAATCTTTAGCTCAACTACAACAACAATCATATATTCAATTTTCGGTTAATGATAACAACTCACAATTGAAATTATGTGATGAACCAACACCCTTGGATCATGATTTTCGTGAGCATCAAGTATTTTTTGAAGAACCAACCCAAGAAAGTAAACATGTTCAACATACAAGCAACCCCAACACACAGGTAATGCTGCTAAGGGTCGAAAATTTGTTTGTTTTTTTTTGAAACCGCCATTTTTTCTTTGAAAAAGCTTGGTGCCGGCAAACCCGTAGTATGAATACCACGTCGGCACCACCAGAACCGGCACAGTATTCATACTCTTTCCATGCTGGCAATAAATTTCCCCAATTTTGAAAAAATTTCCGGCGTGGTCTTCAACCAAAAAAACCATGCCGGCACGAAGTTAACTTTTTACCTACCACCGAATATTCCATGGAATATCCAAACCGGCATGGTTCCCTCCTAACTTTCCATGCCGGTACCACCAATAAAACATCCAGGAGTTAGAGAGTTTTGAACTTAAATACCGGCGTCTTATACAAATTATCGAGCACGCCGGAACCTATTACCGGCGTGGTAAAAAAATTACGGACCAAGCCGGCACGAGATACCGGCTTGGAATATTTCATATCTAGAATGCCGGTACCACTATAAAAACATCCAAAAGTTAGTCAGTTTGGTAACGGCGTTGTTTTAGAAGTATCTGGAATGCCGGCTCCGGTTTCCGGCGTCGGACCTTGTGTAAAGAGAATGCCGGTATTACCAATTCCGGCATCGATGTTCAAGAAAATACAATGCCGGTACTGTTTAAAATTAGGTGCTCTTTTTCAAGTGCATTTCCGGAAAGTCGGAACATTTTTCGAGATTGCCGGCACTAATTTCCGGCTTAGGTCGTTTTTTCCGAACTGCCATCGAGCATGCCGGAAATAGTACCCGGCATAGTACTTTAATTTTTTTTTTAACTAATTCAATTTTCTTTTCATTCATTCCTTAGATTGTGACATACATTGATCCAACAAATTCCAAACTGCTTGGCCCAGATACATCCAAATACTATAAAATGCCTCCGGTATGTTACCAAACAATACTTTTCACCTAGTTTTTAGAACTTTATGTGGGGATTGCTTGTAATGAACCTTATAATATTCCATTGTTGTCCTTATGTAGGGAATAAAATCTCCACAGGAAGCGATTGCTTGGGCAAAAGAGACGGATCTTAAGAACATGTGTGTGTTGGTGAGGAATACCCAACGTTCAGATAATCATTTTGAGATGGTTTGCGAGAGAAGTGGGCAATACAATAAGAAGAATATCCATAAGAGAAAGGGTTATGTATATCCAAAGAAGACCAATAGGGTATACAAGACTCATACGAGGAAGGAAAATTTCCCCTTCAATCTTGTATTCTATTTGAGAGACAAAGAAAATGAATGGGATTGTGCGGTGTGGTTTGGCCGTCATAACCACCGGAACCCGAAAGATTTTGTTGGTCACTCCCTAGTTGTGAAGCTAAAACCTCATGAATTCGAGGATGTAAAGATAATTACCAAAGCATGTATCAAACCAAGAGTGATTCTCAGAGGCTTCAAGGAAAAAGATGATCAGAACGTTTCTTCTCTAAGTACAATCTATAGCGCACAAGCAACCATTAGAAGGGTGGAATGGGAAGGGAGGACCGTTATGCAAGAATTTGAGAAGATAGTTTGGGATCACAACTACACGCGTATCATTAAAAGAGGACCGGACAACAAACCCATTCAAATATTCATTGCGCATCCTTTGCTTTCACAATTGGCTCATACATGTGGTGGTGTTCTTATGATGGATTGCACCTACAAGACAAACAAATACAATATGCCGTTGTTCAACATCATGGGGAAAACATCGGACAAGGTGTCATTTACATTGGCTTGGTGTTTAATAGAAAACGAGAGGGATTACAATTATCATTGGGCATTACGAAAATTGAAATTATTGTTCCCGGAAAATCAATTTCCGAGGGTCATCATAACCGATCAAGATGACGCACTAATGAGTGCTATATCCGATGTATTTCCGGATGCACAAATTTCCTATGTACGTATCATATACGTCAAAATGTGACAAAACATTGTCATGCTTTGTTTGAGCCCTCTAAGGCGGATATTAAGAAGAGAATGGTTGCTCAACTAGAGGAAGATGTTCGCAAGAAGAAACTATCACCCTAAGAAGAAGAAGATGAAAGAGTAAAGATTAAAGAGCGAGTGGACAAAGAATACGATTAAAATCATAAAAAGTGGTTGGAATTTCTAAAGGATTGGAGAAAGTTTATTGGTCTCTTACCGAGGATATATATAAAAATAGATTGAACATGTTTATTGCAAAATATAACGAAGTGTATCCAAGTGCCGTCTCATATTATCGGGATAAATTGTTGGATAAGTTCAAGGAAAAATTTGTACGTGCATGGACAAATCGGTATAGACACCACGGGAATGAAGCAACTAGTATAGCGGAGTCAGCTCATGGGAGATTTAAAGATCTCATCCAGTTCGGCTAAGGAAACGTGGAAAGGAAGACATCACATTTTCGATATGGTAACTAGTATAGCGGAGTCACTGAGGCATTTGAACAATACTTTAAGGCTGATATTGATAGGATCAAGAAGGCTTTTGTGAAAATCTCAATGGAAAGGATGACATCACATTTTCGATATGGTAAATTTCTCCAAGGAATAGAATTCAACGTCTCACAATGGGCAATAAAATATATGATTAAACAAATGGAAAAAGAGATAAACTACGGCAAACTGGGTGATGTGTGTATTTGTCCCGACATGTCTTCGTTGGGGCTTCCGTGTCGTCATATGCTAGTGAAGTATGAAGAAGTGATACTTATTAAGGTTATAGATCCGTTTTGGAAGCAACTATCTTTCGACCCTCCCCCTATGGAAGCTCCCGGACCATCACCATGGGATACAAATGAAGCAAAGGAATTCTATGAAGCTTACTCACGTGGCAACTCGGCTAGCCGACAAGTATTATTGAGACAACTAAGGATAATTACACGCCCATGGATACAACAAAGTGAAGAGCTAGCAAAGGGAGATCCCCCCGGTAGACCACAAACTAAAATTACAAGGAGAAAACAAAGGAGAGAATTGAAAGCAATGAGTCGACGCGAATGTGAAGATGAGGCGGGTAAGAAACGAGACCCAACCGGATGTGAGCTTTCGGAAGCAAGGCTCGCGGAAGTTCCGGTTCCAAAGAAAATGGGTAGGCCGAGGAAGGAACCGCCATCAAGTCAACAACAAACGGGGAATTCCGTATCCACACCACAAGTCGATGAAGTGTCGGTTCCAAAGAAAAGGGGTAGTCCTAAGAAGTTACCGCTATCAAGTCAAGAACAAATGACGGATTCTATATCAACACCACAATCCGATGAAGTGTCGGTTCCAAAGAAAAGGGGTAGGCCGACTAAGGTACCCGAATCGATGGAACAAGAACAACAAGTCGAGGAAGCATATGCCACGCCTAGATTCGATGTAGTGGAGGTTACAAAGAAAAGGGGTAGGCCTAGAAAGGTACCAACAATGATTGAACAAGGAGAGTATTCTGAAGTCACACCCATAGTTGAAGGGGCGGCTTTGCATATCAAAAATGAAAGGTCGAATAAGGAACCTATATCAAGTCAAGTACATCAAGGTGAAAATTCAGAAGTCACGCCAAAGATAGGTGATAGCAAAGGTAAGCGACCAATGCCTAGTCATCAACAACACGATGGTGAAGTAGTCTCTTTTAAAAAGCGAAGGGGTAAGCCAAGGAAGTACGGCCTCCCAACACATATCAAAGACATTGGAAGTGTAGAGATTACAGAGGATGGATTAGATATAATTAAGCTGAAAATTGGTAATATGAAGATGTATAAGGATTCCAAAACAGGTAAGACTTATAGACATTACCATACCAAAATAGAGGGTTATGTAGACCAACTTCCGGAGTTTATTCGCGGGTATATTATGTATACGGATGATATCGATGGAGATGGAAATTGTGGCTATCATGTCGTGACCGAACAATTAGGAATCTTTGAGACGGCGGTTAGTAAAGCGATGACACCATGCCGATACGCTAGAAAGAGGATGGCCGAACAACTTATGAAAAAGAAGAGCTGCTATGAACAATTGGTAGATGATGAAGAAGGGTTTTATAGTTTGCATGCTCGGTTCTTAGAGCCAGAGCACGATATGAAGCTCCTTTCTACTGAATATTGTATGAGAATGCCGGTTTGTGGGCATCTTGTGGCGGATACATTTAACTGTGTTTTTCATTATTTTTCACCAACCGAACAAACAACTTATACGCCAAAGTGGCAAAAGTGCGAAGGATCTCTTAAGAAGAGAAGAGTTGTCTTGGCGTTAGTGAATGTGAATCATTTCATTATTCTGAAGATCAAGGAAAATTGTCCATTGCCACCGGTTTGTCCGTTGACTAAAAACAAGGGTATAGTCCCCAATCACTCGGAGGAATGGATGAAATTGTATGAGGAGAACCACCAATTGTGGGATGCGTTGAAGTTATAAATTAACCCGGAGAAGGGAGAATTTCCTATTCATAAATTAGAAAGTGATGAAGAGTAATTTGGAAATGTGTGGCTCACTGCTACGCAACCTTTTTTTTTTTTTGGAAGTTTGAATTGTAATCATTAAACCATATGCTATGTACATGACGGCATGATTTAGTTCAAACTTTGCAATGCCGGGAGCTTATCCCGGTTTAGAAAGTTGTTTTTCTTTTATGCCGAAGAAGCACCATAAGTACCAGAGATATCAGGTTTGGTGCCGGCGTGGAAATTAACTTCCTAATAATGCCGAAATTCTACACAGATCGTTTTTTTGTGAGGAAAATAAAGAGTACCGGCATTGTCGAGAAACTCGTATTCATGCCGGAACCCTAAATTCCTTTTGTTCGGAAAAGAAATAAGTATGCCGGCATTGTCGAGAAAATCGTATCCATGCCGGAAATCTGAATATCTTTGGTCCGAAAAATAAATCAGTATACCGACATTGTTCGTACCATTTCGATTATGCCGGTTTTGGAAAAAAAAACATAAAAGTTGTCGTAGATGTTCCAATATAATATGTTCTAAGGAAAAAACAAATGAAATCAACATCTCCAAAGTTTAGCAAGACACACATAATAACATAAGCAAAGACTAGATTGTTTAACAAACCATACGTAAAGTTAAGATGTTCCAAACCGAAAACAAATGAAACAAAGATGTTCAAAGTTTAGCAAAACACACAAACAAACATAAACGGACATTAGATTGTTCGAAGACATAACTAATACTATAAAAGAAACATTAACAAACATCTTAGATCACTCGGTCCTTGGCTTCTTGTGAACCCTCTTCTTCATTTCCTTCCACAAGTCCTTTACATTTGGATCTTCAATTTTTTCTTTTCCTCAACTGTCTTCATTTCTGCCGGGGTCAGCACCTCTCCTTTCTTGTTCTTGCATTTAAACCAGCTTCCCAATTTTCCTAGACGCGAACGTTGTTGTCATATTATTCCATTAGTATGTTAACTTTTATAAGTTTATAGATATACATTCTAATAACAGGAAGTGAACCAGAATTACGTACCACCAACGTGAGGGTCTTTTGAAGTACGGGTACAGTAAGTTTTTCAGCACTTGTGAAGGGAGGTTCTGCTTATGGAGGCACTATTTCGGTGGCCGGGCGTAAAATATAAAGATGGGAGTACCTCAGATGACCTCTGAGGAAGCTTAGTTCCGACTCGTAACCGTTTTCCGCCAATTCCCAACCAACCCTATCCATCACTAGTTGTTGTTCTTCCCTTTCATTCCAATGTACAAGTAGAGGAGCTGGTTTGTAAACTACCAGCGTATGTTGTTCATCTGATAGACATTGAGGAAAGTCATGAGAGAATTTGGCATCAGATTTACCCGTAAGTTTTTTCTGTTTGTACCCAAGTTGGCGCATCACACGGCGAGGGTTATGCATAACAAATCCTTTTGGATGAAACAATGGTCCGTTGTAAAATTATACATTGTCATTCCTTGCAAAGTGAACTCCTCTTTCGTTCTTATATGGGTCAAACACTACTTCTTCGACAGCGATAGAGTCCAAAGCCTCTCTCATGGCAAGTAACCGAGTTCTGTTATTGGGCTTCAGTCTATTGTCGAAAAATTATTTCTTAGCTACAGGAATGTGTGGTGCCAAACCATACGTTGAAGAGTACAAATATTTGTAGTCCTTGAACAATGTTGGGAAGTGTTCATAAGCCCACACCTACGCAAATGAAAGATCGTTCCAATGAAATTTATAAGAAAAGAACTAACTCGAAAACAAAATAACTAGTTCACAGTACCTGTAATACAGTGAAATTCCCATTAAATTGACAGGAAGTTGCCTTAAAAGATCTACGCATCTCCGCCAACAAATGTGCCAAGAAAGCAGTGCCCCATGAATACTCATGAACCTCCTCCAAGGGATCCAAGTATTGTAAGTTGTTCACATGCACCCTGTTACCATTAGATTCAGGGAATATTGCGATTCCCAAGAGGAACAAATAAGCAGCGATAGTTTGCTGAATTTGTTCGGCATTCAATTCCTTGCCCATCATATTCCAAAACAGCTCTCTGAGCTTGA
The DNA here is from genome assembly GCF_003573695.1 of Papaver somniferum. Lineage (NCBI taxonomy): Eukaryota > Viridiplantae > Streptophyta > Magnoliopsida > Ranunculales > Papaveraceae > Papaver > Papaver somniferum. Next base: position 45,207,221 of record NC_039365.1, read on the forward strand.
CGACTTTAATAGTCTTTGTCATGGTTTTCTTTGATAAGTACCAATTTGTTTTTGTCGTTGTCTCATCCCAACCAAACAACTTTTTAGTCAGCTCATAGATCTTGGACCATTATAGGGTCTTACCTCATCTTCTTTCTTAACGGCTTTTCTAACGATCTCTAGACCTAATATTCTTTGGACATGTTCAGGGATAATGGTCATCTCGCCAAAAGGTAAATGCATGGTATCAGTTGAAGCAAAAAGCCTCTCCAAGAAGCAATTTTCCGTCACTTGATCAGTTGCCACATAATTTTCTACCGTGGGATACAACCCAGATGCTCTTACTGCCGCTTGAACATCCCCACACTCCCCTTCCAAATCCCATGTATCCATTTGTTGATGGCGGTAAACACGAAAGGCTTTCTTGTGGTCCTATAAAAACACACCAAACAAACATCAATTCACCTGATGTCATATATAAACAATATAATAACAAGATGCAAACCTCTTATATAAGTTGAATAGATCCAACGATCCCAAGAGTCCTTATAGTCAAATAAGAGTTTCGGATATCTCGGTTGACCCTAGTGTTTGCCATCATTGCGTTCTGGAATCATGTCATATGTTTTTGGGAGGTGCTTTGGTGGGTCCTTTTCTTTTTTATCACCGGCTTCAACTTCAAGTTGTCCTAACCCATGTGAGTGGGAGAAATTGTACCTCCTGATGCAGCAGGTTGCTCGTCCTGAATCATGACCTTACCACGTTCTGGATCATCTCGACTACGTAGAGGCCGAGAAGACTTAGGTTTTCCTTCATCAACAGCTTTTCCCTTTCCTTTCTTCTTTTTTGAAGCTATGGACCTACGTACAAAAAGAGATTTAACAAAATAAGGTGATCAAAACCGGCATGGTCGGGGAACATAACGATACTGCCGGCATATATGCCGGCATTGTAGTAAAAAAAGATGATATGCCGGGTTTCTGGAGCCGGCATTGTAAGCAAATATAATCCATGCCGGTAATATGGTAATTGTCTATAGAGATTTAACAAAATAAGGTGATCAAAACCGGCATGGATAGTGAACATTACAATACTGCCGGCATAGGTGCCAGCATTCAAATTATAGGGTTTATATGAGGGTATTATAATAACTTACATGCAACAAAAGGGGGATACAATACATATAAACCGGCATTGTATTCAAATTCAATGGTATGCCGAAACTAAATTGGAATTTCAATTCACTAAATTCAGTTTCAAGTTCACTGATTCATATTTCCTTTTACCTAGTAGAAACAATACAACATGCAATCTTCAATTTGTGTTTTTTATATTATTGAATAAACCCTAAAAATGCTTCAATAAACATAGACATCACTTACCTCATCATCTTTGTTATTTCCTCCTCATCATCTTGTTCAATAGATGCTTCTGATTTCGATTTACCACCAGGATTAGGTATGGGTTTTTCAGGAGGTTTGTGAGGACTCATTCTTCTTTGGGTTTGAAGGATTGAATGAATTTGGTTCAGAGGATGAAACCAAATAATGGATTTTAGTGGTTTTGGAAGTTCTTTTGGAATTATGGAAGTGAAAACAAAGAAACAGAGTTTGTAACCGCCAATTTTATGTAATAATGAAGTTTGTAACCTTCACATAAATGGAATGTCGGAGTTTGTAACGGTTAAAATGGGGGATAATTGGTGGGGCAGTTAAGGGGTTTGTAACTGCCGCTTGAACAGAGTTTGTAACAGTCAGAGTTCCGGCATAATGATATGGTACAATTTCATGCCGGCATTCTGAGTATAAGTTTAAATTGGGTGTACAATACCGGTATGGTATTTTTTTTCTCTTTGAATGTCGGCACCGGAAATAAACTTAAGGAAAAAAACAACATTAACCACATAGTCTTAAGGAAACAAATAACATTAACATTAACCTAATCTTAAGGAAATAAAATTAGAAACATTACCCGCATAAACAACGTTACACATGAAATGAAATATCTTAAGCTAATTGATACTAACATCATTTCTTGGGACGAGATTCAAGAAACAAAGCAGCTTCGAAATGCCTAAAAGGCTCTTTTTTCCACTTGAAATATGCGTCCTGAGCTTGATACCTATTCCCTCTGAATTTTGCGAGAAACTCGTTGTATTTGCGACATAATTTTATGAGGGCAATTGTGCGATTCGCTACAAACACATCCCCGTAATCCATTTTTCGTTTCTTGCACTTGCCGTCCACAAACTTCGGCATATAAGGACCATCCTCAATAAGACCCCAAAAAAGGTTTGAAGGGCGGTGATCTTCCGGGAGATCCGATACTATGTAGTAATTTTTAATCCATTGGGTTTCTTCCTCAACATCCGCTCCTATCTTTGCTTGTTTTACACGTTCGTATATCTCTTTAGTTTCTGTGCGATATTTTGCTTCTATTGCTGCATCTTCTTCTACTCTTTTCCTTCTAAGTATCTCTTCTTCCATTGCGGCAAGTGACTTGGTGGTTTGCTCCTTCCTTCTAAGTTTTTCTAATATCATGGGAATTGAGTTGGTGGCGGATGATGATTGATTCCCTATCGGAGTGGATAAATTTTTTTCATATAAAAATTCTCTGAAATCGGTAGTTGGTGATTGCTTTTCCATCAGAGAAATGTGTTGAAGCTCACCTATTTTTTTTTATTGAGATATCAACTGCAATTGGTGTATCCACTTTAAATAGATGAGGACACAATGACTCTTTTCCACTTTATCATACTGGCATTGTCAGTAACTTAGATCCCACGCCGGTAATGGTCTTTACTGGTTTATGGTTCAAAAAAAATAGCCGTTCTGCATTGAATGTTCAATGCCGGTAGTGAACTAAGATGTTCCGTTATGCCGGTAGGGAGTACCGGCGGAGTAATTTGTATAAATTAAAAGCCGGAATGTGGTTTATTGCACACAGAAGTTTGACACTTAATACCGACATTGAATAATATACAGTTTCTATGCCGGAGATATAACAGTATTGAATTATACGATGTAATCCGGAACTATAATTTATTTCAAATGTAATCCTTGTCGCAGGAAGCACGAAAGCACTTAGCACGTGCATCAAGCCTTTAAACCAATTGGTGACCCAAGTGGACGAGTTACAGTCTCGTGAGGATTTACATAGAGATGTACCCACAAAACCTTACAAAAAACTACCCTAAAAACCTAACCAAATACCACTAAACCTATCAATCTTCTAAAGAAGAATCCGTCTCCGATTCACCCAGCTGGTGGTACTCCGTGACTTTGCTTACAATGTGGTTCACGTTGGCATCAAACATGAATACGAGAAAAACCTCAACGACTAGTTTTTTTGAAACCACCCAAACACCGGCATACAAATAAATGTGACATAGAATTCCGGCACCCAGTTCCGGTAGAGTTTACCGTTAGATGTCCATGCTGGTACAAAGAAATTTCTTCACAGTGAAATATGCAACTATTACCGGAATGGTTTAACAACAAGGTTCAACGCCGGTACTAGATGCCGGCATTAAATATATAATTGCGACCATGCCGGTATTTGTGAATTTCAAAAAAAAAACGGCTAGTTTTTTGAAAAATAAGACCGTTGGAGATTCATTTCTATATAACAAAAAACAAAAAAACCTTCTCTCAAGAAAGCAAGCACCAAAAAATAGATCAGTCAAGCACGGTTAAAGTTCACAAGCGATGGGAGATTCATCATCAAACTCTATTTGCAAAGTAAGTAGATTGAACATTACTAACAATATATGGACAGTTAAAATCTTCACTACTATGATGCATAACTAATACAATGTTCTTTTACAGAATCATGATTTCCGGTGTCAAATTTGCAAGTCACCTTCTCATCTAGCCATGGATTATCCTTTTATTTACTCAAAGTGTAGAAGCTATGATGGGACACGCCGGTTTTGGATTGCAAAAACTGATGATGCTGAAAATGGAAGAATGTTTCTAAGGTGTTTGAATTACCCAAAGTGCGATGAGTTTCAATCGTTTGAAAAAGTTGTTGAACTAGCAGAATCAAGAGAAAACCACAAGGGACAATGCAAGCCTATTGATGGGTGTGATGGGTGTGATATGAAGGGAAAGGAATATGTTGAAAGGGAAGATGAACCAGTGAAGATTGTCCTTGACACCCCCATTCCAGACGATGTCTTCGAAGATATTTGTGAAAGGCTCAAAGGATCCACAATTTTTGAAAAAGGATGGAAATAGATTATGAGATCATCTTTAACCAAAGTTACTCCATTACCATGTTTTCGTATGTTTTAATTTAAAGTTTTAAATCTAATGTAATAGATTATATAGGAATGAAATAAATAGAGAATTCGTAACCTATTTATAACAAATACCGGCATACTATATTTATCAAAATCCAATGCCGTAATTATGCAAAATTATGCAAGAGTAAGAAAATCAGGTTTCCGACGTAGATCCAATACTTTTTCTGATGTCGAAACTACCTGTAATCTACACAGAAACTTGTTCATTTTTATCCATTGTGCCAGGAATGGTTTTGGAGTAAACAGTTCCATGCCGGTATACATGCCGACATTGAAATTAAATTGATTTGAATGCCGGAACCAAACAACTTACAGAGATCTAAACATGTTTAACATAAACCAAACAACTGAATCGTGCTTAAATGTTCTTCATCAAAGTATCATAAACCAAAAGTAAACCAAAAAAAATAATTCAACTATAGAGTTCAACAAAGTTAGAAATTGTTCAAAACATAACAACCACCATCCAAATAACGAAACACAACTATAGAGTCATTACTTGATCTTTTGCTTCTTGGAAATGGGCAGCCTCCTTGTTTCCCCAAACAAAGTTCTTTCACTTGGGTCTTCAATTTTATCAAGATTTTCCACGACTTCCTTCATTTCTTCAAGGGATAGCACCTCTCCTTCCTCGTACTTGTAACCTAACATCTTCTTCAACTTGCCAAGCCGACGCCGCTAGTTTCATACATACAACACATAATTAGTATATATATGCTAATATAAAATTATGTGTACATTAAACGAGTAAGAAATTAACAATACTTACTAGAAATCTGATGGTCTTATTAAGTTGGGTCATCGTAGGTGGTGCCTCTATAGGAGTTGGAACGGGAGGGTTTTTCTGGGGTGGAACTTCGACGTCTTCCGGGCGCACGACAAAAGGATGTGACCATTACAAGTAATTAGCAATGTCGGTTGGGTCGGCTTCATCACCGTTGTTCACAAGCTCCCAATTAGTAGCATCTACCAAACGACATGGTTCCTTATCCCTCCAATGTGTTGGTTCTGGAATTGGATCATACTCTACCCTCCTTCTTGTGGAACTTTCCATGGACACAGAAAGGTCAAGTTGATACCTTTCAGTAGAGGATGTCATTTAGCAGGGTAATTTCTTGTATCCAAGTTGCCGCATCACACGTCGAGGATCATCCATAACGTATCCCTTTGGGTGGAACAAAGTCCCGTTGTAAAATGCAACGTTATGAGACCTCAAATATTGGCGGTTTTATCTAGCCTCCTTGTAAAGGTCGAACACAACATCTTTGGAAGTCATCGCGTCCAGAGCCAATCTCATATCTGTCAGTCGATGATCGTTACCGGGCTTCGGATGGTTGTTGAATTGGTATCTCTTGGCTCTAGGCTCCTCGGGGTCATCAACGGGAATAATCTTCAAGAAGGGGTTGTCCTTGAACAATGTTGGGAAATGTTCATAAGCCCACACATATACCAATGTGAAATGATACATATAAAAATCAGTAAATTTTGTGAAAACGGTACATGTAAATAATATAAATAAGACTATAAGTTTAAAAACAAAATTACCTGGAGTAGAGTGAAATTCCCGAGCCACCAAAGAGTCCCTTCTCATCTCCTTCATCAAATGTGCCATTACCACGGTGCCCCAAGAATAGCTAAAGACATCTTCGAACGGATCCAAGTATTGAAGGTAGTTTGCACTAACCCTGTTGCCACTAGTGCCAGGGAATACCCTAGTGCCCAAGATGAATAACAGGTACGCAGCAGCTGTATAACGAATCTGTGTGGGGTCCCATCCATCCTTAAAACTTCTTTCATTTGAGTTTTGAAACTTCTCCTTAAGTCGTGTCAGCTTGATGGTCTTTTTTCTACTAAGCTTAGATACATAGAAGATTTCCACAGAAGTTTTGTAGTCCCAACCAAGCAACTTTTTAGTAAGCTCGTGCAACTTCATCCATTCTAGATCAAAAGAATGCTTATCTCCTTCTGCAATTGATTTTCCGGTAACACTCAAGCCTAGGATGTTCTGAGCATCATCAGGGATCAAGGTCATCTCGCCAAACGGGAAGTGCATGGTATCTGATTCACCATGATACCTTTCGACGAAGCAATTGACTGTCACAATATCTGGTTTCACATAATTTCAACCAAAGGATATAGACCAGAATCCTTAACTATTGCTTGAACATCTTCATGCTCCTTAGACAAATCCCAATGAGCCGCGGCTTGGTTTCGGCAAACACGCACAACCTTCGTATGATCCTACAATTAAGAGATAATATGATTAAGAGATTGTGCATAAATACAAAAAAATATGTATGCACGAGATATAAATTCTTACATAGGTTTGATATATAGTACGAGCCCATGAGTGCTTGTATCCAAATAGATACCCCATATCATAAGAAGCTGCGCCCCAAATTCTACCACGATCAAGGTCGGGCATCATGTCATCAACATGAGGAAGGTGCGAACCTTTAACTTTTATTTTTCCTTTGCCTTTGCCTTTCCCCTTGCCTTGTGTGGGTTGTTGACTTGGACCACCTTGTTCCACTATTCCTTGGCTTTGGATTGCTAATTGAGTTGGTTCAATATCATTATCTTCCTCCTCACTTTTCTCTTGCTCATCTTGCTCATCTTTCTCATCTTCCTCCTCAACAGCTCCGGTTTTACAATGATCACGACCACTCTCCCAAATGTTCCCTCTTGTATTAGCACCCAAACGCTTTTTGTTTTTCCCTCGAGGAGGCAGAGATTGAGGAGTATCAAGACCATCCTTCCTTCTTTTCTTAGTGACAACATCTTTATATTTTCCTTTGTTAGCCTCCTTTGCTTTAGCTTCCTTTGCTTTAGATCTATTTCAAAAGAAGCACAAAATAAATATAAGACAACTAACTTTAATTTCTAATACCGGCATAGATAAACCACATTACAGCATAGAATCATAAATACCGGCATACTTAAAAAAGTATCGAACATGCCGGGATATAATATCGGCATAGTATATCAAAACAATTACATGCCGGGAGCAGCTGCCGGCATTGATAAATAAGTTTCTAGGATGCCGGTTTACTATAGAAAATTCCCGGATAAGAAAACTCAAGTACCGGAAGCTACGTAAAATAAAATGCCGGAACGGAGTACCGGCATTGAAATAAAATTGTCCAGGATGCCGGTAGTAGTTCTAAATTTTCTGGATACAAAAACTCTAGTACCGTCATGGAATCTAACATACAGTGTACGCCAGAACAACTAACAAAATCATAGGGTTTTCTGTTGATTAGAAGCTTGCTACCGGCGTACTCGTAAAAGTTCAAGTAAATGTCGGTACTAGGTTCAGAAATGGTGTTCATCCTAAATTCAACGCTGAAACTAAGTTCCGGTTCGGTCTTCAACCTAAATTGAACGCCGAAATGGGATACCAGTGTGGTCTTCATCCTATATTGACTGTCGGTACTAGTTTCCGGTGTGGTCTTCATACTAAAATGAGTGCCGGAATTTCTGAAACTCAACTGTTTCACTTAGGGTTTCGTGATTGCTACAAATTGATTGAAACACTAATTAAACAGTTTTAAATTACTTACCTTCTCACAGAAGCCATATTTCTGAGTAGTTGATCGTCCGATAACTCTTGTTCTTCGTTTTCTTGCTCTTGAGCAATCAAAGCAAGCCTTTTCTTTAATTTCTGTTGAGCAATCGATTTTCATTTCGATTGGGCATCTGATTTGTTTCGTGGAGGCATTCTTATGGGTTGGTTTTAATCGACGAAGAAATTTTTGGTTCAACGATTAATCGTACAGTATATGAAGAACGATGAAGAAGATGAGAGGAAGATGGAAGAAAAACAAAATTCAAAACCTAACCCTAAGTATCGAGTATGCCGGCACAAATCAAATGGGGGATAACTGTTTTGGTTTTTTGGTTTTGATTTTAAGTTTTTAATTTAGTGGGGAGGGTATAACAGATTTTTAATGATGTTTTTTAATTAATCTAAGGGTGTTTTAGCATTTTCGCCCCAAAAAACACCTCTTAGCAGACACCTTTGGTTGGGGGAAGTAATTCATATCCCCCATTAGTTTCCATATCCCCCAATTGCGCATTCTACTTTTGTCCATTTAATATCTTTAAATAATTATGAACCAAATAGTAGAGACGTTCTCCCAAAGGACTAAACTGACATGAACCCACCTAATAAAGGACCAAACGATATTTTTCCCATTCCAAAACCCAATTGAAATAATATGTTTCAGAGGTAATTATCTCTAGTTTACAATTGGTTCGCATTAATACCAAAGTTAAAAGTCCGATATAAAAATAATAAAATTAAAAACCCACTCTGTGATCAAACTATGTCTGTAAAACAATTGTCATTCCAGGGAGGATTCACAAGTGTCTCGAGTCTGATGATCGTAGTGTGCGCTTGATGTGTTCACTATATCAGTGCTTACTCATATTGTTTGGTCAAAGAAAACTTCATATCCATGATTTTTATTGTATATAATTATAAATCGGACGAGGGAGCAACAACCATTGTGCTTAAATCCTGTTAAACTGTTCGAGTTATAAATGCAGCTTCCTCTGCATCTTCCCCCAAAACAAATCTTATGTCGGTTTCATCGGAATCAAATATACACTACACTATATTTCGCTTTAGTAACCTCTTATTTCGGTCAATAAACGGGTTGTAACACAAATCAGCCGTTACAAAAGTGGGTGTAACAAATTTCGTAACTAACATGTTGTTGTTACTAATCTGGGGTTGTAACGGCTTTCGTAACAGAAACCAAGTTGTTACCAAATGAAAATTAGTAACCACGGTCAGACCGTTTCTAAATTTTTACTAGAGTTACAAATATGTTGACTAAGTCTACGTTGACCGACTTCAGTTTTTTGGAGGTTCTGCTTGAAAGCTTTGGATCCTTATGTTACATTGTGCATGACATCCAATCTGGACAAACATCATATATTGCCTCGAACCACTTTGATAATGCACACGGTCCTGCGTATTCACCTGCTCAGACTGCTTCAGCTGGTCAGAATAGTTTACTTGCTCAGGCACTTCCACATAAAGTTGAGATATCACCAGCTCGATCCGTAGTAGGCCCTGATGGGTCAAATGTTCATTGTTGAACTTGAATAGTGGGACCATTGCCGTTGGTCGACTTTGTACCGGTGAATTTGGACGTACAGCTCACGGCTCACTTGTAGCTGATAATCATGCAAAGGTATTGGTGGACCTCGTATTATTGCCTGATGAACTTACCATAAAATCTAACCAGTTTGTGAAGACCTTTCGAGAAGTTGTAATTGGATGCTTGTTGATGGTGGTTTTTAGCTCAGATTAAAATTATAAAACTTTGCATTTAATGTGCCGTCACTCTGCAAAGAAACGGAGCCATGCAAAAGTGATGAGTGTTCAACCTCTCCACTGGCGTATTTATTGAGCAACTCAATATATTCACATGAAATTTATCCACACTGGTGCATGTAGCAACAATCCCATATATTCTGTAAATTTCGGCACCCTGCCTATATTATTCAATTAATATAAGTTTATTTGAATGCTTTCTGTGCTATGTTCCTCGGCTAAACCCTTAATATTGATATAACATGACAATTTGTGTTCACTCGTAGCAGAGTAGCACGAATTTCCAAGTATCAAGGTTAAGGTCCTTGCATAAAAATACTCAATCGGGAAGCATACTACTCTCTGTCAATAAAATTAAAGAACTCTGTGTCAACACATAGAATTTAATCAATTTTATGATAATTCACAAGATTCAGATATTACCCTGACTAAGTTACAAAAATTAGGGTTTTGCGCCTTACGCAGTATATTAGACCCCGCTGGTCGAAATTAAGCTTAGGCGAACTAGGCAATCAATCCACCATGTAGCGCGACTTGCGAGTACTCACACCCCATGTTGCCCGACTATCCCCTGTTTCCCGTCGACCAATCAGGTCGCTCTAAACCTGCCACAGTATTAAAAGAGGAAAAATTGCGCCATATGGTCACAATGCCAAATTGGCTTTCCAAAACCGCGCCAATATGCCAATGGCATGCCGAACGTGCCATCTCGCTCTGCATGCTAATGGCGTGCCAAACATGCCATGTCGCGTCAATGCACTAAATGTGCATGCCAAACGTGCCATTTTGGAGCAGCAGCATGTCGAACGTGTCAACATGCCATAAACAGTGCGCCCACATGCTAACCCACCTTCTGTCCTTGGCCAACGCCATAACAGACTTCAATTAGGGTACCCTAATCAGAAACACGACCTTGCTTTAGTGGCGTTAGTCGAAACCCTAATTTCTAGTCGTGTCCCAAATTTCGCCACTTTGGGCCCCACAACATGCCACGAGCCATGCGGAACCCAGGAAACCCTAAGAATGGCGCCATACCATAGCCACTCATAGCAACCCTTGCTCATGTGGCCGTTTCCACATTATGGCCTTGGTATAGTTCCTTTGGCATGACTATGGCACCGTTTGCACAAAACGTCACTGTGCCATGCCACAACCACACACAAAATTTAGGGTTCGACATGCCAAACCCTAATTTAGGTAAAGATGTTACGCCAAGTAATGCTACCCAGAGCATTGGGATTAATATTGCAACTGAAACTAATGTTGCCAATCCATATTTGGGTCTAACACCAATGTTCCAAAATCTAACGGCCATGGCTACGCCAGGCGCTACTTGCATCACCGTGCCACCGGCATGCGCTAAATATGCCACTACGCCATTGGCATGTGCTAATGGCGCCACTGTGCTATTATCAGGCGCCAACATAGTGTGGTCATAATCAATGGCCACCCTCTCGCATGAATTATAATCTCAGCTGTCCAAATTTTCCACAGAATTGACAGGCATATGGCAAGTTTTAGGCGACCAGCAAGCCTAATATCATCACACTCTATTCTCTTGCGAAACGTCTACTGACCTTGACTTGCCACACATGGCTATCTACTACTTAGTTGGCGTACAATTAATCAGAGTTGCCAGGTCTTGTACACAAGACCCACTCAGCAATCTGCTGCACTTTTCCATACTCGAGATATCTAACATATCACAAACTGGGGGATGCTCATCGGGGTATTGGTATGGCGGTTTACATCATGCGGCGTGCAACACATCCATCATAAAAAAATGTCAGGAAAACAGGGCAGTTAGTAGCGGCAAGAAGTAGTGGGTGTAACCAAACCCGTTTCCTTCATAAGTGGAGGCGTGGTTTCTGGCAGTTACACATTACTCAACTTCTCCATCACTCAATCACTCCCACTTCCTACGAGATCAGGGTGCGTTCAACTATAACTTGTAAATAGGTTTTACCTATTTTCGACCAAACAACAAGTTTTTGGTTAGAACAACAACACAGTATCCAGAAAATACCAAAGAACTGATAGCTTACATTCCGTAAGCCAGTTCCAAATTCTGATATAAGTCATAAAATAGCCACACCTTCAGAATTAACCACTCTAGTCTCAACACCTTCTTTGCTTCCCTTCCTAAGACCAACCCTTCTCCTTCACTTTGTGACCGAAGCAAGACTGGAACGACCATTTCTTGGTTTAGGCCAGGATTGTACAGATTGATCTCTCGAATCTAAAGTACTCCCGTGCAGTGCATTTGTTTTAGGTTTAGATTCGTTTCTCATCCACACACCCAAATTTACCAAAACCAGCAGAAACAGTTTTTACCCATAAACAATTGGCGACCATAGTGGGAGATTAAATCTTTCAGTTGCAAATTCAATTCTCAATTTCATTTTTATCCCAATTGGTCTTAGGCCTAGTCCAATCATTAACTAAAACCCATTTCAATCAGAGATTCCAACTTTCCAGATGTATTCGGGTCATTCAAACCTTTTAAGAGAAATGAATAGCCGGAAGCCAACCACCATGCAAGGCATGATAAAAATGCTAGAGGATATGGATGCAAACCAAGTTGATATTATTAGGCGGAAAAATTAAACGCTTTGTATCCTGAAGAGTATGATAAGTCGATTGAGGAAAGAATCAGTGAGTACCTGTCAGAAAGATCTCACCCATTTCGAGGATAATACGAAGGACATTCAATCTTTGTCCAAGGCACGTACTTCTACCAGTAAAGACGCATACGGATCATGTAGCCATGTTATACAAGAGCATAAGAGGAACAACCGATTAGATTCTGCCAACGACAGAGAGCCAAGACAGTTTCACAAGACCAAGGAATGAAATTTCTAGGTGTGACACAATGTCTACATGACAAGGGTAAAGAGCCAGCCTATGAATCCTTGTTGGAAAATATTTATCTCCAAACCCTCGCGGAGGTTCAAAGAGTTGTCCAACAGTACGCAGCAACGACTTATTTACTTAAGAGAGAGGCTCCCGAGGAAGGGAAAATCTGCCAAGATCCAGCTCAACCACCTCGTGTTGCTGCCACTGACGCAGATCCCTCAAGAGAAGTTACCTTTCAGCAATATGGTAGAAGTAAACGGTCCGTTCATGAATCAATGGTTGCTCAAGCGTCAATACCGCCTTCGAAAATAGATTTATACCAAAGCCTGCCAGAACTCCCACCACAACAACCGCTGATGCGAGAGAAGACAGACCCAGAATATCCATGCTTCCCGTTGCCTATTAGAAGATTCCTGGAGTTGCTGTAAATTTAGGTACGAGAAGGGGTGGTCCAACTAACCTCGGTATGGCGTACACCAACTAATCAAGAGATGCTAGATTCAAGATACTGCCATTATCACGGATTTATCCATCATCCTACCAGCGAATGCAATTCTCTGAAGCGCATTGTCCAAGAAAAGATAGATTCAGGAGAATTACTCCTGGGGACTGGAGATTCTCCGCATTGCCGCGAATCGACATAAAGATGTTACAGAGACAATAAATGACGACTGAGGACTTCTCACGACAAGGATTACGCCACACGATAAACTCGTATTTGCACCCGGAAAATTCAGTTTCGTTGGGAAACCCTTAAGCGAGTAAGTTTTTGTAAACCATATTTTGAATTCGTTGGGGATCTGACACGGGAATAAGTTTCGTATTGACAACATAAGCCAATAAACCAATCATTCTAGGGTTTTATATCTCCCCCATATTTCCCCCTTTTCATACCATATTTACAATTTCTTTGAAATGGTTATGCTATTTGCATTCATAATTCGGATCCCAACTCATTAATTGATTCAAGTACCATTCTTTCTAGAAGATTACTCACAAAACCATTCCAAAAAAAAAAGATCAATTCAAAGGATCCTTATAAGGAAATCATCTATCAATCCAAGAAACCAGAAAATCAAACCATAAAGAGGCGTCCCTTGCATTTCAAAAAAAAAAAAAGAAAACCTAAGAGGAGGAAGTTCAGAAAAAATAAAAACATTTAAAGGAAATTGTCGAACAACGACTCATTCTTCTTGGAGAAAACATTCTTCATGCTTTGAAGAGCCGCCTGCTTCAACTTCAATTTCTGAGATAACTTCTCGATTTCTTCCTCCTGTTGATTAATCAAATCCACGGAGGGACCTTCGACCATTTCATCCTGCAGCTTTTGGATCTTGGAAAATCCTTCACAGAACCAGGAGACGCTAAACTCAAAGCCCACGCACACGTCCCGGTGGAACTCCTATCTTGATACTACATCTCCGGGAACGGTGTGACCAGTCATATTGCACATGTAATGAATTGAAGATAAGGCTTCTTCCATGCACTTGACTAATGAAAATCGGCTGGTGACCTTTTTAGTTGTAGCGATGTGTCCATACTTCTCCAATATTTGGGTATAAAACTCCGCATACTTAGCCGGTACACTTAATCCTCCGATCAACACATGATCTTCAAAAGGAGCCAAAAATGGGGGGTCGAAAGTAGCACCTGCAACTGAATCCGCGACCAGCAAGGATTCTTTAGGAGTAATCGCGCCCGCAGCCACAGAAGCGTTTTTCACTACTGGAGGTACGACAGCATCTTCATGACGATCAATCTCCATCTCCATATTACCAGCGGGTACGACTTCCATGATTGGAGACGAAGCTACATCTTCACTGTGAAGAATCTCCATCTCAAGGTTATCTTCAGAGACGGCTTCTTCCTGTAATATATCACCAATTGAATATTTATTCCGTATAAACAAATAGTCCAAGAGAAAAATGTGTGAAAAATCACCGACTCATATGTGGGCCCACTGGGATTGGAAGAAGACTCGTTGCTACGCTCAGAAGTACTTTCCCGTCACCGTCGGATCCTGAGCTTTATTCTTCTTTGTTTTCCTCTTTACTGTCAAAAGTCTCAGTATCGCCAGATTTTTCTTCAGAAGATGCCATTTTCTGACCACGTGCAAGTCTGGCAAAGGCGTTCGTGTTGTCAAGACCCTGAGTTAAAAAGAGATATTCAGTGGCGAAAATTCAGAATATTTACGCAATTCGGCCAAATCAGGAAAAAGTCGTACATACTTGCATATTGGAATAACTGAAGAACACAAGGGCCGTCGAAGCCAATCGGATGCCGCCTTCGCGACTTTTCGACCTTCGCTCCTTTTCCTGGGGACTGTTTTCATCTGGTATAGAAGATTTCCGCTTACCTGAAGAACGCGACCTCAATAATCCGTGTTTTCCCAAAACCTTGGAGGAGGGCTTGCCACGTGGATCTGTCACGACATTCTGCACGAATTGATGAATAGTGAAGAACTCTTTCTGCCAGAATTCCCTATACTTAGGGGTTGTCACTGACTGTCTTTCTGGGAGCAAAATGGGAGGATGTCTTTGTTGCAAAAATGCTGCTATAAAAAACAGGCGTCAAAATTTCTTTTGGAGCCGTCAACGGACGGCGAAATGGAATTCCCTGATCGAAACCCATATGACGAGCCGCCCTGTCAATATTATAAGGAACCACTTCAAAAGATTCCCTGAAAAAAGATGGTACATATCCAGGTATGCATCTTCGCATGAACACAGTTTCTCCAATTCTCATTTTCTTTCCATCAGAATGAAACGTCATGCCCGGGGCGGAAGCAAAAACGTCTGTCTGGACTATGCACGCATAGACCGGAGCCCATGGACGGAATTTGATTGCATACGCGTTGTCAAAGAGATCGATGAGCTTTGATCCAGGTCTTGGACGCCTCTTCAACCAATGAAGTATCCTAGAGCAGCCATATGTACCAGGAAATGAAGTTACCGGATTAGGATCATAATCTTTGAAATGCTCCCACAACCATGCTTGGAGAAAGGCGACATGGATATACGAGTATACCTTCATATACACATTAGAAACGTATATGTCCGATGCTAAGCAATCCATATGTGTGTACAAGGAGCCAAGGAATAAACTGCCTATGCGAAAATCAACACCTTTCGCCAATTTTACGATCCGCTTTCTTGTTTCTTTCTTGCGAGATCCTTCATCAAAAATATCTCTAGATAACCACAAGGCTAAAAATGCAGCAACACTGAGCGTGTCATCCAACACCTGATCCGGATCTGGATCCTCAAGGAACCATTTAGACACCCACCAAGTATAAAAGCACTTTTCTTCATAGCTCTTCCTAACATATCCTGTGGACTTCGTGACTAGAGTGGCGTGCATTTCTTCTTCTTCCTCGGATAAGATAACGACAAGATTCCCAGTTACTGGAAGATTCAACAGAACGACTACACTTTCCAAAGAAATAGTCATTTCACCCCATATGCATATAGCCGTGTGAGTCTTCACGCACCATCTGGAGATAAAAGTAATTAAACCTGCAGCGTTTTTCCTAATCTGAAGTGTCGCAGACGCCATGATAGCATTCATGATATAGGCCTCAATCAGATTAGCCTTCACATGGTCATGGCTTATCATGAATTTCATCCATTTGTCATAAGAGCGCAATGGGCTATGAAAAATCTCTAAGTCAATGGGAGAAGCTGGATACTCTTTCTTCTGGAGACAAAACCTTATTATACGCCCTGGATAGACCAACTGGACCTCTCCTTCATTTACTGAACCGGTCAGAAAGGTTTCAACATGTTTGGGATGGGTCCTCACGGCTGTACAAGACCTTGTGAAGAATTCATCGTCCATGTTTGTCTTATCTTTGGAATTATTAGCATTTATCGGCATGGCGATGAAACCATTTCTAGGTGACATCTTAACAAGAATTCCTTATGCTACTTTTCACTTTTGGAATAAGTACAACGGAGCAAAAATAGGAAAAGATTTACTACTTTGAAGAAAACCATGCATGAAGATTTTGTCAAAAATTTGGGTTATTAATGATCAAGAGCCAACAACAAATTCTCTACGGGAAAATTTTCTTTGGCCACAGGTCATGGCACTCACGGCCAAGAAGAATGAGGACTGATGCCTACTCAAACAAATACATGTCTTGCCGCGGGAAGTATGCTCTCGGACAAAACCGTGTCTTTCCGCGGGAAATATGCTCTCGGCCGAAAACTGTGTCTTTTCGAGGGAATTGTGTTCACGGACAAACACAAACAAAAAAAAACCTAAATCTAGGTTTTATGAAGAAAAGAGCCAGCGGCGGCTACCCTCCCATGCATGCTTTCTTTGCATAATAATTGGCATCGTTGCTATTAATGTTGTGGTTAACGCTACTACAATATTACTAGCAAAGAGGAATCATTCATATTGAAGTATTTCTACAAGTTCATGGAAGACATTCCTATGTCTAGGGTTTACACCAACACAGAAGAGCAAACAAAAGGGAAGAAACGTTGGAACACATACCTGGAATATGCTCGCCTGCTTTTACTGCTGCTGTTCCTCCCACTGATCCTCCCACGAATGATGCACCTTTGCTGCTAACAACGAGACGCGGAAACAAAGCCAATGATACAGATGGGCAACACCTTCTATATGCATAGCGCTTTTGGAGTTTAAGTAGAAGAAGGTTTCCCTTTTGGGCCATGCACAAAAGAAGGCAGCTGGGCCCGTGGTGGCAACGCTCCATGGCTCCAATCTCCACAGCCAAGCAAGCACCACGCCAATGCTCTATGCGCCAGCATCCTGTAGCCGAGCTGGAAGTACTCCAACGCTCCAAGCCTCCAGTGCAAGGATTGTAGGCTACTCATGCCTCTTGCCAAGGTCAGTTAAATTTTTCTCGGCAATCTCTTCATGTCATGACTTTTCGATTTTATCCTCGTCTATCACCATCTCATGCTTACCCCGCAACAAGGCCACTGTTACGTGCTAAGCAGGGGACTTAATGTTAATGGTGGTTTTTAGTTCAGGGTTAAAATTATAAAACTTTGCATTTAATGTGTCGTCACTCTGCAAAGAAACAGAGTCATGCAAAAGTGATGAGTGTTCAACCTCTCCACTATCGTATTTATTGAGAAACTCAATATATTCACATGAAATTTATCCACACTGGTGCATGTAGCAACAATCCCAGATATTCTGTAAATTTCGGCACCCTGCTTATATTATTAAATTAATATAAATTTCTTTGAATGCTTTTGTGCTATGTTCCCCGGCTGAACCCTTAATATTGATATGGCATGACAATTTGTCTTCACTAGCATCAGAGTAGCACGAATTTCCAAGTATCAAGGTTAAGGTCCTTGCATAAAAGTACTCAATCGGAAAGCATATTGCTCTCTGGAAATAAAATTAAAGAACTTTGTTTGAACACATAGAATTCAATCAATTTTGTGATAATTCACAAGATTCAGATATTACCCGGACTAATTTACAAAAATTAAGGTTTTGTGACTTGCGTAGTATATTAGACCCCGCCGGTCGGAATTAAGCTTAGGCGAACTAGGCAATCAATCCGCCATGGAGTCGTAAGTGCAAAATCCTACCCAAAATCAGAAAACAAGGAATAAAAGGAGCCGCGGAATAGGAGCAGCAACACAGGGAGGTGTGTCCATGCCATAGGACAGCTAGCGCGACTTGCGAGTACTCACACCCCATGTTGCCCGACTGGCCCCTGTTTCCCGTCGGCCAATCAGGTCGCTCTAAACCTGCCACAGTATTAAAAGAGGAAAAATTGCGCCAGATGGTCACAATGCCAAATTGGATTTCCAAAACCGCGCCAACATGCCAATGGCATGCCAAACGTGCCATCTCGCCGCATGCTAATGGCATGCCAAACATGACATGCCGCGTCAATGCACTAAACGTGCATGCCAAACGTGCCACTTTGGCGCACCAGCATGTCGAACGTGTAAACATGCCATAAATAGCGCGCCCACGTGTTAACTCACCTTCTGTCCATGGCCAACACCATAACATACTTCAATTAGGGTATCCTAATCAGAAACACGGCCTTGCTTTAGTGGCTTTAGTTGAAACCCTAATTTCCAGTCGTGGCCCAAATTATGCTACTTCGGGCCCCACAACATGCACGAGCCATGCGGAACCCAGGAAACCCTAAGAATGGTGCCATACCATATCCACTCATAAAAACCCTTTCTCATGTGTCCGTTTCCACATTATGGCCTTGTTATAGTTCCTTTGGCATGGCTATGGCACCGTTTGCACAAAACGTCATTGTGCCGTGGCCACATGCCACACGAAGAAAACCTATCCTCCATTAAGCTCTTTCTCAAATGGTGTGCTTTTCTTTTTAGTCTCCATATCTGAGAAAAATTTTATTTTTTTCTTTTGAAGTTTTAGTTGATAACTAATTGAACAAAACTAGTTTTTGTTTTTGATGTCATTTAGCATATTTCTTCGTCATAAGGGTGATTTTTCTTCGCTATTTGGGCGAGTTTCTCTTCGTTTGGAGAGAGATTTATTCAAACCTTGATCATTGATTTGTGACTTGATATTCTCGATTCAAAAACATTGACTATTCAACGCGGCATTGCTTTGAATTTGTATTCAATTCAATGGATATAGGGAATCAGGGTTCGTTCGGATCTACAAGATTATGGGGAAAATACTCCTTTATTTTAGGAGCATTATTGATGAAGAAATAAATTTAAATGGTCTAAATCGTTTCCTGATTAAACCATCATTCTTCTCTACTACATATATAACACTTGGGTATCTTTATGATTTATCAGTCTTTCTCTTAGCGGTTTACTTGTAATTGATATCTTCATTTCTATTAGGCTTTTGATTATCTTGTGTTTGACTGTTTCTTCATTCTTCAAGAACATCGATCGTAATCGGGTGATATATTTTTAAGTTAACTTCTGATTGTAGAACATTAGTTGTTACCGAACCCTAAAATGGCCTTAATCGGTAATCAATTTTTTTAGTCTTCCGATTATAGCAGATGATTAGAAGATTTAGAGACACATAGATTCGATGGAATCGGAAGATAGAGTGTCATATTTTTCTTTCGATTATATTTTCCTCATCATTTTAGAATGTATTGTCTCTAAAATGCAGCATAATCGGAAGACATGTATTTATTTTTTCTTCCGATTTAGTTGTAATCGGTTGTTAGGTTGTTTAGTAATATTCCGATTACGTGGGCCTCTTCATGACTTTAGAAACTTTCGTTTGAAAAATGATCTATAGTCAGTATAGTCATTAGTTAATCTTGAACCCGTGCTACCGATTATGTTTAATTGTATGTTATGAGTTTAGTTTTGACTCCAATTGTGTACATTCGGGTTCTGGCTCATCTTCATAATCGTCTTGCACATGCTCGTGCCTAAAACAATCTCTTTTATTAGACAAATGTGTCTTCAACTCTTTTCTTTGGATGGTCCTCGACACTTTGGTGCTCGGCCTACCAATCCCATTTTGCTTAATAGGTTCATCAACCTCCTTTAAACAAGGGTGGAGGGCTTCTTCCAAATGGTGCATCAATATTTGCTTTTTAGCGTCATTTGCTACAGAGTAACGCTCGACAATTCTTGCACACAATTCCGTTTCGAAGAACGACAGCCCATTAATTACCGGGGTGCTTGGATCAAAAGATAATTGCATTCACAATGGATGAATATCATTGATGTCGCTTCAACATACCTACCCAACTTATGACGACATGGGAGTCCAATACCTATCATATCCTTGCAAACACAAACCATATTCTCGTCATCGTAAGCTCTATAAAGCTTCAATTGTTTCATCATGTGATGTATTGCCCATTTTAAAACTTTGTGACAATGCCCCTTGGGAGCATTCTTTCCTCTTTATGTTCCAAAGGAATCTATGTCTACTAAATTCCATACAACCCATAATCCTTATGAGATCGGTGTATTCATGGATTGCTTCTTGGATCAAAACAACTTTATTTTGACTATCGAGTAATATTTTATTTAATCGTCCGTGAGGCCCCTCTGCAATGCTTGTCTCCTTGTTTTCGAAATTTCGATATTCATATGTCCATGCATACACAAACCTCTCCTTATACGATGAATGCTCAACGGGTTCTGGATAGTTCGTTCCCCATTCATCCTCAAATTTCTTCAAATTTTCCTTGTAAATTTCCTCGATTATCGACCAAATGATTGTCCCATGCTTTCATAAATAATTTCCACTTTATTCCATTCTCTTTCCACTTTTCTTCAAATAACCCTTCTCTTCCTCTCGTTCTTCCACGGTTAATTTGCTAATGTGTTCATCCTTTTCCTTCGACCTCTTGGTACCCTTCCTTGGTTTTTTAGATTGGAAATGATGTTTGCAATTGGATAGGAGGTCACATTGAATGTGTCGCGTACATTGCAAGTTTTGAGCTTCCGGAAACACTACATCTATTGCATTCATTAAGGCTTGATCGTTATCCGTTACAATATCCCTTGAAAATCCTCGCCGTTATAAATGGACCTCAATGTCTCCAACATCCAAATAAAACTCACATTGTTATCATGATCCATTAAATCCCATGCAACCGTAAACGTGTTTTTGTCGGAAGTATGGAAAGAAATGTTCAACAACGACATGTTATATTTGTTTGTCTTATAAGTAGCATCTTTCAACAAAGTTTGATGAAAGCATTGTGCCAATTGGATAATCAAAGGATATGCGAAGAAAATACGAACCACTTTACCATCCATTTCTTCCTTTCACAACGTGTAGTCATGTAACTCCGCTAACCACTCCAATTGTTTCATAAACATTCTACCATCCCATTCCGTCCTTTTGATCGTAGTTAGCGCCGACTTGATTGTAGATAAAGAAGACAACTTTTTTGGGTCGTCCGCCTTTATCTTACTTAAGATCGCACTCGCTTTACAAATCCTCATAGACCTTGCCGTATCCATTTATACGGTTTTAACTTTTCAACCATAACATGCCCAACAAGACTTTTCGGATCATCGTGGTTGTGACAACCATTAGCAACTTTAAACATTTTCCACTCTTTACCTTCCCTACCATCGGGCTTATAGAATACAACCTTAAATGGGCATTCAATCTTCTTTGTATGGCTTCGGTATCTCCTATTCGTCTTCTTTACGTACTTATGATCATTTCCATCATGGCTCTTTTCTCCCCACCTCGCACACCGATCATTTCAAACCGAATGGGCTTCGCACAACGGTACTAAACTACCACACACATCTTCTTTTTCCTTGTTGATAAACCATTCCTTTGCCTCCGCCTTACTTCCAAATGACTAAATGCGCATATAACAAAGCAAACCTCATAAGAATAAGCATTTAACGTACATTATTTGAAGAAAATAAAAAGAGTAGTCATGAGTATACCAAATCGTTTTCATAGTGTAGGGAAGTATTAGACCTCAAATAAAAATCATCAACAACCGCTACAATAACCTATAGATGACAACAAGTTAAGCAATAATCGGAAGCACGAGATAGAAATTTTCTACCGATTCCGACAAAATCGGTAGTAAAATACGAATATATACTTCCGATTTTTATATCGAAAAGTTTATGGCTTCTGTATAAAAAAACTTGAGTAGTCGGAGGTATTATTATTTACCAAACACCTGATTACAACCCAATCGGTAGATTAATATAAACACAGAAGGATATATTATAGGTTGTTAAATTCGAAAAATTTAAGTGATTTTTTTCTGGGGCGACAACAATAATCGGTTGATAAATTCATTTATCAACTACCGATTATGAAATCTGAAGAATTACAAATTTTTCAATTTTGGAGGAAGTTGTTTTTGGGGTGACAAATACAATCGGAGGTTAATTTTTTTTACTAATCTACTAATTTTAAAAATGAGACATGCCAATTATTGTAAGTTTGCGGAAATTCATATTTGGGGCAACTTTGACAATTGATAGTAAAGTAAATTTGGAAAAATATCGATTATCAAAAATTGAAACTTTCAGTTTGGGGTTTTTCATAATCAGTGGTATTATACGTCCATGAAACCACCGATTGTAAATATTTGATGTCTCAGTAACTTATAATCAATAGATATGGTACTTCATTATCTACAGATTATGGGTAGTTCATGGCATTCACTGCATGCGGAAATCGAATTTTCTCGTTTAAAAATGCATACAAACGCTCATAACATGGGTATTAGAGTTTCTTAACACAATACCTGTATGTTTGATCCATTGTTAACTTCGACCTCGTGTGATTCTTCATTTTCTTCCATGAAATCGTCGTCTAGGGTTTCCTCTCCACAAAAATTTGGATCATTCAACAAATACCCCAAATCATCTTCTCTAAACGGTATTGAACCTTCAACATTAAGTTCTTCACTTTCTTCTTCGTACCCATCGATGTTTGTTGTTGATTTAAGAAAAAAAATGGTTTTATCCCACTTCTACTTGTGTTTTCTTCTGCTTCTTCTCCCACTCTAAACTTTAAAACTAAATAACTTAAAAAAAAATCTAACACTAACTACATATACATCAACTACCGATTATTAAAATGTACATCAGCCATTTTGAAAAATCAGAGATAAACAGTGACTTCATTTTAATTTTAGATGACTCGTTTTTGTCTTACTAGTCGCCCCTAATTTTTCCAGAATCACACCTAAAAATGCAAGGATTTATAATCCGGTTATTGGTGGCGCAAAAAATTCAATAGTGGGGCTTGATAAATATAAAGTAGGCCAAAAAGACAAAGACCATCCCTCTTACCGTACCGCTGAGATAAGTTAACAAGGACAAAGTACCCATTTTTTTTCAATTATTAGTGCAACCAATAGCAGGGATAAAGTTAACAAGGACAAAGTACTGATTCCACAGAAAGCCATGCCGAAAGTAAAAGACACTGAAAACGGCAAGAGAACCAACTAACCATACCATATCCTATACTGATCAGTTTACAAAATTCCTTCTAGAACACATCCAATCCAATATTTATCCATCCCCCTTACCTGCAACAACTAACAACGAGAAGAAGATCAGTACTAGTGGATTTCAAAGCAAAGTCATGGGCAGTAGTACAAGTGTCCATGAAACTCCAATACAGACCATAATCCATACTCATCATCATCACTATACTATTACAAGTCAAGTTTAATACCCACCCTTGTTAAGGGTAGCCTACCAACTCAACTGTTCATTACATCTTATCAAAAACTCAACAAACAACAACAACAAAAAAAAGAGAAACAAACAAAACAAAAGGAAGAAGAAAAAACCAGTATTCTTCCTCTTCTTGTGCCATTTTTGCTTCTTTGTTCTTTATGTTTGTAAGTTTCGGGTGGTGGTATCAAATGCAGCAATAATGGTCGACTCACTCACTAGAAGTTGACTTGTTTATTTATTATCATTGTATACTAGTATGTACGGTTGTACTGCTTGTTTAATAACAAAATTTCCAAATCCATGTGCTAAAATTATACACTCTCTATGGCCTATATATGCTTGTCTTTACTATTTCTTGGCCGATGCTTTACTTGTTGCCATATCCATCTTACAAATTTGGTATGGCCTTTACTTACAATTGTCTGACACGTCTTTTAGTTTTGTTATGCTTCAATTTCACGATTTTAATATGCCACTACTGCAAAAAGGGATAGAAGCTTATCATCATGGACCACTGCAGAGCTGCTTGCTTTTAAACACTTTAAACACTGTTA
The DNA here is from genome assembly GCF_003573695.1 of Papaver somniferum. Lineage (NCBI taxonomy): Eukaryota > Viridiplantae > Streptophyta > Magnoliopsida > Ranunculales > Papaveraceae > Papaver > Papaver somniferum. Next base: position 45,231,416 of record NC_039365.1, read on the forward strand.
GCATGGAGCAGCATCTCAAGTGGGTGCTGATAGTTAGAAGGCGGAAGGCCTTGAAGGCACCATTGGACCAAACTACTGTAGATGCACTATCAAGGAGCTATAGGGCCAGCCAGAACTTATCTGAACAACCGTACCTTGAATAAAAACCAGTGACTGTGTCTTTTGGGAACTATTTGCTTCGAAATGATTGGGGTAACAGAGGGGAAAATATGTTGCATGCTATTCGACTTAGCAGGTCAAGAATGATGAATGATCAACCTTGGTCCCTGGCGAGGTTGCTCTAGGAAGTTCTATTTCCGACCCTTTCCGCCCACTGTCATCGACGTTTTAACTAACGAATCTGATCCGTATCGCGGTTAGATCTCATAGCTAATGGAAAGCTGGTCCTTCACAGGGAAACAGGACCATGTTGGTATATGAAGACGGGGAATGTACAAGTGTAAGGGTAGTAGAGAACCAAATAAACACCAAAGAACATATGTACTGGAACTTTTGTAAAGGACACCGAATATTAGATTCTCAGTGACAATCCAAACAACACGTAACGCTTATTTTCCACAATATCGATAACACGTAATGCGTATTGTCTATGTAACTAACTATAGAAGTTGCAGCAAAAATGTTCTATCGACTAGGCAAAGCTGGTATGCTTGTGACTCTTAAGCTGACACCTACTTATTCATTGCTGGTGGTTATGACGCTAACAGTTGCTGGACAGGTTTAAAATACTTGGCTCAAAAAATGATGTCCATGGAATAGTGAAAACCAACTGTTTGGGTCTGTTGGGATTAATCCAGGGTTTGATAAACTGAGTGGAAATTACACTTTCAGGCAGCAGGTCAGGTCCCAAACGTGTAACATGCTGCTAGCATAGTTAAAGACGATCTATATTTTGCTACCAAGCTTATATGCTACGAAATGTGAAATCCTCGTAAAAATTTTCATTGCATATAACCAGGTAAAACCTTTTGGGGTATCTACTATTCTTTATATAAAAACAGAGTTTTTTAAGCGACGTGGTTAATCGTAGTTTCTGGTTGATTCTGATCCCACCATTCCAAATTTGAGCCAATAAAATTTCAGGAGAATCTTTTGGATCCACAAAATATTGTTTGACCAATAACAATTTCCTAAAATTGTGAAATGTTATTTAATCTAAGAAACAAATATAAACAAATAAAGCATTAACAAAATAAAATAAATTGTTCATCATGATTTCATCATAAAATTAAATCAATCGTCAATCATCAAAATTAAATCAATCATCAATCATATGATTTAAAAAAATATTCATAAGGAAAAAAAAATCAATGTCCAATGTCCATTTACAGTTTTTTTAATAAAATCCCCCTAATTACATCTCCAAAATACGGGTAAAAAAAATGATTGCAATTACACTTTCTATTGGTATTAAATACCTAAACAAAAACATAAACAAGAACCTGAATAAAAGAAAAAAATAATTTACATCAACGATTAAAAGAAAATACCTGATTTGAGGGAGTCACGCGGTTTGTTAATCCTGCACAAATAAAAATAATACAGAACCATTAGGAGTATGAATTCCCAAAAAAAAAATGATCAACAGCAAAAAAAGAAAAAAAAATCATTAGGAAAAAAAAAGAATCGTTAACATTAACAAAAAGAAAAAAAGGGAATATAATTTTGAAAGATAACAAAATAAATATGGATATCAAAATAACAGGGAAGAAAATGATTTCCAAAGGAAAAAAAATATTGGAATATAATATTGAAATAAATGTGAATATAAAAATAAATGTGAATACGTATATTATTTCCTAAGAAGAAATTTTTTTTGTTCCGGAATTTTTTTGGGTTTATCACCTCTCTATTTAAGGCCCATGCGCAGATGCGAAAATCCCATTTTTTTCCTGATTTTTTTTTTGCATTCAATATGGAAACTCACGGTCATTTATTGATTTATTTGATTCCAAGAAACGGGTTTATTTTTATGATCATAGATTTCAGTCTACATTACGTTAAGAAACTCAACACTTTTAAATCATGGTGAACCCATTGTTTTTTCTTGGGTTTTCTTGCGATGAAAGTCTTTATTGTTTCATTGATTTGATTTTAGAAACAAATTTATTTTTTTGGATCGTCAACTCCAGGTTGCATCACGGTGAGAAAAACTCATCACTTTTGATCTACTATTCGTAATATCGCAAATTGACAACGTATATGTATCAAACAGGATTTGAAGATCCTTTTGATTCCATACAGTGGGATCCAATTTACAAAATACATATTTAGGATTTGAAGATCCTTTTGATTCCAGACAGTGGGATCCAATTTACAAAATACATATTTAAAATGATCTATAAATAAGATAAGAATGTGATGCAGAACAATGGGTTGAGTTCCTTGGTGTTGGATGGGGGCGCCAACATTGAGAGTGGAGTGTGAAAGAGAAAAAATAGAGGTATTATATTATTTTTAATCAGCATGCTTTGATATTTTGTGGGTTTATAAACATATTCGTTGTTTTTTACCCTTACATATGATCCATGCTGCCTCCTAGAGTTTGAAGAATTCGATGAGCAAAAATTGCAAAAGTATCAAGAGTACAACCTCCTAGAGTTTAGACTACAACAGAAGTACGAGCTTATAAGGTTTGAAGAATATCAGACGATAGAAAAGGACTGTAACGGTGTGACTTTCAATGAGTTTATGAAACTTAATTGAGTACTACACAATTCAAATACGTTGCACTGCGGACATATGAACTCTTTATTATTTTCTTCACCAGGATTGGTTTATTATTAGGTACGTATTTGTGTTGGTTTATTATTAGTTGGTTGGAAATTTATTTTGTTTAAGTTTAATGAATAAGTATTTTGGATTAATTGGACAAGATTATAACTAACACTCAATTTTCCATCTAACTTCTTGCATTGTTAAACACGTTACATTTACTCATATACACTTATAGCGAAATGGATTGTCAATATTGAACAGAGTATTCCAATTTCTTGAGTAACATTAGAAATGTAAAATGCAAAGACTCAATCTGTAATCGTCCCTATGATAGAAATTAGAATACTGCATACAACATATCAAAAAAAAATATCAATAGGGTGTTGAAAAACTTAAACAAAACCGTATATCATAAGGACACTGTCATCCAAAATATCTTTCCTTTTTCAAAAAAAAAATAAAAAATAAAAAACAATTTCTTTTTTCCTCTAGGTATTGCCCACATAATTTACACATATCTGTCCATCCAAAATATCTTGCCTTTTTCAAAAAAAAATAATAAAATAATTTAAGTATAGATCATCCAGAATATCTGCCTTTCCAAAAAAAAAAAAATTCTTGCCTTTTCAAAAAGAAAAAAGAAAAACTTTTTTTAGTAGGTGTCACCCACGTAATTTACATATATAGGATAACATAATTACTTCCTCTTAACATATTAGGTATATATACTAAAAATATCTATTGCTAGGAAAATAAATGCATATAAAATATTTATCGAAATTCTTATGCCAAAATTACAAATTCAGTTTTATCTATTTCTAGAAAAGTATAAATAACTATTCCATGTATAGAATAAACCATATATAACCCTGTTTCAAAAATTATTATACTATATATAAGTAGGACATGAGTGGTACATCTTATGTATAAGTTCCTTACGGGTTTTCCAAAATTAATTTCGTTCTCTAAATACAACACAAGGTTAGTCATTTTCTTGTGAGATTTACCTTCTTGATCGTTTAATAAGCATGATCTATTTAGATGTACTTTATTTTCACATGATTTAATCATATCAATATCAATTGCATACAATATATAATCGCTCTTTTAATAAGATGATGTGTTTTGAAGTTTTGAGGGAGTTAATCATATTAATGGCTTACCTTCCTTTCACATGATGTAATCATATCAATGGCTTATAGTATATAGTCGATCGTTTAATAAGCATGATGTGTTTCAAAGTTTCCGCACGAGTTAATCATATTAATAGCATATTGTTTATTGAACCACAAGTATGGAAGAAAATCAGTATTTGAGAAACATTTTAAGTACCATTAACGGAGGAGCTCAAGCAATGATTACTTCTCGGACGAAGTCCTATCTATTTCTGTCCACTGAGAATGAGTTTCTCAATGCAGTAATCGCAACCGCATTAGGAATAAATTTGAGATGAGATTTTGATTAATAATGAGGTTTCTTCTGGGTCCTACAACTTTTATGCCTTTAAATTTGTAAACTGGTCTTCTAAAGAAAATCTCTATACTCAGTCCAATAATGAGGTGTCTTCTGGGTCCTGGGCATTGATCCAAGGGGTTCCTTTTTTTCAAACTATTGGTGCAAAGCTAGGAGGTTTAATTCAGGTTTCTACATTCACGGCTAACGGCTGAGACATCCCTGTTATGAAACTCAAAGTTAAAGAACCACTTTCTGTTGGTTTTTCAAAGCTTCATATCAACTTCAAGCCTTTTCCCTTCCCTGCTTCGGTCTCTCTTGTTGTTGATCAATCAGAAAACACGGATGGTAGAGATTATACCTTGGCCCACTTATTTGTACGCAGCCAGGGATGGCAACAGCCTTGGAAACATTATGTGGACAAGCGTACGGAGCAGGGAAAATGAGAATGTTAGGGATTTACTTACAAAGATCAGGGATGATTTTACTTGGAACATCAATACCACTAACCTTAATCTCTATATTTGCAACACCATTACTGTCATTGATAGGTAAAAATAGAGATATTGCAGCCAGCTGTGATACCCAGTTGTTTATGTATGCATTGAATTTTCCGATGCAAAGATTTTTAAAAGCATTCGGGGTGTCAGCATTTCATATACCATTAAGTTGGTGTTGTATCATGAAATGGCGTTTAGCCGGAGCAGCTGGGATTGCGCAGTAAAAGGTTTTGAGGTCGATCATGGCAATTGGGAGCACTAACCGTGGAAAGTACGGGCCAATGAAGAAACATGCCAACGAAGACTACCCATCGTAGGGTTATCAATCTTCCCATCGTCCTTTACATGGTATGGGATTATTACCATATTAATTTAGATATTTGTTGTTGTAAATTTCAATAGCTACATTTTCCAAAAAGAATTTCATGCAAAAAAAAAATGGCTTGCTTAGCCTAAATAAGAATTAGGGTTTCTCAATTTGGATAAAAATGTGGAAACAAAATAAGATATCTTCATAATAAACTCATAATTTAGATAAAATATGGAAACAAAATATGGAAAATAAAAAAAAATTACACCCTAATTATACTCTATGTATATAAGTATCACTACCTACACGCGGTAATCTATGATCGATTTTAATTCCTTTAGCCCAAAAAAATCCACCTGATGAAGCAAGAAAATCTTCTTAAACGAGTATCACTACCTACACGCGGTAATCAAAAAGAACAACAAAAAATGGCTAAAAACAACAAATTCACAAAAACAAGAACAGAAAAGACTTGCGGAACAATATGGAAAGGCAAAGTATATTTATCTCTACCTTGAAAAACTTCATAACAAAAGAGAAAAAAATGAAGAAACATACAAAGACCGCAAAAAAACCATAGGCGAAAGGGATGTGAATCTTCGATTTGATAAGAAAGGTATGGTTTATTCAACCAACCAAAACAACTTTAATCATCTTCCATTTGATAAGAATGATATTCTTAGATTTGATAAGAATACAACTAAAAAAATAATAAAATTTTATTGCTACAAATAATTTTGGTCCTTTTTTGGTTCATTTTTTTTTGGCACACTTATTGGGATTTCTTTGGTTTTTTTTGCACACTTATTAGGATTATTTTATTGTTACTCCATACTCCCACAAATTGGTAGATACTTCAAAAAAAAAAAATGAACTAATACGAAAACCTCTTATTAAAATAATTTTGATGATGACTATATAAAAAGAACATTCAATTTTCCATAAGCAATGAAAAGACCCGTGCATCGCACGGGTGACCAACTAGTATACCAGAAAATCAAGCATTGGTCAACGAGAAAGTGAAAGTAAAGAATAGAGTAGTCATAATGTTTCTAAACAAAACGATTTTTTTTTGGGGACCATGGTTTTTTTTGGAACTATGGTGTTATTTTTAGCAAGACATTTAGAAGTAAAGTGAAAACACCCCCTTATCCAAATATTTATGTTAATACCAAAATTACTCTTCCTAATTAAGTTTGTGTAATGATTAATTAGTGTAATCATTAGTTAGTGTAATTAAGTTAGGTTAATTGGTGATTAGATTAGTCTAAGATTAAGTCAATATTATTTTTCTTAACATTAAGTTATGGAGAGGGAAGAAAAAGGAGAATATAAGAGTTGGAAAAACTCAATTATTTTTTGAATACGAACCTTCAAACTACCCAAGCATACTTTAAATTTAGTTTTTTGTTGCTTGAATTGGCAAAAAAATTCTGTAAATGAGAAATTTTATAGCTTGATTTGGCAAAGTCAAACAAGTTCGGCCACAAGATCTGAAGAACAAGTAATCAAACTTATCTGCTAATGTAGTCCGGCTAATGTTCATGAAAGCGCATGTAGCTGAACTTAGTTTTAATGGAGTTTTTTGCTTTCAGAGAAAAGTTCGTTTAGGAGAAAAAATTTGCAATGTAACCGGACCAAATATATAGGGAATTCGGTTAGGAGAAAAAAAAATTGCGAGGTAACCGAACTCAATATATAAGATTTCATAGAAAAGTTCGGTTAGGAAATTAAAAGTTCGGTTAGGAAATAAAAAAGTCTGGTTAGGAAATTAAAAGTTCGGTTAGGAAATATTTTTTTGCCGAATTGTTCTTTATGTTCTTCATTTCCAACAAGTTCGGCTAGTTCGACAAAGTTTTTCCACAAGATTCCTTACCGAACTTACTACCGTAACTTCCATTTTCAACCTATTTTGATGACTACTACTCAGAATTTTCAATTAAAAACGAACTAGAAGTAATCGTTTGTGGGAAAATACTTATGGACGGGTTTGTTTACAAAAGATTGATTAATCGACAATAAAAATTCAATGAATCAACCGTGATTAAAATTTGATGATTTTGATTAGATTTGTATATGATCAGGTTTAAATGATCATAATTTGATGAAGAAGAGAAGAAGAAAATTGTAGAATAGAGGAAAAAGAAGTTGTAAATTTGTTATAATTAATTAGGTTAAAGAGTAAACTAGTCATCTCCACCTTTTAGGACATCCTTTATAACTATAAGGAAAGTGACCTAATCAAATCATGCTCTCAAAAAAAAAAAACAGTAATGCCAGAAAAATCGTTCTTATCGTTCTAAACGATACTTCCCCCAAGCAATGTACAACTCATCTACAAGGCCCAGACGGGCACCTGATTTGGGCCACTATCTATGTCCAACATAGGTGATTGGCCACCTTCAAAAAAATAAAAATAAAAACATAGGTGATTGGCCGAAGAAACCCCTTAGCTTAACTTTGGCATCTGAAAAGATTGCTCCCAGATATTGCTCGGTCAATTACAGGCAGCTCACTAAGACAACTCACACATAAAAGTGCTCAAAATACTCTTTGTATAACTCAATTAGATTGACTAGAGCTCCATAAGCTCTTTTCTATGTCAGTTTAAGAAATAACACCTCTGAAAACTATTTCCCTCTAAAAAAACTCTATCCCATTGTTTAGTTGTACTTTTTTTCTTTTTGTTGATCCGACTAATATGCACCAAAAACGCCCCATCAAAAATTTATCTAGATTCCGGAAAAATAAAGAATGGAGTTCGGATTTGTCTCTCACGGATAGGTCGATTCTGTTCACCCATAGACGAAAACATATATGTATATGTATACACACACACAGAAACCTTGCTCTCTTTTTTTACGGTGTCCTAAAGTGGTAACTTGTAGCCGTCTGTCGAGAGCGAGATTGGAGGAGACACAAAATCAGGTAAGTCGGTATATCATCGTGTATCCTCCAAGTGATTTTTGTTAACAGCCTGTTGGGGTTTACAGTCCTTTTTTATTGTCCTTAATTCTTGTTCTAATTTTTAATTATTCAATTTAGGATGCTTACCATGTATTTTATGCTTACCATGTACTTAGGATCCAGTACCGATTGATGTCGATCTCTTCTGAATTTTCAGTCCCTCTAAGTTCTGCTTTATTTTTCCTAATTTTTCTGCATCCGTTCCTTTCTGGAAAAATTGGGAGTATGCTCCAAAATCAACTGTCATCTTGGGGATATGTCCTAGAATTCCAGTTTTCGGAAATATGCCCCAAGGTAACGGTTTCCGTCAAGGAACCGTTAAATAGTCAATTTATCGTAAGTGTGTTTAGACTTTTCTCTAATTTTTTCGAGGTTTTTTCTGTCTAAATATATTCATGAACCTTGTAGAGGTGTTAGTATTGAAAAAACGGGGGTCTAACAACGCCACCCAATATTTCTCTTAGCAATATGTATGGACAAACTCGAATATACTTTTAAGAGAATCAACAGGACTCAATCAATTAAAAGTATATCAACGAATTTATATCTCTCTTCTTGATCCGATTTACTCAAGCAAGAACTGCAAGTTCAAATCAAATACAAAGAATAACTTGGATGGTACCAAAGACCAATATCCAAGGATCAATCAACAACCTAAGGTCGGATTTCCAATTGATTGATTCAAACGCACAACATGTATTATTTCAATTATATAAACAAATACAATGTGGAAATAGAAATAACACAGACACCAGAAATTTTGTTAAAGAGGAAACTGCAAATGCAGAAAAACCCCGGGACCTAGTCCAGATTGAACACACACTGTATTAAGCCGCTACAGACACTAGCCTACTCCAAGCTAACTTCGGATTGGACTGTAGTTGAACCCCAATCAGTATCCCACCGACCCAAGGTACAGTTGTACTCCCTACGCCTCTGATCCCAGCAGGATACTGCACACTTGATTCCCTTAGCTGATCTCACACACAACTAAGAGTTGCTACGATCCAAAATCGCGGGCTTTGACAATAAACAAATCTCTCTCACACAGACAAGTCTATCAAAGGATCAATTTGTCTCCCACAGATAAACCCCTAAAGGTTTTTTTCCGTCTTTGATAATGATCAAGGTGAAAAGGAACCAATTGATAATCCGGTCTTATATTCTCGAAGAACAGCCTAGAGTTATCAATCACCTCACAACAATCTTAACGTATGGTAGCGAAACAAGATGTTGCGGAACCACAAACAATGATATGAAAGGAACATAAGAGTTTGTCGCTAGGTATTTGGCCAAATAGGATCATCCAGTTCCTATAAATGTTTGTGACTACTTTTTATATCTTGCCTATCGGAGATATCAATCTCAAGCCAATCAATCTGATTGTACTCGTACGATAGAAGATGCAAGATCAGATCACACAACTACGATAAAAGTAGTATCGGTATGGCTTCACAATCCCAATGAAGTATTTAAGTCTTTAACCTGGTTTTAGAAGAAGAAAACCAAAGGTTAAATGAGAAACGACTCTAGCACGCAAACTAGTATCACACGTAAGGTGTGGGGATTAGTTTTGCACAATACTAGATGTCTCCTTTATATAGTCTTTCAAATCAGGGTTTGTAATTAAGTTGCCTTGGTAACAAAGCAATCAATATCCACCGTTAGATGAAAACCTGATTTAGATTCAAGCTAATATTTCTCAACCGTTAGATCGAAAACTTAGCTTGTTACACACACTTGACAATGCACGTTTCTAGGTTTGTTAACCGTAAACCAAACGTATGCACTTGTTGGTACAACAATACTTAACCAAATGGTTAGCGATATGAGCATTTCATATCAACCATGTTCTTCTTTACTATAACTAGTTCAAATGACTTCAAGATGAACTAGTTAGAGAGTTGTTCAATTGCAAGGAAATCTTATGTACTACACAAGATACAATTGAAGCAAAGATGATTTGATTCACTTGAATCGATTCATCAACTTTTATAGCCACGGTTTGCAAACTGCATTCCTTAGTCTTTTTAAGTTTAAGTTCAGAAATCATCTTCAGATATATAACCTTCTCAAGTTCGCATACTAGGTTCGCGGACTTAAGTTACCGGGCAGAGTTTACAAACTCCAGCAGAAATTCTCGGGTATGAGAACTTTGTCGGTTCGCGGACTGAGTTCGCGGACTTAGCTTCACACAAATAGTTTTTCAACTCCAACAGAAATTCTCGGGTTTGAGAACTTCGGCAGTTCGCGGACTTGGCTTACGCCATTCTTCCGGTTCTCTTGATCAACAAAGTTCGCAAAGTTTAGTTCAAGGGATAAGACTTATACATAAATGTGTTTCCATAACAATGCTTATGTCCACCATTGGTTATGTAACCTAAACTCTCATTTCAATCATTGAAATATTCTTAGAGGACGTTATATAGTTATTACACCATTTCTCGTCAAAGCAATTTTCAAGATGATTGAAACATATCATGACTTTCGTCACTAGGTAAAGATAAACTTGATCGAAGTGAAAAGCTACCAACACATATTTCGAGATATAGATAAGCGAGGTATACTCGGCTTGAAATACCAAATGTGTATAATCAAAGTCTATATATATAGCATACGACTTCTTGTCTCAAAGAGTGGGAGATAGAGTAGATAGACTTTTGAGTGATAGATAAGTTCAAGTCTTCACATACCTTTTTGTCAAGAAGTTCCACCGGTTCCTTGAGTAGTTCTTCTACTTGTATGATGAATCTCCATGAAGTCCTTGAGCTCAACTATACTTTCTATCCTAGTCCGAGACTTAGCTATAATAGACTAGAAATCAAGACTTATAGTTTTGATCACTAACATTGACAAACATGCTTGAGATAGCAACGCATGCGAGTTCGACCGAGCAATGCTCTAACAATCTCCTCATTTGTCAATTTTAGTGACAACACTATCAATACATATGGAATACAAAAAAGATAAAGAAACTTTAGTAGCTTTTATTCCACATGTCTAATCTTCAACATTCCTAGAAATCTTCGTCACTTCCAAGTACTCCAATGACCCCAAAGGTTGTAAGTTTAGCATCACCGATGTTGAAGATCCGTAGCTATAACAATGAGAAAACATAGTTCTCGATCATTGTTATGTAGTGTCATAGTATTATTACACAGTGACAAAGTCCAATTGTATCACAACTTCAACAATAATACTATGGTGATATGTATCACTTTCCCTTAGTCAATACTCCATCTCACATGGAAACCACTCCCTTTTACACAATGATCCAAAAATCATATGTATTTGTAGTGTGAAATACATATTAATTCTCCCCCTTTTTGTCAATAAAATTGGCAAAGGTACAAGAATGGAATCGTAATGAAATTTCCTAAAGAGACATTTCATGAAAAAAAAATACATACCAACTAATTTAGATGCAATCATAAAGCCGAAGCTAAATGCATTCATCAAGGAGTTTAAAGATACAAGATAACCCTTCTAAAATTCCACAGCTGCACACCCCTCAAGATATGACCATTAAGCACAAGTTCAAGAGAACTCTCCCCCATTTGATGTCATTCCCGAAAGAACTACAAGAGCGACCTTAATTTCGAAAGAAAATAATGATTTTTATTTGACACCAAAAATCATAAGAATGATTTTCTATATCCAAAAGCTGAATCAAACTAATCACAAATAAACCCTTGATTAATTTAATCGGAATACACAATCAAATTAAACACAAAAAGTGATCAATTCAATTGATTGTGCTCAACATAAGAGAACTTATGGAGACACGAAAATACTCAACTAGATTAAACAAGAGAACCCATAGTTAATCTAATTAGAATACAACACCAAACTAATTACAAAAGTAATCAATTTAATTTTCATTTTGCTCGACATAAGAAAACTTACGGAGCAATAACTAAATAACCAAACAAGATGATTAATTTAGTTCAATATGCTCGACATAACATACCTCACGGAACACCAACTAATCTAAAAAATCAACTTGGTTGTATAGTGCTCAACATAAGATACATTACGGAGCCTCACAGTAATACATATAATATGGATCGGGGATGATCAATACTGCGGAATACACAAGGATTCATTCTATTTTCCATCACCATTTGCATAACGATATTAATAGACATAATCCTTGAAAACAAAAGACTTTAACCTATCTTCCATCAAATATTTGACAATATAGGCTTAACTTTTGTATTTGTCAAAAGTCCATTCATTCTGTTACTAGTACATGAATACCGATCACGAGCGACTTTACTTGAAAACAAAAGACTTTAACCTATCTTCCATCAAATATTTGACAATATAGGCTTAACTTTTGTATTTGTCAAAAGTCCATTCATTTTGTTACTAGTACGTGAATACCGATCACGAGCGACTTTACTTTTGACAAAGTATGGGACAAACATAGTTCACAGATGTAAACACCAATCCCATAACAAATTGCAATATAACAAAGCATAAAGATTAAATACTGCAAAAACATCATCCTCCAAATATTTTTAGAATTTAAACAAATAAATCTAAAAACATGAAGATGAAAACGTTGGACATAGCTATGGGTAATCACAATAATGGCTATTCCAAACTCTAGTTATTCTTCTAAACAAAACAAGAAATAAATTCTCATCCGAAGATTTACTAGGCATCAAGACAAACTCGTAATGCACATATAAAATGATTTGTCCTTAGAGGGTAGAATCAACCTTTTTCGCCCAGATTTACATAAATAATAGCTACCAAAGGCGTATAAAATGTTTTCTTAAAAAAGAAGAACATATAAAGTCATTAACGACTATGAACCATAGTTCACATAAAATGATTGTGAACATTCAAGAATCCCATAGCAATGCGTACTACAGCCCATTCTTGAACTTCCTTATTTTTGATTCACCAAAAACATTCTTGTTAAGGCTACTAATGAGCTTAGAAGAGTATTACTCCAAGAATCCAAGTGCCCAAGTCTAAGAAAATACGAAACGGATCAAAACACTCAAAATAAGAGACGGGACAAATAAAAATATTAAATCATCCAAAATCAATAATTATTATCTCCATTTTGAAGATAATTCAAAGAGGAAGAGAATTCAAAAAGAATGAGTTCATTCCGAGTTCGGACGAAGAAGTTACAGTCAAAACAAGTTTACCGAATATCGACGTCAAGTATGCATACGGGTTTGCAAACGAATTTTCGTATCTTGAAGCAGTATGCAGACGGGGTTTGCGAACTTAAACCCCTGGATTTTGATTTTAAATGATTTTGTGCATACTTGGTATGTGTACCATGAAGTCCAAACATCCCGAACTAATGTTTACAAACCTAAACATTTAAGAACCTTAAACACAGATCAAGTTAGGTAGAAATGAACGATAATCAAGGTACATGGATCATTATAAGTACTCAAATAAGTAATAAAAACATAAAACTTGCTCAAGTTTATAGACATACTTTTTTATAAAAGTCCAATTGAATTCTACAGCCTTACCGAATATAATCTGTGCGCCCCAGTTGTTGTGCTTCCCTCACCATATACATAGAAGGGCATTTCTCGGTGAGGATGCACTTTCAACACAAACAAGTTGTGCTGAGGTGAACAATGTCTTGCTCACCATGGCACCAAGAAAGAGTTTCTTTCCAACAACTTTTAAATCTTGTAGTGTTGAATAACACCCAAGGAATTGTTTTTATAAGTCTATCAAAGAACTTCAAGAGAACCCAAAAATATTTGTGTTTCTGATTTCTTGTTTTCCATCTTATAAAAAACAATTTTTGCAGATAGATTTTAGTACTGCGAAGGGAAACTCTTTTGATAAAAAGAGACGTCCTAGATTCTTCATAAAAGAATACAATACTACTATCTTGATAGGAAGTATCAGGAATTGAGAAACGAATCAATTCATGCGTTGAGGTGATACACTCAGATGACTGAGATTTAAACTCCTCTTGTAATTTGTTTAGTTTATCACAACTAATTGGATTAAGCAGAGGAGGAGCATTGCTCTCAGTGATTAGTAAATCAATATCAACCTCAACATGAATATTATTCATCATAACTTGATTTAGCCTGTAAAGAGATTCTTGCTCTTTATGGAGGTATAACTCAACATCAAGAGATAAGCTCTCAAGCTTCTTTTCAAGCTCTGAAAATACTTCATGGGATTTTAAACCTGGTGGAGGTTTAGATAGAATTTATTCTACAGATTTTATCAAATCAGTCATGGAAGAGAATTCTGAAATCCCTGGATCTGGTGGTGCATTTATTGAGATAACACTACGGTCCATAGAGTCAGATCGCTACAAACACGGACTTTTGAGGTCTTGAACGTGTTTGCCTGCTTTGATACCAATTGAAAAAGCGGGGGTCTAACAACACCACCCAATATTTCACTTAGCAATCTGTATGGACAAACTCGAGTATACTTTTAAGAGAATCAACAAGACTCAATTAATTAAAAGTATATCAACGAGTTTATATCTCTCTTCTTGATTCGATTTACTCAAGCAAGAACTGCGAGTTCAAATCAAATACAAGGAATAACTTGGATGGTACCAAAGACCAATATCCAAGGATCAATCAATATCAATCAACAATCAAAGGTCGGATTTCCAGTTGATTGATTCAAACGCACAACCTGTATTATTTCAATTATATAAACAAATATAATGCGGAAATAGAAATAACACAGACACCAGAAATTTTGTTGACGAGGAAACCGTAAATGCAGAAAAACCCTGGGACCTAGTCCAGATTGAACACACACTTTATTAAGTCGCTACAGACACTAGCCTACTCCAAGTTAACTTCCTGCTAGACTGAAGTTGAACCCCAATCAGTCTCCCACCGATCCAAGGTACAGTTGTACTTCCTACGCCTCTGATCCCAGCAGGATATTGCTCACTTGATTCCCTTAGCTGATCTCACCCACAACTAAGAGTTGCTACGACCCAAAATCGCAGGCTTTGACAATAAACAAATCTGTCTCACACAGACAGATAAACCCTAAAGGTTTTGTCCCGTCTTTTGATAATAATGAAGGTGAACAGGAACCAATTGATAATACGGTCTTATATTCCCGAAGAACATCCTAGAGTTATCAATCACCTCACAACAATCTTAATCGTATGGTAGCTGATGTAGTTTTGAAAGTGGTAGTAAAGTTCGTTCAACTCGGATTGTGTAAAGGTTTGATTTAAGAACTAAGAATAAAAATACTAAAAATATATTCACAAGGTTGTCACGAATATCGAGAGGTACTGAGACTTAGGATTTCACCACTAATCACATTCAATTGGTTCATATGATGACTCATAACAATTCTAGCTCTTTTGTTGACTCTTTTCTTTGCCAAAAGTAGATTTTATAAAGCATTAGATGTAAATCACAAGCATGACGCATCAAAAGTTCCTAAAACCCGGCATGCGACATCAAACAAAATCACAACTAATCAAGAAAAATCATAAATCGATTAAAACAAGTGCAAAAGTCATAAAGAATCAACTATAGTTGCCACGTGATTGTGAAATAGGGCTTCCTACATCATACCAGTGTTGGGGTTTAGATCCTCATGTCAAAAACACGCTCAAAATATTTAATCATGGCTCAAATAGGTGTTTTTATTGAAGAAGTGAATCTGTAACAGATATAATTGTTACAGAATCCACTGTTACGGAAGCTGCCCTTACAAATAAATTCTAACAGGAATAGTTGTTGCAAAGCTGTTACAAAGGTATTGGATTTGAAAGATTAGGTAACGGTTTCTTGCTAAGTTGCGAAGTGTTCTACGACGTTGTTCTTCAGCAGCAGAAACGTCTTCTCTGCAACTCTTGATTTTCACCTCTGCAGCTTCACCAAGCCCTCAGCTCAATCCCCCAAAGTCTCGACTCCCTTCTATGAACTCCCAGCAACTTATATATAGCCAACAGAGCGATTTAATCTCCCCAAAACTTCTCGAAATCTCTTCTTTTCTTTTCTTGGAAGTTACGGCAATAATCTCTTCCCAAAATTATTTCACGCGTTTCTGAGCTTTCCAACTTATCTCAAACTCTTCCTTAGATAGATATGTATCTTTGGGAAGAGTTTATTGCCTTTAGTCTTCCTAGAATTCCAAAAATAAGTCATACAGAGACCCGTGCAAAACCTGACTTCTATTTCTTTTTCCGGCTATTCTAGCCAATTTGGGTTCAAACAAAAGACTTCACCAGGCCTGTTTAGGCCTAGGGAGTAAACCAAATCAATTTCAGCCATTGAATCACTCCGGAAATCGATTGAATTCAATCCCCAACTCTGCCAGTTGCATGCATATTTTTCCCGCCAAAAACTATAAAACTTGATTCATCTCCTGCGGATTGTCTAGCCAATTTTGGGCAAAAATAAGACTATTACCAACCCTGTTTAGCCAAGAGGAACAAACCCATTTGATTTCAGCCATTGAATCTCCCTAGAACACCTTCAATTCTTCAACCCTAATTTTGTTCTTATTTTCCCTCCAAAATTCAAATTTCAAATGAAGAAGATGACCTCCCCTTATCCAGCAGTGGTTTCCCTTTAGCAGCTGCCTGAAAATGGATGCCCCTTAGTAATTAGGTTACCCCTTAGTAATTGGTGACCACTTAGTAATTAGGCTACCCCTTATCCAAAGTGAGAGTCCGTATAGTAATTTTCTCCCACGAGCGCAAAAACCACTTTTTTAGCCAATTTCGCCGCAAAAGCTTATTTCTCCAAAAAATACCTACAGGGACATAAAAAGCCATAATAAATATAAAATCGAGCACTAATAATATATACAATTGAGATTATATAAGACAAAAATGTGCCTATCAGTAGCGAAACAAGATGTTGCGGAATCACAAACAATGAGACGAAGATGTTTGTGACTACTTTTTATATCTTTCCTATCGGAGATATCAATCTCAAGCCAATCAATCTGATTGTACTCGTACGATAGAATATGCTAGATCAGATCACACAACTACGATAAAAGTAGTATCGGTCTGGATTCACAATCCCAATGAAGTCTTTAAGTCGTTAACCTGGTTTTAGAAGAAGAAAACCAAAGGTTAAATGAGAAACGATTCTAGTACGCAAACTAGTATCACACGTAAGGTGCGGGGATTAGTTTTGCACAATACTAGATATCTTCTTTATATAGTCTTTCAAATCAGGGTTTGCAATTAAGTTACCTTGGTAACAAAGCAATCAATATCCACCATTAGATGAAAACATGATTTAGATTCAAGCTAATATTTCTCAACCGTTAGATCGAAAACTTAGCTTGTTACACACTTGACAATGCACGTTTCTAGGTTTGTTAACCATACCCAAACGTATGCACTTGTTGGTTCAACAATAGTTAACCAAATGGTTAGCCATATGAGCATTTCATATCAACCATGTTCTTCTTTACCATAACTAGTTCAAATGACTTCAAGATGAACTAGTTAGAGAGTTGTTCAATTGCAAGGAAATCTTATGTACTACACAAGACACAATTGAAGCAAAGATGATTTGATTCACTTGAATCGGTTCATCAACTTTTATAGCCACGGTTTGCAAACTGCATTCCTTAGTCTTTTTAAGTTTAAATTCAGAAATCATCTTCAGATATATAACCTTCTCAAGTTCGCAGACTAGGTTCGCGGACTTAAGTTACCGGGCAGAGTTTACAAATTCCAGTAGAAATTCTCGAGTATGAGAACTTCGCCGGTTCGGGGACTTAGCTTCGTGCAAATAGTTTGTCAACTCCAGCATTAATTCTCGGGTTTGAGAACTTTGGCAGTTCGCGGACTGAGTTCGCGGACTTGGCTCACGCCATTCTTCCGGTTCTCTTGATCAACAAAGTTCGCAAACTTTGGTTCAAGGAATAGGACTTATACATAAATGTGTTTCCACAACAATGCTTATGTCCACCATTGGTTATGTAATCTAAACTCTCATTTCAATCATCAAAACATTCTTAGAGGACGGTATACAGTTGTTACACCATTTCTCGTCAAAGCAATTTTCAAGATGATTGAAACATATCATGATTTTCGTCACTAGGTAAAGATAAACTTGATCGAAGCGAAAAGCTTACCAACACATATTTCGAGATATAGATAAGCGAGGTATACTCGGATCGAAATACCAAATGTGTATAATCAAAGTATATATATATATAGCATACGACTTCTTGTCTCAAAGAGTAGGAAATAGAGTAGATATACTTTTGAGTGATAGATAAGTTCAAGTCTTCACATACCTTTTTATCGAGAAGTTCCACCGGTTCCTTGAGTAGTTCTTCTACTTGTATGATGAATCGCCATGAAGTCCTTGAGCTCGACTACACTTTCTATCCTAGTCCGAGACTTAGCTATAATAGACTAGAAATCAAGACTCATAGTTTTGATCACTAACATTGACAAACATGCTTGGGATAGCAACGCATGAGAGTTCGGCCGAGCAATGCTCTAACAAGTATATAGTATATACGTCTTTTAATTCGCATATGTAATTTCAAGTGTGTGCTAATGTTGACTACTTAACGGTTTCTGATGGAATTTTGGATGGCTGGGGCATATTCCCGAAAAATGGAATGCTGAGACATATCCCCAAGATGACAGTCGATTTTGGGAATATTACCAATTCTCCCTTTTGTTTTCCATCTTTTTTCAATGGAGGCGGACGCATCCCCTGAGCGAATTCAAAACTTTGTTCCCGTTTCTGGTGGAACCTTACCCATGCCTATGAAATTTTGTGAGAGTATGGAATTGGAGGAGGAGCGTATGGCTCGTCAGGCAAAACTCGCTCTCTGGTTAAAGAGTGCAACTGAAGCGAGATTGTCGGTTAGGGTTCAGTGTGGGTCAATTGCACCAGGAATAAGAGAGCTTCATATAAAAGATGGTTCTGCTCACTTGGATCTGCCGAAGCAGAAGCATGAAGAGCACGTGGTTATGGAGTTAACTCGCGTCAGAATCCTTCCCAGTGTAGAAACAACATTTCTTGATGGTACCCTTATTGCCCGTGTAGATTGCTTCATATTCAGAGCCTCGAAGACAATTGATACGGTTATAAAGCATGCAGATTTAGAAAGGTGTTTCATGCGACTTGGGGACATGGATATGCCGCCTATTTTGCTTTTCCACTTGCAGCACCCTGTCATGGTGGGAACAAAAGAGACAATTCTATTTGGTTCCAACCCCTGTGGCCGATACTAATGAATCTCACATTCAAAAAATGAAATCTATTGAGGATTCAGACAACATTGAGAAAGACAACAGGGATAGCAGCCGTAACGAAGATTTAAAGAACTTCGTCCACAAAGTACAACAAGAACCTCAGAGTCCCGAGAGTGTGCTACCTATACATTTCCATGCACTAGAGGAGTTCGAATTTTCTGGGGAAGTTCACACAGGTGCTTCATTATTTGCCCTGACTTATGGTGCCTTGGTTTTGCTTGAAGAAGAAATACCTTCTGTTGTGATCCTACTACGGGATATTGAGATTGTTAACCTGGCGCGTCTTGGACATGAAAAAATTGATATGACAGTCAATGACTACGAGTGTGATGTGCTTAAAATCCGCTCTATTCCCTTAAAATTTCTCACTGGCATAAAACATCGTCTGAACAACTGGGGTGTGAAGTATTATGTTAACAGTGCAAGCCCAGACTGGAGTATGTTGCTGAAAGATATCACACAGTCCCCGAAGAAGTTTATAGATTCCGGTGGATGGGGTTCCACTTCCTTAGTTCTGGAGGATTGTGTTACTTTGGCCTACTATACGAATTCGGATTCAGATTGTCAAGAAAGATATCCAGCGGAATGGATCTGAATCCTTGGCGAGGTTGCTTTTAGAAATCCTATTTCCCATCCTTTCTGCCCACTTTCATCGACGTTTAACTAACGAATCTGATCCATATTGCATATGAAGACGTGTGAAGTGATTTCATTTTTGTTATTTGATTAGGCTGCTGATTTGAAAGGCATAGCACGCAACGCTTATTTTTCCATAAAATTGATACCACCTGTAACCCCTATTTTTCTTTCGACTGACAATTGAGTTACAGCGAAACAGTATCATTGACTATGCAATACTGCCAACTGTTTGGCCTGTCTGCCAAGATTAATCCAGGCACTCAGACAAGCATTCTTATTAGTTACTTCCAAGATTAGCTCTGTGGATGCCTGGAGCAATCTGAAGACCTGGAGCTAGGTTTATGAATGGACAACCATCTCCAGAAAAAGTTGGAGGTGGTCTGGTGTGATTTGGGAGTTTGTCATTCCTTTAAGTTTCAAAGTGCAGCACCTATATTGTGAATGATACTAGTACGCTGACAAATGAAAGTTCAAAATATGGTACAACCACAAATCATCTCTAACTTCGGTTCATAAACCCTAGTCAGAGCTAAAACTACTGGTACTGAAGAATAATAAGGTATTGCCTGAGAGTGAAGTAGTGAAATAGATCAACATTATATTTCATATACGTACTCAATTCATAACCATCTTCAAATTTCGGAAGACTCAATTTCTTGGACATCATTGATAGTCTCTTGAACTTAATGACATATGTTGTGTATGTACCTTATGTCATTCAAAACCAAACAGTGTCGCTCCTGAAAACCTGCAGATCTCTGTTTCTCATGCTGCAACTCGTTAAACAATTCCTCAATTTTCTTATCCTTCTCTGCCCGCAAACATCAAATATTAAATAACATTATAAAATGTTACTAAACATAGTTGTATAATATGAAGAAAAAAATGTTGATAAAGAAAGAGCTGCATAATGAACCAAAAAGCACCATGTCCCTTGCTCAGGGAAAAAGCACCGATGGAACAAGTATCACAAGGATAATCTGATAATTTGGGCTCGAAACATAAACTTTCAGGAAGGAGCTTCAGGTCCCAAATGTGTGACATGCTGCTAGTATACAACTTAGATAAAATTCCTACCAAGCGTGAACTCCTCATAAATTTCTCCATACGAATAACCAAGTAACACGTTGAGGTATATACGAGAATTCAAGCATTGATACAATAAAACGTAGAAGCAAGAATAGAGTAGCTATGGAAGATATTCACCAGGATAGGGAAGGCGGGATAATTATGTAGGTGCAAGCTGGATGTTAGAGACCAAAGTTTACTCCTGTGAGCAATGTGTAACTCATTTACAAGACAACAAGGGGACCTGATTTGGGCCAATATCTAAGTCCAACATTGGTGATTGGTCGAAGAAACCCCTTAACTCAAGAATTGGCATCTGAAGAATTTTTTCTAAGATATTGCTCGGTCAATAAGACAATTTTACATATACAAGTAGTCACCAATGTCTTTGTATAACTCAATTAGCTTGACTGGATCTCCATAAGATTTTTCACTATGTCAGTATCAGAAATAACACCTCTGAAAATACCATATTCCCTCTAAAAAGAAACTCTATCCCTTTGCAGTTTCTTCTTGTCTCTCTGTGTTGATTTGACTAATCTGCAGTTATCTCCATAATGATAATTTCTCTTGCCAGTTGCCGATTAAAACCTAAGCTACCGGAAGCATGATTCAGCTTGCTTCTTAGATTTGTACGGTTCATTTCAATGGGATGGTTAAAACTTTCTATTGTGATAAACTCCTAAATGAGAATTAAAAGTTTAGCTATTCTTTCTTTCGATCGAGAACTTCATTTCGGAATTTCACATCCACTTCATATCAGGCAATCCATCATATAATGTATCATCAAATTTCGTACTACCAATAGTCTGGTTGGACCAAGGGTGTGCTTGCTTCCAGTTAGGTCCATATATACATTTATACAGATACTGTTACAACTCTATGTAACTGCTCAGATATGATTAATGGTTTCTAGGTCTAGTTTAGAACCCTGATTGAGCTAAAGATATGATTTTTTATGAAGAAAAACCAACAACCTAAACAAAAACAAGAAAAATATAGAACCTTAACCAAGGTTCAGTCTTTAACAACTTTACCACTGAGCGAAACAAGCGCATCTTTGAGCGGAATTATACTTTCAAAACGGATGATGATCTGGGAATAGAAGTAAAGTCTTTGATTTTATCATGGGCAAGTGCAGCTGGCAAAAGAGCTCATTTAAATTTTGCTAGTACAGTTCAAAACAATTGGGATGCTTTATTTGTGTAACTTTGTTCTTATTTGAACTCTGTTGTTTTCCACTTCCGGTGGAACTCTATGTAAATTCTCCTTTTCTCTAATAAAACTTCTCTTCTTTTCAAAAAAAAGAAAAAAACAACTTTACCACTGAATACTAGTACTAAAAATGATTGAAAACAACAATATCATTTAAGAGGAAACAAAGATGGAGGGTTACTTACTTCGGTATCAGGGTTCCATAATTCTGATGGCCTCATTTTGATCTAAAAATTCTGATATGGAAGTTGATTATGGGAATATCCAATAGACAGAGAAGAACACCAGGTTTGTGCCAATGAATGGGTAAAAGTCGGTCAAGCTAGCATTTCTGGTTTAAAAAGGGAAAAGTCCGATTTAGGTGTGGACCCTCACAACTGCCTGGCCCCACTTTTACCCATTCCCAATGCAGTAATGCTAGGTTGACCGGGAGAAATCCCGTGGATTCTTCCGGAACTGTAATAGGGGTGGGTCCCACCACACTCCAGGAAATTAGCAGGGGCCCACCTCAATTATAGCCCGGGAGAATTCATGAATTTGCCAGGCACAGGGGCAGAACTGGAAATTTAGTGTAGGGGTGGTTTTTGGGATGGATCATTTGTAGACACCTGGCTTAAGCCTATTAGTTTAGACCTAATTTAATACCTCAACTGAAATAGGTAGTGAAAAATACAGGTTATTTGGGCTTTTTGCGGTGGCTCAAGCCAAGTCAAGTCTGGTTATAGTTTCGCCCGTGTGCCAAGAAAATTCATGGACTCATCAGAAAAACATCTCATATGAAGAGTTGGTTTCATGGGAGTTTGATGTGGTGACTAGTTATAGAATTTTTGTTTTCTACGTTAGGACGTTTTCTATGAAAATGTACAAATGAAGCCCATTAGCTAAGTGGATGTGCAAACTCGTTTTACCACTATAGTGTAATTTATTAAAAGGTAGAATATGTTAGGCTCGACTTATGGTCCGCCGTGCAATAAAACATCTATCAAAAAAAAATATTAAAAGGTAGAACATGTTAGGCGCGACTTATGTTCCGCCGTACGATAAAACATCTATCGTTAGTTGCTAAACTCTCAGACACACATCAGCACTTAAGCCCCCAATGGTTATTTTTACAACGGTTATATTTCCCTCAACGACTTGAGCAAGAAAGAAAAAAGACTGGCAGTTTTTTGAAACTGAAAAGTCAAATATGAATGGATTATGGGCTTAACTTCTTTTGAGATGTTTGGAAATCGAAGTCTTTGAGTTATTTAAGGAAAGGAATTGTTAGAGCATTGCTCGGTTGAACTCGCATGCGTTGATATCTCAAGCATGTTTGTCAATGTTAGTGATCAAAACTATAAGTCTTGATTTCTAGTCTACTATAGCTAAAGTCTCGGATTAGGATAGAAATTGTAGTTGAGCTGAAGAACGCCATGGAAATCATCATACTCAAGGAACTGGTGGATCTTCATCGACTAGAATGTATGTGGAGACTTGAACTTATCTATCACTCAAAAGTATATATATCTCCTATCTTGAGACAAAAGTCGTTTTGCTATATAGACTTAGATTATACACATTTGGTATTTCGAGCCGAGTTTACCTCGCCTATCTATTTCTCGAAATATTGTGTTGGTAAAGCTTTCGCTTTTTCCAAGTTCATCTTTACCTAGTGACGAAAGTCATGTTATGTTTCAATCACTTTGAAAATTGCTCTGACGAAAAATGGTTTGTGAATAACAACTATATAACGTCCTTTGAGAATGTTTCAATGATTGAAATGAGAGTTTAGACTAAATAACCATTTGGAGGATATAAGCATTGTTGTGGAAACACATATATGTATAAGTCCTTATTGCTTGAACCGAAGTTTGTGAACTTTGTTGATCAAGTGAACCAGATGCTTGAACCGAAGTTTGCAAACTTTGTTGATCAAGTGAACCAGAGAAGTGAGTGAGCTAAGTCCGTGAACTCAGTCCACGAACGCAGTCTGCGAATTGGCGAAGTTCTCAAACCCGAGAATTTCTGCTGGAGTTTGTAAACTCCATCCGGGAACTTAAGTCCGCGAACCCAGTCCGTGAACTGGAGTAGGTTATGTCTAAAAAAGATGTTTAGTGGACTTATCTTTATAAACTAAGGAATGCAATTGCAAACCATGGCTATAGAGTTCATGAACCGATTCATGTGAATCAAATCGTTTTTTCTTCAATTGTGTCTTGTGTAGTACATGAGATTTCCTTGCAATTGAAAAACTCTCTAACTAGTTCATTTGAGTCATTTGAACTAGTTATGGTGAAGAAGAATATGGTTGATATGAAAATGATCATATGGCTAACCATTTGGTTAACTATTGTTGAACCAACTAATGTACAAGTTTGGGTACGGTTACACAAGCCCAGGAACGTGCATTTCATTTGTGTATAACAAGCTATGTTTTCGATCTAACATTTGATAAATATTAGCTTGAGTCTAATCAGGTTTTCATCTAACGGTGAATATTGAATGCTTTGTTACTAAGATAACATTGATTACAAACCCTGAATTGAAAGACTATATAAAGGAGAACTCTAGCAACTGGGAAAACTAATCCCCACATATTCTGTGATACTAGTTGTGCTAAGCTAGAGTCGATTCTTCTTTAACCTTTGGTTTCTTCTTCTAAACCAGGTTAACGACTTAAAGACTTCATTGGAATTGTGAAGCCAGACCGATACTACTTTTCTTGTAGTTGTGTGATCTGATCTTGTTGTTTCTATCGAACGAGTACAACTGTAATAATTGGCTTGAGATTTTTATCTCTGATAGGCAAGATAAAAAAGTAATCACAAACATCTTCGTCTCATCGTTTGTGATTCCACAATATCTTTTTTCGCTACGTCGATTAAGACTATTGTGAGGTGATTGATAATACTAGGCTGTTCTTCGGGAATATAAGACCGGTTTATCAATTAGTTCCTGTTCACCTTGATTTATCAAAAGACAGAACAAAACTCATAGGTATATTCGTGGGAGAAGGATTTATCTATTGTCGTAGACTATTCTGTGTGATACAGATTTGTTTATTAAAGTCTTCGACTTTGGGTCGTAGCAACTCTTAGTTGTGGGTGAGATCAGCTAAAGGAATCAAGTACGTAGTATCCTACTGGGATCAGAGACGTATGAGCATAACTGTACCTTGGATCAGTGTGAGATTGGTTGGGGTTCAACTACAGTCCAGACCGAAGTTAGTTTGGAGTAGGCTAGTGTCTGTAGCGGCTTAATACAGTGTGTGTTCAATCTGGACTAGGTCTCGGAGTTTTTATGCATTTGCGGTTTCCTCGTTAACAAAATTTCTGGTGTCTGTGTTATTTGTTTTCCGCATTATATTTGTTTATATAATTGAAATAATTCAGGTTGTGCGTTGTTCAATCAATTAGAATATCCGACCTTTGGTTGTTTATTTAAATTGATTGACACTTGGATATTGGTCTTTGGTACCATCCAAGTTTACCTCTCTTGTATTTAAATTGAGACTCGCAGATTTCTATTTGCTTGAGTATAGATCAAATAGAGAGATTGAGATATTAATTCCTTGATATACTTTTATCTAGATTGAGTCTGACTGTCTAGTTGATTCTTTATTGAAATTATATTGGAGTTAGTCCATACAGATTGCTAAGCGAAATATTGGGTGTGGTTGTTGTACCCTTACTTTTTCAGGAATTACTCCCTCCAATTCTGAAAAAGAGATACCATCACTTTTTCAATTTGACCTATTTTTTAGGCCAAATTGAAAAGGTGGTAATATTTCTTTCCAAAAACGGAAGGAATATATTCCTAATTAGATTTAACTAGTGAAAAAGTTATATAAGGAGCTACACCACAAAGAAGAAACACACACCTCCCATTTGGGAAAACACGTGCAACATTTTGCTTTAAGTATTTGTTTGTTTTTAGAAATCTAATTCATTCAATTTATCTGTCCTGAACTCCAACATGAATAATTAATTTTTTTTTAATTGGTTAAATCTGTAGCCTAATTTTGCAAACTTGTTTCTAGTTTATTAACTAGTTTATTACTTAATTTTGTCTCGTAGTGTCGTTCACGGTTTATAGAAAGTATCACCGTGTATAATTGGATGTTTGTTTAGTTACATTATCAATTAAATGAGCTCATATTCATATATATATATAAAGCCAATTTACGGTTTATTAATACGGAAACGTTGATAATTCTTGAATAAATAACATAGTGGGGTTACGTATTAACAATTTGTTAAAATGATTAATCGAGTATGTCAATTGTATTGATTAGCCTATTTCACTAATCTTAATTTTGAAAACGCGTGGGTACCAAGATACACCACCACTTTTTTTAGGCAATCTGTATGGACAAACTCAATACAACTCTGAGAGTTCAACTCAATCAAGGAATAGTACCGTAGAATTATATATCTCTCTCTTGCGACTAGAATGTTTACATACCTCACAAGTATAAAACTTGTGGAATCACAAAGTTTGAGAAGAAGAGAACTTTGTGATTTCTATCGATCTTGTTCAAGTGATAAATCAACAATCGAACAAGATCAGGATACTCAAGTTATCAAGATAAAATATAACTGGATATGGATTCACGAATCCCAATGAAGTCTTTAATAGTCGTTACACCCTAAAAGGGTTTCTGGAGAGGACGACTCTAGATAAAACTAGGACACACCAAAAAGTAGTGTCAGGATTCAAAGATCCCAGTTGGCAAGAGTTTCCCTTATATAGACATTCAAAGCATAGGTTGCTTTAGGTTTAAGTTAAGATAGCTTTGGAACCAAGAACAATATTTACCGTTAGATGAAAACTTTGAATCTTATTCACATAAACAAGATATACACTCTGGTTAGGTAAACCGTAACCGAACTGTGTACAAAGACTATGTCCAACATGGTTAGTCGAAACTAACCGATTTGAACTTAAAAACTTAACACTCATTTTTGTAGCGCTCCCAAAGCTAGCAGCTGACTAATCCAAGAGATTAACTAAATAAAGAGGCACTACGAAACTAAATCAAAAACTTAAACATTCAATTAAGAAAATCTGCTACAAACTTAACCCAAAACTAGCCCCGCTCTGAAGTATATAAATACAAAAACTCCTCTCAAATGATACATATACAATAGTCATTTGGTTTGCAAATAAATTATACAACATAATAAACATAGCAGAAGTTAACCAACTAACGAACTCAATCCTTGAAGCTTCCGCTATGCAACTCTGATCTGTCTCTGAAACTGAAAGTGGGAATGAGTGAGCACATCATCCTTAAAAGGGGTGCCCTATGGAAATAACATCTAACTTTTAAGTAATCATTGGCATGATTTGGAAAAAAATCCATGTTTTCCCAAATATTAAAAGAAAACCAACACTCACTGAACTAAACATGTATATGGAACTAGCTCCTTCTTTATTTCTGTAGTGACATTTACACGCCAGATTGGTGACAATTACACACCAACCATTATTTATGTGGTGACATTTACACACCGTAATACTAGTGACAATTACACACCTAGATTGTTTGTGGGTGAATGTACACACCCGTAATATTGGTGACAATTACACACCTAGATATTCTGGGTGACAATTACACACCCAAATGTGCATGAAAGTATAAATGAAGGAGCGTATTCCGATATACTACATAAGGAAATTCTTATTTCCTAACAATTCATAAAGACGAACCAAATATTACCGTTACTTTCCAAACAATGGAAAGATTAAAAGAAAAAACAGAACTATCGGAATTCAAATTAAACAATGCATGGAACGCATAAACGAACAATGCATGAGTTTATTAAATATAAACTTTTATAGAAGAAACATCAACGGTTACAAAAGAGTTAAATGTATTCCTACCTCTGTTGATGACAAGACCGCGAAATCCACTGGATCATCTTTTGAATCGATCATTGTTAATAAAGACTAACTGTTAACCACACAAAAAATCTAAGAATCTATCCAAAATGGATCATACAAGAATCATGTAGTTATATCTAATGGTTCTGAGCCCATTTATGACTTTATACCTTTTCATTTTTTATCTTTAGCATATCTAAGGATACTAAATCAATTGGGCTGATTCTATAGTCCAATAGCTAAGTCTTATGAACATCTACAACTATGTAGAAGGAATCAAAGGCTAAATCAGACCATAAGGGTCCAAAACATCAAAATAGGAACACTAAACCTAAGCCCAAGTCCACTAGCACAAGGCCTGGTCCAATTGGTCAACTAACAGTCCACGGGTCAATTGACGGTCAACGTCTAAAGGCCGGGTCAACAGACTCGAGTAAGGTCAACTCTAGTCAAAAGGGTCAAACCAATGAGTCTAAACTTATCCAGACTGAGTTAACTCAGTCAGACAATGAGTCAGCTAAGGTATTGAGGATTACAGTTCAACTACAGTTTCACCATCCACCTGATTTTATTCCGTTGATCAAAATACAAACTTTCATACTAGACAATTCTATAATTTCAATACAACTGTAATTCAAGCTTTACCTGTAATTGCAGCTCTAAGCATCATCTTTCTACATTCATACTTCTACAGTCACAATAAACTCATTACAACTCCCATTCTAAAATACATCTAGCTTGAGAACACAATTCCAATAACAACACCATTACCTCACTACTATTGAACCATCTCAAACAACAATTCTCGGCTGAACAACACTCAGCATAACCCATCAACAGTTCTTGTATTCCATACACACCATTCATATCAGCAGCACCACAACCATTGCCATCTCATTTAACTATATATGACAGCTACACCTGCAATTCCAGTTCCACTGCCATCTCAAAACACAACAACACCACCAACGAATCTGCTCACATGTAATCTACCAACAGTCATCTAAAACTTCAATTTATTTTACTCATTATCAACTCATGTTACACTAACCAACAGTACCAATCCCCTGGAGTTTCATCAACAAACACACACCCATATAATCTTCTTACAGAACCTGTAACACCACCAACTCTTTCAACTATAACTTCAACACCACCACTAAAATCACTTCCCCGACCTGCAACAATCATTCACAACTGAAATCCAACCATATATAATTTCTTCTCTCCAATCAAAACAACTTCAGTTAGAACAATTACAAAATCATCTTCTTACTATCCACAATCACAGTTTCATCTTTTAATTATCTCAATCTTAGAAATCACAACAATTCAATTCAAAATACTAAAATTGAGATAAAATAGAGGCTTACCCAAACATTATCTTCTTCTGAATTTCTTAGATATCAAATTAATTCTGTTGAATCCCTTATTTCATCTTTGCCTCATCATTCTGCGTTAAGTCAATTCCCGAGTTAGCACCACCACCATAACTCATCACAGTCTTAACTGGTTCATCACCCTTTTCTGAAATTCTTCATCTTAAGAACAAACCCTAATTCTTCGATTCACCTTCAGAACAACTTCACCTCATCAACTCGATAACAACCCCTCAATTCTTCTCCCATTAGTAACTCACTTCACTTCTTAATTTCATACTAAACCCTAATTATCGAATTACTCTTCTTCTCTGAAACCTAATCTACAAATTGACACATCCATCTTATTCTTCTATTCAAACTCTCGAAACTACGAACCCATCTTCAATTGACATCTCAAATCAAGCTTTAACCAAAGAACATAAACCCTAACTCACTGATTTACTTCCTCCTTCGATTCTGAATCAACAAAAAACCACAACACCATCACTATCAACTACTCCTTGAACTTCTCCACCTCCTACCAATCACAAAGCTTCTTTTTGATCTCTCAAACACTCGTAGAAGAAGAAGAACAGGGGAAAAGAAGAAACTGAAGAAGAAAGAGAAGAATAAGGAAAAAAATAAGAAGGAGAGTGAATTTATTCTCGGTTCGGTGAAGATAAGGTCAACCAGAAATGCTAAAGGCATTCGACCAAAAGATAAGGGCAGCCACAAAGATAAGATCCGACTTTACTATTTTACCCTTCAAATTTATCCGATGATATCTTTTTCGTCTGATATCCGAATGACACGTTCGAGTAGTCCATTCCGCCTACCTTTTCGATATCTATCCAACGGTACTAATTTTGTATCTAAATCGTTGTTAGATTAATTTCTATTGACGTGTTTGAGGGTCCTTACATTCTCCCCACCTTATACATTTTCGTCCTCGAAAATTGAACCATCCTTCCGGTCTTTAAAACTCCACACCTTAAAGAGGAATACTATCTCTCGTCTATGTGCAAGTACTTCTCATACTTACAAACGCATAAAAAAAATAACTCATTTTAAATGAGTTCGAAACAACAATAAATGAAACAAAAACCTATATGGTTTCCTACAACTAGTATCTCTAATTTGTAGTTGTAGGTTCAAAAGACTAATATCTAATTCATAATATGATTGTCTCTAAGCTCACTATGGTGAATTTGATTCTAACAGATAAGTATGTCTAAGTTCTTTGCTCTAAAATTTATAATTTAATATATAATTATTTATTGATTTTATTTATTCATATCGAGTATGTATACTACATATATCTTATTAAATATCAGCGTTCGTAACTTAATATTATTTCAATTTGAGTCTTCACAAAATTTTAGTACATCCTGATAGTATTTAGATTAGTCTACTAATGTAAAGTAGCATATTATTATACGAATTTTATTTTCTTTCAAGTCCATTTTTGTACTAAGCATTCAAATACTATTATTGTTTAATTTCTAATGATTTACTAAATCAGTTATTGAACTAAAAATAACTTGGGTATAAGATTACTAAGAAATTTAGTCTTTTTATTATATGCAATGTGTCCGCACATTCTTAGGTCTAAGCTAGAAACTCTTATATTATTTATTTGATTTAAATGCAAAAGAATGTATTTCCAACTTTATTTTATTTTATTTTATTTACAAAAACTGATTGTGGATAATTACTAATAATGTTGCGTAGCTACTTGACCCTAATTATTATTTTTATCGTCATATATTTACTAATAAGATTTTAACTAAATCAAGTTCATTACAGTACTGATTGTTACTTTTGTTATGATTATTAGTAACACTAATGGTCGAACTATTGTCTTAGCCATTCTTACAACTTAACTTCATATCTACTTTACTAGATTAATGGTTATAATTACGAGAAAAGATACTCTATTAGTTTCTAAGTAGAATTTGAGATCTATCAGTTCACTAACAGAAGTAAGTCTTCCTAATATGAATGGTAATCCAAGCTTGTAGTTGGCCTGTCCAGGTTAGCAAGACCCGACGATGGTTTCCTACGACCAAAGATAACACAAACACACCAGAATTACAAACCTCACTATTCTCCGGTGCTAGATTATTTAAGTGTTAAATAATTAAGACTAACTAATCCTTATTTCTCTATTGAAATTTCTAAACTATCATGTAACTGGTTTCAACCTATAATTTTACTTTAAAATTTATATAGTAACATACATACGCAACACAATAAACAAACAAACCAGCATGTTATACATAACAATCAAACAATACAATTTATTTTTTAGTTATTGATTGTTTTTAGTGATATAAGATTTATCTCACAAACCCAAACCCGTTCTAAACAAATCTCATTTACTAACTGGCACTGGTTATTCTTATTGTTCCCATGTAAGATCTAATAGTGAGCTCTGATACCAAGTCTGTAGCGCCCCCAAAGCTAGCAGTTGACTAATCCAAGAGATTAACTAAATAAAGAGGCACTACGAAACTAAATCAAAAACTTAACCATTCAATTAAGAAAATCTGCTACAAAAACTTAACCCGAAACTAGCCCCGCTCTGAAGTATATAAATACAAGAACTCCTCTCAAATGATACATATACAATAGTCATTTGGTTTGCAAATAAATTATACAACATAATAAACATAGCAGAAGTTAACCAACAAACGAACTCAACCCTTGAAGCTTCCGCTGTGCAACTCTGATCTGTCTCTGAAACTGAAAGTGGGAATGGGTGAGCACGTCATCTCTAAAAGGGGTGCCCAATGGAAATAACATCTAACTTTTAAGTAATCATTGGCATGATTTGGAAAACAATCCATGTTTTCCGAAATATTAAAAAAAAAACAACTCACTGAACTAAACATGTATATGGAACTAGGTCCTTCTTTATTTCTGTGGTGACATTTACACGCTAGATTGGTGACAATTACAGACTAACCATTATTTATGTGGTGATATTTACACACCGTAATACTAGTGACAATTACACACCTAAATAATCTGTGGGTGAATGTACACACCCGTTATACTAGTGACAATTACATACCTAGATATTCTGGGTGACAATTACACACCCAAATGTACATGAAAGTATAAATGAAGGAGCATATTCTGATATATTACATAAGGAAATTCTTATTTCCCAACAATTCATAAAGACGAACCAAACATTACCGTTCCTTTCCAAACAATGGAAAGACTAAAAGAAATAACAGAACTGTCGGAATTCAAATTAAACAATGCATGGAATGCATAAACGAACAATGCATGAATTTGTTAAATATAAACTTTTATAAAAGGATCATCAACGGTTACAAGAGTTAAATGTATTCCCAGCTCTTTTGATGACAAGCCACGCCTACTTCGAGATCCACGATCCAATGGTTCATCCTTTGAATCGATCGTTGTTAATAAAGACTAACTTTTAATCACACAAAAACTCTAAGAATCTAGCCAAAATGGCTCATACAAGAATCATATAGTTCTATCTAGTGGTTCTGAGCCCATTTATGACTTTATACCTTTTCATTATCTATCTTTAGCATATCTAAGAATACTAAATCAATTGGGTTGATTCTATAGTCCAATAGCTAAGTCTTATGAACATCTACAACTTTGTAGAAGGAATCAAAGGCTAAATCAGACCATAAGGGTCCAATACATCAAAATAGGAACACTAAACCTAAGCCCAAGTCCACTAAGCCCAACCCATTAGCACAAGGCCTGGTCCAGCTGGTCAACTAACAGTCCATGGGTCAACTGACGGTCAACGTCTAATGGTCAGGTCAACAGGCTCGAGTCAGGTCAAATCTAGTCAAAAGGGTCAAACCAATGAGTCTAAACTATTCCAGACTGGGTTAACTCAGTCAGACAATGAGTCGACTAAGGTATGTCCGCAAGATATCTGACTGGGAGGATTACAGTTTAACTACA
Organism: Papaver somniferum; assembly: GCF_003573695.1. Lineage (NCBI taxonomy): Eukaryota > Viridiplantae > Streptophyta > Magnoliopsida > Ranunculales > Papaveraceae > Papaver > Papaver somniferum. Next base: position 45,264,713 of record NC_039365.1, read on the forward strand.
GTTTCACCATCCACCTGATTCTATTCATTTGATCAAAATACAAACTTTCATACTAGATAATTCTATAATTTCAATACAACTGTAATTCAAGCTTTACCTATAATTGCAGCTCTAAGCATCATCTTCCTACATTCATACTTCTACAGTCACAATAAACTCATTACAACTCCCATTCTAAAATACATCTAGCTTGAGAACACAATTCCAATAACAACACCATTACCTCAATACTATTGAACCATCTCAAGCAATAATTCTCAGCTGAACAACACTCAGCATAACCCATCAACAGTTCTTGTATTCCATACACCCCATTCATATCAGCAGCACCACAACCATTGCCATCTCATTTAACTATACATGACATCTACACCTGCAATTCCAGTTCCACTGCCATCTAAAAACACAACAGCACCACCAACAAATCTGCTCACATGTAATCTACCAACATTCATCTAAAACTTCAATCCATTTTACTCATTATCAACTCATGTTACACTAACCAACATTACCAATCCCCTGCAGTTTCATCAACAAACACACACCCATATTATCTTCTTACGGAACCTGTAACACCACCAACTATTTTAACTATAACTTCAACACCACTACTAAAATCACTTCCCTGACCTGCAACAATCATTCACAACTGAAATCCAACCATCTATAATTTCTTCTCTCCAATCAACACAACTTCAGTTAGAACAATTCCAAAATCATCTTCTTACTATCCACAATCACAGTTTCATCTTTTAATTATCTCAATCTTAGAAATCACAGCAATTCAATTCAAAATACTAAAATTGAGATAGAATAGAGGCTTACCCAAACATTAACTTCTTCTGAATTTCTTAGATATCAAATTAATTCTGTGGAAGCCTTTATTTCACCTTTGCTTCATCATTCTGAGTTAAGTCAATACCCGAGTTAGCACCACTACCATAACTCATCACAGTCTCAACTGGTTCATCACCCTTTTCTGAAATTCTTCATCTTAAGAACAAACCCTAATTCTTCGATTCACCTTCAGAAAAACTTCACCTCATCAAATCGATAACAGCCCCTCAATTATTCTTCCATTAGTAACTCAATTCACTTCTCAATTTCATACCAAACCCTAATTATCGAATTACTCTTCTTCTCTGAAACCTAATCTTCAAATTGACACAACCACTTCTTCTTCTATTCAAACTCTCGAAACCCATCTTCAATTGACATCTCAAATCAAGCTTTAACCAAAGAACAGAAACCCTAACTCACTGATTTACTTCCTCCTTCGATTCTGAATCAACAACAAACCACAACACTATAACTATCAACTACTCCCTGAACTTCTCCACCTCCTACCGATCACAAAGCTTCATTTTGATCTCTCAAACACTCGTAGAAGAAGAAGAACAGGGGAAAAGTATAACCTGAAGAAGAAAGAGAAGAATGAAGAAGAATGAGGAAAAAAATAAGAAAGAAAGTGAGTTTATCCTCGGTTCGGTGATGATAAGGTCGACCAGAAATGCTAAAGGCATTCGACTAAAAGATAAGGGCAGCCACAAAGATAAGATCCGAATTTACTATTTTACTCTTCAAATTTATTTGATGATATCTTTTCGTCCGATATCCGAATGACACGTTCGAGTAGTCCATTCCGCCTAACTTTTCGAGATCTATCCAACGGTACTAGTTTCGTATCTAAATCGTTGTTAAATTAATTTCTATTGACGTGCTTGAGGGCCCTTACAATTTTCATGAAGTACAAAGACATTGATCTTGAGTCACAATCATGTGATCAAATAAGTATAGTGTATTTATAGAGAATTGATGAAATGAAAATTATCTGATAGAAATAATTTAATTGCAATTGAATCATAATCGATATAGTTGATAGATGCACAAAGTACAAATACTTAAGTCGTTCGTGAATCGGCTGAGTCAAGGTACGCGGACCTGTTTGCAAACTTAAGTGCGACACTAAGTTCCGAAATTGGCAGAACTTTTTCAGTTCACGTAATGGTTTGCAAACTTTGGTGCAAAACTGAGTTCCATAGTTGACATAAATTTTTCAGTTCGCAAATTGGTTTGGAAACCTTAAGACTTTACCGGTTCCTTAGTTCACAAAACCTTTTTAGTTTGCGTACCGGTTTAGGTACTAAGCTGGTTCTAGAACATAGAACTGTATTGGTTCGCATACCGGTTTGGATACTTTAACTCGGTTCCCTTATGTTGATGGTGGTTTTTAGCTTAGGGTTAAAATCGTAAAACCCTAGTCAGACAGTGACGCCACAGAACTTGAGTAATAATGTCCCCACCAAGCGCATTTATTGGACCCTTTAATATGTCTACGAGAAAATTACCAGGGTACCTTTTTTTAATGCTAATTAGGGTTTCGATAGGCCAAACCCTAAATTCCACAACACATGTGCCAATGGCATGCCGTGCCAGCCACATCTCCGCGCCAAGGCATGCCAACCATGCAAGACGCACCACATGTGCCAATGGCATGCCGTGCCAGCCACATCTCCGCGCCGAGGAATGCCAACCATGCCAGCCGCACCACATGTGCCAATGGCATCCCGTGCCAGCCACATCTCCGCGCCGAGGCATGCCAACCATGCCAACCGCACCACATGTGCCAATGGCATGCCGTGCTATCCACATCTCTGCGCCAAGGCATGCCAACCATGCCAGCCGCACCACATGTGCCAATGGCATGCTGTGCTAGCCACATCTCCGCGCCAAGGCATGCCAACCATGCCAGCCGCACCACATGTGCCAATGGCATGCCTTGCCAGCCGCAACACATGTGCCAATGGCATGCCTTGCCAACCACATCTCCGCACTGAGGCATGCCAACCATGCCAGCCGCACCACATGTGTCAATGACATGTCGTACCAGCCACATCTCCGCGCCAAGGCATGCCAACCATGCCAGCTGCACCACATGTGCCAATGGCATGCCGTGCCAGCGACATCTCCGCGCCAAGTCATGCCAACCATTACAGCCGCACCACATTTGCCAATGGCATGTTGTGCCAGCCGCACCACATGTGCCAATGGCATGCCGTGCTAGCCACATCTCTGCGTCGAGGCATGCCAACCATGCAAGCCGCACCACATGTGCCAATGGCATGCCGTGCCAGCCACATCTCCACGCCAAGGCATGCCAACCATGCCAGCCATACCACATGTGCCAATGGCATGCCGTGCCAGCCACATCTCCGCGCCAAGGTATGCCAACCATGCCGCACGTTCCAATGTCATGCCATGCAACATCTCCGTGCCAAGGCATGCCAACCATGCCAGCCGCACCACATGTGCCAATGGCATGCCGTGCCAGCCACATCTCCTCCCGGAGGCATGCCAACCATGCCATTCGTACCACATGTGCCAATGGCATGTCGTGCCAGCCACATCTCCGCGCCAAGGCATGCCAACCATGCCCGCCGCACCATATATGCCAATGGCATGCCGTGCCAGCCACATCTTCGCGCTAAGGCATGCTTACCATGCCAGTCTCACCATATGTGCCAATGGCATGCCGTGCCAGCCACATATCTGTGCCAAGGCATGCCAACCATGCCGCACGTGCCAATGACATGCCGTGCAACATCTCCGTGCCAAGGCAAGCCAACCATGCCACATGTGCCAATGGCATGCCTTGCCAACCACATCTCCACGCCAAGGCATGCCGACCATGCCGTGCCAGCCACATCTCCGCGTCAAGGCATACCAACCATGCCACATGTGCCAATGGCATGTCGTGCCATCCACATCTCCGTGCCAAGGCATGCCAACCATGCCAGCCGCACCGCTGTGCCAAAACCATGCTAACCTTGCCTTCGTGCCTCTGGATGCCAAAACAAAGGGTTGCAATAATCAACGGTCATCGTTCCATCTGAGATGCAGATCTTAGCCTTCCAAGGTCACCAGCTAATGCGTGGCAACCTTTGGCTCAATTCCAAGCCCTAATTTTGGCTGCACCCAAACTATGCCAAAATCCTAGCTTGGCCACGCCTAAACTATGTCAAAGCCATGCCGGCCATGCTTTCATGCCGCTGGCTTCCAAACGAAGGGTTGCAATAATCAACGGTTACCCTTCCTCTCAAGATGCAAAATCTCGACCGTCGAGGGCCACCACTGAGCCGGCAAGTCTCCCAAGCTAAACTTGCCAAACAACAGCAACATGTTACATGTTTTCCACGAAAACACTCGAGACATCAACACATGTCACAAAACTGGGGGATGCTCATTAGGGTATTGGTTTGGCGGTTTACAGCGTGCAGCGTACACTACACCCGTTATAAGAAAGTGTCATTGAATGAGGTGGTTAGTAAATACAAGGAGTAATGGTGAAACGTTTCTTTCATTATGGAAACATCAATTCCAGACGTTACCCGTTACCGTTTCCTTCCATTTACTCAAACTGTTTCCAATTCTCATGAGACCAGGGTACGTTTCGTTGTGACTTGTATAAATAGGCCTCACCTATTTCCACCAAAGAACAAGTTTTTGGTCAGGAACATACAACACTCAGAAATCACCTGTTAGGTTTCACATCGGTTAGCTTTCCACTTTCTGATACAATTCGTCAAACAACTACTCTTCCAGAATCAACTATGCTGGTCTCAACACTCTCTTCGCTTCCATCCCCAAGACCAACCCTTCTCCTTCACTTTGTGACCGAAGCAAGTCTGTAACGGCCATTTCTTGGTTTAGGATGGATTTGTACAGGTTGATCCCTCGAATCAAAGTACTCCCTTGCAGTACATTGTTTAGGGTTTAGACTCGTTTCTCACCCACACACCCGGAATTACCAAAATCAGCAGAAACTGTTTTCACCCTCAAACAATTGGCGACCACATGGGAGATTAATCTCTCGGTTACAATATCAATTTGCAATTCCCGATCTTATATTTTGACCCGGACATCAAGGCAGTAGAAGCAAACAATCCCCTCAGGGATCGACGACTCAGTTACCGGACGGCCCGATTACCAGTCATGACACGACAAGGGATGACTGGGGACTTCCCGGAGGTTAGAAGCAAACAATCCAACCAGGGATCGAAGACTCGGGTATCAGGTGACTCAAGGACGACTGAGGACTTTCCACAATGCTTCCCACAAAACTCGGACTTACACCAGGAAGATTCATTTTCAGTCAGGAGATCCGAAAAACCGAGTAAGTCTTTCCTAGACGAAATACATGGTTTTACTATTTCATGTTTTCACGGGAATGTTAAAACCGATAGCCATGTTATGTTTCATCCCATGCTCTCTACTGACACACAACACTCACGAATTCCATGTCTTTCCTGGGATGTTTGCGTCACTTGCAATCGTAACCAAGACAATATTATTCTAAAAGAATTCATTCCAAGAAGAATAATCCAGAACCCTCATAGATAACAGTTATCTATCAATTCAAATCAAACCAGAAACTAGGCGTTTCATGCCTTTCAAAAAAACCTAAATAGAGAAGTTCAGAAGACAGGAATGCATTCAAGGAAAAATATCCAGCAACGGCTTGCTCTTCTTGAAGAAATCCTCCCTCGCGTTTTCGAGAGCCGACCTTTTCAGATTCAGCTTACTGGATAACCTTTCGATTTCCGCCTCCTGCCGTTTTCGTCCACAGAAGGGCCTTCGACCGCTATGGCCCTCAACCTTTTGATCTCAGTGAAGCCTTCAACAAACCAGGAGACGTTGAACTCATGGTCTACGCACATATCATGATGAAACTTCCAACTTGTGATCACGTCCTCGGAAACGGTGTGGCCAGTCACTTTCCTCATATCATCAATCGAAGATAAAGCTTCCTCCACACGTTTGGCTAGCGCAAATTGACTAGTGATATTTTTGGTTGTGGCGATGTGTCCGTATCTTTCCCATATCTGGGCATATAACATTTCATATTTGGCTGGCAAGCTGAAGCCCCCGATCAGCATATGATCCGGATAAGGAACCAAGTATGGAGGAGCAAAAGTGGCGCCAGAAATTAAACCAGCGGTCGGTAAGGGATTCTTAAATACAATTGCACCAGCAGTCACTGGAGCGCTCCCCGTTATCTGAGTCGCGACAACACCTTCAGCTTGATCAACCTCCATTTCCAGATCGCCAGGTGTGGCTGCCGCAGTTAGAGGTAAAACTGTATTTCCACGAGCCTCCATCTCAGGGCCATCTCCAGAAGCGGATCCTTCCTGTAATTTCACGAGTTAGGCACTTTCCAAAATAGAAGAGAGATAGGAAGAAAGAAAGAGGCGTGGAAGACTCACTGATCCGCTTTCAGAAGAAGACTCAGCACTGCTATCGGAAGAGCTATTCTCATCATCACGAGATTCTGAGATTTCCTCCTTTTCGGACTCTTCTTCACCGTGGGAAAGTTCAACACCGCCACCCTCTGCCTCAAGAGACGCCGCCTTCTGACGACGCGCAAGTTCAGCGAAGGCGTTCACGCTGCTGAGACCCTGAACAAAGCGCCAAAACGAATATTAGGAAATGACATGAAGATTTACACAATTCAGTTAAGCCAGTGAGAAGGTGATGCATACCCGAATGTTGGAAGAACTGAAAGTCACGAGGGCCGCCGGATCTGCCGAAATTGAACGAAAACCGCCTGCACTTGAACGACGTTCCCTCGCTTGGGGACTGTCCGTATCCGGACTAGACGACTTGTGTTTAGTTGAAGAAGGATCCCTCAACAACGGATGCTTTGCCAAAACCGCAGGAGTAGGTTTACCACTACAACCTTCATGAATTTCTGGATGACAAGGAACTCACCCTGCCATAATGCGTTATACTTGGAGGTCATCGATGGATTTCTTTTCGAAAACAAGAAGGAGAGACTTTTACCCGGCACGAGAACACTAGCATCAAGAATGGATGGTAACGAATCCTCTGGAGAAACAGGATGACGAACAAGAGGGACCCCTTGGTCGAAACCCATATACCGAGCTGCACGATCAATATTGTTAGGGAATGCCTGACGCGATCCTCGAAACAAAGACGGTATATAACCAGGCGTACAACATCGCATGAATACAACCTCTCCAACGCCCATATTCTTTTCGTCAGAGAGCAAAGACATGTTCGGAGCGGAGCAAAAGTGTTAACCTGAACTATGGATGCACACATCGGGGCCCACAGACGAAAGTTGACCACGTACGAGTTGTCGAGGAAATCAACCAGGTTTGAACCGGCTCTTGAACGCCTATTCGACCAGCGAAGTATCCTCGAACCACCACAAGACTCGGGAAGCGAAGCCAACGGTTTAGGAGCGTATCTCTCGAAATTCTCCCATAACCATTCCTAGAGGAAAGCGGCATGAACATACGAGTCCACTTTCATGTAACCATTTGAAGCGCGCATGTCCGTAACCAGATGATCCAAGTGTGTGTGCAGAGAACCGAGAAACAAGCCGCCGATGGGGAGAACGACGACTTTCACTAATTTTATGGCAAGTTTGACAAGTTCTGGCCTTATCTCATTCTTACCAGAGTCTTCATCGAAAATATCTCTGGATAACCAAAGATACAAGAATGCCGCGACATGAAGCATACAATTCTTTTGATCCGGTTCCAACTCATCAGGAAACCACTGAGACACCCACCAGCTGTAGAAACACCTCGTCTTGTTTTCCTTCCGAACGAACCCTTTCGACTTCGCAACCAGAGCGGCGCGTGTTTATTCTTCATCTTCTGACAACTTGATATCGAGGTTTCCTGTTATGGGAAGATTTAGCAGAACGGCCACACTTTCTAAGGAGATAGTCATTTCACCCCACCTGCATATGGCCGTTTGAGTATCTGTACATTATCTGGAGATGAAAGCAACAAAACCCGGGATATCTTTCCTAATTTGAAGTGTTTCAGAAGCCGCGACAACATCAATGATTTGCGCTTTGGTCAAGCTAGCTCTTACACAGTCCTGACTTATCATGAATTCCATCCATTTGTCAAAAGAACGCAATGGACTCACGGAGATTTTAAAGTCAACAGTGGAATACTCTTTCCTCTGAAGGCAAACTGTATTTCATCCCCTGGCAGAACCAACCGAGTCCCTCCTTCACTCTCCGGACCGGTCAGAAGGATCGGCACATACTTGGGATGATTTCTCGTGGCAGAAAATATCGTGAAGAATTCATCATCCATGTTTGTCTTGGAGTTTCCAACGTCTTTCGGTACGGCGAGACTTTTCTCAGGTGACATCTTAACGAAAATTCCTTACGCTGCTTTCGATATCAAAGTAGCTACGCTGAAAACAAAAGAAGAAAAGTTACCGCAAGGTGCATGAAGATTATTTTATCAGCAATGGAGAATCCATTCAAGGCGCAAGCCAATTTGTTTCAAGTTGCAAGCCATAACACGCATAACTGAAGAAATAGAGACTAGCAAACCCTACGTAGCCACGGAAAGCGCACCCCTTTTCAAAGCCGTACCTTACGGCGGAAAGTACGCACCCGACCAAAAGAGCATGCTCCGCTACGAAAACTATGCACGTGGTCACACCAAGAAAAGAGGAAACCCTAAACAACTAGGTTTTCATGGGAAAGGAATTGGTAGCAGTCACCCACCCGCGCATACCTATTATTGCATAACAATTGAGGGGTTTAATGCTATTCCGGTGTTCACGCTGAAAATTTCTACAAGTTCATGAGAAGCATGCCTACGGCTAGGGTTTATATCGGTACAGAAGAACAATATTTTCTACGGATTTATGGAAGGCATACCTATGGCTAGGGTTTGCACCAACACAAGAAAGCAAGAAAACAAATTGAAAAGGAAACGCTGGAGGACGTACCTAGAATGCTTGCTCTCTTTATTGTTACCACTTTGCCGCTAGCATAAGGACGTGAGAACAAAGGTACAAGATAAAAGGAGAACAACCCTTTATAGGCATGACACTTTTGAAATTTGAATAAGGAAAGGATTCCCTATCAGAGCCACGAATGGAAGAAAGGCAATTGGGCCGGCAAGAAAATGTCTAACAGTGCCCAAATAGTCCGCGCCATACCTTGCCTCACGGTGCAAACAACACGCGCCATCCCAGCGCCCACTCCTTGCCACAATCCGCGTCGTCACGTGCCATGTCCAAGCTAGCGCCATGCCGTGGAAAGTCCAAGCCAGCGCCATGCCATTCCAAGTCCAAGCCAGTGCCAATCCAGGTCAATAGTCTGCGCCCTGCCGCGCCAAGTTTACGCTAACGGCTCCATTCCAAGCCGCACGATACCTGTGGCTCCCACTCCAAGCCAATCGATGCTAACGGCTCATTCTACTCCGATCCAATGCTAATGGATAATTCTAAGCCGATCCCATGCTAGCGGCTCCGCTTCGCTTTCCAAAGCCTAGCCCAGAGGACGCACAACAATTCCAGACCGAGGCCAATAGCTTGCATCTCAACCAGCAATCGCCTCTAGCACTCCGTTGCCTAACCTGTAGTTCCACGAGCAGAATTTACACAAAGCAGCTAAATACGAGGATCACGGATTCTCCTTACCTCCCGAAAAAGGTTAGACGGATCTTCCTGACCATCTTGCACGATTTACGTTACGATTCTGTCCTTGTCTGTCACCATCTTATGCTTACCTCGCAACAATGCCCCTGTTACGAGATAAGCATGGGACTTAATGTTGATGGTGGTTTTTGGCTTAGGGTTAAAATTGTAAAACCCTAGTCAGACAGTGACGTCATAGAACTTGAGTAATAATGTCTCCACCAAGCGCATTTATTGAACCCTTTAATATGTCTACGAGAAAATTACCAAGGTACCTTTTTTTAATGCTAATTAGGGTTTCGATAGGCTAAACCCTAAATTCCACACCACATGTGCCAATGGCATGCCGTGCCAGCCATATCTCGATGCCAAGGCATGCCAACCACTTGTGCCAATGGCATGCCGAGCCAGCCACATCTCCGCGTTGAAGCATGCCAACCATGCAAGACGCACCACATGTGCCAATGATATGTCGTTCCAGTCACATCTCCGCGTCAAGGCATGCCAATCATGCCAGCCGCACCACATGTGCCGATGGCATGCCGGGCCAACCACATCTCCACGCCAAGGAATACCAACCATGCCGCATGTGCCAATGGCATGCCATGCCAGCCACATCTCCGCGCCAAGGCATGCCAACCATGCCAACCGCACCACATGTGCCAATGGCATGCCGTGTCAGCCACATCTCTGCGTCGAGGCATGCCAACCATACCAGCCAAACCACAGGTGCCAATGGCATGCCGTGCCAGCCACATCTCCGCGCCAAGGCATTCCAACCATGCTAGCCGCACCACATGTGTCAATGGCATGCCCTGCCAGCTACATCTCTGCGCCAAGGCATGCCAACCATGCCAGCCGCACCACATGTGTCAATGGAATGTCGTGCCAGCCACATCTCCGCGCCGAGGCATGCCAACCATGCCAGCCGCACCACATGTGCCAATGGAATGCCGTGCCATCCACATCTCCGCGCCAAGTCATGCCAACCATACCAGCCCCACCACATGTGCCAATGGCATGCTTTTCCATCCATATCTCCGCGCCAAGGCATGCCAACCATGTCAGTCGCACCACATGTTCCAATGGCATGCCATTCCAGCCACATCTCCGCGCCAAGGGATGCAAACCATGCCGCACGTGCCAATGGCATGCCATGCAACATCTCCGTGCCAAGGAATGCCAACCATGCCAGCCGCACCACATGTGCCAATGGCATGCCGTGCCAGCCACATCTCCGCGCCGAGGAATTCTAACCATGCCAGGCGCACCACATGTGACAATTGCATGTCGTGCCAGCCATATCTCCGCGCTAAGGCATGACAACCATTCCGCACGTTCCAATGGCATGCCGTGCAACATATCCGCGCCAAGGCATGCCAGCCGCACCACATGTGCCAATGACATGTCGTGCCAGCCACATCTCCGCGCCAAGGCATGCCAACCATGCCAGCCGCACCACATGTGCCAATGGCATGTCGTGCCATCCACATCTCGCGCCAAGGCATGCCAACCATGTCGCACGTGCCAATGACGTGCCGTGTAACATCTCAGCGCCAAGGCATGCTAACCATGCCACATGTGCCAATGTCATGTCGTGCCAACCACATCTCCACACCAAGGCATGCCAACCATGTCGCATGTGCCAATGGAATGTCGTGCCAGCCACATCTCCGCGTCAAGGAATGCCAACCATGCCATATGTGCCAATGGCATGCCGTGTCATCCACATCTCCGCGCCAAGGCTTGCCAACCATGTCAGCCGCACCGTTGTGCCAAAACCATGCCAGCCTTTCCTTCGTGTCGCTGCCTGCCAAAACAAATGGTTGCAACAATCAACGGCCATCCTACCATTTGAGATGCAGATCTTAGCCGTCCAAGGTCACCAGCTAACGCGTGGAAACCTTTGGCCCAACGCCAAGCCCTAATTTTGATCGTGCCCAAACTATGCCAAAATCCTAGCTTGGACATGCCTAAACTATGTCAAAGCCATGCCAGCCATGCTTTCATGTCGCTGGTTGCCAAACGAAGGTTTGCAATAATCAACGGCTACCCTTCCTCTCAATATGCAAAATCTCGACCGTCAAGGGTCACCACCGAGCCGGCAAGTCTCCCAAGCTCAACTTGCCAAACAAAATCAATATGTTACATGTTTTCCACGAAAACACTCGAGACATCAACACATGTCACAAAACAGGGGGATGATCATTAGGGTATTGGTTTGGCGGTTTACAGCGTGCGGCGTACACTACGCCCGTTATAAGAAAGTGTCATAAGAATGAGGCGGTTAGTAAATACAAGGAGTAATGGTGAAACGTTTCTTTCATTATGGAAACATCAATTCCAGGCGTTACCCGTTACCTTTTCCTTCCTTTTGCTCAAACCGTTTCCAGTTCTCACGAGACCAGGGTACGTTTCGTTGCGACTTGTATAAATAGGCCTCACCTATTTCCACCAAAGAACAAGTTTTTGGTCAGGAACATACAACACTCAGAAATCACCTGTTAGCTTTCACATCGGCTAGCTTTCAACTTTCTGATATAAGTCGTCAAACAACTACTATTCCAGAATCAACTATTCTGGTCTCAACACTCTTTTCACTTCCCTCCCCAAGACCAACCGTTCTCCTTCACTTTGTGACCGAAGCAAGTCTGGAACGTCCATTTCTTAGTTTAGGCCGGATTTGTACAGATTGATCTCTCGAATCAAAGTACTCCCTTGCAGTATATTGTTTAGGGTTTAGACTCGTTTCTCACCCACACACCCGAAATTACCAAAATCAGCAGAAACTGTTTTCACCCTCAAACACCTAACCACAGTTCCAAAATGGTCTGCATAACATTATGTATACTTATCCGGATAACGAAACAAAATGATTTTTCCATGATGTGCATACGAATATGCGTATCACACAAATCTTAAAGTCGATATTATCTACTCCGAAATGTGTACAAGTACATGTAATACGACTTCATACATATAACAGTTTTCTCAATTTATAAGACTGATAACACTATCTTGTATTCTGAATATAGTAGTTTTATATCTCTAAATCAATTTGAAACATTCCTGAATAACATCAATGACACATATCACTGTCCCATGTTATTTTCGAATAATAAACTTGAATCATGATTTGGTTCCGAACAATAAATTTTTCTCCACCGAAATTGATCAAGTATAACAAATGTTCATTAAGCTTAGTCATTATATTTTTAGAAATTTGTAAATTAAATAATTAATTATCGAATCGAAATTCTTCTCTATGCAATCTAGTCGAATTACTTATGCGGCAAACGTCTCAAGGATAGAAAAGTGAACAAATGTTCACCGCACTTGATCAAGTATGAACAAATGTCCAGTTGCTAGAGTTCTCCCTTATATAGTCTTCAAATCAAGGTTTGCAATCAATGTTACCTTGGTAACAAAGCATTCAATATTCACCGTTAGATGAAAAATTGATTAGACTCAAGCTAATGTCTTTCAACAGTTAGATCGAACTTAGCTTGTTACACAAAAATGCAAAGTGACTTTATTTAGATATGAGTAACCGTACTTAAACGTGTGCACCTTGTTGGCTCAACAATAGTTAACCGAAGTTAGCCATATTAACACTTTCATATCAACCTTATTCATCTTAACCATAACTAGTTCAAATGACTCAATTGAAACTAGTTCTAGAGTTGTTCAATTGTTTATATTCTCATAGAATTATACAAGACACAATTGAAGCAAAATCGATTTTAATTCACTCGAATCAATTCATGAAAATTATAGTCATGATTTGCAAAAGATTGCATTCCTTATTATATAAATGTATTAGTTCATGAAAAAAACCTATTTTAGAACATAACCTACTTAAGTATGCGAACAGATACGCATACCTAAGTGGTCGGACTAAGTTTGGGTCTGCCAGTATGCGAACGGGTATGCATACCTTCCAAATTCAGTTAAATCCTAGAACTTGAACCTCTCGCCATTATGTATACCGGTATGCATACTAAGTTCCTAGAATTTTATTAACCAACAAGTACGCGTACGGGTATGCATACTATGGTTCCCGGACTTGAAATATCTTGCAACAGTTAGCATAAAAGTACGCATATTGTGCTATATCGAATCATGGTTATTTGTTCTAAAAGTGATCGATTGATCAATAAGAAACATTCCGAGTCTACATCAAATGATTGTCTCACACAAATCTTGTAAGATATTACCAGGATATTTTCAAACAATCATCTTTTGACTTTCGTCAAGAATATAAGATGAACTTGGTTAAAGCGAAAGCTTACCAAGACATATTTCGAGAAATATGTAAGCGAGTTAAACTCAGTTCGAAATATCAAATGTGTATAATCGAAGTCTATATAGCTATACGACTTTTGTCTCAAATAGAAGATAGAGTAGATAGACTTTTGAGTGATAGATGAGTTCAAGTCTCCACATACCTTTTGTTAATGAAGTTCCAAAAGCTCCCCTAAGTAATTCTTCGTTTTCAATCGATGAACACCGTGAAGTGTAATGCTCAACTACACTTTCTATCCTAATCCGAGACTTAAATATAAGTAGACTAGAAATCAAGACTTATAGTTTTGACAACTAAACTTGACAACAAGCTTGAGATAGCAACGCTTGCGAGTTTGACTGAGCAGTGGTCTAACAGTAAGCTTTTCATACCACGCTCGAGGTGCTTGTTTTATTCCATATAATGCCCTTTTGAGGTTAAAGACATGATCGGGATATTGTGGACTTTCAAAACTAGGTTGAGCAACATATACCTCTTCCTTCAAACACCCATTCAAGAATGCAGATTTTACGTCCGATTGAAATAGCTTAATATTGAGAAATCAAGCATGAGCTAATAATAATCTTATGGAATCAAGGCAGGCAACAAGAGCAAAGTTTTTATCAAATTCGACTCCTTTAATTTGTGAATATCTTTGAGCGATAAGTCTAGCCTTATTTCGGACCACTGTACCAAATTCATCTAACTTGTTCTTATATATCCATTTTGTACCAACAGTATTAATGTTATACGGAAAGGCACGAGTTCCCATACTTATTGTATTTTGAATTGATTTATCTCTTCATGCATAGCATTCACCCAGAAGGGATAATTCAGAGCTTCATCAACATTTTTAGGTTCCACTTGCGAGAGATAACAACCAAAATTGAAAATATTTCGGAGTTGGTTTCTCGTCTTAGCAGTGGACTTCGTACCTACAATAATATTGTCAGTATCATGATTCCTATGAACCCACAAATATTGCATAGTGGCACGTTCAACAGGAACACCTTTAGTAGATTTTTTCTCCTCGCCATCAAAAACATCGGGATCAACAACCGTTAATATGACTTCCACTAATTCAAGAAGTTCTTTGACTTTCTCAGTTGTCTCCAAGGGAAGTAACTCAACAGGAGAGTCATCGTGATGAAATTATTTTAAGTCATAAATAATAACATTTGACGATTCCATCATAACACGATTTCTGAGATTACACACTCTAAAACCACGACTGTCAGACGCATAGACAAGGAAAATACCTTCGTCGCTTTTTCAATCAAAATTTCCTTTCTGTTCATGATCCTTGAGAATGTAGCACTTACTTCCAAACACAAGGAGATAGTGTAGGTTAGGATTCTTACAATACCATAACTCAGAAGGACTGTTTATAGTTAGTGAGCGTAAATACACTTGATTGATCAAGTTTGCAAACTTAAAACTTTTACCGGTTCCGGAGTCCACAGAACCTTTTCAGTTTGTGTACTAAACTGGTTCTTGAACATAGAACTGTATTGGCTCGCATACTGGGTTGAATACTTTAACCTGGTTCTCTTAACACAGTTCCAAAATGGTTTGCATAGGAATATGCATACCTATCCGGATCACGAAACAAACAGATTTTCACATGATGTGCATAGGAGTATGTGTATCACACAAATATGAAAGTTGATAGATAGATACTATGCTACGTGTACGAGTACATGTAATACGGCTTCAGACATATAACAATTTCTCAGTTTGTAAGACTGATAACACTGTCTTGTATTCCGAATATAGTAGTTATATATTTCTCTAAATCAATTTGAAACATTCCTGAATAACATCAATGACACATATCACTGTAGCATGTTATTTTTGAATGATAAACATGATTCATGATTTGGTTCAGAACAATAAAATTTTCTCCACCAAATTGATCAAGTATAACAAATGTTCATTGTGCTTAGTCATTATATTTCGAGAAATTGGTAAATTAAATAATTAATTATCGAATCGAAATTCTTGTCTATGCAAGCTAGTCTAATTACTTATGCGACAAACGTCTCAAGGATAGAAAAGTGAACAAATGTCCACTGCAATTGATCAAGTATGAACGAATGTCCAGTTGCTAGAGTTCGCCCTTATATAGTCTTCGAATCAAGGTTTGAAATCAATGTTACCTTGGTAACAAAGCATTCAATATTCACCGTTAGATGAAAACCTGATTAGACTCAAGCTAATGTCTTTTAACCGTTCGATCGAACTTAGCTTGTTACACACAAATGAAAAGTGACTTTATTTAAATATGAATAACCGTACCTAAACGTATGCACCTTGTTGTATCAACAATAGTTAACCGAAGTTAGCCATATTAACACTTTCATATCAACCTTATTCATATTAACCATAACTAGTTCAAATGACTCAATTGAAACTAGTTCTAGAGTTGTTCAATTGTTTATATTCTCATAGAAGTATACAAGACACAATTGAAGCAAAATCGATTTTGATTCACTCGAATCATTTCATGAAAATTATAGCCATGGTTTGCAAAAGATTGCATTCATTATTATACAAATGTATTAGTTCATGAAAAAAATCGATTTTAGAACATAACCTACTCAAGTACGCACACCTAACTGGCCGGACTAAGTTTGGGTTAGCCAGTATGCGAACGGGTATGCATACCTTCCAAACTCATTTAAATCCCAGAACTTGAACCTCACACCAGTACGTATACCGGTATTGCGTACTATGGTTCCCGGACTTGGAATATCTTGCAACAGTTAGCATAAAAGTATGCATATTGTGCTATATCAAATCATGGTTATTTGTTCTAAACTCCCATTTCAATCATTGAAACATTCTTAGAAGACAACAATAGCTGTCTCACACAAACTATTAGCTTCAAAGCAATTTTCAACTGATCGAATGATCAATACGAAACATTCCGAGTCTACATCAAATGATTGTCTCACACAAATCATGTAAGATGTTACCATGATATTTTCAAATGATCATCTTTTGGCTTTAATCAAGAATATAAGATGAACTTGGTTAAAGCGAAAGCTTACCAAGACATATTTCGAGAAATATGTAAGCGAGTTAAACTCTGCTCGAAATATCAAATGTGTGTAATCGAAGTCTATATAGCTATACGACTTTTGTCTCAAATAGGAGATAGAGTAGATAGACTTATGAATGATACATGAATTCAAGCCTCCAAATACCTTTTGTTGATGAAGTTCCACAAGCTCCCTTAGTAGTTCTTCGTCTCCAATCGATGAACACAGTGAAGTGTAATGCTCAACTACACTTTCTATCCTAATCCGAGAGTTAGATATAAGTATACTAGAAACCAAGACTTATAGTTTTGACAACTAAACTTGACAACAAGCTTGAGATAGCAACGGTTGCGAGTTTGACCGAGCAGTGCTCTAACACTAAGCTTTTTATACCACACTCTGTTTTATTCCATATAACGCCCTTTTGAGGTTAAAGACATGATCGGGATACTCTGGACTTTCAAAACTAGGTTGAGCAACATATACCTCTTCCTTCAAACACCCATTCAAGAATGCATATTTTACGTCCATTTGAAATAGCTTAATCTTGAGAAAGCAAGCATGAGCTAATAATAATCTTATGGAATCAAGGCGGGAAACAAGGGCAAAGGTTTTGTCAAATTTGACTCCTTCAATTTGTGAAAATCTTTGAGCGATAAGTCTAGCCTTATTTCGGACCACTGTACCAAATTCATCTAACTTGTTCTTATATATCCATTTTGTACCAACAGTATAAATGTTATAGGGACAAGGCACGAGTTCCCATACTTATTGTCTTTTGAATTGATTTATCTCTTCATGCATAGCATTCACCCAAAAGGGATCATTCATAGATTCATCAACATTTGTAAGTTCCACTTACGAGAGATAACAACCAAAATTGAAAATATTTCGGAGTTAGTATCTCGTCTTAGCAATGGACTTCGTACCTCCAATAATATTGTCAGTATCATGATTTCTATGAACCCACAAATATTGTGGAGTGGCACGCTCAACAGGAACTCCCTTAGTAGCGTTTTGCTCCTCGTCATAAAAAACTTCGGGATCAACAACCGTTAGTACAACTTCCACTAATTCCGGAAGTTCTTTGACTTTCTCAGTTGTCTCCAAGGGAAGTAACTCAGCAGAAGAGTCATCGTGATGGAATTATTTTAAGTTATCAATGATAACATTTGATGATTCCATCATAACACGAGTTTTGAGATTATACACTCTAAAACCACGGCTGTCAGATGCAAAGCCAAGGAAAATGCCTTAATCTCTTTTCCAATCAAATTTTCCTTTTTGTTCATGATCCTTGAGAATGTAGCACTTACTTCCAAACATACGGAGATAGTGAAGGTTAGGATTCTTACAATACCATAACTCATAAGGAGTGCTCAGAGTTAGTGAGCGTAAATACACACGATTGATCAAGTTTGCAAACTTAAGACTTTTACCGGTTTCGGAGTTCGCAGAACCTTTTCATTTTGGGTACCGGTTTGGGTACTAAACTGGTTCTTAAACATAGAACTGTATTGGTTCACATACTGGTTTGAATATTTTAACCCGGTTCTCTTAACACAGTTCCAAAATGGTTGCATAGGAATATGCATACCTATCCGGTTCACGAAACAAACGGATTATCACATGATGTGCATACTAGTATGTGTATCACACAAATATTAAAATAGATAAATAGATACTCTGCTACGTGTACGAGTACATGTAATACGGCTTCAGACATATAATAATTTTCTCAATTTGTAAGACTGAGAACACTTTCTTGTATTCCGAATATAGTAGTTATATATTTCTCTAAATCAATTTGAAACATTCCTGAATAACATCAATGACACATATCACTGACCATGTTATTTTCGAATGATAAACTTGAATCATGATTTGGTTCCGAACAATAAATTTTTCTCAACCGAAAATGATCAAGTATAACAAATGTTCATTGAGCTTAGTCATTATATTTCGAGAAATTGGTAAATTAAATAATTAATTATCGACTTGAAATTCTTGTCTATGCAAGGTAGTCTAATTACTTATGCGACAAACGTCTCAAGGATAGAAAAGTGAACAAATGTCCACCGCAATTGATCAAGTATGAACAAATGTCCAGTTGCTAGAGTTCTCCCTTATATAGTCTTCAAATCAAGGTTTGGAATCAATGTTACCTTGGTAACAAAGCATTCAATATTCACCGTTAGATGAAAACCTGATTAGACTCAAGCTAATGTCTTTTAACCGTTAGATCGAACTTAGCTTGTTACACACAAATGCAAAGTGACTTTATTTAGATATGAGTAACCGTACCTAAACGTGTGCACCTTGTTGGCTCAACAATAGTTAACCTAAGTTAGCCATATTAACACTTTCATATCAAACTTATTCTTCTTAACCATAACTAGTTCAAATGAATCAATTGAAACTAGTTCTAGAGTTGTTCAATTGTTTAAATTCTCATAGAAGTATACAAGACACAATTGAAGCAAAATCGATTTTGATTCACTCGAATCAATTCATAAAAATTCTAGCCATGGTTTGCAAAAGATTGCATTCCTTATTATATAAATGTATTAGTTCATCAAATAAACCGATTTTAGAACATAACCTACTCAAGTATGCAAACGGGTACGCATACCTAAGTAGCAGGATTAAGTTTGGGTTTGCTAGTATGCGAACGTGTATGCATACCTTCCAAACTCAGTTAAATCTCAGAACTTGAACCTCACCCCAGTACGTATACCGGTATGCATACTAAGTCCCTAGAATTTTATTAACCAACCAGTACGCGTACGGGTATGCATACTACGGATCGCGGACTTGGAATATCTTGCAATAGTTAGGATAAAAGTATGCATACTGTGCTATATCCAATCATGGTTATTTGTTCTAAACTCCTATTTCAATCATTGAAACATTCTTAAAAGACAACCATAGTTGTCTCACACAAATTATTAGCTTCAAGCAATTTTCAAGTAATCGAATGATCAATACGAAACATTCCGAGTCTACGTCAAATGACTGTCTCACACATATCATGTAAAATGTTACCAGGATATTTTCAAATGATCATCTTTTGGCTTTCGTAATGAATATAAGATGAACTTGGTTAAAGCGAAATCTTACCAAGACATATTTCGAGAAATATGTAAGCGAGTTAAATGTGTGTAATCGAAGTCTATATAGCTATACGACTTTTGTCTCAAATAGGAGATAGAGTAGATAGACTTTTGAGTGATAGATAAGTTCAAGTCTCCACATACCTTTTTTTGATGAAGTTCCATAAGCTCCCATTAGTAGTTCTTCGTCTTCAATCGATGAACACCGTGAAGTGTAATGCTTAACTACACTTTCTATCCTAATCCGAGACTTAGATATAAGTATACTAGAAACCAAGACTTATAGTTTTGACAACTAAACTTGACAACAAGCTTCAGATAGCAACGCTTGCGATTTTGACCGAGTAGTGCTCTAACAGTAAGCTTTTCATACCACGCTCGAGGTGCTTGTTTTATTCCATATAACGTCCTTTTGAGGTTAAAGACATGATCGGGATACTCTGGACTTTCAAAACTAGGTTGAGAAACATATACCTCTTCCTTCAAACCCCCATTCAAGAATGCAGATTTTACGTCCATTTGAAATAGCTTAATCTTTAGAAACCAAGCATGAGCTAATAATAATCTTGTGGAATCAAGGCGGGCAACAAGAGCAAAGGTTTTTTCAAATTTGAATCCTTCAATTTGTGAATATCTTTGAGCGATAAGTCTAGCCTTATTTCGGACCATTGTACCAAATTCATATGACTTGTTCTTATATATCCATTTTGTACCAATAATATTAATGTTATAGGGACAAGGCACGACTTCCCATACTTATTGTATTTTGAATTGATTTATCTCTGCATGCATAGCATTCACCCAAAAGGGATTATTCAGAGATTCATCAAAATTTTTAGGTTCCACTTGCGAGAGATAACAACCAATATTCAAAATATTTCGGAGTTGGTTTCTCGTCTTATCAGTGGACTTCATACCTCCAATAATATTGTCAGTATCATGATTCCTATGAACCCACAAATATTATGGAGTGGCACGCTCAATAGGAACACCCTTAGTAGAGTTTTTCTCCTCGTCATCAAAAACACCGGGATCAACAACCGTTAGTACAACTTTCACTAATTCCGGAAGTTATTTGACTTTCTCAGTTGTCTCCAAGGGAAGTAACTCATCAGGAGAGTCATCATGATGAAATTATTTTAAGTCATCAATGATAACATCTGATGTTTCCATCATAACACGAGTTCTGAGATTATACACTCTAAAACCATGACTGTCAGATGAATATCCAAGGAAAATACCTTCTTCGCTTTTTCAATCAAATTTTGCTTTCTGTTCATGATCCTTGAGAATGTTGCACTTACTTCCAAACACACGGAGATAGTGTAGGTTAGTATTCTTACAATACCATAACTCATAAGGAGTGCTCAGAGTTAGTGAGCGTAAATACACACGATTGATCAATTTTGCAAACTTAAGACTTTTACCGGTTCCGGAGTTCACATAACCTTTTAAGTTTGCGTACCATTTTGGGTACTAAACTGGTTCTTGAACATAGAACTGTATTGGTTCGCATACTGGTTTGAATGCTTTAACCCGGTTCTCTTAACACAGTTCCAAAATGGTTTGCATAGGAATATGCATACCTATCCGGATCACGAAACAAATAGATTTTCACATGATGTGCAAAGTAGTATGTGTATCACACAAATATGAAAGTCGATAGATAGATACTCTGCTACATGTACAAGTACATGTAATACGACTTCAGACATATAACAATTTTCTCAGTTTGTAAGACTGATAACACTGTCTTGTATTCCGAATATAGTAGTTATATATTTCTCCAAATCAATTTGAAACATTCCTGAATAACATAAATGACACATATCTCTGTAGCATGTTATTTTCGAATGATAAACATGAATCATGATTTGGTTCCGAACAATAAATCTTTCTCCACCGAAATTGATCAAGTGTACAAATGTTCATTGAGCTTAGTCATTATATTTCGAGAAATTGGTAAATTAAATAATTAATTATCGACTTGAAATTCTTGTCTATGCAAGCTAGTCTAATTACTTATGCGAAAAATGTCTCAAGGATAGAAAAGTGAACAAATGTCCACCGCAATTGATCAAGTATGAATAAATGTCCAGTTGCTACAGTTCTCCCTTATATAGTCTTCAAATAAAGGTTTGCAATCAATGTTACCTTGGTAACAAAGCATTCAATATTCACCGTTAGATGAAAACCTAATTAGACTCAAACTAATGTCTTTCAACCGTTAGATCGAACTTAGCCTGTTACACACAAATGCAAAGTGACTTTATTTAGATATGAGTAACCTTACCTAAACGTGTGTACCTTGTTGGCTCAACAATAGTTAACCTAAGTTAGCCATATTAACACTTTCATATCAACCTTATTCATCTTAACCATAACTAGTTCAAATGACTCAATTGAAACTAGTTCTAGAGTTGTTCAATTGTTTATATTCTCATAGAAGTATACAAGACACAATTGAAGCAAAATCGATTTTGATTCAATCGAATCAATTCATGAAAATTATAGCCATGGTTTGCAAAAGATTGTATTCCTTATTATATAAATGTATTAGTTCATGAAAAAACCGATTTTAGAACATAACCTACTCAATATGCAAACGGGTACGCATACCTAAGTGGTCGGACTAAGTTTGGGTTTGCTAGTATACGAACGGGTATGCATACCTTCCAAACTCAGTTAAATCCCATAACTTGAACCTCACGCCAGTACGTATACCGGTATAAATACTAAGTTCCTGGAATTTTATTAACCAACCAGTATGCGTACGGGTATGCATACTATGGTTCCCGGACTTGGAATATCTTGCAACAGTTGGCATAAAAGTACGCGTACTGTTCTATATCCAATCATGATTATTTGTTCTAAACTCTTATTTAAATCATCGAAACATTCTTAGAAGACAACAATAGCTGTCTCACACAAACTATTAGCTTCAAAGCAATTTTCAAGTGATCGAATGATCAATACGAAACATTCCGAGTCCACATCAAATGATTGTCTCACACAAATCATGTAAGATGTTACCTGGATATTTTCAAATGATCATCTTTTGACTTTCATCAAGAATATAAAATGAAATTGGTTAAAGTGAAAGCTTACCAAGACATACTTCGAGAAATATGTAAGCGAGTTAAACTCAACTCGAAATATCAAATGTGTATAATCGAAGTCTATATAGCTATACGACTTTTGTCTCAAATAGGAGATAGAGTAGATAGACCTTTGAGTGATAGATGAGTTCAAATATCCACATACCTTTTGTTGACGAAGTTCCACAAGCTCCCATTAGCAGTTCTTCGTCTTCAATCGATGAACACCGTGAAGTGTAATGCTCAACTACACTTCTATCGTAATACGAGACTTAGATATAAGTAGACTAGAAATCAAGACTTATATTTTTGACAACTAAACTTGACAACAAGCTTGACATAGCAACGCTTGCGAGTTTGACCGACCAGTGCTCTAACAGTAAGCTTTTCATACCACGCTCGAGGTGCTTGTTTTATTCCATATAACTCCTTTTTGAGGTTAAATACATGATCGGAATACTCTGGACTTTCAGAACTAGGTTGAGTAACATATACCTCTTCCTTCAAACACCCATTCAAGAATGCAGATTTTACGTCCATTTGAAATAGCTTAATCTTGAGAAAGAAAGCATGAGCTAATAATAATCTCATGGAATCAAGGCGGGAAACAAGAGTAAAGGTTTTGTCAAATTTGACTCCTTCAATTTGTCAATATCTTTGAGCGATAAGTCTAGCCTTATTTTGGACCACTGTACCGAATTCATCTGACTTATTCTTATATATCCATTTTGTACCAACAATATTAATGTTATAGGGACAAGGCACGAGTTCCCATACTTATTGCTCTTTGAATTGATTTATCTCTTCATGCATAGCATTCACCCAAAAGGGATCATTCAGAGCTTCATCAATATTTTTAGATTCCGCTTACGAGAGATAACAACCAAAATTGAAAATATTTCGGAGTTGGTTTCTCGTCTTAGCAGTGGACTCCGTACCTCCAATAATATTGTCAGTATCATGATTCCTATGAACCCACAAATATTATGGAGTGGCACGTTCAACAGGAACACCCTTAGTAGAGTTTTTCTCCTCGTCATCAAAAACATCGTGATCAACAACCGTTAGTACAACTTCCACTAATTCCGGAAGCTCTTTGACTTTCTCAGTTGTCTCCAAGAGAAGTAACTCAGTAGGAGAGTCATAATGATGAAATTATTTTAAGTCATTAGTGTTAACATTTGATGATTCCATCATAACACAAGTTCTGAGATTATACACTCTAAAACCACGACTGTCAGATGCATAGCCAAGGAAAATACCTTCATCGCTTTTTCAATCAAAATTTCCTTTCTGTTCATGATCCTTGAGAATGTAACACTTACTTCCAAACACACGGAGATAATGTAGGTTAGGGTTCTTACAATACCATAACTCATAAGGAGTGTTCAGAGTTAGTGAGCGTAAATACACACGATTGATCAAGTTTACAAACTTAAGACTTTTACCGGTTCCGGAGTTCACAGAACCTTTTCAGTTTGCGTACCGGTTTGGGTACTAAACTGGTTCTTGAACATAGAATTGTATTGGTTCACATACTGGTTTGAATACTTTAACCCGGTTCTCTTAACACAGTTCCAAAATGGTTTGCATAGGAATATGCATACCTATCCGGATCACGAACAAACATATTTTCACATGATGTGCATAGGAGTATGTGTATCACACAAATATGAAAGTCGATATATAGATACTATGCTACGTGTACGAGTACATGTAATACGGCTTCAGACATATAACAATTTTCTTAGTTTGTAAGACTGATAACACTGTATTGTATTCCGAACATAGTACTAGTTCTTTATTTCTCGACAATCATTTCGAAACACTCCTGAATAACATCAATAAAATATATCATTGTTCCAGGCTATTTTCGAATGATAAACTGTAATCAAGTTTTGGTTCCGAACAATAAATTATTCTCCACCCAAATCGATTAAGTATGAACAAATGTTCATTGAGCTTAGTCATTATATTTCGATAAAATAAATAATTATCTCTCGACTCGAAATTATTGTCTATGCAAGCTAGACTAATTAGTTATGCGAAAAATGTCCCAAGGATAGGAAAGTGAATATAACTTGAGAAATAAGTGGTTCAGTCTTCATTTAAATTTTGTTGATGAAGTTCTCCAAAATCTTTGGTTGATCTTCGCCTTCAAACGGTAGAACACAAATGATGACTTGTTGGTTTCTCAATTACCACTATCCTAGACCCGAGACTTAAGTAATTGTAGACTAGAAATCAAGATATAGTTTTGAAAAATAAATTCGACAACAAGCTTGAGATAACAACACTTGTGAGTTCGACCAAGCAATGATCTAACAATATACCCCTTTGTCCATTTTAGTGACAAAACTATTAATACATATGGAACCATCGTGCCTTGATTTCCTTGGTTTCTTCAACTCTCCTTAAACTCTTCATTATTTCAATTTGCAATGATTCGGAACATGTTCAACTCAGCATCGTTGTTTTAGAATATCCGTAGCTATAACAACGTTTCTCGTTATACATAAACATAATATTATTATCTTCTCTCCAAAGTTCAATTGTATTTCAACTCTGAAGTAATACTACAGTGATATGTTTCTCCCCCTTAATCAATAGTTACATCTTTTGTATAATATGTAAAACCTATTGCTTAATGATTCACCCCCCCTTACATAATGATCCGTAAACCATATGTATGTAGTATGAAACTATACTAAATAATTTTCCCATTTTTGTCAATAAAATTAACAAAGGTACGAAAATCACGGGATCATAATGAATCCAAACAAAAGATATCTCAAGTTTTAAGAAAGATGGAGATATTACATAATAACATAGTTAAAATGCAACTCCTCATATCAACTTATTTAGATGATTTCACATAGTAGTAAATACTTAGCGCTCATCCTAAGAGATTATAAAGATACAAGCATCCCCTTTTAAAATTCCACAGCCACACTCTCCACAAAGATGTAGCAATTAAGCACAGGTTCATTTAAGAACTCACCCTCCAACCCCCACCCCCCACAATTAAATGTCACTCCGAAGAGAACAACATGAGTGACCTTGCTTTTATGGAAAAAAAGGGTTTAAGATGACAACAATTCCTTACCTAAAGCTCAAGTTTTTGTTTCCCAAAGGATATAGATAAGTTCAGGGGCAATCATAAAACTGGATTTAATGAACCAAAACAACACCAATAGACTTCCACAAGTGTTCAAACGTTGCGATGTCTAGAAGTTTGTTGATGATATCAGCCAATTGTTGTTTTGACGGCACAAACTCTATGTTAACAATACAATTTTCATAGAGATCTCTAATAAAGTGGTATCTTATATCAATGTGCTTAGTTCTTGAGTGCTCAACATGATTCTCAGTAATTCGAATCACACTTGAGTTATCACAAAAGATTTTCATTGTTTTAGTATCGATTCCATAATCAGTAAGCATTTGTTTCATCTATAAAATGTGAGTACAACACGAACCTGAAACAATGTGTTCTGCTTCGCATGTTGATAGTGATTGTGAGCGTTGTTTCTTGCTATGTCAGGAAATTAGATTTAGTCCTACATAGTAGAATCCTCCGGATGTGCTTTTCCAATATTCTACACAACCTTCCCAATTTGCATCAGAATATGCTGTAAGATTGATAGACGCATTATGTGTATATTTTCATCTCGATTTTCTATATTGTTAGTACCCATTTTGGTATTTATTTGATTATGTTATATTTTTGTAGGTGTTTTTGGAGAAATAAACTTTTGCGGAAAAATTGGCTCGAAAAGTGATATTTGGACCCCCGGGAGGAATTACTAGAGGCAGCCCAGAAATATGTTGGGAAAACCCCAGGACATGTGTTATTTATACCCGTCAAATAGATAAGGGGCACCCAGCTGATAAAGGGTAACCACTTGCTATTCGCACCCCTGGTCCGGATAGGGGGAGGCCATCTTCAACAATTCGAATTCAGGTTTTGGCGAGAAAATTGATGTTTTAATGGCAGAATTAGGGTTGATGATTTGGACCACTTTTAACGAGATTCAGTTGCTGATTTTCATGGGATAGGTCTGTTTTGGCAATACAATGCTGGTATGGATGTTTAATTGAATTGAATTTGGCTAAATATCGATTTGAAGCAAAACAGGGGCATGACTTTTCTCGGGTTTGTTTGAGTTTTAGGGAGACTTTTGAACGAGATTCTATTAGATTTCTTCGTGTATTTGGATTATGATAAACCAGTTTCGACAATCCAGGGATGATAATTGTTTTATTTTTGACAGAAAACGAAGTTTCCATAGAACAGCGAGTAAGTTATTTTCGGGATTTATTTTCCGAGTATATATGGAAGTTAAGCGCAAGTTTGGAGAGTATACTGCATTAGGTTGTTTTATTTTATTTTTTGATACGAAAGAAATTTTATTGATAAACACTCAAACTTATAAGATATCATTTTTCACCGGAATTGATAAGTATTCTAAGAAGTTATCTAAAAACTGAAAAGTAGTATCTTCTAATCTAGCATTTTTAGCTAGCTCATGAGCTACATTATTTCCTAGTCTGTTAACATACTTGCAAAACCAAAATTGATTGTTTCTAAATTTATTTGTAATGACTTGGAGAAGATTTTTATTTACCAATGAACTTGTAGATCTTCATCAGTGATTGATTTTACTATTGTTTCACAGACCATCTCAAAAATGACCTTTGTTAATCCCAGTTCTTCCATCCATTCCACTGCTAATTCCATTGCTTTGCATTCAAAATACTCTGCCCCATATTCTTCTTCCACTTCCTCAAAAAAGATTTTCCCTTTAGCTCCTAGGCAGTCCCCTGAATGATTACGAATAATTAGTCCAGCACTCCCTTTTTTTGTGTTAAAGATATATGAGCCATCTATGTTAACTTTCAAAAAATCCTTCCATGGTGGTCTCCAAATCCTGTTATGCAGATGTTGATGTTAAAATAGTAAAACCTTAGTCAAACAGTGACGTCATACGTGAGTAATAATGTCGCCACTTGCACATTTATTGAACCATTCAACATGTATGCGTAAAATTACCGGGGTACCTTTTTTATATGCCATGCTCCACGGCAGATCCCTCTGTACTGACTGGAGTAATCTCTACACGTGCCATCCACGCATGCTAGCCAAACGTGCCAATGGCATGCCATGCCAGCCACATCTCCGCGCCAAAGGCATGCCAACCATGCCAGCCGCACCACCGTGCCAATGGCATGCCATGCCAGCCGCATCTCCGGGCCAAAGGCATTCCAACCATGCCAGCCGCATCATCGTGCCAATGACATGCCATGCCAGCCACATATCCGCACCAAAGGCATGCCGACCATGCCAGACGCACCACCGTGCCAATGGCATGCCATGTCAGCCACATCTCCGGGCCAAAGGCATGCCATGCCAGCCACATCTCCGCGCCAAAGGCATGCCTACCATGCCAGCCGCACCACTGTGCCAATGACATGCCGTGTCAGCCACATCTCCGCGCCGAAGGCATGCCAACCATGCCAGCCGCACCACCGTGCCAATGGCATGCCGTGCCAGCCACATCTCCGCGCCAAAGGCAAGCCGACCATGCCAGATGCACCACCGTGCCAATGGCATGTCGTGCCAGCCACATCTCCGCGCCAAAGGCATGCCAACCATGCCAGCCGCACCACCGTGCCAATGGCATGCCATGCCAGCCACATCTCCACATCAATTTCATGCCGTCCATGCCCCCTTGCCGTTGTCTACCAAAACGAAGGGTTGCAACAATCAACGACCACCCTTCCCTATGAGATGCAAATCCCAGCCGTCCAAGTTCGCCACCAAATGCATGGCAACTTTAGGCCAAATGCCAAGCCCTAATTTCGGCCGCACCTGAACTATGCCGAAACCCTAATTTTGGCCGCGCCTAAAACTGTCTTAGCTTGGCCGCGCCTAAACCATGAAAAACCCATGTCGGCCATGCCTCCATGTCGTTGGCTGCCAAAACGAAGGGTTGAAACAATCAACGGACACCATTCCATCGGAGAAGCAAATCTCAGCCGTCCATGTTCGCCACCAAAAGCGTGGAAACTTTTGGCCCAATACCAAGCCCCCTAATTTTGGTCGCGCCTGAACTATTCCAAAACCCTAATTTTGGACGCGCCTAAAACTATCCTAGCTTGGCCACGCTTAAACCATCCAAATCCATGTTGTCCATGCCTCCATGTCGCTGGCTTCCAAACATAAGGTGGCAGCAATCAACGGCTGTCCTTCCGCCTGAGATGCAGATCTCAGCCGTACAAACTTGCCACCAAACGACTTGTGGCAATCTCTTGGCTATGGTGCCAACTCTTGGCCACGGTGCCAAAGCCCTAATTTGGCCACGCCAAAGCCATGCCGACCATGCCTCCCTGCCGCTGGATGCCAAACGGAAGGTTGCAACAATCAACGACTGTCCTTCCTCCTGAGATACAGATCTCAGCCACACAAACTTTCCACCAAACGACTTATGGCAATCTCTTGTCTACGGTGCCAACTCTTGGACACGGTGCCAAAGCCCTAATTTGGCCACGCCAAAGCAATGCCGGCCTTGCCTCCATGCCGCTGGCTTCCAAACGGAAGGTTGAAACAATCAACGACTATCTTTCCTCCTGAGATGCAGATCTTAGCCGTACAAACTTGCCACCAAACGACTTGTGGAAATCTCTTGGCTACGGTGCCAACTCTTGGCCACGGTGCCAAAGCTATAATTTAGCCACGCCAAAGCCATGTCGGCCATGCCTCCATGCCGCTGGCTGCCAAACGGAAGGTTGCAACGATCAACGACTATCCTTCATCCTGAGATGCAGATCTTAGTCGTACAAACTTGCCACTAAACGACTTGTGGCAACCTTTGGCTACTCTGCCAACTCTTTGGAAACGACGCCTACTTAGCTATTACAATTCTTTGGTCACGGAACCAAACCCTAATTAGCCACGCCAAGAGCATGCGCAAGCGATGCCAGCACCGTAGCCACGCCACTGGCTATCAACGGAAGGTAACCACAATCAACGGCTAACATTCCTCTCAAGATGCGAAATCTCGACCGTCGAAAGTCACCACCGAACCGGCAATCCTCTCAATCTTAACTTTCCAAACAATAGCAACATACTACACGTTTTCCACAAAAACACTCGAGACATCAAAACATGTCACAAACTGGGGGATGCTCATCAGGGTACTGGTCTGGCGTTTTACAGCGTGCCGCGTACACTAAGCCTGTTACAAGAAAGTGTCATAAGAGTGAGGTTGTTAGTAAATACAAGAAGTAATGGTAAAACATTTCCTTCATTATGGAAACATCAATTCCAGGCATTACCCGTTACCGCGTTCTTCCATTTACTCAACCGTTTCCACTTCTTAGGAGACCAGGGTACGTTTCGTTGCGACTTGTTTAAATAGGTCTCACCTATTTCCACCAAAGAAAAAGTTTTGGTCAGGAGAATACAACACTCAGAAACCACTTCTTAGCTTTCCCATCTGTTAGCTTTCCACTTTCTAATACAAGTCGTCAAACAACTACTCTTCCTGAATCAACTATTCTGGTCTCAACACTCTCTTTGCTTCCCTCCCTAGACCAACCCTTCTCCTCCACTTTGTGACTGAAGCAAGTCTGGAACGGCCATTTCTTGGTTTAGGCCGTATTTGTACAGATTGATCTCTCGAATCAAAGTGCTCCCTTGTAGTACATTGTTTAGGGTTAGACTCGTTTCTCACCCACACACTCGAAATTACCGAAATCAGCAGAAACTGTTTTCACCCTCACAATTGGCGACCACAGTGGGAGATCAATCTTTCGGTTGCAATATCGATTTCCAATTTCCAGTTTCACCTTTCAATTCCGATCTCAAGATGGTAGAAGCAAACAATACGCTCAGGAATCAATGTCTCAGTTATCACACGACGAGGGGTGACTGGGGACTTATCTCGGTCAGAAGGGCGTCACCCATAAAAATACGGTGGACATGCCTATGGCTAGGGTTTGCACCAAGATGGAAGAATAGGCTAAAGGAGGAACACTGGAATACATACCTGGAGTATGCTCGTTGTGTTGCTACTAGCTTCAAGACGAGGGAAAAAAACTGATGATACGGGATAAAGAAGATAGGTAGCGCCTTTTATAGGCATGATGTTTTTGGATCTCAAATGAAGGAAGGTTTCCTATTTTTGGTTACACATGGGAAGAGGCAACCGGGCCCGCTAGAAACGCTCCATGGAGCCAACAGGCCGTGGCCAAGCTAGCGCCAAGAGTCCGCCAGCACCATCTCCACGCTTCAGCCGGCACCATCTCCGCATCCTAGCTGGCGCCATCTCCGCGTCCCTTCCACTCCTATCCAGCCAAGAACTTGCATTTTTCCAGCGCTAACAACTTGCATCTTTCCAGCGTCAGCAGCTTGCATCCTTCCAGCGCTAACAACTTGTATCTTTCCAGCGTCATCAGCTTGCATCCTTTCCAACGCTAACAACTTGCATCCTTCCAACGCTAACAGCTTGCATCCTTCCAGCTAACAACTTGCATCTTTCCAGCGCTAGAAGCTTGCATCCTTCCAGCGCTAACAACTTGCATCTTTCCAGCGCCAGCAGCTTGCATCCTTTCCAGCGCTAACAGCTTGCACCCTTCCAGCGCCATCTTTTCGCTCCACATCCATCCAAAGTCCAGCGCCATCTTCTCCGCTCCACAACCAGCCAAAGCAGCGCCATCCTCACCCTTCAAAACAGCGCAATGGCTCCAGCACTCCGTGATCAAAACCACGCCATCTCTGCACGATACACCTACGATCACCAGAACCAGAGCCGCTTCCGCCACCCCAACATTTCTTCAAGTATGACAGCTCCAACCGTCACCATAGCCGCTGCTACACCATCAGGGCAAGAGACTTGAGGATCCGGAAGAAGCCGACCGCCTTTTACCACTGATGATTTGATGGAAAGATAAAAGGTTCTCGTAAGGCTCAGACACACATGTCTATAACTCAGAAAGAGATACGTATTTCCTCAAGACACTGACGGAGCGGCCACCATAAGAGTCACGTCAACCCAAGAGGGATCTTACAAGGAATACTTTTAACATCCGTCGCAGGCACTTCAGCAGAACGTGCGTTTATAGATGAAGAGGCTCGCTTTGCTCTTGAATGCCCAGTATAAGGAAATCAGCAATCCAATTTCATCACACGTAAAGATCAGGAACGACTTCTCCAAAATCGAGGCAAAGGAAATCAGAAACCCTCCTGAGTTCACAGAGACCCTCTTCCCGTCAGGAGCTGCATGATTTTTGGGGACTTCACCCACAAAATGGTGCAGTATCTGATGAAACATTTATGTGAGATTTTATGTTTCTCTAAGGTGTAGCGTCAAGACATATTTGCATCCCTCAACCGCACTGCATCAGGAAAGCAGTTGTTTCCAGCCAGGGAAGTCGTTCCCAAACCCCAACCTCTCCTGGAAAGCATGATTGATAGATGGAATTTGGGACTCCTAACCTCTGTTCACTTGAAGGGTGTCCAATTTGACAGCACCCTGATTGACACAGCCGCTCCGCTTAAACGTCCTTCAGTAGCGGCTCCACTTCAACGTTCGCTCCAGCAGCCGTTCTGCTTCAGCGTTCTCTCCATAAGCTGCTCCAATATCCGAAGCCGAAGCTTTAGTGTTTGGCTCCTTAAGCTTCAACGTCCTATCCAAGAGACGAAGCCGCTTCAACGCCGCTACCTCCTGCCAAAGATCGTACCGTGGCCGCCACTCCTTCCTGCAAAGGGTCGTTCCACCACACTCCCCATGTCAAGGATCATGATCGCAGCCAGCCAATCTTTGTAGTCATGGCCACCTTTTGATCCATCCCGCAAAAACTCGTGATCATGAAAAGTTTGCTCGCTTACGCATCCAGCCAATCCTTTTACTTCCATGGATACCCATACAATTCCAGCCAACCTACTTTATTCCCACAACAATGTAGTCTCTTCTTATTACATCTGCTACCAAAAACTGTTGCTTCTCATTTGCCGATACCAGCCAGAGCTCCACCGCAGCAGCAATCACTGCAAAGATCTACGCGGAATCCCTTCACTGTCAAAGCCCAGAAGACACAGTCAACCAAAAGTCCATAGACACAACAATGTCATCTACCCCTCAAGGGTGTAGCGCAAGAATATCATCACCTCTCTGTCTAGAAGACGCCTTTAACACTTTACGAGGCCGCGGTGGATCCCAAGCCTGCTCAGAGGAAAACATCTTCAGAAACTAATGAAAAATGCGACTGGGGACTGCTCATCGCAGTCCATCCCGACGATCATTAAAGACTCATGAAATAACTCCAGAGACGCGACTGAAGCATTTTCTTGAAGAAACAAAGGGAGCCACGATAAACAACATAACTCTCTCATATCTACCTCTTCGCTATCCAGAATATTTCGTACATGTGATATCCTGAGCATTCAAACGTCACATCCAGAAGAGTACAATAAGCTTGTATCAAATCACGTGGACATGGATTCAAGGAGATGCAATAAAAGTATGCTACATATGGGTACTACGATCATGAGACGCTTTCACCCCCCCCAACCTGGTTATTTCTGATTTCAGCATCATCACTACCGAAGTTTTACGAGCCGCAGGAATTTCTAAACATGAAGCCGTACATGTGCATCGAAGACTCCAAAAGCATGCCACAAAGATACATTCACATATTCGTCCATGGCATCATATCTAACAGAAATATTACTGGGGACTGCTCATCGCATCCCATTCCATACGATAGTCCAAGATTCAGAAGCTGGTTCGAAGGATGTCTCTTGGAACAAAGTCCTTGAAGACTTGATAGCATCACATCGGCAACATAATGTCTCCCAACTCATCTATTTCATCATGTGGCTTCGAAAGATTTCTACCATACAATCATCCACATCATATCATCATCGCGATCAGAAGGTCCAGATAGTGAACAACCTAAAGTCAAGGATGGACCGACAACGCAACCACAATCTCCAAGGTTAGACCTGACATGATCGTTGCCGAGCATGTATTTCATCCATCCATCCCAAGAATGTAATGGAGTTTGGTAAATTTTGGAATCCACTGGAGAGACACTGCAGACGAAAGCACAGATCCAGACGAGCAACAGAAAACAGAAGAGGGTCGATACCTCTTTTCATGCGAATGGAGTTTTTATAGTTTGAACAGAATAAAGATTCCTTCTTGCTCCATGAACGGGAATAGATGACTGGGCGCGACTATGCCACCTCGGGCCCGCAACATCCCTCATGAATTCTTTCTGAGTTTTACTGTCGGGCTGTTTTCACCTCCTAAACGAGCTCAAAACCTAAATATTTCCGCATAGGGAGATAAGAAAAAAAATTTCAATCGAAATGGAGGGGTGGACCGTCAAAATACGAGTTCGTACGAGAATTCTACAACGATTCTAGTAAGGGGCGCTAATTAGGGTTTCGATATGACAAACCCTAATTTAGACAAAGTTGACATCATTCCACGGAACTGAAGCCAGTCGTCACCCTTCCACGGAACTGAAGCCAGTAGTCATCCTTCCACGGAACTGAAGCCAGTCTCCACTATTCCACGGAACTGAAGCCGGTCGTCACCCTTCCACGGAACTAAAGTCAGTCTCCACCATTCCACGGAACTGAAGCCAGTCGTTAACCTTCCACGGAACAGAATCCAATCGTCATCCTTCCACGAAACTGAAACCAGTCTCCACCATTCCACGGAACTAAAGCCAGTCGTCACCCTTCCACGGAACTGAATCCAGTCGTCGCCCTTCCACGGAACTGAATCCAGTTGCCATCGTTCCACGGGCCCGCAACATCCCTCCTGAATTCTCCCTAAGTTTTACTGTCGGACTTTTTTCACCTCCTAAACAGGCTCAAAACCTAAATATCCCCAGTGGGGAGGTAGGAAATGTTTTTTCAATCGAAATGGAGGGGCGGACCGTCAAAATCCGAGTTCGTACGAGAATTCTACAATGATTTTAGTAAGAGGCGCTAATTAGGGTTTCGACATGCCAAACCCTAATTTAGACAAACTTGTCAGGCGTCGTCACCACCATTTGGTAGCCGAAGTTCCAGCACCATCACCACCGTTTGGTAGCCGAATTTCCGAAACCAATTTCCACCATTCCGCGGACCGAAGACAGTATCCAGCGCTAGCGGCTCCATTCCAAGACGCACCATGCCAGCGGCTCCATTCCAAGCCGCACACTGCCAGCGGCTCCATTCCAAGCCGCACGATGCCAGCGGCTCCAAGCCAAACTGACTCCAACTGCCTATGTCCCATCCAGCGGCCATCTCTGCCACTTCGCGCCCTAGCCAGCAACACTGTTCACTTTTCTATGGCTAACCAGAGCACCGTCTCATGGACCAAATTGCAATGCCACCTCTGTCGACCAGTAGCCAAAGACGCAGCATTGATGCCAACATACCATGGCCGAGCCGAATTTACGCAAAGCCGCCAACGCAAGAGTTGTGGATTCTCTTTACCTCCCGAAAAAAGTTAGCCGGATCTTCCTGACCATCTCTTCATGACTTGACGTTTCGATTTTGTCCTTGTCTGTCACCATCTTATGCTTACCTCGCAACAAATCCCCTGTTCCGAGCTAAGCAGGGGACTTAATGTTGATGGTGGTTTTTAGCTTAGGGTTAAAATCATAAAACCTTAGTCAAACAGTGACGTCATACGTGAGTAATAATGTCGCCACT
Organism: Papaver somniferum; assembly: GCF_003573695.1. Classification (NCBI taxonomy): domain Eukaryota; kingdom Viridiplantae; phylum Streptophyta; class Magnoliopsida; order Ranunculales; family Papaveraceae; genus Papaver; species Papaver somniferum. The sequence continues at coordinate 45,300,454 of NC_039365.1, forward strand.
AGCACATTTATTGAACCATTCAACATGTCTGTGTAAAATTACCGGGGTACCTTTTTTATATGCCATGCTCCACGGAAGAGCCCTCGGTACTGACTGGCGTCATCTTTACACGTGTCATCCATGCATGCTAGCCAAACGTGCCAATGGCATGCCATGCCAGACAAATCTCCGCGCCAAAGGCATGCCAACCATGCCAGCCGCACCACCGTGCCAATGGCATGCCATGCCAGCCGCATCTCCGCGCCAAAGGCATGCCGACCATGCCAGCCGCACCACCGTGTCGATGGCATGCCATGTCAGCCACATCTCCGCGCCAAAGGCATGCTAGCCGCATCATCGTGCCAATGGCATGCCATGCCAGCCGCACCACCTTGCCGATGGCATGCCATGTCAGCCACATCTCCGCGCCAAAGGCATGTCGACCATGCCAGCCACATCTCCACGCCAAATGCATGCCAACCATGCCAGCCGAACCACCGTGCCAATGGCATGTCGTGCCATCCACATCTCCGCGCAAAAGGTATGCCGAACATGACAACCGCGACACCGTGCCAATGGCATGCCATGCCAGCCACATCTCCGCGCCAAAGGCATGCCGACCATGCCAGACGCACCACTGTGCCAATGGAATGCCATGCCATGCCAGCCACATATCCGCGCCAAAGGCATGCCAACCATGCCAGCCGCACCGCCGTGCCAGCCATATCCCCGCGCCATAGGCATGCCAACCGTGCCAGCCGCCCCAACGTGCCAATGGCATGCCATGCCAGCCACATCTCCACATCAAAGCCATGTTAGCCATGCCTTCATGTCGTTGGCTGCCAAAACGAAGGGTTGCAACAATCAATGACCACCCTTCCCTCTGAGATGAAAATCTCAGCCGTCCAAGTTCTCCACCAGACGCATGGCAACTTTTGGCCCAATGCCAAGCCCTAATTTTGGCTGCACCTGAGTTATACCAAAACCCTAATTTTGGTCGCGCATAGAACTATCCTAGCTTGGTCGCGCCTAAACCATGCCTCCATGCCGCTGGCTCCCAAACGAAGGGTTGCAACAATCAACGGCCACACTTCCCTCTGAGATGCAAATCTCAGCCGTCCAAGTTCGCCACCAAACGCGTGGCAACTTTTGGCCCAATACCAAACCCTAATTTTGGCCTCTCCTGAACTATCCCAAAACCCTAATTTTGGCCGTGCCTAAAACTATCCTAGCTTGGCCGCGCCTAAACCATGCCAAATCCACGCCGGCCATGCCTCCATGCCGCTGGCTGCCAAACGAAAGGTGGAAACAATCAACGGCTGTCCTTCCTCCTGAGCTGCAGATCTCATCCGTACAAACTTGCCACCAAACGACTCGTGGAAATCTCTTGGCTACGGTGCCAACTCTTGGACATGGTGCCAAATCCATGCCGGCCATGCCTTTCTGCCGCTGGCTGCCAAACGGAAGGTTGCAACAATCAATGGTTGTCCTTCCTCCTAAGATGTAGATCTCAGCCGTACAAACTTTTCACCAAACGACTTGTGGAAATCTCTTGGCTACGGTGCCAAAGCCCTAATTTGGCCACGCCAAAGCCATGTCGTCCATGCCTCCATGCACCTGGATGCCAAACGGAAGGTTGTAACAATCAACGGCTATCGTTCCTCCTGAGATGCAGATCTTAGTCGTACAAAGTTGCCACCAAACCACTTGTGGCAATATCTTGGCTACGGTGCCAACTCTTGGCCACGGTGCCAAATCCCTAATTTAGCCACGCCAAAGTCATGCCGTCCATGCCTCTATGCCGCTGTCTTCCAAACGGAAAGTTGCAATGATCAACGACTATCCTTCCTCCTGAGATGCAGATTTTAGCCGTATAAAGTTTCCACCAAACGACTTGTGGCAACCTTTGGCTACGCTGCCAACTCTTTGGCCACGACACATACTTAGCTATGCCAATTCTTTGGTCACGGCACCAAAACCTAATTAGTCACGCCAAGAGCATGCGCAAGCCATGCCAGCACCGTGGCCACGCCACTGGCTACCAACAGAAGGTAACCACAATCAACGGCCAACATTCTTCTCAAGATGCGAAATCTCGGTCGTCGAAAGTCATCAACGAACCGGCAAGCCTCTCAATCTTAACTTGCCAAACAATAGCAACATACTACACGTTTTCCACGAAAACACTCGAGACATCCAAACATGTCACAAACTGGGGGATGCTCATCAGGGTATTGGTCTGGCGGTTTACAGCGTGCGGCGTACACTACGCCCGTTACAAGAAAGTGTCATAAGAGTTAGGCGGTTAGTAAATACAAGAAGTAATGGTGAAACGTTTTTTTCATTATGGAAACATCAATTCCAGGTG